>NC_083320.1:16519597-17896871 GCF_963455315.2 Globicephala melas
ATTCAAGGAAGAAAAGGTTTATTTTTCTCCCTTTTGTTCTGACATCAACTAGATATAAGCCTCCACATTCCCACACTTTTTTCATATACGCACTGAGTATCCAAATATCCCACTGAATATTACAAATATATTTATATCCAGGCATTTAGTGAAGAAGGGAGTTGTCAGACACAAACGGGACAAACATGTTTTTGAGATGACCCTTTCTCCTCTAAGTAGCAAAAGAAAATCACCTTCAAAAAGTGTGTATATCCATATGGAGTTGGTTATTCTCCTTCAGAGTCTCTAAGGTCAAATTTGTGTTCACTTTGTCGTTCATGTAAATACATGTCTGTCTGATGGCATCCCTGCACGTTCAGGTTTAAAATACTATGTTCGATAGAGTACTGATTTCCAGAGAAGAGTTGGAAAAATAGATCTGATCCTTTTTCTTTCATTTTTTTTCATAATTGTCAAAAATGAATGGTGTTTACAAGTGACTACCTGAAGACCTTGGTAGTTATGTCCTTACCCACATTTATAATTTTAAGTTGCTTAAGAAGTAATGTCTATCTGAATATTTTATACAAAAATTTTATTACTTTCTCCAAGTAGACTAAAGTATTTTCTACAAGTCTAAGTAATGGTCATTTACCTCCAAGAAACTAAATTTGGTGTATCTCCCTCACACAATAAACAACGCACATATACAAAACGAGCAGATAAATTGGTTTGATAAAAGAAGGAAAATTATCTGTAATAAGATGCACTTTGGTCTGAATTTTTGCTCTACACTTGAGGCCACCAACTGCTAAACACGGCCACTGTGGTGGAAGATATAGTCCAAGAGCAACTCTGATGGAAAGTTATCAAAAGGAAAGAAGAGGAGTCGCTTCTTTTGGCTTGAGTTGATTATTTGATGAATGAGAGGACAGTGGTTCCATTGCATTGTGCCAGCCTTGTTAGAACCTAGGCTGATGGGGCGGCTGCGACTGTCTCTTGGTGGACTTCAGTCCCCAAGACCTCCCTCACTGTGCCCATGGCCCCGGGTTCCCTCTCTCTACCTGTTATATGCAGATTGCACGGATCCTTTACTAATTAGATACCCCCATTCATTAGAAGTTACTTTCTCTTTACGAAAAACATCCAATGCTTTTTATTTCGTAGCTGGCATTTTTTCAATCATATTGTTGAATATTGGTGGATTGGGATGTTTCCAGATGTGTCCCTAAAATACACAATTTCCCTCTTTGGAACAACTGACTTTTTAGAGTAGTAGCATTTGCATCCTTTCAGCAGCTCTAAGCCCTTCTTGCACAAATGAACCATAACAGTTCAGAATTTTTATTTCAACGAAAGGCTGTTTCCATAGTGGGTAAAGCTTGGCTGTACACTCAGACTGTATGGATTCTAATCCCAGCTCTGCTACTTCAGAACGTACAAACACAAGCAGGTTTTTTAACCTCTCTATGTTTCTATATCCTCATCCATATAATAGGGATATGAATAGTATCTTACTCTGATTTATAATAATGAAGCTGTTAATAAACATTTTTATTATTATAGTTATCATTTTTTCAGAGGAGGAAAGTAAGAATCTATGATCTTCTCCCTGGACTCCTTACCGAGCCATCCTGCCTTCTCTGTACTTATACGGGTTGACAACTGGCTGGCGAGATAGGTTGATGTTTTGTCTGAAGTCTTGTTCTTTTCTCTCCAGGGAGTACATTCTGCTATCTTGGCCTCACAGCCCTTCCTTTTGATTACAAAGCCCACAGAAGCAAACAGAACACACCCTCCTCAGTTCCTCCTAAACGTGTTTCTTCTGCTTCTACTATGCCAGTTCTGGAGCAAAGACGCTGATGAAACAACACTCATTCCTGAAAAGAATACATTTCTGACTTTCAAATCCCCTTTCCCGGTGAAAGGAATGGCAAACATTCAAGCTTCAGCATCTGTTCTCCATTTGCACTGAGGAATGTCCTGTCTGGCAGCACCAGCTCTGCAGAGCCCCTGTTCCCCAGCTCCTTTGGTTTTATTTATATGTATTTCCATAGCTCATTTCTGTATGTCCCTGCTGCATTGGTGTGGCAGCAAGTGACCGAAGGCTACAGCTTTTACCACGGACACCAGGTCCGGTGCCACTACACAAAACGAAGCCAGTTCCCGTGAGCTGCCTACGATATGCATTGCTGAAGTAACGTTTTACCCAGGGTGTGCCATCGCAGTGATATAAATATATTTTTTTCCTAGACTAAATATGAGCTGACTATCTCTTTTGATGTGTGTACATAGGTGTGTGTGTGTGTGTACGCGTGTGTACGTGTGTGAGTATATAACCTCATGCTTAGAACTGCCTGTGAATGTTGCGGAATGCTACACGTGGAGAGGTCTGGTTTGCCACCAGTTCTGAGTTGAAGAGCCGCGTGCGATAGTGGCCTGGAAACCGTGCCCCATCCCCTTAGAAGGACAACCCGGAAGTGTTAAATGTCCTGTACCTATAAGTGTATTTCGTAGCAGCCACGCTAACCTTAGTAAGTCATCCTACAGCTTTGGACAGAGGCATTTTCACCTTAGCGGTGGAGTGATTTTAGAATATAAATCCATTCAGGTGACAACCCATCATCAAACTCACGAATGCTGATTGAACTCCTCATCTGAATCACCAGTTCCTTGGTGGAGGGAGAGAAGGGGATGGAATTTGTCTAGTAACCCCAAATGGAATACAAGTAGCCTTTGTTTTCCTGCATAAATGGACGTGTTGAATGCGAACAAATATATGCAATTCATATACTTTTGGAGATGAACGTAGACGTGTGTGTCGGCTTTGAGATGATGTGTCCTGGATTAATACTTTGTCTCCCAATATCACAGAAAAATACATGCCAGTGACTCTTGAGGTTGGCATAGTAGGGATGAAATGGCCTCAAGCAACTTCAGGTTCCCAATTTACACGGAAAGTTCGACTGTTAAGAATATGCAGCTAACTTCTGTGGCCCTCAAAAGTGCATCAGCCTTCCGGAATCTGAGGTCCAGTGTGTGAAGATTCAGTTTTGATCTGATAATGTATACCAAAATCCAGCCAACATACTGCCAATTTTCATAATCGGAGTGGCTGCCTTGCTTATTCTAAGCTATGGTTGCAGAAACTGTGGCCATTTATATAAGCTATAACATCAAATCAGGGAAAAATGGGGGAAAAAAAAAGATTCCAAACCTTATATTGTTGGATAAGTAGAGAAAATCATCAATAAATATTTATTACATTCTGACAGGGTGTATGGCATTGTATTCTCATGAGTATGCCAGAGTGACAAAGTTAATTCACCCCTTTTTGGGGACTTTAATATATTTCTAAAGGGATGTGCCTATGCATTGATGCCTGAAAAAATATGTATAAAGAAATGAGGTTGAATCTCTGAGTGGGTTTTCTTTCCCCGGAGGTCAGGGCAGGAGACCAACTTCAGGTGCTGTATTTAGCCCCAGGAATGAATGCTGCCCTAGTGAGCTCAGATGCTAAGTCATACTCAGATGCTAAATCATTAGGCAGCATTAAGCTGTTCCCCTGCACCAAATCAAGTAGCTTCACCATGTGTTCGCTGGCCCCCAAATTATTTTTAACAATCTTAAGAATGAAATGTTTCGGAGTGTTTTAAAAAGTTATTTTAAAGAAAAGTTATGCTCACTACACTGCTGGTGTGTGTTTTTGAGACCTCTTGTATTCAATCTGTGAAGGATATGTGTATTAATCCATACACACTTATAGCCTCAATATTTGTCTGAAGACACTTAAATTCTGACAAGTAAAAGAAAGTTCTAGAAGCAATATTTTCACTTCTTTAACATTCTCCAAACAACATCAAGCATTGGTACACACTGAAGACTGCATTTATTTTTTGTATCACTCCAAGCATGTTGGAATATGCAAGGACTGTGGTTAAAATTAGAATGTATAAGGCATATTATAATTTAGTTCATACTGAAGAAGAAATTAACAGAACAATGCTTGGTTCAGACATGTTCCAAAATTTGAGCGATCTCTTGAGTTAGACATAGAGATTTTTCTATTTTGTTTTAATTTGTCAAGGTATTTTGTTTTCCCTTCATGAACTTTAGGTACACATAACTTATGTCATTTATTTATGGTCTTTTATACCTAGTTTGTAAAATTGTAAAATAGCAAACGAAATGCAAAGAGTTTGCATTTGAAAATAATAAAGTAGTTGCTGTATACAAACGTGGAATCTAGTTGTCTCTTTTCAACAACTTTTGCCACATGCATCGTGTTTCTAAATTAATCGCTTGTTGTCATTTGGTTAGAACACAAAATCTTCAATTCTAATTTTGCTTATTTAGAGAATGAAAAGCGTTGATTTCTAAATGGTCCTCGCCCTTGAGAACAACGTATTAGCAAATCTAACTTAGATTCCGTGAGATCCTGTATCCCACTGTAATTAAGACTGAACTTTGGTTAGCATTCAGTCTCCACCTCTTACTCATCATACAATCTAGGGCAAGTTTCTTAATTTCCCTGTGCCCGTTTCTTTGTAGAATGGCAATTACAATGCCAAGAGCTTTTATGAAGACTATACTCACATGTTAGTACAATGTCTAGCATCTAGCCAGAACTCAACAAACAGTAGCTCTTCTGAGGATACAAGCTGTCTTTAACATTCCCAATTCTACACCCACTCTGACACCATTGCTACTGATCCAGGTGGCTAGCTACGCGTCCCTACCATGAGCTTTTAATCCAGGGTCCATGGACCCTTGACGATACACCACTGGAGCTCCAAGGTGTCAAAAAAGTTTTCTTAAAACGTGGTGCAGTTGTTAATGATTATATGTGTGGTTTGATGGGGAGAAAGTTAATAAATTTTATCAAATCTTAAATTGGTGTAGGATACGAAAATATTAAAGGCCACAGTTTTAAGAATGCATGCTCTCCACATTATTTCATTCAATAAGCTACCATTGGCTAAGCCTTTGTTAATTGGAAATGAGACTCGAAGACTTACTATAATAAATTAAAGCACTTAAGTGCAGCTAGCTTCAGAGAGTGGGGCATGCCTTTTAGTGTTACCAGGGACATTTTTAAAACATGGGCCTTGAAATGGATCTGGGTTACATCTGGTTATTTCGTGTTTATTTCTTACTGAAACACCTCTCTAGAATCAGCTATATTGATGTGTAGAGTAGCTGACAACGTATTTGTGATTGGAAAGAGACTAGGCTTGACATTTTCTCCCCGATTTGTTCAGCGAGATGGAAAAGCAACTGTGATTCTCCAGAGAAATAACTAATAGGAGATGTATCTCTATCTATATATGGAGATATAAAGATATAAGTATATAAAGATACTCTTTATGAGGAAATGGCTCACAAACTTATGGAGAATGAAAAGTTCCACAATCTGCAAACTGGATACCCAGGAAGGCCAGAGGTGTAATTCAGCCCAAGTCCAGAGGTCTGAGAACCAGTCAAGCCAATGGTAAATCCTTATCCAAGGGCAGGAGAAAATGAGGTGAAATGTCTCAGCTCAAACAGTGAGGCAGGGAAAAAGGGGCGGGGTGGGGATTCCTCCATCTATATCCTAACATACTGGGTGATGCGGACCCACAGTGGGGAGGGCAAGCTGCTGAGTCCACTGATTCAAATGCTAATCTCAACTGAAAACACCCTCACAGGCACACCCAGAAATGATGTTTAACCTGGGCACGCCATGGCCTATCAGTTTGACACAAAATTAACCATCACGTTGTCGGTATTTTCCTCTACATTTTCTAGAATGAGCTGGTAGAGTGGTGTCAAAATTGCCACATGTAATCTTAATAATTATGAGATTTATTTCAGTGTAGTGCAAGCTAGCTTCTGACCCTATATTCTCAGCGGTGAAAACACTAAAGTTTTATTTCCAGCTCACATCACAGCCTGGAGAAGATTCAGAGGAGCTTCCTGGCAACTTTCCAAGCAGTGACTCAGGAATCCAAGCTCTTCCCCTCCTGTGAGGCTGCCACGTGTGGTGTCCAAGGCAACATGTAATGGGAAGAGAATGTGGAAGATTGTCTTGAGGCTTTAAGGCCAGGCTTGGAAAGGGCTTATATTCCTACTTCCCTTCTTCAATGACCAGAACCCAATCACATGGGCGTAACCTGTTTGAAGGCTGGGAAGTGTGCACAGGAAAAAGAACTAAAATGACTATAGTTAGCCAGGCTCTATCACAAGTACAGCAGCCCCGTGCACCTAGGGGAGGTCAGGGAAAGCTTCCGGTAGAAGTGAAGTGCACCTGTAAGCTTTGCCTGATCTCCCATAAACGTGTCCCATGGTCATTTCCCAGAGATGCAGACAAGCATCAGCAGGCTTGTTACAACATTCGCATTGTCATCCTTGTCTATCTGGATGCTTTAGGGATTGCATTTTCCTTTCTGCATCACAGATCTCTACACTTTGGCTACACACAACCTTCAGTTAATACACAAAAGTACCTGCCTCTTAGGGTTTAAATTGCCTTAGCCACTCAGTTTCCCTAGGAGGAAAGGGGGGTAGGGAGCATAGAATAAACCCTAATGCAAGCAACAGATCTGAGGTGTTATTTTTTCCTCCAAATAAAGACACAACTGGAGTGTGTAAAACCACACCACCTTAACCCCTTGATGCCTATCAGATGGACATAACCCTGAAGACTTATTCTGAGACATCTTCAGAATTAGAGACAAAGTGCAGGCTTAGAGGATTTCATTCCTTTAAACATTTGTGAACACTTAACTGCATGCCTGCCATGTACTAAACTCTGTTTATTTAAATACAACAGCCTATGACAAAAGCACTCTTACACCCATTTTATAGATGAAAACACTAAGGCATAAGTTGATTAGACAGCTAGTCCAAGGCCACCTTGCTAATAAGTGTTGGAATTTGGGATTTAAAGACAAGTAGTTGGACTCCAGAGATTGCTTGTCGCCTCTACTCCCACTGCCATACCATGTGATGAACCCGGGTTGCTCCCTTCTATCTTATTAATCAATTTGTCCGATGGGTATGTTCCAGTTTGATGATGATGTTACACGCCATTGTGAGCAGTATATCCGTCAGTGCATTCTTCCCTAAACACCACTTGCCTATTCTGGTGCCAGATGGCTTACTTTTGACAGATTTGTCATGTTAATTATTTTTGATAAACTCCACTGAAACAAACTATACCTTAAGCACAATGTTCACCTACACACTTTGTTTTGTGAGAATTAATTTTCAAAGTCTACTTTTCACTAAAAGCAGAGTGTAAGCTATTATTGCTAAGATACCACCTGTGATATATAGTGGGGGAGGAAGTGGTGATTTTCTTTAATTATCATTTTCATGTTCTAAGCATAAAAACCATGGACAGCGTTTATCAAATGCCATTCTTCATTTGATGATGACCTGTGACAAAGAGGCTAGTTATTAACCAAATAGAAAAAAAAGATGGGTCCAAAGACGAGAGAAAAATTAACCGAAGTAAAGACTGAGCATGATGGAATAAAAAAAGTGCACAGACTTGATGTGGACCCTGCCTTGGCTACTCACTACCTGTGTGACCTTGGGCAAATCACTTAACTGCCCTGAAACTCAGTTTACTCATCTTTAAAATGGGAGCCTACTTTGTCAGGGTCTTGTGAGAATTCAGAGTCATCAATTCTAAGGAAAGCCAGAGCTGCAAATAGGGATGTCTACATAGGCCAGTTAGACCACCTGAATCAGCCATGTTGTCCAAATGTGACACAATAGAGAGTAGGTATTTAGATAAAACATTAGGTTGATAAGATGTTAATGAGTATTATTAAATAGATGGTAAGTTGGGGCCAGAAGGTTTCTATGGTCAAATAAGATTGGAAAACAATGATACATTTCACTACTCCCTTTTGGAGATTCATAAAACATTTTAATACATTAATACATTAAAGGCTCTGAGAAGTCCTGTGGGAAAGGAACCAATTTTGCTACTTTAACTGCGCATTTTCCAAATACATTTGATAATGAAACCCTTTTAACATCTCCACAGAATGAAAGTTCTCTGCAACACAATTTGGACATCTGTTCTCTGGGGATTCAGATGAGAAAACTGAAGGAGGGAGAGGCCCACAGATGCACCCCATGTTGCACAACTCTGATGTCCTGTTGCTTGACTCCCAGCCCATGGCGCATCTACCTCCACACCCCAAGGCAGAGTCCAAGGACTTACCTGGATTTGCAGCTGCACGGAGATTTGCCTTTTGTTCATTGGTAGTCTAGGGGCTGCAATGAACTGACTGGGGTAGAGCGTGTGATGCAGGAGCATAGGTTGGAGAGATTGTGCTACTGGAAAGTATGACTGTTGAGTCCTGATTTCGGAACCCATATAGGAGGTTCTAAGTCATGAAATGACCAGTGTGAAGCAGTCATGACCTGGGCTTAATGTCTGAATTCTCCTAGTCATAGTAAAGGACCAAATGGATTTTGACAATGAAAAAATGTACCACACACTTAAATCAACAACCTAATTAAGACCCGTAGCTATATTATGGGCTTTGGCCTTTCCCTTTGGAGGAAGTGCCTTGAGCCATTGACTGCTCCCAGCTGAATGGGTAATAGACCCCTGACATATCTTGTTTCAGGCAATCGCCCTAGATATAATTCTTTGTTTACAGCACTGCTGTGGAAAACTTGATGAATGCTTAGAAGAAAATAGAATTAGGACCTAAGGACCTAGTTAAAATCAACTTAGTAGAACATAGACATTGCTTTGTGTAGAGCTGGAAAAGATAGCCATGAGAGAAAGTGTCTTTAACATGCATCCAGAGAAACTATATATTATACCCATAATATGTAAGAGGCAATTACGGCTTAGTAATCTGCAGTGTATCACTACCTAGCAATCAGATTGACGTATTCTAATGAGACCCATGTTGTTTGTAATCAGACTGGCATTGCTTATTCAGATCTCTGTTCCATAAGATGCACTTTTAAATGGCTCAGATTGCACCAGATGCTATAAGAAATAGCATTCCATTTTATTCCATTACCAGCATTTTTCCCTCTTTCAATTAGCATAATTTAAAATCAGCCAGAGGCAAGTGTGAGGGGCTGCAAAGTTGCAAAGAAGTTCAGGAACTACTTGATAGAAAAAGGCAAGAAGACACACATGCACAATTTTTTATATGGGCAAGAGAACATTATAATTAACAGAGTTTTTATTCTTTAAGTTGCCCAGAATTTATTTCCATGACTTACTGAAATATTACAATCTCTCAGGGGGCTAATTGCCCTGTAGGTTCTTCTTGCTTATGCATTATCTTGTGGATGACATAATAGAATCACCACAGCATTTACTACTCAGTTAAAGTTTACTTGAGTTCATCTTTTTTTCCCCCTCGAAATGGTCAGGAACTTGGACAATCAAAACAAATTCTCGTTTGTAAAATGAGAAGATCCTTGTAAATTGCTTCTTTAAAGGTTAGGTCCTGGCTGTTTATAAAATATCTGATGTTAAAACCTGAGCTAATGTAATACATATTTTTTCCCTGATATAATATGCCATGATGCCAGAAACAGTGCTTTTTAGATAAGTTTTTAAAATAAGGATTGTCATCTGATATTGGGAGACTACATTTCCAATGATTTGTCTCCCCAGGATTTTTGCATCATCCTAGAAATAAGGTATAAATTCCCCAGGCTGTGTCTTGGGCTTTTGCTGGTAGCTCAACCAGAATTCACTCCCCCTTGGTTCTCTTCCTAATAGCACCTAACTTGAGGACACATGTCCTCTCTTTATGTCATTTGAGTGGGACTGACCTATCCCCAGCTATAGTTACCCTAGTGGGCCTGAATCACAATAAACCCTTGACGCAAGGATTGGTTCAGAGGAGGTCCAATCAAAGTGAAACTTGAGACTCCTTTTCCATAGGGTGGGAAACCACCTATCTGAAACCCTCCTCCACTCCTGCATGAACAAAATGTACCGTTTCCTCTAGCAGCCATTCTGGGATCATAAGAAAAGTCACCTTCGGTATGAAAGTGACACCCATAGGTGAAAAGAACCTCAAAGAAACAGAGCTGGAGCCAGTGGTCTCCTGGAGCCGGCTAGCACCAACCAGCTCGCGAGAGCCAATTGTTAAATTTTCAGGAAACTTGTGAGCTGGTCAACATGTTGGTAGCTTAATATTGGCCAAGGTGGAAGTATTCACGCCACAGAAATCTGCAAACATTAAAAATCAAGGGCTGCTGCTTCTTTTTCTCCTTCGCTTTTCCTCCTCTTTCTTGTTCCTCTTCCTCCTTCTCGCTTCCAGATCTGGTTGTTAAACATTTACCAGCTTTCCACCGGCTGGCGCTCCGACTGAATCATGCCTGAAGCCTTGACTCACTCCTGCACTTTTCATATCAGAAGTCTAGAAAGTCTCCCCTTATTGTTAAGTCAGTTTGACCCAGATGATTTTCGGTTACTATTAACCAAAGGCATATCCTCCGTGACCTGCAAAGTTCTCCGTGATCTAAGGACCAAGAACTGTGCTAAGTGAAAATTTACTTTAGCTCAAATAAAACATCCAGGTCTACAAAAAAAGGTACTTTTATTATTTCTGATTCACACATGAAGAAACTAAGCCTCAGGGTGCAAGCACCACTTATCCAAGTTTCAAAGAGACCTCCTACAGTTTTCTCAAACTACAGTAGTTTGAGACTACTACAGTTTTCCAAATGCACCTAGCGTTTTCATGCCTTAGTGCCTCCCCTGTGCTGTCTATTCTTTTTATAGACCATGTCCACCTGCTTAATGCCCATCATCCTTCAAGATCCTGAGTCAGTGCCTCACAGAGGTCTTCATCCTCTCAGTCTGAGCCGCGTGATTCCTCACATCACCTTGAGCCTACTTTGCCGACAGTGTTTTTAACAACGCCAAGTACTTATTGATTTTCTTTTTGGAATTCTCAATAGGTTCTTTATTTTTTTAATTTTTTTACATCTTTATTGGAGTATAATTGCTTTACAATGGTGTTAGCTTCTGCTCCACAACGAAGTAAATCAGTCACACATACACATATGTTCCCATATCTCCTCCCTCTTGCGTCTCCCTCCCACCCTCCCTATCCCACTCCTCTAGGTGGTCACAAAGCACCGAGCTGATCTCCCTGTGCCATGTGGCTGCTTCCCACTAGCTATCTGTTTTACGCTTGGTAGCGTATATATGTCCATGCCACTCTCTCACTTTGTCACAGCTTACCCTTCCCCCTCCCCATATCCTCAAGTCCATTCTCTAGTAGGTCTGTGCCTTTATTCCTGTCTTACCCCTAGGTTCTTCATGACATTTTTTTTTTCTTAAATTCCATATATATGTGTTAGCATACGGTATTTGTCTTTCTCTTTCTGACTTACTTCACTCTGTATGACAGACTCTGGGTCCATCCACCTCACTACAAATAACTCAATTTCGTTTCTTTTTATGGCTGAGTAATATTCCATTGTATATATGTGCCACATCTTCTTTATCCATTCATCCAATGATGGACACTTAGATTGCTTCCATGTCCTGGCTATTGTAAATAGAGCTGCAATGAAGCTTTTGGTACATGACTCTTTTTGAATTTTGGTTTTCTCAGGGTATATGCCCAGTAGTGGGATTGCTGGGTCATATGGTAGTTCTATTTTTAGTTTTTTAAGGAACCTCCATACTGTTCTCCATAGTGGCTGTATCAATTTACATTCCCAACAACAGTGCAATAGGGTTCCCTTTTCTCCACACCCTCTCCATCATTTATGGTGTGTAGATTTTTTGATGATGGCCATTCTGACTGGTGTGAGATGATATCTCATTGTAGTTTTGATTTGTATTTCTCTAATGGTTAGTGATGTTGAGCATTCTTTCATGTGTTTGTTGGCAATCTGTATATCTCCTTTGGAGAAATGTCTATTTAGGTCTTCTGCCCATTTTTGGATTGGGTTGTTTTTTTGTTATTGAGCTGCATGATCTGCTTGTAAATTTTGGAAATTAATCCTCTGTCAGTTGCTTAGTTTGCAAATATTTTCTCCCATTCTGAGGATTGTCTTTTGGTCTTGTTTATGGTTTCCTTTGCTGTGCAAAAGCTTTGAAGTTTCATTAGGTCCCATTGGTTTATTTTTGTTTTTATTTCCATTTCTCTAGGAGGTGGATCAAAAAGGATCTTGCTGTGATTTATGTCATAGAGTGTTCTGCCTATGTTTTCCTCTAAGAGTTTGATAGTTTCTGGCCTTACATTTAGGTCTTTAATCCATTTTGAGCTTATTTTTGTGTATGGTGTTATAGAGTGATCTAATCTCATTCTTTTACATGTAGCTGTCCAGTTTTCCCAGCACCACTTATTGAAGAGGCTGTCCTTTCTCCATTGTACATTCCTGCCTCCTTGATCAAATAAGGTGACCATACGTGCATGGGTTTATCTCTGGGCTTTCTATACTGTTCCATTGAGCTATATTTCTGTTTTTGTGCCAGCACCATACTGTCTTGATTACTGTAGCTTTGTAGTATAGTCTGAAGTCAGGGATCCTGATTCCTCCAGCTCCGTTTTCCATTCTCAAGATTGCTTTGGCTATTCGGGGTCTTTTGTGTTTCCATACAAATTGTGAAATTTTTTTGTTCTAGTTCTGTGAAAAATGCCAGTGGTAGTTTGATAGGGATTGCATTGAATCTGTAGATTGCTTTGGGTAGTAGAGTCATTTTCACAATGTTGATTCTTCCAATCCAAGAACATGGTATAACTCTCCATCTATTTGTATCATCTTTAATTTCTTTCATCAGTGTCTTATAATTTTCTGCATACAGGTCTTTTTTCTCCTTAGGTAGGTTTATTCCTAGATATTTTATTCTTTTTGTTGCAATGGTGAATGGGATTGTTCCCTTAATTTCTCTTTCCGATCTTTCGTTGTTAGTGTATAGGAATGCCAGAGATTTCTGTGCATTTATTTGGTATCCTGCTACTTTACCAAATTCCTTGATTAGCTCTAGTAGTTTTCTGGTAGCATCTTTAGGATTCTCTATGTATAGTATCATGTCATCTGCAAAGAGTGACAGCTTTACTTCTTCTTTTCCGATTTGGATTCCTTTTATTTCCTTTTCTTCTCTGATTGCTGTGGCTAAAACGTCCAAAACTATGTTGAATAATAGTGGTGAGAGTGGGCAACCTTGTCTTGTTCCGGACCTTAGTGGAAATGCTTTCAGTTTTTCACTATTGAGGACAATGTTGGCTGTGGGTTTGTCATATATGGCCTTTATTATGTTGAGGAAAGTTCCCTCTATGCCTACTTTCTGCAGGATTTTTATCATAAATGTGTGTTGAATTTTGTCAAAAGCTTTCTCTGCATCTATTGAGATGATCATATGGTTTTTCTCCTTCAGTTTGTTAATATGATGTATCATGTTGATTGATTTGCATATATTGAAGAATCCTTGCATTCCTGGAATAAACCCCACTTGATCATGGTGTATGATCCTTTTACTGTGCTGTTGGATTCTGTTTGCTAGTATTTTGTTGAGGATTTTTTCATCTATGTTCATCAGTGATATTGGCCTGTAGTTGTCTTTATTTGTGACATCCTTGTCTGGTTTTGGTATCAGGGTGATGGTGGCCTCGTAGAATGAGTTTGGGAGTGTTCCTCCCTCTGCTATATTTTGGAAGAGTTTGAGAAGGATAGGTGTTAGCTCTTCTCTAAATGTTTGATAGAATTCGCCTGTGAAGCCATCTGGTCCTGGGCTTTTGTTTGTTGGAAGAGTTTTAATCACAGTTTCAATTTCAGTGCTTGTGATTGGTCTGTTCATATTTTCTATTTCTTCCTGGTTCAGTCTTGGCAGGTTGTGCTTTCTAAGAATTTGTCCATTTCTCCCAGATTGTCCATTTTATTGGCATAGAGTTGCTTGTAGTAATCTCTCATGATCTTTTTTATTTCTGCAGTGTCAGTTGTTACTTCTCCTTTTTCATTTCTAATTCTATTGATTTGAGTCTTCTCCCTTTTTTTCTTGATGAGTCTGGCTAATGGTTTATCAATTTTGTTTATCTTCTCAAAGAACCAGCTTTTAGTTTTATTGATCTTTGCTATCGTTTCCTTCATTTCTTTTTCATTTATTTCTGATCTGATTTTTATGATTTCTTTCCTTCTGCTAACTTTGGGGTTTTTTTGTTCTTCTTTCTCTAATTGCTTTAGGTGGAAGGTTAGGTTGTTTATTCGAGATGTTTCCTGTTTCTTAAGGTAGGATTGTATTGCTATAAACTTCTCTCTTAGAACTGCTTTTGCTACATCCCATAGGTTTTGGGTCATCGTGTCTCCATTGTCATATGTTTTTAGGTATTTTTTGATTTCCTCTTTGATTTCTTCAGTGATCACTTCGTTATTAAGTAGTGTATTGTTTAGCCTCCATGTGTTTGTATTTTTTTACAGATCTTTTCCTGTAATTAATATCTAGTCTCATAGTGTTGTGGTTGGAAAAGACACTTGATACAATTTCAATTTTCTTAAATTAACCAAGGCTTGATTTGTGACCCAAGATATGATCTATCCTGGAGAATGTTCCATAAGCACTAGAGAAAAATGTGTATTCTGTTGTTTTTGGATGGAATGTCCTATAAATATCAATTAAGTCCATCTTGTTTAATGTATCATTTAAAGCTTGGGTTTCTTTATTTATTTTCATTTTGGATGATCTGTCCATTGATGAAAGTGGGGTGTTAAAGTCCCCTACTATGAATGTGTTACTGTCGATTTCCCCTTTTATGGCTGTTAGTATTTGCCTTATGTATTGAGGTGCTCCTATGTTGGGTGCATAAATATTTACAATTGTTATATCTTCTTCTTGGATCGATCCCTTGATCATTATGTAGTTTCCTTCTTTGTCTCTTCTAATAGTCTTTATTTTAAAGTCTATTTTGTCTGATATGAGAATTGCTATTCCAGCTTTCTTTTGGTTTCCATTTGCATGGAATATCTTTTTCCATCCCCTTACTTTCAGTCTGTATGTGTCTCTAGGTCTGAAGTGGGTCTCTTGTAGACAGCAAATATATGGGTCTTGTTTTTGTTTCCATTCAGCCAATCTGTGTCTTTTAGTGGGAGCATTTATTCCATTTACATTTAAGGTAATTATCGATATGTATGTTCCTATTCCCATTTTCTTAATTGTTTTGTGTTCGTTATTTTAGGTCTTTTCCTTCTCTTGTGCTTCTTGCCTAGAGAAGTTCCTTTAGCAGTTGCTGCAGAGCTCATTTGGTGGTGCTGAACTCTCTGAGCTTTTGCTTGTCTGTAAAGGTTTTAATTTCTCCATCAATTCTGAATGAGATCCTTGCTGGGTAGAGTAATCTTGGTTGCAGGTTTTTCTCCTTCAACACTTTCAATATGTCCTGCTACTCCCTTCTGGCTTGCAGAGTTTCTGCTGAAAGATCAGCTGTTAACCTTATGGGGATTCCCTTGTGTGTTATTTGTTGTTTTTCCTTTGCTGCTTTTAATATGTTTTGTTTGTATTTAATTTTTGACAGTTTGATTAATATGTGTCTTGGCGTATTTCTCCTTGGATTTATCCTGTATGGGATTCTCTGTGCTTCCTGGACTTGATTAACTATTTCCTTTCCCATAATAGGGAAGTTTTCAACTATAATCTTTTCAAATATTTTCTCGGTCCCTTTCTTTTTCTCTTCTTCTTCTGGAACCCCTATAATTCGAATGTTGGTGCGTTTAATGTTGTCCGAGAGGTCTCTGAGAGTGTCCTCAGTTCTTTTCATTCTTTTTTCTTTATTCTGCTCTGCAGTAGTTATTTCCACTATTTTATCTTCCAGGTCACTTATCCGTTCTTCTGCCCCAGTTATTCTGCTATTGATCCCATCTATTTTTAATTTCATTTATTGTGTTGTTGATCATTGTTTGTTTCATCTTTAGTTCTTCTAGGTCCTTGTTAACTGTTTCTTGCTTTTTGTCTATTCTATTTCCAAGATTTTGGATCAGCTTTACTATCATTATTCTGAATTCTTTTTCAGGTAGACTGCCTATTTCGTCTTCATTTGTTAGGTCTGGTGGGTTTTTATCTTGCTCCTTCATCTGCTGTGTGTTTTTCTGTCTTCTCATTTTGCTTATCTTACTGTGTTTTGGGTCTCCCTTTTGCAGGCTGCAGGTTTGTAGTTCCTGTTGTTTTTGGTGTCTGTCCGCAGTGGCTAAGATTGGTTCAGTGGGTGGTGTAGGCTTCCTGGTGGAGGGGACTAGTGCCTGTGTTCTGGTGGATGAGGCTGGATCTTGTCTTTCTGGTGGGCAGGTCCACATCTGGTGGTGTGTTTGGGGTGTCTGTCGACTTATTATGATTTTGGGCAGCCTCTCTGCTAATGGGTGCGGTTGTATTCCTGTCTTGCTAGTTGTTTGGCATAGGATGTCCAGCCCTGTAGCTTGCTGGTCGTTGAGTGAAGCTGGGTGCTGGTGTTGAGATGGAGATCTCTGGGAGATTTTTGCCATTTGATATTATGTGCAGCTGGGAGGTCTCTTGTGGACCAGTGTCCTGAAGTTGGCTCTCCCACCCCAGAGGCACAGCACTAACTCCTGGCTGCAGCACCAAGAGCCTTTCATCCACACGGCTCAGAAGAAAAGGGAGAAAAAGTAGAAAGAAATAATTAGTAGAAGTAGAAAGAAAGAAAGAAAAAGAAAGAAAGAAAGGAGGGAGGGAGGGAGGGAAGGAAAGGAAGGGAGGGAAGGGAAGGAAGGGAGGAAGGAGGGAAGGAAGGAAAAAAGAAAGAAGATAAAGTAAAGTAAAGAAGATAAAGTAAAATAAAGTAAGATAAAATATAATAAAGTTATTAAAGTAAAAAAATAAAGTAAGATAAAATATAATAAAGTTATTAAAAATAAAATATAATAGTTATAAAATATATATAAATATATAAATATATAATGTATAATAAAGTTATTAAAAATATATAAATATATATGTAATATATATAATATATATAATAATATACAATAATATATATTATATATATAATATATAATATATATAATATAATATATATAATATAATATATATAAATATATATTTATATATATAAATATATATAAATAAATATATATTATAATATATATAAAATATATAATATTATAAAATATAATAAAGTTATTAAAATAAAAATAATAATTATTAAGAGAAAAAAACACAAAAAACATAAAAACGGATGGATAGAACCCTGGGACAAATGGTGGAAGCAAATCTATACAGACAAAATCTCACACAGAAGCATACACATACACACTCACAAAAAGAGGAAAAGGGGAAAAAATCATAAACCTTGCTCTCAAAGTCCACCTCCTCAATTTGGGATGATTCGTTGTCTAAAGGAGGGAAGGAAGGAAAGAAAGAACGAAGATAAAGTAAAATAAAATAAAGTTATTAAAATAAAAAGTAATTATTAAGAAAAAAATTTAAACAAAAATCGGACAGATACAACCCTCGGACAAATGGTGGGAGCAAAGCTATACAGACAAAATCTCACCCAGAAGCATACACATACACACTCACAAAAAAAGGAAAAGGGGAAAATATAATAAATCTTGCTCTCTAAGTCCACCTCCTTAATTTGGGATGATTCGTTGTCTATTCATGTATTCCACAGATGCAGGTACATCAAGTTGATTGTGGAGCTTTAATCTGCTGCTTCTGAGGCTGCTGGGAGAGATTTCCCTTTCTCTTCTTTGTTCTCACAGCTCCCTGGGGCTCAGCTTTGGATTTGGCCCCGCCTGTGCGTGTAGGTCGCCTGAGGGCATCTGTTCTTCGCTCAGACAGGACGGGGTTAAAGGAGCCGCTGATGCGGGGGCTCCGGCTCACTCAGGCCGGGGGGGAGGGAGGGGCACGGAGTGCGGGGCGGGCCTGCGGCGGCAGAGGCCGGCGTGACGTTGCACCAGCCTGAGGCGCGCTGTGCGGTCTTCCGGGGGAGTTGTCCCTGGATCCCGGGACCCTGGCAGTGGCGGGCTGCGCAGGCTCCCTGGAAGGGGGGTGTGGAGAGTGACCTGTGCTCGCACACAGGCCCCTTGGTGGCGGCAGCAGCGGCCTTAGCGCCTCATGTCTGTCTCTGGGGTCCACGCTTTTAGCCGCGGCTCGCGCCCGTCTCTGGAGCTCCTTTAAGCAGCGCTCTTAATCCCCTCCCCTCGCGCACCAGGAAACAAAGAGGGAAGAAAAAGTCTCTTGCCTCTTCGGCAGCTCCAGACCTTTTCCTGGACTCCCTCCCGGCTAGCCGTGGCGCACTAACCCCCTGCAGGCTGTGTTCACGCCGCCAACCCCAGTCCTCTCCCGGCACTCCGACCGAAGCCCGAGCCTCAGCTCCCAGCCCTGGCGGGTGAGCAGACAAGCCTCTCGGCCTGGTGAGTGCCGGTCGGCCCTGATCCTCTGTGCGGGAATCTCTCTGCTTTGCCCTCCGCACCCCTGTGGCTGCGCTCTCCTCCGGGGCTCCGAAGCGCCTCCCTCTGCCACCCGCAGTCTCCGCCCGCGAAGGGGCTTCCTAGTGTGTGGAAACATTTCCTCCTTCACGGCTCCCTCCCATTGGTGCAGGTGCCGTCCCTATCCTTTTGTCTCTGTTTATTCTTTTTTCTTTTGCCCTATTCAGGTACGTGGGGGGTTTCTTGCCTTTTGGGAGGTCTGAGGTCTTCTGCCAGCGTTCAGTAGGTGTTCCGTAGGAGTTGTTCCACGTGTAGATGTATTTCTGGTGTATCTGTGGGGAGGAAGGTGATCTCTGCGTCTTACTCTTCCACCATCTTCCCGGAAGTCTCCTCAACTCCTATTTGTAGTTTTTTAAGGAACCTCCATACTGTTCTCCATAGTGGCTGTACCAATTCACATTCCCACCAGCAGTGCAAGAGTGTTCCGTTTTCTCCACACCCTCTCCAGCATTTATTGTTTCTAGATTTTTTTGAAGAATGTGTTGAGAAGATTAGAAAGATCATTGGCTTTTGTGTCAAATAGACTGGACATGAATTCTAGCCTCACCGTTCATTACCAGGGTCATCTTATGTAACTTGCATACTTTCCTCATCTGTAAAATGGGACTGATATCTAACATTTAAGGTTGCTGTGTGAAAGTAAATAGTTGTTAAGTGGCCAGGTACATGGTGATAGACACTTAAGAAATGGTAACTCCTTACTTTCATGCCGTACAATCTTAGTCATATATATGCCCCCAGGACTGTCACCTAAGATTTAGTGTCTGACCTTCATTTTCTTAGTTTGGATATTACAAACTACTACTTCATCCTACTAATACTAATTATAATCATAAATAACAATAGCCACAAGTATTACTATATATCATGGGAGACTGGAGTCTTTTTAAACTGAAAGTCTATTAATTATGGGTTTGTAAGAAGTTTCTTATTTTAGGTTTAGGCTGTGATTTATCTCTAAATCCATTTCATTTTTCTTATTAGATCCTGTGTGTGTGTGTGTCACTGAGCCTTGCTGACAAGAGATTAGAATGTGAGACCAGGCTATGACAAGAGTGATGTGTACTTTGTCATGTTTTTGTACTTCATTTTGGAAAAAATACTTCGAAAAAAAATTTTTTAAATGCTGGGTGTGTCTTAGCAACTTGGACTGATGACTCTTCTCCTACATGTGTTGTTATTTGAGACTGAATATACCAGACTCTGTAAAATATCCCGTTGACTCTAAGGAATGTCATAGCTGAGCCATCTGGCTAGACCACACATGATGGGTGGTCATTTTGACCTGGATGCAAGGTTAATCACTATCAATTATCCTGGAAGTAGGAAGTTCTAGGGCTGGACATGAGCTAGCCCTTGGACTAGTGGAGAGGATACTTTTCTTTTATGGGTCCCCAGGAGGGGAAGTGAAGGTTGTCCCGGACTCAAGATATGGGAGTATGTGGAGAATTTCCAGTGGCGAGAATTAGTGGACACTTGTGCAAGGAGGCAGGCTGGAAGGTAGAATGGGTGTTGACCTAATAAGTGGAGCTAAGGTAGATTTTGGGCATGTGGGATGCTAGCAGTTGTGAGTTATTCCCTGTAACCCTAAACCTCAGTTGAGAGTAAATCACATCTTCCCTAATCCTTTCCCGGTTGTAATGTGGGGAATTGGGTTCAGCAGTAAGCTCACGATCAAATCAGGGAGGAGCAGTGAGGGCCTGTGGTCAAGAATAGCTTCCCAGAAGGGAAGTGCTATCACAAGGATTGTCAGCAGCACAGGAGAAGATGCGAGGGGAGGAAACTGACAGATTTGTTCTAGACCATGTGGAAGGCAGGATGCTGGGAAATACCCAGAAAACTTTGAGGAGATTTTCTGTGCCAGGAGTTGGCTGTAAAGGGTTCAGATCATAATAGTCTGGGCCTGAAAAGAAAATGCAACATCATTTTGTAGCCACAGGCAGGTGAGGCTAATGACTTATGAGTTATACGTAGATTTCTTATTTAACTTCCACAACAAACAGGTTGCAAGTATTATTACTCCTATTTTACAGCTATAATACCAAGAATTAAATTCAGGTTTTAACTACTTATGAAATGGCCACACTGCGATTTGTGCCATATCCATCTGCCACCGAAGGTGATGTCTTCCTATAAGACCATCATGCCTGCCTCCTGAAGGAGTGAAATAGAAGTGAAGAGAAATGTGGCTCACTGGTTAATTTCCTGTGGTATTTCCACAAAGCAAACCTGTGAAAGTATTGCTTTCCATCTGTTTCATCCATTCTTTTGGTATAAATTGCCTATCATTATTATCTGTCCAAATGTCTTGATGGGGGATTGGGGTGTAGGGGAAATTTGTAATTTTCGTAAGAACCAGTAACATTTCACTTCTTAAGTAAGACTTTTAATTCTCTGGTCTGTGGCCTGAAATTGATTTTCCCCCAGCTGTTGACCAATGTGATAGAAAATCTACTTAGTGTAATAGGTACTCTCTCCTTGAGCTGTTGAAAAAGAATATTGTATAGTTTAAAAGATACTCCATCTAGCCTGAACTCTGACACAAAGAGCTTTATGAGTGCAGGTATGTCGCTCATGACTCCTTATTCTAAAACCAGGATTTGTGCTTCCTAAGCTCTGTCTTTCTGCTCTAAATTTCAATGTATAATTTAAATTTCTTGGTTCCTGTGTATGAGTTTCTGAATTAAGGAATGTTTATACACAGACACAGAAAAGAAAGGCAGCCAGCACTGCCTTTATTTAGCAGATATGCACTGGTATTTCTGTAGCAGTTGTATATTTAAGTACTTTCATGCTAGTTGGTACCTGGCTTCTGTTCTGAGACACCCTGAGTGGCTCATAATACCCTAGCTGTATGCGTTATCCCCTGTGCAGCCCCACAATCATTGAGTCAAGGTATTTCATGGAAGTTTATTATTTTTTGAAAGGTTTAGAAATATTTTCACATGTATAAAATAATAACTCTAAATAGAGTATGCAGACATAAATTTAAAAAGACACCTAGGATAGAGAAAGAGAGAGAGAGGAAGAGAGAGAGAGAGAAGCAATGGCTATCACTAAACATCAATAAGAATGACATGAAAACTTAACACTATATTAGACATGTATAGTCTCCTGTGTCATTCTGTCTTTTCTTTCTTTTTTCCCTCCTTTCTTTTTGTTTCTTCTTTTTATATCATCTAAGAGTTAAAGAAAAGAAATTTCTATTTTCAGACTTTTTCTGAATCTTTTTCCTAGAATTGTCAATAGCACAGAGCTTTGAATAGGTAGATATCTTTCATTAAAAAATTAAACTTTCAGTACTTTGAGACTGAAAGCACATAGAAAGAAGAGAACATTTCTTGTGCTATTAAATAAGCTCAAAGTGCTTCTTTTATTCATTCTTTTATTCAAAAAATGAGCAGAATGGTCTGTGGTGTTTTGGGTGGTAAAAAGAATGAGGTACTCACAATGCAAGGTCTTTTACTGACCCGCAGTCACTGTTCCTTGCAAAAGGTAATCTAATAATCCTTTATTCCATTTAAGGACTATACGAGCTTGTACATTTCCAGACATCTTAAATGATTTGCCCAATGACCCTTCAAGCCCTTCTGATCCAAGTATTGTTATTACTCTTGCTTGATGGGAATTTAGGTGGACTGAAGTTGAGTGAGATCTTGGATGCTAATATATGCCCTGCTGGTGTGTGGTTTTCTTTCTTATAAGTCGGCCACATTGTCCAAAAAAGTCCCCCCAAAATACAAGCGCATGGCTCTGAGTTTTTGTTTTTCTGATTGACGTGAGTAACTTTCAGAAATCTCTCTGAAGTTCTTTGAGGATCTATTGCTATTCTTGACAGAGTTTTGTAGTTGATTGCTTTGAAGCCCACTTATCTTCCTTAGCTGATTGAAGATGTCACTAATGTGCTTTTTTAATTAGTTTGTGAAGTGGGTGGAGATGGAGCAAAGTCAATTTCATCTTGCTAAAATCCAATCAATGCTAGTTGACTGAATGACTTTAGTTTATTTAGCCGATTGACCCTGGACTTCTTCAAAAGTTGTTTTCTCTTATTTTCAATTTTGATGATTAAAAAAAATGATTTAATTACAGAATTCACTTTTATGTTGCTTAATATGCTGACAGGAAATTTACCCTACTTTTCCACCTTATGTACAACTCATAAGGCGTATAATAACCCTCCGCTGAATTCAGTATTTGCTGTTCCAAACTATAAATGAGACAACACAGTTTTCTCTTTTGACTTTTCATTTCTCTTACTGTGCAGACAAGTATTTATAGAAAGAAAAGATTGCCCAGACCTTTGAAAAAATATTTACAGTGTCTAACTTTTGTTGAATTTTCTTTAGGGTTTTTATGATGCAGTGTTTTGCAAATCCTTTCACTGGTTAAACTTCCTTATTGAAGTAATGAATAGAAAAATGGTGGTTCCCATTTATCTGGAGAAGAATTATTGTGACTGCCTGCCTGGGCATCAAGCTGAAATGCTTACAAAACCATTTCACATCTCAAACAACAACCAACCAAATTTTATTTCTGTCAAAATAATAGAAACAAATGGTTCCAAAGCAGAAATGCTGCTAGTAAACGTTTTCATCAGAATCAAGCACTGTGGCTATTAAAATTCATCCAAATTAAATGTTTATTTCTGAAACAAATGCCTTCTTTGTAAAATATTTGCCACTAAAGACTCCATCGACCCTGCAGGGAGAGTTCACTTATGTGAAAGACCTATGACTCATGAAATCCTAATTAGAGAAAACTTCAGTAAACTTCTCTTTCAAAGGAAATGTTAAGCCTGAATTTTTAAGGGGGTAATGAAAACTCATTCCAAAGTTTTATTTCCAAATGCCATTTTTAAGAAATTCTACAAGCTGACTCATGAAGAACATGGGCAGGTCACTGTTTGTCAAATGTACCAGGAGATCCCAGCTGAGTCCCAAACTGGATTTAGGTCCTTGTTTCACTTTGATTGGTTTGATCCTGGAGTGTCTGAATGGAACAGAGGAGGAGGAAAAACAGTGGAATGGATGGATTGGTGTCTACTCCCCTGGCTCAGCCTCAAGGACTGACCTTGAGACCACAGAAGAGGATGAAACTTGCCTCTTGATGTATAAAATCTGCATACAAGTTATCCTAAAATGCCAAGCACATTTCAAACTTCTGCATATACCTTATACACTAATATCTCCTCGGTAAAAACAAGTTACATGGGTGAATTCAAGACCAAAGTGTATGGCAGTCCATTCACCCACCATGAGGTTAAAACAAATCACATACCTAAGACCAACATCGATGGGAAGGACACATTCTCCCGTCGTGAGGGAGAGAGAAGTGAGTAAATATTTCCTGAACAACATTATAATCTACTGCAAGTGGTAAAGCCAGAAAGTAAGGATATGTGTTCATGAAATATTCATGAGTGTTAGTCCAAACAGTGCCAAAGATCATAGTGCAGCTTTGACACCCAGGGTTTAGAGTTGCCACCAGCAGAGAATTGATGAACATGGTGGAACAGTATTTCTCCAGAGGCCTCTTGCCTATAGTCAGTTGCCAGGTGCCTTGGTAAGACGTTGGAGCAGTGAAGCAGGCGTGTTTTTGTTGCTGAGCACACACTAGATGCTACTACCCCTGGAGAATCTAGGAACTACCTGGGAGAGACTTTCAGTGGGGCTAAACTTCTAAACAAGCAGGAGCATTGGTACAGATTAATTTGTATTTGTTTCCTTTGGATAGCGTTGTTTTGTAAATTAAGTGGGAGATTAACCTCACTTTCTAGATAATTCCAAAATAAAGCCCCCAATGAGTCTTATATCCATATTGTGAAGACAAGAGAACATATTTTGCCTGCAACTATATATCTGTGTATAGGATGGCCTACACAACTTATTTTTAGACAAATAATGGAATGGATATATGTGTCCAGTGGTGGTTTTAGTCAACAAACAATTGAACATTTAAAAGAAAATTGGAAACAATTTGAAGGTATACCATGTGGTTTTGCCATTGTATCCTAAAAAGACACAAAATTTCTATTTGTGGAAGCAGTTTATGATCCTACCTGCTCCTCCATCTGCCATCGTTTTCCTACTAACACATGTATGTGGATGTTGTCCCATCACAGTGACTACAAGCGTGAGCGTGGGGGTTGTGTGTTGCAAAGGGCTAAGTTCTTACCAAATCCATTTCCTCTTCTTCCTGAATACATAGCTAGATTACATTTTGCAAGTTCCTTGAGGGTAGTTGTGGCCATGTGACTGAGTTCTAGCCAATGGAGCGTGAGCAGAAATGATGCTATGTCATTCCTAAGACTGACCCATAAAAACATCCCATGTTTGATTCTCCATCTTCTTTCCCTTTCCAGGGCTTAATGTAGACAAAAATGCCAGTCTTGGAAGCCATGTGTTGAAGATAGTAGAGCCATAAAATGAAAGGATACTGGATCTTTGAGCTACCACTTGGCAAAGCATCTACTGATCAGGAATTTAAATAAGCAAGAAGTAGAATCCTATCATGTTTGAGACTATGTGACCACAGGTAAGTTATTTGCCCTCTATACACATCAATTTCCTCACCTGTTAAGTGGTGTGCAGTTCTAAAATATGTACACAAAACTCATGGACACTCCTCCCTTCAAGAGGTGGAGTATAATTTTCCTCCTTTTGGGTGTGCTCTGGACTTAGTGCTTGTTTTCTAACAGAATATAGTGGGCGTAGTGGTGTGTGGCTTCTAAGACTGGGTCATAGAAGGTGTGGTGGCTTCCTGTTTACTCTCATTCTTGGATCCTTTCCTCTGGGGGAAGTTGGCTGCCATGTTGTAAAGATACTCAAGCAGCCCTATGGAGAGGTCTACCTAGTGAGGAACTGAAGACTCCTACCAATAGCCATGTGACTGATCCAACTTAGAAGCAGATCCTCCAGACCCAGTCAAGCCTTTAGATAACCATCATGCTAGCTGGCATCTTCATCAGAGATTCTGAATCAGAAATACCCAGCCTCTCTCTGATTTTGATCCATATAAACTGTGTGATCCATGGAATCTAAGTCGAGCAATGAAAGATATGAGCCCATTAGGGGGACTGACAGGCAGATTAAAGTCAATAGATTGGAAGTTCCAATGAAGATCAAAGAATGGTTGGATTGAGACAGATGTTAGACTACGTGAGCTAGAGAGATAGAACTGATGATCAGAGTGTACAATGCTTAAAATCAAGATAGTGGAAGTAACATAACCATGGGTGTGGGATTATAAAAATCTAAGTTGTTAAGATCATAGGAGTAAATATCTAAGATGAACTGAAGGATAGATTGTTGGAAGTGAGAGCCTAGAGTGATGGGCAGATTATTTTGTTAGACGTTGAAGCTGCCAAGAATATGACAGGAATGGGGTTAATTTTGTCAAGCAAAGCAGTGAGCTGGATGCTAATATTTTCAATGAATATGGAGGTCAAATTGCATACTTGTTAGATGAGTAAACCAAGGAGGGATGGTTGGTGGTCCTGCCTGACAGATGTGGGTCTAAGAGGCCTGCATCTTTGAGGAAGAAGGGATAAGAAATTGTATAGAAGTGGCCAAGAGGAGCTAGGAAGATACCACGAGATGCCCAAGCCCTAGGGTACATGGGAGCAGGAGAAAAACATCATCGTTGCTGGTGAAGGCTGTTGGGGGGAGTAGTGCTGTCAGACAACAGCCAGACTGCTGCTAGAGAAAGAAGGAAAAGGACGCACCTGGAGCAGGTGTTGTAGATAATGGGAATTCGGCTGATTATAGACTCTAAATCTCAGATCAAAGAGTGAAAGCGTTTGTGAGGCAGAGAAGTGGTGGGAGATTGGGTCAGACTAGGGGATTACAGGGCTACAGGGGAATAAAAACCTGAGTAATGATGGGAACTTGGAAATCCTGAACTTCTGGCAGTGACTGATTTAAAAGCGTACTTGGCTTGACCGTGATGGCCTTTTAGATGAAGGTGAATACTAAGCTCTGCTCATGGCCTTTTCTTAGACTTGTTCTTGGTCAGGTGGTAGGGGTGAGGTGTGTGGTGGCATGGCTGCAGCAAAGGCCATCTTACCAGGAGTCCATGGAGTTTCGTGGGCCTCCCTGAATTTCCCGAGGGTGGGGCGGGGTGTCAGGAGGCACTCTGAAGGCAGTGGGTGGTGCTACAGTCCAAACAACAGGGAGACCCACAGCTGGCAGTCTCCACAGGACTCTGGAAATCTTACTTAAATTCTTGTTTGCTGAGTTTCAACTGTCTGCCCTATTGAAAGATCAACGCACCAAATACCCTTAGGATTCAAAATGGTAGAGTCTATAAAATGTTGCTTCACTCCCGGTCACCACTTGCTAAGGAAAGGAAATTGAGTCAACATTTTAGACTTAACTGCTTCTTTTTCCTTATCGCCTCTTAAAATAGTCATTGTTTTATTATTATTAAAACTCTACAACGACTGCAGCAGTTGTTTAGAATTTAGCTCAACTAAAGATGCTTTTCAGGGAGGACCAGTTTAGCACTGTTGGAACTGCCAGTGCATAGTGATAGTATAAAGCAGATGGAGGGAGTTCCCTGGTGGCCTCATGGTTAGGTTTTGGGGCTTTCACTGCCCGTGGCCTAGGTTCAACCCGAGATTCAATTCCTGGTCGGGGAACTGAGATCCTGCAAGCTGAGTGGTGCAGCCAGAGAAAAAGGAAAAAAAAAAAAAGCAGATTGACTTCTAGTTGGTTTTATTATTATCATTATTATTATTTTTTTTGTGTGGTACGTGGGGCTCTCACCGTTGTGGCCTCTCCCGTTGTGGAGCACAGACTCCGGACGCGCAGACTCAGTGGCCACAGCTCACGGGCCTAGCCGCTCCACGGCATGTGGGATCTTCCCAGACCGGGGCACGAACCCATGTCCCCTGCATCGGCAGGCAGACTCTCAACCACTGCGCCACCAGGGAAGCCCGGTTTTATTATTTTTAATATTTATTTATTTGGCTGCACCAGCTCTCAGTTGCAGCATGCTAGATCTTCGCTGAAGCATGCGGGATCTACTTCCCTGACCAGGGATTGACCCTGGGCCCTCTGCATTGAGAGCGCAGAATCTTAACTACTGGGCCAGCAGGGAAGTCCCAGTTTTTAATGTCTGCAGACAATGCCCCCTGTATTGCCTTCACCTAAAGTGAATCACTCCTATTTTCCCACCATTCCTACTCCACAATTACTGAGGGCAATTCTAGGAAAAAGCAAAATCCAGACAGCAAAGAAGATGCTTTTCCCCTTGTTCACAGACCACTGCTCAGTTTTGTTACTTAGGGTGTCCCTACACTGCTTGGGGGGTGATGACTGTGGTGGACCAGGGGAAGTGACACCCAGAGGGAGAGGCAGGTGAGTTCACAGAACTCAGCAGGGCCATGGTGCCTGCCAGACAAAGTGACACTATTAGTGATTCTCAGAAATGCTTTGCAGGCAGAGGGGCTGCTTTGCAGAGGTAGGACCCTGTGCCAGCAGGTTAGGACAAGAGCCAGCACTTCTAGATCGACCCCAAGGTGGGTAAGAAAGAAGGTCAGTTCTCAGAGAACGCACAGCCTAAGCAGAGCAAACGTCAAATTAGTAAACTTCACAATAGAAAAGAATTTATTTTACTATAGTGTGTAATCTGATAAGCAGAATGCTAGGCAAATGTGTGCAAAACGTATGGGAAAGTTTCCTGGGAGAAATGACACCTGAATTGACTCTTAAGAGTAGGAGTCAGTGACCTGCTGAATTTGTCCTGTTGTGACTTCAGAAGTGGCTCTTGGGTAGATGAGGTATTTGGAGGTGGAGGTGCTCCCCAAAATCCCTTTAAATGAAACAACATCATGCTCAGATTTACTGAGCATGCACAGTGTGCCAGGTAGACTGCCCAGCGACTCATCATCTAATTTTATCCTCAGTGCAGTCCCTGGGGTATGTGCTATTATCATCCTCATTTTACCAAGGAGGGAAACTGAGGCTTTGAGCAGCCAAGCAACTTGCCAAAGGTCATAAACTAAGCGACAAAGATCAAATTTGAATACAGTCTGACTTCACAGTCTGGGATTTAATCTTGCAATCATCTCCCAAAAACAAATCCAGGGGGGCACCTGGATCACTGTTCACTTGAAGCCCTCAGCTACCCATCCCTGTAAGCTGTGTGTAAGACTGACATGGCTCTAATGGGACAGCCCCTGCAGGTATTCATCTGAGCTAGGGCTGGCGAAGGTAAGGGTCATCACCAGTGACTATCCCGAGGGGTAAGATCCAGGCTTTGCGCTCAGATTTCATCTCTGTTACTTCTTGGCCATATGACCTTGGCTAAGTCACTTACCCTTTCTGAACTCGGCTTCCTCATCCATAACAAGGGGCTAAAAGACCTATGTCTCAGAATTGTTCTGAAGGTTAAATGCAAGTAGGAGAACTAGCCACTGACACACAGTAGGCACTTTTCACGTGCTACACTGACATATGTCAAAGTTAACTAAACAGGGCATATCACAACTGGTTTCTGGAGAAAACACAGCTTACATTCAATTTCATTCTTCCACAGTGACATATTTTGAATCTTAAGTAAAAGACCCCAGGATCGCTATTTATTTTAAACAAACACCTGTCATCGCTCAAATTAGAAACACTTGCCAAACCACGCTACAAAATATTTATAAATTCACAAATGTGTTTTAATTGCTGCTAAGTAAAATGAATTCAGCTGTAGTTTTTCACTTTGTGAAAAACGTGCCTTCATTCCTTTCTCCCCAATCTTAATTAGAACGGTTGAATATTGGATTTGCACAGCCAATGGTATGGTATTTGTGATAAAGGAAAATTTGGAGATTGGAAGAAAAGGGAGTTGAAGGTGTCGGAGAGAGATGGCTTCATGTGAAAGAGGCACTTGACATTTCAGACGAAAATGAGGCAGACACTATATCTCTATTTTACCTTGTAACTCCTACCCACAGTGGGAAATCCATTACCTAATTTGTGTAATGTGTTTTCCTTTTCTTTTGATAATGTAAGTCTGAAGGTATCCATGCATTTTACTCATCATACGTTTTGTTTTTTTACTAGAGTCCAGGGGAACAATAATAGCAGTTTTATCTAAAACTTATTAGAATAAATAATGCAGTCTACTTTCATTGGTGATGGCTCTTCAGGAATTGTATCCCTGACCCAATTCCTACTAGACTTTTCAACATTAAGACTTTGAGTGTTATTTCGATCTAATTTAGCATAATTTCTGGCAGGAGACTAATAAACCAAGAACACTCAGGTCAAATTCTACCTACACATATGTTTCATTTGGTGTTTGAAAACTTTCAAGCAAATATTTTTTAAGAATTGGAAGATTTTACATGAAATCTGGTTTTTGGCTCTCTCTTAGCAAAAATGGAGTATCAGGCAAACCAGTGCCACTCTACCCTATCGCAGTGGTTCTCAAAGTGCAGTTGCTACATCAACATCACCCAGAAATGCAAATTCATGGGCCCTCCCAGACCTACGAAGTCAGAAACTCTGGGGTTTGGCGCAGCAACCCATATCTTAGTCACCTTCCATGTCACTCTGAGGCACACCAAGTGTGAGACCCTCTGCCCTACTGCAGCCATCTGCCGGAGTTTCCTGGAAGCAGACATCTCTCACTGGTCCTTGATGACCCAGCTGGCTGTGGACCCAGTTGTAGAAATGATGGGTGTGCCTATCCTCACTTGCCTCTGACCTTATTAGGAACAATTTCCTAGCAAGTCCCTGGGGCCAGCCAGCTTCATGGGTCTGTGATCTCTGCAGTCAGAGGGCCCCACTCTCAGAAGAGTCCTGAGTTTGATTTAATGCTCTGCTATTCTGTCTTGAAATTCTTAATCCTTTTATCTTTGATTTTGTGTTTTGTAAGTGAAGTGTGATGAGACAATGGAGCATGTCTGTGAGCAGAATAGATATACCTGTTGCCAGCATGTATGGGCTCAGGCTGATGCACGCAGAGGGGCAGTGGGCAGCTTACGTGCTGTACAATTGGCCTGGGTGCACAGTGTCCATGTGCATGCCTAGGGCAGTTCAGGGTACCACGGATCCCCAAAGAAGTGATGGGATGCACATTCACTTTGACTATACAACCAGCACAGGAACTACTGGCACTCAGGCAGTAAACTTCGTCAGTAAATTACTACAAAATAATAGTGTATGCATAGACATTGCAATAAGGCATATTAACAAGTCACTAGCAGACTTCCCTGGTGGCGCAGTGGTTAAGAATCTGCCTGCCAATGCAGGGGACACAAGTTCAATCCCTGGTCTGGGAAGATCCTACATGCCGCAGAGCAACAAGCCCGTGAGCCACAACTACTGAGCCCATGCTCCACAACAAGAGGAGCCACCGCAGTGAGAAGCCTGAGCACTGCAAGGAAGAATAGCCCCTGCTCGCCGCAACTAGAGAAAGCGTGCGCGCAGCAACGAAGACCCAACACAGCCAAAAAAAAAAAAAGACGTTACTAGAATTCTTCAAAAACTTTAGAATCTGTGCTTGAAAACAGTTGTACCATTGCAAAGCAACTGTTCAGAAGCTTAGAAATAGAAATTAAATTTTAAAATGATCACATTTGATAGAAAAGAATGCTATTTTCATTTGAAGCTTTGGATTAACCACTTATTAACAAGAAAACAATTTTATATGAATGTTTCCTTGTACTTGAAGATACGGCAGTATAATACATAAATAGGCATTTGAATTATATACACACCGTGAAGCCATTTTCAGTTTCTTGTGTGACCTCTGCAAGTGACATAAAATGTCAGAGGAAACATTTAAATGCCATCGTATAAATGTACACTTAAAATTATATTCAGGCTTACACAACACGGATTTGTACAAAGAGTTAAATCTTTTTAGAAAAATTGTTTCTCAAGAATCATTAGTCTAGATATTCTAAAATTTGTATTTCAAAATGCCTTATCAAAAATTTCTGCCAATATAGTGAAGCATATAAAATACTCTTAACAGCTGTAGTAACAGTTGCATCGGCATAAAGTCCTTCTTAAAGCTAAAAATTATAAAAAATCATTTGCTACATTTCATTTGCCAACAGTGATTACTTTCAATTATACTGATTGAGAATGAAGTTGCTAAAACTATAAATTTGATTGTTCTAATAAAGAAATAGGCAGAAAAGAGAGCCAGAAAAATCTCATGATTGATCAAGGTACAATAATAGTCCTTATTAATAAAGAATTGGCTTTATTAGTATTATTATTTATTGTATAAAAATATGACATGAAAAGTTATTTTTGTAATTTATAAGTTTATGTTGTTTTTTATGTATTACTGCTACCCCATTACATTTCACAGTAATAAAATATTTTTAAAGATAGAAGCTTTATATTTTAGTATCTTAAACAGCATTCTCCCCCTGCTTTTTAACAAGAGGTCCTAAATTTTAATTTTGCTCAGTTTCCAAAATTATGTAGCTGGTTTTGCCTGGGACATCTGAGGTAGCCACACTTAAGAGGAGACATGATAAACATGAACAAGAGTAAAGGCAGGAGACTCACTTTCAAACCTCAGCTCTAGGACACTTCGTAAGGTATTTTGTGCTTTCAATGTCCCAAAGGCAGAAATAGTTCTGAGACTGTTCAAGAGTAAAGAAGAGCAAAGAGCCATGACAACCAGAAGCAATACAGAGACACTGATTATATCATGGATGGAGAAAAAAATTAAAAGGAACTTTGGGGACATTGGGAAATCTGAATGTGGACTAGATATTAGATGGTGTCGCAGAATCAACACTTATTTTATTGTAATAATGGTAATGCGGTTATATAGGAGAATGTCCTGCTCTTAGGGAATTCATGAAATTTTTAGGAGCGAGGTGTTATGACGCTTCTCAAATGGCTAAATGAGAGAGACGATGGGAGGGAGACTGCAGGAGCAAGGGGATGTGGCTACATGTTAACGGTTGAGGTGGATGAATCTAGCTAAAACGTGTGTCGCGGTGATTGTATTATTTCATTTCTTTGAAGGTTTGAAGTTTCTCATATTAAAGGAATTGAGAAAATAAGTGAATGACAGGGTGTAGGGGGCTTTCTTGGTAATGTTGCTTATTTAATTAGACATGGATCCTTTTTGCAAGGATGTCTTCAATTTCTAATCATCTACCCGCTATTCACTTATGGTTTGTCTGCTCATTAATGTATATGCTATTTGTCAGTTAAGAAGTTTTCAAATGATGCTCTACAATTGAGCAAGCGTTACCCAAATGTGATGTACTGTTCTACTGCTGAGTGAACATATGTCAGTGCTTTCGGAGTGCGAGAGTTTTGCCAGTTAATCAGATGATCACTTTCCTTCTGTTTGTTTTGCACATCAGATTCCAAATTTCACTTTCAAAGTTTAAATAAAAAGTTTAGTATGGAAGAATATGAGAAATATGGGAAAATGTAACTAGAAACCACTTTCACAAGGGTGGACCCAGGTCTTATGCAGCTTGAAGCTGATATGATTCTGAGGACCCTCCTTAAGGAAGATAATACAAAATTCAACCTGAAAGTAAATATTGCTTTAGAAAGTGTTTAGGAAATGAGGGCTCAGAAATTTGACTATCTTTGTCTTCAAGGGAAATCTGCCTCTGGTGTTTATGTTTCATTACTTTACGTTAGGACAAAGGAAAACTTTATTCCTGTTTCGATTCCTCTTATTTCAGTCATTATTATATTTACTATAATCTTGTTGCTTCTCCTGGGCACCTCCAATAACAGTTCTTTTTTTTTTTTTTTTCATGACCAAGGGAGCGAAACTTCTCTGTTTGCTTCTAAACAATGGCTGTAAGAGAAGTATTCAATCTATATACTAGTAGGATGGAAATGAGAGGATTAGAGTAGAATCTCTGACTGACTCCCCTGTCTAAAATGACATAAAACGATACACATCCCACTAGTATCACCAAACTCAGGGCCTAGCACGTGCGCCAGATACCACGTAACAGCTTACAAGTGACCAAATTGATTTTGGTTTAGTCCTCCCAGTGGCCTTCTGAGATGGGACTTATTATTCCCATTATGTAACTGAAAACATTTTCCCCAAGTTCAACCAGAGAGTAGTGCCTGAGACAGAATTTAAATTAGGATTTTGTGCTCCCAAAGCCTGTGCTCTAACCATTACACTCTGCTGTCCTAGCCAACAGGAACAAGTCATTCCACACCCTGGGACATGCAAATGATTGCTCTCTTGAGTTCAGGATGTGGCATTTGCTTTTCATGCTTCTAATAAAAGAGGGAAATACAGAATAGTTGAATGTTAAAGTTGAGACTGTCTATAGCAACAGGGCAAAAGGAATAATCTCACTGTGGCTATGCGGCTTAGGTTCTTGCTTCTAACAAGACAAGCCCCTCCTACTCAGCTCATGCAAACTCTCCAGAATGCCAAAAGGTGAAACAAGAATGAATAGAAAAATGCCTCTTGCTAATGTACACTTGCTTTTTTTTTTCACATTCATTTTCATACTTAAGTCACTAAATTAATGCAGTTTCCTAGTTCCTTTTCCTAATTAAATTATTTTCTCTTATACCAGCCAACTAAGCTTACCAAGATAGTTTAGGGACATCATTTTGGTTTTTTGAAACAACTCATTTTGCCCCATTTTAGAGAGGTTTTATGAAACTCATGCTCCAAAGGCAATCAACTTCTCTTTCTCTCTCCCTTCTCTCTTCCTTTCTCTTTAAGGAACTGACAAACATAAATAAATATACCTCAAGATTTCACTTATAAATGAACATATCCAGGTTCAGATTTTTTTCTGTAAAAGATCATATGGAGGGCTTCCCTGGTGGCGCAGTGGTTGAGAGTCCGCCTGCCGATGCAGGGGACACGGGTTCGTGCCCCGGTCTGGGAAGATCCCACATGCCGCGGAGCGGCTGGGCCGGTGAGCCGTGGCCGCTGAGCCTGCACGTCCGGAGAGGCCACAACAGTGAGAGGCCCGTGTACCGCAAAAAAAAAAAAAAAAAAAAAATCATATGGAAAACTTATGCACTCTTTCTGCCTTTTATAAACTCCAAATCAGCGTCAATCAGTCTGTCTTGATTTGGTATCAATCCCCAGAAATTTGACTGGCAAAATTTAAATAGGTTTCAGGACCAGCTGAAAAGGGACAATCAGGGAGGGGTGGATAAAAAACAGATAATCTTTTGAAGGCAGCATCTGAGAACATTTGGTAAAATCAGGACACCCTCGCACCGCCAGCAACCTCGGGTCTCATTAGACCTTTCTTTCTGGCTTGAAAGGCCTCTGCCTTCATTTCGTGACACTGTCCATGGACCAGTTTTCTGCAGTACACAAAACAGATATGTTTTCCTTCCAGTTCTGGCAAACAAGTCTTGTCTTTCATTATAAAGACATGTTTATTGATGTTGAGACAAGCCGAGTTCCTACTTCCACTTGCGTTTGAATTCCTGGGCTGTGGCTGAGGCTCTCTGGAAGGAGGCATAGAATTGCTATTGGCTGTTAGTTCAGAACTGATTCTTTGTTCAAGAGTTCAAGCTTCTTTCTAGTAACTCAAGACATAGATCAAATAATAAGTACATCAACTTTTGATAAAATGGTGTTTTACCTGGGAGTAGTGGGTGGGGTAGCTGAAAATATTTTCAGCTATTGTCTGAAATTGAAATTGCAGATAATGTCATCAATTTAAATGCCATTTTTGTAGTGTTAGAAATATTTGGGGTGGCCAAAAAGTTCGTTCGGGTTCCCCCCAGACGTTATGGAAAAATCCGAATGAACTTTTTGGCCAAGTCAATACCTCTAGTATTTATTCTCTCTCTTCCACTCTCTCCTTCTGGGAGGACTCCAGCCCCATAGTTCTTGGGAGTAGAGAATGAGATCCTTTGGGATTGCCACCCTGAGCCACATTTATGATGGACAGGACTAAGGTTTCTGGAGGATCGTCTTTACATGTGCCTCTTGGAATACACCTTAACTAAACTACACTTGGGAACCTGGACAAGACCCTCCCCCATCCAGGGTGCGGCCAAGATGCCTCGCAGCTCTTTGGAGAGGGGTGAGATGCATTTGTTTTCCTACGATAAAAGTCTTTTAAGGATCAATCTTACAGTTTTCTTTCCTGTTGGAGATGCCAAGGTAAACTTTAGGGCCCCATTATTAGGCAGTCATTCATTGTAGCTGATAGTAAAAGAACTCTATAAAATACCGTATTGTCTTTCTTTACCACTAGTATGTCCATGCAATGGTAGTAAATGACATTAACAGATAAAATTTAACGCTAAATTTAGTAGAAACCATGGACTTTACGTGAGCCTATCAATTCTCCCTAACCAAATTCAGTCATTATTCAACAAATTTTTGTTCAGTGTGACCAAATGAAGAAAACGGACTTAAAATTTGCCTGAAACCTTGCTGCAGTGACCAATCTACCTCATCAGAGGCAACGGTGAGCAGTGATTGATGCTAAACACTGAATACAAGAAGCAGATGTTGGAAGCAGAGAGTACTGAAGCTTACAAATAAACAGTGACTAATTAACCCTACGTGATTTGGACCAGGCCACCTGGCTATTGTAGAGGTTATGAAATGGAGGCAGTGGGGAAGGAAAAGGATGAACTCAGCAACCTCAAAGCGAAGTGTGGGATTTCGTATAGGTAGCCCTCTACGGTTGACAAACTATGCTTGGAAATTATGCAAGCACAGCAGAAGCTGGAGCACAAGGGAAAAATGGAGCCATGAAACTGTGCTTCTAACTGTCTTGACTTGTTTGTTAAACATGCAAATAATTACAGGCTGACTGGTGACAACAAAAAGAAATTTATCTTTGGAGTCTCAGACTACTGCTGGTGGAAGGAGCATGGACGATTTCCTGGAGGGCTTGTCTCCCTCTCACCTTAACATTTATAGAAATAGCAACTGGGATTCGAGATGTTTTCTGCCTCAGGTCACGTCTCAAGTGAGTAGTTAGGCGCAGTTAGAACCCGTGTCTCTTCAATTCTTCTTTTAGCATCCGGTCATCCTCCAGATATAACCAAAACTTGGCACAAATGAAAATGGTAAATGTCCATATGCAAAGCCTCAGACAACCTGTAAATATTTGTGAAATTACACTTACCCTGGCTTTTCCCAGGGTTACATTTAATTATCTTTTAGGTGGATTATATGCAGATGTATGATTATATGAGACAAATGGGAAAAGGAAAAGGGGAAAAGGCATGAGGTGGGTATAGTTTTCTGTAACTCTTTTCAATGTCAAACTCAGATTCTGACAATAGAAACATAATGAGAAATGCTGTGATTTTCTGAAAAGAAGCTTTTTTTTTTTAATTTTGTAGCCATAACACTGAAAATGATAGAACTGATCCTGTAGAAGCTTTTCAAAATGTGGTCAATTAAAAACATACTGCCCAGTAAGTAGGAAAACTAGACATCATTACCAATGGGGGTTGGTCAGGTCAGTCTGGTACTGGTTAGGTTATCTTGTATGGAAGCCCTGCATGTGATATCCGCTCCAGATGGAGAGATGAACTGTGGATGGATATAATGTATGCCTTACTGTAGTATCTTGCTCACTCATCTTAGATTATTTTATTAAAAAAAAAAAAAGCAGCTAAGCTTGCCATCCTACCTCCAAAATGATGAGATTAGATTTATGTTTGGATATTTTTAAAAGACCATGCTAACACATTTCTTATCAGAGACATTACTTTGGGTTTCTTGGTTTTTAATCAGTTAGATAGGCAGATTTGTTCAGAAAATGCCGTATGATTGAGTTACAGATTGATGGAATAATTGAATGGGTGAAGGTTGGTACTGCCAAGTAATACTTAGAAAGTAGTATTAACCTTATCGGACTTTCTGGCAGTTTTATAGAGTAAATTGTTAGCCAAATGCATGCAATTAAGCAGGGCCTAGAGAAGACAAGGTGATTCAAAGATTTGTCCCCTTCTGTATTGCCTCTAGCTAGAGGTAGAAAATAAGAGTGAATAAAAAGTTGACAGTGGCAGCCAATCAGAAGACTTTCTGATGGAAACTTTCTCTCTGAATTCTAAATAAAGGTAAGCTTGATTGTGTATCATCAAACTTACCACCCAGAGAGGTTTATACACATGCCGTGCAGTGCTTCATCATAAGACTCCACAAAAATTATGTCTCCACAAGTCAAGGGTTTTATAGCCATTTAAAATTTCTACATCTAGTTGGTTAGTGTTTTTCTCTTTCAAAAACCTTTTCTCTCTAACTGCTCATTTTTACTTGTTCTTCTAGTAAGGAAGAAAGAGGAGCAGAAAAAAAATGTTACATCAAATAAAATGGTGTGATGCAATTCAATTTACTAAGTATACTTTAACTACTGCCTGCAAGGCCTGTGCTAAATTCTTGAAGTTTGAGTTTAGCCATTTTCACAGACTTTAGTTATGCAGTTTTTGGGGTCCTGACCCTGGAAATGTCCAGATTCTAGCAGCTCCCTCTCTTCAAATTCAAGAAAAAGTAGTCCCAAGAAAGGTCTTCAGTGTATTCTAGGGTTTTGGGAGGGCCTGTTGAAATATATTCATTGAAGAATAGTTTAGGAGCTCTGCTGACACATTGAACTTGAAGTTCTCTTTTAATGGGAAATAATAAAGTATGAAACAAAAAGTTTACACTGAAAATATTCTTGATAAAAATGTTTAAGCCTCTGCCCTTCTAAATGTTATCCATATGTATGCTGTCTACATGAGATACTTGTTCCAAACATTCTGCAGGAGAGAATAATTTAGTCAGTATGGAACCATTAGTAACCTAAGAGTGAAGAATCAGGGTTCTGCTCGAAGTAAGGCTCATATGAACGTACAGAAGGGAATAGAGAGGAATTTGAGATTGACTGGACATGAGAGACAAAGCAGAGTCTGCTGCCTCACAATTTTAGGCCAAGATTATTTCAAGAGCCTTCCAACAAGCTTCCCTTCTTCCTTGTTACTTTCTCCAAGTTATCCTAAGCTTTCACTCAGTATAGTAGCGTTAAGATCCTCTTTAAAACTATTTTTTTAAATCATATGTGACTTACAATCTTGAAAACCTCGAATGAATAAAATGCGAAGAGTTTCTTTAAAATACCCCATGCACGTTCTCATAACATCAGTTTTCCCATTCTCACCTCCACACTTCTGCAAAGCTCTTCTCTTCCCCATTACCTTATGTTCATTTGTAGGCTCCCCTAGTGCTACCCACTTTAAAAGAGTGGAGGGCTTCCCTGGTGGCGCAGTGGTTGAGGGTCCGCCTGCTGATGCAGGGGACGCGGGTTCGTGCCCCGGTCCGGGAGGATCCCACGTGCCGTGGAGCAGCTGGGCCCGTGAGCCATGGCCGCTGAGCCTGCGCGTCCGGAGCCTGTGCTCCGCAACGGGAGAGGCCACAACAGTGAGAGGCCCGCATACCACAAAAAAAAAAAAAAAAAAAAAAGAATGTATAACCAAGGAAGTGGATCCAGACCAAGGTTAACATCATTTTCCTGTCTGGTCACTCAGCACCATCCCTCTCGCCACTCTTCTCTCCACTCTCTCTGCCTTGGCAGTTTTCAAAATGAATCCTTGCACTGAAATCTCCAATTACATCCTCTCATCATTACCATTGTTAATTAGCCCACAGAATCTTCACCCAAATATTAGATATGCAGAGACAAGTTTGTCCCTTCTGATGTTTAGAGACTTGTGTAACCCTATTATTATCCAGATTGTCAACATACAGGGAGATGCACTGTACTTGTTAAGAATCTCCTTTAGATGTCAAGCCTTAATTTAATGTGTAGGTACATTACCTTGCTGGAACAATCCAGCTCTGCTCTTAAAATACACCACACACACACCTGAATCAACATGGCTTACTCCTGGCAAATAGGGGTGTTGCTCCAAAGTGGGTGATTCACTCTCTATTAACAACTTACTACAATGACCTAATCAAATGAGTTTGTTTCTTCTAAAATAGAAACTGTATCTACAGTTAGCTTGGAGTCACCAAAAATAGAGAAAAAAAAGTTGAAGGAGTAAGTGCAATCTTCCTTAGGGCATAGATTCTGTAGTACTTAGAACAGAACAGGGAGTTAGAAGATATGGTTTTTAGTGAGACTATAAGATAGAAGACCAGAAAGAGAAAATTATTTTTTTTGAAAGAAAGATGATGAGTTACTACTACACACCAATTCAAATGACGTAAAAAGTATATACCTATAATACCAGATGCTGGAGAGGATGCAGGGCAACTGGAACTCTCATACATTGCTGTTGGGGATGCAAAATGGTACAGCCACTTTGAAAACAAAAGATACCATTCTCATATGATTCAGCATCCCATGCTTAGGAATTTACCCAAGTGAAATGAAAATTTATGTTCATATAAAAACCTATACGTGAAAAAAAAAAAAAAACCTATACGTGAATGTTTACAGCAGTTCTATTCATCGTTACCAAACACTAGAAAAACTCCAACTATCTTTCAATGTATGAGTAAACAATCCATGATACATCAATATAATGGAAAACTACTCAGCAATAAAAAGGAATGGACTGCTGACACATGGAAGAGCTTGGTCGGATCTCAAAACCACTATAATGAGTGAAAAAAGACAGCAGTTTCAAAAGATTGCATACTGCGTGATTCTTTTTATAGGAAAGTCTCAAAAGGCTAAAACTATAGTGACAGAGAACAGATCAGAGGTTGCCAGGGAGTAGAGGTGGAGGAAGGAGTGATTGTAAAGAAACAGCATGAGGGAATTTTCGGGTGTGCAAGAGCTGTTTTGTATCCTGATTATTGTAGTGTTTACTTGAATGTACGCATGTGTTAAAATTCATAGAACTGTACATCTGAAAAAGATAATTTTATTGCATATTAATTATAAGTTCAACTTTAATAAAGAGGTAGGAAGATGGACAGAAAAGAATATCAAACATTCTTTCTTGAAATTTAAGTACAATTTTTACAAAAGAAACCAGTGCCAAAGGGATTTCTTTCTAGTTGCACAAAGAAGTCAAAGAAACTACTGAATCCCTACCAGACAAGTTGCTAGGAATTCATGACTTTATTTTTCAAGTTGGAATAAAACTCGTTTTCTGATCTACAAAGTGGAGAATTGCAAGAGGAATTTATGTTTATATTATGATAGAAACCACAAAACAGTCACATCCCCTCTCCCCCCTTGCATATTCATTGCTTGAAAGAGAGGCTTGACTCAAATGTAGACCTATAAAAAATATTTCCTGAAGAAAGTTGAAAGTTTAAATCAACATATTATCTTTGGAAATGACATTTGCTAATGAAAAACCATCCGCTTCTTTAACAGGCAAGTTTCTCTTCTGCCCTTTCATGGCTTTGAGCGTGGTTACCATGGAAAGAGACCAGAGCAAAGTAAGAGGGTTGCATTTTTTTTTTTTTGTCTTCGCTCTTTGGCTTTTGCTGTTTATGCCTAACATTCCCAAGAATTTATGGGCTTAATCTGCCGTCAAGAGACACAGCTTTGTTGCTTCCCTGGATAGCTGTGACTTTATGTAGCGATACATTGCAGATACTCATCAATCCGCATAGTGAGGTAGTTCCTTTATGATTTTTATACAGCATCATGCTTTTCACTGTGTGCATGGATGTGGTCTTATAATTAGGTGACACATTTACCAGATCCTTATTGTAAGTTCTTCATACCAAGAGTTTACCATGGTATATGTTTTCTCCTTTGTGATTTTTTTTTTCTTAACATGGGGAAGTGTTTGTTTACTAAACTAACTTAATTTGTTGTTTGTTTAGCAATCTGATGCTTTTGTACAGAGCTAGGCATTTCACAGTTCTAACGGCTGTATCCATCTTCTGAAATCTATCGTCTCTTCTCTACTCACGTCTAAAGACGGCTACTGTTGTTTTAAACACAACACAACAAAGCAAAACAAAGATATCTGTGACAGAACGTGAGAGCCTAGAACAGGAGTCAACAACCTGTGACCTGTAGGCTGGTTGCCTGTTTTTGGAAATAAAGTTTTATCGGAACACTGCCACACCCATTTGTTTATATATTGTCATTGTTTATTTCACGGTCCAATGGTAGAGTTGGGTAGTTGTGACAGAAACTGTATGGCACACATAGCCCAAAATATTTACTTACTGGTTCTTTACAGAAATAGTGTGTTGAGCCCCAGACAGAACATTTATCTTAACCAGTGCTTCATTTTTGTTATGACAGATTTTATCTTAACCTTTTAAAAAGCTCAAGTTATACACAAATGGAAACTCAGTTCGTTCATTTCGAAAACACCTTGGGAGGACACTAAATGGAATTTGAAATTAAGCATTAGATTGATCCATTGAGAGGCTGCTTCTCAAAGCCTGAATGTAGAAGGACTAGAGCTGGGTTTCCACAATGAAATCCACATGCAGTGTTCACAAACCTGAAACGTCAAAGGTCCCTGCTATCCTTAGCCCTGCTAAGGCAATGGGGAAAGCATCACCAGAAGAATGGGCATTTGAGTAATGACAGTGTGCTAGGTAACTCTTAACCTGGAAGATACATATATATTTTCACCCTAAGTCTTAGCATATATTTTTTAAAAAAACAACCCTTCCATCTCTGAGGCATAAATTGGATACTATTAACAAAAGGAATTTTGGGCATTCAAAGTTGTCACTCAGAGGAATTAAGTCTTTAGGATTTCCTTTGCTGGGCAGATTTGTATAATAGCCCCCCAAAAAGAAAAAAGCACCAACCAGTATGAATGGAACCAGTTAACCCACCCTTCTCTCCTTCTCTATTTGGGATTATGAGTGGGTTACATTGATTTGAATCCCCAATTTTCATTGGCTCCAAAACCTTACCTGATTGACGTCAAGAGATACAGTCTGTGTAAGTCTCCCATTCCCCTAACATATCTAAGGTTTCCCAGGATTGTTTATAAAGTCCATACATCAATCCTGGGTGTTGCTGCCCCACAAGCTGTAATACCCAGTGCCAGTTCCCTACAGCCCAAGTCTGGAGGATGCTGTGAACTTGCCCCATTGAGGCAAGACTTACCTTCTGTCATCTGGCTGCTGCTGTGGTACCATGCATGATGTCTGGGAGACCCACCCCTTCTGTTTATAGATGGGTAGCTGCCTATACATCCTCCTCCATTCTATGATGCACACGCTGCTGGGTGGCTATACCAGGCTGGGCTTCAGGACCACCTGCACACTCTACTAGGGGCATTTCTTTGCTCTCTTCTATGACCCTCAGGCCTAATGTTATCTGGCTGATGTATGCACTCTCATCCTTGTGAGGTCACCTCCAGGACTTTTCTTGTCTTTCCTATAATCTGGGTTATTCGAAGAATCAGGGATGCATGTTTGAATCTCTAATAAGAACAGAACGTAATCTTGGTTCCCCCCAGCGGAACTCCTTTTTATCTATGTCAATTAGAAACAAGCAGATTCTTGGGAGGAGGGATCCAACCAATTCTACTCTCATCAAAATCCAAGCCTTCAACTCCAGTGGATTCTTTAGGGTAGGAGTTGTAATTGAATTCTTTTACCACCATGTTTGAGCCTCATAGCTTCTCCATTCAAGCACTGGTGAAGTAAAAATGCTTCTGTTGAACTCTAAGTAGTAGGGGTAAAAAACTGCATATGTTCACTTTTGAACTTTGCAATTATCAAAGTTGAGGGTTCAAAATGTGGTCTCAGAACCATCTGCACTAGAATCTTCTGAGCATTCTGAAAATACTGATTACCACCATGTTCCCTAATAACCCAGGGTGGGACCTAGGAACTTGTTAGTGAGAAAACACATCAGTAAATAGCAAGCAAGAGTACACAGTAGGTATATGTATGTATTATTAGCAATTTTCTATACATATGTATGTTTGTTAGAAAACTGCATATAATTAATTCTATAACATGCACCTGATTCTTTTCAATCAATCTTTTAATTTCCTATAAATCTATGTCCCCAGGGGATCTGTCCTGAACTAAGTTTGACCATCTTGGAACATTCCTTCTAGCAATATTCCCACCAAAAGGAGTATCTTAAATTGAAACCCAATGCAGACATATATCAACAAACATCTAAATGTTTTAAAAATACCCACCTAAAAGAGCATTCTTCAGATTTCATCATCAGTTGGTTGATGCCATATAGATACTGAGTAGAAGGCTCACTGACACACAAAAAGATTGCCTACAGAAGTAAATGGAACTAAAAGTAGTACTTTTCTGATAAACCATTATGTACTTAAAAGTAGTGGGGGTCTGGACTTGGGCTGAAAGCTGAGATACAGACTGTTACAAACCCCAGTCAGTGCTGTAGTCTTCTTTTTTCCTCTGGTTATTTTATTTATTTATTTATTTTTTTGTGGTACACGGGCCTCTCACTGTTGTGGCCTCTCCCGTTGCGGAGCACAGTCTCCGGACGCTCAGGCTCAGCGGCCATGGCTCACGGGCCCAGCCGCTCCGCGGCATGTGGGATATTCCCGGACCGGGGCACGAACCCGTGTCCCCTGCATCGGCAGGCGGACTCCCAACCACTGCGCCACCAGGGAAGCCCTCCTCTGGTTATTCTGTGGTCCTTATGTTGTCTTTTAAACCCAGAGGTAGTGAGAGTGAAAAGTTTGGAAATCATCTACTTGTCAAAAGAAAGGCAGAGATTTAAGAAGATCCAACAACCATAAACTCTGGATCAGCGTTCTGGGAAATTCATGTTCTTCAATGGGATATCTACCCATACGTCATGAAAAAAATCGTCACATATTTGGGATGCCTGGTATTAATCATCTAAAAAGTTGGAAAAAGTAGATGAGATAAAACTTATCTCCCCTCCTGCAGTTTTCACTGGGTTGCTGTTTTGGTAGACAGAGAATTGGACACTAGTGTACTGAAAAGTGTAAATTTCGATTCATAAATATAATAATAAATATTATAAATATTTGAATATTATAATAAATATGATAAATATTTAAATGTGTAATCTTTATTCCATGTTTTGATCACCTATCAAAGAACAGCTTTAAGGCAGTCAGTCTGTCTGCTATATTGTGTTATAGTATTTCGTTCTTTTTTTTTTATTTAAGTATAGTTGATGTAAAATATCATACTTTATTCTTAATTGTTTTCTGATGCCTTTTCTTCTTCTCCCTCCATGGCATCACACTTTTTTTTCTTTTTCTTCTTTTTTTCTGGCTCCTTCTGTCTGCCTCTCCTTCTTTTTCCTCATTTGTCACTCTTGAATAGCTTTGTGCCTGAAACTAGGTCATGAGACTGTCAAGATGTCAGCTTCAAATTTAGTTCTCAATTCCCTGTCTTTAAACCACTTTATACTTTGGGGATGATTTGCTCTTCTTTGTGGTTAGATGGAGCAATTTGAATACCCTTCGTATTGCACATGAGTTTTTCCTTATATATACCTGCTTAGGTGGCTTCTTATAAGTTATTATGCATTGGTATTCACACATTACAGCACCTGGGTTGTCTTTAAAAACCTTCAGATCTTGATAAATTAAACGAAAAAAAAGAGAAAAGCACTTTACAAAAGGAACATAAAGTTAATTTTTGTCACCACATTTATAAAACTGTTCCACTAACCGAATACAGCCTAGTTCTTACAAACGCAATTATGGTTATGCCTCATTGAGGGAAAAGATTTTTAAATATTAAAAATAAAGTAAGCCACAGAAAACTCAAATATCCTCCCCTAGGAACAAATAGTAAAATCTGGTGTTCATTAAAATACTTGAATGTTAATGGAAGAAAAAATGTCAGCCCTGGGTCTCCATTTCTTTGGACAAAGACGGTGTGGTTTCTCAGTTTTCTCAAGGCCTGGCCTACTTAGGATCTGGTGAGACTCTTTGGAGACAGGAAATGTGAGGTTGGATGTAGAGAGCAAATAGGTGAAATGGTTTGGGGTACGTCTCCTTGACCTTTCCCATGGGAGTACCGTCAGGCACCAGGAGCCCACTCCCCTTGTGGGTCTTCTCTATTTCCAGAGATCTCACTGCCGCTGAAGTGGGGAAAAAGGTCTACAGAAAAACACGACAAAATAAGACGACCAAATGTGGAGATTGTAGAGGACCTATGGGTTTCAAAGTGTAGGTAGACAAGGAAGATGTTGCAAAAATCAACAGCATCATAAAGAAAGTGGTCCTCCCATCCCCTCTCCCCCAGCCCTCCCCCCTACACACACACACTTGCCTTCTTGCCCTTCCCTCCTGCTAGACCCTTAGCCAAAGCAGGACAGTCCACAGGCATCTGCCTGGATTTTTTCACTTTAATTGGCCATACTAGTTAACATTCCACCATTAAGAGTCATTTTTGTTGTAGGCTTCCCTTCCCTTTTACATCTTAATTTTATTTTCAATGCAAATAACTCCTGGAAGATCAAAAGACTGTCAGCTATTAATACTTCAGAATAAACTAATTGAATCAGATTGCCTTCCATATGATTCCTAGATAAAACCAGCTGTGCTAAAGAAATAAGACCCCTGCAGGGTAAGGAGGGGAATTTTTGGAGAGAACTCTGGCTGGAGGGAAGGAAGAGGAGGTCTTTGTAGGTAATAGAATCTGAGGCTGGGGGTTGCTTGCTGGTTCTGGGTATCTAGAGGTGTGTGGAGTGGAGCAAAAAAGGCGGGTAGGGGGCTGTCAAGGTCAATACTGGATTATTTGAAATGTTTGCCCCTGGCCATGGAAGGGAGGAAAACTCCCAGCCTGATGACTTCCAGGAAAAGAGCTGGAAGAATTTTATGAAAGAGAGTCAACAGTCAAATTTCCGACTTGCCAATTAGGTGAAAGGCAGTGATAACTTCATTCTGTGTTCGTTGAAATATTTGTTGCTAGTTCCCTATCCTTCTAAACTGATGTACGCGTGTGCCAAATTCTGGCACATATTATATGCTAAATAAATGATAGGCATCATTATTAGTAATATATTTTTAAAATTATAAATGATCTCTTATTAATGTATATAAAATTTAATTAATTGACTAATTTCAGTTAATTAATTAAATTTTATACACATCAGTAAGAGATCATTTATGATTTTGAGTAGATAACATATAAAGAGAATATACAAGCTCAAGAATTAATTGAGAACAAATATACATAAATAAAATGATTACTTTTTTAATTATAGAAACAGTAGTAGATAGAAATATAGTGGTTAATACAAAAAGTTTTCCAAAAAGGGAATCATCCTACAATGATATTTTATATTTTCTTCACTAAATACTTAGTAGACTGAATAGTCAGTAAATAGAGGCACATATCATTTTTAACATCTGAAAAGCATTCTATTATGTAAAGTCACATATTTAACAAATCAATTTTTGATATACTCTTAGGCTTTCTAGTTTTTTAAAAAAATATTATAAACAACACTGGAATAAACTTCAATGGTTCTATATTTTTGTTCTAAAACCTTGGTAGTGGACAAAGACTTTCTAAACATTATACCAAAGGCAGAACCATGACGAAAAAGTCTAAATTTCTCTACCAAAAACACAAAAATTATACTACTGAAAAAAGGGTGGAAACAAACTCGATCTTATACAGAATTTTAAAAGACAAATGACAAACTGAGATTTGCAACGTAAGTAGTAAAAGTAAATATCCTCAATATAAAAAGCATATTCGTGAATCAAAAATATGACTCTCTTAACAGAAATATGGGAGAAGACCTTATACAGGCAGGTAATAAAAAATCAAGTTGCTGATAATGAGATGCCTTCTTTTTGCCAAAGATCAAACATTATTTTATTATTTTTTTTTTTTGTGGTACGCGGGCCTCTCCCTGTTGTGGCCTCTCCCGTTGCGGAGCACAGGCTCCGGATGCGCAGGCTCAGCGGCCATGGCTCACGGGCCCAGCCGCTCCGCGGCATGTGGGAGCTTCCCAGGCCGGGGCACGAACCCGTGTCCCCTGCATCGGCAGGCGGACTCTCAACCACTGCGCCACCAGGGAAGCCCCAAACATTATTTTTAAAATAATTCTCAGGGTCAGTGAGGGGATGGGGAAATTAATGTTTTTAACACATTTTGCCCTTTCTTTTTCTACAAGTTTTCCATATAATTGCATCTATCCTTATCTTTAAATATCATATATATTTCAACTACACCTAATTATGTACACCTTGTCACTGGGCTTCACAGCCATACAGAGACCTGCCTACTTGAGTTATCTAGTTCATATCTGACAAATATCTGAAAATTTACAAATCCAAACAGCACTTTTACTTTTCTTCTCAAGCCTGGCCCTTTCCCAGTCTTTATTCATCCAGGGGGTCCAAGTCTCAGAGTAGAATTATTCTTCATACCATCCTTCTTTCTCTCCACACTCAGTATCACCAAGTCCTATCAGCACGTCTCCAAGTATGTTATCAGTAGAGCCACTTCTTTGCAGTTCTATCAAGATGGGCCCAGTCCAGGCCACCATCCACCATTTACTGAATTACAGAATGAGCTTCCTAATTGCCCCCTTCAACTCCATTCCCCTCCTTCTCCACTGATTTTTCCACTGGGCAATCAGAATGATACTTTTCAAATGTAATTAGATCATGCTTCTTCCAGGCTTGAAACTCTTCAATGGCTTTTCATTACCCTTCCATTAAATTCAAACATGTGGTACCTAGAAGAGCACATTGTAGGCACACATAAGTATTTACTGAATGAATGGTTACCAAGGCCCTACGTGGCATGGCCACTACTCACTGTTGGAGCCTTACTCGAGGCAGTCTTTTGCTCTGTCTTTCTCCTCTTCTACCCTTCTCTTCCACCTTTCTTCAGGGTCCCCAAACGTGTCAAGTCCTTGCCTGGGTCAGGAGCTTTGCCGCCACACCTTCCCTGTCCCTGGAATGCCCTTGCCCCGCTCTCAGAGGGCTGCTTCCTCCTTGCCATTCAGGACCCAGCAGAGAGGTGCTACCTCCTCGCGAGGCCTTCCCTGAACACGTCGTCTAAAGTAGATTCAGTCTGTGATCCTGTCTCATACTGCCTGCATTGTTTTCCTCCACGTGACTTAACAGAGTCTGTATTTATTATCTAATCGGGAGGCCTCTAGGGCAGTGACATCAACTGTATTTGGCTCCAATTGTATCCTTTCTTTTTTTTTTTTGATTGAGGTGTAGTTGTGTTAGTTTCAAGTGTACAGCAAAGAGATTCAGTTATATATATATTATATATACACACATATATATATATTATATACACACACATATATATATTCTTTTTCAGATTCTTTTCCATTATAGTTTATCACAGGATACTGAATATAGTTCCCTGTGTTATACAGTAGGTCCTTGTTGTTTATCTGTTTTATATATAGTAGTTTGTACCTGCTAATCCCAAACTCCTAATTCATCCCTCTACCTCCCCTCCTCTTCCTCTTTGGTAACCAGAAGTTTGTTTTCTATGTCTGTGAGTCTATATCTGTTCTGCAAATAAGTTCATTTGTATCTTTTTTTTTTTAGATTCCACATATAAATGATATCATGTGATATTTGTCTTTCTCTACCTGACTTACTTCTCTTAGTATGATAATCTCTAGGTCCATCCATGTTGCTGCAAATAGCATTATTTCATTCTTTTTCATGGCTGAGTAATATTCTATTGTGTATATATACCACATCTTCTTTATCCATTCATCCATTGCTGGACATTTAGTTTGCTTCGATGGCTTAGCTATTGTAAATAGTGCTACTAGGAACATTGGGGTGTACGTATCTTTTCGACTTAAGTGTTTTCATCGTTTTGGATATATGCTCAGGAGTGGGATTGCTAGATCATATGGCAGCTCTATTTTTAGTTTTTGAAGGAACCTCTATACTGTTCTCCATAGTTGCTGCACCAATTTACATTCCCACCGACAGCGCAGGAGGGTTCCCTTTTCTCTACACCCTCTCCAGCAGTTATTGTTTATAGAATTTTGAATGATGGCTATTCTGACCCATGTGAGGTGATACCCCACTGTAGTTTTGATTTGTATTTCTCTAATAATTAGCGATGTTGAGCATTTTTTCATGTGCCTGCCCCAATTTTATTCCTCATGCTTCCCATAATAGTGCAATCTGTAAGCCAAGAAAGAAGAAGTGACAAAATCGTAGAAGTTAATAATTAGTACATTTTGAAAACTTTTTCCTCTGCTGGGCGCTCTGCCTTGAAAGCAACAATACACATAAATACAGGTAAATCATACATGGAGTTAGAAGAGTACCTGATGCCGGCTGAGCTGCAGTGATATTTCTAAGCCTATATTCTCTTGTTGAATCTTCCTAGTCACCTCACACAGAAGTCTCTACTCCTTATTTTAGAGGTGAGAAAACTGGATGGGGCTTAAAGAAGTTAAGGAAGTGCTAGAGTTTGGACCCAAACCCAGGTCCGTCTGGCCCAATCTTTCTGTCTCCAGTTAGGCGTGCCTTTGGTGTCACACCATTTGCTAAGGAGTCGCCATCCCTGTAGGGCTGACCTTGACCTGAGACACTGCCCAACTGAAGCAGGATCTTCTACTCTTTTCCCAGACTCCAGAGTTGGATGGGGAAATAGGCGTAGACGCTCAGGGAGAGTGTCAGGGAGAGAAGAGCTGAAATGAAGTTACTCTCATTTTCTGTCCTGATATTGCCCGTAACTAGAGCGACACTCCATCCTGGTTTGTCAGAGCAGTCTCAGTTTTCTCTGGTGGTATAATTATTAATAGTGAGGGCCCCTGTGTGGGCTCTACGTCACTTGGTCACTCTGTCCACAACTGTTCCAGGTGGCTGGTAGCTGGTCTGCTAGTCTCCACTCTCCACTTTCCTTCTCATTTATTTTTGGTGACTTGCTCTCTGTGCTTTAACACATTGGCTTTCCCAGATGGTGGCCAACTCCTGCCGGTTCCCAAATCATCTGCTCTACGAATCCACCTTTGAGCAAGGTCAGAGCCCAGCCATGGTCGGAAAGAATTGTGAAGCATCAGGACCTGGGCTCGGTATCTACTGTCCTGCCTACTCAACACACAGCTGACACCTTGCCTGTGCACTCACAGGGAAGAGGGCTTACCACAGTTTCCAGCAGCCACTCCAATCTTGATCATCTTCCATCTGGGTTCTCCCATAGTTGACTAGCCTTGAAGATGCTTCAGGAACTTCAGGGAGTCTAAGTGCCCTCCCCCACTCCCTTGCCCATGGGGACTGCTTGGTGTCTTCAATGGGCAGATTTATTTCACTCTGTCAAGCCCTTAGAGAGAGGGCAGGGATACTTGTGCTGCATCTCCTCAAACCCCTGCTCAGTATGTGGTTTTGAAATGATAATGAGCCTCTGGTTTCCTTCCCTGGTTCATAGACTCTTGTTTCTCATAGGCTGAATAGTGTGTCTCTTGATTCATCCTCTGAGGAAGATGATTGCCTGTGTCGTAACGATATAACATCATCTTGCCTACCTCCTTGCTCCAACATAACCGTCAGCAGATAGATGCTGGGCAGCTTGGATTTATTTTTTGCTGCATTCAATCAGGCACATAACATCAGGGAGAGAATGTCAGTTTATTGCAGCACAAGGTGAATGACACAGAAGTTCCCCAGTGGGCAGCCCCTTAGAGACCGGCTTGATTGTATTTTTCCATAAATGAGCTTTCAGGGGGAGCGTCAGGCTCTGGCTTGATAGAGCCCGCTGGACTGGTGATGGGATTGGATATTGTCACCCCATGTTCTCTTCCAGGGAAAGGCTGGATTGATTGCATTATTTAGAGTAAGCAAAACCCAAAAAAGCGAAGTGCTTGACTTTCAGGCTTTTCCTTCAAAAGGGGAGAGCGGATGGCAGTTTCATTTAAAAAGGGAGAAGCGACTATTCGATCCATGGTGTGTTCTCTGTTCTAGAGGGATATCATTTTTGCTTATTTTCCATCCAGTTGCATTCATTCACGATGCCGAGCACATGCCCTTGCCAGGACGGCTCTCCTCTCTGGGTGGGGAGGCTGGCAACATTTCTAAGAAGGGGCAGTCAGAGGCTAAGGCAGCAGTGGTTTTTAACTTGCACTCAATGGAACTGTAGGTTTTGTAGGGGGTCAGCACTGAAGCCTGGAAAATAATTTCAGAATGTCTGATATTTCACTTGCCTAGCAACGCCGGTCCTTTGTTTTTGTGTCTTTTATTTATGACAAAACATACCAGTAGAAAGATCTCCTAAATCTTAGGTTAACTAAAGTATATAGGGAGTGCAGATCTTCATAATAAAAAATATAAATTGAAAAAGAGAAATCTTCCCAATATGGATGCATGGTATTTTATCTGGAAGCAGTACTTAGAGATATTCATAGGAAAAGAAAAATAGATGTCTAAAGTAACTCTTGCAAATATACCTGAACTAGTAACCAAGGGATCTAGTCTTAAGAGTAAGGATTTGATACCTGTATCAGGAAAAACCCAGTTCTTCCCTACTATGTAGGGAAAAACCTAGTTCTTTCCTCCCGTATCTTTCTTTCCTGCGTGTCTCTTTACTGCTCACATAGAACCCTTCACTTCTGATACCTGTGGTCACTGGATGTGTGGAGGTTTTCTCCCACCAACAAGCTGGGTGTCTCCTGCAATTTAATTCATTTCTGACACCATCTACTTGGAGATAACGTCAGATCCCACAGGTTAAGGGCTCAGTCTCACGAGACTGCTCCCCACTTCAGATGCCAGTTGCCAGCAGTAGGTCCCCAGGTTACCCACAACTGCTATCCAACTTGGCTACAAATTAGTTTCCCATGACCCCCTGCTCAGGTTTGATTAATTTACTAGAGAGGCTCACAGAACTCAGGGAAATGCTTAGTTATGTTTGCCAGTTTATTAAAGGATATGGTTAAGGATACAGATAAACAGCCAGATAGACCCTCTCGGAGGGTTCCAGGCGCCGGAGCTTCTGTCCACAAGGAGTTGGGGTGCATCATCCTCCCAGTACATGAATACGTTCACCAACTGGGAGGCTCCCAGACCCCATGTTATGGAGATTTTTATGGAGGCTTCATCAAGTAGGCATGATGGACAATTAACTTCATTTTCATTTCAAACCTTCTCCCTTCTCAAGGGAATGAGGGGAGGGGCTGAAAATGCCAAGCTTCTGATCATGGTTTCTTTCCAGTGACCAGCCCTCCTTCAGGAGCCAACCAGTAGCCCACTAAGAGTCGCCTCATTAGAACAAAAGACACTCCTATCACCCAGGAAATTACAAGGGCTTCAGGGGCTCTGGGTCAGGAACAGGGAGCAGAGACCCATCTATGTTTTCTATTATCTCACAGCCTAGATGGCCCCTCTCCCCCACTCCCTCACCTAAGAAAGCCTTTGCGGGAGAAAGAGCTCCTTGGAGCACGGTTACTTTCTTGATGGTCCTACGGTATCAGTGAACAGGTGGTAGGTGAGGCCAACTGGGATGGGGCAGGATGAGGAAGAATAAGGCTGGGGAGTGATGGTGCAGGACCATACTCTCTACACCTTTCTCTCTCTGCTCCATTTCTACCCCCATCCTCAACTCTGAGCTGAACACGAGGAGGGTCCGTGAAACACCACTCCTGGCCACTCTGACCTGCTCTTTGATGAGCACGGAAAGTGTCCCGAGTGCTGTAATCCAGTTCCCATACCCTGGAAGAAGTTATCTCCTCAAACTTCTGAGCCTCAAACTTCTTTTGAGGCTCCTTCTTTTCGACACAATGGTGGCTTTTTCTTGGCTAAAATTCAAAGAAACCTCCAGAATGAATGAGGAAAAACTTTATATCACTTTGTAATCCGCAGCTTGTCTCTACTGGTTCTATAAGTTTATTGTATTGTTTTCAGAATGTTTACTTAAAACGTGTGCAGAGCTGGCATAGAGCAACGCATCTATGTCTTCTATCACCAGGGCCACCGGCAGGAGGCTAAAAATAGTCGACCGAATGCTTTCTTTCACCAGAAGAATTGTTTATTTGCCAGAAGAAGAGAGAAAACAGAAACTCATTCTTCACCCCTCTCCCTGAATTCCTTCTGAAACCGAGTGAATGTTTTGCTCCAGAAATAAAAGTTCTTTGCCTTGAAATGGGGGCTAATGAGGAGTTGGCACCTTCAGTCTGTTTCTGCAAAGTTGAAGGTGACATTGTAAGGAACGGCACCAAAAACAGAGGAGAGCTTAAGCAAGCTTTATTTGGGAATGCTCCCGGGCGAGGTTCACTGGTCCGAGAGAAAGGGGCCAGAGAAGTCGCACCCGGGTGTGGGCGCGAACAAAATTTATAGGGCTGGACGCAGGGGAGGTGCTTGCTGTGTGAAGCAGCCCTTTTTTGGTAATCTCTCGGGTATTGTGGCAATGTCAGGTGTCGGTTGCATCAGCCACTTTGGCGGGGGTTCCGTCTGGCTCCCTGGGCCCTTCCCCGAACCTGCTGGCCTTACAGACATGAGTGTTCTGATCTTGTCACACACTTGCTATAGAACTTTAGCAGCTTGCCATTGCTTATAGGACAGGGGCTGGATGCACTGCATTTGGTATTTGAGTCTCTTTTTAGTCAGCTCCCCCTTCACCCTGCATTATTCTCTGCTATTCCAGAATTTTTAGCTTCGGACTCATCTCTTTAATGTCCCCCCGTATCCCTGGTGTTTGCCTGGTCCTTTGATCATACTACTTTCTCTGCTGAATGCCTGACTCTTATAAACCAGTCTGGTTCTGCTTGTCTTTCCAGGAAGGGTACCCAGCTCCCCTCCTGGAGAAGTGCTTCCCTGGCTGCCCAAGTTATGAAGAGCTTCCTGGGCGCCTGCAGGACTCAGAGTCCACAGCAGTCTGCTCCTTTTGACACTTGGCAAATGAGAGTCTTACGCAGGCATTTATCTTTTTATGTGTGCAAGTTTTATTTTCTTAGTATCTTGAAAATTTCTGGGAATAGTGACCGTAGGTTTTAGTCTCTGTATCCGTTGCAGCAAGTGACAAACAGTGGGTGCTTAATTAGTGTTTAAGGATTGATTTAGGGATCTGTGCTCTGTTTCCACCAGGTGAGTTGAACATCCAGGATATCATCCAACCCAGGGGCCGGGCTCTCCAGGGTTTTTGTAAAGTGGAGTTTGATAAACACTTCTTCCCCAAAATGCTTGCAGGGGGAGGGGGTGGGTGTTGTGAGGAGGAAGGTCACCTTTGTGGTTTAAAAAAATAAAAGAAAGAAAGAAGCTGTTTTGCACAATGTCCTTGTGGAGTCACCAGACACCTGAACAAATTAAAGGTGCTGAGAAATCCTGCAGTAAAGAAAGCTCTTTTATTTTGTTGAATCTACCATTTTCCAGATTAATTTGGCCATGGAACTCTTCTGATTTATTTTTTCTGAGAAGTAATGACATTTAGCATCCAGAAACACTAGATGTCTTAGCTCGAGCTGCTCTAAGAAAAATACTACAGACTGGCTGGCTTAAACAGCAGAGATTTATTTCTCACGGTTCAGGGGCTGGAAGTCCAAGATCAGGGTGCCAGCATGGATGGGTTCTTAGAAAGAGCCCTCTTCCTGGCTTGTAAAGTGTAGGCTTCTTGCTATGTCCTCACCTGGCAGAGAGAGAGAAAGACAGCTCTGGTCTCTCTTCCTCTCCTTTTAAGGCTGCTAATCCCACCCTCATGACCTCATTTAAATCTAATTGCCTCCCAAAGGCCCCACCTCCAAATACCATCATCAGGTGTAGGGTTTCAGCATATGAATTGTGGAGGGAGGGAGCAAAAAACTTCAGTCCAGAACACAAAGCTTCTTTGAACACAGCTTGAACAGAAGTGACATCTTTCTCTGGCTTCTCACCTACCCTCCCTCTAAGCCACACTCTCAGTGAGTTTTTCCTTATCTATGACTCTGGTATGATCTCTTGGGCAATTGGGTTTCAATACTCTGTTTATTATTTTGCCCAATTTGCACTAGAACAAACTCCTTCCATTTCTTTCTTTCTTTTTTTAAAATTTTTTGCCTGCACCACGTAGCATGCAGGATCTTAGTTCCCTGACCAGGGATTGAACCCACGCTGCCTGCATTGGAAGATGGAGTCTTAACCACTGGACCAACGGGGAAGTCCCAAACTCCTCCCATTTCTGGTGTTCTGTTTTGCATTCTTTTAGGTAAGTCCAAATGAGGATCAAGAAATTAATCAATATTTCTGGGAACTTAAGTAACTACTAGTCTTAACACAATAGACAATTTCTTGTGCCTCTGCCCTAGCCAGCTAGGTGAACATATTAGAGATTTTCTAGTCTAATCAGATTTTTAAAAAACACATGAATTAACTAAGGACTTGGAAAGTGAGTAATGCACCCACAAGTTGGGGTAATGTTGGAACTAAATCCAAGTCTTCTGGCTGCCAGGTAAGTGGACTTTCCCACGCACCTCTGACTTCTCAATCATGTGTGTCTCCTAAGTCTTAAATTTTCCTTAATCTCTTGAAGTCAGCTGAGATCAACCCAAACAGAAAAGGTTACTTCTCTTTTCTTGACTTTTCTGGTTTACATGTAACCAGACCCTTCAATTCTTCCTTGCAGGATATACTTTTCCTTCACTTCTCCAGTCTGGTCAGTCTCCTCTGGGTGTTTTCAAGTCAATGTCCTTTGAAAAATGTGGCACTTGAGACAAAACCCAGCTCTCCAGATGTGACCTGACTTGACAAGGTGTAGTGGGGCTCTCCCTGCTCCCTTAATCCAGGCCCACTTTTTCATTTGCTCTGGGAGAAGGACTCTCAGTGGTCTCAGATATTATTTTGATCATGCCCTTGCCTGCCTCCAGACCTACTCACCATCTCTAAGCCCTCCCACCATTTGGTCCCTCTCTAATTTCGTTCATGTCATCTCTTGTTACACCCCCGGCTTTTGTCCTCCTGTCAGACAAACCTGCCTGGCACCTCCCTATACCTGTTTCTGCTTCATTTTTTGAAAAATCGCTGACCTCTGGTAGTGGTTACTTCCCTCAAATCATCCTTTCTTCTTTCTGTATGCTACATGAGGACTCCCTCCTTCCTCAGGTCTTTGTTCAAGTCTCATCTTCTCTATGAAAACCTTCTAGACCAAGCTCTCCCAGCTCTTACCCCTTCTCAAAGATACGTTCGCTTCCCTGTTTTCTCTCTAAATGTTCAGCACTAGGGGAATACTCTTTGTATGCCTTGTAATGCTCAGTGTAATTTTCTACCATTTGTGTCTGTAAGTCACCTTTCTTTCTCTCTCATTGCAGCACTGATTGCAATGGTGAGCATGTGTGCAACAACTGATTCATCACGAAGCACTTATACATACACTGGATCATCTGACTCACCTCAATCTTGTACAGGGGAGGCAAGTATTAGCACCCCTTTTATTTTCAGATAAGGACAGTGAGCCTCAGCCGGGTTATATAACTTGCTCAAGGACTAATAAATACATCTCTGATTCAGAGAAAACACTCCCCATTGGCTGCTGAGACAAAGTTTGTATGAGTAGAAAGCAAGCTCAGAAGATGCCTTATCTTACACAGTAACCTTTGGTTTTGAAGTTTTCAGACAGAGGCAGCACTCTTATAGCTCCTCTGCACTGGACTGGTGGATTCGCTCATCCTGGGAAGTACTGGCATCTCAGTTGTTTTATTTATTTATTTTTTTGGTTTTCATTACCTCTCCTTTACTTTGTGCCATTTCTGTATTTTTAAATTCCGTGTTCTTTACTTGGCAAGTAGGTTAGTAATATACATAAGAATCAACACTTTAAAAACCCCTTGTGAAACATTCATTGAAAATGAGAACAATCTTTTGTTGCACAAGTTCTAGAATTTTTTACCCCTGAACAGAGCAGGTTAAGGATTGGCTGTTGTTTTCTAGGAGGGACACAAAATAATGTGAGCACAAGGTGAAGAGCAAATTGATACTATTTGGAAAGAAAATAACCATGAGGCCACACCATTTTGCCTCACTACTCCATTGCAGTGGACAGGGGAATCGAATTCAACAAAAGCTTTCTGAGTCCTTACTATGGGTTGGTGTCGTTCTAGGGACTTCAGAGAAAGGAATAAACAATACAGACACGATTCCTGATCTCACAGAGCTCACATTCTAATGGTGAAAACAGTACAAATAAACAAATGATATATTTCAGACAGTGATAAATATTGGCAGAAAATCACATAGTACGATGTGATGGAACACAGCTCAAGGGTGGGGCATTAGAGTGTGGTCACAAAGGTCTCCCTAAGGGGGTGGCATCTGAGTCGAGATTTGCATAAGACATAGGCATCCTAGTAAAACTGCGGGCTGATTGTTCTGGGCAGAAGGACAAAAAGACTGTAAGGGGGGAAGGGACTGCGTTTGAGGTTTAGAAAGAAGGCTGGCAAGGTTAGTATGTCATGAGTCAGGGAACAAGGTAAGGAAACTGCAAGTTTACATAGAATTCTTGTAGATCAAGGGAGCCATTGGAGGGTTTAATGGGGAAGGATGATGTAATCTGATCTACATTTTAGAAATGTCACACTAGCTACTCTATGCACAAAGGGGGTTATTGGGAGGCAAGAATGGAGGAAGTGAGGTTATTACATTAAGATTAATCCCAGTGAGAGAGGATGGTAGGTTTCATCAGGTATGAAGGATGACAGAAATATAAAGAGATTTAGGATATATTTTTGAGGTGAAAGTGATATAATAGGCTCATGGATCTGGCATGGAGGTGAGAAAAAATGAAATCAAGGATGACTTCCATGTGCCAATATGAAGTAGAAATATTGGCTAGTGCCATGGAGAGTTACTAGGCAGAATCTGACGTGAACCTCAGCACTACTGCTGTAGTCTTTACTGCCAGGACACCCCTACTGGTAAGCTCCATGGATGGGAACGTCTCAGACATTTTAAATAAATAATTTATATTCCTTCCTTATAATAAAGATTATATTATTTCATGACAAATTTAAGTCAGAAACAATCCAGAGGAACATAGTTTTAGTTTAAAAGCAGAAAAAACCCTCTTAATGGTGGAAATAAACAGCATTCAGTGTGCACAAGGAGTCATATACAAGGAGTTGAATATGCAGTGAGTTGGGTCTCATTAGCGGGGCTCACCCAGTGGTGGGATATGCAGTTATCTCCCCTGGTGGGGAGATTAGGCTTCTTGGCATTTAAGCAGAGGCAAGGTCTAGCTCTCACATGGGTGGGGAGGGAGTCGATCTGATGTCAGGAGTGGTTAGAGGATAACCAAGCGTTTGGTAGTATGACCTAGAATATCCAAAAGACATTTTCTCAGTGTCTGACGCTGAGTGCTTCAGTCTTATTTTGACATGACTTTCTCTAAGTCTTTCTATCATGGGTTTAGCCACTGTTATGATGCCTTAAGAACTGTAGAGAAGGGATTTCTTCTAGAAAATCTACTAAGAAGATGTCCTCTTGCTCCTTGAAGAAAACGTACAGCACATTGAGCTGGAATATTTGAAGACGTCAATAAAAGTACTCTTGATAAAGAGTCCACCAGTGATGCTGAAACACCCCAAGACTTGCAGTGGTGGTAAACTCTTCATGGTCTATGGGAGCAAAGGATGACAAAATTGCTACCAAACCTGAAAGGGATCAGAGATGTGAAAAAAAGGTCACTGAAAAGAAGCTATAGAGACCGTGGCCACCTCCACAGCCGAACCCCAGCAGGGAGGGAGCAAGCAGGGAAAAAAATATTCCCACCTTTCTCTTCCTGTTCTCCGATCTGCAGGGTCTCTCACTGGCTGATGCTCAAATAGGAGCCAGAAGGTCAAGGATCCAGGCCTCATACTCCTGGGGCCCAGGGCAGGGCAGGGAAAGGTAGAGAATGGATTAGGGGGTGAAACTAACGCTTGTCTCTCTACGGTCAATTTTGGTTCTACGATTTCAGGTTTATATTCATTCTTCTGTTAGTTTTACGTACCACCTTTTACATGCTGAGCACACAGGTAGAAATCACAGTTGTAATCACTATAGAGATAGATGGTAGTTGACTATTGATTCTGAGAGGCCGGCAGGTAGCAGATGGCCATAGAGGTGCAAAACTTCGTTTCTAATCGCACAGATTGAAAGAAAAACAATCACAAGCACACACAGAAAAGCAGATTCAATTTCCAAACCACATTATCAGAGTATTTAAGTGAGAAGTTGATGTGTGAATACTTACAAGAAGGCTGTAGGACCCACTGCTACTTCTCATGCCTCTTCTACTTCTTTGGCACTAGAGAAATGCTTTAGGCATTGGATCAGCAAGGATTTGGTTCCAGCCAGGAACTAGAATGAATGGAACATGGTCCAGTTCAAGAATGAAGGATTCTACCCCACGCTGCTTGATCTTCATCCCTACTTAGCTACTAGGTGCAGCCTAAATCCCCCCAGCTTCTTCCCTCTCATCTGAACTGCACTGTGGTTATTAAACAAATTGTGGATCTATTTCACATCCTCTCTAATACTTTGAAAACTACACAGTATGAGGCCTAATGAAGATGGCAGGCCTCAGAATGACTTAGAACTGAAAATATGACTACATCAAAAGTCTTTAGAAGACAAGATTTTAATGGCTGGATGATATGCTGGAAGAGAGGAGTAATTTCTTCTCGAATGCTAGGATGAATTATTTATGCTTTGACAACAGTATGTGTCTCGAAAGCAGCTCTTAGTTATTTGCCACTTCTGGCTACAGTTGATCCTGCTGCCCATTCTTGTAATTACATTAACCTCTTGACTTTACATGACAAGCTTTTCCGGTGTGCTGCGATCAATAGCCTATAACTACACCTCTTTAATAAGGCCATAGTTACACTTCAGTTCAGATACAATTAACTTTTTTCCCCCTTTTCTTTTTGATGGGGCATGGAATAAAATGTCTTATTTTAACATCTTAAACAAAGGAAACCATTTTGAAGAAAAAATTTATGTAAAAATATGCAGATCCTATGGGAATAAGTGATTGCAATGATAAATATGCCAGTTGATAATCCAGTTCGGCAGGCACATGAGATGAGAAACCTTGGGAGAAGCAGTGGATTTCAAAGCCCTAAATTGGTGTGGTGGCCTTTAAATCTCTGTTTTGATACACTTTTTATGTTCAGTAGGATCAAAGGCACTGTGGACCACCTACTTTCCTGCTCAGGCTATATCAATTAATTACAGTGTATGTATGTAAATAGAGAAAGCATAATGTTAAATGTTGAAACACCTTTGAGGTCAGCTAGTTAAAGCCCTCTCTTTGACAAAGAAAAATTGAGAGAAGTAGATATAGCACGTATGTGTTAGAGCCTGCCAGCTCAGGAGAGCAGATTGTGTGTATCCAGCCACATCGGTAGATTTAAATCAGCCTTTGTGGGAATACTTACACCACGGAAATTGGCAAACTTTACAAACCAGTGCTTTTCCCCCCAAAGAGCTAAACATCTACCTGCATATCTATATCTATAGCTATAGCTGTATCTATATCTACATCTTAATCTATATCTATATATCTCACACATGTATATATATGTCATTATGTGCTATATCATGTAGGCTTTCCATTTATATTTCTCATAAGAAACAGTCTCATAGAACTTCCCCAGATATTTTTGTAGTTACAATTTAATGTTTGTTTGTTTGTTTATTGCTTTATAATATATTAACACACACACAAACACACACACCCAAATTAGGTATCCATACAGACTCTCAGGGAGCTGTACTTTAGATTAGACTGCATGTGGCCCAGAATACTTTTGAGCCTACAGATCACTTTGAGAAACTCAAAGGAAAGCTCATGAGAATCAGCTCTACAAAGATAAGCACGATGGTCAAGGCTGCAACCAGACGCATTTGAAACACTAAAGGTTTTGGATGTGAACTGAACATAAAACAATGTAAAGAACCTATATGAGCCAAGGGGGAGGGGGAGGGATGGATTGGGAATCTGGGATTAGCAGATGTGAACTATTACATATAGAATGGATAAACAACAAGGTCCTACTGTATAGCACAGGGAACTGTATTCAGTATCCCGTGATAAACCATAATGGAAAAGAATATGAAAAAGAATATATATATGTATAAATGAATCACTTTGCTGTACAGTAGAAATTCTAACACACCATGTAAATCAACTATACTTCAATAAAATACATTTTTTAAAAAAGAACCATTATGATTATTTCTATATTACCAGTGAGAAAACTGAAGCTCATAAGTCAATCAGCTATCCAAGGCCACACAGAAGAATGGGAACTTCCACGCTGACTCCGTGTCTCTGAGCCCAAAGCTTCTCCCATCACTTTACACTGCCTTGAAATTATATCTGAAAACCCTGTTCCTCACACTAACTCGGAGCCTGGCAAGCCTCAGAGGACGAGGTTGCAGAGGGGCAGAGGTGGGCAGGAGGTGGCTCCCTCGTGTTCTGGAAGAGCCTTGGTGTCTCCCATGTCTTCCTCCCTTGACGAAAAGGTAAAGTACATTCTAGTTTAACCTCAGCACGTGCTAAAACCCGCTATTTCTTAAACTTTCTCACTAGGGAATAAAGCCCGATAGTAGTAATTCCCAATTTTGAGTATGCATAAGAATCACTTAGGGACATTTGATTCAGTGGGTCGAGGACTGGGGCGCAGATATTTGAATATTTAATGAACACTCCAGTACCTGTTGATATATGTACTTCCACTCCCCCCACTGAAACAGAGGCTGCTCTGGCCCTAGGACATTGTAAATTCTCTCTTTTTAGTTTCTCTTGGTGATAGCTGCATTCTAATTACCTTCTGCTGTTTCTGCACCCACTCGAGATACTATTTTTTCATGCTAAATTTGCTGATCATGTAATACGTGTAGGCATCAAGCATCTATATTACACAGATGACTTTCCTGCATTATAACAAGTCTGACACTGTCATAAAAGAAAATTAGAGTCGTCTGCCAGGACTGAAGCAGCCATCGGCTATTTCTTAAATAGCCGATTTTAAACCAGATGCATTATCTATAGGGAACACTGGATGGGTCCTAAATTATTGCTATTGGTAATGGGGAGTTTTATTTTATTATTTCTAAGATATATGGCTCTGATAATATAGTGCAGAAGACAGTAACAGACTTTGCTCCTTTACAGCATTATACAATTAGAGAGAAAATTGATTCAGTTCACATCCAAAACGCTTAATTTTTCAAATATGTCTGGTTGCAGCCGTGACCATCATGCCCATCTTTGTAGAGCTGAATCTCATGAACTTTCCTTTGAGTTTCTCAAAGTGATCTATAGGCCCGAAAGTCTTCTGAGCGATCTGCAGTCTAATTTAAAGTACAGCTGCCTGCAAGTCTGTGGGTGTGCGTATTCACGTTGTAGATTTGTTCCGAGAACTAAGGGAGATAACACGGAATGTAAAATGTTAACCCCAGGTGGTTGGGTACAGGGTCATGTCAAGTTTCCCACGACTTAATTCTGGGACTGCGTCACTTATTCTGAAATGGCTTTATAGGGAATCTCTGTTTTGTGGTCAAGAGTCTAAAGCGCTGAGTGAAAGGTATCAGAAGTGGAAGGTAAAGTAAGTGAGGGTAGTTTTAAGCACACACATAATTACAGGCGGCAATTTTGGAACACTTACCATGGTAAGAACTTTACATAAATAATCTCATTTGCTTCCAAAAACAATCCATTGAGCATGCACTATTATAATCACCATTTCCAGACGAAGAAACAATGATTGATTATATGATTTGCCCAAAGCCACACACCTTGTAAATGGGAGTCTAATTTGAATCCAACAAAAGTAGCATGGAAGTCAGGCCGGCAGTGAGATTAGATTCACCCGGTACCAGCTTCTCTACCCATATGTCTTGGGCTGTAGGATCACCTGGGCCTAAAGGTTAGGAAAGATAAAGTGTGAGCAGTGTAAGTACTTCCTTTGTTTCCTGGAATAAGTCAGAAACCATTGTATAGGGAGGGTGGGTTGTTAATACTCAGTAACTCCAAATAAACCCAATTTCCTTTTCATTGAGGGTTTGTAAGAATTAGATTGGATTAACAATAATGATTATATAATCTGCTTTACTAGTGAGTTTTCTTTTCTTTTTTTTCTTTTTTTTTTTTGTGGTACGTGGGCCTCTCACCGCTGTGTCCTCTCCCGTTGCGGAGCACAGGCTCCGGACGCGCAGGCTCAGCGGCCATGGCTCACGGGCCCAGCCGCTCCGCGGCATGTGGAATCCTCCCGGACCAGGGCACGAACCCGTGTCCCCTGCATCGACAGGCGGACTCTCAACCACTGCGCCACCAGGGAAGCCCAGCTAGGGAGTTTTTAAAGTGCTGGATATTTTATTGGTTAGAGTCATTGTAGTATAATCTGTTCCCAAGATGATAAGTGGGATGTAATAGAGCACTTTCTTGGGTCTTTCTGATTCATCTAAGTGTCTTTTGGTTTAGTTCAGTGGGGTAGAGCCAGTTTTTGTGAGGACATAGTATCTAATAAAGTAGTAAAAGTTTACCCTTGGCATTAACTCTAGGCATGGTCCCCTTTTTTTACTGGGTGGCCTGTAGGAGCCGTCAGAGCCACGGTCTCCAGACCCATCAGGATGGAGCACATACGTTGCAAAAGCATGTTGCCTTGCCAATGGGTTTAAATCACATAGAAACAAAATCTGAGCCCTTTCATGTAGATGGAGCTCAAGGGTCTGAGAGCAGTCTACAAAATAGCACTTCGCCAAAAAAATCCAGATTCTTTCAGATCCAATACAAATTCTCCTGAAACATCTGGATCCATTTCCACACGAAAAACTCGTAGTTTAATGCAATTGCCAGATGTGACTACTTGCCAAAATATTGAGATGCTCTTGTTAGTGAGTCCCTACTTTAGGGGAGCACATGATAGGGGCTGAATTATTGTTCTGATCTTATCCTTCTAAACCACTTGACATTTTCAGGTTTTGCAGGCAGATATCACTATTTGAAGTTTATACCAAAAGGGGTTTTTCTGCTTCACAGGTAAGGTAGAGAAAACCCTGATTTTAAAGTACCTTTCTCACCTTCACAATTGGTTATCCTCTGTTCTACAGAAGTTATTTATGCACTCCCCAACCCATCTTGTGCCCCCATATACCTCTTGATCATTAATGTATGAATCAAAAGAAAAAAATCTACTTGAGATAGCTAAATTCAGAGATGTCTAGTTTTAATCTTGTTTCTCTACCTTAGTTTCAATTGTCAACATTGTGAAACAATTTCTCTCTGCTGGGGAGAGGCAAATATTTCCTTCCTGAAAGGTGAATCACTCAGAAAATAATAAATTCTACCCTGGTGCTCTTTTTTAATGTTGTAATTCCTTCCTTAATGGGGACATCTGACCCCCATAACCCCTCTTCCCATTCTAAAAGTACAACCTCAAACCCAAATAAATAACTTCTACCTTCAAAGAGCTCAGAAACAAAATGTTTTTTGAAAAACAATGGTGGCAGTGCCTTAAGACTTACTGTACCAAATAACTTTAACACGATCCCTCTGAAACCAAGCAAAATGTTAAGACAGTGATGCAGACGGATTAGCAGAAACAGACTCTAAAAGCAGGTTCCTTAAAAGATCCCAAAGCTGTCCTGAATGGGCCCAGAGAAGGCTGAACAATAGATGGAATTTCAAAGAAGGAGGGAATTACTTATTTTGATCTCTAGTAAGAAAAACAAAAAGGGAGTAGCAGATAATGACAAATGACCTGAAGATGAGGCCATGGTAATACAGCCTTGCCTGCTGCAAGAAAGAGGTTTGTCTGTCCTGGAAACCAGAGCAGACTGCTTTCCTGGGGTGGGAGGAATAGCCTGTCTTTGTCACAATGGGGAGGTTTTTTCATGTCTTTGAAGCAAATATGCATAAACTGTATCTTGTCGGTTAGATGGGTTTCTTCAGTTTCAGGGGTAAGAGTCTCTTCTTTAAGGATGGAGTTGATACCAGCATAGAAAACTATATCTGAACGAAACCAGGAAAGGCCTGTTGCTCAGGAAAGAGAAGCTGGAAGGCTGGGTTCTAGCCAAAGGCCGGCAGTCTTGACATAAGGGCCAAGGTTATTTGTGGTTTGCAGTACAGCATAGCTTTACGAAGGTTTAGCTTTACGAAGGTTTAGCTTTGTATAATGGGCAGAGAATCAAGAAACCTGTCTGTGTTCCGTGCCCCACGAGTGCCGTTTCCCCAACTGCAAATTGTGATACTTGGATCTAGGGTTCTTAACTTTGTTTCTCTTACTCTTTATTCCATTCATTTTCTTTACATTTTTTGGACAGGTGGAATTTCCCTTTTTTTTTTTCCTCTTTTGCTGCATTGCGTGAGTTTCCCTTTTTTGTGGCGGTGTTACATTGTGTGTTAGTTTGGGTCTGGAGGTTGATTAGATGTGTATCTTCTAGATGAAATCTCTAGTGGTAACGTTCACCTGTTAATTTCTGTTCTGCGTTTTCCCAACATTTAAAAAGCAGGGGAGTATAGGACTTTTCCTGTTCTCAGTTGGATACTTTAAACCTCTATAGAACAGATTTTCCAGAAGGAAAAAAATCTTGATATGATTCATCACTTACCCTAGTATCTAGTTTGCTACATCCAATCTTTAATTCTAGCTTAAATTGAAGGTCCAAATACTTCTTTAATCCTTAGTCTGATATTCAAATAATGAGACAATAACACCTTCTTCCATCCCTCTTTTTTAATCTAAAGTATTTGGAGACCTTCAGATGAAAAACAATTCCAGACTAAGTAAACTGCATTTTTTCTTCCTTACCTCAGATCAAAACAGAACATCCTTCCATTTATTTTCTCTGCATTTCTCTCTTTTTGCCTGGACATCTCTTAAAGACATTGAACATTGAACTTTGGTTTTTTCATATTCTTAAAATGCTAAATGTTCCTTGGAGGACTTCATACAAAGAACAAGTCATCTTTCTTTAGAAACATGGACAATCATTTTCTTTTCAGACAGCTGTCTCAAAAGACCTTGCTATTACATACCTCGTAAGTTGAAGAAATAACATTTCTGTGAAAATAAATGACCAAAGCCACTTCAGAAAGCAGCAAACTTCAAACAACTTGGTAATTTGTAGACCCCCTCTGACATCCCAAGTGCATAATGGATTCGCAAAGACATTGAGGATTAAGTAAATTAACTATGAAGTCACAGCTCTATTTAAACATTTTCCCTTTAAAATCTTTATTTTTTTTGGAAAATACATTTGTTGATAAATATTCCCCCCAAAACCACTGTGGTTTTCATTTCTGTCCCAGGTAGTCCATCTATCCCAAAGATGCAGTTGGTAAAATCCACAGGCTTACAGCCAAATTTAGCCCTTGTGGGCCATAAAGTCCTATTAAAAAAAACCAAAAAACCAAAACTCAGATAATTTGGGAGGTTCCTTGAAATAACATCCTGAAAAGGATATTTTCTGCTTGGGTTATAGGCACTGGAAAGACAAAAAAATCCGTGGTGTGTCCAAATGTGAGTCATTTGAGGCTCCTGTTCCGGCGATGGTGCCACTTTATTGAGTACTGTCACCCACATCGGATTTATGGCCTCTAGCAGAGAGCTGGCGACTGTAAATTCTGAGGCCTGCTTCTTAGAACCCCGGAGCATTTGACAATGCACGTAATTAATGATCATTTGCTAAAAGTATTTTGGGGGATTTTATTCAAACAAAGTAAAAAAGAAACACATTAAATATTAGTCCTGTTATATATTATGGGACATTATATCCATTTGTGTGCCCATAAATCATTTAGCTATGAATACTTAAGAAGAGCAAGAAAGTGATACCCTATGTACACTCTGAGATAATATTGGCTTAGTGTTTGATTACAGGCACAGTGTCCTTAATGGACAGATTCCTGCTCTATATCCAATGTCCAGTCAGAGCTGGGGCACTAAGGAATGGTAACAGGAGGATTTCAGGGCAAGATCAACCAGAGTTCAGGAGTGTGAACTTGGTGATTAAATAAGACTTTTACTAGCCTTCTCAGAAGACTCTGTCTGTCTCCTTTATTGTATTGCCTTCCAGTGATTGGTTTTGTTGCCCCAGTGTGGGTGTTTTGTGTGTGTGTGTGTGTGTGTGTGTGTGTGTGTGCATGTGTGTACTTTTGGGGAGGGAAGGTATTAAAAATATTTGGCTTGGTTTTACTATCTTTTTATTGGGTCAAAGAAAGAAGAAGCGTAGTGGCTGCTTCAGTGAGAACGGGAGGAATAAACCTGACTATTAAAACAAATAGAAGATTTATTCTTTTTGAAGAGCTACAAAAAGTCATTTCAATGAGTTAAAGCAGAGCTGAAGCTCTGTCTCCATACACAGGGTAAAGTACAAAATTTAAGAAGAGGACGAGAAAGAGGAACAGGGGGAGGAGAAGGGGAAAACAGAAGTATCGTCTATGAAATTCAGACACCCAGTGCAGGATCTGTGGAGCAATTGTGGAGTCAAGGGGCTTATTTTAAGTACTGACTGCCATGGACATGTCATGTGATTTGGTACATACCACTTAAGCTTTCTGGCCTCAATGTACAATTCTAAAATAAAATGAAGGAAAATCAATCATTAAGATCACTCGGGACTTCCTAATTACAAATATTTATGATTCCAAATTGACATTTTCAGGAGACACATGATCACCACGAAGTGTGGATTTTTTTTTTGTCCAAGTGATCCATATAATTGTTTTACGTCTCTGGTTCAGTAGACACAGGCATGATATGTCTGGCTGCCCCTGTATATCATTCCTCGGTGCAAAGTCTAAGCAGTTACTGCCTGCCTGGGAAGCAAAAAGTGTCTAAAAGAAAATTATTTAAGATCACATAAGCAAACTTTGGGAGAGCTTTACAAAATCTTTGAAAAATTGGAACTCAGTGCCAATCTTTAAAATTTGGCTGAAGAAAAAAAGGACTTCAAATATTTGTTGAGACAAGTTAGTGCACACAACTTGATGAACAAATTGATGTTTTGGGAGATTGCTGTGGATATTTCTTGTTAGTATCTGGATGCCAAAAGTAGGCAATTTGGAACTCAGGACCACTAACTCAAACTGAATTGTATTCACAAGTTTTTAATTTTATGGCGATTTAGACGTAATAGTCCAAATGAAAGTTATGAGAATAAAGCTATACCATTTAAAAAATTTTAATGTAGTAACAAATAAATAGGTTACTTGTCCGGTTTCATACTATTTGAAGAGAAGGTGTACAAATGTGTATTTTTGTCAGCGTCGGCTACTGCTCTTCCCTAAACAGTCTTTAGCCTCTCAGCACAGTATTAAAAAGTGAGTTCAGGGGTCGACCAACTAAAGCCATTTTCACTCTTATTTCTCAAATTCTGGCCATTTTTGGTTTAGAAAAATTCTTGTACTTTTTGTGGCTGCCCAGAATGTCTACACGAAATAAGATGTGGAAGAAGATGAGAAATGTATTTCAAATCAGCACTTAACTCATGATTGTGAGATCTTGAATCCACTTTAATGTCTTTTTTTTTTTTATCTACAACACTTAAATTTTTTTTAATAAAATTTACCACCCTAACCACTTTTAGTGTACAGTTCAACAGTGTTATATATATCCACATTGTTGTGCAACAGATCTCTAGAACTTTCTCATCTTGCAAAACTGAAACTCTTATGTTTAGGTTTTTAACCCACTTTGAGTTAATTTTTGTATATGGTTTTAGGTAAAGGTCCAACCTCATTCTTCTATAGTAACACTTTTATATTGAAAAATTCCTCTTACCTACTTTAACTTCTTAAATTAAAATTTTCACTATCGGATTTAGATGAAAATGTTCACTTGGAAAATGACACCCTTGAAAGAGATATTCTCCCATCATGTCTTATTCACATTCATCCAAATTGAAGGGAAAAAATGGCCAATCATGCATTGTTTTGAGTTGCAAGGGACTCTTTGGGGGTGGAGGTGGGGCAATGGATTCTTACCCTCATCAGAAGTTGGCAGATGAACCAAAAGCTGAGTCTTTTTTTCTCCAGGGCAGTATTAATGTTTTAGTCCCTAACTGTGCTTGCAGGTAAACCAAAGGAAAAAAGGCACAATGTGTTTTAAATAATGCAGCCCAAGCCATTTGGGGTAGCTAGAGATTTATAAGGGAAGGCAGCCAGAAAATCTCTCTGCTGGTGCAGTTAGAAAAAAGCCATAGTCCATTTGGTTAGTCTGTTTCCATCTCTTAGACACCAAAGAGGCACTAAGAGGAGGCAGCTCAGGGTATTGGTTAGAGCACGGCAAAATGTTAATATCTGTCAAATCTCAGTGGTGAATATGTGGCCATTTGTTACATTAATCTCTATGTCTTTCTGAATGTTTAAGAATTTTCATAATTAAAAAAAAGTGAGTTGAGTTTGGAACCAAGCCTTGGGTTTCAAATCCCTATCACCTTACTCTCTAGCTATGGTGGCCTTGGACTAGTTATTTAATTTCTCAGAGCCTCAGGTCCCTCATTAACATAATATGAATAATAATAACCACTATGTGGGTTAATCTGAGGATCCTGTATAACTAAACAATACCTGACAAGTGGCTGGTGTCTCCTTTGGTAGCAGTCGGCACCCAATTCTAAATTAAAACTCAGCTGAGAAAAGCAATCTCTAAGGAACATTTCTCAGAAGTGATGCACTGTGTCTTTATACATGTTCTTCTAGAACTTTATATTTACTTCTGGATTAAGTCAGATCACCAGAGATCTGTGTGTCTGCACCATATCATTTATACTGGGCCTTGTCAAGATGTTTATATTCCATTGTCCTTGGGAAAGATGCTGTGGGCTTTCACTGGGGAATGCTGTTCAAATAGTCCTATTAAAATTTCTGTGTACTCCCTTTAAGCGTGCTGTGGGGATGTGGTTCACTGCATGACACTGGACTCTTCAATGGCTCCCAAGGGAGACATTCATCTCTGATCTCAACATAACAAATAATTGTTTCTTCTGAGTTACTTCTTTGTTTTCTTCTTAAAACACTATGAATTGTTAAACTGATTGGATTTACCTGTGGGGATGGTGGCTAGGAACTTGCAAGTCAAATTAATGATTGACCCAGAGCAGCTGGATAGGTCCTTATGATATGGCTTTGTATTCACTTTATTTCAAAACCCATAGTACTTCTGTACTCTTGTTTTCTTGACCTGTTTTTTTCACTTATTTTAAATTTATGTCATATTGCTATATCTTAGATATTCTCGTTAAGTCATCTTAAGTTCTTTGGTAGGAACAAATAACCAGGTGGCATATAAATAAACCAACGAATAATATGTAGCAATCATAATTATTGATAATAATAGAAATATGAGGTGTAGCTGAAAAGTAAGAAGGTTGAAGGCAGTAAATGTTTCTAAAGAAGATGGCTGGTATCACAGCAAGGCTGAATATTCTTAAATGGCTTAAAACAATTCAACATCTTACGTACTGGGTTCATTAAGAAAAATAGTTAATTTTAAAAATATTTATGGAGTCCATGATATATACCAGGCACTATTATAGGCTATAGTGAGAAGACCAAGTTGACAATTTCAGAACACTTTGTAGGTACAGGAAATTGATTTTAGAAGCTGGAATTTGGGAGTAGGTATAACAGAGGACCATGGGTGTGGAAAATGGTAGAGAAGAGTAGTTGGGTTGTTATGTTGTTTTGCAAGGAAAGGAAACAATGAAAACACAACATAAAAAGGAGACACAAGTTATGTTGCTGTATGGAGAGGAATGGGCTGGGCTGCATGATGAATGCCTAAGGAAGAGACCTCGTCTGAAGTGCAGCCAGAGGAGCTTGGCTAAGGATGGTGGTCTCTGTGGTACAGTTTTGGGAAGAAAGCTGGGGAGCTAGCTGAAGGCCAAAAACTTGGCTAAGAGTGGAAATCCCCAGGTCCCAAAGTTGAATCTCTTTCCTGGACACATAGGAGATGGCAGCCAGTTCCCAACAGAGGTAAGGTACAGGACCCAGGGGTCAGTGGTATCTTGGTTGTTCTCTACTATTTTCTACTATTTCCACGAGAACTGAGAAATTACAAAGGCCTTGCCTTAGCTTTATGTTGTGCAAATTCTGAGCTGGTTAGTTTATGGTATCCTTTAATCTAAAGTTGATGTGTCAAATATCCCCTTAACACCGTCTTATTTCAGAGTTAAGGAGAGCTCTAAATACTTCTTGAAAGATTCTTTTTTTTTTGAAGACTCATTTTTATTTTGGATCTCGGTTGATTTCTGACAGCCCCTTCAGATGATCTGGGCTAATTTGGGAATATACTGGGCCTCAGGAAGCCGTCACAGGCAAAAGCTAGGGAAAACCCTCATGTTTTCTACAGAGTACTGTTATTTACAAAACTCTTTCACTGTTATAAATAATATGATCTTCTCTACTGGCTCAAGGTATAAATATAGTCCTCTCTATATGTTTTTAAATCATTTGCTTCTTTGCTTACCTGAACTATGCACATAAAAAAAATCTAGTACTTTCTCTATGAAGCCGACCACCTCAGAATTTTCCAAGGATGCTGGGGCCTATTTATTTGATAGGGATTTCATGTTTTTTACAGTGTCAAAGTGAGTAGGAGGCAGAGGAGGAGGAGGAGGAAAAAGAAGAGGAGAGGAAGAGAACATGAGAAGCGGATCTGTTGTTTCTTGGAGCCCCAGAATGTTCCTTTTAAAGACTGGTCATGAACATCCATGGTAAGGCTTGCCTGCTGCAGCTGTTGACTCTCTCTGTCCTCTCCCAGGACACAGCAGTGACCCAATTTGGGTACAAGTTTGGAGCTCCTTAGCTCATACTTCATTGCTCAGCTCTTGTGTCCCAAAGCCCACCACTGTGTCAGCCTGACACCCTCTCTTCCCTGACCCTGACTCTTGAGTACTACCCTGGTCCATCCCAACACATCTTTTTTATGTCACATCACTGTGAGTAGGGGTTGTGGGTCTTGGATTATCCTTTCCCAAAGACCCTAGAATCCTTATGCAAGTTGTTCTGCTTCTCCACAATGACCAGCTTTTCATATCAGAAGTCTCCAGAAAATGCAGTCTTGACAGAGTCAAGATTTTGTTACACTTTTGGTCTTAGACAGTAGGAATCTATTCACCCTACATTTGTATAACTACAAATCAGGCATTTAGGAAACTGTTCCTTGAATAAACAAGGTCTGCTCCAAGGTGATTTGGTCACTATCCCTGGACATAAAAGAAGCTGGTATAGTTTTTCAATCTCTCTCTCAGTTGGTGCCCATATCCTGTTCCATAACGCATCGAGGTAGCTGGTATTATTTATGTCCACCTCATTGATACAGAGACTGAGATTCAGGAAGTTTAATGAGTTGTTCAAGGTCACACGCTGATATATTTGACATCTCAACATAGTCGTGTTAGCTAAAGGGCAGAGGCCTCAGCAGGGCAAGGAATTGTAAAGCACATTAGTAGTAGTATTGAGAAAGAGAGACTGTATCCTGGTATACTTTTGTATTAATGGAATTTTTAATGAATATGCATATGGATATGTTTTTACAGAAATGTAGTTTTACAATAGTAGAATATAAAGAGAGAATGGAAGATTTGATCTGGAAACATTCTCTAAACTATGAGAAATTATAACAATAAAGCAGTGGACTTGTCTAGAGTCTTTGAGTCAGCCTTTGCAGACAGAAGGATTAAGAGAAGAATCTCAGAGACTTTCTGAGAAAGTGAAACATTGAGTTCATGTGACATGAACTATAGCAAATGTTTAAAAGTGATCAGAGGATGCCACAAATATAGAGGGCACAGACGCTCTGGAGAGTGCCGTCAACTGCCAGAATCAGTCTCCTTCCCAATCCCTCTAATATTGATGGTTTATTACTCAGATTTTACAGCAGAATTAGGTTTTTCTGTGAATCATTGAAACAAAAAGCCTTATATAAGTAAGGAGGAATTCTGCAGGCATTGATTACAGCACCTTTTGAGATTGAGAGAGGGAAGGCAAAGCTTGGTCAAACCAAAACAAATCAAGGCTGCCCACAAAAGCAACCTACCGGGATGTGATGGGAGGGAGGCAGGGAAGGGTGGAGAGAGGCAGAGAAGTGACAAAGTAGGCTGTGTATCCTTTTATTAGGTTAAAAATGAACCACATATGAAATACAAAAGAGCAAGGTCTATATCCAAGCCGATCAATAAAACTGTTCAGGAAGCCAAAAAAGTCAAGGACAGAAGTCCAGCCTGGAATGGGATGGCCAGAGATGTAACAAAAGACAGTTGGATTTGAAGGCTGAATTAAGAACTCACCAGGTATTCAGCACATTATTCTTATCAGCTGCTTGGTGATACTCTTGGAGCTGGGAACATGATCTTTTTTTTCTTTTTCTTTTTGTGGTACGCGGGCCTCTCACTGTTGTGGCCTCTCCTGTTGCGGAGCACAGGCTCCGGACGTGCAGGCTCAGCAGCCATGGCTCACGGGCCCAGCCGCTCTGCAGCATGTGGGATCTTCCCGGACCGGGGCATGAACCCGTGTCCCCTGCATTGGCAGGCGGACTCTCAACCACTGCACCACCAGGGAAGCCCTGGGAACATGATCTTAAAGGCACAAAACCATGGACACAGTCTGACTATACCCAGTTCGAATTCCTTTGTTCTGTCCTTTTTATCCTCCTAGACACCAGAGAAACTTCATCAACTCTCCAAACATGAGAACTGCCATAAATTTAAAACAGATTGGAAAGGGCTTGACTTGAGTACCCAGATGAATCATCAAAGAGCATTCAACATCAAACTAGCCTCAGAGGAATTTCAAACTGTTGCTGAGACAAATGCCAGACGTTGCACTACGTTATGGAAGGAAATTATTCGATCAACAAATATTTATTGAGTACTTAGTATGTGCCAGGCACTGTGTTTGACATTTTGTACAATGTGAAACAAAACAGACAAAATCCTTAACTAATAGTTTATAGTCTAGAAGTTCATACATTAAATGAATAAACCTATTAAGTTACAATAAATGTTATAAAAGAAAAGACAAGGATGTTCTGAATTTGTTTGGGATGATCTTATAAGGAGTGATTTTACAAGTTAAGACTTGGCACAGTGAAAAAAAAGAGGAGTTACCCAAGTCAAGGAATGATATTCCAAGTAGAGGAAACAGACCAGGCAAAGACACTGGTCCAGAGAAGTGTTTAGTATATTTGAGGAACTCAAAGAAGTCCTCTTTGGCTGGAGGTCAGGAAGAATGGCATGAGATAAAGGTCTAGGAAGCCTGGAGCCAGATAATGTGGTGTTTATAGGCCATTTCTAATGGTTTTAAGAAGTGGAGTGAAGGTGACTTTACTTGTGTTTTATAAAGATCACTGTCTGCTGAATGGGAAAAAGCAAGACCAGAAGCCACCAGACCAGTTATGATTCCATGATGATGAATAAGTTGATGATGGCTTGGATTACGCTGAATGTAGTAGAGACAGAAAGAACTGAATTGATTTGAGAGATGTCCTTAAGTTAAAATTGACATAATCCTTCCAGATTGCTGAATTTAGAGGACAGGAAGAAAAAGAAGAGATAAAATAAAGGAGACTGAGAAATACCAACCAGAGAGATGAGACAACTAATAGAGATTGATGTCATAGATATGAGAAAAATGCTTCAAAAACCAGGAATAGGGTTTCCCTGGTGGCGCAGTGGTTGAGAGTCCGCCTGCCAATGCAGGGGACATGGGTTTGTGCCCCGGTCCAGGAAGATCCCACGTGCCACGGAGCGGCTGGGCCCATGAGCCATGGCCAATGAGCCTGCACGTCCGGAGCCTGTGCTCCGCAACGGGAGAGGCCACAACAGTGAGAGGCCTGCGTAACAAAAAAAAAAAAACAAAAAAACCAGGAATAATCAGAAATTTAGAAAGATGAGACTTAAAAACCTTAATTGGGAGTTTGGGATTGACATATAAACACTACTATATTTATTTATTTGTTTGTTTATTAAAATAAATTTATTTATTTAAATTTTTGGCTGTGTTGGGTCTTTGTTGCTGTGCACGGGCTTTCTCTAGTTGCAGCGAGCGGGGGCTACTCTTTGTTGTGGTGCACGGGCTTCTCATTGTGGTGGCTTCTCTTGTTGCAGAGCGTGGGCTCTAGGCACATGGGTTTCAGTAGCTGTGGCTCATGGGCTTAGCTGCTATGTGGCATGTGGGATCTTCCTGGGCCAGGGATGGAACTTGTGTCCCCTGCGTTGGCAGGCGGATTCTTAACAACTGCGCCAGCAGGGAAGCCTAACACTACTATATTTAAAATAGATAACCAACAAGGACCTAATGTATAGCACTGCTCAATTTTCTGTAGTAACCTAAATGGGAAAAAAATTTGAAAAAGAATGGATATATGTATATGTATAACCGAATCACTTTGCTGTACACCTGAAACTAACATAACATTGTAAATCAACTATAATCCAATGTAAAGTAAAAATTAAAAAAAATCTATGGGATATGTCAAATGAGAGGTCATCCATGAATTTAGCAAGAGCAGGTTGTGGAGAGATAGTGGCAGAGGACAGCATCCTGACCAGAGTAACTGAAATGGCAAGAGAGAAAGTGAGGATAAGAGGAGAAATCAAAGCTTCTGAGAAGTTTGACTTCCTTTTATAGATGAGTGTTACTCATCTGATGTCTGGAGAGTTAAAGTGATGCGCTCTAGATTGCTGCATTGAGCAGAAGGGGATCAAACTGAACAGGCTTCAATCTCAGATTCTCTAGGCCATTAAAGAGGGCTCTCCTTGGAGTAACCACACAGTATTACACTGTCCAATACAGTAGTCACTAACTACATGTGGCTATTTACATTTAAATTAATTAAAATAAAAGTTTAAAATTCAGTTGCTTAATTGTACTAGCTATATTTCAAGTGTTCAGTAGTTGTACATTTCTACATATTGAACAGCACAGATATAGAATATTTTCATCAGTACAGAAAGTTTAATTGAATAGCTCTGATATAATTTATCATTCAAATTTGGGCAATTTTGAAAGTGAATGGGGCATTTATTCATAGTCACACCAGGACAACAGGCATAAATCATGACTATCTTGGGAAGACCAGGACAGTGGACACTTCCACATACGAACACCTCAGCCCGGTTGAACATTTTGAGAACTTTACTTCTAATCTTTATCTCTTCATTGGCAAGAAAATGGTCTTAACATCTGCAGGCCTATAGGTAGGTGCGGCAGATAGCCTCTCAGATGTTCCCCAATAACCTTCACTCTCTAGTATTCATGACTCCTTGGGTGTGCACTGGATCTATTGACTCTAACAAACAGAATATGGCAAAAGTGATGGGATGTCATTTCCTAGGTCAGGTTACAAAAAGACCATGGCTTTCATCTTCAACATTCTCTCTTGCATTCTTGCTCTGAAGGAAGCCAGCTGCCACGTTATAATATGGCTGTGGAGAAGCATATATGACAAGGAGCTGAGTGAGGTGGGTCTTTGGCCAACAAGAAACTGAGGCCCTCAGTCCAACAGCTAGCAAAGAACTGAGGACTGTCAACACCAGGTGAGTGAGCTTGGAGCAGATCCTCCCCAATTCAAGCCTTAGATAAGACTGCAACCTCTTGAGAGACCTTGAGACAGAGGCACCCATCTAAACCTCAGCTGGATTCCTGACATGCAGGGACTGGGAGATAAATAAGTTGTGGGGTAATTTGTTATACAGCAATAGAGAACTAATACACCTGGGCTACTCAAAGTGTCATTTTAATAAAATTTTAAGGAGGTGGGTGTTGATGTGCAAGCATTTGATATGCAAGCATCTCCCCCAAACTCAATCCCTCTTTCTCTTCATTTGTATTTTTCTTCTACAATTTGAAAAGGCCAGAGTGTAGCTTGATTGAACCACCATAAGCCTTCAATTTATGCTTGCTAAGTGAAAACAATGAATAAAAGTAATACAAGGCAGGCAAGACTTTCCTCCTTCCACCCGTATGTGGTCGATGGCCAATCTTTGAGGAGATTAGCTCTTTAGCATAAACCACAAAAAAGGTCACAGGATTCTGTGGAAAGGTATTTAAAAAATTATGCCATTTGCAGCAACACGGATGGGACTAGAGATTATCATACTTAAGTGAAGTAAGCCCAACAGAGAAAGACAAATATCATATGATATCACTTATATGTGGAATCTGGAAAAAAAAAAAAGACACAAATGAACTTATTTAAAAAACAGAAATAGACCCACAGACATAGAAAACAAACTTATGGTTATCAAAGGGGAGGGGTGGGAAGGATAAATTAGGAGGATAGGATTAACATATACACAGTACTATTCATAAAGTGGATAACCAACAAGGACCTACTGTAGAGCACAGGGAACTATACTCAATATTTTGTAATAACCTATAAGGGAATAGAATCTGAAAAAGAATAGATGTATATACATATATATGTATAACTGAATCACAGTGCTATATACCTGAAACTAACACGACATTGTAAATCAACGATACTTCAATAAAAATTAATAATAGATAGACAACATAAAAAAGCAACCCGTTTTCTTGTGTTCTTTGTTTTCTTCTTTCTGTGACATCTATTTTGCTCTTGTTTCAGTTATTGTTCCATGCATATTGGAGGCCATGGGCAAATTGAATTATGAATATAGATCTTTTACTCCATTATCCTTCGGGTTCATTAAATGAGATTGTTAGTGAACAAGGCCACCTGTCTGAGTCTCAGAGCACAGTGAACCTTGATGGAGCTCTGGTCTCATCTAAGAGCATCTACAACAACTGTCATATATACATTTGCTCTGTGACCATGAGCGTAAGTCTGGGCTGTCTTTTAAGTGCTCCTTTGCTATTGTAACAAATTCCCAGAAAGTCTTAATTAAATCCATTAGAACAGAAGTTGCATAATTTCATTAACCCCAGGGGTAGTACTGGCAAAATTACTTCACGAAACCAATTTTTTAAAGGTAAAGCAATGTAAATAGTATGAAAATAAATTCTCAACCGAGATGTTGAGAAATCTGGAATTAATACTTGGTAAGTAAGTCTACGCAGGGATCCCAAGCCCCATTCAGTGTGACTATCAGCAGGATTGAGGATAAAGGTAGACTTCAAGTACCATGACTCTAAAGATAACCAGACATTCCAAGAGAGGAAAATAAAATGCCCCAAGAGAAGGAAAAACATTTATGATTCTACTGAGAAAAACAATCAGTCGTCATCTGATGCGATCAGGGCAATAAACACCTAGTCTAACAATGATGGCCTGAATCACCGTGGAAATTAACCACCTAGTTCTAATACTTCAGGGACAGCACAATTACCATAGCTGGCCTTATACAAATAGCATTTCAAACAGAGGCTCACAAAATGATTTTGTTAAAAACCCCTTGGCATCTAAATTAAAGTCCCCGAGCTGCCTTCAATACTGTAAATGTAAGTGTCCCTTTGGAATACTCTTTTTCTGCTCCATATGGATGAGGAAGCTCAGAGGCTTAGAAAAGTCCTGGGGGAAGGAGGCATGGAAAGTCTCCAGGGATCCTAGAACCATTAAGGGGGAAATAATTTTTTAAAAATGGACAATTTAAGACATACATTCATGAACAGGAATAGAGAATTTATATAAAGTACAGTAATATGACTCAAAAATAGTTTGATGGTTATGATCAATATATTAATTCAAGATGAGAGAGATTACCAAGAATGTTATGGGACCAGATGACACATCAAACTAATTTTCAGGTATAAAAGAAGAAGATGGGAAATTCACTCCAGACGTGAGAAATGGGGACCTCCATGGATTTCTCTGGTTCACTGAAAGCTCCACATATTGAAAACAGTTTTCTCTAGCACACACTAAAACACTCCTATTCCATCCTACTGTAGCTTATCCTGTATTACTTGGCTAAACTCTCTCTCCTCTCCGATTCAAATTTTACTCTTCCTTTAACTATCTTTTCAAGAACCAACATTTTCTGTAAATTCTAACCTTCCTCTTTCCTGCTTATGCTAGACTACTGATCATTGAGTCCTTGAGTTCAAACAGCCGTGTTGATTAGTGTACTCAAATGTGTAACTAACTTACTAATGGTGTGGGTGTATACATGTCTGCTTTTGTCCATTGCTTCTCAACTAAATCATAAGTTCCCAAGAGGGCAGGAAGTATGCTTTACACTTCTCTATGCCTGAGTTCTTCTCCATTATCTTATTCAAATGCTACAAACACACTTGGAATCCTGACCAGGATGGTTTATCAATTGATGAAGCACCCCAGGGCAAAATGAGTTCCTTCTGAGAGCATCTCAATAATATAAAGGTTTGAGATGAATGTGATTTATAGTTGTGGTTTAAGTTCTAAAACCCAGTAAAGGTAACCCTATTCTGAGCTGCCAGTTTAGAATACTTAGGATATCGAGTTGCTCTTTAGAGCATAAAGTAGCTATGGGAAGAAATTGTGATGATTAGTAGCTTATAACCATTGGATGCAATTCTGAAAAAAGATAAACATAGTTTTAATAAACATTGAGTGCTTACTATCTGCTGGGTTCTACCGCATTTCACCCGCAGAGACATCCTGCCAGGGTATTACTAGCCCTAATTCACTAATGAGGGAGATGGGCTCAGAGCAGTAATGGGAGTACAGAGTTCAGACAGAGTAGGTGGTAGAACACGGGTTGGAAAGCAGGACTCTTAACTTCAGCTGCATCAGATCACAGCTCCCTCCTGGGTACTAATTTTTCCAAGAGCAATATTTTTTCATGTTTCCAAGTTGCAATAATGAAAAGAGGTATAAATTGAACTCTTAATGAGACTCTTTCTCATATCACACTGGTCACTTGTAATATTGGTAAAGAAACAAGTATTTGATTGATATATTTAAAACAAAGAAAAAACAAACAAACTTAGAGACTCGGGAATTAAAGAAAGCACTATTCATTTCCCTATGTTGTCACTCAAATACATATAAATGAATATAATTTATGGTGAATAGAACCATTTGGCAGAGTCTTTCAAGGTCTTTCAAGGCTACTTGTAGTGGATACTTGTTTTGGCTTTTTTTTGCCTGGTTTGCAGAAGAACCCCCTTTCTGGTTTTGGTGAGTCTCTGCTACATGACTCTGGGTGGGAGGTTGGGTCACTACTTTACTACAGAATGTATCCAATTTCTCCCCATCCCATGGAGGCCAGATGGAAGGAAGGGAAGGTGACTAGGCTCAGCCAGTCTGATCCCCTCACCCAGAACTCTGAATGTCAAGTGGGTGATCTTGCTTAGAGACAGCGTAGCCAGCAGAGTGGTGGGCACCTTGCGGTCTGCACTCGGTGGTGGCAGAGCTGTGCAGTGGCCGTGGTGACAAGGCTCTTCCCACATTATTTCTTATCTCCAGCCTCCCTCGCCTCCTTTCTCTTTCCTGATCCTGATTCTCTAGCTTCTCTTTTGAATTTGTTTAGCAGTACCCTTCCAAATCACGAGTACTTAAATTAGCTCAAGTGGTTGTCTGTGGTTGCAACCAGTAGCATATTTATGAAATAGTCCAGTAGGAAATAATCTACCATACAAAACATAGTACTAATGGGCATGATTAAGTTACTCTTTGTATCTCTAATTTTTACTAGGGACATGTGAATAGTTTTCAAAACACATTGATTCACAACCCAAACACATTCCTTTAGGTGCTCAGGGTTAATGTCAAAATGGATGAAATACTTGTTGTCTAGACTAACGTTTAGCCTGGAGATGTTACTTATGTCCCAGGCTGGGGTGCAGCAATGCAAGATGCCTAAAATTGAGAGGTGGAGAGGTGTAGGAAGAAGAACACACAAGCCTTGAACTCATTTCCATTGGCACTAACAGCTGTGTAATCCCTACAATGACCCAGCTTCCCTAAGTTTTAGTATCCTTGTGTGGTCACAGGGGATGAGTGTATATACTCTTCTCATTGACATAAGAGTTCATGGGTCTAAAGCACCAGGTAGATACTGAATTAACATTGGCCAAGCCTTTTCCTCGTCCGTTACAACTGCTGTTAATTTCCTCATGTGGTGGGAAACGTCCATAAGGAAGAGATAATAAAAAATAGATGACTCAAAGAGTTGTCTGTCAAAAGGAGAAAAATTATATATACATATGTATGTCTGTATGTGGCTACTGATTCATAGAGCTAATATTTTTAATTTCGACTATTTAAGAGTACTCCCAGAAGTCCGTGACATAAAATATTTTATAGTGTTGAGAAAGCATATGTAAGTTTGAATTGTATTCTGCAAAGGTGGTGAAAAGGAGAAAATCACTTGGGTAGTGAGTAAACCCAGCTGACCTCTCAGCATCAGCATTTCAGTTCATCTTTGTGTTTTCCTACTAACTTTATAGTGTAACGCTCACAAGGTGATTCAACTACGGATTCTTAGTGGAAAGGACCTCTGAAAGAGAAGAAGTACGGGTAATGCAAGGCAAGAGAGAGCGAAGAGGTGCAAGAAAAAAGTGATCTGCTTTTTCTAAAAGAACAGATATCTGAAAGAGTTGAATCGGACTTCAGCAATGGCTTAGACGTGACGTGGTGGAGTCCCATGTATATTCTCCATCGGCAAACGCGCGTAAGCCTCCACGTAACCATTTTAACACTTGCTTCAGCTAGCTCAACATTGCTCAAGTGAGAGAATATTAAAAGGCGGAGAGGTGATTTAACATTTTTATTCACATTTTACTGCTGTTTATGTTAGGAATCATCTGCTATGTAGTACTTGGGAACTTGTCAGTTGGTAAATTTCATGAATAGCAGATATTTTCTCTCTGTGGGTGGAATTTAAAATCATGCTAAATGGTCAGGGTTTTACAAGGAAAAAAAGAAGTCTAACTATATAATAATGAACTGATTATCTCCCACAGAATTTCAAGAACAGTGTTTTCAATGAGAATCATCAAATCACGGAGCCACAGAGGACTCCAACTTATCTCTCTCGTTATATTAGATGATAATTTTAAATTAACATTCCAAATTGTGTTTATAATTCCGTGGACCCTTATACACATACATTTTAGAAAGTTAGCTATTAACAGATCAGCAAATCACAATACAAACCATGAGCTGGGGGTGGGGGGTGGGGATGGTGGAGGGGAGGCTGAAGGGTCCTTCAGCTCACCACTGGAGGAAATTCTAGCATTTAGAATATATGGTTTGTTGGTAGCAAGAGAGTTAAGGCAGTGTGTTTCCTACCTGTGTCTCTTCACCATGGAAGGCTCAGGTCTATGAAGGAGTATTTGACAGAAAAATAAAACAAAAAGAGTTAGAAAATATCTCTAACTCTTACCTTACTGAATTTCAGTTCAAATTGATGGGAACCTCTTGAAAGTATAACTTCAGTTCTTAATGTAGGATTTCGTGTGATACTGTGTTTAGGGAATGTGCAACCATTATGCTGTCCCTTTTGATGAATGAAAACTGTTTCCTCCATAGTCTCCACAATTAACATTATACTGCTTTATTTCCTCTCTCTGAAGGACACATTATTTTTAAAGGTTATTTATTGTGCAGATAGGTTTTTCTCTGTGATTCCTTCCTCTGGTGAGGTTACTCGGAATATCATCCTGCAGACATGCAGTAAAGCTCAGTAGCAGAGAAAATAATAGTGTCATTAACCTCCTTAACACCGGAGATAAATTAACACTAATATGAGATGTACCAGGGTAGCAATTGGCTTGACAGAATGAAATTCACCAGCCTAAGGAGATGGTAGTCGTGTCACTCTGCTGTACTCCACAGTGCTGCGCGGATTCAGTGGCTAGCCAGCGTCTTATTTCTGTCTTCTTGATGTTCAAGCGGCACGCTGCACTGAATTAAAGTCTGGCTGACTGTGGTCTCCTCTTATACTCTGCTGCTGGCCTTGCTGATGGAAACCAGCGCCACCATTATTAAGTCTCCATGGATCAAATAACTTTTCTCATCTCATTTCATGACAGGGTATCATGATAGCTTCATAGTAGATATACATGCCAGAACAAGAGTGAGCTCTGCCTCACTGGAAAAAATTTTGTCAACATATCTAAATGATGTGCTGAGAGAGGAAACAGGCCAGAGTGGACTTCTTAAGGGAAGCAAGCTAGGGAAAAAAAAAAAAAAGCAACAATCTAAAGATAGAAATAGGGCTTCCCTGGTGGCACAGTGGTTAAGAATCCGCCTGCCAATGCAGGGAACACGGGTTCCAGCCCTGGTCCTGGAAGATCCCACATGCTGCGGAGCAACTAAGCCCATGCGCCACAACTACTGAAGCCCGCGCCTAGGGCCCGTGCTCCGCAACAAGAGAAGCCACCGCAGTGAGAAGCCCACGCACCGCCACGAAGAGAAACCCCGGCTCGCTGCAGCTAGAGAAAAGCCTGCGCGCAGCAACAAAGACCCAACGCAGCCAAAAATAAAAGAAATGAAAGAAGTAAATTAAAAAAAAAAAAAGATAGAAATAAAAATTAAAATGATATTGGTTATTTAGGGGTCCCTCAGGTCACCCTTGGCCAGCCATGCAAATGCACTTTAAGTTTTCATTTGTTAACTGAACACTAAATGAATATGGCAATAATTAATATTTTTACTGCCTATTAATTCGGAAATTGTATCCCGTGTAAGCTACCTAGAAAGATGATGTATGAGGCATGACTAAGTTGGAGCGCCACTGTGAATTGATTGTGGCCTCACAGGTGGAAATAAAAATGTGTTCGCGTTTGGCTTCATTATTAGAGGTGCTTTTAATAAATTGACGGTTCTTCCAATTGTCTGTTTGTGCCTCTGGTGGACTGCAGTTACGCACGAGGGATGCCTTTTTTGCTGTTATCTAACATTGCCGGCAGGCTGAGACGGTGTGCAGTTCACGGTTCACAGAAGGGCTGCTTCTGAAGAGCCTTTGTCCGTGGCATGTGGAGTTTTTCAGGTTTGAGCATTCATCCCGTTGCCAAAACATCTGGTTCTGTTTTGGGGAAATATTTGTAGTTATTTTTCCATCCGGATTTAATTACTGCCCCTGGGGCATTAATGGGTGCCCTGCTGGCCTAATAGATTTTATCTGTGCGCCCTCATATCTATGAAGTGTAACTGACAAATCGGAACTCTGTGTTTTGCTGTGACTTTCATAAAACGGCCACAACCTGAAGAAATGAGGATTAGCGGCATTCAAAGGATGAACAGATACCAGATTTGTGAGACAGGGATTCTAATTCGCAAAGAAGATAACTTTTGCTACTTAGTTTACCATTCATTGAGAAAGTCATCTCCTATATTTCACCGTTAATACCCTAAATAAGATAGATCTATTAATATCAACTTTAGAAGGATATATTTCAATGTTAAAACTACTGTAAACTCTAGGCTATTAAATGGGCAAGTTTGCTTTTTGTTTTTAAATCTTTCAAACAACAGGTGATGTAGGAAATAAGATGAAACAGGAGTTACTGTTTAATATCTTCTATACAGCAGGCACCGTACTTAATGCTTTAAGTGTCTAATCTCTTTTTAATCATTCCAGTAATGTGAGGTAGATATTATGATGGCCCATGTTATGGACAAGGAAATTGAGGCTCATTGAGACTCTAACTTGACCAAGGTCATACATTGAATAAGTGATAGGTAGAACCAAGGTTTGAACACAAGTATGTTTGACTTTGAGTTCATTCTCATCTATAATGCTAATAATATACCTTTATCATTCCTTAATCAAGCATCTGTTAAACACTTTCTAAGTTCTAGGCAGCCCCAGTACTTGGTGCTGGGGGCGCAAAAGGGGAACAAATTGGGGCTGCCAGAGTGGTTGGCCTTGCCGGCAAGTCTCTAATGCATCAAATAAAGGCTTGACTAGCCTGGAACCACCGTGCAACCCTGCCATGCTTTCCTCATGCTTAAAGCTTCATTGACGAAAGGGGCCATTCCATATGAACTATGGCCAATAATGTTGCTGAAATGAATGAAACAGATATTTTTAAAAATGCAAGGGAGTAGTAATTTATCACCACCTAATATTTAGTAACAAGGCAGCACGTTATAGTGGCTGCGATCACCAATTTTGGAATCATTTGCATTTGAGTCTCTGCTCATACTTATCATCAGAAAGTCGTGTAAGCTTTTGGAGTCACACTTTTCTCATCTGTAAAATGGAGACAATGCTCTCTTTTTCATTGGGTTTCCTTGACCACGAGAGGAGATAATATATCATAATTTGGCATAGTGCTTAGCACACAGCCATATATTTCAACCTGTACATTGACTCATCTTAGGAAGCATAATAAAAGCTCCAGGGATGAGGCAGCCTAGCTCAGCATCTCACAGTAGTTCCGTGTATCTTCCTACTGATCTGAGTTCTGTCTTCATCTTCATCTCTGTTTATCTCTGGATGTTCATCTCATGCTGTGGGTGTATCTCTTGGTTCCTGGTTGTTTTTTTTTGCTTGTCTTCTGGATATTACTGTTCATTTCTTTACTCAGTTCTCTCTTTGAAAGTATGCTACCATTTTGGATCCCCAACAGAGATCTTTGACTTGTTTTAATCTTGACCATATCTTGTGCCCATGATAGCTGTGGCCTGCAGCTGCTGCTGCCCTAAAAGAACGAAATGTGGGTTATGTTGGATTGGAGCAGGGGCATGTTTGGAAGTTGTCGAGTTGGCATTTGGATGTATTACCAACAAACAAGCCAATCAGGAGAATGCTAATGTTTGAAGAACTCATGTAAATATCTTGCTGGAAAAATGTTTTGAGTACATTGTACCAATGTAAAATATCACACACCAAAGATCAGGGGTTAGAGCTAAAGGGAATTCTCACAGAGTTGAGAAAAATGTTGCACAATGGAAAGAGCCCAAGGAGAGGTATGCAATCAGTCAGGGTTTGAAACTTGACTCAGGATAATTTACTATGTAACTTTGAGGAAATCACATTCTCTCTCTGAAGGTTTTTTTTTTTTTTTTTTTTTTTTCCGTGAGAGGATATATTACACCCCAACTCACAGATTATTGTGAAGATTAAATAATGAAAAATGGTTGATATTTCTCCTAGTATGTAGTGGCTATGATACTCTTGCAGCATTCACCCAGGTTTCTTGCACAACAGTTGTATACGCAGTCCAGTTCCAGAACTTGTCAAGACTGAAGTCTGGGATTCACTTAAGGTAATTTTCACTTTTTTTTTTTTTTTTGCTATAAAAAATTTGACGAGATCAGCAGTCTGCATAGAGTGATGGCTTCTGTGAAAAATTATGGGGGAAGATTCTGAGCCTTCCGTTCCCCTGTCCTGTAGAGCAGTGCTGTGTTATTTTATTTTTTTAATGAGTAGACTTTATATTTTAGAGCTGTTTGGGGTTTATAAAAAATTGGGCAGAAAATACAGAGAGTCTCCATATACTCTCTTTCCTCCTATACACAATTTCCCCTATTATTAACATCTCTGTATTATTAACATCTTCCTCTATTATTAGCATTAGTGTGGTACGTTTGTTGTAAACTGATGAACCACTATTGATACATATGAACTAAGATGCATAGTTTACATTAGGGTTCACTCTTCCTGTTGTATAGCTCTAAGAATTTTGACAAATGTATAATATCATTTTTCAGGGTGGACGCAAATGCACCCACCATTACAGTATCATATAGAATAGTAGTACTGCTCTAAAAATTCCTGTGTTCCACCTATCTATCCCTCCTGTCTTTTCCTTAAACCTCTGGCAACAAAAATACCCACTAACTGCCCAATCAACAAAGCAAACCAAAAAAATCCCACCTATAGGAAAGCTTTCACCTGGATCACTTTTCCATTCTCTATGACAATGGTTCTCAAAATGTAGACCCCAGACCAGAAACATCAGGATCACCTGGGAAATCATTAGAAAAAAACACACCCTAGGACCCCACCCCAGACCTACCTAATCAGAAACTCCGGGGGTGGAGTACCAACCTGAGTTTTACCAGGCACAGTTGACTAATGTAAGGTAATGCTTGAGAACCACAACTCTAGAGCACTGGTTCTTAACCAAGCTGCAAAGTAGAATCCCCTGGTGCACTTTAAGAACTACAGATGCCTGGGCTCCCATCCAGACATTCTGATTCAACTTGTTTGTAGTGGGGCCTGAGCATCTCAGATGATTCTAATGTGTAGTCAAGGCTAAGAACCACTGTGCCATCTGCTTCTTCACGTTGAATTCTTCTATGGCAGGTGTGTGAGTGTGTACGTGTGTGTGTGTGTGTGTGTGTGTGTGTGTGTAACTCTATGTGAGCATGTCTAAGTCCTGAATCTTTGCCTAAGTAAGCCTTACTCTTAGAAAACTGTCACAGAAATTGTTCTAGAGAATGTTCTAGAATAATCTAGATGGTGGTCAATAAACGATGGCCGTGGGTCAAATCCAGTCCGTGGGTTGTTTTTTGTGTGGGCTGTGAGCTAAGAATAATCTTTTTTTACATCTTTAAAGGGCTGTTAAAACAGGAAAAAAGAGGGAAAAAAAGAGCAGAGACTATATGTGGTCTGCTAAACCTAAATGTTTACTATTTGGTCCTTCACCGAATATTTTGCTGATCCTGCTAGGAGATGCAGCAGGCACAACTATAGAAGGGTTTATAAACTGGCTTTGAAAGAAAGGGCAAACTACAGCATAAGACTAACTGAGCCTTAAATTACACAGCACACGTTATAAACGCTACAAAAAATTTAAAAATCATAAGGGAGTTGGGGACTTCCCTGGTGGTGCGGTGGTTAAGAATCTACCTGCCAATGCAGGGGACATGGGTTTGAGCGCTGAAGATCCCACATGCTGTGGAGGAGCAACTAAGCCCGTGTGCCACAACTACTGATCCTGCGCTCCAGAGCCTGCGAAACACAACTACTGAGCCTGCGTGCCACAACTACGGAAGCCCACGTGCCTAGAGCCTGTGCTCCACAACAAGAGAAGCCACCGCAATGAGAAGCCTGTGCACCACAACGAAGAGTAGACCCCGCTTGCCGCAACTAGAGAAAACCCACGCGCAGCAATGAAGACCCAATGCAGCCAAAAAAAAAAAAAAAAAGAAAGAAAATAAATAAATAAGGCAGTTGGAACTCATCTAAGCTTTAAAGCATTTGGGTGGGTGGAGGAAGGAGGAAAGCCATTTCACATAGGGCCTTCGGGCAAGGGGGCATATGAGACTCCAGGAAACTCAAGTTCGAACACTGCCCTTTAATGCAGAACACAGTATTCCTAACATTATTGGACTCCTCCTGGTATATTCTTCATATAGAACGTTCTCTATCTTCCAATGAATTACAGGGTTTGCAGCCAGGTTTATACTTTATTTTTAAAGATGCATCTGGAACATTTCCTTAGGTAGTGCCAACTAAAGGTTAGCACTGGCCATCTACCTCTGCAAGGATTAAATCACAAGCTGCTGCAACTGCTGACCTTCAACACCCCCTGAAAGGAGTTCAGGGTGGAGACCAGGAATGAGGCACTCTGTGCTCTAGGAAAACTGGCCAGGACACGTCTTCAGGTAGTTAGATATTTTCAGAAGATTTTATGAGCCCAATTCTTGCATCTCCTCGGATCTAGAAAAGCACTACAATCCTTCATGGTGACGTCTGCTCCTTGTGACTAGCAGTAAACTTCTGCAAAAAATATGTGCCTGATTGCATGCACTCCCCCTTCACCCAAATCACATATATATTGACCTCCCCACCTCCCACCTCTTCAGAGCAATTTCTCAGAGCTGTCTGAAATGCTGTCTCCTAGACTATAGTCCTCATTTTGCTCCCAGTAAAACTTAACACACAACTCGCACGTTGTGCTTTTTTTTTTTTCAGCTCAACAGTAGGTTGTCAGGAAATCTATCCCAAAGTCTGTTCAAAGGCAAGTGGCTTCCTGAGAGAGTCCTCTTCTAAGGTAGACATATGTCTTCACTGTCCCACTCCCCCTTCACTCTTTCTCATTATTTCACTCTGGGCAGCATTGAGAACTTCTTTAACAGGACTTGCTTGTGTTCTTATTGTCTGGCTCTCCCTGCTGGAGTGTAAGACCTTGTCAGAACCTCGTCTATCTTATGCAATCCTGTGTCACCAGCACCGAGTACAGGGCTTGGTATAGAATAGGCATCGCACAAAATTTCCTTCATAACTGCTCTTTTTTTAAAAAGGTAAAAAAAGTAAACAAAAGGTTTCTAAGTTGAATATACTTGAGGATTAAGTTACCTAGGAAAACAGTTTTCTTAATTGCAGGACTTATCAGAACCCTTAGTATGTTAAAGTTCTAGCTTGATGGGAAAGACGTTATGTGTATTATAATGTCAAGATTCCAAAATGTTTATGACTGCTTGTATTAGATGCAGATACTATAGGGCAGAATCATAAATGAAAGTCTGTGAGAAAATGGAACTGGCAAATTTCTGATCAACGCAGGCAGCTGTATGTTTATAGGACGTTACTTGGTATTCTCTTCACTGATATCCTTGGAGTTTATACAATTGATTGTGCATAATATAATCACGGAGATTTGTTACCACTGGAGTCACCTGAATATTTTTACATTGTTTAAAGTGAGGAGTCAAACAATCTTCTAAGAATAATTCTTATCCCTGATTAAAAGGCCTCCCCGAATAGAACCTAGTTTATAGAGCCAAACACAGAGGACGAGTCCTCAGGTTATCCTAATGCATATAAATATAATAAGCCATTGTAATTTGGGGTACCTTAATGTCTTGTGCTCTATTCTGATGGGAAATGTGAGGTCTCTGGTGTTATTTCATTTGAGCAAAGCTATTCATCCCAGATAATCCTACAGTCACTCAATTAGCCAAGCACCATCATTCTTACTTTTTAAATTAGTTGGAACTCTCTGGTGAAAATCAGACCAGGTTTTAAATCCATCCAATCATCCAACAAAAATTGGATTGTCCTCTGAGTTCAAGGTGCTGTGTCAGGCTCTCTGATCAATAGGAGGTACGTGAGAAACGGTTCTGGTTCCCCTAACTCCTATAATCTAGCAGACGAGCTGGCCAAACCCCAACTTTACAAAGGGATCATGAAGCAAGAGACTCGAAACTTGGAAACCAGAAAAATAATTAATAACACAGACGCTTATTACTCAGAAATTAGGAAAAGTGCAAGAAATTTTATCATCTTTGTTCTACGAATAGAATGTTTTCTATATCATGAAAAGAGAACTGGATACCGCCCTGGGCAGGCTCTGAGAAATTTTGTTAGAAAGCTTGATGAAAGGGCACTCTTAATATGCCTCCAGCAATGGAAAGTGATGTTATATGCCTCACATTGTACAGAAAGCAGGTACAGAAAAATTGAACGTGCTGTATATGATAGTTTGGAAGCAACCATTCTATGAGGATTTCAGTCTTCCTTCAGCTGTGGTAATTGACAATTGCTCCACAATGGAGGAGTCACATGGTTGATGAAATGACCCAAATAACTACGGATTGCTCATGTTTCGTTCCTGTTATGTCAGCTATCAAAACAGAACAAGGTCATCTATTTCATAGTTGGCAGCTATGACTATGGCCAAAATGCATTTGATTGGGAAATATTAAACACAGTCCAAGTGTTGAGCTCAATGGATCTAGTCCATGAATGATGTATTGAAATAGGATAACACAGCCTAGATTAAAGCATCCCCACATTTTAGTTTGCATATAGCTTCCAGTCTCCAATGGGAATGGCAAGTGAGTTGCCCTTACCTTTTCTGTGCCTGTTTTTTTTTTTTCTCCCCAGTTTCCATGACTTTTAATAACAGAAATCTTTGCAAAGTGAACTTGAACTTCAAGAAGCACTATAGCTTTTCTTCTGCTTATATTTCCTAAATGATTTTCCCCATGATTAGTTCTATAGTCTTATAAACTTGTTATAATTGAATTTAGAAAAAAAAGTACTGGAGAACACGAATGCCCTGGCAATAGGACTCCTGACGGTACAGAATTCTACCTAGGAAACTCTATCTGTACTTGATTTCCACTACTAGAGTGCCTTGGAAATGTTGAATCCTTAACTGAGCCAAAAGTTGATCTCAGCCAATGGTCTAGTTATGACAAACAATAGAAAGAATTCACCACCTGAAAATAATTTTAACAGGATGCAAAATGAGCACTGTTTTTCTTTATCTAAGGTGGGAGTCATGTCGCCGTCCTGTTCTTTGCTTTGCTTTGGGGGATTTAATGTTTTACAGAAATTCTAGGGATGGATTGATTTGCTTAGGTGTTGCTTTTGCTTTGATGTGCAATAGACAGATGCTCGACGTTGGGGAAGACAAGCCTGCACCGTTTGTCTCCCAGGGAGCCTCGGAATTCATTTCACAAGTCATTCATTAGAAAACCAAGCCTGTCTCAAAAGAGGCCAACAACGGTATTCCAGAGCCCTCCATCGCAGAGGAGAGCAACCCTGTATCCCTGGGGGCAGATAAAACTCAACCTCTGTACCTCAAAGAAGGCTTTTGTGCTCAGAGGGAGCAAATTTATGACAGCTGGTGAACCAAAGGGGCTGTGGGCCACCTGAAGGAACAAGGTTAACCGAACATTGTCTTTTTGTTGGTGGGGATGTATTTGTTCTTTTTGTTCTTCTCCTTTTGAAGTATTTCTAAAAGGAAGAAAGTCCCCAGCTCAACCACATTTTAAAAATTATATACAGCATATTCCAAAAAGCACATTGAAAATCTCACATTCATCAAGTCGAAGTTCCAGGGCTGTACTTGAGAAAGGAACTATACTAGTTCAGCAGTAGCTGGTCTTAGCTTGAGCCATGGTCAGTAGTTCAAGATACATGCTGATCCTTTGAAGGCTCCGGAAGTCTTCTATAGCCAAGATCACAGCTTGATCTTAGGCAACATTAAGCTCCCCATGGAGACAGCAAGTAGCCTATTTCCTTCTCAGTCAAGAAGGTGATCAGAGATTTGCAGTTATCTGAACCCTAGGATTATTATCCAGAATCATCAGGGCCACAAAAACACATTAATAGAAACAACAGTCCTGCAGGGGTGGTAGGTCAGATGAACAACTGCTGGTATATGCTGTTATTTAAAGAACAACCTGGTAAAGGACAGTTATTCTCCTTACAGGTAAAGTCTATCAACAAAAATTCAAAGCATCTAAAAAACAACAGTAACATAAGAAAAAGACAAAACTGAAGTTTATCTGAAAATCTGCACAGTTAATATTACTCACCCTTCATTTTGAGTACCGGGATTTCTGAATCCCTGTATGGAGTATGGGCTTCTTAACCCTAATCTTGCCTACTTTTAACCTTGACTTTATTTATGCTCCTACCTCTTCTAATAGCTGCCCCATTATTGAAAAGCTATTCTTATCTCAGCTCCTCCTGGTAGCTTACGTTTTACTGCCATCCATGGTGAGTCCACGATGACAAACAGGATGGCATTTTAGAATGATAAATAAAAAGGTCCAATATCCACATTACCCTGGCTTCTCTTCTGCTTGTGGGAGTAGTAAAAGCCCTGTCAAAAATTCAGGAATGGAAGTGTATGAACTACGTGCAAGACTTAATACACAGGGTGAAATTTTTATTTATGGGAAATCCAAGGGAGTCAAGCCTGGGGCTAGAGTTTTTTATTACAATTAGAACAAAACTCATGTGTAGTTAAGATAAGCATGTGCCTGCACGGGGTAATATGAACAGTGCCAGGATTTCAAGTCCACAGAACATTTTTGCCACCCAGACAGTATTGCCCTGGTAACTCCTTGTTCTAAGCTCATCAATGCCCTGGAGAGTTCTGATTCCCAGAGGCACTTGAGTGGGATTGGGCAGATGCAGTGTCAAGAAATTCAGGACCCCAGGTTTGGGGTTAAAATCCAGATGTCCAGTGGTCCATTCAAGAGAAGATAATTGAGCACTTACAGAGTGGAGCCATCCAGATCCTTCAAGTTTAATATCTAAATGAGAGTCCCCCCCAAATTACCATATTGCATAGTTAAAGCCATCCAAGGCAGAGAATCCAAAAAGTTAGGTCAGGATCTAGGTAGAAAGGCTGAGATGTAAAGACTCATAGAAAACATGATTATAGAATCAAAGACAGCATCATCTGGATTAGAAGTTGCTCTGCCAGATGCTGGGTTTCTTCTGCCTTTTTTGTGAAATCTTCCAGACCTACCTGTTTTTGCAGACCACATGAGCCAGGGCAAAGAATATGTGATCTGGAGCATGCACCGTTCAAATATTCACCACACTTTTGGAGCATTTATTATGTGATACTTTATATTATGCTCTCTAACTTTCACAGTCAGCATCCATGCCAGGGATTATTATCTTTATTATACACCATGAAAGTTGAATCTAGGAGAGATTAAGTCAGTTGTCCAAAATCACATGGCTCGAACGTGGTATTTGAATCCATCAATAATCAGTGGAACCTTAAATTGTAAAATGGGAATTATAAAATGCGGGGTTGCTGTGAGGATCAAGAGAAATACATACAGCAAGTCAAAGCTCAACAGAGCGTGGTACAGATGGTCATCTTTGCTTTTGAAACCCGTTTCACCTTCATTTGAACTAAAATTCCAGCCTGTGTCAGAGGCGCTCAACCTCCCCTTGGGGTGGATAGAAAACCTACTTGTGGCTCTGGCTGATTGGGGAATGTATAGAATGTCATGAGATGTCTAGACTGTGCTATCCAACATGTAGTCCCCAGCCTCAACTGGACTTGAGAGGTGACTCGTCCAAACTGAGATATGCTGAAGATGTACAATACACACCAGGTTTCAAGGACTTGGTCCAAAGAAAAAGAATGTAAAATATCTCAATAATAATGTTTACATTGATCACACATTAAAATGACAATATTTTGGATATACTGTGTTAACTAAATATAATTTAAAATTAATTTTATCTTTTTCTTCTTTTTTTAATGTGGCTATTGGAACATGTAAATTTAGGTACGTGGTTTGCATTTTTGGCTTGTGTTATATTTCTATTGCACAGCACTGGTCCAGAATCTGGGTGACTTTGTTTCCCTATTTTTAAGACTATGTTCTTATCATCTATGGTCAAGGATCCTGATGACCTTTGGATTAAACCCTTAATATTTCCCAGAAATAAATTACTGTGTTCCTAGCAGCCATATACATTAAGATCTGTAATCTTTGTAAATGTCAATTTTTCTCTAAGTTGTTTTGGAAGATTCAAGAAAGTCTTGATGGGAAGGGGAAGAGGATCTGGGAAGCACAAGAGGCTGACAAGCTTGTGGGATGGGAGAGGGGACACAGGACACTGGATGGAGCAAGATGTAACCAAGAGAGGAGTAGGGATCAGAGAATGGACGGCACAGGCTTGCGTTAATCTTGGAATTTCCTCTGAGAAGCTCTATATCACCAATAACCTTGAGGTTTTTTGTTTTTTTTAAAGTAAATTTATTTATTTTTGGCTGTATTGGGTCTTCGTTGCTGCGCACGGGCTTTCTCTAGTTGCGGCGAGAGGGGGCTACTCTTCGTTGCGGTGCGCGGGTTCTCATTGCAGTGGCTTCTCTTGTTGCGGAGCACGGGCTCTAGGTGCATGGGCTCAGTAGTTGTGGTGCTGGGCTTAGTTGCTCCGCGGCATGTGGGATCTTCCAGGACCAGGGCTTGAACCCATGTCCCCTGCATTGGCAGGCAGATTCTTAACCACTGTGCCCCCAGGGAAGTCCCTATTGTTTTTAATTACCTTTATTTTTTAGAGTTCACAGCAAAATTGAGTTGAAGGTACAGAGAGTTCCCTATAGTCCCTGTCCCCACACGTGAGCAATCTCTCCCACTGTCAACATCCAGCACCAGAGAGATATATTTGTCACAATCAATGAACCTGCATAGACACATTATCTATGCACACAGGTTATCACCCAAAGTCCACAGGAAACTGTTTTTGTCCTTTAGGTACTTTCAGTTTTCTATATGTATAGGTGGATACATTTATACATATACACACATATATACCCACTTTCCTATATTCAGCAGCAAGAAAAAGGAAACTTTTTTATTTAGGAGGGTGAAAGGGAACTTAGTATTTTGGTAGGTGAAGGAGTTGGGATTTGCCCTCAGGTCTGTTGAAGTCCAACGGCAAGTTTTCCTCCAGGGGTCAGGAAATGAATGGAAAAATTCAGAGCATGGGATCCAGGGTCAGAGTATTTGTCTGGGTGTGGAAAATTGCATAATCTCTGCCATTCGGTTTCCTCATCTGTAAAGTGGGGATGATAATATTAACCTGAGAGGGTTGATGTTCGTATGAAAATGAGAGAATACTGCATGGTAGGTGCTTATGTGGTGTTTCGCCCACAGCAAGCACTCCATAAATGAGAATGATTATTAATTTACTAAATAATGCATGTTTCAAATAACCTCTCCTTTGGACGATGGATGAGTCCGATCTGAACCACTTGCCAGCTTCCACCCCAGGGCTTTGAATCATATTCTCACTTGATGAGCTTCCAATATGCTTGTCTGGTTTTTAAACGCAGCAACTGTCTTAACACTGCCTTAGTATTTCTTATGCTCCTTAGGTCTTGGAAAGGTCCAGCCTTAATCTTTAGTAAATCTAGCTTGAAAATGCTGTGGTCTTGGAATGTTTTACAAACCTTTACCATTCTCTAACTGCTCTAATGAAGAGAAAAATGGTAATTGAAATGAGACTAATTAGATTGTCAATTACCTGCCTCCTCACATAGGTAATTGAAATCTCCCTAATTACGATGTCTGTGTGTCTAGATGCTTTGTACTGAGGAATTATTAATGGAAAGCAGCTTTAGATGAGGTAACAGAAAATCTTGAAAAATGATTTAGAGAAAATTTGTTCTAAAGCGTTCATTCTTTCAAAGCAAAGATGTTATATATCCAGTCCAGTAATTAAGTCAGCAAGGAGGAAGGAAAATCAGCCCAGTATTTTGCCTTGACTATAAAGTTCAGGTTTAAAGGCAATAAGATGATATTAAACCTTGACCCTGACCTTGAATTTTATTTACTATTTATCCCTGGTTTTGAAAATACTTCCTTTGGCTTCACAGGTTCTTTATGTTTGGAAGAAATAGGTTTACATCAGCAGGCAATTAGAGGATATCAAGATAAATACAGAAAGTGAGATTTGCAGATGAGGCACAAAATGTACACGGAATTAAATATATACATCAAACAAATGACTTCCTCTGAGTGCCCACTACGAAGAGCCTTTATTGAAGTAGCTTCAGGGGTGAGTAGGAAAGGCAGTTTTGATTCTGGATAAAAAAGTTTATAATGATAAAATCCTTAGAGTTTCCTCTTGAAACAAAGTGTTCTTAGAAACAAGGCCTTTTCCACTCCTGTTTCAAGTTTTTAGTGGAAGAGTGTCCTTGGAGAAAGCTCTAAGGTCACATCGATAATCAAATTATATTTGTATTAGGATCGTTTTAAGCACATTTTCCAGCACTGCAACATCTGATCTCTCATCAGTTTTACAATAAACTTGAAGTTAGGTGGGAAAGATATGATGACCTTTGTCTGAGATGTGGAGCCAGAGTGATGCAGAAAGATGAAGAGACTTGACCAACATGAATGATTAAAGATCCTTTAACAATTATGTTATCAAATAGAGTCTTACAGAATAGAGTCTTGGTCCTTCCCCTCTTAGTTCTTTGCAGTGAAGCAGGGAACCTAGTTAGGTGAGATATCATTACTCATATTTTAATCTAGCGAGGTTGCAATGCAAAATAATCCTGTCTCTTTTTCTGTCTAGGTAAAGACTATAAATGGGGCAGATAGTCATTTTGAGTGATTTCTTTTAAAGTTATGTAAATATAAAGAGCATTGGAACTCACTGAAGGTTCAATATTATATATTCTGTCTTTACAGTCATCATGAAAGGGCTCCTACAGGCCCCTTGAGGCGGGACTGACCTTGAGAGAAGGGCAAGTCTGGAAAGTGATTGAGATCTAACCCCAGCGTCTGGGGTATCTTGAGGGAACTGCTGGTATTTTGCCCAGTGCCTGACTAAGGCTAGGCTCTTACTGTGGTGCCCACCAATGCCTGTACCCCCTCCCCACCAGCGTCTTGTTCATGTTTCAAAGATAATGTGCTCAAAGGGCTGTAACTGTGGGAGTCCAGGGGTGGAGCAGCCCCATGGTCTGTGCATGTCTACAAAGTGGTAGATGGTGTCACTGCACCGGCTGGTAAGGAGTTGGGTTTGTTTTCAATAGCAACACCGTGGGACGGCAATGTTGAAAATTGCACCCGCCCCCCGAGTGCAATGAGTGCTACAGTAAAATTTTAGCGGGTTTAATCAGCATGTTTTGGGAATGCAGTAGAATTATAACAGACGATTTCAAGGTGCAAAGCACAAATACAATAAATTTCGTTAAAAAGAAAATGTCTAGAGCCTCTGACTTGAAGATTTATGGGACAATCCTGTCTCCTCTCCAGGAAGTATTTAGAGATAGGTCTCTATGTTGGATTAAGAAAGTAATCTTCTGATTCTTGGTTATTCGAATAGTGAGTGGAGACCCATAATGCGGTACTAGGCTTATGGGGGAAGGGAAATGGTAGGGTTGGAACAAGTAAATTTGGACAAAAACACGAAGGATGGATGGTCTTTGTTTCTCAAGCTGGAGATGTCGCCCACGCTTATTACATTGCTGGTGAAATAGCTTTGTTTTAGGAATTCTGAAAACTGCTTGGTGGCTTCAAGGATCATATTCTAAAGTATGAGAAGGAATCGCTAGTATTCTAATCTTCTTTGTGATAGGCTCAATCAATGAGGTGGGGAAATTTAGTCAATAATTCTCCTTCCTCTATCTGGTCACTCTCCCCAAATGACAAAGACCCACTTAAGCACATTTTTATATAGTTAGAATAAAAACACATGAGATTTTTAAAAAGTGCATACTTACGATCACTGGGTACTTGAGGGCTGGAAAGAGGAAAGAGGAGGAACAATAATGTGCAAGATGTGTCTTTGGGCTTTCTAGAAACCGCAAACTGGTTCAACAGATCTGGGGAGAGGGAAGAGGATAAACAATGATATGCAAAGAGTGTCTTCACACTTTCTAGAAACTGCTAAATGGTTCATCCAATAAGAACAATTCAAACTTCAAAGGGAGAGGGATCTAAGAACAGAACATGTTTCTGGATGCTAATACTTGACTTCTTTCTTGTTGCTTCTGGTGTAGGCCGAGATTGCTTCTGATGGCATAGGAAAATTGGTGGCATAGCAAAACTGCATCATAATGGAATTTGACTGAGCAGCTTTTCAGTCTTATCAATTTCAAGTACCTCCTATTAGTTGTGTCAGCCCTCAACCTAGTTCTATTATCACTATAAGCCAATTTTTTCTCAAGCGTCTCTGTTGTACTTACCCTAGTAAGTACAACATAGATGCTCTATTCATTTATCCAATCACTGATACGTGATTTAGTATTAAACTCTTGCTGAGTCCTGAAGACACATATCTGGCCTGGATTTACTTTTAGGAGCCTGTCTCAGACACTGCTTGTTGGCTAACCCAACAGCTATTCCTAATGTCCTTTTCACTCTCCATCTCCCACCGAGAAATAGTCATCTTTTCTGCTTCCCATGCAGCCAGCGATGATCATGTGACCTTGTTCTGACCAGTGAGTTATAAGAGGAACCTAACGAGGAGGTGGTCCTAAAATTTGTATTTTTTTGATAAAAGGCACCAAAGTGGCTGGCACTTCCCCTTCACACTTTCCTTCTGTCTTAAGCTAGTTGAGATCCCTGGTGAGGGAGAGATGAACATGAGGGAAAAGCGAGGAGAATCACAAAGACGCAGGCTGTCTGAATTAACACTATTTCCAATCACTTTGAGATTCCCTGTTATTTATTTAAGGCACCATAAACCAGGGGAAGTTCAAGGGGCTGTATCTCATGGTCCACCTGGCTGTACCTGACATTTTGATGGGTTTCCCATCTCCATCTATCCCAGCTCCATCATCTTTCACCTAATCCTCTAGCAGATTATCAGGTTATTATCACTTCTATTGGCTACCAGGAGGCCTTGGGTTTCCCGAACCTTTTGATATCATTCTATTTTTCCCCTTTGCAACCATTTAAAAAGAGTTTCATCAGGAAAGATGAAAGCAAAACAAATCATAACAGAATTCCACAGAAACCTGGCTTTAAATGAGATAGTATATGTTAAGTTCCTGGCACATAGCAGGTACTCAACAAATATTGATTGCTATTCCCTTTCTATGCCATTGGAGTCGAGGCTGCCCATCTTTAACAGCTGAAGACTAGTCATGGGATCATGTGGGTGGCGTAGGCTCTGCGGCAAAAGTGCCCATTCATTTTCACTAATCTGACCTAAAGAAAACTGTTTAAAGGCTTCCCTTTTCAATTTATAATTCTTTCTCCTCTCACACACTCTTTTATGTGGTGTTGTGGAAAGAGCCCAAGACCACGAGTTAGGAGAACTGTGTCTTAGACTTGGATCTGCTGTATAAACTCGAGCAGGTCACAGCAGTTCATAGGCACTGTAGGAGCCTGGCATGTATCAGTCCCTGCTGCAGCCTGAGATACAGAGAGGAGCAAAGAGATGTGGTTTCTGCCATTGAAAAACTTCAGTGTCATCAGGAAAGAGATTCATGAACAAATAATGTCATCCAATGTTGTCTATGCTTTGATGGAGATACACATAGAACCAAAGGGCCCTGGAATTAGCCTTGGAGTTGGAGGAGGTGATGCTGGGGAGAATACTGCCCGATGACAAGGATTTAGATGAAGGAGGGGAGGAAGATAGCACAAGCAAAGACCTTTTTCTCCTATGTAAGTTGAAACATTTGGATTGATGATTCACAAGATCTCTTATAGCTTCAAGATGTTATTCTATGCCTGCTTGTCTTGTTTCTTGGGAAAACACATGAATATTTGTCTTCCTGAGAGATATCAGCCAAGCAAGAAAGAAAGAGTTGTAAGAAAGAATCTCTTCTGGTTGGACCTGAACACAATAATTCCTGCACCTCTTCTCTTGGATCTCAGATTTTATTACAGTCTAATGACACTTGCACAATTTCATTCTCTTTCATGAATAAAACTTTATGAAATACTTAGAGTAATATAATGGTTTTGTAGTGGCCATTGTTATATTCCAGGAAAATAAAAAAGCTTTGAACATATTGGAATATGAATGGTCTATAAACTTAATTTTAAAAAAGCCTTCTCTAAAACAAGGGACGTTGGGAATTACAAGATTGAAACTTTCCTCATTCTACTTCTGGCTAAGGCAGGGTCAATGTCCTGTAAATTATATCAATGAGTCAGAAAGGGGGACTGGAGTACAATCTTCAGGAGAATAATGCCTTGTTCCATGTAGTATCCCTGATATTTAGAACCATGCTTAGTGTATATTAGGTGTTTGGTAAAATATCATTTAAATGAAGAGGTGGCTGAGGTGATCTGCTTCTGGACCACAAGCAGGTATCACACATCCAGATGGCAACAGCAGATCAAAATCTAAGCTTTACCGCACAATATAAGGTAGTCGGGATGAGCTTTTCAACCTGTGGAGACCCCAAACTTCCTTAAATCCCCTTGCTGAGTAAGAAGCATTGAATGTAATACTTTAATTTATAACCCCTTGAAGCCTTCTTCCCAAATATATACCTTTGGCATATAGGTTAGCAAATCCAGGCTCAGCACAGCCAGACAAAAGCAGCCTTGGTCAATGTTCAAAAGCATAAATCTAAAGATAGATCACCCTGCCAAAGCTGGCTGCTAACAGAAAGCCCGTAATACATTTCTTATCGAATATAAGTTGGATTTAAGTTTAAGTGTTCAAATGCTACCTTGTTGATTGGCTGCCCTCTGGTTGAGGCAGGTATTTTTATGCATGAGCTTTGTGTGAACCTGGAGAGAGAAAAGAATAATGTGTTACTGGGTGAGGGTTAAGAAAGTGACTTGGCCTGGGTCATTCTGGGATTCCCCAGGGACATTGGAGAAGGCCCTGCCATACATTGTCTAATAAAGTCCAATAAAAGGGAGAATTAGTCCCGGTGTGGTGTCAGCGCAGCTATAAATTCATGTGCAATAATAAAATAATAGGATGTTATTAATTCAACCATTCTGGTTGCTTCTGAAATAGTATTAAAGTAATATCATTGATACATATATTTGACTACTAACACATTATTTTCTAGAACCATTAACTGCTTTGAAACTGGTGCGCCATAATACAGCGGAAAGAGATAGTGAAATATTTCGACTGATTCCAGCAATTAATTTAAGGCTATTCTGCACATTTTAGAATTAAGGATTATACTTTAGAATAACTTACAGAAACAAATTAAAATGAGACAATGGGTATTTTTGGACTTAATCACTCAGTCTTACAGGTGAAATTTGGGTCACATTTTTCAAGAATAGAAATTTTAGTCAACATTTAAAATGTCAATCTTTCATAATTTTTTTTTACCTTTGAATCAGAGGAACAAAAAAGTAGAAGCATTTATTGAATTCCTACTTTGAGCAGTACATTGTACTAAATACTTTGACATGTATGGGTTCATCGAACCATGATCTAAATGAATTGAAACAGGTTTGCTATCTTCTAGTCCAGACCTACAATCTTGGAGAAAACTATATCTAAACCAAGTTCTAAGAATAGGAAAGTGTGGTGGAATTTGGGAGACGGGTAAATTATCCTTCTCAAATGCTCTGGAGCAGAGAATACTGCTAGTATCTTGTGTTAAAAGACAATAGCTTAAGCTGTTAAATGTAAAAACAATATCATGGCAAACAAAATACATCATTATCTGGACAATTAAAAGGGAATATGGAAAGAGAAAAATGTTTTCACTCAGTAAAAACTAGAGAACAGAAAATTCCAGAATTCTGTTTTTAGTGCAATGTTTAGAGTGGTTTGGTTTATAGAAGGGTTGAAAACAAACCAGATTAAGAAAACAAAACAACAACAACAAAAACACGTAAGAGGGAGAAACTGGTGCAAGAAAAGATCCTGCTAATGTAGCTGGAGAGAATTTGTCCAGACCAAGAGGTCTTAATGACCCCATCCTCTCCAGAGTTTACTCTGTCAACCTCCTGGTAGCCAGGGGACTGTATCAAGTCACCATGAAGTGCTTTTGGACATTTTTCTGAGAAGCCAGCAGATTAATGTTGGGCAAAACCTACTTTATATCCATAATTTTGTATCCTTTTTCTTAAAGAGGGCTCCCGTTATCGTATAAGCTTCAGGACTCACAAAGCTTGGATCTTCCACTGGGAGGGGCAGAAAACAATCTCATCTGCCAAAAGGCTGTGCCTTAAAAGACAATAGGAAGCAGGACCAGTAGGGTAATTTGCCAAGCCCAGTGCAAAATGCAAACGTGGGGCTCCTTTTCCCAAGTCTATGAAGAAGTTCAAGATGGTGGCAACAGCATTGAACCATGTGTTGGGCCCTTCCTGGCACAGGGCCAATGAGCCTGCCCAGGTCCCACACCCAGGAACCTGGCCTCGGCGGGAGAATAGTGCATGGTTACACTGTATTTCTGGTCTTCTGGTCCCTGGCTCAGCAATGAGGATCTGAGGCTTCCACTCCCAAAGTCAGCCATCTGGGTGGCAGGTTTATGGCTCTGGCTTCTACCAACAAACGGCCTCAGCTCTGCTCTCTCTTCCTTGCCTCTACCTCCTGCCTCTATTGTGCATTTTATACTTCTGTTTCCTACTGTTTGTCACGTTCAAATGCTCTGAGAATGGGAGGGAGGGAAGGAGGGAGAGAAAGAAAAAGAGAGAGAGAGAAGCGTTGGTCAGGTTCATTAATGGTTATCCAGCACGGAGCACCCTGTTGAGTGGAATTCTCACGTGCAGCTGATTCAGGGATCACTAGACAGAGTATAAATGGCTGCTTAGAGTCAGGTGACAATCTCCGTCTAATTAACTTGTGCCAAGGGTTGTGGTGTCATATAGTGAAAAGCAGAATTTATCTGTTTCCATTTCTGTCACTTAGAGCCGTGCGCTGGCAGCAATGGAAAGCCTCTTGGGTGGGCAGGATGGTTGGACGACATTGGACCCATTCTGTCCCACTCAAGATGCACAAGGTCCAATGCTATGTTCCTGGAAAAGTATTTAAGTATATTGTATATTGCAGCACAAAAGTCGACCTGTGCGAGTTAAAAAGTATTGTGTTCCCAAATTGGGGTGATTTGAACATTGGAAAAGTAGAAGGTGAGACTGGCTCCCTCTGAGAATCTCACTCTGCTTCCTTATCAGATTTCAGCTTTCTGCAAAGGCATTTTCAAGTGGGCTGTAATTGCTTGCGGGTAGATACTTTGTAAGCTCATAAATCTTCACTAGCACAGAAAAGTAAATTGTGTTGTGTTTGAGAATTCTTTGGATGGTGAGAGAGATATAGGGTGAGGGGAGGGGCTGTGTCCTCAAGGTGAAAGTCTCCAGTCAGAGCACAAGGGTCCTAGGAGAGGGCAGTGCAGGCAAAACCCAGCTAAGGAGGCTCTGAGCAGCGATGAGATGCCTGCAGCCAGCTGTCCCATAGAAGCCATTGAGAAGCTGTCATGAGGCGACAGCGTGCTATGCGTCATTGCGTCTCAAACTGGTTGAGCCTCAAAATTCCCAGGGTAGACTTCTGCGAATACAGACGTTAAAAATAAAATTTCCACCACAGCAACATAGGGGTAGTTAGGAGCCTAGGTCTGGAGTCAGTTAGTTCAAATCCCAGTTTTAGGACTTACTGTGTGTCTGATCTTTATGTTTTCATGTTCTCATCTACGAAATGTAGGCAATAATCTTATGTAAGCTCTTGTGAGATTGAATGAGAAGATAAGCATGCCAGCACAGTACCAGAAACTTCGGGAGTACCCAGAAAATCCTGTTTGTTATTTAACATACTCATATCACATGCAATATGTACGTATGGATGGAGGTATTTATACACGTATATATACAGAAGCACAGTAAATTACGTTAAGGTTTAATGCACCATTGGCAAGGGGATACTTTACTATAAAGTTTCTTTTGAAATCTGCTCTTGAAAGATGAGTGGAGTATATACTCCCACATGTGTTAAAAATTAAGTTAGAATCCTAATGAAGGCATAGTTCTATAGGGAAGGACTTGAGATTTGACAAACAATCAAAAGGTAAATCTAATTAATTTTAGGGGAAAAATATTCAGAAGTTGCAGAGATCAAGTCCCATATTCCCAAGCACAGGGAGGAAAAGAAGCCCAGCAAACATAATGACTGTTTCACAGGCAGAAGCAACACTAATTGAGCGAGCTACCAGGCAAGAGGGGAGAAGTAAGACCCAATCTTTTCTTTCCGATTTATAACTACAGCTCTCCGGGACTGTCATTCCTGCAGGGCATGGACCATGTCTGTTTCACTCCCTGGAGCTAAATCCTTACACATCACCATGTGCAGATTAGCATTTAATAAGTGTTTGTGGAGATGACTGATTATACGGCCAGTGCACTTGGTAATGTAGAGCAGGCTGTGTCAGTAGTAAGAAGTTTTATTTTCCTTCCTGTGGGAACCCCTTCTCTGCTTGACTTTTCTTGTTGATTGTAAGTTCCCTTGGGCAGGAAATTTGTTTGTCTGTATGTTTATTAAGAGGCATTGAACAAATTGCAACAAACTACACAGTGATAACAGTGAGTAAAAATTTCATGAGATGCTATCAAATGATTCATTAAAAGAAAGATCCAGGATATTACCACCAACCGCTACATTAACTAGTCATGTCATAACACCATCAAAATGCTAATTAGGTTGTCTGGCATGATTTGTTATTTAAAAAAATCAAGCCAACTTTCTGTAGTTCTTGAATTTGGGTAGTTTTTCCTCTCCTTATATTTGCTTCAGGGTTTATGGGGTACCATTTAGTTCTCTTCCTTTGGAGATAAACAAAGCTTTTGTGCATTCCTCTTGTTACTACTCTTATAAACCCCCAAGCACTCTAACCTTTCAGACGGAGGTCCAAATCTGCAGAATAGTGAATTGAAATCACTAAAAGAGGATAAAGCGTGGTGTTAGGAAGGTGCCAGGCTGAAGAGACTGTTCATGTTGTCCTCGCTTGGGGTCCAGCCAGGGCTGACTGGACGGTTGCTTGCAGCTGGACAAGGCAGGTGGAAAGGACTAAGACCTGTCGCTCAAGCCATTCGTCGGCATAGTCTAGGAGCTGGCAGAGGAACAATAAGGACAGGCTTACACAGAGAAGGTTCTATCTATCAGGCCAAGTCTAGTGTTGTGGGGGGCAGAGGTCTCAGAAGCAGTCAGGGATGGACAAAAGTTCAAGATGAGGGCTTCCCTGGTGGCGCAGTGGTTGAGAGTCCGCCTGCCGATGCAGGGGACACGGGTTCGTGCCCCAGTCTGGGAAGATCCCACATGCCGCGGAGCGGCTGGGCCCGTGAGCCATGGCCGCTGAGCCTGTGCGTCCGGAGCCTGTGCTCCGCAACAGGAGAGGCCACAACAGTGAGAGGCCCGCATATCGCAAAAAAAATAAATAAATAAATAAATAAATAAATAAAAATAAAAAGTTCAAGATGAAAAAAGGGGGTGCCAAATAAGGAAGACAGCCTTGGAAGGGGCAGATGCACTAAACTGTTTAACCTAAATGGCCACTCAAAACAAGGTCTAGGCTGAAGTCCAGCTATCGAGATGTTGGGGCCCACAGTGGGCTGATGAGGAAAGAAAAATAGACCACTTTTCAGATCTAGGGCACGATGGCTGAATTGACTGCAAGATGACATACTGAACCCTAAAATGTTGATGCCAACAGGGCTGACACGATAGGAACTGGAAGCAGGGCTGAGCCTGAGATAGCCCAAGTGGTCCCACTGTGGAGAGGAGGAGACAGAGGCCGACAGCAAGCATGGCCCAGCTTTGGGCAGGTTACCTAATCTTCTGCTTTGACTTCTGTTCCTAAACCTCCAGAATGATGGAAGGAAGAGACAGCAAAGCATGACGCTGAGGGCACATGACCCGGAATGAGACGTTTTGGCTTTGGCTCCTAACTAGAGTTGCCAGATTAGCAAATCAGTATAGGGCGCTAAATTAAATTAGCATTTCAGCTAAACTATGACCAGTTTTTCAGTATAACTATGTCTCCAATATTACATGGGACATATTATACTAAAAAATTATGGTCCCATGTAACGTTTGAGGCACAGTTATACCAAAAAAATTAGTCATTATTTATCTGAAATTCTAATTAAACTAGGTGTTGTCTATTTTTTCTGGCAACCCTAGTCCTAACTCTCCTACTTTCTAGTTCTAGGAACTTGGCAAGTTATTTAAAAAATGATCTAGCTCATAAGGTTGTTGTGAGGACTGAATGGGTTAATATATGCAAATTACTCCAAATAGTGTCTGGCACATAGTAAGTGCTCAAAATTGATTAATTTTGCTTTTTTTTTATTAGTACTATTACTATTTATACTACTATCTGAGAGCCAGTCTGAGTTACTGACCATCAATAGGATATTTTTATGTTTGTGAAGTAATGCAAGACAAGGTTTCAGCAAAACTGAGAAATATTTTATTCATTTGTTTATTCCCAACTCTCTTCCCCACAAAGTCGTTAGAATAAAGGAACAGGTAAAATAAACCCAAGGACAATTGCCATAAGAAAAAAGACGATCACTAAAAAGTTAACAAAGAGTCAAAGGGAAAACTATGAAGAGATTCTGGTTGAGGATATAGTTCTCTATGGTGGTCAAATACAAAGTTAAGTTCTGAGTTTGCTAATAGCTCTGGAGGATAAAAGAGATGGTGGGAAATTGGGAAATTGGTCCAATGCCCATTCCCTGTCCCCTCCACATGTCCCATTGTATTTTCTTCTCTCAAAACTTGGTCCAGAGAGACTCTTGTATCCTAATATCCATGTAAGTTAGTAACTCCTTGCAAGAGAGTTTCCACTTAAATTCATTGTAGAACACAAGGGCTTACTTTTCTGTTAGAAAGGTCTTCTTATGTTAGTACTTTGTGGGGTGGAGAGAGAGTTTTGTGTTTTTTGGTGTCAGTCTTTGTTTGAGGAAGTTTCCAGCCAGAACAGACAAGGTCCTTGACCTTGTCTACCCAGTCGAGTCAACTGGGAAGGTTTTAAAAATCCATTCCAGGCTGCAATTTATACCAATTTTTTTCAGAATCTTTGGGTGAAGTACCCAGACACAAGTCCTTTTTAAGCACCTCGGTTACCCACCTTGGGTAGCCAAGGTTGACAGCCATTGAGCTAGAAGAATATACATACCTCTGTGCAAACCATTTATAGGGAAGACTAATGAGAAAACCATATAATCCAGGGTATAATAATAACTATGATTTAAAAATTCCTACTATATGCCTGCTCCTACATACATGTACTTCTAACCTTTACAGCATTGAGGAGTATGTATTTTTATCCACATTTTGCAGTGAGGAAACAGAAAATTGTAAATAACACAGTAAGTAAATGAGTCCAAAATCAATTGGATGCATGACTCCTAAGCCAGAGCCCTTTCTAATACGCCACATTGCAGAGAAGGGTGGAACCTGCACTTTATGTCCTTTTCTCAGGCCTTATTTTCATCAGTGCCTGATTGTTCTACTAGATATCAGTGCCTGGTGGTCATTCAGGTCTTGGGACCCTGTAGGGTGAGAGCTCTGTGTCTGGCCTTCACTCTAACACTTCCACTTCCCCATGAGGCCTTTGCCCATTCCACCACAGACGAATCAGCCAGAAGAGAAGAGCAGACAAACATACCTGGGCTTTGTTGGACAAACCTGTCTGAAGACAGACTTGTGAATGGTGCACTGGGTTCTCTGACTGTACTTAAATAGGGCTTTTGCCTGACAGGTTTGGCCGGTCAAGCAGGTCTTGTTTGTGTCTGTGGCAATGAAAAGCTTGAATGAAGAGTAGAAGCAAAATCAGGGACCCACAGATCACTTCAGCTCTCATGAGGCACTGGTTAACTCTTTTTCCAGGAAAGCCCTTTACCAAAACAGACTACAAACACCGTGGTATTTTATTATTAGCTCACACATGGAAGGAACTGCCAAGTGGATCCAGTTTTCCTATTAAAACTGCGACCTTCAAGCCTGTATGTGTGTACATGTGTATGCATTCATGTCTTCATTCATCCATTGTTCATTTACTCATTCATTTACCTACTCGTTAATTTGATCACACAACCAATATTTACTGAGTGCTTTCTATGTGGCAGGTACTGTGTAGCTTGTGGATTTCATTAGTAAGCAAGACAAAAATGGTCCTGTGGACACGGAACTAGTAGGATAGGGAAAGTGGGAAGAGCTCCCAGTCAACAAAATAAATTATATGTTTTCCCCATATAATTATGGTAGACACCACTAAAGAAAAAGAAAATGGGTGTTATGTGCAAGGAGAGATTAAAGTTTTGATGGTTAGGGGGGGTAACAGGTAGGGAGGGCTATGTCTGGGAAATCTTCTCTGAGAAAGTTATATTTGAGCTAAAATATAATTTTGCAATTCAAAAAAGTTTTTTTGCATCATATTGTCATTGAATATTTACCTAAATTCTTTTTTTCCCCTCTTATCAAGAATGCCAACTGCACACACATTTTTCTTAGCCTTCCTACTTATTTTCATATGTAGGTTATGGAGCTAAGAGTCATAGATTGCTATATTCAGAAAAATACAGCCCAGCATCCCACAGAGGATCAATGAAGACTTAATCTTACTATTTGCTTGTATCCATTACCCTTTCGGCACCATGATTGTTTTATTTTGGGATGCGTTTGATCGTTTCAGGGCGCGTCCACATTTATCACCCACTTGATCTTCACCAACAGACCTGCAGGATACAAAGAGCATCATCTTTCTGTTAAACAGTGAGAAATGATGATTCTGCAAAGTCAGTGTCTTGTCCAAGGTCACATGCCTGTGACAACCAGAGGGAAGAGAAGAACTCGGGGGTTTTTTGATCAGAGGCCAGGATTTTGCATGCATAGTGGGGAATTCCAAAATTCTCTCTTTCTCAACCCCTGCCCTTCTCCCGATGCTGCTTCCCCAAAGCACACACATTTCTCTCTCTGATTCAGAGTATTTGGGGGAAGGATTGATTTAGGGGCTTCATTTCTCTTGCGTATTGCCATGGATCCAGGAGAATCTACCCGGCCCATGTTCTGGCTTCAACTCTCCAACCTACAGTTAATAAGTAGATAAACAAGTAAATATTTAAGTTCAACATGTATGTTTTGGTTGCCTACTGTCTATGAGATGCTGCTCTAGTCTCTGGGCATATATTACCAAGCAAATAGACAAAAATACCTCATCCAGTTTACATTCTCCGAGGGGAGGCAATCAATAAGTAAATCAGTATGTCAATATAGATAGCATGTTGCATGGTATGCTATTGAGAAAAATAAAACAGGGAAGAGAATTAGGGAGCGCTGAGGGGAGGATGTCGAAATTTGAAGTAAGGTGGTCAGGAATGGCCTCTCTGAGAATGTCCTATTTGTGTAGCCATGAGGTCATCTGGGGAAGAATGTTCTAGGCAGCGGGGACAGAGGCTGAGGGGTTGGCCGAAGCTCAGGACTCATTCAATGCATCCCACCCTTGCACTTGAACTCTGTTTTTCCAAAGGCACAATATTAAAAATGCTGGTTAGATCCAGTTTAAATCATGTTTTTAGGGATTAAGTTCTATATTCAATTTCATTTTGGGTTCAATACCCTATTGTGGGCTGTCCAGAAAGCCAAACCACGATGAATAATGTTTCCACGGGAAAATGTTTTCTGGGTTTCAACCCGATGACTTACAAATGAACTTAGGAACAGAGCTGGTTAGTACGCTGAGAGCTGGTTGTATCAATGAAGGGGCAATTTTCCTACGGCGGCTCCCTCTCTCGGCTAGGATGGAATGACATTGACTGAACTTCTGCCACACTTACATTCTTTTTTCTGTCCTTATCCTCTCTATAGTCTCTTTGGTTCCAACCTGTATTTTCCATTTTCCCTGCAGGGCTTCTCTTTTTGCCCTTAGATCTTTGAATAATCCTTCATGAAGCCATATTGAAAGCCCTTGATTCCCCTTATTCTTCTCCTTTAGAAAAGCTGCTGTCTATCTCACCTTAATTGTAGTGTATCGGAGATTTCCCAAGGCTTTTTCTCCATGCACATGGATTTATTTGTATTATTCACTGTCTGCTTCTGGCAATTGCAGTGCATTTAGTGCGAGTCATGAGCATTGCACCTGGAAAATTCTGAGCACCTCACAAATAGGTTAATGAGTATACATTGTATGTTTTTATGAAATTAATGACTACCCGCTCTCCATTAAATGGCGAATTCATGAAGATTCTTTTCTCTAGAGGAATGCTACACTGTCTGTTTGAAATTGACTGTAGGTGTTCATGAAAATAATCAGCTAGGCTGATTTTCCTTTTCTCCTTCAACTCTGCCTTCCGTTCCTTGAAGGGGGGAGGAATAACAGTTTCACATCTACGGAGAGGCACATTGGGAATTCATAAATTTGTAGCATCAGAATAATAACTGAAAGGGAAGTAGTATGTGGGGTACTTGTATACTGGAAAGACTATTGGGGATTTTTCTGTGAATTTGCCTTTGGGACTTGCCTGGGTCTACATGGAAGAACCTTAGGTATACACCGAAACCATGGATAGCCTTTTCTTTATTCTCATTTTATTTACACAGTTCGGGAGGCAGTTAGGTCAAATATACAATTGTAGGCTGGTTAGAAAGCAAAACCTAGAGAATAATAATAGTTAACAGGTTGTTAGCACTTGGTATGTTCCAGGCACTGTGTTTAATATGGATAAGCTCTTTTACTTCACAATATCCTAAGTGAGCCCCCAAGACACAGATTTTAGATAACTTGCCCAAAACTACCCAAATAGTAGAGTCAAGATTTGACCCAAGGCAGTCTGATCGTAGGACACAAACTTTTAACTACTACCTACCCCTATTACCCATGGAAGATGAAAGAAAATAGATTTGCCATTTTCTCTTCTTCCCTTTATTATGGCTTGAGACCCTTTTATGACCCTTAATGGAAAAATCAAACCCCAAACCACTTTATCAGATCACAGACACAAGCCGGATACTGGTCCTCCAAATGGTGGGCATCAGTATTACCTGGAGGATTTGTGAAAACACAGAGTGCTGGGTCTACCCCCAGAGTTTCAAATTCGCTGAGAACCAATAAATTTTCCAGTTGACGCTGGTGCTGCTGAGTAGGGGTGCACACTCTTAGAACCATTGGTTAGGCACTGCCCCCAGACCCAGACCCTACAGATTAGTAGCATTAATAATTATAACTGCATTTGATAGCATTTTCCTGCTTTCAAAGCACTGAGTCTATAGCATCACGGTTCCTCACAACAGGGCCGGGCTTTATCCTGGGCAGATGTTACCTCCATTCTATGGATGGGATAATAGAAGTTCTGTGACAACAAGTGATACATTCCTTGTTGTAGAGCACGTGAGTGGCAGACTTAGGACTGAGGCATTTCATTTTTCCCTCTACCCCGTTGTTCATGCTCTAAGGAGAGACAAGCAACTGTCCATCCCCAGCACAGAGCTCACAAACTGGTTTGTTCACTTTTCTTTTCAACTCAAGCTTATAGGAATGAATGAGCTCCAGGGGAGGGGGAGGGGGAGGTGGAAATCATCTCTTGCTCAAAAGGAGAAACTGCGTCCCCGGAGGCGAATATCTGGGCACAAGGGAGGGTGGGCCAGTTTGTCTCCGCAAACAAGATCTCGACACTTACATCCAAATTAGAGGTCTCTGAGCTTGACTTGGGCTGGCTAAGATTTCTCTTCCCTTCCAGGTTTGCTGAGCTTATAAATATCAATTATAAGGCTGAGTAAATTACAGGGATGTTGAACTTTGAATTGTAGCACTTTAATGTGTCTATATAGGGATAATAAGGAGATTGTGAAAATCTGCTGAAGGAAATCTCACACGTATTTATAGATAATTAATATAGTGAGCGGAAACTGAAAATCGGCACTGTATTTTTTAAAGCAGTAATTTAAAAATGCATTATGGCAACACATTAAGTTAGCAGTTATTCAACAAGGAAATGTGAACGTTATTAAGCTCATTAAAGGTAATAAAAACAAGCGAAGGTATTGGGCATATAACTTTGAGATGAAAAAGAAAGAAAATCCTTTGTTTATTCCTACTACTTCTAGGCAAGACACAGACGGCGGTTAATATATTGATAAGTTACTGGATTTTTATGTGATAAGAAAAAGGGGCTGTATAAAAATATATTCCCTGGAGAAGCACCAAAAAAGTACAAGAAGATCTTCCTGTGTAACTCTAGACACTTTAGCGGGCATCTGTAAGCACATGTGTGCTTTCTCTGTCTCACCAAGGGATGAGTGATTGCCCTTTCCGGAACTTGATCTTGGAAAACTTTCTCCAATATAACTGATCCCACTCAACTTTCAGATTCTGCGGCCTTTTATTCTGATCTTTGGGCTTTCTTCCACTTCAACCTTATATGACAGAGATCCGGGGGATGGTTTTTTATGCTACTCCTCACCTGGAGATCTTGCTCTCTGCGTGGAGCTACTCCTGATATAAAATGGAACTACGCACTGCAAGTGGGAAGCTGGAATTGCTGGTGAGAGCAGAAATAGACCCCTCTCTCCGGCAAATGCTTCAGTTAAGTGTGTGCAGCTCTGCAGGGTTTATACTTTTCTTTGGAGAAAGATAAAGGAGGAGAAGGGCAGGAACACATAGAAGATAAGTTTAATTGGAGAATTAAAAAAAATAACATTCGCACATGCAACAGAAGAATGTATTTATGTCCAGACATTTGTTGGTTGGTTTGTTTACCAGTTATTGAGGAGGAAAGGGTTGGCCGCGGGAGGGAATGGCCAGACACCAAATTAACCATACCTGTGACTGCCAGCCTGATGAAATGGATTATTAAGTGCTTCTGGAAGAAGCCTTGGGTGTGTTTATGGCAGCACAGGACGTGGCAACTTCAAATTAAAGCTGGTTCATGATTACTAATTCTGGTAGAGGACCCTTGTGAAATTTACTGCTGAGCAAATTGGGGTTTGCACAGTTAAATGGGGGCAAAGCTCACCACGGGGAGAACTGTTCAGCTTATCAGAAAAACGGGGCTCAAGCAGGATAAAAACTAGCAAATCACTAGTCTATCAAAAACGTTCCAATTTGTCTGTAATTCTACACATGTATGGGAAGAATAGCTTAGAGGTGTACACGCAAGCTCTGGATCTTATACCCTAAAAGAGTATGATTATTTTAGTGCATTAGGTTCTATAAAACTCTTTATGAACTCAATCTTTCCTAAAAATAAGGGGAAAAGTCATCCTAAAGAGCAATTGGATCAGCACTTAAATTAAGAGAAGGATTTAACGTTGCAAGTTATTTGGTTGATGATTATGCAAATTATAAGTAAGATTTCTATAAAACTTTGTTCTAAGATTCTAAATAGGAGAGAATTTCTTTGGAAAGCTAGCACACTTTTATCAGCAAGGTCACACTAGGAATTTTAGGAGGACAAGTAAAAGATGACTTCCTCAGGCAGAAGGGATCCTTTTAGGTCATCAGGATGAATTGTTTGAAAGCTTCAAAGCAGCCTTGGTTCTCATTACTGGAGCCTGCCTTTACAAGAAATGCCTTTTTTCAATTATTTTCACTTTTCATTAGAAGGCTTTGCAGTTGTAGCTCACGTCATTTAGTTCACTGAGATGTGATGCCTTTAATTTCCATGTTAAAATTTGTGGCCAATTGTTTGACATTAAACCTGGCTATTTTTTTTTTTTTTTTTTTGCGATACGCGGGCCTCTCACTGTCGTGGCCTCTCCCGTTGCGGAGCACAGGCTCCGGATGCGCAGGCTCAGCGGCCATGGCTCACGAGCCCAGCCGCTCCGTGGCATGTGGGATCCTCCCGGACCGGGGCACGAACCCGTGTTCCCTGCATCGGCAGGCGGACTCTCAACCACTGCGCCACCACGGAAGCCCAAAACCTGGCTTTTTGAGTCTCTGATTTCTGAAGGTTTTTGCTGCCCTCCCTCCATGGTAACCAGTTACTTTGTGAAGACTGAATACATTAATATCTTTAATATAATTTGTAATTTAACTAGTCTCGATTATAGGAATTTTGTTCTGATAGGTTGTCCAGGTCAGTGTGCCTTCCAAGTGTGGAAGCATTCACCATCAGATGCCTTCTGGAAACAGATTCAGCCTGCTTGTGAAAAGCCCCACATGATCCAGCTTCCACGTTCATTATTGAGTGATCAGTGGGCTAATGGAACACTTTCTCTCATAAGATTTTTCTAATTCTCAGCCCAAACTCTCCTCTGCTAATTTATCTCATTTATTTGGTGTGTGCACATTCTAGGTATTTGTAGCTTTTTATCATTTTGCCCCTCAGCTATTGCTTAGTCAGTTTCCTTGACGTAGCTCCTTTCATCTTTTCTCATCAGTCAATCACTTCCAATTGCCTCATTCCTTTAATCATCTCCTTTGAACTCAGTCCAAGCTTTTGGGTACTCAGGTACCCAAGACACAGCACAGTGGTCCGGGTGTGGTCTCCCCACCATCACGTAGAGCCCTAAGAGAAGGAAAGGGATAGAATCTCAAAGATGTCTTAAACTTGTTCTAATTTCCATTTTAAAAATAGTTCCATGTTTCCACCCTCTGCTAGTGAGCCTCTCTGTTTTCCTTCTTCCCAAGCTTTTCTCGTGCGATGTAAAGCATTAGGAGATAGAGTTTTCCTGTCACCACATGCCCCATCGCAGACAGACTGCTCCCACCTTTCAGAATTGGTGACATCCTGGGACCTCAAACAAGGTCGTGTTTCTGTGAAGTCGCTCCACTGGTGTATATACCACTAGCATGTACAGACGATGACTTTTCAGATAAATTGCACTTGACTTTACCTGCCACCCCATCAGCTCTACAGAGCCTGGAAGGATACATATGGCGGACTGATCACCAACAGTCTGGCAAACATCAAAATGCTGGTGAACATTGTTGTTAGATGCTGGTGTCTTCTGAGAAGCATTAGTAGACGTTCCACATACAATCTCAGTCTCAATTGAAGTAAACCCCAGGGATTTCAGCAGAGCTGGGCAGCGCAAATGTGGGCATTGCTGTGATTGGGAGGAAGAGGAAGCTGGTCATTCTCATGTCACCTTTAATCCCCACATCATCAGTGGGCCTGAGGTTAGGGAACGGCAAAAATGTCCTTCCAGCAAAAGACAAGGTTCCCCGCAATTGTCATTTAGGTTGGAGCACGAGAACTTTGCCACTCTTTAGCATTGAAAATTGGCCTTGCACTACATACAGCAGGAATGGACCCGTCGGCTGTATATCATGGGATTCTATTAAATCCACTGCACTTTCCCAGTGAAGGAATACTATAGCTTTAGACCCTTCATTTGCTAAGGGATGGAGTTTTTCCTTATCACAGCTCAATGTCTCTCCTGGTAATAAATCGCCCGGAACTGGAGCCTTAAGACTGTCAATTTGCACTTTCTGTTTGTATCTCCCCATCCCTCCTGCTGTGGCAGTGTAGAACCATGACAGGAGATGGATATTGAAAGAGAACTCCCCCCGCCCCAATACATTTCACCTGCCCCCCACTTCTGCCTTTTGTTTATTTATTTTCTCCAAGACTTATTTTCGTTTGGCAAAAACCTCCAGGTTAATTTAACAAAGGATTCCTCTCTGAGCTTACCTGAGTTTCCTGCCCATGGGGGACCTGTTCTTCTACCAATTGAAATTTGTCACCGAGTGATTCTGAAAGTTGAACTTGTTTCTTTTAGTTACAAGGGAACAATGTGCCTTCAGGTCAATATGCATCCTAACCACAACAGAATATAAACCTCATTCTCAGACAGAAAGAAATGCATTTCTTCAAAGATGAAGAAAACATAAAAGAGGATGAGGCTAAGGTTGGAGACAGTTTCTGGGCGTTCACAGGTAAGCTGATACTTTGAGATTCTCGGAGATTAGTGTTCTATCAAACAACAGAACATCTTTGGCAAGAAGAAACCTAAGGGATTAATGGTGAGGTTGGGGTGGGTAGCTAACCACGAGGGTATGGGGGACAGATGTGTACAGAGGGTGTAAAAGTCATTCTTCCTGGAGCTGGGAGAAGTTTAGACATTCTGGGGACTGAGCCAGCTACATTTTATTTTAAGCCTCTCAAATCACAAGATTACAACAAGCATGGACAGGTTTAATTATAGTAGATGGAAGGTTAAAAAGCACACACATTTCCAACGAGTGGGCACACACACACACAAACATAGAAGTTCTGTTTTTTTGTTTTGTGTTTCTTTTTCCTGGGGAATTCATGTTACTGCTAATTGCTTAGGGGTAAAGATTTGTTGGAGCAATAGCAGAATTCACTGGCATAATCTATAAACAATTTGAAAATAATCAAAAGAGAACTAAACTTTGACACTAAACTGACACCTTGAAGAGAGCAAATGAGAGAATAAAAACGGCATTGGAGAGCACAAATGGATCCTGGCCGATTCTAAACACTGTGTGTGTGTGTGTGTGTGTGTGAGCGCATGTGGGTGTGCACAAGCACTCGTGTACATGAGTGTGAATTGAGAAATTCAGTCATGAAGTAGAAAAATAAATGAAGCTTCAACAAAATGCATTTGGGGTAAGACAGCAGATTGGTTTGAGGGATAATATAAAGGCAGCCACCAATATGTGAGCTGCAAAGTTGAAATTGGGTGGTGTTTTTTTTCTGTTCTTTATTACAGTGTAACAGACCATGCCACAACTTACTGATGATTTTTTGATATTCCCCACAATTCTCTGCGTTGTCTGGGCTCAGTTGGGCAGCTCTGCTGCAGCTCATGGCAACAGCTGAGGTCACCCACTTGGCTGCATTCAATAGGGCACATCTGGGACTGGAAAGTCTAACACAGCCTCCCTGGAGTACCTGGAGCTCTGGTGAGGACAGCTGGAAGCCTGGGACCTCTCCTCCTTGGTGATGTCTCTGGCAGGTTAACTGTGTCCCTTTACAGAGTGGTTCAGAGTTCACAGAGAGTAACAGCAGAAGCTTCCAGGCCTCCTAAGGGCTAAGCTGGCGTTGTGTCATTTCCTTCTCATTCTGTTGGAGAAAGCAAGTCACCAGACCAGCCCAGATTCAAGGGGAGGGGAAATAGAGCCCACCCCTGTTGGGAGGAGTGCCAGCAGGTACAGGCACGGCTGGAGTTGGTGACCGCCATTTTGTAGACAGTTTCCCTCAGTATTGTAAACATATGGGGTCAAAAGGGAGGGGTCAGAAATCTGAACTCTGCTCTGGTTTAAAAATATGTAATGTCTTCATGCATGAGACAGAGTTATAGTTTCAGTTCAACTCGTGGGCAGTCACAAAATCCTTCACTTCAGGTTTGCGCTGAGAAGTGAAATTCATTGCCTTCATGAGTTAACACTTCCATGCAACCTGGAAGCTTCCTTCAGCTCCAGAGAGTCAATGGACTGGGGTCATGGTATTGCTACTGTGTGGACAGCCTGGCCTTGAGCTTTGCTTCCAACTGACAAGTGATCAGAGAGTTTTAAATAATTTTAATTCTTTTTTCCACTTTTATTGAATTTGTGGCAGTTGGATTAGCCAATCAATTTAGAAAGACTAAATAGTTTAATGACTACTGTTCCATTCTTCAGTTGTTTATTATCACAATTACATTGAAATAGGAAAATCTTATACTATTGTTTGGTTTACTGATATCTTTAGTCTTTATCTTCTTTCTTGTATACTTATATCTTTAGTTGAATAATATAAACTTAATAAGACTACTTAATTGTATGATGAAGTTATTAGGACTTTGGTTTGGCTGTGACCTGGTCAGGATTAATTTTATAATACTTTTGGGAAATTCATCTTCCATTAAATCAATGCATATTTATTGAGTGTCTGCCATGTGCACTATAGTATATTTTTAAGGGCACAAATGTTCTGTCAAGAAGTTGTATCATTTAGACAGGTCTTTTTGATACCAATCCATGTAGAAATCATGATTTTACATAATCATCGAAACAGATTGAAAAATAAATATGTTGAAAAGATGAAGTGGTTGACAAGAAATGAATCGACAAAAAGATAATATATTCTATGGCAAATACAAATGCTGTCTTTCTGTCTTTTCAGCAGTTAAAAATGAATTTTATACCATGGGAGGCCATAGATTTTCCTAGAGACTAAAGAAAATACAGAAAATAAAAGATTGTCAAGGGATATGTTAAACATAATGAAACTATAACCTACAATTCTATGGCAGCAAATACTTGTAGAGTTGATATTGTGATACATTAAGGTGAGCTGTTTACTAGCAGGTTATTATTGAAAGGTGAAACAACCATGAATTTAAAAGAGTATATGTAACAATCAACATTATTTTAATCCATCCCAGAGTTTCTTTTTTTTTAAAGTGTGTTATGGGAAATGAAAGTAAGAACGAGCATAGAGAATAAAATAATTAAAAAATTTTTACTTATTAACGTTTAAGAAAAAAAAAAAATAATACAATTATAAAACAATCTTTCCTATAGCCATTTAAAAAAAAAATTCTAAAATCTTCATTACATTTCTAAATAATTTTCCCTAACAAGCAAACATACCTCAACATTTTAAAAGGTGAATTCTTTCATCTCTATCAGCGGTCAGCAAACTACAGCCCAAGGGTCACATTCTTCCCGCCACGCCCATTGGTTTAGGTCTTGTCAATGGCTGCTTTCATGCAACAACAGCATTCTAGCTTTGACAAAATCCCAAGGCTGTAGACCTGCAGAGCTGAAAATCTTTAGTATTTGACTCTTTACAGAAAAAAGTTTGCCAATCCTAGATGCAGAATATACAATTTAAAATTTTTTGTAGTGTAGTAAAGATAGAGGACCTTGACTCTGAAAGAAGATTGTGATATGAATGATTCCTATACTATATTATAGTATACTATTCTATTCTACTCCATTTTATTCTATTCCATAGTACAAGGTTTTCAAAGAGAATTGTTAGCATTGGAACTGTCCCCACCCCACTCCAAATAAATCTTACCTGGGATCTCTGTATATGAAATAAAGATGGAGGTTGAGATGCAATGGAAGTTGTGATGTTTAAGATGGGGGTGGAGGCCTTGGAACTCTGGCAATTACACTGTTCTGTAAGCCCTCCTCTCTCCAATGAAACCCATGAAGCTTCCTGAAGAGAGTTCTGGACTACAAGATTGCTTCTGGGTCAAATGGATGAAATTAACAAAATGTCAGAGCACAAAGGAATTAGAGCAATTGTTTTCTCTTTAAAGAAGAAGAAATCAAAACCCAAGAAACGTAAATGCTTTACGCCAGGGCCTGCACCTGTTATTAACAGAACTAAGATCTAAGACCAGAACTGAGTGACCTGCTTTACAATCCACATGTGCTCTGTCCTTTCCTGCAGAGAATGATGCAGAAGTTGGTATCACTTGGTGACATGGTAACCCCAAGACCAGAAATATCTTCTTATAATACACTCAGACAGGTTAAATAGCTTTCTAAGCAGTGACCTAGAAAGAGAGAGAGAAGACTCAGATGAGAACAGAACCACACTTTAAAATAAAAGAAATTAAAGACGGCTCACTGAAAGTGAATTTTAAAGGAAAATTTAAAAATAAACCGATGACTCTGTCAAGTATTTCTCTCCTACAAATGATGTTTTGAGGTTTCATATAGCCAGGGCTATGTTAGATTATTTGAAGTTCTATTTATGATTTTTTTTTCTAATTTCAGATTAAGAAATGGTATAGAGATGGTATAGAATTGAGAAGATATAGAGCAGTAATCATTAACTCTTGAGAGAGAAAGAGAGGGGGAGAGAAAATGCTGAGAAAAAACTATAAAGCTATAAAATTAATTTAGAAGAGGAAGTGGAGAATCATTTACTTATTCTATAAGGAGATTTAGGTAGAGAGAATTGAATGACTACAGCAGGAATCTGTCAGGGCACTGAGGTTAAGAGCTTGAGCCTTATGACAAAGCTTATGGGATCTCAAATGAGCACAATGGCCATGAGCACCTAATTAATATCCTTTTCAATTTATGAAAGAGGTTAGAAAATCTATTTTGGCCTGGGATTTCCTCAGCCTTGCAGAATAGAGTTTAGCTTATTACATTTCTAATAATATTATTACTACTCCTTGATAAAAGTTAGAAGCAAATTAGAGCATTAACCATTACTACCTGTTATATCTTTTGAGAGGAAGATGTTTTTCAAGTACCATCAAAGATCTAATAGTAATTACTGAACGCTTGATTCCTGTTTCCCCTTGTTTTAATGACTCTATCAATTTTACAGATGAAAATTTGAATGAAAACTTTAGGAAACTTTACTGGTGGGCATCCAGCCAAAATGGGATTACCATGCTTAGGAGTCAAAGAAGATAATTCACTGGAACTCACATATATTTCTGTTTCTGGAGATACTTGTGTTTGTGTTCTATAATGATCTGTCATTGAAAAAAATCCCATTGATATTAGAGGTAAAATTGAGTCAAAATACGTATAGATAATGATTGGCTTCTGCTTGTAGCCAATTCCAAATCCAAACATATTGGAACAGGTCTCCTCCTGTAAAGAGGAGAGCACCTTAAACCAGGAATCAGGATTGCTAGATATTAGTTCTGGCTTCTCCAGTCTTTTGTTTTGCAACATTGGATCAAAGTGTTGAATCTACCTTGAACTGGTTGTATTTGTCTATACAGTATAGGTGTTTAAATAATAAAAATTTGCACAGAGCTGTCTCTCCTAATGATTACGTGATAGCTTCTATTTTATTTGGGTAACCCCCAAAAAACTTTGATTTTTTTTTTAGTTGGAAAACTTTACCATTTCTATTTTTTGTTTGCTACCCCTTAGAAGTTTTTGGATCCTGTAGATTTCAGGTTGGAAAAGACCTGAGATTACCTTGCTCAGTGGTTCTCAAATGTATGCATGTATCAAAATGAACTAGATCACCTATTAAAATAGTGAGTCCTGAATCATCTCCCCATCCCACCCCCCCACCGCCCCAGTTTCTGATTCAGTAGGTCTAGAGTAATATCCCCGATTTGCATTTCTAATAAGTTACCAAGTGATATTAATGCACTGGTCCAGGGACCACACTTTGAGAACTACTGGTCTCACTCAGACTCTTTATTTACCAGATTGGAAAACAGGCCGTTCAAAGTTAATTGAATTATGCATGCTTACTCATCAAGTTAGTGGCTGAAACAGACCAGCAAAACCCTAGACTTCCAGATGCTGAGGTCAGAGCCTTTCCCAGGACACCACAATTCCCCACTTTGATTTTGGGTTATATGATACAGACTGAAAAATCCAAATGAATTTATTCCAATCCACACTGCCACTCAGATTAGGATTTAAAAAAAGTAAGAAATCTTTACACTCCTGTGGAGAGGAATTTTTTCATTCAGCAACAAAAAATCCAAATACCCAGTAATTTTTTTTTTTTTTTTTAAATTTGTGGCCTACACTTGGGCCATGTTTGCATGACAGAGAATTAAGGCTGAAATGGTGCAAAGAAGGCAAGATGCATTGCGAGTGAAAGATTTCTGTCACAACAAAGACAGACTAAAAGAAAACAACCCAGCTTGTTTCTACTAACACATTTTAAAAAATATTTTCAGGCTTGATTTTTAGTTTTTATTAATAACAGAAACTGAGCAGGTTTTGGTTTCATGAAAGATTTTGGTAGATTTGGAATCATATTTGTTTTTTAAAAAAATCCCCTAGACCCTGATTTTGCAGAGGTGAGATTTTTTTCCTGAATCCCTGGAAATAAGCACAAACAATATGCTTCTGAACCCAATGAGGACCTTTAAAAGACAAATATGTTTCCCTAGATGCACTGAACTCTGGGCTTTTATAGCACATTCTTCATCCTTTGGACTGGTCCTTTGCCTCTCCTTTTCTTCCCAGCTTGTCCAACTACTGCTCATCCTTCAGGGCTGAGCTTACATGCTCTTTTCTGAAACTCCAGAGGTAAAGGAGGTAAAGGACTTGAGGTGGCCCCCCTCTAAGATGGCTCTCAAGCATCCTCACATTCTGACGTTCTTGCCCTTGTGGAGTCTCTCCCCTTGAATGTGAGCTGAACCTAGTGATCAGTGGAACAGCATTTCTAACATTAGGTTATACAAAGACTCTGGCTTCTGTCTTGCTTGCCCTCTCTCGCTTGCCCACAGTTGTCATGTCATGAGCTGCCCTCTATGTGGCAAGAAACTAAGGGGCTGGGTGTCTGGCCAACAGCCAGGAAGCAACTGAGGCCCTCAGTCCTACAACTCATGAGGCACTGAACCCCCAACAAAGGTGCGAGTGCGCTTGGGAGCTGATCTTTCTGCCAAACCTGCGGATGAGACTGCATCCCAGCAGTCCTGTAGCAACCTTGAGACAGAGGCACCAAGGTAAACTGTGCCCAGATTTCTGACCCATAGAAACTGTGAGATAATAAATATTTGTTGTTTTAAGCTGTAAAATTTGGGGGTAACTTGGTAAACTACCACAGGGCCCATCACATTTATTGAATCTCCCTGTAGGCCAGTGGATCAAACATTTTAGATGGCAAGCTCTTAAAAATAGAGATTCCCAAACCCAGTCTTCAGATAATCTGACTCAATAGGTCTGGAATAAGGCCCAGAAATCTGTGTTTTAAACAAGCATTCTAAGTAATTTTCAAGCATTATAGTCTCTGGACTATACTTTTGAAAACACTCTTTAGTTTGGAAGCCATAAGCAACCATATTTGCCTTATCCATGGCTATATACCCATGTCTGAAACATGATAGATTCAAAAGAAATATAATTTAATTAGTGAATGCATACTGATACACAATATAGAGAAATTTTGGATGACTTTACAAAAATTTAGTTATAAGTATAATATAAATAAGCAAATTAAGTTCTCTGTTCTCAGAACCCTTATGTGGTTATCTTAACTTTTCTTAACTGTAGCTGTTTATGCATTTACACATGTAAATTTCCCTTTTCCTTAAGAACTAAGACTGTATCTGATCCTTTTTATCCATCTACCATGACCCCATGGCACCTAGCAAAGTGTCTTGGCATATTTTTAATTCTCCACTGTACCTGTTTATTTCTTCCTCTTTTATTTGTTGTAATTTAACAATATACATTTTTTAAAAGCAGATAACTCTATCTTAACTTTTCACAAGCTCATCAACATGATAGTCAATGTATCATCATAGAAAGAATAGGAATTTTCAAATTATACATGCCTGGCTTTGAATTCCTGTTTCTGTATCTAATAACTGAGGGTCCTTTGGCAAATCATTTAAATTCTTGAGTCTTTGTTTTCTTCTGCTTAAATGGTGGCTGGTGTTCTTGTGACATTTGAAAGAATTAATATGCAAGAAGTCTTATACCTGGTGGATGCTTGAGTTCTCATCATTTTAACTTATTTTTAATATACTCCTTTTTGTTTGTTTTTGCTTGTGCTATGGGTTGAATTACGTCCCCCCCAAATTCATATGCTGAAGCCCTAACCCACAGTACCTCAGAATGTAACTGTACCAGAAATAGGCCCTTTGAAGAGGTAATTAATTTAAACTGAAGTTGTTAAGGTGGCCTTAGTCCAATCTGTCATCCTTATAAGAAGAGAAAATCTGTACACACAAAGAGACACAAGGTATATGTGTGCAGAGAGGAAAGACCATGTGAGGACACAGCAAGAAGGTGGATGTCTGCAACCAAGGAGAAGAGGCCTCAGGAGAAACCAACCCTGTCAACACCTTGATCTTGGACCTCTAGCTTCCAGAAATGTGAGGAAATAAATTTCTACAGTTCAAACCCCTAAGTCTGTGTTATTTTGTTATGGGAGCCCTAGCAAACGAATATATTTAATATCATAAAATGTTTTCATGCTGCTGTTTAATCGTAGTTATGATTTTGACCGACTACACAAATACCATTGAATTGCCGTAGTTTATACAACAGTCCAATTGGATATTTAATGTTTTTGTTACTTTGTAAATAGAAATAGTTCTGTCAGGTCTGGCCTGTTTTCTAGACTAGCCCTTCCCTCCTTATCCATAGGATAGTGATGGCATTCATACGAAGAGCTTGTTCCCTTTGGTCTGAGCACCAACCCTGATCTAAAGCAAGAGACAGTATTTAAGCAGCTCTAGTGCCTTCATCTTAGGCACTGGCTAAATTCACCTTGGCCATGGTCTGCTTCTCCCTTCCAGCAGCTTGGAGGACTGGGCTAATTCTCCATGCTCCCTCGGCCTCTGTCCTTATTGCTGCGCTCCTGACTTGGCCCCTGACCCTGACACTTTACCAGCTGGTGGTCCCTTAGATAGAAGGTCAAAGAGACAGCGCTGTTAACTACCCAGACAATTTTAGTTCAACTTTTACTAGTCTTTTTTTCTAACCCAGGGATCAAAAAGATATCATTCAGTTGTGTTCGGGGTATAAACTCAGGTAGGCAAACCCAGGAAAAGACTGAGGAAGAAGTGATGTGCTTGCTTGTGTGTCGTGGGAGAGGGAGGATGGCTGTGGTGGTGAAGGCGGATGAAAGACCAGGGCTGAGCCTTCTAACCCTTTGATGCTTCAGAAGCTGGAGTTCCAGGCCATGAAAAACAAGCCCAGAAAACATTCCATCTCCTCAAAAAGTAGAAAAATCACAGACCTAGCTCAAGTTTCAACAGCAACCAGAGGGCTTTTGATTACAAATAAGGAAAAATATTCTGAAGAGAAGGTGGTGAAACATCATAATACATTCCTAGAGGGGGCAGTTGAATTACTGTAATGGTCGATCTTTAAAATACAGAATGTCTCCTCTATTTAAAGTTATTTAAGTATCGTTGACTCTAGCCTGAAGAGGAGGAAAAAATGCGAGGACTTATTAAGAGCACATCAGCCCCTGTAATTCCACAGTCTTCATGAATCAGCAGCCATTTCTCAGTGGGTTTACCAATTTCTAATAGTTGATATTATTTTAGGCTTACCAGTAGCTGATTCTTAAACATGCTTCAGGCTTCCAAGGCTGTGCATACCAAGATTTCTGGTAACAGCTGGAAATCCATAATTATAGTTCACGGGGTACAATGCTCATCTGGCAAACTCTGTAAATAAAGCTTAAAAAGCAAATATCTCATTTATATAAACAGTTTCTCAATACTAGGAGATCCATTGCCAGGGACTGGAGAACTAGCTTTTCTCAATTATTCCTTTTGATAGATCAGAAGGTAATAATTTATTACTTCCTGTGAGAGTAAAGAAATATATATATATATTTAATATTTAAAGAATTGATGTAAAGAGTGAAATTTATCTAAAAATATTTCCTTTTTTTGCTCTTTATATAACATGAAAAAGTGGTCGACTTACATTGTTGAAACATCATCAGAAAGAAAATTATTGCTTGAAAGCAATTTCCTACAGGGATGTATTCCCCACAGTTTTGTTTTAAGGAAGTTTCGGGATTAGCGGCCAAAGACTGTGAGGTCTTTCTGTCTTAATGCCTTTTTAAAATCGTTTGAAGTACCATAAACCAACATGAATAAAATGATATGGGACTGAGGAATAAATCATTTTGTATTCCTAAGTGAAAAACAATCAGGTGTATGAGTTGCATTTGAAATAGGCACAATTTATAATTTAAGGTATGAATCAGTTAAAGTTTGCTTTTAGATGCCATGCTTGAAAACCTCCTGACTTGCCATTTTATTCCAAGAATTTATTTGAAAGTGGATTTTGGTGGAGAATATTTTAAACTGAATGAACTCTTAAGCAATTAATGATTACAATTCTAGTAGAAATGACAAGATATAAACCCACAAATACACCACAAGAGACATTCCAGTGACTGCTTAGTATTTGTGGTGGCAGAGGAATGACAGCATGGTCCTCCCTCATTCCAGAACAAGCAATTAAAATGGTCAATCGTGCTCAATTCCATGCACTATACTACTGGTTTAAGAGTAAAGGCAAACACATTTTCTCTTTTTCTTTGTGTTATTTTTACTTTTGTTTGGTTCTGTGCATGTTTAAACTAATTATTTAAGTACTTAGCACAATTTAAACAAAATGAACCAGAAAAAATGCAATTTGCCTATATTCGTCACACGTTAGGCTTACTGGCATCAGTCACTGTCAGAATGGCCCGGGGCACAAGCAGATGCAAAATCTGATTTTAAAATCTCTCAAACTAGATGATTGCATGTTTCAGCCTATATAAGATCTGATTATTGTGCATACTTCTTTTGCGGAGTAACTGACATTACTATGCAAGCAACCCTGAGTCCATCTTTAAGCCTCTCTTCCATCTTACCAGGTCTTTGGACTCGCTGAGCTCCTTTGCTTATTACTTCACTTACTTGAACAAGTGAAAAAGCCAAGGGATCAATAAAAGAAGCAACTGTTTTCTCCTCCTTCTTCTCCTTTTAAAAAATTGAGATGAGGCTTCCCTGGTGGCGCAGTGGTTGAGAGTCCGCCTGCCGACGCAGGGGACACGGGTTCGTGCCCCGGTCCGGGAGGATCCCACATGCCGCGGAGCGGCTGGGCCTGTGAGCTGTGGCCGCTGAGCCTGCGCGTCCGGAGCCTGTGCTCAGCAACGGGAGAGGCCACAGAAGTGAGAGGCCCGTGTACCGCAAAAAAAAACACACAAAAAAACAAAAAACTGAGGTGTAACATATGTACAATAAAATGTGAAACTTCAGTAATCTCAAGTGGTACATTTCTGCATATATACACCTGTGTAATCACCATGCACATCAAATATCTATCATGTCTAACAATCCAGAAGGTTCCTTATGCCCTTTCCAGATTAATAGACCTCTCCCTCTCTGGGGAGTAGCCACTATTCTGACTTTTATTGCCATCAGTTAGTTCCAAGTGTTCTTGAAATTTATATCAATGGAATTATAATGTTCCCTTTTGTGTCTGGATTCATATATAACATTATTAATATTTTTAATGCCAATCTAATCTTAGTTTAGGAGAATGACAAGCAGAGTAATTTCTCCATGTTTCGTTTTAGTTATTCTGCTATTAAAGAAATATGATATGTGGTAAGCTCTTAATTTTTTAAAAAAGATTTAATTCTACGCAAATCGTACCAGGGCTAGCAAAGAGCCACAGAGATTTTAAAAGTTCAAAAACAAGGCACTTCTTTTATTTTTTTCTAAAATTAAGGTTGATTTTATCAGAGAGAGGAGATAATATTAGCCAGACTCTGAGCATCTAGAAGTATGTGAGTTGTTTTTAGAGGAAAGATTTGGAGCCATAGTTCTCTATGCTCATGGAGGAATAAAAGGGAAATAGACTAAAGTGGAAAAGATTTGTTTGGGGCCCCCAAAATGGTATGATGTCCTGAGAAAGTATTACCATATACTCAGGTTTTAGTTTTAGCTCTGTCACCATCTATAGATGGAATAACAAATTACTTCTCTGGTGGTTAACCTAGATTAGGAGTTGTAAGCTCAGATCACTGTAGGGGCCAGGCGGGTAATATCAATGAGTGAAATGGTCTGTAAATCAGTGTGACAAACAGGACAGGAGCAGCCAGATTGATCATACGTTGCCCAATGGGAATACAGGCTAGTATTGCCCAAACAATCCCATTTTCAAGAACATCTAGAAATATGGAATTGTTCATGTGAAGTCCATTACTTTAAGTTTTTAATCTATAGAACAAGGCAACAGTAATTCTCCCAAATAAACAAACAGCACCTTGAAGGGGTATGAAGCCACCAGGTCAAGATCTTTGATTTAGATATTTACTGTGCAGTAGGGCAGCCACTGGCAGCATGCAGTGACTGAGCACTTGGAATGTGGCTAGTCCACATTAAGAAATACTACAAGTGTATGGGACTTCCCTGGCGGTCCAGTGGTTACGACTTTGCCTTCCAAAGCAGGGGGCGTGGATTTGATCCCTAGTCAAGGACCTAAGATCCCACATGCCTCTTGGCCCCAAAAAATTCAAAACATAAAACAGAATCAATATTGTAACAAATTCAATAAAGACTTTAAAAATGGTCCACATTAAAAAAAATCTTTGGGGCTTCCCTGGTGGCACACTGGTTGAGAGTTCGCCTGCCGTTGCAGGGGACACGGGTTCGTGCCCCGGTCCGGGAAGATCCTACATGCTGCGGAGTGGCTGGGCCCGTGAGCCATGGCCGCTGAGCCTGTGTGTCCAGAGCCTGTGCTCTGCAACGGGAGAGGCCACAGCAGTGAGAGGCCCGCGTACCACAAAAAAAAAAAAAAAAAAAAAAAATCTTTATAAAACATTAAAAAAAAAGAAATGCTACAAGTGTAAAATACAGTTAGCACAAAAAGAAATTATTATCTTTTAAATAATTTATATGTTGATTACATGTTGAAATGACAATATTTGAGATATATTTGGTTTAATACCTGCAAGGTATATAATCCCATATACCCCTCTTTCTTCCTCTTCAACAAGGAAAAGGAACAAAAGAAAGGATAAAATATACTTGAGTCAGATCAAATCAGCCCTCTTGTGTCTCCCTCCCACCCTCCTTATCCCACCTCTCTATGTGGTCACAAAGCACTGAGCTGATCTCCCTGTGCTATGCGGCTGCTTTCCCCTAGCTACCTATTTTACGTTTGGTAGTGTATATAAGTCCATGCCACTCTCTCACTTTGTCCCAGCTTACCCTTCCCCCTCCCCGTGTCCTAAAGTCCATTCTCTATGTCTGTGTCTTTATTCCTTTTCTGCCCCTAGGTTCTTCAGAACCAATTTTTTTTTATAGATTCCATATATATGTGTTAACATATGGTACTTGTTTTTCTCTTTCTGACTTACTTCACTCTGTATGACAGAGTCTAGGTCCATCCACCTCACTACAAATAACTCAATTTTGTTTCTTTTCATGGCTGAGTAATATTCCATTGTATATATGAGCCACATCTTCTTTATCCATTCACCTGTCAGTGGACACTTAGGTTGGTTCCATGTCCTGGCTATTGTAAATAGAGCTGCAATGAACATTGTGGTACATGACTCTTTTTGAATTATGGTTTTCTCTGGGTATATGCCCAGTAGTGGGATTGCTGGGTCATAGCGTAGTTCTATTTTTAGTTTTTTAAGGAACCTCCATACTGTTCTCCATTGTGGCTGTTATCAATTTAAATTCCCACCAACAGTGCAAGAGGGTTCCTTTTTCTCCACACCCTCTCCAGCATTTATTGTTTGTAGATTTTTTGAAGATAGCCATTCTGACCAGTGTGAGGAAATAACTCATTGTAGTTTTGATTTGCATTTCTCTAATGCTTAATGATGTTGAGCATCCTTTCATGTGTTTGTTGGCAGTCTGTATATCTTCTTTGGAGAAATGTCTATTTAGGTCTTTGCCTATTTTTGGATTGGGTTGTTTGTTTCTTTGATATTGAGCTGCATGAGCTGCTTGTAAATTTTGGAGATTAGTCCTTGGTCAGTTGCTTCATTTGCAAATATTTTCTCCCGTTCTGAGTGTTGTCTTTTTGTCTTGTTTATGGTTTCCTTTGCTGTGCAAAAGCTTTGAAGTTTCATTAGGTTCCATTTGTTTATTTTTGTTTTTATTTCCATTTCTCTAGGAGGTGGGTCAAAAAGGATCTTGCTGTGATTTATGTCATAGAGTGTTCTGCCTATGTTTTCCTCTTAGAGTTTTATAGTGTCTGGCCTTACATTTAGGTCTTTAATCCATTTTGAGTTTATTTCTGTGTATGGTGTTAGACACTGTTCTAATTTCATTCTTTTACATGTAGCTGTCCAGTTTTCCCAGCACCACTTATTGAAGAGGCTATCTTTTCTCCATTGTATATTCTTGCCTCCTTTATTAAAAATAAGGTGACCATTTGTGTGTGGATTTATCTCTGGGCTTTCTATCCTGTTCCATTGATCTCTCTTTCTGTTTTTGTGCCAGTACCATACTGTCTTGATTAGTATAGCTTTGTAGTATAGCGAAGTCAGGGAGTCTGATTCCTCCAGCTCTGTTTTTCTTTCTCAAGATTGCTTGGCTATTCAGGGTCTTTGTGTTTCCATACAAATTTTGAAATTTTTTTTTCTAGTTCTGTAAAAAATGCCATTGGTAGTTTGATAGGGATTGCATTGAATCTGTAGATTGCTTTGGGTAGTATAGTAATTTTCAAAATATTGATTCTTCCAATCCAAGAACATGGTATATCTCCCCATCTATTGGTGTCATCTTTAATTTCTTTCATCAGTGTCTTATAGTTTTCTGCCTATGGGTGTTTTGTCTCCTTAGGTAGGTTTATTCCTAGGTATGTTATTCTTTTTGTTGCAGTGGTAAATGGGAGTGTTTCCTTAGTTTCTCTTTCATATTTTTCATCATTAGTGTGTAGGAATGCAAGAGATTTCTGTGCATTAATTTTGTATCCTTCTACTTTGCCAAATTCATTGATTAGCTCTAGTAGTTTTCTGGTAGCATCTTTAGAATTCTCCATATATAGTATCATGTCATCTGCAAACAGTGACAGCTTTACTTCTTCTTTTCCGATTTGGACTCCTTTTGTTTCTTTTTTTTCTCTGATTGCTGCAGCTAAAACTTCCAAAACTATGTTGAATAATAGTGGTGAGAGTGGGCAACCTTGTCTTCTTCCTGATCTTAGTGGAAATGGTTTCAGTTTTTCACCATTGAGAATGATGTTGGCTGTGGGTTTGTCATATATGGCCTTTAGTATGTTGACGTAAATTCCCCCTATGCTTACTTTCTGGAGGTTTTTAATATCATAAATTGGTGATGAATTTTGTCAAAACTTTTTCTGCGTGTATTGAGATGATCATATGGTTTTTCTCCTTCAATTTGTTAATATGGTGTATCACATAGATTGATTTGCATATATTGAAGAATCCTTGCATTCCTGGGATAAACCCCACTTGATCATGGTGTATGATCCTTTTAATGTGTTGTTGGATTCTGTTTGCTAGTATTTTGTTGAGGATTTTTACATCTCTGTTCATCAGTGATTTTGGCCTGTAGTCTTCTTTGTTTGAGACATTGTTGTCTGGTTTTGATATCAGGGTGATGGTGGCCTCATAGAATGAGTTTGGGAGTGTTCCTCCCTCTGCTATATTTTAGAAGAGTTTGAGAAGGATAGGTGTTAGCTCATCTCTAAATGTTTGATATAATTCGCCTGTGAAGCCATCTGGTCCTGGGCTTTTGTTTGTTGGAAGATTTTTAATAACAGTTTCAATTTCAGTGCTTGTGATTGGTCTGTTTATATTTTCTATCTCTTCCTGGTTCAATCTTGGAAGGTTGTGCTTTTCTAAGAATTTGTCCATTTCTTCCAGGTTTTCCATTTTATTGGCATAGAGTTGCTTGTAGTAATCTCTATGATCCTTTGTATTTCTGCTATGTCAGTTATTAATTCTTTTTCATTTTTTTGTCTGTTGATTTGAGTTTTCTCCCTTTTTTTCTTGATGAGTGTGGCTAATGGTTTATAAATTTTGTTTATCTTCTCAAAGAACCAGCTTTTAGTTTTATTGGAATTTGTTTCCTTCATTTATTGTTTCCTTCATTTCTTTTTCATTTATTTCTGATCTGATCTTTATGATTTCTTTCCTTCTGCTAACTTTGAGGGTTTTTTGTTCTTCTTTCTCTAATTGCTTTAGGTGTAAGGTTAGATTGTTTATTTGAGATTTTTCTTTTTTCTTAACGTAGGATTGTATTGCTATAAACTTCCCTCTTAGAACTGCTTTTGCTGCATCCGATAGGTTTTGAGTTTTCGTGTTTTCATTGTCATTTGTTTCTAGGTATTTTCTGATTTCCTCTTTGATTTCTTCAGTGATCTCTTGGTTATTAAGTGGTGTATTGTTTAGCCTCCATGTGTTTGTACTTTTTACATATTTTTTCCTGTAATTGATATCTAGTTTCATAGCATTGTGGTCAGAAAATATACTGGGTACGATTTCAATTTTCTTAAATTTACCAAGGCTTGATTTGTGACCCAAGATATGATCTATCCTAGAAAATATTCCATGAGCACTTGAGCAGAAAGTGTATTCTGTAGTTTTTGGATGGAATGTCCTACAAATATTGATAATTCCATCATGTTTAATATATCATTTAAAGCTTGTGTTTCCTTATTTATTTTCATTTTGGATGATCTGTCCATTGGTGAAAGTGGGGTGTTAAAGTCACCTACTATGATTGTGTTACTGTCGTTTTCCCCTTTTATGGCTGTTAGCATTTTCCTTATGTATTGACCTGGTCCTATACTGGGTGCATAAATATTTACAATTGATGTATCTTCTTCCTGGATTGATCCCTTGATCATTACATAGTGTCCTTCTTTGTCTCTTGTAATAGTCTTTATTTAAAGTCTATTTTGTCTGATATGAGAATTGTTACTCCAGCTTTCTTTTGATTTCCATTTGCATGGAATATCTTTTTCCATCCCCTCACTTTCAGTTGTATGTTTCCCTAGGTTTGAAGTGGGTCTTTTGTTGACAGCATATATATGAGTCTTGCTTCTGTATCCATTCAGCCAGTCTTTGTCTTTTGGTTGTAGCATTTAATCCATTTACATTTAAGGTAATTATCGATATGTATGATCCTATTACCATTTTCTTAATTTCATTGTGTTTGTTATTGTAGGTCTTTTCCTTCTCTTGTGTTTCCTGCCTAGAGAAGTTCCTTTAGCATTTGTTATAAAGCTGGTTTTGTGGTGCTGAATTCTCTTAGCTTTTACTTGTCTGTAAAGCTTTTGATTTCTCCATGGAATCTGAATGAGATCCTTGCTGGGTAGAGTAATCTTGGTTGCAGGTTTTTGCCTTTCATCACTTTAAATATGTCCTGCCACTCCCTTCTGGCTTGCAGAGTTTCTGCTGAAAGATCAGCTGTTAACCTTATGGGGATACCCTTGTATGTTATTTGTTGTTTTTCCCTTGCTGCTTTTAATATGTTTTCATTGTATTTAATTTTTGAGAGCTTGATTAATATGTGTCGTGGCGTGTTTCTCCTTGGATTTATCCTGTATGGGACTCTCTGTGCTTCCTGGACTTGATTAACTATTTCCTTTCCCATTTTAGGGAACTTTTCAACTATCGTCTCTTCAAATATTTTCTCAGTCCCTTCCTTTTTCTTTTCTTCTTCTGAGACCCCTATAATTCGAATGTTGGTGCATTTAATATTGTCCCAGTGATCTCTGAGACTGCCCTCAATTCTTTTCATTCTTTTTTCTTTATTCTGCTCTGCAGTAGTTATTTTCACTATTTTTTCTTCCAGATCAAGTATCCATTCTTCTGCCTCAGTTATTCTGCTATTGATTCCTTCTAGAGAATTTTTAATTTCATTTATTGTGCTGTTCATCATTGTTTATTTGCTCTTTAGTTCTTCTAGGTCCTTGTTCAACATTTCTTGTATTTTCTCCATTGTATTTCCAAGATTTTAGATCATCTTACTATCATTACTCTGCATTTTTTTTCAGGTAGACTCCTTAGTTCCTCTTCATTTTTTTGGTCTGCTGGGATTTTGCCTTGCTCCTTCATCTGCTGTGTGTTTCTCCATCTTCACATTTTGCTTAAATTACTGTGTTTGGGGTCTCCTTTTCACAGGCTGCAAGTTCGTAGTTCCCGTTGTTTTTGGTGTCTGACCCCAGTGGCTAAGGTTGGTTCAGTTGGTTGTGTATGCTTCCTGGTGGTGGGGACTGTTGCCTGTGTTCTGGTGGATGAGGTTGGATCTTGTCTTTCTGGTGGGCAGGACTGCATCCGGTGGTGTGTTTTGGGGTGTCTGTGACCTTATTATGATTTTAGGCAGCCTCTCTTCTAATGGGTGGGGTTGTTTTCCTGTCTTGTTAGTTGTTTGGCATAGTGTATCCAGCACTGTAGCTTGCTGGTCGTTGAGTGGAGCTGGATCTTACTGTTGAGATGGAAATCTCTGGGAGAGCTTTCACCATTTGAGATTATGTGGAGCCGGGAGGTCTCTGGTGGACCATTGTCCTGAACTTGGCTCTCCCACCTCAGAGGCACATTCCTGGCACCCGGCCGGAGCACCAAGACCCTGTCAGTCACACGGCTTTTGGGAAGTCTGAGGTCTTCTGTCAGCATTCAGTAGGTGTTCTTTAGGAGTTGTTCCACATGTATATGTATTTCTGATGTATTTGTGGGGAGGAAGGTGATTTCCACGTCTTACTCCTCTGCCATCTTGAAGGTCTCCCCCCTGGAGCTCATTTAATCCAAGATCTCCATTTTAGAGATGAGGAAATGAAGACTCCAAGAGGTCAGCTTACTTGACCCAGGTCAAAGAGATTAAGTGACAAAGCTAGCACAAGCTTAATGCATTTTCATTATTCTATATAGCATCTTGTTATACTATACCTTATTTAAATATAAATGCTCATTTTTTGTGAGTATACCCTAACTCATACATCATTTTTTATATGTTCTTTATATTTCATGTACATAATCATACTTTCTGCAAGCATTTGCAAATCAGACCAAGTTATTTCTATTGAAGATTTTGATAATTAGATAATCAGCTCTGGATATGAAAATGGGTGGCCTTGAGCCATCTGGTCTTGATTGTAAATTAATCTTAAAAGGGTGAAGATAAATAGGATTCCAGATGAAAAGAGATTAGAAGAAGCTCATCATCTTCTGGTGTTAAAAAATAACACATACTCATTCAATTGGCTGTACAGAAATTTTGTGCATATTCATATTCTTTGTGTTTGGAGAATTTTATCTCTTATAAGAATCATAGAATATTAGACATCACAGAGTACAATTGCTTTATTTTTCAGATAACAAGACTGAGGCTTGTTAAATGAGTTTCCTATGATCATTTTACCAGTTAGTGGAAAGGAAGGTAATTATCAAGTGGTGGACACTTTAAAAAACTTTTGCCAAGTATTTTCATAGATATTTATTTTTCATTATCTATAATATCAATATTATTTTCCACATCTAATCTCTGAAGAAACAGGTCTTCAGAAATATTTCTCGTTGTTGGGTCTCAAAAATACATCTGTTAATTCTAAGATGAAATCCTTTTTACCACCACATATACTTGAGAAGGGGTGGAGTTTAGATTCAAATTCATGTCTATTGATGCCCAATTTTTGGACATTAGTTTAAATGTAGATATTGCCTAATGTATTTTTACTTTTCAGTTAAACCTACTGATGTGATATACTTCTAAAGAGGTAATGTGGCAAACTGAATATGAACATGTAGCATATTATTCCATCTGTATTATTGGTGGAGGTAAGAACTGAGTTTGGTCTAATGTCTTTAAAAGCTCTGGTCAAACAACAGAAAATTCCTACATCAACAGATTATACTTAAAAGTAAAGGTCTGAAATCCACTTTTAAGCTTAATATCAAATACAGTGTCTTTATAAATAATCTTTGTACTGGAGCAAAATTTTCACTTGTATTCTGTGTTATATTTACTATGTGAACTTTTTCTTTGGAGGACATAATTTAACCTATTATATATCCAGATCTATGTACTAAACATGTGTCACAGGCTGCTGTACTAGCAATTATTTTAAAATAGAGTGCACATCTGTTTTTTCAAAGTCATCTGCTCTGCCAACTTGTGTTCAGTCAACATAAAATGAATTGGATTCCGTGACCTTTCAATGAACCATATGATTTTGTTACACATATTAGTTTCAAAAGGATTTACTTTTACAAAGTCATTCTCTATGTGTAATACTATATAGGTAGGGGAATTTTAATGGACATTAAACATTTAGAGAAAGGCATTATGCATAATATTCAAAATAAAATATATTGATTATCTATGATATATTTTTCAACCAGATGCACAGCAGTTTTATATAGGAGAAACGATTTTTATCAACAGTGATGACTGGAACACAGCATGAGCCAAATCTCTCATCTAATTCTATATACATAAGAATGCTCTAGACATTAAATATTTGTGACAAAAAACCCTGAATTTTCTTATGTGATTTGAAAAATGACTAGTTAAGTAATAAAATTATTTTATTTTTAGAAAAAAATATATACACACGCATATTACACACTTGCATACACGTATCTCAAGGATTACAACTGAGTGAAAATATTATGTAAGAAGGTCTATGGTCATTTCAGGGAAACATTGCTCGCTTGTCAGTTTTTTGTGGGTGACCTCAACTCAGAATGACCCCTAATTATAAGTCCTCAGTAAACAGATATCATTCATTTAGTCTAAGACATGGATAAGTTAGGATATAAACCAAGAATTCCAGCCCTCTCCCATCATAATTAATTACATAAAGATTTTCCATGCCTATTCAGCAAAGGAACAAAGAGGGGTCTAAAATGTTTTCATAGATTGAAGTGTAAGAATTCCCTCTTAGGTATGGGATACTTGCCATTGGCAAATAATTTTTTTTAAAGTTAATAAACGGTAAGGCTGGGTTTGAATCTGTTTCATCAAACAGTGAAGTGGTTTTCACTCCATGGCCATTATCAATAGCCTGAGAAGTCAGGGAGTGACAGCAAGAGGGAAAAATGTATCATAAATTAAATAATAAGAAATTATAACTAATATTTACTGGGAACTTCCTATGTACTAAGAATTTTGTTTCTAGTATGTCTTCAAGAGCTTAGAAATGACATTTATAGGAAGGAGAGGAAACTTTAGAGAGTGTAGTTTCCAAATGTTCTAAAGAACCATTTTCCAAAAAAATTTTAAAGACTCTCCAGTGTGATAGGACTCATATTTTATTATTGGTGGAATCATAAAACAGCATGGCAAAAAGCTACTTTGAATTTTAGTAATGCTTTTAAATGAATTTGTGTTGTGTAATCACAATAACATCTGTATAAATATTTTTTAAATTACATATATTTCCGTATGATATAAGGAGTTTTATATATCTGATATGCACACATAGGGTGCAGATACATATATTTATAGTACATATAGATAACTATGTAATAATATACATATATTTTTGTGATATAATACATAACAAATACATATAATGCATAACCATGTATTTAAATGAAGTATTATTTATCCAGTTATTCTACATTCAGTCTTAAAAAGTATATGAATAACTATGCCTTGAAATAACCTTGAGGCCATCCAAGGTGAGAACCACTGTTTTTGTTTTTTTCTCAATTGAGTGTTTTTCTATTTATTTTATTTATTTATTTTTTACATCTCCATGACATTTTTTTAATTCAATTTTTTTATTTTCATACAATTTTAAACGTTACTTTCCATTTATAGTTATTACAAAATATTGGCTATATTCCCAGTGTTGTACAATACATCCTGAGCCTATCTTACACCTAATAGCTTGTACCTCCTACTCTGCCACTTCTATATTGCCTCTCCCCCTCTCCCCACAGTTAACCACTAATTTGTTTTCTATATCTGTGAGTCTGCTTCTTTTATGTCATATTTACTAGTTTGTTGTATTTTTTAGATTCCACATATAAGTGATCTCATACAGTATTTATCTTTCTCTCTGTGACTTAGCATAATGCCCTCCAAGTCCATTCATGCTACTGCAAGTGGCAAAATTTTGTTCTTTTTTTTTTTACAGCTGAGTAGTATTCCACTACATATACACTACAGCTTCTTTATCCATTCATCTGTTGATGGACACTTAGGTTGTTTCCACGTCTTGGCAATTGTAAATAGTGCTGCTATGAACATTGGGGTACATGTATCTTTTCAAATTAGTGTTTTTGTTTTTTTCAGATATATATCCAGGAGTGGAATTGCTGGGTCATATGGTAGTTCTATTTTTAGTTTTTTGAGAAACGTCCATAGTGTTTTTCACAGTGGCTATATCAATTTACATTCCGATCAAGAGTGTACGAGAGTGGTTGGGAGTCCGCCTGCCAATGCATGGGACACGGTTTCGAGCCCTGGTCCGGGAAGATCCCACATGCCTTGGAGCAGCTAGGCCCGTGAGCCACAATTACTGAGCCTGTGCTCTAGAGCCCGCGAGCCACAACTACTGAAGCCCGCGCACCTACAGCCCATGCTCCACAACAAGAGAAACCACCACGATGAGAAGCCTGCACACCGCATTGAAGAGTGGACCCCGCTCGCCACAGCTAGAGAGGGCCCGTGTGCAGCAATGAAGACCCAATGCAGCCAAAAATAAATAAATAAAAAAATAAGTAAATTTATAAAAAAAATAAAGAGTGTACGAGAGTTCCCTTTTCTCCACATCCTTGCCAACATTTGTTATTTGTGAGAACCACTCTTTTTGAAGGTGGAATTTTACTATAACTTGGTGGCTTGTCTCATCAATTCATGTATAGCCCTGACAAGGTGCAAAACATGTTTTCTATTTTGCTAATTTCACAGCTATTTTATTGAAATTTTTTGCATTATTCTTCTTAGGAAATGTCAATGTCATTCATTAAAGGCTTCCATTCTCACATGAGATAGGTTTTCCCTTATATTAATTCAATTTCCACTATATCTTAATAATCTCCATTTCTATATTTTAAAAGTATATTTTCTTTTTAATAATGACATTGAAAAGACAGGGATTTCTTAGAATCTTTCAGTATTTCTACTTTTTTCTTAAGCTTCTTTTGTTCAGCCAATCAGGATTTTCTAACTATATGTGTGACTATATGTATACATAAGCATTACATTTATGTAGCAAATATAATTTCCACAAAGATTGTCTTTCTTGACCTTCTCATAATTTTCTCTTTGGAGAGTTTAGTTTTTTTAAGGCTACTGAAATAGGCTTTCTTAAAATTATTTCTCCTATTTATTTTCCTACATTTCCTAAAAAAAACCCTTACTTCTATCTATTTATGAGCACTTCTTTTTAGGTTGCACCCCTTACCTAAAGTTAAATACTGAATGTCAGTATATTCTGATTTTCCCTGAAGAGTAGCCCATAGCTCTTCTCCACCTCAGTAAAGAATGTAGACTTTAAATAAATAGGTAATCAATGTACATAAGTAAATGTTGTTCTATGGAGACCTTTTAAAGGAAAAAGACTCTCATATACCTGGAGAGATTCAATTATCACCTGGTTTGAAAGGCAAGTGACATGATCAAAGTCACAGGATCCCAGAAATAGAAAGAACCTTGGAAGAAAATTTAGTGATGGATTTCAGTTTATTACTTTTGGAGTCATGAAGAACAGATCTATTCTCTCTTTCTTGTGATAGTCTTATAAGAATTTAAAACCCACAATCATGTCTCTTTTCTAGTCTAAACACCCAATCTTATATGGCATGGTTGCCAATTGCTCCCCTCAAACTCACTTTAGTTAATCACTGAGGACTGAATGAAGCAAATTTATCAGGAGTGGTTGGAGAGTAGCAGTATAGATAAGGACCATCACCTCCTTTATCTAGAAACTAGACCACCATTAAGGCAATCCAAGAAGACATTACGTTCTGTGGCAGACTAATCACATCATCCACTAATTATGATCTTGTTAGCCTCCCCCCTTTCACTCTGTACTTGTGCAGTTTCCCACCCATCCCCCCAAACTCTTGTTCCATAAAGCCCTTGGATTTTCTGTTACTAAGAAAAGAGACGTGTACTTTCCTGTCATCTGGGAGTTCTTCTGAGACTGGGGAAGGTAATTTTCTAGACCACAAGAGGAAGGAAGGATTTCCATTCAATTCTTTTGAACTTGAAACTCAATTGATAGGATAAGAATGAGAATTACAGATACTTTGTCTGGTCATCCCTTCAGCTCACTACCTATTTGAATCAATATATCTTGGACTGTCTAAATTAGAATTCTGAAAAAGATAATGCATTCAGACTTGGGATCCATGAGAAATGATGGTTGTATATTATCCTGAGAATCTAAGTGGTTTTCCTGGTCAGTCCTGATGATTTAGCACTCTCACCCTGCAAAACTCTAATAAATAAAATCCCTATGCCTGAATGATTTGATCTGACATCGTGAGTAAGCAAAATGTCTTCATAATTAATTGTATCCTTCCCAGGCTTCTCTATTTCTGCAGCATATAGGTACAAACCCACACATTAATTTGTGCAAAAACTTTCTAGTGTAAATGTGTACATGGATGTATAAATACATCTGTACAATGGAAAACTGTGTTTTAGCTGTTTCCTCCTAATTGTGTGTTCAGTTTTTTCTTGCCACTTACAGTTGAATATCTTCTATATTAATGAAAATTCTGTGAAGCATATTTGAAAAATCATTTACTTTCAAACACATTGAAATGTATCTCACTCTTCTCATATTTGTGTCATCCATAGCACTATGTTTTTATTGCCACCTGGGATTACTTAATAATCCAAAAAAGGAATGAAAGCAATATGATATCTAATTATTCCACTGGTAAGGAATGTTTGTATCAAGCAAGCAAAAATGATTCTCATCATAAGAAAACATGTTTAATGTGAAGGTTAATATCTAAATTGGGGGGGCGGTGGGAGAGAGAGCGAGAGAGAGAAATACACAGGGGTTGAAACTGAGATTTATTAACACTTGTAAAAGCCCCACTAAAATCCTTCAATTTATGGCAGTTAAGCAAATTTACATTCGGAATCACTTGAGATTTCACATCTAAAGCAGATCATTTGATGTTTTATGAATTATCAGAGGTCTAAGAGACAGGCACTTACAGCATGGTATCACATTTTATCGAAGACCTGATTTTCATATTCATCTGAGATCTTATTTTACTTACCGCGTTTGACAAGAGTGATTTCAGGGAAATACTCACTTTTTTATAGTGTTACAGGAGAAAAAATAATGGAACAGGAAACTGTAAAGAAAAAGCTACCTGTCCTTCCCGGCAATAATGTGAACAAGTAGACATTTATAAGATTAAATAATCCAAACAAATATGTGGGATTTAACATTAAATGAGAAGAAAAAAGAAGACTTGGCTATAAAGGGTGATTTTGGAATAAGATAGCATCTTCTCATTTTCTTTATTTCTTTGGGTTCAGCAGAAAATTGGGAGAACATATGCTGACCCATGATTTGTCAACATTGCATTAGGAATATTTTAATCAAGAGGCAAGGCATTAAGCTACATTTCCTGGAAAAGATAAAGGCAAGCTAACTCGAAGTCTAATGTACCTTTGCTTTAACAGATCTGCCTTTTTAAGAAGGATACCTCACAGCATCCAAATATTTGGATGAAAATCATATTGTTTTGGGGGTTTTCAAAGGTGGATTTTTCAAACTCCCATATGTAGCGGCTTAAGCTTTTGGGTTGGTCATATTGTTGCCTAGCCATTTTGGAAATTAAGACAAAAAAGTCAGAAAGGTTAACCCTTTCTTTATTTAAAATTATGATATTTCATGTATCATAGATTTGTGGCATTAATTTGGATTTTTTAAGGTATTGCATTAAAATACTACTTATGTTGATGACTGAGACTCTGGTGCCTCCAAATTTAAATTTTGTACCTAAGATAAGTGCCTTACTTGCCTCATCTAGTATGTCACATTTTGGAAGATGTCATTTATACATAACTTTATTCTTTCATTTTATAGTTGAGGCTCATCCCCCCTTCAACCCCTACATTCTCAGTGGACTTAAAGAACAGATAATTATAATACTTCTTTGTAAGCATTTTTCTTATGCTTGGAGGTTAAGTCTTTCTCTAGGCTTTGTTCTTTGTTCTATGTTGATTGACTTTAGAATCTTTAGTTTTTTCATATTTTAACTCTTCATTTTTACGTCTCCAAAATAAATTTTCTTCACATTTCCCAGTTTCATGCTAGAGGAAAGATCTGTTCTTAGGGCTTTTACTTTTTTGCATCTTTGTGTTTTACTTGATTTTTAAAGATTGTGCCAGGTGTGTTTATTTTCCTTGCTCATTTCCCTCCCTGTAGTTAGAGGGAGGGACAAGTAGTCATGGCTTCCTTGAGGAGCAGGTTATTGGCCGAGGACTTCGTGTGCTGAGTAAGGTGGTGTGAGTGAGTGTGTACGGGAGTGGAGCTCAACAAATCAGCACTGTATGAATATTGTACAGGCAAATATCAGGCTTTTGGAGTGAGACTAATCCTCATTCTGTGAGCTGAGACTCCTTAGTTTTAGATACTTAACAACAACCATAAATTTAAAATATAAAAAGCCATCTGATACTGGTCTCATCACACTTTTGCCTCTTCGCAGAGATTTCAGAAATAGAGGTTCACTGGATTCAGCAATAAAAAGTTTGAGGGGAAGGATGAAAGGGGAAGGGCTTTGACTGTCACCAAAGAAGAAAAATCTATGACAGAAATTCTAAATAATTCTTTTACTGCCAGACTTACATATACCTAACTTTTCCCTGTTTTCATTCTGCAAAATTTGTTCTTCAGTACTCCAGTTATAACCATTCAACCTTATTCTAGTTGTAGTTACAACTAGATTGCCAATTGTTTTGGCAATTTACTCAGTTGCTTTGGATTTCATTACCTCTTTTCCAAGAATCTGGAATTTCCTTTACCCTTCAGAACTTAATAAGAACCTTCTTTCTGTTGAATACTTAGGTCACTGATAGAAATGTTAAACAACCACAGGTTCAGAGCTGACCCTTGAGGAACCGTGGCACCATTTGTTGTGTGTCCCTAGGTTGACACTGATCCATTGATAACCTCTCTCTGGGTCTGACTTACCAGCTGGTTTTCTACTCACTTTATAACTGAACGGTTCAGACCTTGTTTTTCCACTTAATTGATGTGTGTGTTGTGTGGGGCAGAATCAAAGACCCTGTTAAAACTTAAGATTGATTGTATCTCTAGCTTCCTTTGGTTGATCAGAACTCCCACAAGGATATCAGCCTGGTCAGACTAGACATATTCTTGTCAGTGCCATGCCGGTTTTCTTATCAAAGTGTTTACTTGATAAATCTCGTGGGATAATTTCAATATTTTTTTCCTAAGTGTCAAAATTCCGATGAAATTACAATATAGATTTCAGCTATACCATAAGTTCAAAATCCAAGGTAGCTTTTAACTTTTCTTTTAGAATACAAAAGAACGATTAGTATTCTTTTAGTGCATTCAGCCAAAGTTCATAGAGTTTAGGGAAGACAATTTCTGGGAACAAAGCAAAGAAATCAGAGTTTTCAGAAATCTTTCTGGAATATGTCTACACCACTTCTCTCTTCATTTCCTTCTACTCTTTTCCTGGACTTGGCATATATTGACAGTCATTCAGGTAAGAAATCACCCCATTTTGAGAGCTATAACTTCATCTTGTTCATTAATGTCTCTGCTTTAGGGTAAAAATAACGGGTACATCAATGTCTACTTGCAGGTATAATAAAAATAGACATATCACACAGAGATGGATCATTTGTCTACTTTATAAGGAATTCCTTTCCATGCCCAGGGAATTTAAGTATTCACTTGAAAGGAGCAGTGGTGGCAGTGAGGCTTCTGCTGTTCTTCATTCACCACAAGATAGTAATTCAATTAATTTATTACTTTAAAAGACTTTGATGCAATAGTGATGAACATGACCTACTCATGTTGGGAACAGATGAAAATACTGTGTTGGCAAAAAAGATGTGATACTGTTTAGAGTGTTCTAAGGCATAGGAATATGTTGAAGATTCAGACTGAAGGAAGGGAATATATAAAAAAGTTAAGATAGAGGAGATGCATAAAAATTTCCGTATATTTGTTAAGATTTCTTATTGGGAGATAATGAAACTTGCTTTCCCTTGAGAGGAGAACATTTTACTTCTTCCTATTTTACGGCTAAAATTCTAAATTTTTATACTATGTTTTTTTGAATGAATAAAAGGTGTCACAGAAACATAACTGAAAACACAGAATGCAATATAGATATGAACTTTCCATGAATATTTTAGATGTGGGGAAGGATGGCCATGATGATGAATCTTCCATACCTGACAAATGTTGAGGGTTCTGCTAGTGCCTGGAGAGGATACCTAAAGAGGAAAGAACCTTTGTCCCTGCCACTTAAGGAGCTTCCAATTTAGTTCTGGGAGTGGTTGACACTCAAGATGAGGCCCTTTATCATCAACCACACTGCTGGCCAGGAATTAAAAATGAAACATCACATGGTGCACTGGGTCATTTCAGCATTTTAAAATTGACTTCTTCTATGTTCAACCGCACCCATCTTTTGTCCTAACATTCTCTTACTTCTGTCTATTGTTAATAAGTTTATTTTCCTCATTAGATTATAAATTCCCTCATGGCATAGTGTTTTGATATGTACTCAAGTATAATACACACAAAAGAAAAGAAAACACACTTAAAAAAAAACATGTATGAAGTTCAGAAGCAACTGGCAACCAGTTAAAGCAAAATCCAAGATGCAGTGCTGGCATGTATGGTTGGGCAGTTTGTGTACTGCACAAGGATTCTAGATCAATTGAGGCCAGCCAGGGTTCTTTTCACCAAGCCTTGTGCTTGTGATATTGTGCCTGCCTGGTTTATTGGCTTTTGTCTGCCCTGCCAGGGTGCCTGCAGTTAGATATCACCCTCAAGATCTGAACTTTAAATACTTATTAGCAGAGTGACAAAGAATTATCAGCAATTGGTTTTAAAATCTCTAATTCAGGAATCCCAAGGCAGATGCTATAGGGTAACAAAAAACATCAAAAAAGAAGAGAATACAAGTAGGGCTAAGAGTGGATCATTTCTTTTAACTATACCCACTAAGGGCCCCAGTAATTCTGTGGGGAAGAGAAATGAGAAGTAGATAATCTGAAGTAGATAACTGCTTTCCATTTGTAATTTGTTTGATAGATACTAATGACTATGCTTCTGGTAACTATTTAGTAAACTGATTGCAATTCACATCCACAGTGTGGGTTCTCATTCACAATGATGCCTATTATTGCCTTTATTACCTGAGATGAAGAACACCTGTAAGAATTGTTATAGAACACACTTCACCTCGAAGGACTCCAGGTGGTAACTACAATCATGATTCAGGTGTGGGGATGATTAAACCAGGTAAGCAGAATCATACTGAATGCCTTAGATGGCTTGTCCCAACCGGCTGTGTCTTGTTAGGTGAGCTGATACTTCCGCCACGTACTATTTGCACAGCCAAGGCTGGGAGTCTGCCATGGATGCTGTTCTAGGCACACACGGGAGTAACTGGAGAGGAGTAGTGGGCTTTTTGCTTTTTTTTTTTTTTTGCGGTACGCAGGCCTCTCACTGTTGTGGCCTCTCCTGTTGCGGAGCACAGGCTCCGGACGCACAGGCTCAGCGGCCATAGCTCACGGGCCTAGCCGCTCCGCGGCATGTGGGATCTTCCCAGACCGGGGCACGAACCCGTGTCCCCTGCATCGGCAGGCGGACTCTCCACCACTGCGCCACCAGGGAAGCCCGAATAGTGGGTTTTGAATGGAGCATTAGGAGAGGAAGCTGTTCCAGGTGGAAGTTTCAGGCTGGAGGCCTACAGGGTGAATCTGGCAATTGCTTGTGTTTGATTTGGCCTGCAGAAAGTTTATGTAAATCGGGAGATATCATGGTTGATCAAAACATAGATGCTAACTAGCTTAGCATCTAATATCTTACCCAACATTTTTATTCACTTGTGTGTCCTGTCTGGTCTCTAAAAGCAGTTGAGTTTTTGAATCCCATGAGCATCTGTCTTTGGAAGTAGAAATGGAAAAAGAACAATTACGTTGAAAGAGAATGGACAGGAACAATCTTGAAGCGTCTATTGCAGTATTTAGTCATGATGCAATGAGCAGTTGGGAACTTTTTTCAAAATGTTTGAGCTTAGTGAATCTTACTATGTACAACATGATCAAACTGACCCCAAACTATTTCCAGAATGCATGATTTGTGTTTTATGAGTACTGAGTAAATATTATAACCTTCAAGTATACCTCACATGAACAAACAGATGGAATTGTGTCTTTGGTTATGTCCCAGAAGACTTTCTAACTCTTCTAAGGTACTTAGTTTAATAAAGAAAAAAATTTTCAATATTCTTAATGCAACAAAGCAAAAAAGTGTCTAATTCTGTGATCATATTTCTCCAAATTTTGAAGTTAGTGAAACTTACCAGGCCCAGAATCATAAAAATGACCCCAAACTATTTCTACGATGCATGATTTGTGTTCCATAAGATGAGTATTGAGTAAATATTAAAACCTGCAGATACATCTCATACGGACTTGAACCTATAATGATTTGAAACTGTTCCACAAGATCACTTTTTATTGGGGTGGAGGTTTAAGGAACGCATGAAAAAAAGTTAAGAGCTAGAAACTTCTAGGGGCTATGACCAAAATAACTTACTACGCAATTCAGCTACGCAGTATCTTGGTGATTCCAGTCTTACTCCTGTTAGTACTTAGGAGTTAAATATCTGAAAATACAATAGCAGATGCTGTTCTGAAAGAGGATTTAGGGCTCAGAGAACTTCATGAATCTTTCCATGGTAGAAGTGCAAGAAAGAGTCAATATGTGCTCTGAAGGTGTAGTTTATCCACGGTGTCTACAGTTACTGAGGTTTCCTTAAAGCCTCTGTTATTGAAAATTGGGGGATGTTACGTATTACTCCATTGTTACGGAGCACAGGCTCCGGACGCGCAGGCTCAGCGGCCATGGCTCACGGGCCCAGCCGCTCCGCGGCATGTGGGATTTCCCGGACCGGGGCACAAACCCATGTCCCCTGCATCGGCAGGCGGACTCTCAACCACTGCGCCACCAGGGAAGCCCTACTCTGTGTATTTTTATGCTTGCTTTTTTTGGTATGAAATTTATTCCAAATTTCTTAGCATCAAGCAAAACTGATATTCTAGGAAGAAACACGCCACTGATCCTGTTGACCTCAGCATTCCACTTGCTCTATGTGTGGCTGGGGTGAGAGAGGTGTGTGAATACCCTAGTTTAAGAAGCATGGTGAATTCGGCAGACCGAAGTGTTCAGAGGTGGAAGCTTTTGCACTGGGACAATTGAATATCAATGAGGTAAGACAAAAGAGCATGCCCAGAGGAGGGCTCCGTTTACATAGCTGCTCTGTCCCTGGCCTTTATCCCAGACCAAACCATCCACACAGGATGCAGTCATCGGGACATTAGACACCTGTCCAGGAGAAAGGGGTCCAACATTCACTAAATGGATGAAAAGAACTTCCAATAGGTTTCAGGTACCAACAGTTTGCCCCTAAAATTTTTGCTCAAGTACAGAACAGACATACAGCAGCGCCATAAGCGTTCAGCTTCCACTTTTAGCTGACTTCTTTTGCAAAGCTGTTTTCACTTTCTGCCTAAATCTTCCCGCAAAGTGCTGTGGTTAAGTATCCACACATCACAGATGATGTGCTCTGACAGACATGAAGAAGAATTAAAGTGAAATGCATGCACTGTTTAAAATAAAATCATCTATGTCATGAATAAGAAAAACAAAACAGATGGAATTGTGTCTTTGGTCATGCCTCAGAAGAGTTTCAAACTCTTCTAAACCACTTAATTTAATAAAGAAAAAAAAAAAACACCTCTCAATATTCCAAATGCAATAAAGAAAAAAATCCCAACCTAATTCTATAATTGCACTGGAATTTGGTATCAATAGTTTTAACGTCAGGAATTCACTGATGAAATGACATTTAGGTTTATGGGGTAAATCATTGAGGCAAAATGACCATTGATTTGAATGTCACAGAACTGACAAAGTGGCTTTCTATTAACATACCCCATGCTAAAAGAAGGATCTGGTAAGTGGAACTGTGGTCAAAAAAGGGAAAACCTCATATCAAATTGGGTCAAGCACATCTGTACTTTTTTCGACACAAGTGTTCAGTTCCTCAGAAAAACATTCCAAGCAAACAATTCTTCACAGACTATTTCTCTTTCCTAGAATGAAAGAGGGGTACACTTGATGCAATCACTTGCTTAGCTCAGAGCCACAGAAAAGTCAAGTCTTGAGGTTGCTTTCTCAATGGAATGCTTCAACTTGACATCAACAGGAAAGCCCAATCAGTCTTTGATTGGAAGTGCTGGAAACCTTCCCCCCAAATGATTGGCGGCGGGGGGAGGGGGGGCGGGGAGGAGGGAAAAGAAGGGAAGGATTTACTCAAGACCAGGGGAGACGAATAAACAAGTGTCATCACAGTTTCCTGCAGGAAAGTGGAAAGATTAGCCTGGTTTATATTGAGATGAGGATAGAACTTAACACAGGTTGTCGTTGATTAAACAAAAGTGAATCATTGCGCTGCTCCATCTAGATAATCTTTAGCCATTATGTTTCATAATAACAGAAATCTCGAGCTCTCAGTGAGCGCCTGATTTCGTCAATGAAGAGGTAGAGCTCAAAGCCTGCCATCTTTGGGGTCCCCTCACCTCCACAGTATTTTCACTTCCTTCCAACTTTAAAAAATAATACAGAAGATAATATTACAAATCCCAGTCGAGCTTTTAACTCATGCATTAGGAAGCTCAGGATCATTTTCAGGGTCTTGGGAGAAAAGTCTCTCTTGCCAAGTGTCCTTGGGGGGCCCTTGTTACTGGAAGTTGGCATTTTGCCAGATGCTGCAATGAAGCTTTATAAAAATAGACAAGATCAATGGACTTTTAGTGCAGTATCGTGCCAGACTTTACATTTTCAGGAAATTATTTTTTTAACCTAGCTGAGAGTCAAGTCAATTTGTGAATTAGTTGAAAGGATGGCTCAATATGGGGGTGGGGCTGGGAGAGTAAGGCATCTGACATTTTAAGTCAGAAAAGCCTGCCACACAAAACAGATTTCTCTTGGCAATCAAGATAACTTAACAACCATAAACACATTGTCAGAGGGAAAAATTACACTTTGTTCTAACACAGATTGTGTACAGATGACTGATTGTTCTTTCAAGTTCAAGCACAGAACGACTGTTTATATATATCAACTTCTGACCCAGGCATGCAGAACAGTCTCAGAGGTCTGAGGAGGGATGGCTGAAGAGCTTTTGGAGATGTCTTTGTAAGGGATATAGCATAATGGTCATGGGGTGTATACACAGCCCAGATTGCTGAGAATCTGAGTAAAGTTGCTGCCATAGATAATTTGCGATATTTGTTCACTTATTATTATACCCCCCCACCAAGGATAGAACAATTGCAGTTTTAAAAATGTATTTCGTTTTGCTTGGTTTATTTGGCATAGACAGAATGTGTTTACCTGTTTCTGTGGGATGTCTGTATCACTCCAAGGATGCTCTCAACTGATACCCCATATTTTATTATGATGATTTCATCAAATTCTCAGATCTCTGATCTTTCAGATAGTAAACATAAGATGTATTTTGTGAAAGACAATTGAAAACTGTCAAGCACTATATGAAACCCAAGGTATTACTAATTGTTTACTATTATCATTATAAATGTTTTCAAAAATAAAAAGTACAGTAGAAGTTTTAAAATTCACCTGAGACCATGGATCAACTAAGCCAGGATTGTTTGATCAATAGTTTTTATTTTTATTTAGTGAGTGTGGAGGGGAGAGGAGAGTTACCCAACTCTCCAGCAATTTGGAGTTATTTACTGCAACAAATGCATTAATCCGTTATTGATTTATTGAGTACCTTTGATGTACACAGCACTGTTGGATATTTCTGACAAAACAGCAAGTAGTCCCTGCGTTCCAAAAGTTTGTAAGCTGGTCGTACAGAAAAGACCCACTTGTGCTCACAGATACATAAACACACATGCTAACCATTAAACAACAGTACAAGACAGTAGTACAAATAGTGAAGGAGTAAAAGTAAACAGTGGTGTATGAATATCTATTTTCATTATGTATTTGGATAAATCACAGAAAGGAGATTTGTGTGTGTGTGTGTGTGTGTGTGTGTGTGTGTGTGTGTGTGCGTGCGGATGTACCTTCTTGGCATCTCTTTTTATAAGCCTAAAGATGTACTCCTAAAGGCCTGCTGAAAGGGGAGACAAATGTTTATTGAGCTCATGCTATGTGCCAGGCACGTGGGCAAAGATTACCTTATATAGTTGTCACAACAATAACTGAAGTAAGTGTTATCATGAATTCCATTTTATGGACCTGGAAAGTGAGCCTCAGATACCAAGCAAGATAACCAAGTTGCCCAGCCAGCAAATGGTAGAACTAAACTTTGTATTTTTCTTTTTCTTTTTTTAAATTGAGATATTGATATAATTAGCATATAATATTACGTTAGTTTCAGGTGTACAGCCTCATGATCCAATATGTACATATTGCAAAATGATCACCATGAGAAGTCTGAACATCCATCACCACACAAAATTACAACTTTTTTTCTTGTGATGAGAACGTTTAAGATACACCCTCTTAGCACCTTCAAATATACAATCCAGTATTATTAACGATAGTCACCGTGCTGAACAGTATATCCCCAGGACTTGGTTCATTTTATAACTGGAAATGCGTATATTTTGACACTCTTTGTTCACCTTGCTCACCCACCCACACCCTGAATCCATGTTTTTCTAAGTAAAAACCCTCTTGTCTTTTTCCCTCTGCCAGTGTTTCTTCATATATTTACAGACATGAATTAGAGCCACTGGGGAGAGGGGCGAGGGGAGGAGAATGTTTGGTAAGGTCAGATTATTAGGTCCCCAAACCGGCTGAACCACAATCACACTGGAATTGAGAACTGCTGGTCTGCACAGTGTAGCAACTGCTTTGGGGACTTAGATATTTTGTGCTTCGTGGAAACACGGTTGTCTGGGATGAAAGGAAAAAACAAATCTCAATTCATTGCTCTTCGAGCTGAGGTCACTTGAGCTCAATTCTCTTCAGTTTTCACTACAATTTTTCAAGACTACAAATAAATGAGCAAGTAAAAATTCTATTTCTTTCCTGAGGAAAAATAGAGGCATTCCCTTGTGAGCAGCTGGTGTTGGAAGGATGCTGCAGCTCTGCAAGATACATTTCCAGGTGGTTAATTGAAACCTAATGTGTATCTCATCCCCGTTCTGGAGCCTTCCCTCTCATGTCCCTTTTATGCAGGGCTCTAAGGCTCAACATAAATTTAGCCAGAATTTATTATAGAATGAAAGAAGTTTCTTCATTAGATTTTGGGATGAAATGAGAGTTAATTGTAGCAAAAAGATTTTCATCTATTTTATAGGATTCTAATGGGAGATAACAGATAATTGGAAACTCATTCATAGATTCAATGAATCCTAAGACTGAATGGAAATGTGATTATGTCTACTTGAGAAAAGGTATTCATGAAATATTTATGTTCATTACTCTTCCTCTGAGCAGAAGAATACTTAAGACAAGCTCTATCTTGTTCTGGGAAAAAGGATTCTGGAACTGAAACATAGGTTTTTACTTGACCTGACTCCTTTAAAATGTAAATTTGATAAATTAATTGAGTAATAGTAGTAGTAGGTACTATTTATTAGGCAGTGGCCAAAGGGGTTAGGCACTGAACTAATCATTTTATTGCCATATTTCATTGAGAATTTGATTATTTTATGTTGTCATTCAGTGTTGATTCCTGGCACCTGACGCTTTTATGCAAAGAACGATATTTCATTTTGTATCACAATAAGATATTTCAATTTATACCTAAATTATAGCATCTTAGGAACTTTCACATGCATTCTTATTTTATTATTAAAATTAATAATAACGCTCAGAATTTTGGTCAAATTTAATCCCCATGAAAGTCTGGCAAGATAGGTACTGTGCACATATTACAGGTGATGAAACTAAGGCTTAGGGAAATTAAAAGGCAAAACCCAACGATTCTGTAATCTTAGCTTGCATCACCTAGAGGACTTGTTAAAACACAGCGCTAGGCTGCACCTCCAGAGTTTCTGGCTCAAAATATCTTGGATCGCTTCAGGAAAACTACTGCTCTGTGCACCTAGAGTTAGACATTACATTTATATATATATATATATATATATATAAAATCACATTTTAGAATCCTATTATTCAAGAATATTCTATTACTTAGCACCATATTTTCTTTAAAATAAAAATTTTCAAATTATTTTGTTATTTGTGCTGCAGGGTGGGCCATGATACATACTTGACGCTCAAATTACATAGGAGAAAGGCAGCCCATTACTGGGAAAAGAGACCAAATGAAATATTGGATTATAGAAAATATACCCATTTGGGGCAGGTTGGGGGAATGGGTGGGTAGCGTATCAGACATTTGTTCTGTATACATTTCATGTCTATGTTCCAAACGCTTTTCCTACTTGTCTCATTTTGGGTCAGCAGCCTGTGCTTTTTATTTTTATTTTTTCCTTTTTTTTTTTTTTTTTTGCGCTACTCAGGCCTCTCACTGCTGTGGCCTCTCCCGTTGCGGAGCACAGGCTCCGGACACGCAGGCTCAGCGGCCATGGCTCACGGGCTCAGCCGCTCCGCGGCATGTGGGATCTTCCCGGACCGGGGCACGAACCTGTGTCCCCTGCATCGGCAGGTGGACTCTCAACCACTGCGTCACCAGGGAAGCCCAGCCTGTGTTTTTAAAAATCATGGAAATTAAGAATAGGATAGACCAAGGCCATCATCTATTTCATCATCCTGTCAGTCTAGAGTCACTATCTGGTGTTTTGTCCATTTCCACCAAAATTACTTGATTGTGAAAAATGAGAAAGTGAGATATTTAAAGAAAAAAGGATACTTGGAAGAAAATATTTTTCAACAAAACCATGAAGAGTTAAGAAAGCATTTGTCGATTTCTCTGCCACTGAGAACTGGGAGAGTATCAGTTTTCCATCTGCCAACAACATTCATGCTTTCTCCATGCTAATCAACTCACCTCGGAAGTGTCTACTATGGCTTCTTATGCTGTAGGAAGCTGGAAGACACAGTAGCATTTCTGTATTGTCACCATCACTATGCACAAGTGCAGCTGTGTTAATGCCAGATGTAACTTTTCTTTCTTCTCCACAGGGCTCTCTTGGACATCTGTTGTGTCTTGTATATCCATCATTTTCTTTCTAGTCTTTAAAAACAGCACCCTCATTTTTCTTTTTGAAATGAGTGGGGTTGACCCCAACCTGTGGCTCCAGGAAAGAGGCAGTTGGCCTGTGCCAGACCAAACAGAACCTTCCAGAGACTTTTTCTTTCTTTTTGTTGCACATCCCCAACTGGTAGAATGTGAGCTGGGTGCTCCTGGGTTACTATCACATGGGAGAGAGCCTGCTTGAGAAGGATGGGACGGAGGAAAGCAAACAGATTCCGGGGATAAATAGAAAGGTTCCTGGTGATGTTGCTTTATAACCTGAATCCCAGATGTGAAGCTATACATTTTGTTTCCTTTTTTTTATCTTTTGGCTTGAACTTTTTGAATATAGTTGTAATTACTGACCTAACGTCTAGAAAGTTAAAGCAGAATGAATTACAAGCACTCCAGCATCAAAATAAGCAAGGCTGTTTACTAGTGAGAATACTAGGTTCAGAGACCTGGGATCTGGTCCTGGTTGTGCCATGGAGTAAAGTTCTTTAGGGACATTATCTCTTGGTGTCACAGCATCTTGAGTTCTTTCTCATTCACACCAAGCTCACAAGATGTTTTCCATTACAGATGAAATTGTCATGAAGAGGCTTCTGGGGGAAATTTCTGAAAATGGCCAGGGAAGAAAAGAGTCAACTGATGTTCGAAGGGCAGAAAAGAGATGTGACAAGGCAGAAGTTGTAGGATTGGTGTCATAAGTGAGTAACAGACAATGGAATCATTTTCCGTGATACAATACTGTAGCTCAGTTTACCTCAAACAATGGCTGCAATGGAAAAACCCAGGATAAAAAGCAAAACAGGCAATAAACTCTGGAAACACAAAAGGGGATATCCATATCTATTACTAGTACTTTTTTAAAAAATTTATTTATTTTATTTACTTATTTTTGGCTGCGTTGCATCTTCGTTGCTGCATGCAGGCTTTCTCTAGTTGTTGTGAGCGGGGGCTCTTCGTTGCGGTGCGTGGCCTTCTCATTGCGGTGGCTTCTCTTGTTGCAGAGCATGGGCCCTAGGGTGCACAGGGCTTCAGTAGTTATAGCACGTGGGCTCAGTAGCTGTGGCTCACAGACTCTAGAGCGCAGGCTCAGTAGTTGTTGCACACGAGTTTAGTTGCTCCGCGGCATGTGGGATCTTCAGGGAGCAGGGCTCGAACCTGTGTTCCCTGCACTGGCAGGTGGATTCTTAACCACTGCGCCACCAGGGAAGCCCTATTACTAGTACTTTTTAATTTTAATTTTTTTTTGGCCGTACCACATGTGGGATCTTACTTCCCCGACCAGGGATCAAACCCACGGCCCCTGCAACGGAAGTGTGGAGTCTTAACCACTGGATCACTGGGGAAGTCCCTAGGAATTTTATTTTTGGTGGGATACGTGTTGTTGCTAAAGTGTCAGAAGCAAAAGAGACCAAATATTAGAAACAGAGAGAAGCCAACATAAACCCTCTCTAAAAGAAGGGCCTTTCAAGGTCCTTCAATATTTTAGATATGAGATTCAAAGAGTTTTCATAAAGCTGAATTGTCACATTTCACATAAATTTTTTCACTTAATTTTTTTTATTGAATGAAAGATTCTTTAAATTCTATAGTGCTTTAAAATTTTCAAAATTTCATACACGATTTCATATAATCCCATAATAAACCTCTTTTTTCCCCCACCCATATTTTGCCCCTGCCCCCTTCCCTCTCCCCATGGTAACCACTAGTTTGTTCTCTATCTCTGAGCTTCTGCTTCTTTTTTGTTTTATTCACTAGTTTGTTTCATTTTTTAGATTCCACATATAAATGCTATCATACAGTATTTGTCTTTCTCTGTCTGACTTATTTCACTTAGCATAATGCCCTCCAAGTCCATCCATGTTGCTGCAAATTTCATTCTTTTCAAATTTTTATCAGAGCCCTGCCCTTGGTACCTTGGCGAATATTTAACAATTGGACCTCCAGGGTGGAGGTGCGGAAGTTGATTAGTGGTATTTGCTGGGTTTGGTGGTATAAATACTTCTCCCGTGACCAATTTCAAGCTACCAACCTGATGTCAACTAACTCATACAATTTCTGAAAATTTACCAGTTTTCTCTGATATGAGCCAACTCCAGCCTACACTGAAGTTACAGAGTGGAAATGCTAATTATCTTTCGTTTTGTGTATGCATTTAAGGGGTAGCTATGTGGTCCTCCCTGAGGGTTCAGATGCGAATCAGAGACTGTAGAGCTCCAGAAAGAAAGGATATGTATTCCTCTGATGTTCTGTTCCCAAGCAGGACTGTTCTGATACCACTGAATGTTATGCTTCAGAAGAGAATTTTGACTGTGGAGGTCACAGGGCATGACTGCAGGATCGTTTTAATACTGTAATCCACACAGGCAGAATTAGTGTGGTATGCAGCCCACTCTGATGTTTCAGGTGCTGGGATTCTGAACACAAAGGTAGCCTTTGTGGGAAGAGGGGATGGTGCAACCTTTGTAAAGAAGAGAAGCATTCGCCCTGGGGCAGGAGAGAATAATAAGGGGATAAGGGGGTGGAGGTACCTTCACCAGTCCCAGACCTGAAACAAGTTTAAACAGAGGAGGTAGAGAATCCACCAGTACCAGATAATGAAGCAGCCCATGAAAGACACGAGAAAAGAAGGAAAGGGTGGGGATGATTTAGAAGTGGCAGCTGCAGGTAGAGGGACAAGGAAGAAAAGAAAGGAACAAAAAGAAGGAAAGAAGAAGCCACAGGAAATTGGCAGGAGAGACTGTCACCTGTCAAGAATGTGGGTCAGCCGTCTCAGGGAGGCACAGGTGGGATTGTGTTAGGGAGGCTGATTGCACAAATGGGATGAGGGACTTTTCAAGGGAAATTGATTGAGACACATTGTAAACTTCCTATGAGCAGATATGAATCTATATATGTGTGTATACATATATATTTAATGTTAGTCATTTCATCCAGGCGAGAGTCAAAGCCCACACTGCACTCACAGACAAAAGAGAAACAACTACCCCCAAAGTGAAGATACAAAAATCCCAATGTTTGGGATGGAAGTTGATGAAATGCAAGCTTGATTATTCTTTTAGAGGGAAAAAAGTAGAAATTTCTGCTACTCTTCAAATCTTTCCACTTATAACTTGGTCATGATAATGCCCAAATGCCCCAAACTAAAGGGACAGTGGATATTCTCAAAGAAAAAATAGCTCAAGTAAGATGTATCTTTGGCTTCCACTGAAGGTAAGAAGAATGGAGATTGAGCAAGGTGCTTGGGTAGCTTTTAAAAGAAGAAAGAATAGATGACTTTGGGGGGTGGGGTTTGCACAAGAAAAAGACTGTTTTGAAAAAACAAATGCTGTTTGCTCTTGGGGACAGCTATTCCGGCTGGGCTCCTTTTGGACTTGAAGGTAGACAAATGGCAAGCAATAAACTTCCTACTTCACACAGAGATATGAATCTGTTAAACTTATAAATTATGATATATATACAAAGAATAATCCAACTGATGTCTCTCACCCACCTCCCCCCCAAAAAAAGGGAGAAAATAAAAATCTGCTTGCCCAGGTATGTTCACAACAAAGATGTTAGGGAACCTGTGTTTCCTCCCACCCCAAACTTACATCTGAAAAATATTTATGGACTTCATGATAGAAAGAAATCAAAGACTTTTAAATGCAAACGCATGCTAACTCAGGAAGACAATGTTAAAAGCCAGATAGAAATGCTGCAAACTTGGCTCAGGCAGAATTGAATTTCAGCCCAAACCTGGCTTCCAAAATTCTTTGCTACTTTGGACAAGTTGCATACTCTCCCCAGCCTGTCTTTAATAAAATGCAGAAACTGGGTCAGATGCATAAGGGTTCTGTTCGGCATGAAACTGACAAAGCACTCTACAATCAAGGAAGACCCAGTCTCTCAAAATATAAAGTAAATAATTCATTTTAAAGTTTAATTAATTCAGTTAAAATATATAAATAATGCATGAATAAATGTTATGTATAAAAATTTTAAATAATACAAAATTATTTAGAAAACAAAATTCTCATATACATACCTCTCCCCCCTCTCATTTCCTTCAACAAAGGTAACCATCACTCATGGTTTACTGCGAATCCTTTCTGGTTCTTTTTCTATTCATTTATATATAAGATCATTTTTATATTTTTTTACTATTGAAGCAATGTAGTCACATTAGATGGAATTCAAAAACTAGAAGAGCAGAGAAGAAAAGAACACCCATAAGTGTCACCTAATACAAATTCAGTGTCCAATTTCATATATTTTCTTCAAATTTTTGCCTATGCATAATTTTCCATGATAGTAATAATACATGAAAGGAAAAGTATCCAATGCTTGGGTCGAAAATTAATATGATTGTGTATTCTGTTTTGGGGTTATATTTTAGTACTACTCAGTTGTTTTAATAGTGCATCTATTAAGAGTCAGACATCTGAGACATAGAGAAATGAATTTTGTTTTTAAGAAATGGAAAATATGAATAACTGAGCGCTTTTTAGGATACTCAAGATGGATGGTAAATGTATTAGAAAAAAAACAAAAGCAATGATTAAGGTCAGAATTAGAGAATTACAGAATCCTAGAGCTCAGAGGACATCTTGGTGACACCTACCCCATGTTTCTTATTCTATAGATGAGAGAGTGTAAGCTTGTGGAGGTTTTCCCAAGGTCACACAAGTAATAAGTGATAAAGCCAAGGTTAGACTTTCTTCTCACCCTTACTCCCCGGCCCCTTCTATTTTTTCCCCAGTAAAATACATGTTTCCAAGGGAGACATCTTCAGGGCTAGAAGGACCTGGATCTAGGTAGTCCCTTTTAGAAAAGAGCTTTTAAACCAGTAGCCCCAGATTAAATCTGACCCATACACTGTTTTTCAAAAAATAAAACAGAACAAAAGTCTTTTAAAGAATTCATTCCCAACATTTGAAAATGCAATTTTTGACTTTTCTTGAAACATCCCAAGATCTCCCTATGGCACTTGGCAGCCATAGGGAGGGATTTCTTTGGACCTCTCATGCTCTCTCCCATGCATCACAGCCCTCACCTGCCAGCCTCACTCCCACAGGGCTCCTACCTGGACCTCATCCATGGAAGGGCATGTTTTTGAGAGTGAAAGTCTTGGAAAATAATACTTATGTTGAAACAAGAAACAAACCCCAGGACTGTTCCAGACAAATTGAAACATATTGTCATGCTGTAGACATCTGAGTGACAGAATGCTGCTTTAGACCCTCAGGACACTGTGTTGGTGCTCTGTCTCAGCTCACACACAGGTCACCTCTAGCAATGACTCTCTCCTCGTGCTCCTCCTTCTGCCTTCTCAGAAGCTGTCTGGTGCCCCTAAGAGTCACAGAGAGCAGAAATAGTGCAGGTACATTTGGGTAATCTGTTTATAAGGGAAGAGTTGATTGGCAAAATATTAGAATTGCAATTTCTTTATCAGCAAGTATTTCTGGAGTGCCATTACTTAGTAGACATTTTGAAAACCACAAGGGAACATAAGGTATATTTCTGCTTTTTAAACAGCTTAGAATTGAGCTGAGAAGATAAGCTCTTAAGGGAGAGAGAGAGATGAGGTCAAAGCAATCAGTGGAGTGGGAATGTCCCTCCCTGCGTTGTCATGTCCTCCAAAGGCTGCACTTGGGTGGCCTTGAAGCTCCCCCCTTGGTGACCAATGGACCCTGACTTCTTGTGGATAATGTGATGTAGAGCATGCAGGGTGATTGGCTCTGGGCCAGAGAAATTCAGGGGAGTAGTTGGCTTAAGCTTCTCCATGACTATGGTACCATCTTAACCCCAAACACTTCAAATAAAAGGTACATTTTCCTTATCAAATTAACAAATGTTAAAACATGCTCAATTACCTAAGGCCTCATGAGGTGGGCACTTTCATACACTATTCATGGGCGATGATTTGGCAACAGGATCAAGAAAATATATAAATAGATCCATAGATAGAAAGATGGAAAAAAGGGAGAAAAGAAGAAAAGAAAGAGAGAGGGAGGGAGGGATGGTGCGAGGGAGAGAGGGAAGAATAGAAAGAAAGAAAGAAAGAAAGAAAGAAAGAAAGAAAGAAAGAAAGAAAGAAAGAAAGAAAGAAAGAAAGAAAGAAAGAAGGAAGGAAAGAAAGAAAGAAGGAAAGAAAGAAAGAAGGAAAGAAAGAAGGAAAGAAAGAAAAAGAAAGGAAAAATACCACTATATATAGTGGTATTTCTGTGTATTTTTCAACTGTACATAGGTGGTATCATACTGTAGATATGTAGCAACTTCTTGAAGCTGCTTTTTTCATTTAGATATTAAGTACCATATTAAATATTCACCGAGTATAGTTATATGTATATATCTCATTCATTCACTTTACTTTTTCTTATCCATTATATGTTTACCTTTATGCAAAAGCTGTATTCATTTAAAGTGTACAATTCATAGAGTTGTACACACTTACGAATCCACCAGCAAAATCAAGATATGACATTTCATCACAGCATAAAGATTCCCCGTGCCTCTTTTCCTTTTGTCTCTAGAGCAAGGCAACCACTAATTTGCTTCTTATCACTATTGCTTAGTTTGCATTTTATATAAATTAAATCATACTGTATGTGTTTCCCTGTGCCTGGCTTCTTTCCCTCAGCAAATTGATTAAAAACTCATTCATGTTGCATGTTTCAGTAGGGTTTTCCTTCTTATCAATGAGTGGTATTCAAATGCATGGACAGACCCTATTTTATTTATCCATTCACCTATTAAAGACATCTAGGTTGTTTCCAGTTTTTGGCTATCATGAACTAAGCTGCTGGGGACATTCATGTCATTGGGTGGAACTGTTTTTATATTCTCTTGAGGAAATGCAAAGGGTCACATGGTAAATATATGTTTAACATTTTAAAAACTGCCGAACTATTATTTTTTTCTGGCTCCATTTTCTCTCTCTCCCTACTGTGGCTCTCTTTACTTGTATATTCTACTTTTCTCAATAGTCTCACAGGTCTTGAGACTGTCTTTTTTTTTTTTTTTTTTCAATTTCATCACTGTCTTCTTCAGATTTTCTGTTTTTCAATTTGTTTTCAAGATTTTATATTCAAGTTGATTCACACTTCTGTCATCTCCACTTTTCTATTATGGTCATTCATTTTTTTTTAACTTTAGATATTGTAGCTTTAGTACTTTTTCAAATTTTCTATTTGTTTGCTGAGACTTCCTATTTCTTAATTCATTTTAAGTTTATTTTTCTTTATCTTACTGATCATCATTATAGTTAGTGCATGAAAATCTTTGACAGTTTCAGTGTTTGGGTAATCTTATTGTTGACATCTGTTGATTATCTTTTCCCTTGAAAATAGTTTACACTTTCTTGGTTTTTTTTATGTTGAGAGTATTTTGGGATATTGGGAACGCTACACTGTGTTAACTCTGGGTTCTGTCATGTTGCTCCAAAAGAAGTATTGATGTTTTTGTTTTAGGAGGCAACGAACTTGGTTAGACACAAATTTCAGGATGTCATGCATGAGCTCAGTGAAATTTTTATCCTTAGTTTTTAGTGCTTTCAGTTTGTGTCCGCTTAGTTCAGGGGTCAGCCAGAGGTAGGCTGCGTTTACACACAGAGGTCCCCTTCCCTAGCTCTTTCATTTCTGAAACTTGCCCTGTTTTTTGTTTGTTTGTTTGTTTGTTTGTTTTGCGGTACGCGGGCCTCTCACTGCTGTGGCCTCTCCCGTTGCGGAGCACAGGCTCCGGACGCGCAGGCTCAGCGGCCACGGCTCACGGGCCCAGCCGCTCCACGGCATGTGGGATCTTCCCTGACCAGGGCACGAACCCGTGTTCCCTGTATCGGCAGGTGGACTCTCAACCACTGCGCCACCAGGGAAGCGCAATCGCCCTGGTTTTAACTGGCTTCTTTCACACTTGCCCCAACCAAAATTGATCTGTCCTTGCCACTGCTGCTGCCACCATGACCACTACTTTCAAGACAAAGCCCCCAAAAGACAGAGAACTCATTCTACGCTAGTCACTTTCTTCAAGTTTTGACTGCCTTCCAAAGTCTCCTTGCTTTAGTCAAATCACCAGAGCTTCAGGTAGTTGTTTTTTGTCCAGAGTTTATAGGTGTCATTTATGAAAGAATCAGTTTTTTAGGAGCTTACCCATCCATAGGCTCATATATTCATTTAAACTATGGTGTAGTATTCTGAGGACTGGCCATGCCCTTATTTATTTATTTCTTCATCTATTGATGGAATTGTTGCTGTTTTTGATTTTCAACTGTACGAATAATGTAGAGTAAATCTGAATTACACATGTGTCTTTATGCATTTGCATTGGAGGGTATATTTGGGGTCTTAAGCATGACCATCTTCGACTTTACTAGATACTGCTAAATGATTCTTCAATATATTTGTAGCAACTACACTTTCAACAGGAGATTTGCAACTTCCCATTTTATCCACATCCTAACCAATATTTGGTATTCTCAGTTACTTCAATTTTTAGTATTCATATGTGGGGAATGTTGTCTGATTGCTGTTTTTATTTGCAATTCCCTAATTACTGGTGCAGTTGAGCAAATGTTTCTTTATTGACTATTTGTTTTATCTCTCCTGTGAATTGTCGGTTCATAACTTTTTTTCATTTTTCCATTAGATGTTTGTCTTCTTACTGATTTGTAGGGATGTTTCATATATTTCCTGTTTTCTAGTTATTTGCGTTGCAAGTATCTTCTCTCATTCTGTTGCTTACCTTTCAAACTTTACTCATGGTATGGTTTCTAATAAAGAAGTTTTATATTTTGATGGAGTCAGGTTTATCACATTTTATTTTATGAGCTCTAGTTTTGATGACTTCTTTAGGAAATCTCTCTCTTTTTTACATTATGCATTCAAATATATTTCTGAATACCTATTTATGTTCCAGCCACTCTTCTAGACACTGGAGAATATGCTAGTTAAAAAAAAGTTGTAGGAAAAATAGAAAATAAACACATAACCTGATTAATATAAAAAATAATGTCAGGTAATGAAAACTGCTATAAAGAAAAATAAAATAACACAAAGGTAACATAGCAACAGAGTTAAAGGAACAGTCTTTGGCCCCAGACTACCTGGGTTTACATCCTGGCTCTGCCACTTACTAGCTGAGGGCAGTAATTTTAACCACTGTGTGCCTCAGTTTCCTCACTTATACAATGAGGAAGATAACAATGTTTAGTTGAGAGTATTGTTTTGAAGAATTAAATGTATGATTTAATTATACTATAATATACTATACATAATATATATTATACTACACTATACATATACTATATATACATATATAGTTTAGATAATAAATATGATATATATTTTATATAATAATAAAATAAGATAGTAAAAATATTTAAATATATATTATTATAAAAGTAATATATAATAAAACATATATTATACTATGCTATACTATATATTCATATATATTTCATATGATATATAAATAATAAAACATAAATAATATGTAATAAAATATATATCCTATATCTTATATGATATAAAATGCCTAGAACATAGTAAGCTCTATATCAATGTTTGTTAAATTACACAAAATACAATGAGATAATACTAGATAATAGAAAGGGTTCTTTATTATAGATTCCTTATGAAAAACTTGACCAAGGAGGTAACATTTGAGTAGAGACCTGGATGAAATGAGCTGGGAAAATCCTTTATGCTCATGATGTAAAAAGTTAAGATCTTATCCTATAGTTCCTTTTAACAACTTAAATTTTATTTTTTCATTGTTTGTTTTTAAATCCATCTGGAGTTTAATTTCATGCATGGTGTGAAGTAGGGATATAATTATATTTCCTTCCATGTGTGAAGCCAGTTGTGCCAACAACATTTACTGACTAGTCCATTCTTTTTTCCCAATTTAGTAATTTCGTACATATTTATGACAGTGTGTACTTATTTGAGGACCCACCGATCTCTTTGACTGTCACTGTGCCAATACCATGCAGTCTTAATTACTAATGCATAGTAAGCATTGGTATTTTATAGGGCAAGTTCTGGCCATCTTCCAACTTGCTGAGTGTTCTTGTTCATTTATATCTTCATCTATATTTTAGAATCTCTTTGTTAATACCATGAAGATTCATATTGGAATTGTTTGCAATCACATTGAGTTTGGTGGAGAATTGACACCTTGTCAAGTTTTTTCTTCCATGAAAATGGTATACACACACAAGCATTTATTAAATTCTCATTTTATGACAATTTTTAAAATTGTCTACATAAAATTCTTCTATACTTTTGTTAGCATATTCCTAGGTATTTTTTAGTTGTCATGGCTAATATAAATGTCTTTTTACAATTCTGTTTTCTAATTAGTTATTGCTAGTGTATAGAATTTAATAAATTTTGATATTTATCTTATATTCTGCAAATGTGTTAAACTTTCCTACTATTTGTAATAGTTTATTTGTAGAATCTCTAGGTTTTGCTGTAAAAATAGCCAGGATGTCTGTAGATAATAACACTTTTTCTCTTCCTTTTCTAATCATATACTTCTTTAGTTTTTATAAAAGGTGATGAGAGTCTCCATTATAATGCTGAATTAATGGGAAGTAGAAGGTATCCATATAGTGTTCCTGATTTAATGGAAATCCTTTGAAAATAACATCATTTCTGTTGACCATCAGTCTATCCCTTTCCCTAACCCTCTGCACAAGTTTGATGTAACTTGATGTGGATTCTTCCTTCCAACTTGATGACGATCCTATAATTTCTTCTGGGAAAACATACATTATTTCATATTTGAATAAAGTAATAGATTGTCATCTATTTATTAACATTTTGAATACATTAATTTATTCCTCATACAATATCCTATAGTTTAGTAGGAGTAGTATAGTTCATTTTTTCTGAATGGCTGAATAATACATTTAACCATTTCTCTATTACTAGATATTCACTTGGTTTTCCATTGGAAGTCACTACAAAATAAACAACTAACTTTGCTGTAATATTCTTATTTATACATGCTTTATTTTTATAGGATATATTTCCAGAACTGTGATTTCTGGGTGAAAGGCTATGCATAGTTTTGATTAGAAGATATGTTGTCATGTTTATTCTTTTAAAATTTTTAAATATTCACAGTTCTAAACAGTAATATATAAAAGGATTCCTTTATATTAAATTTCTGACAAAAATACATTCTCTTTATTTTTAACATATTGACTTTTAGAAATTGTATTTTATTATTATATTTCTCTAATATCTAGCAAAGGTTGAAATCTTTTCTTACCTATTTGCTGCTGGAATTTCTTCTTCTCTGAATTGCCTATTCGTAGTATTTAAGTTTCTGTTTGGTCATATACTTGTCCGTCTGTAAGATGCTGGTTTACAGATGGACTAGAATTTAAGGTGCTTCTAATATACACCAGTTTAAAAATGGACTAATTCTGGAGTGTTTATAATATGTTGTATCAGGATCTAGATTATAATTTAATGCGTATTTATTTTCTAAAAGTGATTGAGTTGTTACACTTTATGTATATGTTAGGCTAACTTTAAAAGTTTTATAAATGACAGTTTGTTAGTTCTATGAAATTCTAAAGCCTACTTAAATGCCATCACTGATGACTTTTACTTCTTTTATGGATTGTTTTAACAAATTCTTCATCACCAATACTTGTGTTGTCACAGAGGATGATATAGCACAGAAAACAATGAATACCGTGAATCCAATTCAAAAAATTATTCAGAAGAAATAGAGTTTGAAGGTGGACATCCTAAAAATGTCTATACAAATTTATTTGCTTATATTTTCCTTTTCCTATAAGCAATGAGGGATTTATGGTGAAAATCCATGTATATGAAAGCTAAAACTATCTTTAAATGACTGTCAAATATCAATTCCAATTGAAGAGAATATATATTAACATTTTGTCACATGCATTGCACATATTTTTCACAATCTATTTTTTTCATTTGGTTTTGTTTGTTGTGTAGTTTGACTTACCAAAAAAAAAGTAAACTCGTATGTGTCCATCATTTTCTTTAGGAAAAAAAAAATCCTTAATTATATTTGCTGTAGGCATTTATTTGGTGGCTTTTATCAGATAAAGCACATTCTTCCTATTCGTAATTTGTTAGGAATTTTATCAAATGATTTTCCTGCATTTATGGTTTTTCACTTTTACTCTCTTAATTTTTTAAATTAAATTGGATTTATGACATTGAATAACTGTAGCACTCCTTAATCAAGTTACTTGATTTTGATGTTTTAAAATATACTGCTGTGTACTCCTCTTGTCCCAATCGGCATCATGGCGTATCCTCATAAAATGAAACCAGTAATTATCACTCTTTCTTTTCTTGGGTACACTTTCTATGAGACAGAAATTGGCACTGAAAATCTTTTCTGGTGTCAGAGAAACTAAAGAAGTTGCTTTAAAGAGAAATAAAAATTGTATTATCTTGTTTTCTCAGATTATATCTTAAAAGACAATGGAGGTTAGAATATGTGGTTTTAAAAATCTTATAACCATATTCCTTAGAGAGGGGGTTTCTTCATATGAAGTGAGTAGGATAGTCATCAAATTCTTTATGTGAATTTAACTGGTGGTCTTATTTGATTTCAATTCTTGTTCTAGACTTCAGTTCTAAAGTTAAGGGGAAGACTTTTGTGCTATATGTATCTTAGAGGTAAAACATTGACACAAAAGATGCTCAGGTAGCTGTAAGGTATCATTAATTTTACTGCTATTAGACAAAGATAATTTTCTTTTAGTCAGTCGATGATGACTTTATGTAACTTCACCCAACATTCCAACAGCCCCCTTTCCATACTGGAGTAAAGGAAGTCACTGAGAGATTTTAAGCTTTGTTATTCCAAGCACGACACAAGAGAAATAAAACATGTCTGATGGAATATTTGGATGCTGATTCTTAAGTGAGTAAGTAGGTAAAGAATATTATTATACTGGGAACTCAATTTTATCCCCACTCTGCTGTCTTAAGGTCCAAAAATTCCTGTTGATGTTATATAATTTTTTAATCATTGGGGAGATTAAAGATTATATTTTTCCTTACCATTTATTAAGTATCGCTATTTAAGTTCTACATACATTCTCAGCTAATACTCACAAGATCCTGTAATATGTATTACTGCAACCATTTGGCAGATGAGGAAACTGAGGTTCATGGTGATTAAGTTACTGCAAGTTCATAGAGTCTATAAGTATTGGTTAATATTTTAAAACAAACTTACCTGACTTTAAATAGAATACTGCATGATAGGTACCACATTACCTATTGACCATAGTTTGCTGTTTCTATACAAAGTCAGAACCTTCTATTCTAGGATTCTCTCCTAGGTAAAGGAGCACCTCAGACTCACTCTAGGGAACTTTTCACAGTATACAGATACGCAGGAGTGGTATTAAAATAGCTAACTACCCCCTTGTCTCACTACACCCACACTTGCGTATAACAGCTGAATATCAGTCTTACATATGTTTAAACTCATCCCTTTCTCCTGTGGGGTATGCATTCAGAATCTGGATCATTTAATTTAATAATCCATGAGATGTTTTTCAGGTCACGGCACATTTGTGAGTTTTCTGACATATACTGGGAGGAAGGAGGAAAGTTAGGGAGAAGACACAGCCATCTGACCATCAAACACCTGCCATTCCCGGATGTTTCATATGTGTGTGTTTGTTCATATGAGTAACCATGCACATTTCCATGCTCCATACACACAACAGTCATCCTTTGTCTTCTTATTGGAGTACTCATTTCTACCTTTCTTGTAAAATGTCCAAAGACAAGGGAAACGCTCTGTGCTCTCACTATACACTAAGATTATAATTTTGGCTTATGGTAATTTTGTCCATAATAACTGGGGAAGTTTTAACAGGTGATCTGCTTTGGAGTGCTCACTTCTGTCCCTGGGTCTGGACATCAGTTTGACTTTTCAACCGAACATGAATATCAACTCCGCAGGCTTGATGAAGCTGAGACAGAATGCCAATTCCTCAATCCCTAGAAAACCAGTCTCACATTCCTAAGGCAGCAGACCTTTGGCAGGGTCCCGAGAGGTTATGCAATAAGAGGAGCTGTCAGAGACTTTTATAGTGGAAACCTATCTGTGAAACCAAATGAACATCTGAATTGCATAGTGACTGTGGAATCGTAAACAAGGGCTCAGAATCATGAATATTTAGAAACCCTTTCTCACTTTTTTGGAGTAAGCTCTTATCTAGGAAAAGGTACCTTTGTACTCTGCTTGAACAATCTTCCCCTTTGGTACTGTATTGGGCTAATACTAATACTGATCTTTCTTCCACTCAGCTTTTCAAGATGCCATATCCCTTTTTGCAGATTTTCTGATTTCCATTGTGTTTCATGGTTTTCAGATGATATCACTTTCTTCATCTTTCCAGTTTTATATTAGCATTCCTATTTAATTCCCTGAAATTAAATAGGAATTATGACTTTACATATTCTGGGTCATGCTTATAAGTGTGCATGGTTAATTCTTGGGGCCAATCCATTCTCTAGCTTGGCTTGAGACTGCTTTTATTTTGCATTTAATTATATCAGGGGTGGAATGTTAATACATGTTGGTTCTTTCCCAAGATCACTGGTCTGGGAATCAAGAATCTTTACAAAGTTCACTTAATCTCTGTGAGGCTCAATTTCTCATTATTAAAATAGGGAGCTAAGAGTAAATATATTTCTTGTCTTTTTATCAAAATCTGCAATAGTGCTTGATATACAATAAGCACTCAACAAATTATTGTTAATTTAAATTGCATTATTTATTTTTCTCTCTCAGTTCCATCTACTGAAGCAAGAAAACTTTCCATATCATTGCTGTTACTTTAATTATATAGAAATACTAGCAGAGCCTCCTTTAAAATCTGGGGAACATGACAGGATCAAATTGTGAGGAATATGGCTCCAAAATGAATGTCAAAGGAATTTCAATTTTAATATAATGACATCAAAGCTGGTTTATGAATTACATGAAAAAAAAATCAGCCTCATTACTTCAATGTTACACCCTTTTGGACCAAAACATGAATTACTTGGTTTGATTACCCACCTTGTTTACTGCACTTGGCTCTAAATGACTTTTGATTGTTTCCAAAAATCAAATCCATCTTCAAAGGATAGAGGTTTCTTAACATTGAAGGGATTCAAAAGATTATGCCATAGGCTCTGATCTGAAGGCAACAGAAAGAGGACCCGACAGTCTCTTTGTTATGAATTAATGAGCAAAAAAACAGATCGGAATACCTGGATTCTAGCCCTAGCTTTGCAAATAATTAGCTGGGTTTAGGCAAGTCACTTCACTATGAATCTTAGCTTCTCCATCCATATAATGAAGTATGTGGGCTAAGTGAGTCCTTCGAGCTCTACTATTTTAATTTGAATCTAGTAGGAAAATGTGGGAAATGCACTGTTTATACATGGGATCATCCAAGTTTGTGAGAACCTTGAACGTTATTTATGTTATTGTTATTGTTGAGTGGTTTAGAAATTTATTTAGAATCTTTTAAATGGGAAAAAGTAACAAGGAATTGAAGGATAATCATTATTTTTTGGTAGGATAAAAGAAATCATTTTAAAAATTCTATGAAATACCATGTTGTAAACATAGAATTTAATTTAAGCTAGTTGAAACAACAAAGAAATGTACTGGTCCATGTAATTGAAATGTCCAGTGGAGGGTCTGCCTTTCAACTCTGCTGGATTCATAACTTAGGCAGTGTCTCTGGGGTCCTAGTTTCTCCCTCTCTGTCCTGCCATCCATGTATTGGCCCTTTCATCAGGCTCTATGAGGTGGCTCCCCTGCCAGGTCCAGCTCTCCTCTCACAGAAACCAAAAGTTCCAGACCTCAGATTTATTTTATGCTACTTAAAGAGATCTTGTCTGATAGTTTTGTAAGAGTGAGAGGAGACTCATTGCCAGAAACCCGCAAATATCTCCTATTAACATGTGAGCTCTGATCGGGAAATGTTCTCCTCTCTGAGCCAGTCACTGAAGTCATTGGAATCAGATATGAATTTTGACTGAAGCCAATCGGGACTTGTTCCCAGAGCTGAGGATGAGGACATTTCCATCCATATTATATGATAGGGAATGGGTAGAATGAGGTTCCTCCAGGGAGAAATTGTTACGTGAAGGAGGGGATATAGAAGCTAGAGAACAAATACAACAAATGCTTTTGAGACAATATTAAATAACAGTGACCAAGAGCTGAAAAAGTGTTTCTGAATTACTAGCTGTTATTACATATTAGTAGCACTTTGTAATTTATGGAGTTCTTTTGCATATTTGATTTCCAAAAAACCCATGTAGGGCTTCCCTGGTGGTGCAGTGGTTAAGAATCCGCCTGCCAATGCAGTGGACACGGGTTCGAGCCCTGGTCCGGGAACATCCCGCATGCCGTGGAGCAACTGGGCCCGTGAGCCACAGCTACTGAGCCCACGTGCCACAACTACTGACTCCGCAAGCCACAACTACGGAAGCCTGTGTGCCAAGAGCCCGTGCTCCCCAACGAGAGGCCACCACAATGAGAAGCCCATGCACCACAACGAAGAGTAGCCCCTGCTCACAGCAACCAGAGAAAGCCTGCGCACAGCAATGAAGACCCAATGCAGCCAAAAAAACCAAAAAAAACAAAAAACAAAAATAAACCCATGTAGAAGAGGCAGGACAGGAGCTCCAATTCCCATTTTACTGATAAAGAAATCAAGACTCAGAGGATAAAATTCTGTTAGTGGCTGGGACTGAAATCTCAGATTTTCTGATGCCAGAATCCCAGTGCTTTTTAGATTGCCCATGTTCAAAGTCTAACTCCACCCACCGCTTGGTAAATTCCTTGACTTCATTAAGCCCTGGTTTCATCATCAGTAAAATGGGAAAATTATAATGCCAACCTAATGCGTTTGATGTATGAAATAAATGAGCTGTTTATTTATTTAAAGCATTCAGCACTGTGCCCAAGAGATAGAAGACATTTAGTAAACATTAGTTGTTATCATCACTGTTCCATGATAATTCTATGAAAGAACACTCACTGTAGAATCCATCTTGTATCCCATGAATGCTGTTGCTCTGGACCATCTCACTACCATTATCAAATCTCCCATAAATATAGGCCTGAACTTTGCCTTATACAACGTGCTTTATAATGGGATTTACTGGTAACTCCTTAGGCATTGATTGCCACTGGATGGGAATTGGACCAATTATATTTATTGTGACTTTTAAATATTTGTCATGTTTTCTGGCTGCCCAGGACCTTTGAATCTCTCCTCTCAAGTCTGCAGACTTTCCTATGTTATAAAGCCCACCTCTCAGCACTAGTGAGTTTCACTTCCCAGCCTCCTTTGCGCCTCGATTCCAGGCATGTGGTGTGATCTAGCCTCCTGCCAGCTAATGATCTGTGGGAGACTTCAATTTGGAAGTGAGTACAGTGGGGTCTTAGTTGTGTCAGACTCATCTTCTGTTGAGTGGGTGGTAGACTCATCTGATTCTTGGGGGGCAGTGGTGGCAGAATTTTGGGTGTGTAGTCCAACGAAGTGTCCATGCAAGTCATGGCAAGCTGTAAGGAGGTGGTAATAGTGCTTTCTTGGGAGAAGCCCCAGAATATGATGAGGTTTTTCTAATCACATTTCTATATTTGTGCATGTCACCGAAACTTCCAGCAGAAGGTCTCCTGCACAGCATTCACACCTAGTTTTCTGGCTTCCAGTAGACTTTGTAAGCCCCCTGCACCCCAATAAATTATTTTCTGCTTGAAGTGGGTGGGTAGAGTGAATATTGTTGCCTGCAACTAAACTGCCAACACATGCTGAGGTTCTCCCCAAGCCCGCCACACTCCTCCTTACTCCTGTAGCTTTGAGAATATTATCATGTAGGTATTAAAGCATGTCCTTACACAGGGAACAAAATGAAACAAAGTACATACTTCGGTACTGATGGCATATAGTGCAATTTATGTTTGGAATTTCTTGATTTTTTTCCTATCAAAATTTCCCAGTCATCTGGGTTGATAGAATGATATTTTTAAATGATTAGGAAAAAAATGAAATTTTAAAGTTACTGCTTATAGTACATTTTGTCACAAACTGCTTCTCAGAACACAGTTTCATCATTGAGCCACACATAATGAAGATTTGACCACTGCCCTTTACTCCAAAGGATTCATAAATTTGAATTAGTATCTTAAACAGCCTTTCAAATAACCCTGTGCACTCATGGACTTTTTAAGACTAACTAGGCATAATTAGTAGTATTTCTCTGCTGTTTTCCATTTAATTTTCTGGTCTTTAAACATCAATAAGCCAGAGCTGTGGATAATTTCTAAAATGTGAGGGAGGTCATGCCATTCAGGTTCTGAAAATGTTTCCCAAGCTCAAAAGTTGTTGGTAGTTTTGTGACTACTTCAGGTTGAATCATGAAGCTGAACTCAATGGATCACATTTTTGCCATTGTGTATCTGTTTCAGAATAATGGGGCTCCATGTGATTCCTTTCCATACTTCTTATCTCTTGGCAGAATTTCAAGATAAATATTTTCCATTTAAACTCACACCTCAAAAAATGACCACAAGAGAAGTATTGGCAATTCCCAAGCTGCTCTAGGAAACAAAATCTTTTAAATGGAAATGAAGAAGGAAAAGACCTTTGAAAATATCAGTAAATTCTTCCCAAGTTGATTTATATTAACTTGTTTTAAATTTTGTCTGAATGGTAGGCCAAACTTTTGTTCACACTGATCAGATAAATTCAAGCAACTTGATCACATGCATATACTTGTTTTTATGTTAATTTTAACATGTATGAAAGCTATATATTCATACATACCTTAAAATGTCCAATTGTCCCATAAAGGTTATAAACAAAAACAGTAGTTCCTTTCTTCCTTCTAAACTTAATAGTCCCATTTCTTTGAGATAATTTTTTTGAGCTCTTTTAGTTTCTTCTGGAAATTAAATCCATATTCTTAAATAATATTCTTGTAGTGATTTTTATCAGTATCCTATATAAGCTGTTGAATATACATAAGCTATTTCTAAAGATAAATGGGAAGATTTAATTATCTTATACCACACAGACACATACCTCTCCACTTTCAGTCTCTCCTTTTATCTGATTGGACATATTTACATGAAGTAGCCTCTGTTGGGCCAAGAAGTATCCTATGATTATGTTTCCTTTGTCATACAATCCTTTATTTTTTTTCTGAAGCTCATAATCACTTAGTTTTTTATTTTGCTTAGTTTTTTATATACCTACTGCAATCTTTTCCCCAAGTGCTCTGATACATCTATTAAATGTTTGCCTGTAATATTTTCCAATGGTTCAATTCATCTGATAATCCATCAGTCCCACTTTCTTCTGGGAGGGCCTCTATTTTCTTCTCCAATCTGGATGCTCTTTTTGCATCTTTCTCCTGCAATCAGGGTAGAGTGCCATTGGTATCTTCCTACTCTCATCAGGAAGGGCCCTCTTGTGACCTGTACTGTCATCTGGAGATCATCATCTGCTGCTCTCCTGAATGGGAAACAACATAGAGAACATGAAATGAATGTTATAAATAAATGAATTGCATGTTATAGAGAACATGAAACAGAAGTGAATCGCATGGTATTGACTGAAATAACCAGAGTTCACAACAGTTACATCCATGCAGCATAGAAGAATGGCTTGAAGGGATCACGGAGGGCATTTAAAGAAGTTTTGCTATTCTTCCGTATTTCATGTTAAACATGAAATCCATTTAGATTTCTATATGAAACCACTCTGTTCTACTGCACATTGATGTTGTTCTTTAAAAAACAAATGAACTTATTTACAAAACAGAAATAGACTCACAGATCTCTGAAACAAACTTATGGTTACCAAAGGGGAAACGTGAGGGGAAATGATAAATTAGGCGATTGGGGCTGACATATACACAATACTATATCTAAAACAGATAACTAATGAGGACCTACTATATAGCACAGGGAACTCTACTCAATTTTCTGTAATAAACTATATCAGAAAAGAACCTGAAAAAGAATGGCTATATATATATAAATTTAAAAATATATATACATATAAATTGGAATATATATAAACTTTTTTAAAAAAAGAAAAATAGGTTTTCATCCTCTAGGTTAAAAACAGAATTCCTAAGAAAACCTACAAAGTTTCTAAGGCCCAATTTTCTGTAACAAACTATATCAGAAAAGAGTCTGAAAAAGAATGGCTATATATATATAAATTTAAAAATATATATACTTATAAATTGGAATATATATATAAACTTTTTTTTTTTTTTTTTTTGCGGTACGCGGGCCTCTCACTGTTGTGGTCTCTCCCGTTGCGGAGCACAGGCTCCGGACGCGCAGGCTCAGCAGCCATGGCTCACGGCCCCAGCCGCTCCGCGGCACGTGGGATCCTCCCGGACCGGGGCACAAACCCGTGTCCCCTACATCGGCAGGTGGACTCCCAACCACTGTGCCACCATGGAAGCCCATAAACTTTTTTAAAAAAAGAAAAATAGGTTTTCATGCTCTAGGTTAAAAACAGAATTCCTAAGAAAACCTACAAAGTTTCTGAGGCCCTTTATCACCTGGCCAGCCTCTCAAGTGTCACGTGGCTCTATTCTCTTGCTCAGTCTCTGAGAATCAGCAGTATGGCCATCTGCGGTGCCTCATATGTGCCCCCATCCCCAGCCTATCCACGGGCTGTTCCTTCAAGCTGGGGTGCTCTTCAACCAGCCCGGCACCTCTCCTTTACCTGATTAACTCATTCACTTTTACCTCGACCTCACTTCCTTGCAGAAGCCTTGGGGGCCTCTCAGTCAAGCTCAGTGCCCCAGTTGTGTACTCTCATAGGGCCTGGGACTTCCTGTACATTGTCCTGACCACAGTGTGTTTTTACATATTTGTTGATTATTTGATTATCGAACTTCCCCAAGAATTCATTGGCTACATGAGAGCTGGGACCATGTGTGTTTGGGCTCACCATTAATTCCTCAAGACTTGACGTAATCCCTGGAAACAGCAGGCATTTAGCAATACTGACATGACTGAATAACTAAATACATAACAGCTAAATAATTAAAATTTGATAAGAAATAGGCACCTCAGTGTGACTCGGTTTGCTGCACCTTGGACACGAGACAGTGCCTACGCATGGTTATCATTTAGTGCGTATTTCTTGAATTAATACATTAATTGATGAAATGTAACTTGGTAGCTTCAAAGTAACAAGTTAAGATAGGTTTGACTCCAAGAGAAATTTGAATATGGGCATATTTCCTTCCAAATCCCCAAGGACACAAATTATCATTGGATTCAGATGTATGTCCATTGTACTATTATTTTTAAATTTGTCTAAACCATTCTCTGTTAGACTGTGTCTACCTGGTTAAGAACAGTAATTGGATCCAGACTGTGTAAGTGCATTCACTGTTGTTTTGTGTTTTGTTTTACTGAGATATGTCAAAGTCCATGAGGTAAAGCCATCTTCTGCATATCCACAGAAAAACTCTTCAGGTTTTCACCTACTGCTTATTTGCTCTTACTTTACTACAGTTTTAACTGGCTTGGTTATCTACACTCAGCTTTGCAAATTAAAAGGGAAGAGAGTTTATTAAAAAATGAAAGAGAGTTGATGGCAAAGAAGGTGACAGAAAATCTTCCAAAGGCAAACACAATTAAAACACACACACACACACACACACACACACACACACAAACTGGAGTGATTTAATTGATTGCCAAAGTGTTCTACATTCCTCTCTTGAATCCCTGGACATTTAAGTAGTATTAAAGTAAATGATTAGTGTTAAAATGCTTTTGAGTAATTAAGAAATAACCAACTCAGTTTAACATGCAGGAATGCCTACTCCATTTTCAGAATGTTTCAGTTCAGAGTAATTAAATAACCTAGTTCCAAGACTTAAGGGAGTTTGCCCTCAGGGATTTCCAAAGCTTGGCTTTCTGGAAGGATCCATTCCCTAAGGATTCTGAATGGCCAAGGTTTTATTATACTTCCTGAGCTAAATTTCCTGCTGATAATAAAAAAATAGAGGGTTTCCTGTTTGGTTTCCCTTGTTTGTGTGTTTCCATAGAACTCATGGTGGCCATAGAGTTTAAAGTGACAAAGAAAAATTCAAAATATGAAGAAATTCCTTTCCCCGTGTTGAAGGACTGAAATTTGAAATGGTGTATGTGGTTGTGTATATTGTTTTTGCCTGTGCAGTGATAATATTTGTTGAATATTAAAAACTATTTGAAGAACAAGAAGAAGCCAGTAAAATATTGAGACTCATTCCCTTTTAGGTACTGCTTAGAAGAATGCACTAATGTTTCTATTGAAAATGCCAAATTAAATTTAGAAGATCTAATGATTCAAGTATGAATCCTATTACTATCCACTTTACTGAACAGACATGATGTGAATCACCTTGGGCAATAGTTTCCTTATGGATTAAGGAGAAATACTAATGTTCAGCCTACCAGGTTGCCAAGGTTTGGATAAACTAAATAAGGTATTAAACACAAAGTGGGCTTTGAAAAGAAAACAAATATAAATGTCAATCATCATGTTTTGGTATGCTCATAATAACAACAATAAAAATGTATTGGTTTGGGCACACTGTATAATTATACTGGTTTTTAACAAGGCTTCTTATATTAATATCCTAGCTAAAGCAACTAGGTATAATGGCTTCAAAGAAGTATAGTGTCAATAAAAATTGTCACGATTCTCATTGTCCTGGGTTCTAACTTCCATTGGGTACGGTCAAATTTCTTTCAAGTCTTAGGCCTATTTTAGTTGCCAACCACATTGCTGAAAATTTGGAAAAATACTAGCATGTCCCTACCAGCCAAATGGGGGTGGAGACACCTTCCTGTGAATGTGCGAACCAAGTCATATTTTTGTCATGAAGCTGGAGGTGAAGAGGCATGTGGTCCAATTCCTTTGAACATGTATATTCCTTTGTTACATATTAACAATGTCAAACCAATTTAATTGTTCTAAATAAAATAATCTATGAGCAAAATTGCCAAAGCATTTAAATGCCACAAGTATTTACAAAGCACATGAAATGTTCACATTTCTTATGTGTCACGCTTACCAGATTTTTAGTGCAGTTAAATTGTGCTGACCCTTTGGAGCTGGGAACTAATTAGCTGGACTCCTCTTAGATTTCATTATGGGGTCTGCTAAATGGAATGCCCTTATTATGCTACTGGGTTTGGGGAGGCAGGATGTATGTATTCAGATACAAGGCATGAATAGCTTTGCCAGAAATTACTCCTGTCAAGCATGTTTTGTTTTTTAGCCATCCTTTCTCTACCACTGGCACTGTATTATTTAAAACTCATATTTTCCAGGGTTGCTGAGAAATTCAAGTTGTCACAAGTAAGGAGAAACATCCTCGCATTTCTCAAACACATGTGAGGGGGAAGAGTGTTTAGAGATGAGGAAGGAAAGCAGATGGTCTTTACCAGGTAGTTACGAAACCATGCGGAGGAGCTAGGCTTCTTCTCACTATTTCTCATCATCAGCATCAAGGAACTGACATTCCAATGATACAAACACGGCGCTATTCTGAGTGGATAGTTCACAGTATAATCTGCACCTGAGTGTTAGGAAGATGTCAGGAATGGATTTATGGAGCGAAATGATAAAACCTTTCCTTTGGTGAATTTTGCAGCTCTATTAAAGCAGGCTAAGTGAAGTAGCCCAAATTCTTCTATAATTCTTCAAACTTCTTCAACCCTATAAATGTTCCTGATTTATATGGCAACAGAAAATGACAACAAAATAAAGATTGATGAGTAGGCAGTCAACAGGCTGGTAGGAGTAAAGCATTTTGGGTATAAGAGGCTGACCAGACTGAAACAAATTAAATCAAATAAAATGATTCTATTTTGATGTGTTTTACAAAAATATTGACAAAGCCTGGCTATTTTCATTATCTTCTTCTTACTTTTCAATTTTCTCCCTTTTAGTAAAGTATCTCCCATTTTTCTAGTTAATGTAAGCCTGAGTCACACATGCTAACTTAAATGGTGTTGGAATTTATTGAACAAGTGACTATATCTTATCTTTAATGGGAACTCTTTTTAACCAAGGCCAAAAAAAGGGTATGAGAAAAATAATGATCATGTGTAAAGAAGTTGTACACATAATTGGGATGATAGTGGTTATAAATGAGAGTTAAGATAATACGAAAAATATTTTTGTGCCATTTTTTTTCCTTTATCATTCTCTAAGTTTCATTTACTAAGTCATCGTTTTAAAGTGATTTGTAATCTTTCCAACAGCACTGAGAATCTTCTCCTGCAGAGGACTGGTATTAGAGCCTAGACCTCGTAATATCCAGGAGATAAGGGAGGGTCCAGAGATTTCTATGACCTGTAAACAAGCATTGAATTTTTCCAGGGTGAAGATGAACCCTGACTGCACTCTGAGATGCCTGATTTAAAAATCTAACAAGTCCATCATGTTGATTTATTAATTCCTAAAATCTGGGAAATAGGGAAGGGGATGCATGCTGAGATTTTGTCTCCCTGGGAAATGCTTTTAAACTTATCTATTGTTCCCTACTTCCTTGTTCTTTCCCAACAACATCGTAATTAGGGCCAAATTTAGTCGATCTTTCTATTAGCTGAACAAAAGAGTTTTGAGAGAAGACAGCCATTGAAAATTGTTAACAGTAATGCCAAATTAGCAATTATTCAGGATTTAAAAGTCTCATTTTGGAAAGTTAAATTTAATGGGTTATTAATATGGAACCAAATAGCACACACAAAAAACTTTTAGACCAAGGTTTGGCAAACTATGGCCTGTGGGACAAATCTGGCCTGCTGCCTCTTTTGGTAAAGTTTTATTGATATGCAGCCACACCCATTTGTTTATGAATTGTCCATGGTTACTTTCTCACTATAATGGCAAAGCTGAGTAGTTGTAAAAGAGACCATCCAGGGCTTCCCTGGTGGCGCAGTGGTTGAGAGTCTGCCTGCCAATGCAGGGGACACGGGTTTAGGCCCCAGTCCGGGAAGATCCCACATGCCGCAGAGCGGCTGGGCCCGTGAACCATGGCCGTTGGGCCTGCGTGTCCGGAGCCTGTGCTCCGCGACGGGAGAGGCCACAACAGTGAGAGGCCCGCGTACCACAAAAAAAAAAAAATATATATATATATATATATAAAGAGACCATCCAGCCTCCAAAGACCCAGATATTTACTATCTGACAATTTACAGAAGATAGTTTGCCAACTCCTGTTTTAGACATCACCATTTTTTATTAAAATGGTCTCAGAATACAAGACTATGAAAATAAATACTCTTGAAGTAGTTGATTTGCTGGATTCCTTCTCCTCACTCTCTTTCTCTCCTTTATTCCCTTTCCCCCTTGAATCTTCAATACTGTCATGTCCCAGAGACTGTGCTAAACCCATCATATTGTGTTATATTATTCCACTTAATTTTAACATTTCCTCTGTGAGGAAGGTACTGTTAATATCCCCATTTATTTACAAGGAAATTGGGTTTTGAGAAGCTGAATAACTCAAATAAGTTACCCAACTAACAATTAAGGGATTAGGGACTCAAGTCTGCCTGACCCTAATACACAAAACCCACTTTTGGAGTTACAAGTATATACTTGCGTATATACGAACATTCTCTAAAAGGGTTGATGTGAGGATTAAATAACATAATGCATATACAGTATTCAAAATGCTGCACATCACAGATGCTTAGGAAAAAGCAGTCTCTGCCGTCTTACATCTGGATTTCATTATCCTTGTTTTTTTTTTTTTTTATTCCAAACTTAACATTATCCTTGTTGAACTGAGTTTTAACTGACATCGGAAAAAGCCATGTAGATTTGGCAGAGGAAGAGCATAGGTAATTGGACTTAAAGGCAGAAGTCATAGGAATTTCTTCCTTCTAAGAGTAGCTTACCATGCATCATTGGATCAGGTGTGCTTTTATACCCTACTGTGGTAAAAGGTGGTTCTGAGCCATTCACATGCTCCTACTCAGTGTCAGCTGGGAATCAGGATGAACTTTTGTGAGATGGATAATTGTGGTTAAAGATCTAAGTCAGGGCTACGGAAATAATTTTATTTAATTAACTAATTATTTATAGTTATATTTTTTTCAACACTTACTGATTCTTAGGGAACAACTCCCTGACTTTAGCATCATTAGCACATGCTCTAACCAGCTAAGCTAATGGCCTTGCTACGATTCATAAACTCAAATTCAAAAGCTGTAGTCTAGGAAGGGAAGCTACCTAGATTAATGTATGGTTTAGCTAACTTCCTTGATTAGATGACTCGTTCCTTGAGTGACTAAGCTTCTAGGTATTCCATTTTTGTTATGCCAAATTATGTTGTTCTATTTTTTTAAATTTTATTTATTTTATAAAAAAAATTTAATTTAATTTAATTTATTTTTTTATACAGCAGGTTCTCATCAATTTTACACACATTAGTGTATACATGTCAATCCCAATCGCCCAATTCATCACACCACAACCCCGCGGCTTTCACCCCTTCGTGTCCATATGTTTGTTCTCTACATCTGTGTCTCAATTTCTGCCCTGCAAACCGGTTCATCTGTACCATTTTTCTAGGTTCCACATATATGTGTTAATATACGATATTTGTTTTTCTCTTTCTGACTTACTTCACTCTGTATGACAGTCTCTAGATCCTTCCATGTCTCAACAAATGACCCAATTTTGTTCCTTTTTATGCCTGAGTAATATTCCATTGTATATATGTACCACATCTTCTTTATCCATTCATCTGTCAATGGGCATTTAGGTTGCTTCCATGACCTGGCTATTGTAAATAGTGCTGCACTGCTGTCTTTTTGAATTGTGGTTTTCTCTGGGTATATGCCCAGTAGTGGGATTGCTGGATCATATGGTAATTCTATTTTTAGTTTTTTAAGGAACCTCTATACTGTTCTCCGTAGTGGCTGTATCAATTTACATTCCCAACAACAGTGCAAGAGGGTTTCCTTTTCTCCACACCCTCTCCAGCATTTGTTGTTTGTAGATTTTCTGAGGATGGCCATTATAACTTGTGTGAGGTGATACCTCATTGTAGTTTTGATTTGCATTTCTCTAATAATTAGTGATATTGAACAGCTTTTCATGTGCTTCTTGGCCATCTGTATGTCTTCTTTGGAGAAGTGTCTGTTTAGGTCTTCTGGTCATTTTTGGATTGGATTGTTTGTTTTTTTGATATTGAGCTGCATGAGCTGTTTATATATTTTGGAGATTAATCCTTTGTCTGTTGATTCGTTTGCAAATATTTTCTCCCATTCTGAGGGTTGTCTTTTTGTCTTGTTTATGGTTTCCTTTGCTGTGCAAAAGCTTTGAAGTTTCATTAGGTCCCATTTGTTTATTTTTACTCTTATTTCCATTACTCTAGAAAGTGGATCAAAAAAGATCTTGCTGTGATTTATGTCAAAGAGTGTTCTTCCTGTGTTTTTCTCTAAGAGTTTTATAGTGTCCAGTCTTACAGTTAGGTCTGTAATCCATTTTGAGTTTATTTTTGCGTATGGTGTTAGGGAGTGTTCTAATTTCATTGTTTTACATGTAGCTGTCCAGTTTTCCCAGCACCACTTATTGAAGAGGCTGTCTTTTCTCCATTGTATATCCTTACCTCCTTTGTCATAGATTAGTTGACCATAGGTGTGTGGGTTTATCTCTGGGCTTTCTATCTTATTCCATTGATCTATGTTTCTGTTTTTGTGCCAGTCCCATATTGTCTTGATGACTGTAGCTTTGTAGTAGTCTGAAGTCAGGGCGTCTGATTCCTCCAGCTCCATTTTTTTCCCTCAAGACTGCTTTGGCTTTTCGGGGTCTTTTGTGTCTCCATACAAATTTTAAGATTTTTTGTTCTAGTTCCATGAAAAATGCCATTGGTAATTGGATAGGGATTGCATTGAATCTGTAGATTGCTTTGGGTAGTATAGTCATTTTCACAATATTGATTCTTCCAATCCAAGAACATGTTATATCTCTCCACTTGTTGGTATCACCTTTAATTTCTTTCATCAGTGTCTTATAGTTTTCTGCATACAGGTCTTTTTTCTCCCTAGGTAGGTTTATTCCTAGATATTTTATTCTTTTTGTTGTAATGGTAAATGGGAGTGTTTCCTTAATTTCTCTTTCAGATTTTTCATCATTAGTGTATAGGAATGCAAGAGATTTCTGTGCATTAATTTTGTATCCTGCAACTTTACCAAATTCATTGATTAGCTCTAGTAGTTTTCTGGTGGCATCTTTAGGATTCTCTATGTATAGTATCATGTCATATGCAAAGAGTGACAGTTTTACTTCTTCTTTTCCAATTTGTATTCCTTTTATCTCTTTTTCTTCTCTGATTGCCATGGCTAGAACTTCCAAAACTATGTTGAATAATAGTGGTGAGAGTGGGCATCCTTGTCTTCTTCCTGATCTTAGAGGAAATGCTTTCAGTTTTTCACCATTGAGAATGGTGTTTGCTGTGGGTTAGTCGTATATGGCTTTTATTATTTTAAGGTAGGTTCCCTCTGTTCTATTGTTTTTATAACTAAAAATCCATTGGATATAGGACTGGACTGAAAATAAATTAATAGAAAAATTGTGTGCCAAATTCACACATTATATACTTCTGTGTTTTACAAAGAAGTTGAATGTTTCAGTTCCTGCTGTAGAAAGTTAGGGGGTGCTGGCCTCTTAGCTGCATCCCTGAGCATGGAGACAGGTTGGTCTTCCATCCACACACTTACCTTGTTGGTTCTTCAATAGCCACTCTGAGATTGACCTGTACTTCAATCAGATTGTCTGCCAATCCATGCAGATCTACCCATTCCTGGCAATGGACAATAGACACAGTCTATATATTTACTATTGAGCACAGTCTTAAGCCTTTAACCCCTAAGTATTTGTCTAAATTCTATGGGAAATCAATATTAAAAGATTTCTTGACTTGGATATTAAAAATATAACTTCACAAGATCAGTAGAAAGCATACAGTTGGTCTCCTGCACAATTGCTGGGTTTTTTTTTTCCAATTTTATTGAGGTGTAATTGACATACAGCAGTGTGTACATTTAAGGTTTATAGCATAATGATTTGACTTCCATATATCATGAAATTATTACAGTAAGTTTACTTAATATTCATCATATCATATGATACAAAAAAAGAAAAAGAAAAAGAAAAAACTATTTTTCCTTATGATGAGAACTCAGGGTCTATTCACTTAACAATTTTCATGTATACCACAGCAACCTTAACTGTAGTTATCACATTGTTTATTGCATTCCTAGTACTTGTTTATCTTATAATTGGAGTTTGTAGCTTTTGACAACCTTAGAATTGCTGTCCTTGTTCTATTTTGATGACATGCTATCAACTTATATGGAAAGTCATTACCAAAACAGGTCTATGAAGTTCCCTGTGTCATTTTTGTTCAGGGTATTCTTGATGGTAGGATGTTCTTTCATCTTTATGACTTCAGAGTAAAATCCTTGACCAATCTTCATATCAGGAATATGTGTGAGTCACCTGAAAAAGTGTTCTTTTGTTATCTTAGGGGCACTGTGAACGGGGTATCCAAGCTTTCCCCTTTCAATTGGTAAATAAAAGGCCCAGGGCCCAATTTGCGATGCTTTTGCAGTACACACAGCATTTGTGCTATTTAGCCTGTGTCTTTGTCTTACTTTGAGCCATGCTTTTTTTTTTTTTTTTTTTGTGGTACGCAGGCCTCTCACTGTTGTGGCCTCTCCCATTGTGGAGCACAGGCTCCGGACGCGCAGGCTCAGCGGCCTTGGCTCACAGGCCCAGCCGCTCCGCGGCATATGGGATCTTCCCGAACCGGGGCACGAACCTGCGTCCCCTGCATCGGCAGGCAGACTCTCAACCACTGTGCCACCAGCGAAGCCCCATGCTTGTTTTTATTCTTTCATAAATTCATGTTCCTTTGTTATAATAACAGTAACTGTTTCTTTGTAAGGCACATTTTGGAGTGTGCGATTAAAGGATACCTGAGAAGAGCAGACGAAATTTGGCCATGTGTAGATTTGGTAAATGCAAGAGAAGTGCTGCAAATTTCCAGTCCAGGCCATCAGCAGACATCATTAATCAATAAAGATTCTTGTTCCTAGGAAGCCTGGACACCCCTCCAGATTCCTTATCAATCCATGCTTCCTATAATCCCTACCAATTGATTCACATTGGCACTGGGAACCTATTTGCCCTCTCTGCCTTAAGGTTTTCTCCATGCAGTTTTTTGATGTACTGCCTCTTACCTATAACTTCAGTAAAATTGCATTTTGGTTTCCTTAGTGTGAAATATAACCTTTATATCTATTAAAAGACAGTAAAATCAAATGGTGCTATAATAGCAACAATATGTACACTGAAAAATAATTTAAATAAATAATAATCTGCCAGAAGGTATCTTTTTTAAGATTGAAAAAGCAGGTTCCTTGTTCCCTTTGGCCTGTAAGGTCCCTGACATTTAAGAAGTAGAATGGTAGGGCCATGCCTTCACTCTGAATGATTCTGGCTCTTGAAGATCGTGGAAACCTTTGCCTAGGTGTGACTTATCTCAGCCATGTGTTGCGTAAGGAAAATGATTTCCATATGTCCCCACTACTTCACAGCCAAAATATTCCTGCACAGGTTGGGCGAATGCTTCCCATAGGGTGCATTCTCTTGGTTTCAAGTCATGAATTTAGAAAGGCTTTGGATCGTAGAAAAGAATTTGACTGTCTTTATAGTGTGTACACACACACACACACACACACACACACACACACAAGCACGCTCGTGTGCGCATATATTCTCTTTGTCTTGCAGTGATTTAAAGTGGTGTTGTGTTCATTAACCAGTTATACGTGCTCCAATGAAAATGCCATCATCAGTGTGTAAGTCAGTGTTGCGTCAGAGGCAACACAAGTTAAAGTATCAAAGGGGAAATGGTTATAAAAATTTATTCTGGTGTGTGTCTTAGAAAACCTCAGTACTCCAAATATGCTGCTTGCCTTCCTATTGCCTTCTTTCCAACCCCCCAGAGTAACAGCCCATTCCAAATCCAAGCAATTTTGAAAATTAAAAACATATTTTATTAATAACTCAAATACAGGAAGAACACAACAGCCCTTCCTGGTGATGTAATTGAACCTGATGATTTGAATTAAGAATATGCTAACATCTGGTAGTACCCAAAACACAGCCTATTAGAAATGAAATAGCCTAATCTCTGAAGTCATATTCATATTTTTAATATATTTTTTAGAAACAAGAAGTCTATTCCCCCAGTAGAAATCTATATAATTAAAAGAAAGATTTTAAGGCCGTGTTCAAGCTTACAGAGATGGTAGTCATGCAAAAAAGGCTTCTGAAGGGTCTCAGTGTCAGACATGAAATGAAAACAGAAAATCCCCTTCTCTGATGTTATGTCAACATGTTTCTACCAGGTCAGAACCAAAGTACTGTATATTTTGCTGCACGATAGAATTTGGGTTAAAGTACACAGATAAGTAGTTAGATATAAAGTTAAACTGAGCCAGGAACTTTAAACAGCTCCATTAATGTGTTGTTATGAAGAGACTGTCAGACCTTGAAAGGAATTAAATTATATCGTAGCAATTTGAAATGTTTACCTTTACATGCACACACCAAAAAAAAAAAAAAAAAAGGAGAAAATGAAAAAAAAAACAGTATACAAAATTTTTTTCATTTCAATTATCACGAAGGGCCTCAGCAGGGGTTTTCATTTGATAAATGCAAAACGACAACTTAATAACAGCTTGCTTTGTTCCAAAATTAGGAAAGGAAAAAGGTGGGAACCAGCATGTCGCAGAGTTCTTAGAAAAAGGACAGTTTGTTTTCAGGACTGAATATTAGAGACAATTTTTTGTCTGGAGCATGGAAAATTACTAGAAAGTTTATAGAAATTATTCCTAAGGTGGCTTCTGGCATCATTGGGCCCACCGCTGGTTGCTTCTTTGTTTTTTTTTTACCCTCCTCAGCAAATGTTCTTAAAAATGAAGAAGGCTTTCTGTTTTAGGTTCCTTAAGAACAAACATATCTCCACAATGTTCTTTCCATAGAATGTGCCCTATGCTTCTGTTCTTTACCTTTCCATCATGGAAATCTATTCCTTTGTCTAACTAAGAGAGCACCTCTCAGTTGCAAAATAATAAAATAAATCAACATTCATTTGTGCAGCAGAGTTTAATTTTTATCATTTTTAATTTTTCTATGGGATCAACATTTCAGAAAAAATGCAAGAAAAGGAAAAAGGAGCTCTTGTATATTGCTCACCAATTATTTATACTCTGCTTATTTTGCTTTATTATTCTCTCTTCTCTCTTCACAGACACACATACCGACACACACACACATATGCATGTTATATTATTTTTTTGGAAACATTTTAGAGTAAGTTAGAGACATCGTGTCTCCAGATCCAAGCCAGCATCACAGCATTTTGCCATTTTCCATATTCGTGACTCTCTTCTCCAAAAGTAAGAAACGCGGCTCCCATTACCCTTAATACAAATACTGATTTGCTCAAGTCTAGAACACATGGAAAGCTGTCTCAGAATTGTTAATCATATTACTGCAAAATACAAACTCACCAGTTGGAGTTCATATTTGTTTACAGTCTTCTGAGGTATAGTTGCATACGATGGAGTGAAAAAGTCTTAAGTATACAATTTGATGAGTTTTGACAAATGTATATTCGTATTTATCCACACTACCAGCAAGACATAGAAGTTTTCTATCACCTTGCTCCTTGCTAATCAATCCCCACCACAAAGCAAATTTACCTAAATAGAATAAATGAAAGAATGAAGTTATGACTAGAGATCAGTAAAACAAGAAATGACAAACAATAGAGAAGAATCAACAAAACCAACAGCTGAATCTTTGAAAGCCTCAATAAAATTGATAAACCCTTAGCTCGACTGATCATTATTAGGAACAGAAGAGGAGACATGAGTACAAATCTTTAAGAGAGTAAAAGATTGCAAGGAGATACTGTGAACAATGTTATGCAATTTAATTAGTCTATGTAGATGAAATGGGCACAGTCCTTGAAAGACCCAAATTAACAATACTGACACAAGAAGAAATAGAAAATCAGACTAGCCCCTTCATCTGTTAAAAACTTTTTCATTATTGTTTGTCAGAAAATAGAGGAAGAAAATCTTATTTAATCTTACTAGGGCAACAAAACTCTTATACCAAAGCCAGACAAAGATGTTACAACTAAAGAAAAGCTATAGCCTAATATCCCTTAGAACACAAATTAAATATAGCAATATATAAAAAAAATAGCAATATATAATAAGAATAGAGAGTAATACCAAGTGGGATTTATTTTAATGGTTCAACATTTGAAGATTAGTTCAACTTGCTTTATGAACAAGATAAAAGGAAAAAAACTATACTGTTATTTCAATAGATGCAGAAAAAAACACTTGGCAATATTTACCCACTTTTTATTTATTTACTTAGTTATTTATTTTTGGCCACACTGGACGGCTTGCGGGATTTTAGTTCCCTGACCAAGGAATGAACCTGGGCCTTTGGCAGTAAGAACGTGGAGTCCTAACCACTGGACCTCCAGGAAATTCCCAATATTTGTCCATTTATGATTAAAAAAAAAAAACCCTCAACAAAATAGGGATTTTTGATAAAGGGCTTACAGAAAACCTATAGATAGTGCTATACTTAATATTGAAATACTGAAGCCTGTACTGTAAGAATGGCAACAGGGCAAGGTTGTTCACTTTCAAAATTAGAACTGGCAAAACTAATCTATGGTGATATAGAAATCAGAAGAGTGTTTGCTGGGGAAATGGTTAGGATTGACTAAGAATGTATTCATTCCAATCCATGCATTTTGTTGTATGTAAATTATATTTCAACACTAATATCAATTTAATGTTCAGCTTTGTCTATTCTCTTAAGCCATTCAGGTTTTGAGTTTTTACTTTGTATTTTGATGATTATAGTTAAAATTTTCCTTATTCCTTAATGTGATAGGCAAAATTCTATAACCCCTAATGACCCACAGTCATATAATCCCCTCTTCTTGAGTATGGGCAGGACCTATAACTTGCTTCTAACCAATAAAATACAGCAAAGGTGATGGGCTATGAATCCTGTGATTATGTTACATTATATAACAAAGATGAAGGGATTTGGGGGAAGTAAATAAGATCCCTAATCAATTGATTTTAAGTGAATCATAAAGAGATGTTTCTGGGTGGGCCTGATATAATCAGATGAATCCTTAAAAGGTCAAGATGTCAAAAATCCCAAGGATCAGGTAACATGCTAACCCTAGTGAATGCACCCTTGTGAGATTCTGAGCAAAGGGTCAAGCCAAGCTAAGCTCTACCCGGTTTCCTGACTCATTAAAAATGTCAGGTAGGGCTTCCCTGGGGGCGCAGTGGTTGAGAGTCCGCCTACCGATGCAGGAGACACGGGCTCGTGTCCAGGTCCGGGAGGATCCCACATGCCGGGGAGCGGCTGGGCCCGTGAGCCATGGCTGTTGGGCCTGTGCGTCCGGAGCCTGTGCTCCGCAACAGGAGAGGCCATAAGTGAGAGGCCCGCGTACCGCAAAAAAAAAAAAAAAAAAAAAAAGTCAACTAATAAACATGTATTGTTTTAAGCTCCTAAACATGTGGTAATTTGTTATTCAGCAATATAAAACAAATGCACTTAATATTAGTTTCTATTTTATACATGTGATGCCTCTTGGATTTGTCTCCATGTATTCTATTAATTTTCCCCATAGGAGATAGTTTTTCTCTTTATTGAGTTTTGTGTCTCTCATGTCATTAGTTTCCTTTTGTTTCTAATAATTTGGGGTTGTAATTTTTATCTTTGTATTTTATTCATCTTGATCACTGTTAGTGGCTGTAGGTTTTATTTTTAGTACCTTGCTTTAGCATTGAAGCTTACATAAGAGAAGGGGCAGGGTATAGAACAAGATTCTCTTCTGGATATGGGGCTCTCTTCCTTAGTAAGTTACCTGGGTCATCTACTTATGCCCTGCTCAGTGAGGCTCTTATATAAATACCCCCACTTCAGAGAACAGTGCTCAGAGAACGCTGGCATGCTGAAATCAGCTCCTGTCCTCCTTTTCTTTCCTGCTGTGGCTGCCAAGGTCTACAGTGGTCTCAGTCTAGTACCAACACCCATTCTAGGCTCCCTCCCTAGCTGTGCTATCCTCCGCCCTTTCTTTTTTAAGAAAATATTTCTCTAATGTTTAAATGGAGAGAAAATATCGTTGTTTCATGGTTGGCAGAAGAAAGACAAGACTGTCCAACTATTTTAAATGCTGTTCTTTAATTACTTCCTCTAATAATTGCCCAAAGCCTTTGTCCTGCTCTTAACAGGATTTTTCCTGAGCTTGGGTTATCCCTGGAATTTGTGGAAGAGCTCTTTTCTCTTGAATGTGTGTAAGTTTGTGGTTTCTCTGCTCCTACTTATCCCTTAATATGAGCCTACCAGCTTCTCATCTCAGGAATTTGTCAATATCTCTGGCATACCAATGACATTTTCCTTGTTTTCAAGCACTGATGTGAATTTATATCATCTTTCTTTCTTTCTTCTTGCGAGATTTGAGGCAGAGGAGAGGTGCTTTTTATCCATTCTTTTGTTATATTCTCATCTTTAAGGTATTCAGATAACATGATCAATTTTACAGATGAAAAAATGAGATTCAAAGATGGCTACCTGATTTACTCAGGTTCACTCAGCTGGCAAGCTGTAGCCCGAGTTTAATCATTTAACTCTGCATGTAGTGTTTTCTTGTCTCTCAGGATCCAAATTGTAAATGCTAGCATGATGGGATATCTGTTCTCATTACACTTGATGAGCAGTTATGTGTACTTGCATAGTAAGGCAAATTATCTTGAAATTCTGGGAAACTACTTATTGAATCATACTTCAGTGACTCTGAAGCTAACAATGTGTATTTTAATATCACTGCAATCAGTGTGGCATGTGTTTTTGTTTGCTACCATAGGTTCATGTTTTCTCATATCACACAACATACACTCACACACACACCATCAAATTAATAGGCTAGCCCTTAGGGGTGTGTGCACGCATGCTACATAGGTGGCTATCGACAGCTTTCTTTCAGGGGAAGTTGGGTATATCAACCCAGTTCCTCATTAAAGTCCTTCTCAATGTTAATTCCATCATTTGCTTTGGAATTTGCATTTGTATGATCCTCCTGAGTGGGAGTTGTTTCTTTCTATCTGCCTAATCATTCCTGTCTAGTCATTTATAGTTGTCTCCACCTGATCTCATTCATTCTCAAGTCAGTATGAATCTTGCCTTTGTGGGTTGGGGCCACCATGCCATGCTGTTTTTGTGGAATCTCAAGATCCAGTTACTGAACTGGGTTTCTCTGCATCCTTCTGTACTCTTCCTGCAGGTATGCAACTTCACACACTGCAGTCCTAGGGAGAACATGCACATTATTTTAGCTCTTCCCCAGCCTCCTGTGTAACATCACGAGCCTGGTGTTGGTCCATCCTACAACATGGGCTCCTTTTGACCTCTGTTGCCCATGGATTCTTGACGTGGGTGCCAGCAGGTTCAAGGCTTCTTTCTTCCTGCTCATAACTGTGTGAGTCGGTCTCCTTGTTCTGTTACTGCTGACCCAAGAAGATGTCTTCAATTGAATCTTCTTGATTTTATGTCCTCAGTTGGATCAGCTCCTCAATGATCACTTTCCTCTCATCTTCTGTTGCATGGGAGTAACTAGGACGGGCCTGTCCCTCACTGTGTTTTAAAAGTTCACTGTGATTCTGATAAAAGTAATCTGTAATTAATTTATTCATACCAGTAAATGTTTAACAGCAGGACTCAAACACTTTCAAATCACACTTTGCGTTAGCCAGCTCAAGGGCCAGACAGATGCCAAAATATTTTTCATCTGTGTTTTGGTATTTCATATTTGCTAAATAGGAGTCGTTATGTGATATATTTACATATATATGATGAGCATCAATCAAAACATTTCCTTCTGATTTTCTTAATTGGTTGTGGAAGGAGAAATGTCTTTAATCTTGTTTGTAAATGATGTTTAATTATTTTAGTGTTAATTGGTGGCAATATGAAACAGTCTTCATTGGTAAAACACATACAGGAAGATCTTATTTAAGGATATTAAGGTTTAATATCCTTAGTTAATGATTCTAGCACCTGGAGCTATTCTCTTGTATTACCTGACTCAAGTGGTAACAATAGTAAGGTGAGTTGTAAATTATAGACCTCTATGGTCTAAGGAGAAAAAAACATGGGGGGAATAAACTACTCAGATCAATTTTTAGCAAAACATGTTTATGGGTATCAATCAGACATTTTTCATAAATATGTCCTACAAGGCTCATCCAGACTTTTATGAAAAACAGGAAAGCATATTAGATCAAGGGGAAGTGATAACTACATGAGTTATTGGAATAAAATTACCATGGGTTATAACAGCCTTTTGTAATAAAATTCTCAAAATTTTAAAAAATTGAATTTTTTTAATACAAATATTGTCCAACCCTCTCTTACATCAGCCCTCATAGCATTTCCAAAAGGTTAAAAAAACCTTTTCAAATTGTGTTTACACTTGTATTTAAAATAAGGAAAATCACCTCATGATTGAAATCACTAAGATCTGTGACAAGGGCTCTTTTGATGAAAGGTTGATCTGGCCACACACAGTGCAAAGCAAGAGCTCAAGGGGCAATCACACAACAGACGTTCTTCAAACATTGCCCCTTACACGTTATAAACACACATCCAGGCCTGCTCAGGACACAAGGTAGGAGGGAAGGACAGCTGAGTTTAATAAAACGTTTCCAGATAGCTAGATAATAGGTTTTTGAGAATACAGAAGGCATAGAAAACTTCATTCTTTTATCATTTTCTTTCATAGAAATAAATCTTATACCTGCCTTTCCTCCTCACCTCCCTGCTCCCCTGCTACCATCCACATTGGACCCATGAGGATATGACTTACGATCCTCTCAGGAAACTTGTTTATACTTGGAAATAAGCGATCTGATTAGCCTTATCGCTATTTCGTCCTGTCTAATTCAGATGTTACATGGACCTTTTATTACCCAGCTTTCCTGTTGTAGTGAAAAGCTGCACTTTGATTAATTGTTGACTGCTACAGAGGTATTGAAAAGTTTTGTGTGTGTGTCTGCCAAAAAAAAAAGAGAAAGCACAGGAAGAAAACTCAATGGCTCCATGTAAGAGTAGTACTATATTAGGGGCATATAGAACATGTATAAAAGTGTTTTATCATTTGTTACTATGTCAGAGTTATTGTCACGAAAGTCAAAATTAGACTTAAAGACCAAACACCATAATGGAAACAGTGCAGGCCAGTGAATACAGATATATCTCTGGGGAAAACATATTTATTTATAAAACAAATGACAGGGAGCAGAGAACCTACAGAGGAGAGAACCTTTTCTTAAGTATTTGAAAAATGTATAATTTCGCAGAGGCTGAATGTGCCTTGACACAGGATATTTGCAGCAAGTCGAAGGTACATTTTGGTGCTTATTCCTTTCAAAGTAATATCTTTAGTTGAACAAGTACAGCGTAACGAACCTCTTAGAATCTGGACTTGAAAAACTGCTTTGAGTGGAAAGCAGTTTTCAAATACAAATTCACTTTGTCAATGACAATCTGGATCACAAAGAATAACACAAGTATGTATACCAAGTCGATTAATTTTTCTGGGTTCACGTGTATGGAAAGTAGAAACAGGGAACAATGGTATCTCGTATAGAATCCATTGTGCTTTAAGGCAAAATTGTATTCAGATAGGATTATAAGTATGAATGTTGCTCTGAAAACCAATAGATGACAAGTTTAAAACACAGCAGAATCCTTCTGTGATAAAAGGGTAAAATGGTAATATAATAAGATATAAGAGCTGGAGGAATTCTGGGAAGTGTTCTAGCTCAAAATTTCTCAAATGTTTGTGGTCTGCAAACACAGGATGTTCATTAAGGAATAAGCAGGGAAAAAAAAAGAAGATAGGAACTGTTTCTGGGCAAATTAGTTTAAGAAAAGCTTGCTTAAACTCTTAAATTTATTTCTTTACTGCAAGAATTTTCAAGCTCTCGAATAGGTAAGTTCATTTTGAGTCTCTGAAAAAGAAAATCCCCCCAAATTAAGCATGCGCAAGTGCAAATGAGGTACGTATGCACGTGTGTGTGTGTGTGTGTGTGTGTGAGAGAGAGAGAGAGAGAGAGAGAGAGAAAGAGAGAGCGAGAGAGAGAGAGAGAGAGAGAGAGAGAGAGAGAGGAAGAAAGAGAGAGAGAGAGAAAGAACTAATGTTCTCAGGGAGACACTTTAAAAATTAGATTCTCATTTCAGGCGCCTGTCTTTCAAAGTAGGAAAATGAGGTCGAAGCATTTGGTGGCAAAACCCACGGTGGTCATGCTGTGCAGTGCATGAGCTGTCCTACAGCTCAAGTTTCCTGACTCTGGGACGCTGCCCTTCACCCTGTGCTGCCCTAAGGAGAGTACGTGGACTGTTACGTCCACTGCCTGCGTAGAACAGATGATGGCCAGCAAGGTTTTACATTACCAACAAAAACAAGATTCAAAATATTCACCCACTGGCCTGCTAAAATGTCAAGAGTTTTATTTTTTAAGGGTTTCTTAGGGGCATAAGAATTTTAATTGAGCCTCAGCATGAAATAACTGGGAAGAATCCTATACTTAGCCAACTTAGAGTATTTTCACAGCTAATATCTAAGATCGGAAGAAGCAAGGGGGAAAACTAGTCTCCTTTAAGGAGTGTCTGCCTGCTTTAAAGAGAGAGATTAGGAAAAGTCTAGATTAGTGCTTCCCAGTTTAATTGCTTACATGGTCGTCTTATTGAATTCACTAGGTCTGGAGTGGGGCCTGAGAGTCTGCATTTTTACCAAGCTCCCAGGCCTGGCTGATGTCGCTGGTTTATAGGACGATACTTCTGAGGAGCAAGGGCCTGGATTATGGAATAACGGAGCAAGGTTTTCTGTGTGTGTGCGTGTGGGGAAGAGAGAGTGGTGTGAATGCAGAGGTCAGAACAAAAATCCTGGCATTGTTTCTTCACAGTTTTGCTGAGGAGAAATAAAGCCAGAAAATATCTGATAAAATGATGGAGTTGGACTTAAGCATTAACTCTAAATTATGGAAATTTGCTGTTTACTTAGCTACTGTCTTTACTCTGGACCTTTTATTTCACTCAACCAGTTTTTATTCTGAGATTGAGGAAAGACCCAGGTATGGGGTTTCCCTCATCCATTTACTATCTCTGACTGAACTTTGAGAACGCTTTTTGGAGAGAATAACAAGGCCCTTAATTGCACCACACGTACAGGACATTTTTTACAATTGAGGTTATGGTCATCCATTCCTATTTTGCGTGTACACTTTTCTGAGCCTCTGTTTTCCGACCAATTCAATGAGGACTAAAGAAATACGAGTATAAAATGAGATAGTATATGCGGACTTACTTTGCAAAGCACTTTACACCATTCCCTCATTTTCTCTCTGTCCCTGGAAAGAAATCAATGGATGAAATTTGGGGCTGGAAATGAATACAAATTTTGGACGCCAGCAAAATTTGCAGTTACAGTGCTGTTGTTTTGTCTCTACTGTGTTCCGAAGATGGGCACCTGTTCCCCCAGTACCTCTGTTCTCCATCAGTAAACATGCTTCCCATGCTGTGGAGTAACTGGGTACAGATGGCAGTGGGCAGCAGTGTTTTGTTGAGGAAACAACAGTTTAGCCCGTTTTGGAGTCCCTGGCTATTTTTAATTCAAGACCTCTATTTCTGTCACACGATCAAGTATTTTCTAGACAAAAACTTTATGCAGACTGTCAAGGAATTAGTTTTCCACCACTGTGCCATATCTGAAACACTCCCTTTGCACAACAAAGACGCCAGAGAGAGCAGAACACAGCACAGTCATTTGGGAAATTCTTTCAGCTTGAGATACACACATCAGGTTTGCTGAAATTTCTCAGTGGCCCAGAGTTCTATGAAGAGGGAAGAGAGGGCCGTGCTGAGGAGGGTCCACTTTCACTGAAAAGGAACGTCTGCCTTAGTTGCAGTGGGGCCTCTAGATGGAGGTCGTGAATGACCCGAAGCAGCGGAGCTCTTCCCCACACTCACGCGTGGACCGTGGCGCTGACAAACCAACTTGGGTTCAGCAGATCCCGCCATCTCATCGCTGTGCAGACTGAACTGACTGCACTGTTCTGAAACTCAGTCTCCACATCCAGAAAATGGCCATGGTAATACTTGCCTTTCAAATCTGAGTGAAAATGAAAAAGCACACACGTTGAACATCGTTCCATAATAAGGCCTCAGGGAATAACTGTCACTGTACTTTCACCATTTACTTATCTTATTGTTCATTCTACTAGTAGTGCTTATTTTCTTTGCAGATCTTTGTTGATGCTATCTTTGCCCTGCCCTATGGCGTTAGATGCTGACCCTTCCCACTGCCTACTGTCCCCCGCCCCCCTTGTAGTATTCATGGACTTGCTGCTGTTCTCCCCTGACCCCTGCTTCCTTCTCCCCACCTGCCACATTGTTAAATCCTATTGTACACTGATCCTCACAAAACTGGCGGGCACTCGCAGTCCCACTGGGCATTCCAGGTATAGAGCCAAGGCACGGAGCCAAGTCATAATTACTTTCTAGAAAGTTATTTTTTAAGTGCTAATGTAGCGCATCCGAAATCCTATGCACGTAGGACCTAGGATTAGTTGGAAAGTGTTAAAGTACCTTCTGTTACTGCTCTGCCTTTTATAACTCTGAATAAGTCATTTTTCACTCTCCTTTTCTCACACCCCTAATGGAATGATTAGAGAGATATTATCAGAAAAGTGCTATCTAAATATGAAATGATATATAAAGGAAATACCTATCAAGTGCTGTCTGTCAGATGCTGCTGATTCTTCCACCATGTTTTCTTCTATGAGCTTCAGTCTCCTAGGATTGGTACAGGAATCAATAATACAAGTCAAGAAGTACTTCAGTTTTCCAGAGTCTTCTTAGGGTGGCTGTTCTGCTTGTCTTGTTGCTGGCAGATTTTACATCACTTGTTCCATGTACTGGCCCAGTTTCCTAATAACAGAGTCTATTGGTGTTGAGGCTTAAAATGAACTTATACAGACACGCAAAGAGCGTAGAATAGGGCCCAGCATAAGGGTAGGGTGAGCACTCAGTAAATGTTAGCGGTCAGCATTTGCATTTTAAAGCCTGACCCTTGCTGGCTGATTTACTTCTGACCTGTTTCTCAGTTCTTACCTTCAGGACCTAGGATTAGACCTTGTTCTCTGGGACCCAGACTCTAATTTGACAATCACTGCTTTCTAGACCAGCGGTCCCCACCCTTTTTGGTACCAGGGACCAGTTTCGTGGAAGGCAATTTTTCCATGGACCGGGGGTGGCAGGGGGGAATGGTTCAGGAGGTAATGAGGGTGATGGGGCGCTTGCCCGTCACTCACCTCCTGCTGCGCGGCTCAGTTCCTAACAGGCGGTAGCTGTCCACGGCCTGGGGGTTGGGGACCCCTGTTCTTAGTCTTCAGACCCTTCCTTCTCAGTTTTCCCCCAGCTATTTCTGCCCTAGATTTAAGTCAGGTAATTTACAATCCACTGCCTTTGGGGCCTTGCACTGACAGTGAGAGGGTGAAACTCATTGCAGAAATTACCTGTTCTTATAAAGTAAAACTTGACTGTGTTGATGGGACTGGGGAGAGGGAGGAGGACAAATGTAACCAAGCAGACTCACCCAATCCCCCTGGATTCTCCCCGGCCACAGGACAAATCTAAAATGACCTTGGAATTGGGTCATTTTGCCAACCCAAGAGTACATTGTTTCCTATCATTTGAAATGTCCTCGTGAGCAAACTCATTCAAAATCTTCACCCTTACAGCCACTAAAAGGTGTGTTAATACTTCAAAATAATATTTCAGACCGGTAAGCTGATGGTTTAGTGCCGGATGCTTTAGTCATTGATTGGTGCTTTAACCAATAGTGGTGATCTGCCTGTTCATCATTTACCTGCTTTTTAAAAATACTGTATTTTAGGCCAATGATTGTAAACGTATAAATTACTTCATAAATGGCTTAAATAGAAATAGTATATATTTCTAGGTCTACGTTTCTCTTTTCTTGGACCTATAATCAGCTATTCTAGTAAAATTATATTTTTCTTTCTTTGTGACGAACTTTTCTTAAATAGCTCATTTTTCTTCATTGCCAGAGCTATTTTCATTTCAAAGTTACAACTTCTAAACTGGAGATCATTACTTCCTCACTTTTCAGCCAGTAATTTCCATTTGAATACTATAAAAGTGTCATTCTCCTTAAATCTCTTAATATTTTGAGCTTTCTATTTATAATTAAAATAAAAACTCACTTTCACATATTTTCCAAGGAAGAAAGTTTTATTTAAGAAATTTTTTTTGCACACAACTTTCTGTTTTACAGTAGCTATGCAGGCTACCCCCAGGCAAAATCCTGTTGAGCGTGCAGCTGGTTTTTAGCATCTCTCTGCTCCCTTTCATGAGAAATTCATGTCCAGGGTCACATGAATGGTCCCCTCCATAGGCTTGTTGCTAAAGGCATCACTGCACACTGTAGACCAGGAGTCCAAACCCAAATGCCTACAAAAATGAAGTAGTTAAAGGAAATGAGGGCAGCCAACAGCATAGAAATGGTGAGGACTGTGGTAAGCTAGAAAGTAGATGCCCCACCCAAACTGGGTAGCCATTATTCCATTTCAATAGGTTTATTGCCAAACCATTATTCTAGATCTGCAGCTTTTTCAAGAGAAGCCTGAAATCCAGATTCAATTCAAAGTATAATATGAACAAAGATTGCATGGACCAAAAAAAACATGTCAACCTGCTGGCCTTTTGAGATCTCCTTTGACCCCTAAATGTCTGTGACATCCACACTTATCTGTTCTGAGTTGTACCTTTCCCTGCTGGGATTAAAATGAGTAAAAGTAATAACTACTCATAAAAATACAAATAATGTGTTAATAAAGTAGAAAATGACTGTCTCAGAGTAGAGTTAAGGGCGGAATAAGAGGCAGGATATCAGTCAGACACGTTCTTTGGTAAAAAGATAAAAATGAAAACAGACTGAAAACCGCCTTTGCCTTTTGATAAGGCACTTTTGGCCATGTCAAAATGTACTGCTTTAATTGATTCTAGGTATGGTGCCAATGGCTGTTGAAATTAAACATGTTACCCATTTCTTCTTGCTTTTAGTGCATCTTTATACCATCCTCAGTCACGGGAATTCAATGGAATGTGTGACGAGGGATACAGGGAGGGAGGCAGCCACCTCCAACTATTCTGTAAGGAGAGGCTCAATGATTCTCCTTCGTGATGGCAAAAGTCAGGAACAAATATACCAGATAAAGTGATAATGACAGAAAGAGCAATGGTATTTAAGTCTCGCTAGTCCTTTCCTGATGCATTTTCTTCTTTTGGATTTAGCTTCAAAACAAACTTTTAGGAAAGCTCTGAACCTCTTTGCCATGGATGCATATGAAAGACCACACAAGCACACACAAAATAGAAATTTAATAGAAATTTACCGTAACCTCAATTTAAAACATTTCCTGTATGTGTGGTGTAATTAAGAATCTGGTTGTTCTCCCCAAGAAGTGTTCTCAAAGCGACTACAAATCGACTCCTTTGAAACTACTTGTTTTTGAACCCTAATTATCAATACAGAAATCTGTACATTTAGCTATCGTTTAATCTACACAGTTGCAAACAGTATGTTTCACAAGCTCAGACCTTTCTCTATACTAACAAGTATTTGAATGCCTGAAAGATTGTTTATTTATCTGTTTCTCTTTTTTTTTTCCTTAGGAAGGGGAAAATCAGACTGTAAATTAACCTTGAGAAATGTCCTGCACAACTTGGTCTTCAAAGGTCTAAGATAGTTTTTAAAAAGAATATGTTGACTTTGTCACAGAATTTTAGAAAAATTATCAAGGATACCACAGGAGAAAACAAAAGCAACCAAACATTGTAATGAATTATGCTAAATTTTTGGACACATATAAACTAAATATGGCATGATTCTGATAGGCACTAATTGGAGATTTTTAACCCTGAGCAATAATAAATAAGAACACACTGTTGCATTGGCTATAACCAAGCAAAACAGCAAGATTTCATTCACACAAGTAAGAAAATTTCAAACTTCAGTCTCAACTCAGTTCTGAATTATATATCTTGGAACATTGTTAAGTCAAATATTTGAGTATCTGTAAAACTAAGCCTTCCCATTTCAACTGCAATCCATTATGAGTCTGTCCTTTTTTACAAGACTGATGTCAGGAGAGCAGCGTGATCTAGCTCTGCTAAGGCAGATCTTTAAAAGAAATCTGGTGGGCTGGCCTCATGTTGAGAGTGGTGGGAGCAGTTTGGGGACAGATCTCCGAAAATAAGTGGTAAAACATATACCCTCCAGGAAATTGTTTCAAACCAAGTCTGTGTTCTTTAGAAATCATTTTTATGTAATGGACGTTGAATGCTTCCTGTTAGGTGTGATTTTATGGCTTTTGGTTTCAGAGACTAGGGAGTTACTCCAGGCAGTTCCCTAAATGACTTCCTTGTATTCCATAGGAGCAGTGGTTGGTGGGCTGATCAAAATCAAAAGTGAGAGTATCATTCTGAGTCTTTTGTCAATTCACGAGCGTTCAGTCAACCCATGGTGCATAAAAGACACGTTCTGACACTACTGATGGACTTAGGTACTATATTTCATATTGCTCCAGAGGGAACATGGATTCCATTTCGAGATCTCAGAACACATCTCACCCAGTTAAACTCTGATAGAGAAAGCAGACAATCTCCGATGCAGTCTTCAGTGATGGCCCTTGTGGTTTTGGAGAAAAGAGTGAGTGCTAGGGAGAGTGTCCAGGCTGAGCTGGAGGTCCTCAGAGCAGTAGGCCTACCCAGACAGTGTTTGAATGACAAGGAGACAAGACAAAGACCATGGATGGGGCAAAACATGTCCACTAAGTCCCAAGGATAAAATGGTTTACTGTGTCTTAGACTTCATTTACCCCTCATAGTGACTCTTTTTATGGTTAGCTATTGATGCATAATAATCCACCTAAAAACTCACTGGCTTAAAATGAAACATTTACTATTGTTCATGAGCCTGCAGGCTGGTTGAATGATTTTTCTCATTCCAGCTGGACTGACTCATATATCTGTGGTCAGTTGCAGTTGGGTATGTGGCTCTGCTGATCTTGGCTGGGCTTTTACCATGTCCTACCCTTCATCACAGTATTTCAATGGCTCTCTGTTACCTGCTCAGGAGTTCTCAAATCTGTTTGGTTTTGAGACCACTTTGTGTTTTTTAATATTAATGAGAACCTCAAAGATCTTTCATTATGTGGGTTATATCAATCCAAACTTAACATGTTCAAAAATTAAAAATATTTATTTGTTTAAAAATTAAATTTTTATGTGTTCACATAAAGAACATAATTGTAATGAAAAATGACTATATTTTCCAAAACAAACAAACAAAAATTACTGAGAAGAGTGGTGGTGTTTAAATTTTTGTAAACTTTTTTAATGTCTGGCTTAAGAGAAGAGAGCTGGAGTCTCATATCTGCTTCTGAATTCAATCCATTGTGATGTTAAATGTCAGGTAGACTCTGGAAAACTCCACTGTACACTTGTGACAGTATGTGAGTGGATAATGTAAATGAAACTTTGGTACTGTTATGAAAATAATTTTGACCTTGTGAACTGCCTTAAAAGATCAATGACATCAGGGGTTCCTGGACCCAACTTTGAGAACCCTGGTCTTGAAATGAAGTATGTACTTTCTGCTTTCTGTTTTAAAGATTTTATGATTTTGGTTCACTTTATCCTTAATGTAAGTATATTTGTTTTGCCATTTACTAGCTGTATAACTTGGGAAAGTTATTGACTTTCCCTATCTGAAAAATGGGCATACTCATATCTTACTCACGGGGTTGTAATGTAATGAATTAGATATTCTGTGTAAAGAACTCAGTATCATGCCAGGCACATTGTTAACTGTGAAGAAAATGTTACTATTACTATTTTTTTTAGTAGTTATATTTCATTTAACACATATCACTTAAACGCGTTCACTGGAAAAAACACTGTTTAGACACTGCAATAAAAGTTGTATTAATATATGCTATGCCAATGCCCCTTGGAATATTATAGTCTTTAGGAGAAATGAGATCTTAATTTGCTCATTTCATGAATGTTTATTGAGGAACTAGCAAGTGCTTCTGAGAGCTCTGAAGCCTTTGGGAGGATTTCGTGGCCTAGGCTTGGCTAACAGAGAAGACCCCGTGAAGGTGGCATTAGACTGGGTCTTGAGAAGTAAAACATTGTTGTGGGCAAAAGCGACATGCTGAAAAGTATTTTAAGAAGGAAACTTTTAGCACAGAGTCAGCAAATATCTTCTAGAAAGAGCCAGATAGAAAGTATTTTAGACTTTGTGGGCCATCTGGTCCATGCCGCAACTTCTCAACGCTGCCATTGTGGCGAGAAAGCAACCGTAGACAATACATAAGGGAACGAGCATGGCTGTGTTCCAATGACGCTTTATTTATGGGCACTGAAATTTGATTTCATATAATTTTACACGTCCCATAATATTATTCATCTTTTGATTTTCTTTTTCTTTCAACCATTTAAAAATACTAAAACTATTGTTAGCTTGTGAGGCCATATGAAAGCAGGCATTGGGTAAGAGTTGACTCAAGGACTGTAGTTTGCAGACTCCTGCTCTGGAGCAAGGGTTTTATGGTGAGAAAGTGTCATGTCTGAGAAAAAAATGAGTTATCTAGACTGATGTTTGTGTAGGGCAATTTGAAAGTGAGTTATCTAGGCAGAGATTTGCTATCTTGCAGAAGATAAGGAGGAAGGAGTAGAGAGTGGTAAGCCTTGAAGGACGGAACAATAACAATAATAATGATAATTACGACCTCCAAATGTGGGCATCATACTTTATAATAGTTGGGGCATATAATATCATATTCTCCTTTGTAAATGGCCGAATTGCAGCTATTTTTCAGGTATCTCCTCTCATTTCATTCCTCCTCAGCTATATGATGCAGAGTTTATCCTGTAAGCCGTGGGTAGGATACTATTTTATAAAAGATTCCTGCAAGCATTTTTCTGTTCAAGGGGTGAAAACACTGGGAAACAAGTATATTTGAATTTGAAAAATACCTTATTGGGGTTTTTATTTAAATTAAAACAAGTCCTAAAATCCAGTCCCAAGAGATCAGATAAAGAAGAATTAAGTAGTTCAGCAGGATAAATGAATAAAGTGTTTTCTGGGGATGGGAAGTTATACTAATTGAGTTTTTGCTTTTGGGAGTTGAGGTAAGTCCTTGGGCTCCTAGGACTCGGGCAGGAAAGGTCAAGGTCACAGGGACTTGGATCTGAGCAGTATCAGGCTCCTATGGCATGACCTCACAGCAGAGGGAGCCAGCAGGGGAGTTTGCAGATCATGTATGGTATGTGGATAATATTGGATGTGGGGATCAAAATTCACGTTTTTTGCATTTCTACTTTCTTGTGTGATCCTTAGATCATCAGAAAAGAGAGCAAAGTATTAAACTTTGTTGTAGCTTTGGATTAGCAGTGTTTTCATAATACAATGAAGGACTTCATTGTTGCTTGAGGCAAGGTGGTGCTGGAGATGGTGCTGGCTATAGATATAGATTTGGTAGATATCAAAAGGGAACCTAAAGAAGACCCTTGAATGACTGATTAGAGTAAAAGATAGCAAGTGGCTGTTTGGCTGTGTATTCACATTCAGGAATTCTCAGGAATATTAAGGGTATTGCAAAACTTTAGGCAGTGATATATGATAAAGTCTTATGTTTTATTTTGTTTTTGTTTTTAAATGTGGACATCAAAAGAAAAGCAACTCCAGAAATCTGGGAACTTTAAGACACTAGGGTTTGCAATTGCTTGCTGTGGAGAAAGAAGTAATCAGATGTAGTTTTAGGACGAAATTCTGTGGGCAGGGTGAAAGGTCCTTTAGAGGGAGAGAATGGAGGTAAGGAAACCAATTAAGAGAATCTTACAAAAGAGATCATGAAAACCAGAACTAGGTCAGGGCTATGGGGCTCAAGGAAAGGAGGGAAACATTAACATTTCAGAGGGATTGGGAACCTCCTGGAGGTGGATGATCCAACAGGGGGCTTTTTCCTATAAATACAATCTAAGACGGCTAGGGCATGTTTTCATGTGGGGGAAGTTCCATTCTCTGCCAACATGGGCAATGTAATTTGTTCCTGGCAAAATTTCAAGTTCCTGCCCAATCTGTCTTCCACCTCTTCTAGAACAGGTTCAGGATCCTTAAAGACCCTTTAAAACTGGGTGAGAATATATATTTGAAGTATGTGTGTTAGTACCTACCCCTTGGTGAATTTGGGAAGTCACTTTGCCAGCATTCTTATTTTTCCCTCAGTTTTTTATTGAGATCTAATTGCCACATAACAGTGTATTAGCTTAAGGTGTACAGCATACTGATTTGATATATGCATATACTGTGAAATGATTACCGCAAGTTTAGTTAACACCTATCATCTCACAGTTATCATTTTTTTTCTTGTGATGAGAACATTTAAGATCTACTATCTTAGCAACTTTCAAATGTAAAACACAGTATTGTTAACTATAGGTATCATGCTGATATTATATCTCCAGAACTTACTTATAACTGGAAATTTGTACCTTTTGACGACCTTCACCTAGTTCCCCACTCCTTATCTCCCACCTGTGGTAATCACCAACCTATTCTGTTTCCATGAGTTTTTCATTTCTTCAGATTAAGTGAGAACACACAGAATCTGTCTCTCTTACTTGGCATAATGCCTTCATGTTCCATCCACATTGTTGCATATATGACAGAATTTCCTTCTTTCTTGTGGCTGAATAAATATCCAATCCCACACTAGACCTCTCTGTCTCTATTCAGGTTGCCCTGTGCCTCCTAAGATAGCAATCTTGGAGCCTAACCTTAGAGAGAAGTACCATACATCTTACTCTCTAGATATAATGTTGTCCAACAGAACTTCTGTGGTGAAGGAAATCATCTATATCTGTGCTGTCCAATAAGTAGCCATTGGTTACCTGTACCTAGTGAGCACTTGAAAGGTGAAGGAGACTGAGGAACTAATTTTTAATTGAAGTTAAATTTACATTAAATAGCTCCATGTGGCAAGTGGCTGCCATATTGGATGGTGCAACTCTAGATCTCAGCATCCGACATCCTACCTAAACTGTGGGCACCTGGAAGCTTAAACAGAGGAGAGTTTTACATATTTGTTGAGTCCACTTGTACCAATAGACATGGCAGCCATAAGCATTTGCTCTTACTACTATTCTTTCATGAATTCCGTCTCAGAATCATGCTGGCAGACTGGATTAATTAATATTGTGCAAATGAAAGAAACTGAATGTAACTAAGTATACTTCAGGTTTAATTCTTTTAAAATTACATAATGAAACAAATATTTAGCAAGATTACTGGGAAAGGACATTTAGATTCAATGCTCTCCTCTTTAGCCCTTGGTTTGAATCATATATATTTAGTATGATTGTCCTGACACCTCCTCGTTATCGATGCAGTTTTCTTGTCCAGCAGCTATTTTGACTCCTGGCCTTGTGAACAGGTACTGAAAAAGCTTGGACCACCACCCTCCCCAACGCCCACCCCCCGCCCCCGCCGGCCAGCTCTAGACCTTTCTAGCTACATATCCTATCATCTATCTGGGCTTGCGGTCTTGAAGTCTCGCCATATGTTTGGCTAGTTACATTTTAACTTAGCTTGCGCTACGATGTTAATAAGTAATAACAGTTTAATCACTGTCAGATGATATATTAGTATTCTAGGGCAGGAGCCTTCAGAGTCTGAAGCCAAAGAAAGAACAGATAGGGAATGCTCCAACTTTCCCTGGTTGGCACCTGAGCAGTTTAAAGTAAAGGACAAGATGTGCACATCTAATTCAATAAGTATTTAGAATGTGACAATGACATTGTGAAGCTTTGAGGTAGGAAAAAACTACTTCTCTTTCTTGGGCAAAGAAAGTTACAGGGCAAGGCCCCTCTTATATTTGCGAAGTTGAGTCTAATATATCTGCAATTTATTGGGCTTTTCTTAAGACTTCAAAGTACTGCCTAATCAAACCCTGATGTTTTTATTAAAAGTATTAAAAAAAATTCTAAACTATTCAAACAAAGAGGTAGAGGGTAGGGACATTTGCTAACCTTATGGTTTGTTGATACACACACACACAGACACACACACCCATATGTGTGTGTAGGTAAATAAGGTTTATTCCCTTTCCTGGGAGTTCAGGAGCTTCGCGATTTACCAGCCGTGCAACCTAGGGCAAGTCTCAATCTCCCTAAGCCTCAATTATCTTGTAAAATGGGGGTAATGATACTTACCTCTGAGGGTTATTGAGAGAATTAAGTGAAATTATATATGAGAAAATCGTAAAATAGGAAACGCTTTCAGGCTAATGTATTTGATGGGGGGAGGGGCAGGAACTGCCCTTTCTCCAACATGAGGATGAAGACTTGTGCTGAAGTCTAATTCAATGAATGCCCTGGGAAGCATATGGATACGTTTTTCTGGACAGATGGCTGATACATTCTGTGCTGCACATGCAAGGCTTTCTATGGAGCTGTTTTAGCACGAAGAGCCTCTTTCAGGAATCTTTATGGGGCTAAGCTATGTTAGGTGAACCTCAACAAACAGGGAGCTGGAGGCTTGCACCTAATGCAAACAGTTGCACGGACGTTCAGAACAGTGAGTGTAAATACCATCTTGAATGCCACCAAATGTCGATACCGATGTTTGATGGTATTACATAAATTCAGCTTTAATTGAGCAAAGCTAAATGGACCTCTTTGTATTCTGAAATACTGAAATAAAGCCTAAATCATGGAGATTTTATGTCTTGTGTCTGAGATGTCTCCATATATAAGACACACACACAAATATATGTATATTTCCTCTGCTTGACAATTCTTATCTACGTGAAAACAAAGTCTAAAGTAAATGGCCATCCTCAGATACCAGCTGTTCCAAGCATTAGTCTGTGGAATGGAGGAAGGGTGATTTATGCAAGAGGAGAAATTGTTTATATTCTGGGGCACATGTGTCCCTGCTCCATTAAAAATTAGTAACGGAATCCATCTATAACAACCTTAAAAAATAACATGGGTTCATAAGAGGTTCAGTTTCCGGGTGCTAGCACATTTATGACTTCAAAATAGATAATCTGGGGAATTTAAGCAGACTGCTGAAAAGAACTAGATAAAAGGTGTTTTTTCTGGATGCTCTTACTTTTGTAACATGCTGGAACTGGGCTGAATGACTGCTTTCAGGCACAAAATCAAACACCCAAACTGCCTGTTGTTTCCTAACCGGGTATCTGATGTTAAACTAAATGCATATATATGTAAAATAGGACAGACATGGAAGAATATTGCAGTTGGTGAGCAAAATAGATTTTTGTTTTAAAAAGAAGATGTCTGGGAGATAGGAGGCTGCTGTTGTATTAAAAACAAAACAAAACAAGACAAAAAAACCCAGAAGAGAAATTGTAATCTCTCTTCCACAAAAACCAAATCCAGTTATGAAAACTTTCATTTTCAAAGGAGAGCTGAAATGTCTGATTTGCCACTTACATTCTTTCCTCCCTGTTCTGTAATCAGCCAAAGTTGAAGAAGAGCTGTTTATGAGCTTCTGTATAAGAGATAGCACACAAGTGTGGATTTATTATTTTGCTGCACTTAACTGCCTCTTCTGTAGGCTAAATAGTCTAGTTCTACGAACATTTCCTTAAGTGTAGATCACTTTTCAACTGTTTAATAGCCATCTTTGTTGCTTTCCTCTGAAGGGTTTTGAAATTATTCCCACCCGTCTGAAGTTTTCATCATCAGTAATTTTCATTGTGCCCATGCACTCAATGTTCTGCTGGGCACAGTGCCAGATTTGATTGACTGTGTGTTCTACCTGCCCCCAAGCTTTAGAGCCATGTTACAGACAACACAAATGAGATCAATATATTTAATAAGACGGCAACAATGCATGGCCTTTGATTTAGGAGGAAAGAAAGGCATAGGCATTGCCTGGTTTTTTTTTTTTTATCTTGTTTCACTTACTTTCATTGCTGACTTTGGTCATCCACCAAGAATCTTTTGATATTCTTAATCTGGTGGGTTGTCACTGACTTTTAAATTCAATGTGAGGGCATATTTGAAATTCACTCAGTTTAAATTGTACAGGTTGGGAGAGAAGACCTTGAATTATCATCAGGGCTAAATTGGTACATTGTCCAAGAGGGAGGGAGCAGGAGACCAAAGGAAGTGGCAGTGGATACATGTGAGACTCTAACCTGAGCATCAGTGTATAATCTGGGATTATGTACAAATCAGGAGCGTGACCCCCAAACCAGAAGATCCAGGTGTTAGGAAAGTTTGTATACAAACCAGCTAACCACCAACAGCATTGATAACAGCAAAAACCAAAATAGAGATAATTATGGGATCAACCAGAGAGAACTCCCAAGTCATCGGTTGAGCAAGGGCACCTGGCTGTCCCAGGTTTCTTTTTGGGGGTGGTGCTGGCCCTCTAGTGATGTCAGTTTAAGGACCAGGTGTGGGTTGAGCTGGGGTTTGCACCTGAGTTAAGAGGAAGTCAAGAAAGAACCCGGAGGGGAAGAGCTCTGAGTTCAGAGCTGTGAAAACCCCATTTCAAATCATAAATATTGGTTGTTAATGGGATTGCTTAGTTGGCTTCCTCCCTCCAATCCCCGCCCTGGCCCCCGTTGCCGCATGCTGACTACCAGGAAATTTAGACCACATTTGTAGATCAATTATCACAATTAAGGAGAACTTCTTAGCCTGTACATTTGCACATTCTTAATTTCTCCCTTATCTTTATTTTCTACTCATTTGTACATTTTCCCTGGCTCTGGTTTTGTATCCTTATTCATATGTTTCTATACTTTATAGTAAGAGTTTTTGTATCTGAGAACTTGTACTGAAAAATAAGGCAGAGCATAAACAAAGAAACTTTTGCATCCATGAAATAAAAGCACTGAATGGCTTATAAAGCTTGCTGGTTTATTTGTGCGTTCTACCTGTTGTTATATTTATTTCCCAAGATCTGTCTAGTTGGGCAAGATTCACAATCTGCATTGGAATTGTTTACCTGAAATTTTCTTGCTTCCCAGGAGACATTATGTAGACGTTGTTTTCCTTCAGCGAAAACTCTTCTCTAGTGTAGTTATCTCTTTGGATGGCAGGAATCACACGTGTGCTTCTGATCATATATCTGTCATGCGCATTCTCAAAGATCTCTGATAACCTTGAGGAACAGAGGCAATTTTAAACTCAGGGCCCTAAACTGAGAGTTCCAATGACACATGGCAGGAAAGGCTTCTTGTCATCACGAGTTTTAATAGGGCAGATCTATACTAGCATTGTTCTGCTGTACTGTGAATTTGTAGTAGGATATACAATTGAACAGACCCCCTCTGATGATGCATTGAAAATATTTTTAAGTCTTGGAGTCCCTAAATTTTATTTCCCCATGTTGTGTGGAGAATATTCACAAAGAGACACAAGTTTAGTCTTGTGCTGCCCACCACTCAGCATTGCATTCATCTTTTTTCCTTTTCCTTTTGCTTGTTATGACTCTTTTCCCAGAAAAGGCATTCTTTTTGAGAGTAGTGAACTAAATAGATAGTAGAGATACCATAAAATATCTTCTTAGAAGAATATCTTTATTCTTGGGTTGAGAGTTCAGGGTTTGGAGTTGGAAGACCTGGGCTCCAGTCCTGGCTGTCATTGTTCTTTACTCTGTGATCTTGCACGAGACAGAAAATTCTCTGAGCTTCATTCTCCTCAACTGTTAAAATGGGGAGAATAATTCCCTTTTGACCTTGTCAGAGGGAGCTCAGATCATTTATGTGAAGGTCAAAGGTTTAGTTCTCTATTAATCTAAGCCATGGACCCTTATGGTCATATCCTCAACCTCAGAAGACCTCCTGTCCATTAAACCTACCACTGTCTCACTCCCAGGCATGCTATCCTGCGTCTTCATTTGTCTTTTTAACCAAATCAGACTCTATTATCTATAACAACAACACTCCTTTGAAAATATCTCTCTCTCCTATAGGTGTTCATGGAAAAGCCCAGACTCTGGTTAAAAAAACTCTTGCATAATTTATGCTTGTATCTGAGTCAAATGTCCCCAGAGAGACATACACACGCTTGCTGACTATTTTTACTTTAAATTTCTGGTTACAAATCTCAGATGGGCACTCCATCTGTCCCTACTCTACCTGCTAAAGACCTTTTCTCGATGTTCCTTGGAGAGAATAGAAGCACAGGCCTCTTGTCTGCCCACCATCAACATTATCAACCTCCTCACATCTGTATTTTGTACACAGTACCAGGATCTATGAATATTAATTATTATTGTGATTCTATAATACTTGGTTGGAGATATCTAATGCATTTGGAATATTTTCAGGGAAAAAACCCTTCTCAAATTTGACCTCTATTAAACTGTTGTACAGAAGGGACTATATTAATTATAGTACATATTGTGATATTTAGCATTATTAAAAAGTGTGCTATGAGCGTGCAAGGCACAATAAAGAGCCACTTAAGTCTGTTCAAGGTAAGGAGCAATTTGATTATTTTGTCATTGCTTTTTTAAAACATATTTATATTGGGGAGGATACAGAGCATTCCAATTTGAGTATCAGTCGCTGGGTTCGAATGCTGAATATAGGTGATACACAATTCCCTACGTTTTATTCTACCTTACGTTTAAGAAAACCACAGTGACCTGTGGTTGTGATGCTAAAAACTCAGATTCCAAATACATTTTTTAAAGTTCCTTTTTTTCTCGGGCCTTGTCACTGGTGAATCGATAAAAGCCCTATTTGTTCATAGGGGTTAAACCATTCAGCCGAGAAGTTATCCTCAACCACTTGTTAAACTTCCTCTAAGAAAGGGCCCTTCATAAGCTCTTCTCTGGGAAACAGCAAGAAGCCAAATTAGCAACTTGAAAACTAAGACTGTATTTTCGCAGTCTGTCGTAATCTCTTTGATCTTGTTATGAAAAAGATTCGTCAGATTTAGTTTTCTTCTCTAAGTTTTGGCTCAGTAATGATCCCAATTTCTGTGATGCTACTAGGTGTGCTGAAAAGCCAGCCTTCAGCTTCTGTTCCACAGGGCTCTGCCTGTCTACCATCTGTATTCCCAAACCTGTTAGAAGTGAGAGTATAACATCTGAGCACAAAGGCGAGACCACATAGGTAATGTCTGGGGACTTGAACTTTTTCAAAAGGGATGAAATAAGCCATGTCGTCAATGTGGCTGTTAATATACAGCAAAGGAGAATTGGATACAACATTTAATTCTTTCTCTTTGGTTTGTTCCACAACCTTTCCCTAGATATTTCCTTTAAAACACTGATCCTATGAAACATTACATTAGAGGGAAAAAAGTTTCCATGGTCAAAGAAAGTTGGGAAATATTTATACTCTAATCTTTCTAAGAAATTCAAAATGCAAAGTACTGAAAAACTCTGCTGTGTGACCTTGAGCAAACTACCTAACCTCTCTGGGTCTGTTCGTCTATAAAATGCGGATAATGATAGCGATAGTGAGGATTAAAAGAGTTAATATATGTAAAACATTTAGATTAGTGCTTGGCACATAAAACAGCTATTATTTTCAATCTAGGATTTTCCGAACCTTTGAGCAGAGAACCCATTAACATACCATAAAAGGAACTCTGAAAAATCTGTCCTAGGATATTAAATGTTCCACTAGCTGGTGAGTACCTTGCAGACAAGAATTCTGCTCTGTTTAGTTTTGTATTCCCTGCTCCTAGCACAGTTCCTGGCACCTGGCAAGCACTTGGTAGATAGTCAGTGCATGAGTGAATGACTGTATGTTCAACGTTGTCCTACGTGTCACCTCTTGCCTCCCGGCCATGCTGAGTTTAGATGGTTGATGTCATGGACTGAAGGTTTGTGTCCCCCCCCAAATTCATATGTCAAACTTCTAACTCTCAATGCAATGGTAGTAGGAGATGGGGCTTTTGAGAGATTGAAACCCAATCTCCCCCTAAAACCAAGTTCCCCTGCTGAGTTTATGATTAACCTCTCCATCCAAAACTTTATTCCTTTTCTTCTCCTGCCCCCATTCCCCTCAGGACTGAGGAGTATCAAAGAAAAGAGGGGATTGGAATTGAACAGAACCCTGTGGGGCATTCCTGGGTATAAAGACTCCTCTGTGGCCCCCATCTCTTGTTTGTAGAAAAAGGCTTTCTTCTCCTAGGCCTTCCCTGAGTTTCAAGTGATTACTAATTAGAGAAGTGATGGAATGCAGAAACAAAGAAAAAGCAGTTTAGCAAGATAGCTTCAATAGTTCAGGGATAAAACAGAGTCTTAGTTCCTCCTCAAGGGATCTACATAACAATGCACACATTTGAGTTGTTCTACAGAACCTAAGACCCTTCCCCAGGTGGAGGAGGGTGACTACATGCTGACCACAAGCATGTAGACCACAGTCTGGTTGTAACCAGAGGCTGATGATTGAGATTCCCAAAATACCACCTTGTTACCTTACCACCAACCAATCAGGAGAAAATCACGCACCCTGCAAACCTTACCTCAATTGTTGCCTTTAAAAACCCTTCCCTGAAAGCCATCAGAGAGTCTGGGTCTTTTGAGCATGAGCTGCCTGTTCTCCTTGCTTGGTGCCCTGCAGTAAACGTACTCTCCTTCACCACAACCTGGAGACAGTAGATTGGCTTTGCTGTGAGACTGGGGAGAAGACCTAAGTTCGGTTCAGTAACAAGGTGGTTAGGTCATGGAGCCCTCATGAATGGGATTAGTGCCCTTATAAAAGAGACCTCAGAGAGTTCTCTTTTCCCCTCTGTCACGTGAGGACACAGCAAGAAGACAGACATCTACAAATCAGGAAGTGGGCTCTCATAAGATATCAACTCTCCAGCATCTTGATCTTGGATGTCCAAGCCTCTGGAACTCTAAGAAAATTAATTTCTGTTATATATAAGCTACCCAACATGGTATTCTGTTATAGCAACCCAAACCCAACTAGGACAATTGGCTTGTTTCTGTGCATGGCTGGATGAACCCCTGTTTTTTTCCCCCTTGGTGTTAAAACTCTTCCATTGGTTAGTATAATACTTTATAAACTAGTGTTGTCTCATTTCATTCCCTAAACGGAATTCAATTATCAATTAGGTATTTGAGACTGAATGTCAGAGCTGGGATTTGAACCCTCAGTAACTCCAAGAACATGACTCATCATTCAGAAGAGAAAGCTACTTGAAACTGTGAGGCCAGAAGTGACTTGGAGCAGAGGTTAAATCTTAATAATTCTTTTCTTTTAGCTTCTGCACCTCTCCATGGCTTTTGTGATACAGATTTTGTCTCAATACACAGGTATATTAGTGGATTTGATCACTTTGTTGGTTACATAAAACTACGGCCTTGGGCTTTTTTCCAGTACATGTATTTTGAATGATTTGAATGAATTTACATTAATAATATATGTACTTTGTTTGTTCACTTTGTTTGATTTGTTTTAAAATAGGTAAGTTTTGGGGAATCCCAACAAACAAAGGATTTGGTAAGGAGATCCCAGATAGTGGCTGGGAACTCTTGGACTCTTTGGCTTTCTGTTTGCTAACTTGAAGAGGAATAAGAATTTTCTTAGCATAGACCCAGATCTATGCTTCAGGTTATAACACTTTGTTTTGCGTATCTGATGGAATAGATCCACAACTTGATAATATCTCCTATCAATGTTTTCCTCATCTCAAACATGATGCTATTATTAGTGGTCCCCTCAGTGTGAGGGAGAGAAATTTAGTTATAGTTTCCTTTATATATAAAGATTTTTTAGTCTCGTTTTAGTTAGATTTCCTTTTTACTGAATTAGTCTTAGAAGCATGTTATTTTATTCCCTAGTAATCTAAGAATGACCCTCCCTTTCTTTCCTCCCTTTTGAAGGTTTTAGAATCATCAAGAACATTTCCTTTCTTCTTTACCTCAACCACCTATGATAATAAGTGCTTTCATCATTGGTCATTTACAGAGACCTTTCTGAACATACTCTTTGAGGCATATATAGAAGAAATTCTAGGGGATATTTGCATTCAACTTTAGGCTAAAAATCTAGGAGCAAATAGAGCTTGAAATATGTTCTGTGGCACTGTTCTGAGGCTGTGCAATATGCCTCTTAAATTAAAATTTCAGTTTTGCAAGGGCACTGCAGAAAATCAGAGGAATGGATGGGGCCACCCAGCTGGTTCCTTTGTAACCCCTGAAAGAGTGATGAATTCCTTTTTGAGTTTCACCTAGAGTTCTGAATTTGATTGATGACATTCAAAATGCAGGAGCAGTACTGGTAGTAAATAAGTGAGATCAAATGAAATAATGAATATGAAAATGTTTGTAAATGAGGAGTACTGTGCATACATAAGGTACTATTATGAGCCAATTACTGCTGGAGAAAACATTGAAAGAGGTTGAGAGTATGGCCTGTGTATTCTTTCAGTTGCTATCAACACAACTGAGCCTTGTAGCTATAGTTTTGGAAGTGAATATCTGAGAAGGGCTAGGTTGGACTCAGTCAAGACAGAATATTTGTCTGATTCCATTCTACATGAATTTTGCCACAGAGGTTTGCAGTTTGCTCTTCATCTTGATTTTGGAGTGTTCATAGAACATGAGGGGCCTTTTTTGTTTGTATGTCTTTGATTCTCTAAAACTGAATACAGTGAGATTAATGTTGTATTTAATGCATACGGCAAATTTCACTTTATCCAAGCTCTTCTCAATTATACTATCTGCTGTGAGATCCTCAAATTTTACAACACCAAGTGGGTGTCCTACAACTGAATTCAATTCTAACACTATCTACCTGGAGTTAGCATCAGACCCCACAGATTGAAGGGCTCAGTCCCACAAGACTGCCCTCACCTTGATTCCAATCACAAATCCCGACCACCTGTATTTACAACTAACTGACTATGAATTAGGAGTGCTCACCACCCCACCCCAGGTTTGATAGTTTGTTAGAGTGGCATGAATAACTCAGGAAAATACTTTACTGACATTTACTGGTTTATTATAAAGGATACAACTCAGAAACAGCCAAATGGAAGAAATGCATAGGGCAGGGTATGGGGGGTGGGTATGGCATGGAATTTCTATGCTCTTTCCAGGTGTACCACCCTCCCAGCATTTTGATGTGTTCATCAGACTGAAGGTTCTCTGAATCTTACCATTCAAGAGTTTTTATAACTCAGTCTTCAGCCCTCCTCCCATCCTCAGAGGTTGGTGGGTGAGGCTAAAACTTTCAACCTTCTAATAATTTGCTCTTTCTGGTTTCCAGCCCCATACTGAGGTTATTGAGGGGTCCTGCCTTAAGTTATCATATTAGAATAAACTCAGGTATAATCAAAAGGGGCCTTGTTATGAATAACAAAAAACATTCCTATCACTCAGGAAATTCCAACGCTTTTAAGAGCTGTGTCAGGAACTGGGAACAAAGACCAAAATATTTCTTATACCACACCTGCTCTTTTTTTAATAGACTTTAATTATTTTTAGAGCAGTCTTGTGTTCACAGCAAAACTGAACAGAAAGGACAGCATTCCCATTTACCCCTTGCCCCCCACCCACTCACAGCCTGTCCCTCTATCAACATCCCCCTCCATCCCTAGAGTGGTACCTTTGTTGCTATTGATGAACCTACATTGACACATCATTATCACCCAAAGTCCATCCTTTATATTAGGGTTCACTCTTGGTTTTGTACATCCTGTGAATTTTGACAAGTGTATTACAACACTGAAGGGATTTAGAGTATGCCACCACAAAATACGCTACTCTGGCATAGGGATCATTTTAAGCTGAAGGCAATTGAGGACAAGCAGACCCAGGATCAACTCTCTGTCCTCCTCCTCTCTACCAGGAAGGTCAGGAGATTCTTAATCACCAGAAACAACTCTAGACTCTTCTCAGTCCAGAGACAGCACCAGAGGAATCTATATAAGGCATCCTACTAACTAGCCTGTATCTTCCATTAGTTTCTCCATATATTTACGTTCCCATAGTTTGCTGTCCTTATAAACCTAAAAACCTCTTTCTTTGTTTTGTCACTTCTCTACAAATATATTGTCTTTGTTCAGAAGCTATGTGAGCCCCAAGTTCTGACCATCCCTTTGAGTTACTTATGACCAAATTCTCCTGTGTGTATGCATGATGCATGCATTAATAAATTTTTGTTTGTTTTTTTCCTGTTAAATTTTCTTTTGTCAGTCTAATTTGCAGGGTCCCAGTCAGAGACCCAGAGAGAAGTATAAAGAAAAAAAAGAATCTTTCTTTCCTCCCCACAACATATATTCTTTATTGTAGTATCATACAGGATAGTTTTACCCACTGCCTTAAAATCCTTTGTGATCTGCCTATTCATCATTTACCTGCTTTTTAAAAAAGTATATTTTAGGTGACATGATGGCCAAGCTAAGCAGAACCCATTTGGTCCTCTCACGTAGCATACATGGAGGAAAAACAGTTTTCGGGAGTGTCCAATAGACATTTGTCTAGTCCCCAGGGATGACCTACCCTCACCGCAAAAAACCTTGGTGATGATCTAAAAGATTCTCGCGTTATGAGTTGAGTCTTCCTAAGTATACGAAACACCTGAGATGACTTGAAATAACATTAAGCCCAAAGCTTATTATACGAGGTGTAATAGTTACTGAAAAGCTAAGAAGGAAGTTCAGCCAAAACAGAACTTGTTTTGAAGAACGAGTCTCCAAATCACAGGCCAAACGCTGGCACTCCCAACAGCAGACATGAGAGCTGCTGGCAGACAAACAGACCCTGGGCCGTGGCTCACTTCTGTTCCACATTTCATGGTCCCAGGATATTTCGAAGATGTGTCACTTCTCTGCTGCATTAATAGTAGCACAACTCATTCTTAATAATAGAAAACAGCACATCAAGTTAGAAATTTAATCAAACCCTTGGCATTTTACCAATTAGGATTATAAGGTGTTTTATTTCATTCTTTAATAGCAGTTCAAAAAGGCACAAAATGATTTACTTTACTCTCAGAGAATACAGAAATCTAGAGCACTAATATCATATCAGATTAGAAATCCTCCTTGAAACTGTCTGGCTGTAAGAATCAACCCCCTTGGACCAATATTTAATGATTCGGTCTTTTGGCAGCAGCCAAAGTCATGCTGAACAACGTAACTCAAAGGCTCCGGCCTAGAGATCTTAAAAGTTCATAAAACAAAAGGATAACATACAAGACCTTTGTGGAAAGTGCTCAGATGGCTTGGAAATACCAAATCGATTCTTATTTTAAATAGTAAAATAAAAGGAAGACTCCATAATTAAAGAAACTCAGTTTGTTGGTGTTTGTTTTATTATAAGAGCTCTATCGGGTGGTAAATGGAAGTCAAAGGGGAAAAATAGAGATATATGAATAAGAACATATATAACTCTTGGGTGTGCATGTCATACACACACACAAACACACACACATACATACATGGCACACATTGCTGAGATGCTTTCAAATGAGGTTACCGCTGGTGAGAACAGCTCCTTCTCAGAGTTGGGGGGCTTTTCCTCCCCCCAGTCCTGCAGCACCTGCTGGGGTCTGACTGCACTGGGAGGGGCTTCAGGCACCAGGTTGCTTGGTCCTCAGTTCACTCATCCCATCAGAGAGAGATTATATAGAACAAAAGCTCTGAGCACCATATTCTCTAAGAGGATTTAGAGAGAAATCTCTGAAGGAAGTCTGTACTTCTAGAAAGTCTGTACTTCAAAGCTGCCTGGCAGGTAGAAAGCCCCTAATTCATTCATAAAAAGAAGATGGAGGAGGGGGCCTCTATAAGGGAGTGTTTTTTAAATTGTAATTGTGCTTAACACCTTGCATACAGCCTTACATTTGTCGCATGTACACCTATTTATTTCAATGCTTTATGGCTCAATCTGGAATTATGTTATTTATTTCACTGATGTGTGTCTCAATATGGAATTCTCCATTTCCCATTGAAAACCAGAAATGTCACTTCTACACTATAATTGAGATAATGGAACCCCACTTTGTATCTCTTTGAATAATATGCTACAGCTGTAGCATAGCCCCCATACTATAGGATGTGACACAAACAGTAAAACTTGAGCTGCTTGGTTATGGACAGAATGGCATCCCCTTCTCCCCCAATTCATATGTTAAAGCCTGAATCCCAATGTGACTGAATTTGGAGACAGGGTATATAAGAAGATAATTAAGGTTAAATGAGGACATAAGTGTGGGCCCTAATCCAATAGGAATGGTGTCCTTATAAGAAAAAGAAGAGATACCAGGAATGTGCATGCACAGAGGAAAGGCCATGTGAGGACATGGTGAGAGAAGGTGGCTATCAGAAAGCTCTCACCAGACACTGACTTTGCCAGCCTTGGACTTCCAGCCTCCAGATCTATAAGAAATAAATTTCTGTTGTTTAAGCCACTCAGTCTGTGCTATTTTATTATGGCATTTCTAGCAAACTAACACATCCTGTAACTCAAGAGAATAGTTATAGGAAGTTTCATGTGCTTTATGTTTTTGAGCAGTGGAAGATCCATCTTTGGCCCAAATCCTAACTAGGATAACATTGTTTCTAGCAAATGGGGCAGAATTCAATTTCTCTATCTTTTCCTCAAATGCAGATGCAAAGGCGGCAAAACATGACAGTATGAGAAAAGAAATTCCAACTGGATCAGGACACATATAATCCTGTTGGTCACATCTATCTCAGGGTTTCCAACTTTCCAGCATATACTCATGAGGAACTAATAGAAAGTTTACTGCTTTTTAAAAAATCACTTGTTGTTTGTGATGGATAACTATGCTTAAGTTAGGAAAAATAACTTCCTGTGTAGGAAAAATAAACCTAGTTTTCATTCTACAATATGGGTTTGGTTCTTCTAAAAACATGACAATTTCATTACATTTATAAAATTTGTAGTTAAAAAGTTGTATGATATTCTTATGGGTAGATAACTGGGTTAGGTGGACATTATTTAAAATTTAATTATGATATCTAAATTCACGGTAGAATAGACACACAAAAAATGTTTAAAATAAAAGATTTTCAATCTCTTCAGATGTCAACAGAAAATTTAATCTACCAGGATATGTAATATTTTACCTACCAAACTGACAAAGAGAAAAAAAACCTCACTTTTGTTCTGGATATGATAAAAACAGATACTGACAAACACATTTTATGGGAGTATAACTTGAAGAATAATCTATCAATAGTTCCTTAAAGTATTAGGAAATACTCAGTCCTTGGTAGTTTCGCTTAGGAAAATTCACATTATAGAAGTTAATGATCTAAACACTGCCTGTTCAGGGACTTCCCTGGCAGTCCAGTGGTTAAGACTCAATGCTTCTAATGCAGGGGATGCAGGTTCGATCCTTGGTCAGAGAACTAAGATCCCACATGCCATGCGGCGTGGCCAAAATATTTGAAAATAAGTAAATAAACACTGCCTGTTCGGTGTTCCCAAGCCCTAGAGTTCTCCTGGTTACATTTTCCTTTAATATTTGAATGCCATTCCCGTGCCATATTTCTATAGTGCCGCTCCTTTCCTGAAATTCATGAGGGTTCTCTGAGGGTCGTTCTTCCGGTCACCCCTTACTCCAGTTCCTGTCTCCATGGCATTTTCGGATTCAGCCTTGCCACTGTCCTCCTTTCACTTGTTTCTCCATATTTCCTTATTGTGTAGCCCCCGTAGTCCTTGCTTTCCCTAACTGCGCAAGGCCACTCACAGCGTAGCAGATTTTTACTGAAGGCTGCTGGTGATGAAGGAGAATCACACACAGCATGATACGGACAACAGTGTAAAATATAAGCCAAGACTCTTCCTCATCCATTGGCTTCCTCTGTCATTAGGAAACCGTCATTGGCTGTGCTTCTTTCCCACTTAATCCCTCTGGGTCCTGGTGTCCTACTGCTTTTTCAGGCCTTTCTCTCTTCATCTTGGAAGCCTGTTTCCTCTCTAGCTGGAAGCCACTAACTTCCCCCTGAATCAACTTTCTCTAAGCAGAGTAAAGATCCTCCCTCAATCAATACTAGACATCTAGCTGAAATTTGCATTGTGAAAAGTTATTGAAGTATTTTCTAAGGCATATGTCCGACCTTTCTGAATCTTCACTTTTAGCAGCAAAAAAAAAAAAAAAAAAAAAATGCAGAAACATACACACACACAAACATACATATGTGTAACTGCATCTTCATGGAGAAGGGTAAAAATCAGAGAGGAGCAAGGGACTAGGACGTCAAAACAAAAACCACAAACTGGATTTAAAAACTGAAAGGAGAGGAGCTTCAAGATGGCGGAAGAGTAAGACGCAGAGATCACCTTTCTCCCCACAAATACATCAGAAATACATCTACATGTGGAACACCTCCTACAGAACACCTACTGAACGCTGGCAGAAGACCTCAGACCTCCCAAAAGGCAAGAAACTCCCCACATTCCTGGGTAGGGCAAAAGAAAAAAGAAAAAACAGAGACAAAAGGATAGGGACGGGACCTGCACCAGTGGGAGGGAGCCGTGAAGGAGGAAAGGTTTCCACACACTAGGAAGCCCCTTCGCGGGCGGAGACTGCGGGTGGCGGAGGTGGGGAGCTTCGGAGCTGCGGAGGAGAGTACAGCAACAGGGGTGCGGAGGGCAAAGCGGGGGGATTCCCGCAGGGAGTGTCGGTGCCGACCAGCGCTCACCAGACCGAGAGGCTTGTCTGCTCACCCGCCAGAGCGGGCGCGGCTGGGAGCTGAGGCTTGGGCTTCAGTCGGAGCGCAGGGAGAGGACTGGGGTTGGCGGCGTGAACACAGCCTGCAGGGGGTTAGTGCACCACGGCTGGCCGGGAGGGAGTCTGGGGAAAAGTCTGGACCTGCCGAAGAGGCAAGAGACTTTTTCTTCCCTCTTTGTTTCCTGGTGCGCTAGGAGAGGGGATTAAGAGCACTGCTTAAAGGAGCTCCAGAGACGGGAGCGAGCTGCGGCTATCAGCACGGACCCCAGAGACGGGGATGAGACGCTAAGGCTGCTGCTGCCGCCACCAAGAAGCCTGTGTGCGACCACAGGTCACTGTCCACACCCCCCTTCCGGGGAGCCTGTGCAGCCCGCCACTGCCAGGGTCCCGGGATCCAGGGACAACTTACCCGGGAGAACGCACAGCGTGCCTCCAGCTGGTACAACGTCATGCTGGCCTCTGCCGCCGCAGGCTCGCCCCGCATCCATACTCCTCCCTCCCCGTGGCCTGAGTGAGCCAGATCCCCCAAAATCAGCGGCTTCTTTAACCCCGTACTGTCTGAGCGAAGAACAGATGCCCTCAGGCTACCTACACGCACAGGCGGGGCCAAATCCAAAGCTGAGCCCCAGGGAGCTGTGAGAACAAAGAAGAGAAAGGGAAATCTCTCCCAGCAGCCTCAGAAGCAGCGGATTAAAGCTGCACAATCAACTTGATGTACCTGCATCTGTGGAATACATGAATAGACAACGAATCATCCCAAATTGAGGAAGTGGACTTTGGGAGGAACTATATATATATATATATATATATTTTTTTTTCCCCTTTCTCTCTTTTATTTGTGTGTGTGTATGTGTATGCTTCTGTGTGTGATTTTGTCTGTATAGCTTTGCTTTTACCATTTGTCCTAGGGTTCTGTCTGTCTGTTTTTTTTTTTTATTACTTAAAATTTTTTTTCTTAATAATTATTTTTTATTTTAATAACTTTATTTTATTTTATTTTCTTCTTTCCATCTTTTTTTTCTCCCTTTTATGCTGAGCCATGTGGAGGACAGGCTCTGGGTGCTCCAGCCAGGCATCAGGGCCGTGCCACTGAGGTGGGAGAGCCAAGTTCAGGACACTGGTCCACAAGAGACCTCTCAGCTCCATATAATATCAAACAGCGAAAATCTCCCAGAGATCTTCATCTCAACACCAACACAAGCTTCACTCAACGACCAGCAAGCTACAGTGCAGGACACCCTATGCCAAACAACTAGCAAGACAGGAACACAACCCCATCCATTAGCACAGAGGCTGCCTAAAATCATAATAAGGCCACAGACACCCCAAAACACACCACCAGATGTGGACCTGCCCACCAGAAAGACAAGATCCAGCCTCATCCACCAGAACACAGGCACTAGAACCCTCCGCCAGGAAGCCCACACAACCCACTGAACCAACCTTAGCCACTGGGGATAGACACCAAAAACAACGGAAACTACGAACCTTCAGCCTGCGAAAAGGAGACCCCAAACACAGTAAGTTAAGCAAAATGAGAAGACAGAGAAACACACAGCAGATGAAGGAGCAAGGCAAAAACCCACCAGACCTAACAAATGAAGAGGAAATAGGCAGTCTACCTGAAAAAGAATTCAGAATAATAGTAAAGATGTAAAGTAAAGATAGTAAAGATGATCCAAAATCTTGGAAATAGAATGGAGAAAATACAAGAAGCATTTAACAAGGACCTAGAAGAACTAAAGAGCAAACAAACAGAGATGAACAACACAATATATGAAATTAAAAATTCTCTAGAAGGGATCAATAGCAGAATAACTGAGGCAGAAGAACAGATAAGTGACCTGGAAGATAAAACAGTGGAAATAACTACTGCAGAGCAGAATAAAGAAAAAAGATTGAGAAGAACTGAGGACAGTCTCAGAGACCTCTGGGACAATATTAAATGCACCAACATTCGAATTATACAGGTCCCAGAAGAAGAAGAGAAAAAGAAAGGGACTGAGAAAATATTTGAAGAGATTATAGTTGAAAACTTCCCTAATATGGGAAAGGAAAGAATTAATCAAGTCCAGGAAGCACAGAAAGTCCCATATAGGATAATTCAAGGGGAAACATGCCAAGACACATATTAATCAAACTATCAAAAATTAAACACAAAGAACAAATATTAAAAGGAGCAAGTGTAAAAAAACAAGTAACACATAAGGGAATCCCCATAAGGTTAAGAGCTGATCTTTAAGCAGGACCTATTTAAGGTGATGAAAGGGAAAAACCTACAACCAAGATTACTGTACCCAGCAAGGATCTCATTCAGATTTGACGGAGAAATTAAAAGCTTTAGAGACAAGCAAAAGCTAAGAGAATTCAGCACCACCAAACCAGCTTTACAACAAATGCTAAAGGAATTTCTCTACACAGGAAACACAAGAGAAGGAAAAGACCTACAATAACAAACCCAAAACAATTAAGAAAATGGGAATAGGAACATACATATCGATAATTACCTTAAATGTAAATGGATTAAATGCTCCAACCAAAAGACATAGACTGGCTGAATGGATACAAAAACAAAACCCGTATATATGCTGTCTACAAGAGACCCACTTCAGACCTAGGGACACATACAGGCTGAAAGTGAGGGGATGGAAAAAGATATTCCATGCAAATGGAAACCAAAAGAAAGCTGGAGTAGCAATTCTCATATCAGATAAAATAGACTTTAAAACAAAGACTGTTACAAGAGACAAAGAAGGACACTACATAATGATCAAGGGATCAATCCAAGAAGAAGATATAACACTTGTAAATATTTCTGCACCCAACATAGGAGCACCTCAATACATAAGGCAAATACTAACAGCCATAAAAGGGGAAATTGACAGTAACACAATCATAGTAGGGGACTTTAACACCCCACTTTCACCAAGGACAGATCATCCAAAATGAAAATAAATAAGGAAACACAAGCTTTAAATGATACATTAAAAAAGATGGACTTAATTGATATTTATAGGACATTCCATCCAAAAACAACAGAATACACATTCTTCTCAAGCGCTCATGGAACATTCTTCAGGATAGATCATATCTTGGGTCACAAATCAAGCCTTGGTAAATTTAAGAAAAGTGAATTTGTACCAAGTATCTTTTCTGACCACAACACTTGAGACTAGATATCAATAACAGGAAAAAATCTGTAAGAAATAACAAACACATGGAGGCTAAACAACACACTACTTAATAACCAAGAGATCACTGAAGAAATCAAAGAGGAAATCAAAAAATACCTAGAAACAAATGACAATGAAAACACAACAATCCAGAACCTATGGGATGCAGCAAAAGCAGTTCTAAGAGGGAAGTTTATAGCTATAGAAGCCTACCTTAAGAAACAAGAAACATCTCAAATAAATAACCTAACCTTACACCTAAAGCAATTAGAGAAAGAAGAACAAAAGAATCCCAAAGTTAGCAGAAGGAAAGAAATCATAAAGATCAGATCAGAAATAAATGAAAAAGAAATGAAGGAAACGATAGCAAAGATCAATAAAACTAAAAGCTGGTTGTTTGAGAAGATAAACAAAATTGATAAACCATTAGCCAGACTCATCAAGAAAAAAAGGAGAACACTCAAATCAATAGAATTAGAAATGAAAGAGGAGAAGTAACAACTGACACTGCAGAAATGCAAAGGATCATGAGAGATTACTACAAGCAACTCTATGCCAATAAAATGGACAACCTGGAAGAAAAGGACAAATTCTTAGAAATGCACAACATTCTGAGACTGAACCAGGAAGAAATAGAAAATATGAACAGACCAATCACAAACACTGAAATGGAAACTGTGGTTAAAAATCTTCCAACAAACAAAAGCACAGGACCAGATGGCTTCAGAGGCAAATTCTATCAAACATTTAGAGAGGAGCTAACACCTATCCTTCTCAAACTCTTGCAAAATATAGCAGAGGGAGGAGCAGTCCCAAACTCATTCTACAAGGCCCCCATCACTCTGATACCAAAACCAGACAAAGATGTCACAAAGAAAGAAAACTACAGGCCAATATCACTGATGAATATAGATGCAAAAATCCTCAACAAAATACTAGCAAACAATATCCAACAACACATTAAAATGATCATACATTATGATCAAGTGAGGTTTATCCCAGGATTGCAAGGATTCTTCAATATACACAAATCAATCAACGTGATACACCATATGAAAAAACTGAAGGATAAAATCCATATAATCATCTCAATAGATGCAGAAAAAGCTTTCAAAAAAATTCAACACGAATTTATGACAAAAACCCTCCAGAAAGTAGGCATAGAGGGAAATTTCTTCAACATAATAAAGGCCATATATGACAAACCCACAGTAAACATCATCCTCAATGGTGAAAAACTGAAACCATTTCCACTAAGATCAAGAACAAGACAAGCTTGCCCACTCTCACCACTATTATTCAACATAGTTTTGGAAGTTTTAGCCACAGCAATCAGACAAGAAAAAGAAATAAATGAATCCAAATTAGAAAAGAAGAAGTAAAGCTGTCACTGTTTGCAGATGACATGATACTATATATAGAGAATCCTAAAGATGCTACCAGAAAACTACTAGAGGTAATCAATGAATTTGGTAAAGTAGCAGGATACAAAATTAATGCACAGAAATCTCTTGCATTCCTATACACTAATGAGGAAAAATCTGAAAGTGAAATTAAGAAAACACTCCCATTTACCATTGCAACAAAAAGAATAAAATATCTAGGAATAAACCTACCTAAGGAGAAAAAAGATCTGTATGCAGAAAATTATAAGACACTGATGAAAGAAATTAAAGATGATACAAATGGATGGAGAGATATACCATGTTCTTGGATTGGAAGAATCAACATTGTGAAAATGATTCTACTACCCAAAGCAATCTACAGATTCAATGCAATCCCTATCAAACTACCACTGACATTTTTTACAGAACTAGAACTAAAAATTTCACAATTTGTATGGAAACACAAAAGACCCCGAATAGCCAAAGCAATCTTGAGAATGGAAAACGGAGCTGGAGGAATCAGGTTCCCTGACTTCAGACTATACTACAAAGCTACAGTAATCAAGACAGTATGGTACTGGCACAAAAACAGAAATATAGCTCAATGGAACAGGATAGAAATTCCAGGGATAAACCCACGCACATATGGTCACCTTATCTTTGATAAAGGAGGCAAAGAATATACAGTGGAGAAAAGAGAGCCTCTTCAATAAGTGGTGCTGGGAAAACTGGACAGATACATGTAAAAGAATGAAATGAGAACACTCCCTAACACCATACACAAAAATAAACTCAAAATGGATTAAAGACCTAAATGTAAGGCCAGACACCATCAAACTCGTAGAGGAAAACATAGGCAGAACACTCTATGACATAAATCACAGCAAGATCCTTTTTGACCCACCTCCTAGAGAAATGGAAATAAAAACAAAAATTAACAAATGGGGCCTAATGAAACTTCAAAGCTTTTGCACAGCAAAGGAAACCATAAACAAGACGAAAAGACAACCTTCAGAATGGGAGAAAATATTTGCAAATGAAGCAACTGACAAAGAATTAATCTCCAAAACATACAAGGAACTCATGCAGCTAAATATCAAAAAAACAAACAACCCAATCCAAAAATGGGCAGAAGGCCTAAATAAACATTTCTCCAAAGGAGATATACAGATTGCCAACAAACACATGAAAGAATGCTCAACATCACTAACCATTAGAGAAATACAAATCAAAACTACAATGAGATATCATCTCACACCAGTCAGAATGGCCATCATCAAAAAATCTACACACCATAAATGATGGTGAGGGTGTGGAGAAAAGGGAACCCTATTGCACTGTTGTTGGGAATGTAAATTGATACAGCCACTATGGAGAACAGTATGGAGGTTCCTTAAAAAACTAAAAATAGAACTATCATACCACCCAGCAATCCCACTACTGGGCATATACCCTGAGAAAACCGGAATTCAACAAGAGTCATGTACCACAATGTTCATTGCAGCTCTGTTTACAATAGCCAGGACATGGAAGCAACCTAAGTGTCCATCAACAGATGAATGGATAAAGAAGATGTGGCACATATATACAATGGAATATTACTCAGCCACAAAAAGAAACGAGATTGAGTTACTTGTAGTGAGGTGGATGGACCTAGAGACTGTCATACAGAGTGAAGTAAGTCAGAAAGAGAAAAACAAATACCGTACGCTAACATATATATATGGAATCTAAAAAAAAAAAAAAAAAAGAAAGAAAGAAAATGGTGAGAAGAACCTAGGGGCAAGACAGGAATAAAGGTGCAGAGCTACTAGAGAATGGACTTGAGGATATGGGGAGGGGGTAGGGTAAGCTGGGACAAAGTGAGAGAGTGGCATGGACATGTATACACTACCAAATGTAAAATAGATAGCTAGTGGGAAGCAGCTGCGTAGCACAGGGAGATCAGCTCGGTGCTTTGTGACCACCTAGAGGGGTGGGATAGGGAGGGTGGGAGGGAGGGAGATGCAAGAGGGAAGAGATATGGGGACATGTGTATATGTATAACTGATCCTCTTTGTTATAAAGCAGAAACAGACACACCATTGTAAAGCAATTATACTCTAATAAAGTTGGGGGAAAAAAACCCTGAAAGTTTTCCATAACAAAACAGAAATCTTGATATCTAATTTACTCATTTTTGTAAAATTAAATGTGTCTGTGTATCAAGCTGCCTATGAGTGCAAACTATTCTTGGTGGTTATCTCAGGCAGAGGAGATTCTGTGATTTTTTAAAAAATTAATATCTTCTAATTTTATGTATTGTGCTAATTATTTACAGGGTACAATATTAAGTATATAATCAGAAAAAAATCTATCCATGTTATTTTTTACTGTGGAAAATAATTTGCAGTTTTTTATGACTAGGATCATATTTAGGCAGGGCTATCACTTCCGTCCTGATGGATGTGATGAATTAGGCTGACAGAGTAGCATTAATATGTATTTTCTCTGTCTCCAGTGCAAGACTTGTATGGGCTTGTATGTGGTCTCCGTGTGTTTTTCTTCCAGTTGGTATGTGCTGTATGGTAGGGTATAAACATAACTATGTGTATATTTGGATGTATATCACTGTGTTACTATGTGCAAGAGGGAAGCAGCAGCTCACAGAATCTAACCATAGAAAAGCTACCTTCATTCTGGTAGTCGTTAGAATTGCATGTTACCCCACAGTAGATGGACTCCTGGAAACAGCTGTATATATATATATACACACACACATGCTCTACATTTTTTTTTTTGCGGTTCTCGGGCCTCTCCCTGTTGTGGCCTCTCCCGTTGCGGAGCACAGGCTCCGGACGCGCAGGCTCAGCGGCCACGGCTCACGGGCCCAGCCGCTCCGCGGCATGTGGGATCTTCCCGGACCAGGGCACGAACCCGTGTCCCCTGCATCGGCAGGCGGACTCTCAACCACTGCGCCAGCAGGGAAGCCCCATGCTCTACATTTTGCAGATGTGTGCAAAACACCTACACCTCTGTGTACATTTTCTGGAAGGGAATCTAAACAGTTTGGAAATAGCAAACAGGGTATGACTAGGATGAGACTGGGCATGGAGGTCACTATGGGCCAAGCCTTGTGAGTGAGGTGGGTAAGGAAGTGACAAAATGGGAGCCAAGGTGCCGGGGTGCAGGCGACAGTGACAACAGCAAAAAGGCATACACGTCAGGTACTGTGGTCAACATCGGTCTTGGCTCAGCTGATACCACAGCTAAGTAGCAATCCTTGTGTATAAGTCACATTGTACATTGTCTTGTTGGAGCAGATTCTGCAGAGTAATTTAGTGTTCTGATTTTAGGGCGGTTCTTTGCATCATTGGGAAAATCGGTAAATGGTACACGTCAGAACTGTGGTTCATCTTTGTCTGCTGACTGATGTTTTTTAAAAGTCTCTTTTACCCTTAGAGAGGTACACTTCAAATTTGCAATAGAAAAGCAGATCAGGTACTACAGTCATCCTCAGGAGGAACTATAAAAAAGAGCATTTCAAAGTTACTTAACAATGATTAATCATGTTACATTGAGAAATAAAGAATACTCAAGAAGAGTAAATCTTATAAAAGGGAATCTTACCTTTTTTCTAACCAGAATCAGTTTGCAGGAGGAATAAAAAACAAATGTTGAAAGAAATATGTAAAACATCACTTAAATGGGAAGTAATTTTGATGTTAAATTTTGAATATACTTCAGACATTGCGGTATTGGCTGGTATATTGACGTTCTATTGCTGCAGTAACAGATCACCACAAACTAAATGTCTTACAGCAACATACATTTGTTATCATACAGTTTTGGAAGTCAGGAGTCTGGCAGGGATCTCACTGGGCTAAAATCAAGGTGTTGGCAGGGCTGCCTTTCTTTCAGAAGCTCTAGAGGAAAATCATTTTCCTTTCTTTTCCAGCTTCTAGAAACTGCCCACATTCCTTGGCTCAAGGACCCTCCTCCAACTTCAAAGCCAACGATGTTGCATCTCTTTGATCCTTCTTCTGTAGTGATCACCCTCTGATCACAGCCAGGCAAGAGTCTCTGCTTTTAAGGACTCATGGGATTATAGATAATCCAGGATAGTCTCCCCATCTCAAGGTCATTAATCTCAGCTGCAAAATCTCTTTTGCCATGTTAGGTAACCTATTTGCAGGTTCCAGCGATTAGGAGACGGACATCTTTGGGGGGCTCTAATTCTGCCTACCACACTGACTATGAAGTGTGGTATTATAATACAAAATAATAACACTGAAAATGTTTGTATAGGGAGTTTTGACTCCAATGACATTTCATCCTGTTACGAATGCCTCTTTGAAAAGAAGTATTTTGGCACCTTATGATGCCAAAGCAACAGAAATGAACCTTGAACAGCAACAGCCTTGCAACGTAACAGCACCCAGAGTCACATTGCTGCATGAATTACCTGATGGTGAACCATTGTGTTTCATGTAGATGGCATTTGTAAATGTGGCTATTTAAGCATAAAGCAATAATTTGCCCAAGAGTTAAAGCAGTTAGCAAACATTAATTTGTGGGGATCAAGTAATGGGAAATAATTTGTGATGAGGGCAATTACTCTGAAATCTGGAAATCTAAGTATTAAGATTCTTCGCTTTCTTTTCCATTTGTAGAGTGGCTTTTTATTACTAACTCATCTGTAAGGCTAATGAATTGTCTCCTTAAACACTGTGTACTTAGTTTTATGGTTTAAAAAATTAGTATGATTAACGCATCTTAAGTAAAAGAGACTTTTTGAATTCAACTGCATTTGACTAGTGAAAGTAAATAGCATAATCATTACTTTTTTGGCTTGAAATGCTGGTTCTGATATTCAAGTTCACTTCCTCAGAATATTAAATAAAAAAGAGAGCCAGTTATCAAGACTATGTGATATCACTAAAGAAGAGATTCCTAAAGAATGAGGACGTTATGATATTCACATATGAAAAATTTCTGTTATTAATGTTTTCATTTGGGATTTAAACAATAGTTAATTTCCAATTAATTTCTAATTAAGTGCAGTGGATACTTCAGCTGTTTTCCTGGCATATGTTTTGCCCTTTCTCCTTCCCAATATGACACCAGCTGTTCAGATTGTATGGGCATGCTGCCTCTCCTCCAACACTTGACTCAAGGGACCTAAGCAAATCAATATGATTTCCCTCCACTGGCCACAGGGATTGGCATGGTATCGCCATATACACCAGCGTTTGTATGGTGTTTCCTGCTGGAGACTTTAGATTACGGTTTGGGAACTCTTTCTTTTTTTTTTTTTCGGTACATGGGCCTCTCACTGCTGTGGCCTCTCACTGCTGTGGCCTCTCCCGTTGTGGAGCACAGGCTCTGGACGCTCAGGCTCAGCGGCCATGGCTCACGGGCCCAGCCGCTCCGCGGCATGTGGGATCTTCTGGAACCGGGGCACGAACCCGTGTCCCCTGCATCGGCAGGAGGACTCTCAACCACTGCGCCACCAGAGAAGCCTGGGGAACTCCTTCTTTTGGATGGCATTGGGAGTGGATGCCAGTCTTGCAAATATAAGAAAAGAATACCTAAGTGTAAGGCTAGCTGTTTGTGATGAGTAATTATGTTAATTAAAAAAATTTTTTTTTTGATGATCAGTTTGCTGAGGACACCAAATATCAAATCAGCATGGTGTACAAAAGTTAAAGAGATTTTTTTTTTATATTCATAGGTTCTAGAAGAGGGATGCACAGCAAACCCAGAGGGCCAAGCAAAGGATCCCCAAAACCTTGAAGTGGGGTTTCTCAATCTGAATGCAGGGAGAGAAAGGGGAGAGACAAATAACTAGTGAACAGCAGCCTTTATGGGGAGGGTGTCAAGGGCAGGATGGCTTTTGGCATGTGAGAAGCCCACTTGTTGGTTAATTTGAATGTACCTGGGTCGACAGGAAGGGGAGATCATGGAAGGATATAAAGATGTCTTCATGAGGTGTATTGCTTCGTTGCACATGTTTAAGTTGGGTGGATGTGGGGTAGATTCAGGGAAACTAGGTAAAGGGTCAAAGAGAAGTGGGCAGGGGAGGGACACCAAGGCAACACACATTTTAGCCCTATCTGACGCGAGCTAAACAAAAGGAGAAAGGTGTTGCTAAAAGAATCGCAGAGACTTAGGGGTGAAATCCTGGTAAACAGAGGCTGAGCCTTAATTAATCCTGAAATTTTCAAATTATAGGAGCTCCATATCCCTCATGTTTTTTAGGACATTGTATGTTGTGTATTCTGTTACTTTCAACCCAAAGCATCTTAAATGATGCTTCAAACAATATGTAGATACATTCTCCTTTCAACAAATACAGGTGCATCTAAATTCACTGCCACTCTTAATCCCAGAATGTATACAAATAAGATTGCCTATGGTTTTAATATCGCCTCAGTTGTCACTAAGATCTAAAAACAGCATTGAGAGATATACTGAATTTATATAGAATTTTTTCCTAATTTAGGTAGGTCCGCAGAACCAGATCAGTTATAATCCTTGGTTGATAACTAATGATGCATCATTGCATTATTGCATCATTGCATCTCTTGTTTGTTTATGTAATTTGTTTCTATAATAATGGATACCTAAACCCACCCAAGAACTATAGTATTACCAATGTCTTACATCAACCCAAGTGTTGTCTCTCTACCTCCCCAGGAAGTAACTACTACCCTGACAGTGTGTTGGTTTTTCCTGTCTTTTTTACATTTACTTTTATCACCTAGATTTGTGTGCCTAACAGCATATTGTTTATCTTTTCGAGTTTCATTAAAAGGATTATGCTTTATGCAGTCTTCTGGGATTTTGACTTTACAGTCAACGTGATTACTCTAATTCATGTATGTTGCAAGTAATTGCTCTTTAATATTCACTGTCGCATAATATTCCATTGTGTGACAATACCACAGTTTTTGGTATATTTTACTATTAATAGGTGACTTTGAATTGTTTCTCAGATTCCGATATTTTAACCCCCTTTTAAAATAAATAGTCTTGTACATGTATACAGAAGCTCATGTAGAACAATTTCTTGGGTCTTTATCAAGGAATAATATTGCAGTCATAAGATAAAGGGACAAATATAATGCATGTATTGCCATCCAAGGGGTTAGCAAATTTATATTTCCATCAACAAAGCATAAGACATCCAACATTGAATCTTTAGATTTCTTAATATTTGCTGATCCAACATGACTTCTAATTTCAACCTTGATGTATATTTTTCAGATTACTGATAAGACTGAACATCTTTCCATATTACTGGTCGTATGAATTCCCTCTTCTGGAAATACTTGTTCATGTTTTTTTGTCGATTTTTAAAACATGTTATTTACTTTTAAGAAATGATCAACATATTAACTTTGCTTTTATGGCTATCCATCTTTAAGGACTTCTTTGAGAATCTCTTCTTAATGTAGGATCTTAAAATATTCACCTATATTTTCTTCTAAAATTGTTCAAATTATTCTGATATTCATGTCTTTTATCATCTGGAAATAATTTTTGTGTATTTTACGATATAAGGATGTTTTAAATCTTTTTTCAATTTTTCCATATAGATAAAATTCCTACGCTTTATGCCTAGCAATCTGCCATGACACCTCTATTTATATATGTGTTTTATTTATGCATGGTTTTCTTTCTGCTCTCTTTATTCTATTTGCCAATTGTCTTTCCCTGCCTGACACTATACCATGTTTTTTCTCCAACTTCATTGAGATATTAACATATAACATTTGTAAGTTATACAGTGTAATGATTTGATATAACATCTTAATTTTTTACAATTTATCATTAATCTCAGTATCTAGAGGACAAGAGGATTTTCCCTTCCCTATGAGCACTTTGACTATTTTGAGTTCTTTTCTCTTTCATAAAAATCTCAGAATGAGCTTGTCAAGTTTTACCAGCAATTCTGTTCATCTTCTAATTAGGATTACATTGTATCTATAGATGAGTTTAGAGAAAATTAATATCATTTAGATAATGATATTTTACCCATGAACATAGTCTATTTCTCCATTTATTTAGAAGAGATAATATCACCACTTTTCCTAGTTTCTAAAACTAATTCTCTATACTTTCCTCTTAAATTGTTTTGAAAGAATGGTTCTCAATGTTGGATGGAGATATATATATGTATGTATACATGGATATATATATATATACATATCTATGTATTATACATAGACATATATATTTATTTATATATAAATCACTTGAGAAGTTCAAAAAATAATGATGCATGAGCCTCACACCAGAACAATTAAATCCCTATCTTTGGAGGTGGTATTGGCATTGGTATTTTTAAAAGCTCCCCAAGGTGATTCTCATTTGCAGTCCAGAATGAGAACCCCCTTTTAAAAGTAATTCTAGTTAGTACATTATCTGTTTGTATTTACTAAAGCCAGAAGTTTTGTGTGACCTTAATTAAGTCTTATGTGGAACAGCTGAATGAGGAACTCCTACAGGGAGAGTAGGTGTCACTGGTTAACGTGGTAGAGACAAGTAGCTTCTCTCTTTCAAACCCAAATCGATTCTGTTTAGGCCCGTGATTTCAGGAGGAGTGAGTTAATGCATCCACCACTTTCCAAAGTTGTCATGGAGGAATGTACTGTTGGTGGGAACTCAAAAGAGAAGGATAGTGTGGATTATTTCAGTATAGAGAAATGTCTTCCTTAAATATAAAAGCAAAGGAAACAACCATCAAGAAAAGTACTGACACATTTGTCTGTTATGAAAACAAACAATTTTTATATGAAAAGATAGTACATTTCACATTAATATGGAAAACAGTAAAATAACAGTTTAATATACAAATAACTTTTTCATATCAGTATGAAAGTGATTAACAATTCAAAATGGGCGAAGTATGTGAATAGATAAGAGTTACAAATTACCAGTGATACGTGGGCATTCCGATTGATCAATATCACCATCTCAAAGAAATTCATATACATATGTTTCATCAATGCTAATTCTCTGTGCTAATAAGGGTGCATGTTACAAATAATTTTTAAACTCAGATCATGAGAATATATGTTGATATAACCTTCTTCAAACACTATGTATCAAAATCTTCCCCTTCTTGGAATTTATTAAAAATGGAAAAGTAGTCTAAACATATGTTAACAGGCCATCAGTTAAGTATATTATGGCATATCTGTGCAGGGTTTTTTCTTTTTTCTTTCAGTTTTCCAGCATTTGAATCACCATCCTATATTTAGAGAATTTCCCAATTTCTAAGTCTTGTTGAAGAGGGAAGGGACAGAGTGTCTTAATTGTTACAGAAAATGAAAAGGTAACATATTGCTCTGTGTTAGTTTGCTGAGGCTGCCATATCAACGAAACATAGACTCTGTGCCTTATACAACAGAAATTTATTTTCTCATTATTCTGGAGGCTAGAAGTCCAAGATCAAGGTTCAACAGGGTTGGTTTCTTGTGAGGTCTCTCTCCTTGGCCTTTAGATGGCCTTCTCCCTGTGTTTTCCATCTGTACCTGCTGTGTCCAAATTCCCTCTTGTAAGGATATCAGTCATATTGGATTAAGATGCACCTTAACAACCTCATTTTAACTTGTTTACCCCTTTAAAGACTCTCTCTCCAAATACAGTCACGTTAGGAGGTAACTAGAGATTAGGACTCCAACGTGAACCCAAGACACTCACCTACCCAGCTTCCCTTTCTGAACGGATGTCAGTCTTTGACTTGGGCTCAGCCAATCAGGTTTATTCCCTCTGGAATTTGAATTGGAACTTGTTACACAAAGGAGCATGGGCAGTAGAAATTTCATTCTGGCAGAGGTAAAAGGTAATGCTGGAAGCAACATACAGTTTCTAGGTCCATAGTAGCTATAGTGCTGGGTTGGAAGCTGCACGCTGCAGAGAGAAAAGGCGGAAGCAATAATATCCTCACCAGACTAGTTCTACTTCTATTGTTCATGCCATTTTATGAGCCTACGTCTCCAATATTCTAAGTGAATTTATGAGATACCCAATATCCTCTCAATAAAAGTCTCTCTCCTTAAATCATCCAGAGCCAATTTCCATGGCTTGCAACCAACAACCTTGACCGATATACCTCATATGATGAAATATTATACAGCCATTTAAATAAGATTTTCTAACAATTTTAACAGCGTTGGAAAATATTTATGACATACTACTAAGTGGAAAAGAAGTTTACAGTACAATCTATACACTATGATCTCAATTTTATTTAACCATTATATATGTATAACCATAGACATTGATCAGATGGGAATATATCAAAAATTTATAGTGATTATCTCTGCATAAAGAGAATACAGTTGACTCATGTTTTCTTCTTTAGACGTGCCTAAATTTTACAAATATTCTGTATGTACAATATTACTTATATTATCATACAACATTTAGAAGAAGGAAACTCATCTCAGCATTGCCTTTTGGAATTCTCCATGTTCCCATAAGGTTAGCCCAAATGTATCTCTCTGTGCCTCCATGGCGATCCTTATGGCAGTTCTTATTACTCCTCATGACTCTAACATGGTTCCAAGTTCCCTGAGTTCACCTGTCAGTATTTCCTATCAAATTGTAAGTTTCTTTAGGAGAGTTACTGAACCTTACATCCCTATATTACCAGTGACAAACATCTGGTATAGGGCAAATGCCAGCAAATTTTGTTGAATGAAAGAATAAAGCTACTTTAACATAATTTGTTAGTTTTCTTTAGTTGTGATAAAGCTATTTTATTCAATTGTTGTGATGACTATAATTCTAACATAGTGTTCCTGAGCTTTTATGTCATTTGATTATTTGTCTTGGGTGGAAAGAATTAACATTACTATTTAGAGTTTCTCCACTTTCCTCTCATAATGGTGAGAAGTGAATGAAGGGGTGCAGAAAAATGATTTAATAAGTTGCCTACACCTAAAATAAATAATCAATTATGGTAACTATTAATATTATCACCAAATCATTAAGCCAGAAGCATAGAGCTAGATAGATTTTATTTGGTAAACATTTCATATGTCAGGATCTACCTCAATTCCAGGCCACTGATAGAGAGTGGAGGCTCAGTTTCAGTATTACTCTGTGATTAAGTATCTCACATGTAGGAGGCAGCAGGAATCTCATTTCATGGATTGTAATTCCTCTCAAATTTAGCACATGATCTTATTCCAGCCTAAAGCAATTTGTTCAAGAAGGACAACAAGATTCTTGGTCTGGGGTGGTGACTGGTACCTGTTCCATGCTAGTGGTGGCACTCTAGACTCATGCTCATCAAAGAGCCCACTTGCAGTGAGATGAGGAACTCGTAGCAGAATGTCAATCAACACAACACTCTCTTTGTCAAGAAAGTCTTATTATGAAATGACTGTCAGCTGAACTTAACAGTCCATTGAATAAACCACTTTTGAGCAGCGGATGTAGAGGGCCACAAATTCCCAAAACTTATTGTCCTGTTTCTGACATTCTCCAAGTATGATTGCTTCTATCTTTCTAAAACTCTTATTTTCTTTGCTTGTCCAAGCAACCATAATAACTTGAACTAATAGAGTAGAGCTATGCAAATGTCATCATGGAGCCTTGGAGTATGGATTTTGAAGTCATGCCCTTAGTGGTGTTCATTGGAACCATGGGCAGATAAACATGAAGGAGAACACTGAGAGGAGAGCCTAGTGATAGAAAATAAAGCCAGAATTCATCAGTTTATTTATAGAGCTGGAATTGGAAGATGCATAATCAGAGGGAATTAGGAAGGGACACCAGAGAATGGGAAAAGCCAAGAAGGCACACATCATAAAATCCTAGGGAGGAAGGTGTTTGACAGAGGAGATACTGGTCTGCATCAGCTGCCTCTGTTAGGATGGGCTTTGCATGGCCACAGATAAACTCAAATCTTTTAATGGTTTAATATAATAGATGTTTATTTCTTGCTAACCTAACAGTCCAAGATGGGTGGTCATAGTTGCTGAGTGATTCAGGGAAAACTGCTTCTTCCATCTCATGGCACCAGACCCCACAGGACCTTGCTGTTATTGACTGAGAGAGAGGGACTTGGAAAAGTCCTTGATCTGAAAATGACATCTCCTTCTGTTTATATTTTATTGGCAAGTACTAGCCACAGCAAAATGTAAATGCAAGAGTCAGGAGGCTTCTTCTTAGAAATAATCTCTACTCCGGGAGTGGTAGATGCATTTTGTAGACAGTTGGCTTCTCTTCCTCAGGGTTTGATGTCCAAGCAAGGCTAAGAAAACAAAGCTTGAGGAATATTGTGGCTGAACTGGTGATTTCAAGTCATTTGGTTATCTTCCGTACAGAGAGAGGAACTAAAGCCATTTCATCTGCTAAAAGAAAAATGGATATTTAAAGAGGTGCAGATGGAAGGGATAGACTTCTCTTTCAAATAGTCAGGCAGTGCAAGGGCAGTAAGAGTAAAACTAACAGACTGAGGAGGTAGCCGGATAGAAGGAAATGTTTCATTTTTATAACTCAGTTGATCTGGGCATGTACAGAATGAGTGGAAAGAAATGGAAAGGAGACAAGAATGGCAAGAAAAGAATGGCTGGAGAACACAGGTGCAGGGATTAGCAAGGGGCAGGAAGAAGACAAATCATCCGGAGAGACTAGAGATTTAAAATGAGGATGGACACACATGGCGTGTCAGTGGAGGAAAACAGAGAGAGTTAACTGCTGAGTACTGTCCAGAAAATCAGGAAGAAAGGCTATCTGCTTAGATTGGGGGATATGGATATAGGGTCGGGTTTCAGGGGATTATAACAACTATGGAATCTCCAATGCAGAACTAGGAGGAAATGTCAGGAGTTAAGTAAAATGACAGCTAAGTACAGAGAGCACAGAGATGAAGTTAGAGATTTATAAATGTCCCAATCAAACAATAAAGCCCTTGGTCATATTTTTTCTTTTCTTACAAGTAAATTTCCATTTCCCTCTCTTTTTTTTTTTTTTTTGAGAGAGGAATTTTTTTTAAAGCATCTGTTAAATTAGACAAGACATATAAGATCAAGCCAGTAAACTATATGAATACACGGGAAGTAATAATTCCTTTTTATAATGCTTGGTACTGTAGTTTGACAAAGAAACACAGCAAAATGGATATGAAAGAAAAGGTCATATAAAGTGACTGAAATACACAAATCGAAGGTGTTATTTTTACTTATCATTTCATATTTCAAATAGTTTCTGAGTAATGATCCTAGTAAATGTTTGTTCACAAATAGAGGTATGAATTCTGTGTGGGTGTTAATACCATTTAAAAAGGGGAATTACTTAAGATGCATTATTGGTACAGAGGTGGTAGTTATTTTTCCCTTCTAATATGAGAAAAAATACAAATAACATTCTTAGGGAAGAGTGTAGTAATTTTTACTCAGTTGAATGACAATGTTTTCAATTTTATGATTTTCTTAGCCTGCAGGTTGTTATTTTGTGAAGTGTATTTAAGAATATATATATTTTTTCTTCCATTCTTCCTAGGAAACACTAAATCTATCCATTACCAGAGACTCCTACCAGCTTAAACAGAATTCTAAAACTCTAACTTTTTCTAGGCTAAGAAGAAACCAGCAATGTCCACCCAGAAGGCATTCTATAACCCACTAAAATGACCTCAGCGTGAGCCAGATTTTCAAGGGAAAAAATAATTCTGACATTCCACATTCAGCCTTTAGTTGCCACCAATTAGATATAGAAATAATTATTTATATACATACACATGCACATATACAGACACAAACACATTCAAAAATATATCTTTGTGTATTTTAGCCTTATTTTTTAAGTCATATCAACTTCGAATAAAATGTATTTATAAAAAAATTTTAAAGGTACATTTTAATATAGAGACATCTATTAAAATAACTCAAAACATTCAATATCATAGTTATTTATTTTTTTAAAAATATGAGTGCATTAAAAAGATTTTAATATCCATAGTCATTAATCTATATGATATTATGTACAAAATAAATAAAACTGCATTTGCACTTGAGAAAAGGAAATGTAAATGTAACTTGAATTTGGTTTTCATTGGTACTAGAATTCTAATATATAAGCATTGTCCTTGAAGAAGAAATTTTATGGAAAATTTTGAAGTATTCAAAAGTTAAGCTTCAATAAAAATTCTTATAAAATAGAATAGCAAACTGGGTTTATTTAATTTATTATTTTTAAATTAATTAATTTATTTTTGGCTGTGTTGGGTCTTCGTTGCTGCATGCAGGCTTTCTCTAGTTTCGGCAAGCGGGGGCTAACTCTTTGTTGCAGTGCCCTGGCTTCTCATTGCGGTGGCTTCTCTTGTTGTGGAGCACAGGCTCTAGGTGCACGGGCTTCAGTAGTTGTGGCACACAGGCTCAGTAGTTGTGGCTCACGAGTTCTAGAGAGCAGGCTCAGTAGTTGTGGTGCACGAGCTTAGTTGTTCCACAGCATGTGGGATCTTCCCGGACCAGGGCTCGAACCCATGTCCCCTGCATTGGCAGGCAGATTCTTAACCACTGCACCACCAGGAAAGTCCTGGGTTTATTTTTATTACACTGAGTCAGAAATGACTTTAGACAGTGTGTGTGTATATGGAGTATATACATGCGTTAAATATATATCCATATGTATATAGCATCGTTAAAATGGGTTAAATTCCTATAAGCAGCAAATGATCTCAAAATACCACAATATAATGAAATTACTATAAGTTGGCTTATTACATTTTATTTCTTCTGTATCTGATTTTTTTTAAAGCTAGAGAAAAAAAGTTACCAAATGTTTATAGACAGATGGTTTAAACTTAATCAGATTAAATATCAACATGGAAATCAATTCAAGGTCTGAAAACTCCAAGAATGCTTTAAAAAAAATCTATAACAAAGGAACTTCATAAGACAGTTTGGCAGAGCACTCATATTTCATCTGCTGGGTTTATTCTGCAATTGACTTGTTAAGTGTCCCTCAAATAAGCTGTCTTGGTAAATGGTTGCCAAAGTACATTTCTGAAGTTAGTATAAATGTATTGTTTGACAGTTGGGATTTGAGAAGTTTAACTAGTTTCTTTTTCTTTAGAAACTAGCTTCAGTACAAGATTGTCTAACTTTAAAATGCACAATAAGTTCCAGATTGGTAGTACCTAACTTTAACTTCAGCTTTGCATAGGGTACTGAATAGTCACAATTTAGATGGATATTCACTGTTGTGATGTAGAGTTAATTTATTATTATTTTTCTAACTCTATTTTTCTAACTCTCTACTTCCTTTTATATAGTTTAACCGAAAAATTTATTTGTCTTTTGTGTGTGTGTGTGTGTGTTTTAATATTTATTTATTTATTTGGCTACGCCAGGTCTTAGTTGTGGCATGCAGGATCTTCGTTGTGGCATGTGGGCTGTTAGTTATGGCATGCGGGATCTAGTTTCCTGACCAGGGATCAAACCTGGGCCCCCTGCATTAGGAGCATGGAGTCTTAACCGCTGGACCACCAGGAAGTCCCATGTGAGTATTTTTTAATTTTATTGAAGTATAGTGGATTTACAATGTTGTGTTGAATTCTGCCATACAGTAAAGTGATTCAGAAATACATATATAAAAATTTATTGGTCTTAAAGGGATATCTGCACTCTCAAATTGATTGCAGCATTATTCTTAATAGCCAAGTTTGGAAACATCCCAAATGTTCATCAATAGATGAATGGATAAAAAATAAAAATGTGGTATCTATATGCAATGGAAAGAGAGAGGGCAGGTAAACATCTTATATGCTAAAACAAGTTTGTGGCCAAGTCCATCTTAGATCCTGGGTCACTTGATTTATAATGTAAAGCTCCAAAACTAGACAAAATGCTACATTTCCTGAGTTTAAAACTCTTTCTGTAGCACCAATTACTTTGAAGTTAGACTTTGGTCATTTATGTACTTTCCACCCTCTGCCTCTCCCCTACCTACAGTCATAGATTATTTCAGGACCCACTCACAAACCTCAGAATCAATGTTTGAAAGTATAGACCTGTGAGTGGATTTTGTTAGATGACCTCTAATAAATAAATGTTTTTGTCTTTGTGAAGAAATAGCCTAGGGGCTTCCCTGGTAGTGCAGTGGTTGAGAATCTGCCTGCTAATGCAGGGGACACGGGTTCGAGCCCTGGTCTGGGAGGATCCCACATGCCGCGGAGCAACTAAGCCCGTGAGCCACAACTACTGAGCCTGTGCGTCTGGAGCCTGTGCTCCGCAAAAAGAGAGGCCGCGATAGTGAGAGACCCGCGCACCGCGATGAAGAGTGGCCCCCGTTTGCCACAACTAGAGAAAGTCCTCGCACGGAAACGAAGACCCAACACAGCAAAAATAAATAAATTAATTAATGAACTCCTACCCCCAACATCTTCTTAAAAAAAAAAAAAAAGAAATAGCCTAGATATAATTCATATCAACTTGGTTCCATGTTTTAACAAAAATAATTATGATCTAGCATCAGGTTTACCCAGCTAAAGTAAAATATACAGTCAAGTACAGTGACCAAGGTAATTCAAGTCCAAATTCTGCTTTTGTCTGAATTCATGAGATTGCTGCCTCCATCTTGTAGGCCTTAATTAGCTATACTTCATAGGACATGACTCAAAAAAGCTTAGGTTTTAGGGAGCTGTGAAAACTTCTTAGAACCACTAGTATGTCTTTCTCTTCCTCGAGCTGTATGCAGGCTTTTAAGGCTGTTACGGTTGAATGATACGTTTTCCCCGTGGCATAAATAGCATTTCTTTCCAGGACACTTTCCTCTTAACAACTAGCATTTGAAAACCACTGGGTCACTATATATTTACACGAGTCTACTTCTTACCCCATATTTTCATTATCATTTTAAGCGAAAAATAGAATTTCTATATTCACGTCATATTCCTTTTTCCCTGAGGGTGAAGGAAATGATTAAGAAATTTATAAAAGTTGAATAGCTCCCACTTCCTCCCATCCCTACTTTATTGAAGAGCGGAGGATTTCTGCGACTCCACAATATCAAACTCAGTGGACTGTATTCATGTTCCAGATCTCAGAACTAATCCACTCAGAGGGTTATATTTTGTTCTTGATTTTAAAAACTCTGGATACCAATCTGTCATATAATCAGTGGTGAACAACAAAGGCAGGTACATGAAAAAGACAGGTCTTGTCATGGGAAAATGTCGCCGCTACCTACTTAAACTTCCAATACTATGTACCAGGGTGACAAGCAATTTCTATCCTGCAAAATGTAACTTTCAGCTTAAGTAACAGCTTCTTAAAAGTTGTTTTGATCACCTCAACTTCAAAATTAGCATCTCAAAGGAGAAAATTGCAAAATGACACTTTTGCTGTAAGGCCCTATTTTCCTAGCCATAAATACCTATTCAATTCAAACAAACAAAGGAAGTGAAAAACAATTCCCTTGGTCATAGGAGTAGGTGCAAATCAATTAAAGTAGTTAATAATAACAAAGTACTTATTAAGCTCGGAGTGTTGTTATATACAGACATTTAAATTCTCCAAAAAGATTTCACATCTGCATATAAGATGATTACTTCTGCCATATGTCATTGAATATAAGTACCTATTTTACCTTTTACCTATTATGGTATTAACAAACCACCTCAAAATTTAGTGGCTTTAAACAACAAGAACCATTTATTTTGCTCATGAATTTACAATTTGAGCAGGGATTAGTAGGAAAGGATGGTCTCTGTTCCACTCAGTGTCAGCTGGAGCAGCGTGATTGTGGCCTGGAGAATCTGTTTCCACATGGCTGGCAAGTTGGTACTGTTACCTGGGAGTGCAGCAGAGGCTGAAGATGGAGCCTCAGTTTCCTTCCATGTGAAACTCCTCATGTTACATCAGCTTCCTCCCAGCATGGTGGCTGCATTCTAAGGGCAAGCGTCCTGACGGACAGCATCAGAAAGATGCTCTATAACCTTTTATGACCTGACTTTGGAAATCAAAGAGTGTCATGTCCACTCCATTCTATTCACTAGAAGCAAGTCATTAAGGCCAGTCCATACTCAACCCAAATGCAAGGGAAAGGGAATTAGGCTCAATGTCTTGATGGAAGGAGTGTCAAAGAATGTGTGAACATATTTTTTCAGAGTATGAAACAAGAGATGCTAAGAATAAATGCTAGGTAAATTCTGAAGAGCTAGAAAGATTAATTCTTCCTTGAATTATAATTTTTAAAATATAATGTATTGAACTCTTAGCATGTGCTTTACATGCATTTTCAGGAATGCTTACACACATTCTAATTAGTTTCCATTTTACAAATGAAGAAATTCACAGTCACAGTGGGAAGGGATTTGTCCAAGTTCACATAGATAGTGAATGGTAAAACCAAGAATTTAAAAACTGACCCTTTCTGCTACCCTGTGCTAAAGTTCTAAGGAGGGGTGAGATTTGAGTCAGGATTTGGCCGCTGGATGAAACTTAAGTGGTCAGAGAAGAAGAGGAATATTCTCTCTCTGGAGAATAATCTGATAAAGATACAGGACAGCACCAGAAAATTTTCACAAGAATCTTTTGGGTGGACAGCATAATTAAGTGCACTGTCTTGGTGGCCATATCTGAGACAGGTATGGGATGAAGGTAAGTTACTGGTCCTTGAGGTCTGGACAAAGAATATGGCAGAAGTCTTTCCAGATAAGCTGGTTCTAATGTATTCTCAGGAGGGTCAGGAGCAGTGAAGAGGGGGCTGGGCTGTGGGAGAGTTGGCACATTAGACCCAGTTCAGGCATCCTACAATAGTCACATACAGTTTAACAAGTAAGTTTTCCATTGACTTGACACAAACATTGTAATTTCTAGAAGTATTACTCACTTGGAATTCAGTGCTACCTTTTCTCCATAAAGAGCATCTGGTTCTCAGTGTGGATCTGGGTAACCAGGCATATAAAACATTTTTCCATGTTTTTAAGAAGTTGTACCATACTACTCTCTTGAGTTTTAAGAAGGGCTGCATCCATCGATCTGTTCTGAATTCTGAAATAAACAGTTTCACTCCTTTACTCAAATTCTTTTCTATTTATTTTTTTCTAAAAACGCTTTCACAGCACTTGCTATGAGCCAGACACAGGGCTATATGCTTTACAAATGTTAAAAAAACCTCACACATGTCTGTTGTCATTACTATTGCTATCAGACTTATAATTACTATAGCACAACCATAGGGGTTCCTCATCAATGTGCCTTTTTTTGTCTGAGTGAGGAAGAGGATAAATAGAAGTTGATCTGGGTCCATCTCAGAGGCAGTTATAATGTAAAACAAAGGATCCTCGAATTTGAAAATTGCCATTTTCTTGAGAAACTCTAACTTCTCTGAACCTTGTTTTCTTCTATCTAAAGTGTCATGAAAATTTGATGAAATAATCTATAGAGCACCGTATGAAAAAGTATGCCGTGAAGTAAAGAGTTATCAGAATACTGAGTAATACTATGTTAAGGAGAATGAGTGATGGGACATGTCCCCAGGCCATGGAGGGCAGCTTTGGACAAGGACCAATCTGTTGCTCTGTGCTAGTGTAAAGCTTCTCCCAATTCCCAGACCTCTCTTAATCAACAGACCCTCCTGGCTTGTCTCTAGAGTTACTTCTACTATTGGCTGAACTGATCACTGAAGAATAAATGTGTATTAAACATAACGAAATGTGTTTTTTTGGATGCTGAAAGCAAGTACACATAGTCATCTTAGGCTCTGCCATATTGGCTTAACCATGATTCTACCGAACCTTTAATTTTTCCAATTCTTTTTGCTAATACACATTTTTTTTTAATTGTTACCTTTACCTTGTTCATTACAGATCTATCCTTACTATTGAACTCTAGTGAAGAGCTGATAATGCACTTATTTGCCATTAATGATATATGCACCTTTCTATGATTTATATGAAACTTCAAATAAGATAAAAGCATATCTATATCTATCTATCTATCTATCTAGGGAGAGAGAGATATATTTAAAATGTATTTTTATATTTTACATATATTTAACATGTAAATTTGTATTTGATTTAACATGTATTTAATTTGCCCCAAGAATTCATTACCTAAACCATATAATTTCAACTTCATACTGCAATTATTATAGGAACAAAATAACGAACTATTAACTGAAGGTGGAAAAAAGCTGAACAGTTTGCTAAATTTTAGTCTTTCAAATATTGTAAAATATTTTTATTACTTCACACTTAAATATTTTGTAAAAGCAGAATTATTTGTCAGACATTCCATGTTGTACATATTTTTTCTTTATAAAAGCTTTTGTGTTTTCATAAAAAGTCACACTTGCTGAAAATAGAAAACAAGTGGTTTAATCATGGTAAATCTAGCCATAATGTCAACTTGTTCTTGATTTCTAAAAAGAAGTTATAGCTATAAATAATGGTTTTTGATTATAACAGTAACATGTAACAATAGTAATCACAATAATTATAAGAAAATGATAATAAGAAAATTATAAGAAAACATCTATTGAGGACTATTTTTGATGGGCCTTCTATAAACATCATATCATTTATTAATTACAATAATTTATAGTATAAGTCATACTTGTTCTCATATACAAAGAAGCTTAGGCTCAGAAAAGTCAACTGACTTACCCCAGCAATGGTAGAGACAGAAATCAAATCTATGCCTTTACAAAGGCATGCGTCCATGCTGACTGTCATAATAACTGACTACTAACACCAAAAAAAGAGAAAAGTTTGCCCTAAAATTGAGAAAAAAAGCCCCCAAAAAGGTCAGGAAGAAGATGACCCACAGATCCAAGGCTCTAAAGGCATTGGCCTACTTCCTGTGTCAAAGACTTAAAAACTGTCCACTGGCCTATTCTCCATTACTATCTATCCCAGGCTCAGTCTTGAGCACACATAGTCTTTCTGAGCAAGATCCCAGATTGCCAAGACTTTGCTCAACCCAACCTGGAATAAAGATAAATAAATAAGTAAAGGAAAGCAGCACAGTTTCAACACATTCTGTCAGTTTTGCTGCCACCATAAATACGGAGGCATTTCCACAACTCAATCTGTCAACCCATCAATCAATTCAAAATAAAAATTAAAACAAGGAAAAGCATAATACTACACTACTTGATGTTTCCAAACAAAACACTTTACTGTCACGCATTCACTTTTCTTCCACTGCATACACTATGGAAATGCTCTTACCAGGCCTTGTTTTCTCTCATCTTCCCCCTTTCTTTGCAAAGCAGGAGATGTGTAGACATTTTAGGGGATCAAGTTCTAAAGAGGCATCTGGGAAGACAGTCACTGTTTACTTTTACAGTTTTGTTTTATTTTAATCACAGAGCCTTGAGAATAAATGACTCTCTTAAAATTGACGTAGAAATTTAGTATTTACCCTATTCTTCCCAACTCCATGATATGCATTTATGAAGTATATCTGTAACCATTGTAAACCTGGGATTCAATGACATAAGTAAGAAGACCAATATTGTTTGAGAGGCTGTAGCATCCAGAGGAAACAAAACTAATCTGCTATTCAGAAGTCTAGGAATATAATTACAGCTCCACAACTACAATCTAGAATTATTTGACTTACCGTGCGACTGTAAACTTTCTTAGTTGTCCCCATCTGTAGCAATGGAAATGACAGTTTACTACTCAGGAAGTTTGGAAGAAAGAAGAAACCATTCCAGGTGAATCAACTAGTCTGTGTTCTTTGAAAGAAAGGTGTTGACTGTACTTGAGATGTAACTCTACATTTAAACCGAGTATGAATAAGCTCTGAGTGGCATGTGGAACCTCAAATGGGTTCAAAATTAGGCCAATGAAAAATGAGGTTTCATTTTCATTAAAAGATGAGGAATCATCTTCAATTTAAGTTTCAGTGCCCTAATGCTGACACATAACTTACACACAGACAATTCCTCTTGGAGTGAAAGGTCAGGTAATTAATCCATTGCATCACCCATTCACCTGTGTGTGCCAGCTGTTTGGGAGAACCTGAAAAACTGATGGAAAATTCTCAATATTCTTTGACAGTACAATATTCGTACTTAGACTCTGGCTATTGCAGAATGATGCTTCCCTGTTAGAATGGCCAGTCAATCTCGCCGCGTGATGGAAAACAGATGTTAAGATTAGGATGCAAAGTAGTTTTCCAGATCCTTGGTCCCAGCATACTGCACAGTCCAGCCCCAGAGTTAACCAGCCAAGTGCTGACACATGTCTTACAGCAAAATATCCCTCACAGCCACAGTTCAAAGGCCTCGCTACCCTCCAGGGCAATTAATACAGCATCACGTTCAATGGTGCTTGAACCAAATCCATTGAATCCTCAGGGGAGAAATAACGAAGCAATCACAGAGCTCAGACAAGAGCAGCATGCAGTGGTGGCTTAAGTTTCAGTCCCTGAAAACGTAGTTTTTCCTGATAGCACGTGTAGCGTAGGGTTACAGACTTACTTGAAGGGAACTGTGCTCAGATTATGTGATCTACATGTAGGACAGTTCTTGTAAGATAGCAGAAAAACTAAAGCATAGTTATTTAGAAAGAAAGAAGGAGGCAGAAGGGAGGGATAGAGAGAGACAGAGAGACAGAAGGAGACAGGGAGAGAGAAGAAAGAGAAGGAGGAGGAAGAAGAGAGAGAGGAAGGAAGGAAGAGAGGAAGGGAAGGAGGAAAATCTATCTATAGTTGTTCACTCTGCCGTAGTACAGATTTTCAAGTTTGCCTTTTTGGACATAACCAGAAAATTGTATTAGTTTATAATACAAAAAAATGTATTACTTTAATAAAACTGCAAGTCATTACTGGTGTGCCCTCCCAGAAGCAAAAGAGGTCCTTTCTGAAACTTGCAGTAAGCCTGGATTAATTCCATCCAGAAAAATTACTCCAAGGTGATGTTTTTCTCAGTTGTCTTCAGCATTCCTTAAGGCTTACTGGATTAACAATGGTAGCAAGCAAACATATTGGTTAAATTTGAAAAGAAAATAAAATCTAAACTGTGACAAGGTGTTTTACAACCTCTTATATGTAAATTCCAAGCAAATATTCTCACTTTTGGGTGGACCCAGCAAGTGTCACAACGACTAGCTTCTAAAGCTGCCTGGGACTCTGGTAATGAGAGTCAGGCTTCTTCGGAGGCCACGTTAGCCTTAGATCACAGTAGCATCATTTAGCATTTTGTAAGCAAGCAATAATTCAGCGGCCAGAAAGAATAATTCAATATTCCAAGGTGTCTCACTTTCACAGAAGCTGAGAAAATAAAATTTATTTGATGTTCAGTCACTCAAAAGCAGATTTTCTGTATCTTGCATTATTTGTGGCCCAAGGGAGCTCCTCATTCACTATGCCCATTAGCTGGGCCAGGAAGACAGAGGACTGCCGCATGGAATGCACCCAGGCTGGAGCTGAGCAGGGTATATTTGTAGTCCTTGCCCTTCCCCCCCTCTTTAAAATGCATACAAGGTATATATTGTTCACTAAAGAAAATACAGCCACACAAAAATTAAAATAAAATTCCAGTCACTTAAGGATAACCATGTTAAATCTTTTTTTTTTTTTAATTTAATTTATTTATTTATGGCTGTGTTGTGTCTTCGCTTCTGTGCGAGGGCTTTCTCCAGTTGCGGAGAGCGGGGGCCACTCTTCATGGCGGTGCGCGGGACTCTCACTATCGCGGCCTCTCTCGTTGCGGAGCACAGGCTCCAGATGCGCAGGCTCAGTAGTTGTGGCTCACAGGCCTAGTTGCTCCGCGGCATGTGGGATCTTCCCGAACCAGGGCTCGAACCCGTGTCTCCTGCATTGGCAGGCAGATTCTCAACCACTGCACCACCAGGGAAGCCCACCATGTTAAATCTTGATGAATGTTATCCAATATTTTTTTCTCTGCCTGTGTACATACAGAAATGAAAGTATGAGCAAAAGCCCACGGGTATCTATACAAAGATAGGTATTATGTTGAAGAGGTTGAGAGTGTGGTCTCTGGCAGCCAGACTGCCTCAAAGATCACATCTGTCACTGTTTTATCTTTGGTGAATCACTTCAGGTCTCTAGGCTTGGTTCCTCACCTTAAGGTGTGTGTGTGTGTGTGTGTGTGTGTGTGTGTGTGTGTGTATGCTGTATATCAGGACATGTGCCTTTCTCACATTAACCACTATGTAAATATCAGCGATTAGCATTACTTTGCTTAGAATCCCTTTTTTACTTCACAATGTACCATGAACATCTTTCCATGCCAATGGATATACATTTACATCTTCATTTTGAATGTATGTAGAATTAAATGCATTTTATGACTATCACAGTGTACTTTAGCATAACTAGATGGAGTCTAGCTTTTTTTACTATAGATCATTATAACGAATATCCTTAAAATATATATTTGTATGTTGATACTCCTTTTAATAAATATCTAGCAGTGGAACTAATGCATCAGATGGCATAGACATTTTAAGGTTTTGGATTTGCATTGCTAAATTGTTCTCCAGAAAGTTTTCACCAGTTTTATTTTTGCCAGCAGTATGTGAGAGTACCCGTTTCCCTACCTCCTTGTTGATATAAATATTATCTCTCTTTAAAATCTTTATTAAATATAGTAGTCCTTAAAGGTAATGAAACAAAAAAACCTGACTTAAAAAGAAAATGACCTAGGAATAGTATATTTAGAATGTTTTTTCTCCTTGAAGATAATGCCGTTGTATGTGCAAAAGCTATGCATACCTTCGTATGTGTGCATTTATACACGTGTTTGTATATATACACATATATAAACACACATGGTTGTACAAGCATGTACATGTGTGCAATAACTATGTCCAAATATTTACAAATCTTCCATTAAGATTATATATCAAAGTTTGCAAAGATTTTTAGAATGATTTTTGTTTCATGGAAAGAGCAAAAAAACAGTGTACCATAAAGATGCACATTCAGTGACTCAAGGAAAAGGGGTAATTTTCACACAACCAGTTTTCCCTCTTCATTTATTTTCCGAATCGCCCCGTACGTTTCATCTGGGTGCACATTATTTAAACAGTAAAAGAATGAGATATAGTGGGTAGAGTAGAAGGATCATTTAATAGACAGTATTACATTACAGTAATAAGGACATGGTACAACCAAATTTCACATCTCTAATTGGCAAGGTTTTTGTTTTTGGGTTTTTTTCTTTTTTCTTTTTTTCCTATGGGGCCCAGGTCTAGAATTAACTACCAGATTTTTTTTAAAGAGCACACCTCACCTCCTGTCTCAGCTGTAATACATCAACTTCTAGACCTTAAAGATCCCTGACAGCAGGAACTGTGCATATTTTAGTCTTTATTGTAGCTTCAGAAACTAACCAATGAATGAAGGGATTCAATGATATCTTCCTCTTCCATTTCTAATTGTTTAGAAATGCCTTTTTCATCCATTGGTTGTCCATCAAATCGGAATCCATTCTGCTTCACTGATAAACCTGAATTTATTCACAACAGGCTCTGATAGTTCATGAAACGGGGCACGAGTTTTACAATTTTACAGCACCACACAATCATCCTGCTGTGTGGCCTTCACATTGAGAGAATTTCTGTTCCTATCCTGGCTTCTTGATTCTCAATGGCCATGATAATTCCAAATCTCTTCCACCATTCTTTATAGAAGAGATATTTGGTCTAGACCCAAAGACCCAGGGGTCATTTCTTTGTTTTTCCTTGCTCCCCACTATCCTAGGGAGGTAATTGATAGGTAACTATGTAATTATTTGAGAGCAGTAGAGTTTTTATGTTTCCTCTACCACATTCTAGTTTTCTTTTAACCTTTTTTCAGCCTAATGTTTAGCAACATTAGTTAAAAAATTAAATCTTAATGGTCTAAGAAATCAGGGAGGTATGGAACTCCTTAAAATATCGTAACACCAGATTCTGAATAAAAATAAATTATGATATTTTTGTAACTCTTTTGAAGAATACTTTGCGTATCTGAAGTGACTATCAGAAAGCAACAGGAAGAGTGATTCCCTGGCTAAGTCCTTTCCTCAGTCTGGTGAGTCTGGTAGTAGACTAGGCCTTAAAGGGAATCAATGTTTTTAACTGTTAGAGGGGTTGTAGAGGAAGAATTTCATATAGAGAAATTGGTAATAATTTATATAACATAGGGTGGGTGGAGTATGATGCCTGTTCTGAAATGCTGAGCTGACCAGAATAGAATAGAAGGAACATGGGATTTTTGTACAAGAAATAGTAGAGATTTTTACAAGGAAGAGTGGCAGGTAAGGTTGTAACTAAGGATCTTTGTGGCTAAGCTAATTTGGATTTTGTTAAGTCCATAGGTGAGAGTCACGCAATTTTTTTGAGAAGGGAGTAAGATGTTAAAAGAGTATTTAGGAATCTGCTGCCTGTTTCTCGAGTGTGGTCTATGGTACTGGGTTGATGGTGGTGATGGTGGTGGTGGGATTAGTGTGTGTGTGTGGTGGCAGGGAACCCAATTTGGACCCATAGAAGCCACCCAATTGTGAAGCTGTAAGGAATTGCAAAAGTGGGATGAGAAGAAGGACCTGTGTGAGAGATGCTGTAAAGGAAGAGTTTTCGGGATGATGTGGTCCTGAGATGTACAGCATATCATGCAGGGGCAGCCATGAAGGTGCAGTCTGCCCTGAAACAAGTGGTTTCAGACTTCTGTGAAGCTTTGAGGTCACAAGCCATAGCCTGTGTTAAAATAGAACCAACTGCATGTTGGTGGAACAAAGGAAAAATGCAGGATCTAGAGACGGTCTTCTATTTTACAGTCTTTTGCTCTGTTGAAGTATCTGCTTACCTGTAGTCAATGAAATCTATAGTAGGAAGAAGACTGAAAATTTCACAGGAAATGAGCCTCTCTTACCGACACATTCAGAGTTGACCTTCCCCTTCCTTTTCTCCTGCAACGTCAAGGTGAGTTGGTTTCTCTATCCGACATGCTAGATGGGCCATCAGGGCATGGGGAATCCTGGGGAGCAGTGTACACACATGGGATCAATCTTAAAGGAAGAGTTTGGGTTGCCCCTAGAAATAAAACCTGTTCATGGAGTAACTTTTGTTAAATTTCCATCCCAATCTGTCCATGTAATTCTTACCCTTTTGGCCTTGGTAGCTAGCTTCCTTATGCAAACCTGCATAAAGTAAATGAACCAATAAAGACCATTATACTTTAGTAAAAAATAAAGATATGAGAGTAAGATTCATATAGGCAGAAGTAGATTTTTGAGGGGTGCTGTGTGCCTATGTACAGCATCATAATGGAGCGGCTGAGGAGGACCCAGGAGAGAGGCTGCACAATGCCTTCCTATCTAATCCCATTGGGAAACATTTAGAATCTCACTTCAGTGGGAATTAAAGTTTCTTCAAGATGGTGCTTTGTGTGGAGGTGAAAATACAGCTGGCATCAAGGGCACCAACACAATTCGTGGAAAGGCTGTGTTAGTTTCTTGATTGTGGTTTTCATGGGAAGTGAGTCAAAAATTTTCCTAAGCAAACCCCGGTTGTTCCATATGTATCTATTTAAAAGTTAAACTTGACAGTGTCTTTATTCCACTTCGCAACCAATTCTTAGAGGCTAAAGTGAAGGGAAGGGTTGAGGGCTTGGTGACGTCTTAACTTCCTAGTCAGTGGCAGCACATGCCTCTAGGCCATGCTGTCAGCCGGAATCTATTGCTTCTGTCAGATGTTTTATTAGATTCTTCTAAGCTGTACAGTCCTTTAAAAAAATGTAATTCCAGAGCCCAATTATGATACCGTTTAGATTGTATCTCAATTCTTTGGGCTATTTCCCTGTGACAAATTGTGCATTTTAGTTCTAAGAGGCGCTTTTATGCACTTCTAGCCATAACTGGCAAAATTATTCATCAGACACGTTTAACATATTTGTGGGCATCTAATCTGATGTTGGTGCCACTGGGAAGTATCTGTCTATGCTGGTACCATAGCCATCTCTTCTGCATCTGTCTTTGTGCCCTGAGGGTCTAGGAGACTGACAATGTCTTAAGGACAATCTGTTACTTCTCCACCTCCTTTTCCTTCTAGAGAAAACCTTGTTCTGATAACTTAACATTTAATGATCTTTGATGAGACTACCTTTCATCAGTTGAATGCCATTTGGGCGTCAGTTAGCCTCTCAGTTCTGCAAAAGGGGCATTCTTATCCTCATTTTACCTAAAAGGACACCCACTCAGGTTCATTTTTTTTTTAAGTAATTAGCACAAGGTCACACAGCTAAAAGGAGGTAGTGCTGTGTTCCACTAGCCCGTGAACTAGGGTAGAGATCGTGTCTGTTCTCGCTCTTCAGGCCTTGTCAGTGTCTAGCTCAGGGACTGGCAGGTAGAAGGAGTCTAAATGAATAATTTTAGAGTGAAGAAATTAATGAGTAAATTATCCAGGTGTATGAATGCAAAGCTTGAGTGCCTTTACCTAAATGGTTCACAAACGCTGGCAGACGCGATTCCACAATGAAGTTTTCACTGTTTTTTAGCAACATGATTTAAAGAGAAACTTAGATGATTTTAAAGGCATGTCCTTGATTCTGAACTATTTTAGAAATGATAATGTTGGTAGATGTGGTTTTTAAGGGCGATGTCTTTAATGCCTTAAATTAAAAGTTGACAATAGGTCCATACAATAGAAAAGATTTTTTAGTCCTCAAAATTCCAAAGCCTGAGTTACCCTAGATGGCATCCTGAGCAAGCTTTATCTTATTAATTCACAGCAGCGGGAAATCCAGACATTGTTCCTACTTTCCTCTTGACTTTGAGAATCCCAAGGAAAGCCTGGGGAACCACCTTCTTCAATAAGATTGTCCTTGAGAATTCACACCTTCCACTAGGGTCTATGGCTACATTTCATGTGCTGAATCATAACTAAGAGCACAGCCTTGCCCATCTAGGTAATTCCAATCTCTTAAATTCACACAATTTAGAACTCATTCTTAACAGTGATATGGTTAAAAATGAAATAAGGTGTTTTTTTTTGTATTTTAGTTAGGATTTACAAAATTGTTGTGTTATTATCGTATTGGTAGTTAGGGTAAATGTGCCTTTCTGTTAAGTAATTGACTCCCCCCACAGTCACCCGCCAAGAGGTTCTCTATTTGAAGAAAAAAAAAAATATATATATAAACTGGGACAATTTCAAGAATAAAATATTAGGAATAACTTATGCATTAAACAATTCCTAAGAGTTGGTTAGACAATAAAATCAATTGTCAGTAGAGAACTTGCATTAGTCTTTAAGACTTAAAAAAAGGTGATCAAACTATGCTATTATTTCTACAGTATAATATGATATCAATCTTTATCCATGGGAGAAAGTAGCTGACCATCATTTTGAAAGGGAAGATAGGAGATAAGCCAAAAAGTGTTCTCCCATAGACATTATGGTATTTTTAAACAAGCAGTAGGTAAAGGGGAACATTCTGATGTTTTCTCAAGGAAAAAACATAGATACTCCATTTGTAATTGTTTCAGGGGGAATATTTTATTTTTGTGGGTGCAAACACCAATGATTAGGCTACAAAGTGAGGGAGGTTGGAGAACCCACGATGGTAGAAAAAATAAGCTATTTTCATTTCTTCCTCAGTCTTTGCAAAATTATGCTTTGAGTAATCTTTTGCCATTCTACATGGCATTGTCTTATTAAATCTGAAATAATTCTGCACTCAAAATAGCTTAAAGTGTGACCAGAGACGCTTATTTGCAGACAGAACACATCATAAACACGTTTATGTTCTGAAAATCTCCAAATAAGAGAAACTTGGACTACTCTTAGGTGAGTAATGTCACTGGTCATCTTCAGTAGCCCATCAACTGAATTTCCAGCCAGGGCAGTTCAACTGAAATCTCAGAGAAATTTCCAAGATTCCTTTTCTTGGCTTTACTGAAGTTTCCTTTTGTTCTAGCCAATGCATTTGTGGCTTCATTTCTGCCCTTTCCTGTACTTTTAAGAAGGTAACAGAATGGTATTCCTTAGAGAGTAAGTGTTTGCAAGGCTGCCCCAAATTGACTTTTTTAAAGGGTACCCAGAAGACCCATTAAACTGATCTTTTACTCTATCACTTCCTCCTTCTCTTCTAAGTCTCCAATAATTTGAAGTAAAGTGATAAAAGCACATCTCATTCGCCATTGTAATGTTTTAAATGCACGATTTTGTATATCTTCATTTTTTACATGTGTCGTATAGGAGCTGGTTGTTTAAAAAAAGAAGTCACAGTTATTATCTAATTACCATAGCATTCTAGAACAAAGCTGGGCGCTCATCTAGTTCTGTTGGTTGATTCAAACTTGGTGTTAAAATAATTTGGGGCCTGTACTTTTTTTTTTTTTTCCTAGAAGATCATAGGATATTGCAATCAGTAAACTATTGTGTGGGATCACAGGCATTTCTGGGTATTTCTAATATGAGAAAATGCCAGATTTGATTATCTATGCATTACAGAAGTCTAGGTTGTCTGATAACTCACTGTTGCTGGCAGTATTCCTCACTGCCTAGAGCTATTTCTTTCTTTCCATCTCCAGGAATAGGAGGGATAAACAGTGTACCTGAAATTTTTTCTGATTATTCTGCCATTAAAAGAAAATCTGCACCACTGTTCTCCATGCCTCCAGCACACAAGTTGGAAGTTGATTGTAAGTGTTTGGGAATTAATCATCCACAGTCTCATAAAAGTCACAGCATCACTTGTCCTCTGGCCATATATGTTAGTTTACAGCTTAAAATAAATGGAAAATTCCACTGTCTAGATGTTGCTACTTTATGACTGAGTTGTTCTTTTCGAGTTTCTTTTTACATCTTTCATTGGCCTCCAGGGAAGAATCAGTGTATTTAAATATACAGAAGATTTGTTTCAGGTTGTTGATGTCACAATGATTTGTAGTCCTATTAAAATGACATTTGCTGATGACATGAGACACTGTGTTGCATCATTGCATCTCAGCATGAAAACGCACAGATCTTTTCGTCACAGCCACCCAGGTAATACGGTAACCCGTGGCTCTAATGTGATCAGCCACAACACTAACGCCCGTATTTGCATAAGTGCTTCTCTGAGATGGACTGAATCTCTAATCCAAAGTCGAGTCAAGGAAAAACAGCTGTTGCAGAATGATTTATCCCTTTATTGACTAAATGAAATTATTCAAATCCTGAAATCGGCTCTCTCCTTCAGCATTAGAATTTCAAGTAGACACACCCTGGTTCTTTATCTGTATTTTAAACACACACACACACACACAAAGTAGAACTTTTAAAAGATAGTATGGAATGTTCGTGTTCTTATGCATTCCATTATTCTCCAGTACTAGTTACAAAAAATGGGCAGTTCATTAGCATGGAGTAATTAAGAAAATTAAATAACTCCTCTAGGTTAGATTGGGTGAGAGCTTTCACACTCTTTACACACAGAACCAGCACAGTTGTAACTTTCCTCCCTCAGTTCACAGAAGAGAACACTTTGTTGCAGTAGGCAACAAAGAGAAAAAGCAACAGATTTCTTTGAAACATACATGACTCTAAGTAGTGTACTTGTCACAAAAGGAGACAAGGCCACACAGACAGGGGGCTTATTTGAGAGGTCATGACACTCTCTGAAGTAGAAAGCAAATTTCATATTCCCTCTTGAACATCATGGATGTAGAAAAATAGAAAAAAAAAGCATTAAAGGAAACAAAATGAATAAAAAATACTCTCAAGTAAATTTTTAAAGTGCCAAATACATTTGAAGAAATTTATTCTGTCTCTCTAGCAGAGGTGTAGTACATATTTGAAACTAGATTCTAAGGCCAGGTGGTGAAACTTCAAAAATTCATGGGTTAAAATATCAAAAGGGCAGTTTTCTCCTGTGGTATTTTATTTTAAATCTCATGTGAAAATAAGAGGCTGTGGACATTTCACAAAACAGCCTGTTTTCCTGGCTGATTTTACAGACATGTGAGATTTGGATATTTTGGGCAAGTTCCAAGTTTCTGAATCCACCAGCGTTTGCCCATCAATATTTGAAACCTGTCAGTTCCCGACATTAAGTCTGTGTGATGACAGACAGCAAACTGGATGTGAGACTGTGAAAATAAGGTCCACCTGGTTCAGAAAAAGCCCTGCATTCAGCTTTTGGCCTCATGACTTGGCCCTGAAGAGGAGCTGTGACAAATCAGATAGTCCACATTTTAAGGGGAAATAACCTAATTTTTTTAAGTGCATGCCTCAAACTGTTCTTCTGAAATGAAACCTCATTTTCTTAAAAAATATGTCAACTTGAGATTACAGGATTCCCTTTTAGAGACTGTGAAGTTTTATGACATAAATAATTGTATATCATAGCCTTAGATGTCTATTTTGCCTTAGTATAATCCCCAATTGTAATTTTTAGGATGAAATTTATAGGGTATTGTCATGACATATTTGTATTTTAAGTTTTCATAATACTACATAATTGGAAAAGAAGACTTTGGAAATCATATAGCATTATGAATGTCGTTTAGGTTTCTTGTTTCTGCTTAAAAATCTCTCACATCTTTAAGTTTGATTAAGCTTGTTACTGTTTATTCATAAATGCCCCACTCTTTTGAGTAAGAAAAAGAAAAACTCCACAAGATAAATAACACCGCAAAACTAATTATTGAACTGTTCTTATTGGGCAGAATTAATAGTCCAAAACATCACATAGAATGAAAAGCTAATAAACAGAATGGTGAGAGCAGCATGCCATTTAAATAGAGATGTCTTTACTAAGATTTATACTATAATTAAGGACAAATTTCTACCTTTCATCATTTGGGGAACTTGGAACTTCTTTTTGTTTTGAGTCCAGGATTTTATGGGTCATATATTTTGTAAATACACAATCCCGCTGTATAGCATTTTTTCTGCACTGCCCCATGGATCTTACAGCATTTGAGTATTGAGAAAACTGACCTTAATAATACCTTACACAATGGCTCAATTCAGTTTGATATTTCATATGTTTGGGAAAAAAAAAAAACAGCAGCTGAGTTAAAATAGCTTTCCTTCTTTTCACCAAGCATATGATATCAATCCTCAAACACGAAATATGTCCTGTAAAACTTTACACTTGACAATCTGTTCTGCTTTAGTAGATGGTTGGAAGTAACCAGTCTTCACAGAGTTGGTCAGTTCTTGGATCATTACCACTTTTATACTAGCATTTAAATAAATATCTTAAAATGTTAGCAATTCAAATATTCTTTAGATAAAATATTCTTTTTTTGGGGGGAGGAGTTTATAGTTCCCAAGCTATCAAAAAGATACTGGTTTTCTGAAATTTGCTTATTTCATTTCCACTAAACAAAATTATTTTTATACCCTCTAAGCGTTACATACTTTTTATCGTTACATACAATAGTTCTTGACAAAGTGAAACTGAGGAAATAATGTGGATATTACAGTAATGAGGGCTACTATTTTCATGGTGCTTTGTAGTTTATAAAATGTCCAGTGGACTCCTCCCAACAGTTTGGTGAGGAATGCCGCCCTGCCCTCGTTTTCACAGATAGTGCAACAAACTTATTCAAGGTCACCCAGCCAGGAAGGGGTTCATCCAAGTCTGCTTTTTTTCATGCTTTGTTACCATGTTAGATCAAATAAACTCACTATTTTCATTTCAACGATCTAAAGAAAAATATAAATTTAGAATTATCCAGATGATTTCTAATTCTCCATCGAAGACATTCAATTGATTTAATTACTGAATGTCTCTTGCACCTTCCCGGGGTCTTTTCCCTATGCAAAAACAATGCAAATTCATGACATCTAAAAGATGGGAACTGAGAATGCAGACTCTCCTATTTGATTTTAGTATTATATTAAAAAGGCAGAATTAGAATTAAAAGAGGTTGAATCTATTAGCAGAGCATTGGCCCAGGATTCACTCAGATAAAAGGGAGCATTATCAAGATTCCTGGCTCCAGCTCAAAGGAGAGAGAGCTTTCTCTAGTGCAAATTGCCTCACACACTTCCATACGGTGCCAACATTGTAAATGGGACATATTTCCCCTCTAACTAAAGCCAAGGTATCATATTTACTTTTTCTGAATGCAATAATGAAGCCATTAAGTAGGAGGTTTCTAAATTGGACCATGTTTGAAGGAAAGCATTAGGAAAGGTGAGGAAAGGCCATTTTGTTTCTGAAACATCACAACCTGTTCATCCAAATCCACCCCACTGGACCGTCATTACCTTTCACTCCTGTGGAAGCTGGTTTTGCCTGTAAAGCTCATGAACAAGACAGGTACAATCAGCGATTTCATACATTCATGATTGCAGTCTCTGTTAAAAGACTTCATGGATTTTTATGAATTAAGCTTCAAACTTGAAGACCTTAACTGCAGATGAAGAGGATCTTGGAACTTAGATAGGAAACCATTACATCTATATTTTCACTAGCATTATGGAAATTTAGCATTTTCTTCAAAAGTAAATCAAAGGAACACATCACCGTAGTATCAGCAGTGCCTTTGAATTTGGTGCCAAAGCCGCCATGGTTATTTTCATATTGCATTACCATCGCTGCAGCAATCTCACCTTATTGGTCAAATTTTACCACTTCTTTGAAATTACAGTAGTTAGATCTGTCACTCCATTTTGTTATTTAATAAGAAAGAAGCACAATATTACTATGTCACAAATTTATTTTAAAATATTTTTAGCAGTTGTAATTCAATATAATTGGAATTTTTGTAATTAATCCTAAACGCATTTCATTTCATGTATTTAAAAACACTCTTCTGAGAAGGAATTCAGAGTTTGCCAGACTGCCAAAGGGGTCCACGGTGCAAAACAAAAAAGTTTAATACCTTTGAGAAGGATTCTACTGTTGAGATTGGCATTTATATCTGGTTCAGTTTCAACAAGTGTGTGTGTGTGTGTGTGTGTGTGTGTGTGTGTGTGCGCACTATTTGTTAGACTCTGTGCTAGGCCCTAGGAAGACAAATATAAATTACTACAGTGTTACTGAACTTACAAGAAGCAGATGCATCTTATGCATGTTTTACATGCAGCATAATTTTTATCTTTGCTTTATAGATGAGGAGACTTTGAAACAAAAAGTTAGGTAAAAATATTTTTTAAAAATATTTTTGAAAGAAGTTAAACAGATCACGCAAGTAAAGTTGTAGAGTTGAGATTTGTATCCAAGAGGTCAAATTCCGGGGTCCCCATGCAGAACCACTGGGCTGTCACATTGCCCAGTGTGAAGAGCGCAGGCATGTGGTTTATTATAGGCTCTCTGAGATCAAAGAGGACAAGTAGGCAGCTGAAGAGTAGAGCGGGTATTTGCGGGTGTCTCTTCTTCCGGTTCTGATGCCTAGATAAGGTTGGCAGCAGTCAGCCAGGTGAGGAAAGGAAGTGGGCATTGCAGGAAAGGATGGTGGCACAAGCAATGAGGAAGAAGATTTCAATAGAGTTTACTGCGAAATATTACCAAGTGTACAATAGAGCCAGAGGGAGCTGGGACTAGATGGTAGATGGGAACAGACAGCAGGCAGGAAAGTTGGTGCCAAGCTCTCTGGTTTTCTCTTGATGAGTATGTGTACAGTTTTATGCAAAGTACTCCTTAGGTGATCTCCTTGTGATACTGCTGCTTTGACCCACCAGTTCTAATATCATGATATTTTCATTTAGGGACTAAATTACAAGGTTTCTACATAGAGCTTCATCTGTTGTTCAAGCAAGTAAACTTCTAAAGGAGACAAAAAACAAAAACTGATTGAAGACATCAGGAATAAACCAGATTCTTGAGGAGATACTTATCAGATACTAAAGCGTAGGAGGCTGACTGACGCTCCTTGTCCTAGAAGAGACTGTTTTACTAAACAATTGCCATGGGCCGTTGGTGGTGGTAAGGATTCTGCCTGTGTCGCTTAATTATCATTTAACAACATTGTGAGGGAACTATTTTTAATTCCCATTTTGCAGATGAGGAAACTGAGTTTTAAGAGAGATTGCATAACTAATTTAAGGCTACTGGCAGGTGGGGATGGCATTCAAACCCAATCTGTCTCACCACGAATATATCTGAACTTGACCACAATTCTACTTCATCCTCTTCAAAACAACACCAAGACAATAGCTAGACTCAATGACAAAATCTTCCTGACAAAGTATTTACATTGTATAACAAATAAACAAATATGTGTTCCCTTAAAACCACCTTTTTCTTTTCACTTGTAAAATGGAGGCATGAATACAGCTTAAAGAATGTGCAATATAAAAGTTTAATAATCTAGTGGAAATATTTTGGGCTTATATTTCAATTGTGAAATTTAACCCAGTCTTAAAAAGCCTTACACATTTTTCAGACTATGAGTTCACTATGAATTCAGAAATTCATCTTAAGTTTTCATTTCATTGTCTCTGAAAACCCAATTTGGTTCTCATCTTTGGGTTATCTAGAAAATATTTGTGAATACCGAGGAGCCACTCTTGTTACATTATCCAAAAAAAATTACCACTCTGGAGAAATGTATTCGAAGAAGAGGATGCATTGCTCGCCACCCCCTAATTAATGCAGCTGGGGAGCAATCTTATTTTAAGTTTATTGCCCATTCTTGCCACCTTTTCAAAATGTTGCTGGATATATATAATCCCTTCTCAGAGATCTTTAAACCTATTGAGTAAGCATCTTAAATTGCACAAGAACCTAACACATAAGACCTTCCAACTGATTTGCACCAATAGGCAATGGAGTCTAGTTGTCAGTCTTTGAAAAATTGACAGTAAAGGAAGATAATATCTTAGATTTGTATAACTTTAATGTAATTTGAATGTCCTGGAACAGGATCCCCCCAATACATTAGAGCTTTTTTAATGTAATCCATTATGGTTCACAGTTCAGAAAGAAAGAGTTTTATCTTTGATCCCACCAGATTCAGGAATATAGAACCACGTGAGCAAATTTAGCTAATATCTATCTCCCCAATAACAGGAATTGCATGGGAAGGATGCCAATTTTGAATTATAGGGATGTTAAATGAGTCTTCTGTGTAAGCAAAAATACACATAAGATTTGGTCACAGCAAACCTTTCCATGGCATTTACTCTGTGACAGGCTATCTTTTAATTCCTATGTTATTTAATATAAGGATCACAACAACTTTATGAGGTAGACCCAAATATTCTCTGGATTATCCAGATGAGGAAACTGAGGCAATGAGCATTGAAGGAACTTACCCAAGGTCACATGTTCCAGGGAACTGGGATTTGAGCCCATACGGTTTGCTTCCAGACTACATGTTTTTAACCACCAAGCTTTACTCCTCCTCAACTTGGATATCTTAAGCATAGAAAGAAATGATACTGAATTCTTTTTAAAGATCTGAAAGTCTGTGAGATCTGGAAATTTCCTGAAACTTAAATTGAAATATGGTATAGTAAAAATATTTGCCAACTCCTCCCTAATTAGGCTCTTCAGAACAGAGATAACACCTCTAACACTTCATTTGTGAGTTAAAAATCAACAATAAAATGAAGAGAGTGGCTACTGTAAAGCACTACATTACAAAGACTTCTTTCCAAATGACGATGAAAACATACAATAAACCAAGGATAGATTACATTATAAAAATCTACACCAAAAGGGCTTTGATCAAAGCTAGAGATAAAATATTCAGAAAATAGTAAAGGACCACAGGTTGTTGTTGATCAAAAAGGAAGAGGGAGAGTGGGAAATAAAGAAACAAGTAAAGTACCAGTTGCATGGCTGCCAAGCATAAATAAGAGATGCTCAGATTCTGATAGCAAATGAGAGGCCCTGAGAAACCACAGGCATTTGAGCACCTTGTTCTTTTTAAGGGAGTTTACAAGACAAACAAAACAAGGATACAAACGTAAAAACTTAACTACAGAGAAAGAAAAGTCAGAATGTCAAAGATCTAGCTGAAGAATGAGGTAGATTTTATTTTGGGCCATAGCAGACCTAAAGGACTGCCAGCATTTTTGAGGATAAGGTTAGGGAATTAATTAGAAGCTGGTGGAGTTGGTCGGATGGAAGAAGGAGAATTTTTTTGTGACTCCAGAAAGAACTCCATATGTAAGTGTGCTCTGGCTGCGACATCTGTCTGTCATTCATTGGTCCCAGGGTTCGTCGGATGGACCTAGCTGGTTAAGCTGCTTCTTCAGGCACAGCTTTCCTGAGGCTGCTCAAGGAAAGAATCACAGGCATTCGTTTTTCAAACAAGTTTTTATAAGCTACAGACCTCCTTTGTGAGAACTTATAAGGAACTGTTCAAGAAATAGTTTGCAACTCTAAGTTAAGCAAGGTTAATATGAAATAATGACAACAAATAATTGTTCTCACAAAAGTTCTTAAACTGGGAGCCCATGGACAGTGTGGTCTCCCAAGAAGCCTAGCCCCCAAGCCCCCCACTAAAAATCATGTGCATAATTTTGCGTGTGGGATGAGGTCTGCCATAACAAAATACCATAACTTGAGTGGCTTCAACAGCAGAAATTTACATTCCCCCAGTTCAGGTGGCTGGAGGTCCAAGTTCAAGGTGTGGGCAAGTTTGCTTTCTTCTGATGCCTCTGTTCTTGGTTTACAGACAAGTACCTTCTTGCTGCCTTTTCACGTGGTCTTTTCTCTCCGTTAACGTATACTTGCTATCTCTTTGTGTGTCCAAATTTCCTCTTCGGAGAAAGATGTCAGTCGAATTTGATTAGCTCCCATCCATATGGCCTCATAACCTTAATTCCCTCTTTAAAGACCCTGTCTCCAAATGCATTCACATTCTGAGGTACTGGTGGTTAGGGCTTCAACATATGAATTTTGGGGGGCCACAGTTCAACCCATAACAAAGAGCTTATAATTCTCATCTCAGAAAGATAAATAATCCAAAGAAAGATTAAGGACTATGGGTTTGGTGTCAAAATATCTGTTTCTTCTTTTGATATCCTGTTTTTTTAAAAGCCTGCATCAAATAGTATTCTTCCATGTTGCTACATAGATAGAGATAATTAGAGTGTACTATTACACAGTTATTAGAGAAGTGCTGTTAGTATATATAAGGCATACTGACCTCCCTTTCACTAATACCATCTGTCTCATATGACTCCAAAGCAAAAGCATCATCGCATGTCGGTTGGGCCACCACTAATACTGAAAATATGCTGTCTAGGATGCAGGTGACAAACTTGTTCGGGGAAAGACCACATATCTTAGTCTTACCAGGCCATGCTGTTTTTGTCCCAACTACTCAGCTCTGCCATTGTAGCATGAAAGCAGCCATTTATCACACCTAACAAGTGGGTATGGCCGTGTTCTAATAAAACTTTATTTATGGAGACTGATAGTTGAATTTCACATAATTTTCACATACCATTCTTCTTTTGACTTTTTGACCATTTAAAAATGTGAAAAACGTTATCTCTTGAGCTGTACAAAAACAGACAGTGGGCCATCGTTTGCAGGCCCCAGTCTAGGAAAAAGAAGCAGTTCCAAGGACCTATGCCAGTGATTTTAGAGCTGTTTCTGTTGATTGGGAAGAAGAGTTTCATATATTGTCTACTTTATGTTGTCATGTCCAATATTAAAAATTCAGGCAGACCATATCTTGCCAACTATGTGCAAATAGTTTTCCTTGTAACACTTGTGTGCTCTCATGTTTTCATTCATTAAACAGTAATATAACAAGATCCCCTGTTCTGAGCTCCTGTATGCTAAATATCGATCTAGACACTGTAGATATTAGGGCTAAGGGAATGAAAAACTAAAAAACCTTCCTGCCCCCATGGAGCTTATATTTTTTATTTCAATAATTGTAAGAGGAAAAAGTGATTAAAGCTTACTGAGCACCCACCTGGTCCCAGAAGCTGTATGAGCGTAGAACATGTAATCCTGTTATTGCTGAGACGTACTACTGTACTTGCCACATCAGATGTAGGCTGTGCACTGCCCAAGTCTCTGACTCCAAGAATGAAGCTCCCTGGTGCTGTTCTATGGGGTGGTCTTGGGGAAGTGTTATCTCCTTTTTATGAATACAGAAATTTAGCCTAAGTCATATTGCTCTGAAGTAGCAGAACAAGATGCAGGGCTGTTTGCCTCCAAAGTTCATGTCTCTTCCCTTATATAATTTTGTCTTCCAAAATAATGTTTGCTAATATAAAAAACAAAACAAAACAAACAAAAAAAACACCTTTGGACACCATTCTCTGAGAATATGAAAAAGGTTGAGGTCAAACGCAAGTTTAGTTACCCAGGGCTCTTTCCACTGGAGATTATCTTGTAGCATCACTCTGAACATTAATTGAGGGATTTAATTAGATTTAATCAGACTTTTTTCCCTGTTATTATTGTAATGTCTCCACTGAGCCTTATTTCTTAGGTAAATTTCCTGCTACATTTCTCTCAAGTTATTTTCCTGTCTTAACTTACTTTCCACAGTCTCCAATATCAATTTTTGAAAGTTTGTATTTGCCTTTGATGACTGTATTTAACGTCACAAGCCAGTATATAAAAATAAAATCCTTATATCAGATTTCCATTTAACAGATAAGCAAAAATGCTCCAGTTGGGGAAACTTGAGTTTTGCTGAAAAGAGAAGAAATCTGATTCTAAACTTAGATCAGATTAGAAGGCAACATGATAAAATAAGGAAGAATGAGACTTGGCATCTTAAGTTTTAAATCTACCTAGAGTTATGAACTTGTCCAAGTCACCTCTCATGATAGAATTCTTCCTTCCTAATTACTCAAGTGTTGGTTCCTTCAACCTTTTCATATGTCATCATTTTCTACTTTTGTGAGTCCAACAGGTGTATACAGTGGAGAAATCTCAGTGAGGACCATCAAGTGACCTGGCTTGATATGAACTCAGTATCTATTATCTGGGGTAATATTTAGGTAGTACGTGAATTAAATTTTGAAAGAAAAGTGGCAAAATTAAAGTATCTCCAGGATTATTTTGAAAATTAAATAAACAAAACTATATGTGCCTCGTATAGCCCACAGCAGGTATGTCTAGTACATGATGGTGACTGGTATTATTCTTACCAATAATTCTCAAGCTAAGAAAGCTCTGGGGGCGGGGGGGACAGCCAGATGCCAAATGTGTTCATTCACAATGAGAACTGCAGCCGTCAGATGTGCCCACTCATGTATCAGCCTGACTGCCTTCATTCCAAGTAGGAAAATCCCATGGGTCGCCATTGTCCACAGGAGATTGCTTGGTAAGCTTGGAGGAAGAGCTAGAGGAGATTAATGGCATGAGCACAAAACAGCTTCATATGTTTGTTCCCACAGTCGGGTCAAGCCCTCTGGACTGAATGGATCTCCACCTGAACTGCTCTTACTTCATTGAGCTCTGCCAGTGTCTTTCTTTTTTAGTACCCATGTGGTGAGCTGAATAATGGTCCCCCAAAGATGTCCATGTCCTGACCCCCAGAACCTGTGAATACTTTACTTAACCTGGAAAAAGGGACTTTGCAGATTGAAGACAAGACTTTTGATATGGAGAGATTCTTCTGGATCATCCAAGTCGGTGTAATATATTCACAAGGGTGCCTTTTAGAGGAAGCAGGAAGGTCAGAGTCAGGGGAGGTGACATGAGAGCACAAGCAGGGGGAGAACAAGAGATGTGAAATTCAAAACAGGTTGGACTGATTCTATCGCTAGATGGGGACCACGAGCTAAGGAAAGTGGGCAGCCTTTAGAAGCTCTAAAAAACAAGGAAATGGATTTTTGCCTAGAGCCTCCAGAAGGAACACATCCTTCCAGAACCATTTTAGACTCCTGACTCCTGAAATGTAAAGTAATACATTTTCTTTGTGGTAATTTGTTACAGCAACTATAAGATACTAATACATCCCTTGACTGAAAATCCCCTTTCTCACTGATACTTTTTTTTTTTTTTTTTTGCGGTACACGGGCCTCTCACTGTTGTGGCCTCTCCCGTTGTGGAGCACAGGCTCCGGACGCACAGGCTCAGCGGCCATGGCTCACGGGCCCAGCCGCTCCGCGGCATGTGGGATCTTCCCGGACCAGGGCACAAACCCGTGTCCCCTGCATCGGCAGGCGGACTCTCAACCATTGCGCCACCAGAGAAGTCTGATACTTTCTTTTATTAGATACATTAAAACCTATAAACAAGGGTTGCATGTCTAAGAATTGCTTAATTTCTTTCAAATGACCTTTCACATCTCCATTATGATCCAGTTGAGTGAGTTTTATAGTTAACTCTCAAAATATTACCTGATATTCATTAAATTCAAATTCTTTTGTGGTAGTTCACAGTACCCTGTGTGTACCACCTCTTAGTCCAAATAGCTACTGGCTTGATAGGCCAAACTTCCTAGTAGTAGACTTCAGGCCCACCCCAAATGCAAAGCCCACACCTGTTATTTTGGAGAGCACTTAAAGGAATGCCTCCCATGAATCTGCAAGGTGGTCTGTTAGTAGGAGTTGTGACAGACTTGACCTTGGTGATTTCTCTGGCTCAGGCTCTCACGTGTCCATCTCCCGTCCAAACTACATAGACAACTCTCCCCACTGCCATGGCCCATGGAAACTCCAAAGTCTTGGGATGCCTCCAAAGCTTCCCCAATTCCAGGTACTCGATTATCAGAGGCCATATGCAGGGTTGGGAGAGGTTTCTGCTCCTCTGCATTCTGAAGAAGCCCACCTTGTACCTTGCTCCACACAAAATCTCTTTGAAGTACTTTATCAGCTTTGGCCTCTAACTCTCCCTCACTTCAGGCAGTCAAAATGATTCAGCTGGACACACTGAGGGACAGAGTCTGAAACTCTTCTTTCCCCTCATTATTCTTTATCACCAAAACCTTCCCTCTCCTTTTTGAGTTACAGAGCAAAATCTCAAGCTTATGAATGGATTAGAAGATATATTTTTATGAATGGGAAGAATTATTTTTCTAGACTGGATGCAGGGAGAGGAAAAAAATGTTACATGTGAATAGTTTATAGTTACTTACACCTAATGGTTTGATTGTGTATGCTGTTGTAGCTTCTAATGTCTCACTCTGTCCTTGTTCTCTTAAATCTGTTAATATGTGACTCCACTGCATTACAAAGAAGGACCATTTGGAGGTCCTCCGAAAAAGTCCTCAAATTGAGACATGCCTCTGATTAAGCATTCCATTTCTGGTTTGAGTGTAGGAGAAGCCTCAAGTCATGTTACTATTTATGGTACCAGTACCAGTCATGTTACTGTTCATGGTACCAGTACCAGTACTATTTATGGTACAGCTGCTCCAACTCTTCTGAAGAAAAGTCAGCCTGCCTTTGCACCTATATTTTTGTATATCCTCAATACAACATCAGGTGCATAGGAACTGGGAATCGGACTCTCAGACTCTGCACTTCTCATAGGGACATGGGTAAGATGCAGAATGGCATTGAGCTTGAAGGCAGTGGTGACCTGGGGCAACCACCTATTTTAGGTCAATGATTGTTTGGGAAGTTTTGAGAAGGTGACATAGAGATCTGACCCAGGGGCCCAAGAGAAAATTTTCTGCAGTTATAATCAGCTGACCATTTTGTTTGTAGGGTAGTCTAGACTGAGGCCAGAGATTCATCATGGGAAAAGATGAATATTTTTTCTTAAAGTAAAACAAACAAAAAAAGCTTTTGTATCTCTTCTTTCTTCCTACCCCACCAATGGAAAAAGGATGACAATAAGAAAGAACAGTAGGTACAAAGAGATTTGAAAAAAAAAAAAACAACTTTTGAACGTGATTCTAGAACTGCAACAAATCATGAAAACAGAGCTTGTCTTTAGAGATTCAATTTTATGCTTTTCATACTTGATATAAAAATAGTCATTATCTTGTTCTATATATACTTGTATATAAAGAATTCTTTAAAAAACACAAATGGAGGAGCAGGGAGAAGAAAGTCTTAAGATATTTTAAATTTACTGAACTTGTTGCATGGACATTTTTAGATAATTTAAAAAGATTTAACATATTCCATAAAAAGATATTCTAAACTATTACATGCCTACACATATTTTGCCATTAAAAGATTTGAGTCCATCAATTAAAGTTGGATAGAATGGTGACTACTAATTTTTTTGGAAATATGTTCATTTAAAATACAGAATACAGGGCTTCCCTGTTGGCACAGTGGTTAAGAATCCGCCTGCCAATGCAGGCAACACAGGTTCGAGCCCTGGTCCGGGAAGATCCTACATGCTGTGAAGCAACTAAGCCCATGTGCCACAACTACTGAGCCTGCGCTCTAGAGCCCGTGAGCCATAACTACTGAGCCCACGAGCTACAACTACTGAAGCCCGAGCACGTAGAGCGCATGCTGCACAACAAGAGAAGTCACCGCAATGAGAAGCCCGTACACCACAACAAAGAGTAGCCCCTGCTCGCCTCAACTAGAGAAAAACCCGTGTGCAGCAGCAGACCCAATGCACCCAAAAATAAATAAATTTAAAAAAATAAAATAAAATATGGAATACAAAGAAATAAAGGACAAATGCACATATGCGGGTCACATGAGCAATATGTTTCATTACGTGGCTATGCTAGCATGTAAGCTGTGTGATAGTAGGGGCCTTGTCTGTGTTATTCACTGCTTGTGTCCCAGTGCCTATTACAGTGCACAAGCCACACTAGGTGCTCAGGAAATACTGGCTTCAATTAATAAACACATACACAGCCTTCCAGATGTCAGGGACTGGGAATTATTGGTTTCTCCATCTACAGTGTCATACTCCATAGAAATGAAGCATTGTATTCAATTTGATCTTCTACCTAAAGACATAACCTTACATTCTGAACAATATACACGGTTTTACATATATATATATACACACACACACACACACATATATACACAAATATATGTATGTATGTTAAATCTTTTTAAAGTATCTGTGTGTGTGTCATTTCAATGCTTCTAGCTGCTAATCTGTTGGCAGAAAGGAATGTTATCATTATCAAGTTAATAGAAATTCACAGACAATAAATTAAACCTCCCTTTATTAGAAAATGCTTTGAATTTTCTTTTGTTGTTTTGGGAAATTCATGCCTCCAGTTTCTTTTACTCTGAGTGTATCACATTCTATAACTCTGGATCAATGTATGAAACCAAATCTTTGTTATCAACAAGATAGGCATAATCCAGTAACATATAGCTTATCAACAAACTGAAAATCATCCTTTCCTAGCCACAAAGTATCTTAAACACCTGCATTTTATTTCATGGAAATCTTTTCTCTGCTGAGATACGTAGTAAAATAGAAATGTTAGATTTTCTAAAGAGAACTTGTTCAATAATACGATTCAAGTCTTAGAGAATTACTAACGTTTCTTATGACCACAAATATATCTATTTCCCTAGGAAATAAGACACAAACTTTTAAGACATTTATTTTTGATCTATCCTTTTACTCTTGAATTTCCCCTCTGTGAAAAGACTTAAGGCTAAAGAGTTACTTTGATAGTTAAACAGACTGATCAGAGTAGATGCCAAGATTCAGACATTATTTGATTACAGTGCTTTATAAAGCAAGCAGAGGGACCCCCGCCTTCGAGGGGATGGAGGTTGGATTCACTTTTCTATCTCAAAATCTGCCACATGAACATTCAGTCACCAAAAGAGGTCGAAGGAATTCACTTAAACATTATCCTGGAGGAAAAAAGAACATGTTGTTTCCTTCTTAAAAAAAAAAAAAAAAAATTCAGTGGCTTCCCGTCACACTCGTAGAAGACGCCAGCTGCTTGCCACAAACCACAGTGCCCTACCAGACTTGGAAAGTCTCTTGAGCATTTCTGCCATGTTCATTTGTTTTAATATTCACGGCTCTCCTCACCAGACGTTCCCTGCCCACAGGTCTCCTCATGAACCCGCTAAAACTTGGTCTCTACACAGAGACTTTGCCTCAGCACGCATCTCGAGTAGCTCACCCCCTCCCACTAGAATATAAACTCCATGAGAAGAGGGACTTTTCCATCTCATCTGTCCTCAGCAGTGGACTGGTATAAGTTCAATGTCTGTTGAATAACTTTAAAAAAATATGCTTCTTGTTTGTACCTTAATTTTATAAATGAATCTAAGAGACCCATTCAAGGTTAGTCAGCAGCTCTTGGAAGAGCTTCATTGTCACCGAGGTACCTGGCTTGCCAACGTTTTTCTACTGTGCTCTGCAATTAGAATTTTTTCATTTTAGTCTTTGCCCTTTATTATGTGTTCAGCTTTTCACTCTTTTCTTCTTCTCTAAATAATATTCCTATTAAAAATATCTGGAGGAGACTTTTTCAGACAGTGTGACTAATATTTACAGGGTTTCCTTTGATAAGGATAAGAATGAGGACATAGGGGAGTGTGTAGCTCCTGGGACCACCTGTGTCAAAAATGCAGAAATTGTAATAAGTATTTTGTATTTGTTTGTATATGCATAGAGAAACTCTGGAAGAATACGCAAGAAATGAATAATAGTGGGTACAATGTGTGGACAGTGGATTAGAAAAAGGAAGAAAATGAAATGGTTCATTTTAAAACTCAAAACATTTAAAAATTTTAAATTATGCAATGATATTCTTTACTCAATAAATAAAATTTAAAACTCTTCACATACAAAATAAAAACTTTCATATATATATATATATATATATATATATATATATGAAAGTTCATGTGTGATCATCTTTGTTTTCAAAAGCAGACTGAAAAAATAGTCATACCCTCATGCGGTTACCAAGTCATACAATGGGTAGATTTGCAAGTCTTTTGTAGTCAACTTTGGACTCCTGAACAATATTCAGAATATTTAAGGAATTTCAAATGTTAGTAAAAAATTTTTCTGCCATACTAGAGAAGGAAACACAATGACTAAAACTACCAAGAAGGATGAGAAAACTTACAAACAAATTTAATCCTGTTACTGATTAAAATTGGCTTATTCTTTTAGCTAATGGTTTTCATGTTATATTTAAGTGAATATATTATGTTCATAATTATTACAAAGCCCCTCATATTGACTTGTCACAAGTAAGGGTATACAATTTTAGAAAGAAGTTTCCTTTTAGGTGGAGAACATTGACACTGAAGGAAATATAATGATTTCTAGGAGGATTTTATAACATGGCCTGCTAACCTCACCAAGATCATCAACCATAATCAAGGTTTTAAACGCTGATTGACAGTTATAAATTAGTGCAGGCAGGTAAAAATATGAGAGGCCCATCTATGCATATGGTTAAAGATGAATGAACTAATTTTTCTTGGATTATAGTCCCATGAACCTACAGCTTTCACGATGAATAAAAGAATCCTCTATGTAAGCCTTAAGACATTTCTCTGTATTTTCTCCTTGACTCTCTCTCTCTCTCTATTTTTTTGCAGGTTAGCTGATTTAATTAAATATTCTCTAAAACACTGGATGTTAAGAAATATACAAAATCTAAGATTCTGAAATCTCCCAATTTAACGTTGATTAAAATCGATGAGTTTGGAGTTTTCTGTTAAATCAAAAGCTGCTGGCTTTCAGCAACTCTTTATTTTTGGAGAGACAGCTTTTTCTTTGTGTAACAAAAAGGCTTAGGAAAGCTTCTTTAAAAAAAAAAACAAAAACGACATAGGCTGCTGAGTCTTAAAATAGGCTTTAAGGTCCGCCTCAGGCCTAGCAAGACATGCAAATGCATCGGGCCCAAAACTAGAGGAGTGAAGTCTTCCCATTTCAGGACAAGCCGTTTCTTGGGGTCACATCCTCCAACTCAGTACTGCTGTTGTGTTGTCTGTGCCTTTCCTGGAACTCATCAAAGCAGAGGCCATTTCTTCTGTTTCTTTACCATTTGTCCCATTTCTTAAACAGCCTACTTAATTGCTGTCAAATATTAGATTCACAATATACATCATTGATTGACCAAAGTATAGAAACTGAGTTAATATAAAAATGTATATCCTGTGACAACTGTGTTTCTTTGATTGCAAGAAGCTTGATATTTACCAAGTGCCCTCTGTATGTAGGCATTGTACTGTGACCTGGAAGTTCATAAATAAGAGACTTTGGCCCTGCCCTTGAGTAATTCATCACATGTAATGAAGGAAGAAATTGCAGAGATTTGAAATCTGTATTGGATGCAAAATTTGTTAAGAAGTAACTCTGTTTAGTAATTGAGTTGATAATAAAAATGTGGAAATGAATGTAAAAATCATTTGTTTCAGTATTAGCTAAAGTAATGCTGAGTGCAGGATAGATTGAGGCCCATGAGATGTGAGAAAGCAAAACAAATACTGATGGAAAACTCCCATAATTGGTCTTAAAATGTTTTAAGGATAAGGAATTCTAAGATAAAGACAATTTAAGGATTATCTTTATGTTACCCGCTCTGACATTGGTTGATTTTACAATTCTTTTATTTTTATAGGGGATGAATGATGGGGAAAGATTGTTTCTTTGCAGGATACTGATAGAGCAGGATAACTTCTATAACAAATTGACTCCCAAATGTAAAATGACTCAACACAATAGGTTAGTTCTTGCTCATATAACAGGGCAGATGGATGGGTTAGTGAAATGGCTTATCTCCATGAAGTCATTCAGGGCCCCAGGTTTACAGAGGTGTAGCTATCTTCAACATGTATCTTCTAAGATCACCCTGAGGCTGACTCCATTCTTGGAGAGAGAAGGCGATAAACATGGAAGGTGGTTAGTGGGCTGTTTCAGTGGACCAGCTGAAAGTGGTGCCCAGACACACCTCAGAGATATTGCACGTTCTGTTCCAGATCCCCACAAGAAAGCACCTACTGCAATAAGGCAAGTCACACATATGTTTTGGTTTCCCAGTGCATATAAAAGCTATGTTTACATACTGTAGTCTACTACATACTGTAGTTACTATACTGTAGTCTATTAAGTGTGCAATAATAGCATTATGTCTAAAAAAATACATAACTTAATTAAAAAATACTTTATTGCCAAAACTGGTAACCATCATCTGACAATGCAGGTTGCCATAAACCTTCAGTTTGTAAAGAAAAAAAAAAAAAAAGATCTGCAAAGTACAATAAATAAACAATAAAACAAGGTATACCTATACTTCATTTCTGCTCACTTTTCCATTGGCTAGAGCTTACGCGACAGTTACATCTAGCTGCAAAGTAGACTGGAAAATGTAGCCTAGCTGTGCGCCCTGTACAATAAGAGAATATAGATTTGGGGGACTATCCATAAGTCTCTGCCGTAAACAGTGAGATTGGGAAGAATGATTGTCCCTGTTAGTTGGTATAATGACCTGCCACATCAGTTCAGTTTATGCAAGTTGTCTTCACATATCAAACCACTCAGTAAAATGAGTGACTGTGATAGATGGCCCCAGGTTTATATATTAATTGAAGATCTCATTTTAATTTAGTGGTGGATTAGTTTGTTTTTTTCTCCTCCCCCCACTAGGGAGTGCCATTGCTCGGAAGTTTGGCTTTCCAATTGAGGCTTTTGCTAACGGAAAAAAGTTGTTTTCTTTTCTCTTAGTTTGTTTTTTGTTTTATCTCTGGAAGCCAATCTATCTCTCAAAACTTCATGATATAATTTTACATATTGTTTTGCATGTGGCTTTTTTCCACTTAATAAATTTTAGATGCTTTTCTATGGTGATACCACAGATGAATCTTTTTGTTTTTTTCTTGCTGAGGTGCGGCATGTAGGATCTTAGTTCCCTGACCAGGGATCCAACTCATGCCTCTGCGGTGGAAGAGCAGAGTCTTAACCGCTGGACCACCAGGGAAGTCCCCCTGATACGACTTTAAATCCTTCACATTCATGAAATTTAGTGCACATTATTGTTACTCTTGTGAAAATGTTGTAGATGGAATGAGTGAACCTGGTGGCGAGGGGAAGGGACATGGAGCTCACATTTTGCAGAGATTCATTCACCCAACCATCCACAAATTATTATTATTGAGTTCCTACTCTGTGCCAGGCTGACACAATAGGCATGTTTAAGCAATAGCCATTGACTGTGTATCAGACTCCAGGCTGGGTGGCATACATCTGTTTCCTCTTTTAATCCTCCCCAAATCCTTCTGAGGCAGAAGTGAAAGCCCCTGAAAAATCAAAAGGCCAATGAGATTAAGTCACTTATCCCAAGTCACTTGTTAGTCAAAGTCAGTAGTAGAATTAAGGTTAGAAACAAAATCTGCCTGACTTGAAAATTGTGCTCTTTCCAATATGCCATCCTGACTACTGAGGGATTTGTCTACTGCCTGCTCATCCACAGGACTGTGAGAGCTTGATATATATTTGCACATAAGATGAAGTAATGGGGGCCTGAGGAGTTAAGGGATTTGAGGTGCTACCAGTTTCCCTTGTGGGAAACTCCCACCAGGATTGCAGCAGTTTGAACGTAAGCCGTGGCTTTTGAATATTAAGCACAGATGTTTTTGTCTTACTCCCAACAATGTGGGAAAAGTTTCTGAAAGAGGAATTGAGGATAGCTACAGAGAAAATAATCTGTTGTTTTCTAGGAAAGTTATATCACTGTGACGCTTTCCTCAGAAGCTATTTCTGCCAGCTCCCAACCATGAAGGCAAAATAATGAACCTCTCTCAGGATGCCAAGAACATTCTGAGAGACGTTGGGGCATTTGTGGAAACCATGGTATTTTGGTGGCAACCGTTGGACCATTTCTTGGCTGGAGCCCAGGTTGACTCAACACAGGTTGGGGATTCTGGTTGTGGGGTATCTATGGGTCCTTCAAAGCCTGCCAACCTAGCCATGTGACTCTGCAACTACAGGACCAGGGATGATCTCATAAAGCAATTGTGATTACCATTAATAAATGTATAGCCTACTAATAAAAAAATCTGGACCCAACTTTGATGGATACAAAAATTGTTTTACTAAAAAAGATATTATATTCATTTATAAGCCTTCCCTTATTATAGTTACCATTTATACTAAGCATTTAGTGTTGATTCATTTCATACAAATTAATTGATCCCCTACTGAGTGCCTAGGCTGGGTGTAAAGTGATGAATATTCTGACAAAACCACACTTACCTTCTTATAGGGAGACAAACAGGCATATAAATACAAGTTAAATAATTTTAGGTAATAATGAGAGAGAAAGTATTGATATTCAGAGTTAAAAGGGCAATTTACTTTCAAAGGATTCAGATTAAGGACAAGAACTAGTGGGATAGAGGAGAAGACCCTTTTCTTTAAAATTAATTTTTATTGGAATATATTTGCTTTACAATGTTGTGTTAGTTTCTTGCTGTACAGCAAAGTGAATCAGTCATATGTATACATATATCCACTCTTTTTAAGATTTCCTTCCCATTTAGGTCACCACAGAACATTGAGTAGAGCTCCCTGTGCTATATAGTAGGCTCTCATTAGTTATCTATCTTATATATAGTAGTGTGTTTATGTCAGTCCCAATCTCCCAATTCATCCCACCTCCCCTTCCCCCGCTTGGTAACCATAAGCTTGTTCTCTACATCTGTGACTCTATTTCTGCTTTGCAAATAAGTTAATCTCTACCATTTTTCTAGATTCCACATATAAGCAATATTATATATTTGTTTTTCTTTCTCCGACTTACTTCACTCTGTATGAAGGCCCTTTAAAATAGATCAAGGAGAGTGATAGAGGTGACATTTGAGCAGAGATGTGAATGATTGGGGGAGAATGTGGGAAAAACATGTTTGAGGCATAGGAAACCACACTTTAGGTGATGCTGTGCAAGATAGGGGGAGATTGGAGAACAGAAAATCTAAGAGGAGGCCAGCGGCCTCACAAACCATGGTGAGGACTTCGAATTTTATTCTAAATCTAAAAGGGAAGCTATGACATTTTTTTTTTTTTTTTTTTTTGCGGTACGCGGGCCTCTCACTGTTGTGGCCTCTCCCGCTGCGGAGCACAGGCTCTGGACGCGCAGGCTCAGCGGCCATGGCTCATGGGCCCAGCCACTCCGCGGCATGTGGGATCTTCCCGGACCGGGGCATGAACCCGTGTCCCCTGCATCAGCAGGTGGACTCTCAACCACTGCACCACCAGGGAAGCCCGAAGCTATGGCATTTTTAATGGAATTATTAAAATCTGATTTATATTTGTATGTGATTACTATTGCTGCTAATTGGTAAGTAATCTACACCAGAGTAAGAATGGAAGTAGCTCATTTAGAAAGTCCTCATATTTTTCCTTCCAAGGCATGAGGTTGGCTTAGCTTAGAATGGCAGTGACAAATGGAATGAGACAGTTAAGGAAATTATGAGTCAGAAATAGAATGTTATAGCTATAGTTTATACCAAAGGTAAGATGTAAGTTCCTTGCCCTTGTAACCTCACATTCTTGTGGGGAAGGCAAGAAATCTACAGATAAACGAATTACATAAAAGTCAGGAATCATATCAACAGGTGGAATACAGAGAATTGAAATAGGTGAAGGATATGAAAGGTGACTGGGTAGCCAGGGAGGAACTCTTTCTTTTTTTAACTTTTTATTTTTACACAATTTGAGGTCTACAGAAACATTTTAAGATTAGCACTGTTCACCTAGATTCTCTGATTTAACATTTAACTGCCATTGGTTAGAAATGTTTGCGTGTATGTCTCTGTCTGTGTGTTTGTGTCTGTGTGTTTATGTATTAAACATCCTCTAGTCAGCTATTATTACAAAAAATGCTAGGCCCTAAAATGTTTTAATAAACATTTCCTATAATTAAAAATGTAGAATTATACTCTCCTTTCAATTTAGTTTTCTGTAAGTTTTCCAGGGATAAGGGATTAATATCCAACACATACAAACAGCTCATATGACTCAACATCATAAAAACAAACAACCTGATTAAAAAATGGGCAGAAGCACTAAATAGGCATTTTTTCCAAAAAGGAAATGCAGATGGCCAATGGACACATGAAAAGATGCTCAGCATTACTAATCATCAGGGAAATGTAAATCAAAACCACAATGAACTATCACCTACACCCATGATAATGGCTATTATCAAAAAGAACACAAGTAACAAATGTTGGTGAGGATGTGGAGAAAAGGGAACCCTTGTACACTGCTTCGTACAATGCAAATTGGTGCAGGTGCTGTGGAAAATAGTATGGAGGTTTCTCAAAAAACTAAGACTAGAACTACCATATGACCCAGCAATTCCACTCCTGGGTATATATCAGAAAAAAATAAAGACACTAATTTGGAAAGATGTTCATAGCAGTGTTATTTACAATAGCAAGATATGGAAGCAACCCAAGCATCCATAGACAGATGAATGGATAAAGAAGATGTGGTGTATACACACACACACACACACACACACACACACACACTGGAATACTACTCAGCCAGAAAAAAGAACAAAATCTTGCCATTTGTGACAACATGGATGGGCTTGGAGGGTATTATGCTAAGTGAAATAAGTCAGAAAGAGAAAGACAAATACTGTATCATATCACTTATATGTGGAATCTAAAAAATACAACAAACTAGCATGTATAACATAAATGAAGCAGACTCACAGATACAGAGAATAAACTGGTGGTTATCAGGGGGAGGGGAAGGGGCAGTGTAAGGGTTAGGGGGAGAAAGGTACAAACTATTGGGTGTAAGATAGGCTATAGATATGTACTGTACAGCATGGGAATATAGACAATATTTTGTAATAACTATAAATGAAGTATAATTTTTTAAAATTTTATACAAAAATTTAAAAATTAGAAAAAGCTCTCATGATCCGGTGTTTTCTTCTTCTCTTTTTATTTATTTTTATTTTATTTTATTTTTTTTGTGGTATGCGGGCCTCTCACTGTTGTGGCCTCTCCCGTTGCGGAGCACAGGCTCCGGACGCATAGGCTCAGCGACCATGGCTCACGGGTCCAGCCGCTCTGCGGCATGTGGGATCTTCCCAGTCCAAGGCACGAACCCGTGTCCCCTGCATCGGCAGGCGGACTCTCAACCACTGCGCCACCAGGAAAGCCCCTTCTTCTCTTTTTAATTGAATATTGAACTACTTGGGTCTCTCTAGAATCTAAAGGTGTTAAGGACCCAAGCAAATAACCTCCGACATCTTCCTTCTCACAGCAAAGGCCTCAAGCTTTCCATGTATGGACGTACATGTTAGAGTTTCTGGCCTCCCTGTCTGAATGGTACAGAGCTCTGGCCCACAATCAACATGTGGTTACTGTGAGCCTTGATCATGACTTAATTACAGGGCTAGCTCAAAATAAAATAGAGATGCTGGATAGAAATTTAGAAACACATTGTTATTGGTATTTTTGATTCAAACTAAAGCACAACAGTTGAATCCAAGCCAGGCATCTTTTTCTAACGAACACCTTTCCTGGAGCAAAAGGTACTTTTTCTTTTGGACTCTTGCTGTAACGAATACACATTACTTTTGGAGCCTTTAATAGCTCCTAGCACCAAGCACCAAGCGTGCTGACAGGCAGGTTTTCCTATTTTCTGGGAGTTTCAGGACGTCTGAGCTGTGTCCTGCTCCTCTTCCTACACCCAGCATTTAGTCCAGAGCTCAGCACATAATAAGTGCTTAATAATTTTATTCATGAATAAACATATGTGTATGTATGTGTGTGTATATATATATATATGTATACACATATGTTATATTTAAGATTAAAGGACTGCAGAAATCAGGAGTAAAAAGTTAATACGTTATGTTTGTAAAAATCTTTTCCCAAGAAGAAAGAGAAAAGCAAAACATGGAGTGCTTCTGTAAAATGCTGGGAGCTTGAGAATGGGGGTCTTTTCAAAAAATAGCTAAAGAAACTTCTTTTTGATAACAGTTTTATTTTTTAAAGGGCACAGGGGATTTATAATCTAATGCCTTAACCACTCAAGAATATTTATTTAAATGGGTGAATGAATGAGAGAATGATTTTGACAGAAAAACAAAGAACTTTCTTTGAAATAGGAAACATTAAGATTCTTTCAAATTTACTTTCAATATAAAATAAAATGCATGCACACACACAAATAAAATACATGCCACAAAATGTTGATGTCTAACACACACAATTAAAAATGCTTTCTCTTTTATTCCCAGGCTGTCTGGTCAGTCTGCTAGTAACCATACCTTTAAGGTATGCAGAGAGGATAGTAACTTGAGCCAGTCTGGCAGCTCCTGAGTGGGTGGTGGGGACACTGCAGCTTTGAATGGGCCCTTTGATGCAGCCAAGCATCTTCCATCTTCCGGAGGCTTATTCTCATTAGCACTTGCCCCTTGGGGCAGCCCTCGGCCAAAAGGAAAGCAGACAGGAGTGCACCCACCTGGGCATTGCCCCATCATGCGGGGACTTTCCTGGCTGGCTTTGTCACAGGCAGTCCATTCAATGGCTTGTTTCCCATTCTCACAGGTGGCCTCTTCCTTTCCAGGTTGCTGACCTGAAGGTACCCCTGCAAATGGCAGCTTTGAGAGAACTGTGGTCCGGGCGTTCAGGGTGCCCAACAGCTGGCCATATTCCGTTGTGAACCACCGGTAAATGCTCAAAACTTTTGCTCCCTTCCCAGGGGACCCCCCATTAAAATGATTTTGCATTCACTACCTGCCAACAGGACCTGTAAAGGAGCCAAAAGGAGTAGCAGATTAAGCGTAATTATGAATTCTGAGGGGAATGGAGTAGTTGAAGATTGTTTTCCATGAAAGACCTATTTTTTCCTGTTGAAAATTCACATAAGGAAGTACTGAATGCTCCTTGGAGTCTTTATATTTAAATGAGCTTTGCAATTAATGCTTCTCCTTGTGCTTTCATGAAACAGATAGAAAACCTCCCAAACTTAAAAGCTGTTTATAGAATTGGATTTTTGTTTGCTCAAGATTTGTATCTAATCAGCACTGAATTTTCTAGACAATTATTTTAACATTTATTAAAAAGAACCAGTACTGAATGTGTTTCCCAGGCTTAGTTGTCAATGAGCAGCTAATCCCTAGGGACTTATAAACCAGCACAACTGAGTAAGGATTCAAAGGCCTCTTGCAGGCTCATCTCGAGGACTTAATGTGTCCCCATCAGGAACAAGTCAATTGTACCGTTTATTCTTTTGTCTTTCCTTCTTCACAAATAGAAAAAGAAAATCCAAGATGCTGAACATAAAAATATTTGCAGTGCCTGCAGACACCACATCAATTCACAAACATGAATGTTTACAACGTGGCTTCCTGATTTGCTATGAAATTACTAACAAATCTCATCACTGTTTTTCTCATGCTGCCCATGTATTTTCCCTCTTCTAAATACTTTCATCTGCATATAGGAGTAGCACTCAAGAGTTCTTTTTTTTTCTAATACATCTTTATTGGAGTATGATCGCTTCACAATACTGTGTTAGTTTCTATCGTACAACGAAGTGAATCAGCCATACGCATACATATATCCCCATATCCCCTCCCTCTTGAACCACCCTCCCACCCTCCCTATCCCACCCCTCTAGGTCTTTGCAAAGCACCGAGCTGAACTCCCAGTGCTATGCAGCTGCTTCCCCCTAGCTATCTATTTTACATTTGGTAGTGTGTATATGTCAATGCTACTCTCACTTCGCCCCAGCTTCCCCCTCTGCCTCACACCCCCGTGTCCTCAAGTCCATTCTCTATGTCTACGTCGTTATTCCTACCCTCCCACTAGGTTCATCAGTACCATTTTTTTTTCTTTTAGATTCCATATATATGTGTTAGCATACGGTAATTTTGTTTCTCTTTCTGACTTACTTCACTCTGTATGACAGTCTCTAGGTCCATCCACCTCACTACAAATAACTCAATTTCGTTCCTTTTTATGGCTGAGTAATATTCCATTGTATACATGTGCCACATCTTCTTTATCCATTCATCTGTCGATGCCTTAGGTTGCTTCCATGTCCTGGTTATTGTAAATAGTGCTACAGTGAACCTTGTGGTACATGACTCTTTTTGAATTATGGTTTTCTCAGGGTATATGCCCAGTAGTGGTACTGCTGGGTCATATGGTACTTCTAATTTTAGTTTTTTAAGGAACCTCCATACTGTTCTCCACACTGGTTGTATCAATTAACATTCCCACCAACAGTACAGGGGGTTTCCTTTTCACCCCACCCTTTCCAGCATTTATTGTTTCTAGATATTTTGATAAAGGCCATCCTGACCAGTGTGAGGTAATACCTCATTGAAGTTTTGATTTGCATTTCTCTAATGATTAGTTATGTTGAGCATATTTTCATGTGCCTCTTGGCCAGCTGTATGTCTTCTTTGGTGAAATGTCTACTTATGTCTTCTGCCCATTTTTAAATTGGGTGTTTTTTTTTTTGATATTGAGCTCCATGAACTGTTTGTATATTTTAAGATTATTCCTTTGTCCTTTGTTTCATTTGCAAATATTTTCTCCCATTCTGAGGGTTGTCTTTTCACCTTGTTTATGGTTTCCTTTGTTGTGCAAAAGCTTTTGCATTTAATTAGGTCCATTTGTTTATTTTTGTTTTTATTTTCATTACTCTAAGAGGTGGGTCAAAAAAGATCTTGCTGTGGTTTATGTCAAAGAGTGTGTTTCCTATGTTTTCCTCTAAGAGTTTTATAGTGTCTGGTGTTACATTTAGGTCTTCAATCCATTTGCAGTTTATTTTTGTGTATGGTGTTAGGTAGTGTTCTAATTTCATCCTTTTACATGTAGCTGTCCAGTTTTCCCAGCACCACTTATTGAAGAGGCTGTCTTTTCTCCATTGTATGTTCTTGCCTCCTTTGTCATAAATTAGGTGACTATATGTGCATGGGTTTATCTCTGGGCTTTCTATCCTGTTCCATTGATCTATATTTCTGTTTTTGTGCCAGTACAATACTGTCTTGATTATTGTAGCTATGTAGTATAGTTTGAAGTCAGGGAGCCTGATTCCTCCAGCTCAGTTTTTCTTTCTCAAGATTGCTTTGGCTATTCAGGGTCTTTTCTGTTTCCATACAAATTGTAAAATTTTTTGTTCTAATTCTGTGAAGGATGTCAGTGGTAGTTTGATAGGGATTGCATTGAATCTGGAGATTGCTTATTGTAGTATAGTCATTTTCACAATATTGTTTCTTCCAGTCCAAGAACAGGGTATATCTCTCCATCTGTTTATGGCATCTTTGATTTCTTTCATCAGTGTTTTACAGTTTTCTGAGTACAAGTCTTTCGCCTTCTTAGGTAGATTTATTCCTAGGTATTTTATTCTTTTTGTTGTGATGGTAAATGGGATTGTTTCCTTAATTTCTCTTTCTGATTTTTTGTTGTTAGTGTATAGGAATGCCAGAGATTTCTGTGCATTAATTTTGTATCCTTCAACCTTGCTAAATTCATTGATTAGTTCTAGTAGTTTTCTGGTGGCATCTTTAGGATTTTCTATGTATAGTATCATGTCATCTGCAAACAGTGACAGTTTTACTTCTTTCCCAATTTGTATTCATTTTATTTCTTTTTCTTCCCTGATTTCCATTTCTAGTACTTCCAAAACTATGTTGAATAAGAGTGGTGAGAATGGACATCCTTGTCTTCTTCCTGATCTTAGTGGAAATGCTTTCAGTTTTTCACCATTGAGAATGATGTTTTCTGTGGGTTTGTCGTACATGGCCTTTATTATGTTGAGGTAGTTTCCCTCTATGCCCATTTTCTGGAGAGTTTTTATCATAAATGGATGTTGAATTTTGTCCAAAGCTTTTTCTGCATCTATTGAGATGATCACATGGTTTTGATTCCTTAATTTGTTAATGTGGTGTATCACATTGATTGATTTGCATATATTGAAGAATCCTTGCATCCCTGGGATAAATCCCACTTTATCATGGTGTATGATCTTTTTAATATGTTGTTGGATTCTGTTTGCTAGTATTTTGTTCAGAATTTTTGCATCTATGTTCATCAGCAATATTGGTATATAATTTTCTTTTTTTGTGATATCTTTTTCTGGTTTTGGTAAGAGTGATGGTGCCTTCATAGAATGAATTAGGGAGTGTTCCTCCCTCTGCAATTTTTGGAAGAGTTTGAGAAGGATCAGTGTTAGCTCTTCTCTAAATGTTTGATAGAATTTGCCTGTGAAGCCATTTGGTCCTGGACTTTTGTTTGTTGGAAGATTTTTAATTACAGTTTCAATTTCATTACTTGTGATAGGTCTGTTTGTATTTTCTAATTCTTCCCAGTTCAGTCTTGGAAAATTTAACTTTCCAAGAATTTGTCCATTTCTTCTTGGTTGTCCAATTTATTGGCATAGTTGCTTGTATTAATCTCTCATGATCCTTTGTATTTCTGCAATGCCAGTTGTTACTTCTCTGTTTTCATTTCCCATTCTGTTGATTTAAGTCTTCTCCCTTTTTTTCTTGATGAGTCTGGCTAATGGTTTGTCAATTTTGTTTATCTTCTCAAAGAACCAGCTTTTAGTTTTATTGATCTTTGCTATTGTTTCCTTCATTTCTTTCTCATTTATTTCTGATCTGATCTTTATGATTTCTTTCCTTCTGCTAACTTTGGGGTTTCTTTTTGTTCTTCTTTCTCTAATTGCTTTAGGTGTAAGGTTAGGTTGTTTATTTGAGATTTTTCTTGTTTTCTGAGGTAGGATTGTATTGCTATAAACTTCTCTCTTAGAACTGCTTTTGCTGCATCCCATAGGTTTTAGGTTGTCGTGTTTTCATTGTCATTTGTTTCTATGTGTTTTTAAATTTCTTCTTTGATTTCTCCAGTGATCTCTTGGTTACTTAGTAGTGCACTGTTAAACCTCCATGTATTTGTGATTTTTACAGTCTTTTTCCTGTAATTGATTTCCAATCTAATAGCATCGTGGTCAGAAAAGATGCTTGATATGATCTCAATTTTCTTAAATTTTCCCTATATTTGATTTGTGACCCAAGATGTTATTTATCCTGGAGAATGTTCCATGTGCACTTGAGAAGAAAGTTTTCTGCCACTTTTGGGTGGAATGTTCTATAAATATCAATTAAATCTATATGGTCTATTGTGTCACTTAAAACTTATGTTTCCTTATTTATTTTCTGTTTGGATGATCTGTCTATTGGTGTAATTGGGGTGTTAAAGTCCCCTACTATTACTGTGTTACCGTTGAGTTCCCCTGTCATTGTTGTTAGCATTTGCCTTATGTATTGAGGTGCTCCTATGTCGGATGCATAAACATTTATAATTGTTATATCTTCTTCTTGGATTGAATCCTTGATCATTATGTAGTGTTCTTCCTTATCTCTTATAAGAGTCTTTATTTTAAAGTCTATTTTATCTGATACGAGTATTGCTACTCCAGCTTTCTTTTGATTTCCATTTTCATGGAATATCTTTTTCCATGCCTTCACTTTCAGTCTGTATGTGTCCCTAGGTCTGAAGTGGGTCTCTTGTAGACAGCATATATAAGGATCTTCTTTTTGTATCCATTCAGCCAGTCTATATCTTTTGGTTGGAACATTTAATCCATTTACATTTAAGGTAATTATACATATGTATGTTCCTATTACCATTTTCTTAATTGTTTTATGTTTGTTATTGTAAGTCTTTTCCTTCTCTTGTGTTTCCTGCATAGAGAAGTTTCTTTAGCATTTGTTGTAAAGATGGTTTGGTGGTGCTGAATTCTCTTAGCTTTGGCTTCTGATTTCTCCACCAAATCTGAATGAGATCCTTGCTGGGTAGAGTAATCTTTGTTGTAGGTTTTTCTCTTTCAACACTTTAAGTGATGAAAGACTTAATCCTTATATCCTGTCACTCCCTTGTGGCCTGCAGAGTTTCTGCTGAAACATCAGCTGATAACCTTATGGGGATTCCTTTGTATGTTATTTTTTGTTTTTCCCTTGCTGCTTTTAATATTTTTTCTTTGAATTTAATTTTTGTTAGTTTGATTAATATGTGTCTTGGTGTGTTTCTCCTAGGGTTTATCCTGTATGGTACTCTCTGCACTTCCTGGACTTGGGTGACTATTTCCTTTCCCTGTTAGGGAAGTTTTCCACTTTAATCTCTTCAAATATTTTCTCAGCCCCTTTCTTTTTCTCTTACTCTTCTGGGACCCCTATAATTCAAATATTGGTGAGTTTTCTTGTTGTCCCAGAAGTCTCTGAGACTGTCTTCAATTATTTTCATTCTTTTTTCTTTATTCTCCTCCTCGGCAGTTATTTCTACCATTTTGTCTTCCAGTTCACTTATTCATTCTTCTGCCTCAGTTATTCTGTTATTGATTCCTTCTAGTGTATTTTTCATTTCAGTTATTGTGTTGTTTATCTCTGTTTGTTCTTTAATTTTTCTAGATCTTTGTTAAACATTTCTTGTATTTTCTCAATGCTTACCTCCATTCCATTTCTGAGATTCTGGATCATGTTTACTATCATTACTCCGAATTCTTTTTCAGGTAGATTGCCTATTTCCTCTTCATTTATTTGGTCCGTAAGTTTTTAACTTCCTCCTTCATCTGTGACATATTTTTTGCCGTCTCATTTTTTTTTTTTTTTGATGGGTGGGATTATGTTCCTGTCTTACTGGTTGTTTGGCCTGAGGCTTCCAACACTGGAGTTTGTAAGCTATTGGGTAGAGCTGGGTCTTGGTGCTGACATGAGGACCTCTGGGAGATCTCACTCTGATGAATATTCCCTGGGGTCTGAGGTTCTCTGTTAGTCCAGTGGTTCAGACTCGGAGCTCCCTGCAGGAGCTTCAGCCTGACCCCTGGCTCATGAACCAAGATCCCTCAAGCCGTGTGGGGCAGCAAAAAAAAAGGAGAACAATAACAAAGAGTAAAAAATAAAATTAGACTAGGAAACTAACAGATGTTGGAAATAATGTAAAAATAAAAATATAGGTGAAACAACAACTGGAAGGTAAAACAGAACCAGAATAGTAAAAAAGAGGAGAAAAAAAAAAAAGGTGGAAAAGGCCTTGGCTGTGGAAGGCAGGGCCTAAGCAGGGGTGGTGTTTGGGTGTCAGGCGGGGCTTATTCTTAGGATCCACAAGGCTGGAAAAGGTCCTGGGGTGGTGGGGGGTGGGGCTTAGGCTAAACAGAACAGAAGGAGCCCAGGCATGCCTCATGCCTCTGGTCTCAGAGGGCAGGGGACCCCACTTGGGAGCTCAGAAGCCTTCCTGGGCATGAGTGGGTGGGGCAAATGCCCTCTGCTCCTCTCCCTCTCCTTCAGAACTGCAGGGCCCCTCCTGCCTGCCCAAGATTTCTTTATGGCTAAGTATTCTATTTATCTTTCTTAAAATGCATTATCAACTACCATCATGCTATTAAAAAGTAAGATCAAAAGTTGCATAAATTCAAGTAAAAATGTTGATTTTTTAACAAGCTTGGCAGAAAGCTGGAAGATGACAATGATAATGATAAGAATAATAACACTGATAACAGCTAGAAGGTACCATGTACTTACAATATGTAGGACACCAAACTTTCTACATCTATTATCTTTTAAATCTTCATAAAGCTTTATGGGAGATACTACTATTATCTTCACTTTATAGATGAGGAATCTGAAGCCTAGAGAGTTTAAGTTACTTTCCTAAGATCACAGGGCAATTTTTGGCCAGAGGCTGAAATTTGAACCCTGACATACATATGTTCCATGGATACTAAATATATATATATATATATATATATATATATATATATTTAAATTGTTTTAATTGCTTTCAGAGTATGCTTATAGAGCAAACAAAAAAAAAGTCAGTCTCATTTCTTTCTAATCATCTTTATACAAAAATATTCTCCTGTTTCTTATATTCTTAAAAATTATTTAAATCTATCCATTGTACATGGTTTAAAAGCTACTAATGCATTTGGTTAAAAGAAAATCCAGATGTTTATTTAAAGCTGCACAGAGCCCAAATCCCAGTTGAATTAAATTTTCACTTTTATCCAATCGTGTGCTTGAGAGAGAAAAATAAAACTCACTTTTATTTAACATGGTAAATCATTGGTATGGTGCATTAATAATTAATAAAGCTTGTCTTATTTTTTTAGTTGTTGACAAAATCATGTTTAACCATTTCTATTATATTTAACCATTTCTATTATGTTTATAAAATATTTAATGATGAAGTATATGTAAGACAAGAACAAAATGCAGTAAGATATATTCTGCCCGTATGTGATCTGTGCCTCTTCATAAATACAACACCCCATAGAATTAATGTTTCATGTTTTTAGCCACATTAATGGAGCTATTTTTTTTTAGCAAGAAAAATTATATTGCTTTCACAGTTGTTTATATTTGGTTGTTTAAGTGGCTTAAGACAGTATGCAATCAATCCCACGTTTATGTCGAGTTCTTATTAAATGCAAGACACCTTGTTAGTCTGGATTTTGTTGCTGTTCTTACCTTGAAAAAAAAACTTACTTTATATTGAATAGTCAGGAAACTGAATCTACTCATTCATTATTCAGTTAACATTATAATCTATAGATGGATGCTACTGGTGGGGGGGTGGGGGGGTAATTACTGTTGCTTTTTTTCAAACACAGAATGCCTAAAATTTCTGATAACATTTTCATGGAAAGAAGAGCAGTGTAAAGGGCCAGAGATTTTAACTAGCCTAGTTATTTTTCTTCCTTCTTCTTACACTTTTATTGTTCAAATATAGTGGTGGCCATACAGGATGACCTGGAAAAGTAACAGAGAAATGTTTTTCTCAATTTATATGTAAGCATTCTGGTCTTCAAATATCTAAAAAGCCTTAGAAAAGTTGATTGAGTTCCCTCTGATAATAACCCCTTAATACCAACTGGTAGCTGACAAGTAACATCCTATGAAAAGGGGATGGGAAGTGAAGGGGGTAGAAGGAAACTGGGTGAAATACACATTTGTGGTGGCATAAAAATTGAAGAGTAAATAGTTGTATTTTTTCTAATTATAAAAGGAATATATCTGAGTCATGAAAACAAAAACAAGCAAAAAAAAAAAAAAACATTTGAAAGGCCTATCCAGAGATTTTCTTGAAAAATACCTGAAAAGTACATTTAAAAATATGGTAGCTGGAAAAACTTACAGTAGGTGTTATTAGAACTCATATTTCCCTTTGCTTCCTGGTGTCTGCTTGTTTCATGCCTTCTGACACGTAGGTGAAAAAAACACTATATGTCCTTTTCATCCCTGAATGTCCCCTCTCCTCCTCCCTGACTTTGCTTTCCTTTGGCCAAAGACCCCACATGAGGAGCATTATTTAGGTGATCTATGTGGCCCTCCAGGCCCCGAGGATCCTCACTTGGATTGGTCACTAGATCTTCCTGCTCGACAATATTTTAACAAATAAATACATTGTCTTGAGCTCCATTTATAGCCCTTGAAACAAAGCATGGAAAACAAAAATTATGATTTGAAGTTTTAAATGGAGTTCTGTATTAATAAGTAAATAATGTAAAGTGAAAGGAGGGATTAAAGGAATCAAAGAGAAAAAAAAAGAAAAGAAAAGAAAATGGCCATAAAATGGTTAAACAGTGCTATGGACTGAATCGTGTTACCTCACATTTCTATGTTGATGTCCTAACCCTCAGTGTGAGAGTATTTGGAGACAGGGACTTTCGGAGATACTTAGATTTAGATGAGGTCATGAGGGTGAGACACTCATGATGGGATTAGTGTCCTTATAAGGATAGATGCCAGAGAGCTTGCTCTGTCTCTCCACCAGGCAAAGGAGGTCAGAGCAAGAAGGCTGCTGTCTGCAAGCCAGAAAGAGAGCTCTCACCATACCCGACCATGCTGACCATGCTGATACCCTGATCTTGAACTTCCAGTCTCCAGAACTGTGAGATACAAATTTCTGTTACTTAAACCACTCAGTCTAAGCTATTTCGTTATGGTAGCCCAAGTTAATACAAACGATTATCTTAAAGAGACAAAATAAAGCTTATGAATATTTTAATAGAAAAATACCAATCAGAATATCAAAAAGAATAATAAAGCATGATAGACTTAAATTACACCAAGTTTAAAATAATTAGAATAAGATAATTAGTAAATACAAACATCTTAAAAACTCAGCAATAAAGAGAAGAAAGAAAGAAAATATAGAAAGAAAACCATTCAAGGAAAAGAAAGAATGCAAAGGTGAAAGTTACACACCTCCCCTGCAAGGTAAACAGTTCTTTGGATGGAGTGGGCCACACGTGACCAATGGGCTACATTCCCTGTCCCTGTGGGTGGGGCATGTTCCCCTGTGTGGAGAGCAGTTGTGCAGATTAATCATTGGCTGACAGCAAGTCCCTTAGACCTTGCCTTTCCACTCTTGCCAATGGCTTATACTACTCTCAAGACCACACATCTCTCATTCCTAATGTCCAACTTTCCTATCTGTCTCAAATGATCCTAGCTGCTCTCTACCTAGGATACAAAGGTGTTCAAATCCAGCATCCTACAGTCAGACAGAATTTGGGCTCAGTCTCTCCTTCCCATTCAACACTCCCACCTTTCCTCCTTCTGTTTATTTTTTGCCTTTATCCATTAAAAAAAAAACTTCCTGGAAGCCTTTAATGCATTGGATGCTGTGCCAGTGCTCTGTGTACAATGGGGTTTATTGAAAGAGACCAAGGGTCTTGCCCTTTTGAAGTTTTTATCTTAGTGGGTGGATGAAAGAGGAAGCTGAAAACAACCAAGCAAATTCATATTTTTAAAAATCAACTGTTATGAAGCAAACAAACAGCATGCTGTGAACAAACAGAAAACGAGGTCTACTTTCAGGTAGAGTAGTCATGGAAGGCCTCAAGAGATTTAAGCTGAGACTGAAGTATGAGATGGAGCCAGGAGAAGGGATTGGTAAGAGGAGGGAACAGTGCAAAAAAATCTCAAGTCAGAAGAAAATCTTAGCCTGTTCCTGGAACCCCCCAAAATGGGCCTGTGAGCTGGAGGTGGATTAGGAGGAAGGAGGGAATGGGAATGGTGGGTCTCTACAGGTGTATAGTCCTCGGGCAGGTCGTGTAATGTCTCCATGCCTCAGTTTCCTCACCTCCCCATCAAATATGCTTGATAGTACCTTCCCCAGGGACTACACATTGAAGACATCTAAATCATGGCCATTCCTCTCTTCAGGTTCTTCTTGGGACAGGCAATTTTTCTTCAGAATTAAAGGCATGTTGGGCCTCTTGAGAATCTGACCTGCTGGAAATGTAATCTGATTGCCTTTTATTTTCTTTTAATTTATTAAAAAGTGAGACCTGGTTTATTGGACTGATGATGCACTCGTAGCAACTCAATGTGAGGACAGTTTAAAACTCCAGATTATTTTTCAATTGAGTTTTTTTTTTTTTTTAATGCAGTCAGCATTTGAGACAAAGACTAGGCCATAAATCTTAAAATTAGCTGGGGAATTAATTTTAAAATTAAACACACTATGATGAATTACAGGCAAATGAATGATTAAGAATATAGAAAAAGAAAACTGGGCTGGTGGGTGCATATGTATAAGATGGCTTCTACCGAGTGGTCTCTGCATGTCAGCATCTGTGTTGGAGGAGGAGAGTAATATACACGTCTTTAATTTTGTTTTTTGACTTTACCTGTGTCAAGACTCATGTCTGAGAAGTCATTTCCAAATTTAAACAGAATTCATGAGTTGTAGGGGTTTGCAGCATACGATGACACAGAGAAGACTTAAGGAACTAACACTTCAAATTCTGAAAATGCAAAGATTAGACAAATGGTCACACAGGAAGACTACTGTGGACTTAGTCACTCGATTTCCTAAACTTCTTCACTCATCCATCTTTGCTAGGGCTATAGTCCCTCTTACTCTCAGCACCTGGCTACTTTCGTGCCTCAAAAGTAGGACATGTATTCTTCTTGTGTAGATGATCAAATAGTATAGAAGGATCAATAAATAAGTAGCGTTTTATTTTCATCTGATGAAGATAAATAATTTTCAGGAAAATGTTCAATGAAGAAATACATTGTTAACTATCTGAGGAGGTAACTGTGATAAGTCAATATTTCTTTATATGCCAAAGGCATACTCCAATGGTGAGGGTGGGCATGGGATAGAGGGAGGGAGGGGCAAAATCGCTCCCCATTTCTTTCCAAACCTGCAGTTCTTTCCTTACTAGAATGATTCCCTTAACCCCGCTCCCTGACCCCCTTCACATGCACACACTTCGTGACATACAATCCCACGCTGAGCTATCCAGTCAAAGTACTTATGTGATTTAGGGCAGGGTGAGGTCTTTGTTTCCATTAAGAAAGAAACAAAAACACTCTCTGTGGTTCCTGCTCCATGACAAATTTACCCTAACTCTATAGTCTACAAGCTCTTCCAAGGGAATGATGAGCAGAGTGACATAAGAAGGAATGATTTGGGCAGTGTCCGTAACTCCACTTTTCCCTCCAACACTTCTCCATTAGTTTCTTGGGAACTGGAATTTGGGGTTGAGGGGTGATCTGCAGAGGCATTTGTTAAAATGCACATGCAGAACCAGAACAATGAGTTTCCACATTGGCCCAGATTTGATTTTCAGTAGGGGGAGTGTGTGGATGCACTGCGGTGGCTTGGGCCAGCCCAGGCCCTTGACTTTTATTCAGATTCTGCCAGGTGCTGTTTTTCTGATCCTGTGTAATTTATTCACTCTGTAAGCGTCGCTTTCCTTAGGTCTAAGATGATGAAGAGTCCTTACCCCACAGATTTAAATTAAATTAAATGAGATGCTGTATGGAAAGACTTCATGCTTCAAAGATGTTAGCCATGAGTAGCTTATCAGATTTAGCAAGCTGATGTAGGAAAAGCAAGATTTGGTAAGATGAAAGGGAAGGAGTTATTGAATGGATGATGGAAGAGGATGGGGATGCACTTGGCTGTGGAGGGATTCAAGGTGGGCAGAAGAACTGCTGTGAGTATTAGGGGACTTCGCTGATGAACAGAGAAGAGAAAATAAAGGGTCAAAAAAGGTAAATTTTATTTCACTATCATATATTTATTTAGCTTTTACACCCAGTCAGGTACTGTTTTTCGTATTTTACTAATAGTAACTCAGTGACTCCTCATTATCATTTTATGGGTGGTAGGCATTCCTTCTATTTACAGATGATGAAATTAAGGCACAGAGAGGTTAAGTAACTTTCCCAAGGACACACAGCAGGTGAAGAGCAGAGCTTGGGTTTGGATCCAGGCTCCCAAGCCTATGATCTTAAACATTAACATTAAACTAAGGTTTCATTTTTACAATATTTTCCTGTCCTGGCCCTGAGCATCTAGAAGCGGAGCAGGACATAAAAAGATTCATGGTCAATCCTCTGTTTTCATGTATTTTGTTCTTTCTCCATCCCTACTCTCCTAGGCACCTTCTTGTTGTGTCACTATTTTAATGCATCATCCTTTGAATCAACCAGTCCCACTTGTTCTTAAACTTCAATGTACCTTCGTGTTTATGTATTTTCCAATTTATTTTCCTAGATATTTGGAAACTAATCAAATTTTATTTTGTAACCCATATAAATTTATCAAAATTAGTATGCATTTTCTCCAGAATCAATACTATTTTCTCATTTTGCTGCATGCTATCTGTAGTGGTATGGAATATGCAGTTAAACTAGAGGCAGTGATCAAAATCTTCAATCTGTTTCACAGAGAAAATATTCTTTTATTATAAATTCTTATTGCTTCATGTGATTTAGAAAATGGTAGTAATTCAGCTGGCCTTACAACTGTTAAAATGCAGTTGATTTTCTTCTCCTTTATTTTTTCATGCATGTACTCTAAAATATTTCCTCCACCAAGGGTGAATTTTTTACCTTTTTGCAACATAAACATTCAAAATTATAATGCAGTTATTTATTAGCTTTATTAAACATTGGAAGCTTTGATGCCATAAACCTATTAAAAGACATTGAAAAATGTAAAACTGTTCTATAAATCTGAGGAAAAGTTGCAGTTGTGAAGTCCCAATTTATTTTTACTAAACTCTGTAAAGCTTAAAGGGAAAATAATTTCTATTTAGTTGCAAAGATAAACTTGTGCTCACTTGTATGCTTTTTTTACTCAAGTGAATTGAAAGCAACAGAAACCAAAGCCATCCCTTTCTCTATTAGACAAAATAACATACACAGTTCGGCTGCCACACCTGAGTCACCACCTGAACTGGAGGTATCAATTTTAAAAAAGTCATTCCATTGAGATGACCGTTTGAGCTTGGATGCTGTTTGAGATTGTGGCTTATTTTTATAGTGCTCCAAACTGGCCATTTTGATAGACATTCTGATTTACAGCAATGCCTAATTACTTCTAATAATGAATCTAAAGCTCTTAGTAGCTTTAATTTTCATATTTTAGTAACATTTCATCCATATCTTAGTGCCTCAGAAGTAAAAGGAAATGCCAGTGTCCTGTCCACTGATTGTCCAACTAGCAGAAAGGATATCTGTATGGTTAGACAAACAAAATGAAGATCTCAGTGTCTGTGAAAGAATTTATCTTTCCTATTCCTCTTCTGTGGCACAGAAAGAGGAATTTTGTTTTTCTTTTAGGGAAACACAGATAAAGAAAAGCACAGAGTAGGCGGAGAACATTTACATGTGTTATCCTCCTTGTTCTTTCTTTTTGGGAAACCTACCAAATTATTTCTATGAAATAAGAGTAATTGGTAAGTTACAGAGGCCCCAGGTTGATGATATATTTTTCTTGTCACCACCAAAGGCATCATCATTCCTTTTTATAAATTTCTATCAGTCCAATCGTGGCTGAAGGACTTTTTCTCCCTAACATTGTGGTTCTAGTAAGGCATAGTAATTGTAGGTTTACCCTTCACTACCCAGAACTCTGTTTCTTTCCTTCTTTCTCTAGCACATCACATAATTGAAGAACAACCAAGTAATTCTGGTAAAACAAAACAAAACAAAAAAATCCCGAACAGTTTAATTAAGTACTTTGAAAGCACAGTTGTTTCCTGATATTCAGACAAACCCTTCCTTCCAGCCCTTGGAAACATTAATTATTCATCTCTGTATGTTATGAGCATCTCCAACCCCAGTCATCTTCCTGCTCCTTGGTTGTTTATGCTTTTCAAGTATTATTATGTCATCACCTTAGTCATCCCTCTGGCAAGCTATACTTATGGACAGATAGTCTGGGGCATCAATCTTGCCACGTAAGTCATGTCTTCCAACACCTTTATCACTCCCTTGCTTGTCTCTGAACTCCCTCCAAATTATCTACTGCCTTCTTTCTGCAGCTGTGATGTCCCAACTTGACTGTGGTATTCTAGGTGTGATTTCACCAACCCACACCTCAATACCTTCTCTAAGTCATAATGCAAGACAGAACTATCCCTCCTCTCTTCACTCTGTGACATAATACAAAATGCAAACAAATGTATAAATCACCACCATGCCTCTTCTGTATCCTTGGCAATCTTCACACATAGCCATTGTTCCCATCCCTGAACAGCTGGAAAGAAACTTGAAAAATTATTGACTTTTTCCTACAGGTAAATTTAAAGATGAAAAAATCCTGGACTTCTTTATCCTATCCTGCAGGCCCTAAACCAATGTGTGTAGCACTTGTTATTTTTTAATACTCCATAGGTCTTGTTGATGACAGCCAGTCTTTCTCTAACACAAATCTCTCCTGCTGGCCTCTCTTTTTCTTCAGTCTTTACTTTGAACAATTGGACATGATCTTTATTTTATATTTTTTAAACTCAATATAATTAAGATATATAGGGAACAATCTGGATCTATACAGACATGGATAATCTTGAAAGATGTTTCAAGCCTTTCTCTTACATGAGAAAGTGCCTGGGGAAGTGTTATGCAGTGGAACAAGATTCTACAGTCATTTCTAAACTTCCAAGAGGATAAGCACATTAGCCTAATGAAGGGAGTGGGAAAAAAAGATCCCTACACATACTAATTTGAGCAGCAAAATGATCTGGAGAAGTGGGAGATCTTGATAAATGGGGCCAAGTAATCGACGGCGTGTTATAATTAGGGCAAGGCATCTGTCAGTTAATTATCTTTTCCACCATAAATAATTACAATTTTTACATGTTCCCATAGCTTCTAATTTCTAGCTGGGATTCTCTTCTGCATTCTCATCTATCTAAGCTTTGAAGACCAGACAGAAATGGATATAAAGAGAAAATTTCCTAGTGATCCTCTCTGAAAAACAAATGCAAGGTAAAGAATGTTTGGCTGGGTAGGGTATGAATTTGGCAAGAAGGAAAACTAAATTGGCAGAAAGGTGATTTGCTATTTCAGGTTTCCTTTGTGTGTGATTTAAACAATGCGTCCAAGCTTGGGAATTCATTTGCACACTTGTCCGTTTATTCAAAAAATCTTTATAGAATCCCTAATGCTATAATGGCTGAGGGATCTACAAAGATCTTTTAAGGAACTTGTAGTCTGGTGGAATAGACTTACCCATAAACAGAAAAAGGAAATGGGGATAGAGATAGTATGAGAAAAGACACCCCAGAATCTTTAGAGCAGTGGTCCCTTTATTTTTAATTGCACACCCCTTTTAGGAAAAATACTTTGAGCATAGACCTTCATTATATACATGTAATTTATAAGTTATGTATATGTAATAATGTTGGTCTATACATTAGATAGCTACAAAATTTATTGTATTTTAATTTTTGGATTAAACAGAAAGAGAAATTCTTAGGTTTTTCAATACCCAATAAATTTTAATGTATTCCCTATGTTGTACTCATCCCACTTTGTAGAATTGTTGCTTCCAAAACTTGATAGTGAATATTCCAACATGGCTCAAATTCAAAAGGTTTGGGTAGTGGAGGCCAGAGATGATGCAAAAAAGTTGGGCAGGGGTTAGACAATAGTGATGGGTATCCTGCAGTTCAGTGTTTTCCACTGAATGTTAGTAGAGATTCCTTGAAATTGAAAATGAAAGGTTTCTACTGTCAAACAGGTTTGGAAATTGCAGGCTTAAATTATAAAATTTCATTATTATAGGGCGAAGAGTCTATGATGGCTTCATGGATGCCTATTTTCTATCTTGCTAAGCTCTTGAGTTGAAAGACTATATTTTTCCATTTTATTTTTATTCAATAGTTAACTATTGAAGATGTCTGCAAATATTAGGTTCATAAAAATTGGCACTGTGTTTGGAATTGAATTCTGTCATTTAAAGATGGGAAAAATATGACTCCACTAGACTTTTATTCAACAAACTTTTCTTTTTTGCCTTATGCTATTTTCACTTCTCTCTGCTAACCTTTAGTTAATGAATTACTCAGTATTTCTGTTTTGACTTAGTCATCTAAAAACAGTCTTTGCAGACCAGTTATCTGTGGAGGAAAATAAGTAACTAACCTTTCCTTGTCAGTTGAGGGGCTCCCCAAGGATACGAAATGCTGGAAATTTCCACCAGCACATTAAATGTTGGGATTAAGGCCCTATATCCCCAGAAGACCACTCTTAAAATATGCTAATGTTTTATCTACTGAGGAGCACAATGTCTAGTTGAGTGAAGATCACTCTTTTGTGCCTAAACATATTTAGAGTTTTGTTTTAGAGAGAAATATTTCTGAAATGCTACATGCAGCCTTGCTGTCACAAAGACAGCACAACAAACACAAGTCAGCTTTATCCAATGCCACAGAGTTGTAATTATTGTCATTAATCACTGTACTATGATTAATGAAACCATGATATGCTTGAGAGTTCTTGCTGCATAAGGTTGCTTTTCCCCCTATACTAACTGACCCCGAACTATGGCTTTCCAAGTATTTGTGTCCGCTTTCTATAATTGTTCTTTCCATCCTTCACTGCCAAGTATATCTACTTGTACAGAACAATTATAAAATGCAGACACAAATATATAATTACATATGTAATGCAAATATATATTGTGTGTGTATCTGCGTGTTTGTCTCTGTGACCTCTGCCCACAATCTTACCCCTAGTTACATTCAACCTCCCTCTTCTAATTAAACCAGAGAAATCATGCTTATGAAAATTAAATATGAGTAGAATCTGAATGATGGCCTGAGAGCTCCTTCATGAAATAACTTATGTTCTCTACTTGAGTCTCTCAAAGGTTATTTCTGCTGGTTTATCATTATTTGCATTTGTCAAGTACTTATAAAGGCATTTTCACATACAATTTTCCCTGTGATTTGTGCAAAAAGAGTAGAAATTAGATATTATTAACCATACTTTCATGTGCATAGGGTTTTCAGATTTAACCAAAAAAAAATCAGAACTCCTAGCTAATGTTAAGCTTCACATATTTACTTTTTGCTATAAGTATGTTCCCTGGAACATACTTGCGTGGGACATAATTACACTAAAAATTATTTTTTATTGATCAGAAAGTCACATGTAACTGCGTGTTCTGTATTTTATCTGGCAAACTTACATGTTAAAATAATAATTTTAGAGAGCTTAGGAATTTATAAAAATTTGCATAGCTAGAAAGTATTATGGTTGTGATTTAGATCCAGGGATTTTGACTTCAAGTCCAGCGCTCATGACTATTCTCTGTACTCTTGAAAATGGTGAAAACATGTTTTCTAGATAAGTAGGATACTAATGTATGTGTATTACAGGGCCCATATATTGAACCATTAATATTCTAGTTTCCTAGGTCTGCTGTGACAAATTACCACAAACTGGGCAACTTAAAGAACAAAAATCTATTGTCTTATTTTTCTGGAGCCCAGAAGTCCAAAATCAAGGTGTTGGCAGGGCCATGCTCCCTCTGTAGGCCCTGGGGGAAGCTCCTTCCTTGTCCTTTCCTAGCTTCTGGTGATTCCTGACGACCTTGACTTTACTTGGCTGAAGGCAGCATCCTCCAGTGTTTTTCTTCCTGTGTGTGTCTGTGTCCAGATTTTCCTCACCTTTAAAGGACAAGTTATTGGACTAAGATCCACTCTAATCCAGTATGACCTCATCTTAACTTAATTAAATCTGCAAATGCAGTATTTCTGACAAGGTGTCATTCACAGGTATTGGGGATTAAGATTTGAACATATGTTTAGGGGGACACAATTCAACCCCAAACAACTGGTTATCATTAATACAGAGTGGAATATAAGAAAATTATATTACCAATCTAGAAAATCTAGGTGACCGAACACAGGACCTGAAAGTGTGAATGGGGATGGTGGGTACTCAGAGCACACAGGGTTTCTGATGGGATAGTCCCAAAACACAGCATAGAGTTTGGGTATTGGGCAGAGTAATAGAGATAGCTAATACACACTTATATATGCTTACCACAGCCTGACACTCAAATCTGCATGTATAATAGTGCCAGGTAGTAGGTGCTATGATTTTCAAACCATTTTATAGATGAGGAAAGGGACACAAAATACTAAGTAATTTGCATAAAGTCATGAAGCTAATATGTGATACAACTGAGGTTGAAGCCTAGGCAATCTGATGCTAGAATCAACATTACTTACAATTACTTATTATTATTTGTGGGAAGAGGAGGCAGTTGAGGCAGAAAGAAAGGCAATTTGAGGAAGGAAGATACTAATGAGAAAGAATGACCACTCTAGTTTTTCTGCTGGTTGGTTTTTGTCTTGTCTTGGTTTTGCCTGTTGACCTTGCTGGTGTGATGTGCATAGAGCAGAGGTTCTCAAACTTGAGCAGGCATCAGAATCACCCAGAGGACTTGCTGAAACACGAGTCCCCCCCTCCCCCTGTCACCTCCAAGTTTCTGATTCTGTGTGTCTAGAGTGAGGCCTAAGAATTGGCATTTCTTACAAGTTGATACTTGATGCTGATGCTGGAGACCACGGTTTAAGAAAAACTGGTATAGAGAAAATTGAGATGAGGTTAGAGTGGGAAATGGTTTTCAGGTTCAAAACTGGGATGACAATAGGAATCTAAAAAAGTGTAACTAATTATTTTATAAGCCAACCTCGAACTGCTCTTTTTAAAATAATAATGTGACATCTTGTGCCCATATGTTACATGCACACACACACAAGCACACACACATACACATTGCACTCTTAAAATCTATCATAAAATTTACTGGATTTGTAACACCTGCAAAGCCACAGAGGGCCTAGGTTCTAATCCAGGCTTGTCCATAAGTTAGTCAAGTACTTCTTGAATAGCCACCCTCACTTCCTCCACCTCCCATAAAACAAAGGAGTTGAGATAGAGAAATAGTTAACTACACTGTGGTATCTAGTGCCATTAACTGTTATTTTTGAGAAAAATAATGATACGGAAAATATTATCCCTTATATATTTTCTCCTATTAACTTTTTACATGAGCATAAGTGTTGATTGTAAAAATACTGATGTAATCAGACAAGCTAAAAACATATATTACTCACAAAATACCCACCCAGAGAGAAGCATTTTTAATACTTTGGATATTGTTTCTAAAGGTAATATATATGAACAAATTTATCATACTACACATACTCAATATTCCATGAGCATGTTTGTATATTAATTTGTATGTATTTATGTCACTATTTTTAATATTCTTGTAGTATTACATTAAACAGTTATCCCACAATTTAGTTAACAAGTCCAGTATGGTTGGGAATTAAAATTGTCTCTAATTTGGGGCTAATATGGTGATGGTAGTAATGAGTACCCTCATACACACATTCTGATGTTTTTGTCCATTCTAGAGGTAAAATTCCTGGTCAAAGAAAATTGCTGGGTAAAGTAATACCACTTTTAAGTATTTATATAAAAAAAAGATCACCTATGTGTATATGTTTATTCTTTGTGTGTCTAATGCAGACACGACAGTGCACCCTGGCATGTGAATAGGTGTGATCTCCTGCTCTTTAAAGATAGATGACTTTTAAATTTACTTCTTTTTGGTTTTCTGTGTTTCCCAATTAGTCGACACGTGCGAATTAGTTGAGATATGCTGTATAAGAAGCAGCCTTGTTATCACGGGACTGCCTTTTTTCAGAAAAGAAAGAAGAGGGTATCGGTGTGGGGAAAGAGACAGTGAGAGAGGGATTCTTTTTTTTTCTAGACAGAAGGGGAAGAATTTGGCTTCATAAAAGTTGTAACCAAGTCCAAATGAAATACATGCATGAATTCCCTCAGGTCCTTGAGCCCATTCTACTTTCACAGAAAGGAGGAAAGACAGTCAGGAAAATCAAAGAAGATAGTGCCAAGGCCGGCAGGTACAATCTGCAAGAAAAGCTGTTTGAGGGTGTAAAGTCTGCATTGAACTGATTTCTCTTTGTGAACCAAGGCTTTGACCTGATTCAATGTCCTTTAGCCAGAAGGCTGCAAGGGGCGCACTGCTAGAAACTAAGGCATCAGGGAGCCCTTTCACACAGGGAGGGAGAGAGCCAACAGGAAGTGTGGGTCCAGCGGGTGAGTGCTAAGGAAAATGGGCCAGACCAGTGTTGACCTGGCAGAGTGTCAGGACTCCACGCAGCAGCCGCTGGAGCCCTGAGCGCCCAGATGCCAGCCTGAGTCCAGATTGATAGGAGGAGGTGGGAGGCTTCCAAACAGGCTGAGTCTGGGCATGCGGGAAACGTCAGAGGGAGCAGACTTGTGGAGAGGAGTGAGCTGCTCTGTGCGGGAAAGGACCTTTGGATTGATTCCCTGGTACGTGTGCCTGGCCATAAGTCAATCAGCACTGGTTCTCTGTGGGGTGGGAGGGAGAGGGAGGGAATAAGAGGAGGAGAGGAGAGGAAGGTGGGATGTGGTCCATGAAGAGCTTGAGGTGCCTTTCAGAGCATCAGCTGGAAGAAAACTCAATGCTGCCATTGGGGAGGAAAGGCTGGCTGAAGACTCCTGCACAAAACATGCGGTCACCTGCAGCCCCGCAGCCTTTTCCCCAGAGCTGACCTTTGTAGACTGTAGAGCCCGTCTCCAGAGGAGCTGCTGCCTCTGGAAGCACTGTGTACCCCACAGAGTGTGAAGGAACGTTCCCTAGTGGATGAGTGTGGGGAGGACACAGGAGGCCACCTTGGAACTCTATTCACTGTATCAACAGGAAGGTAGTGGGCTATGGGCTTCCTGTAGTGAGGTGGGAAGCCATGTACATGGCCCATGCTTTTTTTTCCATGGGAGCATTAATGAGACCAAAAAAGTTACACAAATCCTTCATAGATTAAAAAGTAGAACACTGTTGCAAGGCAGTAGGAATCCGGGCAACACTTATCTCTGATTTTTCCAGTTAAGAGAAAAAGAATCTAGCTTAGTAAGTTGGCCTCTTAACATAACAAAGAGAAAATTTTAAATAAATAAATAGGGACAAAGCCACAGAAAGCTATCCTGAGAACGTTATGCAAATAAGTCCTGAGGAAGGAGCTCAGGATTGTAAAAGTGAAGTAGAATCTAGAAAAGAGAATCTGACACTGTATTGTAACCCCAATTGTTTCCCTTTCGAAGCTCCCCTGGAGCAGCTACTCTAGTTTTCTTCCTGCTCGAGGCCTTTGCACAAGCTGTTCCTCTGCCAGGAAGTCCATCCCTACTTTGCCCTAATAACCCCCTCTTCCTGGAGGCCTCCTTGACCAACCTTTCTAGGATGGCAAACAGCACCCCAACACTTCCACCTCTATTCTCTCCTGGAATCCCCATCACAACACTCACCACAATGTCCTAAGTAATAATGCCTGGGTATCTCTTTTCTGTCTGTCTCCTCCTCAAAGACATGATCTCTAAGAAGGTGGAACCAAGCCTGTCTTAGCCGCCATATATTCCCAATATAAGATGAGCACATGCTATTCATTGAATGAGTGGATGAGTGAATAAGGACATATAGCAAAACCTAGGAAAGATTCACAGATTTCAAAAAAAGCATGGGCTGAATGTTGAAGACAGGCTGGGGGTATGTCAGGTGGACCCTGGGAAAATACTGATCTACAAAGCCAAGAATACTACAAAATGTGATTAAAAAAAATCTTACTAGGAGGTTCCAAATCCATCAACAGTACTATCAGAAGCAAAAGAATATTCCAGAGACCTTAGTATTCTCAGGAGTGTGTCCACTTTGACCTACCTCCCTGGAAATCCTCCGGAACAAGAACTTGTCAAGAAGAGGAAATAGCAGGACACTAATCATTTTGAATCCCTTACTTTGTGCCAGGCATGGTGAAGCAGTTTATACGTGGGATCAGTTCTTTCCCACAGGCAGATTTGTGAATTAGGGATTTGTGGTGCTCTTTTAGACTGGAGCTTACAGATGTCACCAGTTTGCTTAAGGGGAAACAGTGTTCAAGGGTAGAGCAAGGATTCTAACCCAGATTTATTTCTGACTCCAGGGCCTGTAGTTTTTTTCTAGACACCACCCTCCTTATTAAAGATCTTCCAGTGTAGCTGCTGATTTTCTAAGTCTTCTGAGATGGCACAAGTTATTCTTAGAGTTCTAAAGCTGCCCTAGGGCAGTGTGGGCACGTATGTGCTTGCAAATGCACATATGGGCAAATATGTGTGTGTTCGTCTATTTCTAAACAATGCTGGGTGGGTAAATGGGACAAATATTTGGAATAACTTTGCCATCTCAACTATGTTACCCTCCTGTGAAAGAAAAGAGGTGGAATTTTAATACCTTCTGATGCAGTAATAAAATTGATAGTACATTTATTTACCCAGTGTGGAGTAGACCATGAATCATGTATCAGACGATGTGACTGGACTCACAGTAGCAATACTGGTAGCTGCAATGTCTTTCCATTTGATTATACTTGCACTCTAATAGAATAAAGGGTTTTCCTTAATTATGTTTTTCAATATTGTTTGGATTTGCCTACTGCCAGTACCCTGATTATCTGTGGGTAGAGTATTTTAGTGTGGATTTCAAGTTTATTCAAGTGGCTTCCAAATTTATGAATGATGTCCACTCTACAAGGAGGGCTCTGTTGACATCTCAGCTCCTTCTGTTTAGTTTATTGCCCAATCTCCCTTGAAACTCAAACACTGGTCATCTTCACCTAATCCAGGAAGGTCTCAGACAGGGTGAACACTTGCATCAGTCTGAGAGTGGTCTGTTGATTCATAATGTGGAAGAATTTCCACATTGGACTTGAGGAGGAGGGCAAGCTGGGGAAACTGGACAGCTTCCCAGACATTTTTTTCTCTTTCTCTCTCTCTCTCTCTCTCTCTCTTTTTTTTTTTTTTTGACAGCTGTGGCCTTATTATACTACTTGAAGTGATTAACTAAAGAGTGGCAGATATGCCTTCATTCACATGTAAGAGCAAAACATAATTAAATGTCAAATGTAAATCAATGCATTACTTGTCTTTCTGGATTATTCATGTCTCTACTTATCTTCAGCAAAGAAAATAATTGTGTTTGGACTCAATAGCATGATACATAAAGGATCGCCTGACCATCTGTCATGAATGCCACATACATAGACTATACCATGCTCTGTCCTGGTTTTGCAAATGCAGTCGGTTGACCAATTCAGTTTCCAAGCTTAGGGCTGGAGCAGCTCACACTGAGTGGTGAGGTCCTGTGACTCAAGAGGTGAAGAACGGGCTTACCACTTCAGAGGAAACTTCAGGCTACTCCTCCCTCAGGGCTTCTGTTCCTCAAGGACAGCAACACCTCAGCCGCCTGCTGGTTGAAGGCCAGAGAGCCACTAAGAGGAACTAATGACTGGGCAAGCTTGCACTCACTCATGTTTACAGCAAATTCCTCCACAGACCTCCCAACCTCGGCTGCAGGCTCAGCGTGTTTAATTATTTACATGATAATGGATGGGCTAGGAATTGTTTGCCCTTCAAACAGCTCACCGAGGACAGCAACTGTGTCTCCTGGTTTCATTTGTGGGTTCTTTCCCGTGAGGAGGAAGGCATTTCATTCAATTTTACTGGAGACAGAAAGGTAGGGAAAGTGCTGCATTAGCACAAGTCCCAAATGGCTTCCATTTTGAATTAAAAAAATACGCCGACTTCTGGGTTCCTTATGCTTCCCACAAGCTCCCTATGTACAGGAACCATGGAAGAGACCCAAGTCACAATTAATCCTTTTCTGGGTAACATGGGGAGTCCCTCCCTTTTCTGTTGTCAGGATGACTTGGGTTAAGAAGGAAGTGATTCTGGAGTCCAACACCTGGGCTTGAATCCCAGATCTGCTGTTTCATCGCTATATGTTTTTGGATATATTTCTTAATCACCGTGTTCTTCTTTTTCTCCATCTGTAACAGTGCCATCCCCTCCTGGGGTTGTGGTGAGGACGAAATGAGTTAGTACATGTCTGTACAGGTATGCCTGGTAGTGTCCAGCTCTGCTTGGTGAGTTTTCTGTTCCTCAAAGCCAAATGCATTCCAAACTGATAGAGAAATTCAAGTGCAATAACAATTTTCTATTCTGCCTTTTCATTTAAGAGTTTATCATCATCACTTACAGAGGTGCCTCCAAATTTAAAGTTCTCTGTAGGGTGGAAATGAGAGTCTTCAAGTAATTTTCAACATTTAAAAAAGCCTAGTGATATTATTATGTTTCACTGAACTGAATTAAGAATCTATTTTTTTGCTTTTGTTAGGAATTCTAGCAAAGTAGCTTGTCTCGGTTTGATCATAAAGGTATGAATCTTGCAATTCTATGTCTTTGAGTATTTCTTAAACGAGTAAAAGTAATGAAAGGCATTCTTTTCAAGTAAATAGGACTTTCTAAACTTTGGGATTTAGATGGGGAAAATTGTAAATCCTCCTTGGTAAGAAAGCAGTTTGGAAACTTCTGTTATACTATTATGACATATTGCCATAATCTTCATGACTTTATTATGAACTTATCACATAGTCATTTAATTAGCAATTTTGACATAAAAGTTTTTACCTTTTTTTAAGTAAGTTTTTTTCATGGTTGTAAAATAAAGACAACTGCAGAAGAAAATGTATAAAACAAGAGGAAGTATGTTGAAGAAACTAAAATCGTCTAGTAATTGGGCCTCTGTGAAATCATCTTTATTAAAATGTCCTTCTGATATTTGCTTTTTGATACACAAATACGTATATGTGTGTATGTCTGTGTACATGTATGCATCTGTGTATGTGTACTTGTTAAATTCAGATTATTATTAATGATCTACTCATTTTTCACTTAACATCACAAATATTTTCTCATATCATTAAAGATTTAGAAAATATTGTGTTTAATGATTCTATAGTTACCCCTTATTTTATTTACCAAATCTGTAGAGTTGGACGTTTACCTGGTTTCTAGTCCATTTGTTCTTTTGGCAAAATAGTTAAGAGCATGATTTCTGCAGATAGGCTGCCTGAGTTCAGATTCCGTTTATACTTTTTCCAGGCTGTGTGACCTTGGTTAATCAATTTAGTTGTCAATGCCTCAGTTTCCTTGCCTATAAAATGGGGACAATGATAATACATATCTCATGAAGCTTTGTGAGGACTAAATTAGTCGATTTGTACAAAGCATTTAGAAAAAGGCATGTAATAAGCACTCCATCAATGTCATCTATTGTAGTTATTGTTGTGGTTGTTATAAACAACGCTTTGAGAAATAAAATCCAAATTTTAGCTTTGATTTATGATTATGTCCTTAGGATACATTATTAGAAAGATTATTAGTGGAGCAAAGGTCTTAGGTGTCATTTTTCCAATTTGTGCACTTTAATTCATGCACAGCTTTAGGAGGAGCCAGCTGTACCTGTTTGTAAATCATTGCAAATATTTTTACTTTTACTTTGAGAGACGTGGAGAGCCACTGAAAGGTTCTGAGCAGAAATGAGATATGATCCGGTATATGATTTTGGAAGTCCAATGTGCTATCCATTGTGCCAGAGAGCCAGTAAGTATATGATATTAAGAGATCACTCTGGCTAACCATGGGGTCCAATGGCAGATCCAATGGTGGAAGACCAGAACAGAGTCTACTAGAGTAGTCCAGGTGAGAGGTGATGGGGATTTGTACTGGAGTCGGTGTGGTGAGTCAGAGAAGGTGAGATTCCGGATATATTTTAACATGTAAAGCCATCAGGATCTGCTGGTTGGCTATGGGATGTAAAGAAAGAGGAGAAACAAGAATCCATTCAAGACTTTTGACTGGAGCCATTGGAAAGATGGAGTTGCCATCAAGTGAGATGAGGAAAGCTGTGGATGGACCAGATTTTGGGGTGAAGATATGGTGCTCATATTTGAAATTCTTGGGTTTAAAATGTTTATTAAACCTCTAAGAGGAGATGTCTAGTAAGAGTATTTGTAGCTGAGTCTGTTTTGGGGACTCATTGTATAATTGATAATCCTCCAAATAAACTTTCAAGTTTGTGAAAAGATACATAATAAAAATGTACTAATTTGAACTTTACATATGTGTTATTAAAACCCAATAATTATTGCACCAATTGTTTTGTACTTAGAACAATAAAATATTTTAATCATTGACATTGTTTAGAATTGCTGGTTCACAGTAACAATAAACAGCAGACTATCTTTTGTTCAGTCTTATTATTATTTTAACATCTTTATTGGAGTATAATTGCTTTATAATGGTGTGTTAGTCTGCTGTATAACAAAGTAAATCAGCTATACATATACATATATCCCCACATCTCCTCCCTCTTGCGTCTCCCTCTCACCCTCCCTATCACACCCCTCTAGGTGGTCACAAAGCACTGAGCTGATTTCCCCGTGCTATGCGGCTGCTTCCCACTAGCTATTTATTTTACATTTGGGAGTGTGTATATGTCAATGGATTTTAAATCCTCCCTCGTATCTTTAACACTCTGACAAGATTGCTCCCACTGCCCCTGCACCTTTGGAACACTGTTGTTTGTAAGGATTCACCTTGCAGGCTCTACCAAAAGCTGAATTTATGGTGAAGTTAATGAAACTTAAGCTGCAGGGCCTGGAAGGGGAAAAGAAAAAGAGAAATAAAAGTAAAGTGTATTAACAACACCTTCTCTTCCTATCAGGTCTCAATAGACAATGTAGGGATATGGCTGAGGGGAAACTGATTTGCGAGAGTGTCAGTTTGGTGTTGCTGGAATATATTTAGAAATTCATAGTTATTTCTTGTGTAGGCATGTTTATGCAAATGCCCTGCATTGTAATAGCCAGGGTTATAATTCACTGACTCACCTGCTATTGTGATGCCATAATGTAGTGACAGAAGATTCTCATATCCTGGTTCTCAGTAGGGACCCTAAAGGGGAAACAGTATGTGAAGGGTACAGGACCAGAAGTTAGTCTGTAAAAAAAAAAAAATTCCCTCTCATCATTTATGTAACATTTTAATGGAGAATTCAATCTTTATTGATACCTACTCAAAAATAAAAATTCTATCCTGACAGGAATTCACTCAATAATGCACCATATATAATTATAAATGAGCCATAAAATGCAATTCTTTTCATATTTTTTATGACTTCAATAGAAATTATTCCACCACCAAAAAGCAAGTTGTAATACATATTTTTCTCAAGTCATATAAAAGGAAGAAAGGAATTTCCTATTGCAATAATGAGTAGACTTGTGGATTGTTTGATAATTCAATTAATGATGAGAAATAAGTAATATAAACACATTGGAAAAAATTTAAATTTCTTGTTGATGTGATATAAAATACTGACATGGATAACTTAAAGTTCAGATATTCCACTACTGCCTGAAATCAACAGCAAATAGGTTAGTCAGTGTTATCAATTAAAGAGTATTTAAGATTTGTCATTGAGCAAGACAATTTGAAATACCCTGGAATGTTAAGCTTTCATACATGAAAGAAATTTGGCAATATGTAATCCTACAAACTTATATGACGTTCTCAATGAAATGTTTTAGAGATGAATTTCACTTTTTAAACTAAGAATACTACAGACAAATTTTGGTCAACCATAGTAGATCCAACTACATATTATTTTTATTCTCTCTATGAAACATAATAAAAATGACTGCCATATGAAGAAGCAATAAAAAAACATACAGCCAAAGTTATAGGGGAAAATCTTATAGATGTGCACCAGACAGCAATGTAACAAAAATATTATAATATTTTTCTTGGTTTTTATAATGTTCGTGTTAATTTCCACCATTTAAAATTTTATACTTTGTTTTATTTTTCACTTAAATTAATATTAACCTTTGTACCTGATTTTGTACTGATAATACTGCATCCTTCTCCCCCACCCTTTTATTTTCCTTAAAGAAAGCCCTTAAAATTGTCTATGCTTCAGAAGTTCTGTCTCTTTGAAAAATTTTTATTGAAATATAGCTGATTTAACATGTGTTAGTTTCAGGTATACAGTAAAGTGATTCTTTTATACATATATATAAGTATATATATTCTTTTTTTATATTTTCTTCCATTATAAGTTATTACAAAACACTGAGTATAGTTCCCTGTGCTATATAGTAAGTCCTTGTTGGTTATCCATTTTATATATAGTAGAGTGTATATTTTAATCCCAAACTCCTAATTTATCTTTTTCCCCCCCTCCTCCCCTTTTGTAACCATAGGTTTGTTTTCTATATCTGTGGGTCTATTTCTGTTTTGTAAATAAGTTCATTTGTATCCTTTTTTTAGATTCCATATATAAGTGATATCATGCTATTTGTCTTCCTCTGCCTGGCTTATTTCACTTAGTATGATAATCTCTAGGTCCATCCATGTGGCTGCAAATGGCATTATTTCATTCTTTTTTATTCCCGAGTAGTGTTCTATATATATACACACACACATGTATATATGTATATATACTACATCTTGAAAGGTGTTTGCTTGTTGTTAAGGAGATTCATTTAATCATAAAAGAGTCCTCATGATCCCAGCTACTCAAGCTGGTGGTCAGTGCATCTGGTTTCAAAGAATAAAACAAGAAGGGTTTTCACACAGATTCCATAAGCACATCTGTTTTTTCTAAACCGGATTAAAATGTTTGCTCTTCATAACTGCTGTGATAGTTTTCTTCTCTGATCACTTATCTTTCTTCCTCTCAATGACAATCATTGCTTCCAGCATTGTTTTTGTCCTCATTAATGGAAATATGGTCATGTATGGATCACACTGAAACTCAGAAAACTCCACTCTTGGACCAAACGAATCAGTGAGGCATTGAACTGCCCAGGGTCATCCTGAGGATTTCAAAACAGAGGCAGCAAAAGCCAGCACCTGGCTATATTATATTAAACCCAAAGACGTCTTTGGGTCTTTTAACTGTCTGAAAGTTCCTTGAGTATCATATAAGTAGAAATAAATTCTGGCTGCTAAAAAAAAAAGAAAAAAAAATGTCGATGCTTCAAAACCCAGATCTGCCTCCGCCACCATCTTGTCGTGAGGCAGTGTCATCAGAATCCACAAGATTAGAGGGAAGCAGGGATTGAGTTGTGCTCTCAGAGTCTTCTGTGGCTTTAGTGAAGTGAGGAAGGTATCCAGAAGTTCCTGTGTTCTCTGGGTGTTGACTGGTGAGCTTGCCGATGAGGGGGCTATGGTGGGGAGAGGTGGCCGAGGCTCTCAGTGCAGACCACTTGGTCCAAGGATGGTGCAGGACTCACAGACTCACCTGGGAGACCATGGCACTAGGTAGCACAGAAGTGGGATCCAGTCACCCAGGGCTGGTGGCTGATGGTCCTCAGACCTTAGAGGAGAGAACCAGGTCCAGATCATGTGTCCCTCTGCCATCTACCATCACCAGTCCCTGCTCCACGTGACCATATCCAGCCCCCTTCCCCAAACCCCAGGCGCCATTTTGGAGAGGACTGCAGGGATGAAAAGAAACTTGACCATGGGAATAAAGATGCAGACCTACTAGAGAATGGACTTGAGGATACAGGGAGGGGGAAGGGTAAGCTGGGACAAACTGAGAGAGTGGCATGGACATATATACACTACCAAACGTAAAATAGATAGCTAGTGGGAAGCAGCCGCATAGAACAGGAAGATCAGCTTGGTGCTTTGTGACCACCTAGAGGGGTGGGATAGGGAGGGTGGGAGGGAGGGAGACGCAAGAGGGAGGAGATATGGGGATATATGTATACATAGAGCTGATTCACTTTGTTATACAGCAGAAACAAACACACCATTGTAAAGCAATTATACTCCAATAAAGATGTAAAAAGAAACTTGAAAAAATGAACATTTACCCATTGCTTGAAGAAACAGTGTAAACTGCTGACTTGCACTACATCTAGGGTGCTCTTCCCAACTTCTCCGTATGTATAGATGGCTTTGTGAGAGATTAGTGACCCAACTGAGGCGTGAAGGCACTCATTTCCTTTGTACATCCGAGTGAAGTGTGAGTAAGCTTGCAACCCTGCCTTACTGTCCAAGAACAACCTTGCCACTCCCCGTGGAGGTCAATAAGGAAAGAATTAGTAGAACAGCTACATGGGGAATGTGGATCGTCTGAGATTTTCACCTACTCCTAACTGGCCACCTTATCCTAGCAGGAATGGCTTCTGCCTTCCAGTGTCATGCCAGAGAATGAGGCCAGGGCTGCAAGTGTTCCTCCTGTAATGCATCGTCTGTTTCAGAGAAGGGGATTGTGATTTGCCTCGCAGAGGATCTCAGCAGTACTTGACTGGCCCAGAGGTAAATAGGGGTTAAGTTACTTAACCCTGTAACCCACGAAAGTCAGTGGGGGCAGGGCAGATGGGCCAAGCAACTTGGCACAGAGCTGACCTGTCATCTACTCCCTTTCCAGGATAGTTTTCCTGGGTGACACAGGTGCCAATGAAAGTATGCATAATGAAGGTCACTCTTGGCTTCTAGTCTGGACTCATCATCCCGCCCCCATCCCACCCGACCTTCCTCCCCATCTGCACCACAGCCAAGAGATATCCTGCAGCTTGACTGAAACAGACACTAAATCAGACCCAAGCTGCATAAACACGACGCCGCAGGATGCAGCAGGTACTGTCAAATGTCCAAGTGTTAACATCGGAGAGATTATGAGAAATTCCTTTCTGATTTAAGCAAGTTCTTTTTATGGAAGCCAATGCATTTCAATTAAATGTGCAAAACTGCCAGAGCCTGTAGGACATATAAAATAAGGTAGACTAATAAAGTCATAAGGTATGTTAGTAAAATCCAAGGTGTTTGTGTGAAGGAAATCAATGATTCAAAGAACTCACACTTCTGTTGTCTCTGAAGGGGAGGAATGTTTCAATAGGTGTGAGTGAGTCACTTCAAATACAAGTCCAGACTTTCCAGAATTTTATGTGCATAAGTGCGATGTTATTGCAGGAGTTCTCACAAAGAAGAATGATGATGAGGCCCATTCACTTTCTCAGAAGATTTATGGAACAATTAATCAATTCAGACCAATGTATTTAATTTACCATGCGTGGTACCCAAACAACATTAATGACCAAAGAAGGGGGATTCCTGGTTAGTCACACTCAGCTCATTTAAAGAGCTTAGATGCCACCTCCCAGGTGAACAAGGGGTTTCTCTAAAAGAAATAGCTCTATTTTACACAGAGCACCCCCACATTACAGCATTTAGCTTCAACATTTGTGAGATAAACTCTTAATGCTGTTTGGCTTCCAAGTTAACCTCAGGGTGACTCTCCTTTAGACATAAAAATCTTTGCTGGCTATTTTCTTCCCTCCTAAACTCCCCTAGGTTAGACAAACAGTTTAGTTTGAAAAAAAGGTAAAGAAAAATAAAGAAATCCCTTAAGGCAGCTTATGGAAGTTTCATGCTTAGTGTAAATAAAGGACAAAATACAAATGGAGAACTAGAGGGAGAGGGGCAGTGAGGGTTCAGAGGCTAACAAAAGCCAGCAGCCCCAAACCAAACAAAGAAAGTTCTTTTGTTCCAGTCCCATTAAAGTCAGTTTTTGCACAATCTTTTTCTTCTCTTATTGTACATAAAACTGATGGCAAATATATATTTTAAAACAACCTGTGTTTTGACGATGCTTGTGTAGTGTCTGTATGTGTGGCGCGGGAGTCTTGCTGAAGGTAAGAAATCTGGTTCATGGGGAAAATGCAGGTGGGCAGGTTGGTCTGGGCAAGCAACTGTCCAATGAGGATGCTGCAGCCAAAAGGTCTACCTCCTGCTGCTTCTCCTCTCCGACAGCTCCCGGCTTGATATTTCCTCCTCTGTCTGCTAAAGGAAACACCCTCAAGATAAACTCAAGAACTGCCAGAACTGACACCTCCTGTAGCAGTTAAGTTTGGGGAAGCCATGAGATGCCAAACTCAGAGTGAATTCTTCCAGGATTTCTTTATTTGTGTGCTCATGGATTCTTGCCTCAGACATCCAAAGATGCCTTTTTATGGAGCTAAAGACTTACACATAGTATCTGTAGGAGTAATTGGGAGAACATAACCTCTGGGAAGGGGAGAAGAAGATTTTATATTTTAAAGGTCTAAAGTGAGCAGGGTTAATTTGAAAGTTTTGAACGGTGCTGAATGATGGGAATCTGGCTCAGGCCAGAGGCTGCTTACTCCAAGAAAAAGGCTGGCTTTCCTAAGCCTATTCTTTGGGGTTTATTGCTATGTGATTTTTTTTTTTCTTTTCTGTAATCTCTTCAACAAAATGGGGATCAGAAAAGGAAAAGGAAACCTTCACAACGCAAACTGGCCCCTGGGAGCCAGGACTGATTAATGGACAATTTTATGGCTCATTTGTAAAAAGGGAAATTCTAACAGAGCTCTCTGTTTACTTTGCTCCTACGATTCATATCAAAAAGACAGAAGGCAGAGATGTGGGAGGGTGGGGAGCATTTTTAGATCTTCCAACCCTCGATAGCTCGGCTAAAGAGAGCAAATAGATGACGGGCATCAGAGCATTAATGAGTCCAAATTACCTGGGGATTTGTTACAAATAATGATTGTCACTAAATGACAAAATTCCAGCACATTTTTCGTGTTCCTTCTTTGGTAGTGTAAACTCAAGTTCAGATGAAACATTGGAAGCTTAAGGCTGGATTGCTGTTTTGTCTTCCTCTCCCACAGCGAGCGCTGTTATCGCAACGGTGGCTTACAGACTTATCAAGCCTGGAACATTTATAAGTGCAACTGTGTATGTGTGTATATGTGTGCAGAGGTGTGCATGAGTGTGTGAGTATGCTTGTGCATGCAGATATGTTAAATCTTTGTTAAGCTGGATTGATTCTCTCTACTCAGCCCATCATAGTTCAGTCCAAGGACAAGGGCTGTCCGCCTCATCCATACATGAATGAGTGTTATGCTGGTTCTGGGTCTTCTAAGTGCAAATTTCAGAAAGGACTAGTTTAGGTGCTAGAGATGGGTACTCCCCACCTAGTAATGCAGGCCTGGCTTGAATTATATTTAAATCTGTGTTTTTGGAGCTCAGTCTTGCTAAGTAGTTACTCTATGTTCTTTCTCTAATTCAGGCAAAGTGATAAAAACCTCAAAACTCATAAAATAATAATCCAGATACAACTAACTCGAATGCACAGAAGCTGCATAGTTTTACCCTGCAGGCTACACCAGGGCAGGTGTCTGCAAGGGCTCTCCCATCTTCCATTCTGTACAAACACCTGCACACACCAGATGCACAGCATAGAGTTTGTGGTATATTTCGCCCCAGTTTCTCAAGTCTGGTGAGCGCCTATATGTTGTTTCACAGAGGCTGCCCTCCTGGGAGCTTCTCTCTAGCTGTATTTTTCCCTGGCATCAGGGTTGCTGTATGGGTTCTTTTTACTGCTGGCAGGTTGCATTTACACATGAAAAGGGCATCTCTTATTGTAGGAATCAGTGTCTTCCAATTACAAGTGATGAAACCATGCCTCAAACTAGTTTTAAAAAAGTCAAATGGATTCGCTGATTTTAGTAACTGACCATCACACCTGGCAGAGGTAGGTGTTCACATGATGCCACTCGGTGCCATCTTCTCTTTCTGAGATCTGCTTCTTGTGACTTGGCTTCATTCTATCCACAAGCTGCACCAGGAATGCAACACCGCAGGGGAGGAGTGCCAGCAAGTAGCCAGGTTCACCCTCCCCATTACAATATATAAAAGCCCTCAAGGTGCCTCATGGCCCTTGGGTCGTGTGATGATCCTTGAAACAATTTCAGTGTTAGGCTGGGGGTGGCTTACTATGGTTGGCCTAGCTTTTGCCCTTGGCATTTTCTTGTCTCCTCCAAGAAGAGGAAGGAGAAAGGGAAACAGAACCAGTAGCCACTGTTAACCATCACCATTCAATTCTGCACCCACCAGCACCTCATTCTTGGTACCACTGATAGCAAGAGATGCGCTGGAAAAAAAGGCAATGAACGTGTACCAAAAATCTTTAAAACAGAGTTTCACGCCACAGTCTTTCTGAAAATACACAGAAGAAACTGGTAATGGAGCTGTCTCTGAGGAAGACAACTTGGGGACAAAAGGTGGGAAAGGAGACTGACTTTCCACTGTGTTCCTGTTTTTTACTTCTGTCTCACCAGGCCCTTGAATTACTTGTTAAAAACAGTAAAAAAGATATGGGAAAACCTACAAAGATCGCCTCACATAAAGGAATTTACTCAGATAATTTATATAGAGTTAATACAAAAGGATAGGTCTCATTCTATTGTCTGTATAGCACAAAAGGGGAGGGAGTTTAAGATTATGATTCCAATAATCAAATTGGTTAAAATAATGTTTTCACAGATTTTTAATAAAATTTTAAAATGCACGTGAAATGTCATAAAAGAGCAACACATGACTGTATAGATCCTGAATTTTAATTTCATAAAAATAAGGTATATCAGTGAAAATAGCCAAAACCCAGAAAATATGAACATGATAGTGTCTGGGTGGTGGCGTGTAAAAGTGAGTTTTATTTCTTTCCTTGTATTTTCTAATTTCTCTCCAATGAATATTAAACTACAAGCAGACAATAATTAAGGTCAAAAAATATGCTTAAGTACAGTAAGTGGCAATTTAGGTTTCTATTTTAAAAAAGTATAGCTTAAGTCTCTTCCTTTCCATTGTTTTTGCCCTCCAACTCTCCATTATAAATAATGGCAAGCAACAGTTTCAGTCCCTACTCTTTGCTGTATGTTATTTCATTATTTCATTCATTAAGAAATATGTGATTCAATGTGCTTGTAAAGTAAAGGGAAAAATGAAGGACTTGGTAAACTCCTGTTTCTACCCATGCCCCAGCTCCACCTTCAAATCCAAATGGTTATAAATCACCCGTCCCCTGAATAATTTTGAAAGCGTTGTTTTCCCCCTGCTTAAAGTAATTAAAAAACTAATCATTTCTAAGAAAACACTAAAATATTCAATGCATGCTGGGGTCTTTTCCTGGAAAGGCTTCACAGTGAATAGTTGTAGTGAGTCTTTGCTATTTAACAAACAAGCTTCGATATTGGAGTATTATTAAGAGGCAACGTGAGCTTATAAGGGCATTTCATGACTTCTGCTGTTACAGCCAGGGAGCCTATTTTTCCCTCCACACTTGAAAGCAATGCAGATTAATTTTGGTGGGAGTTGGGCATGTGTATCTAGGGGAGAATAACCCTCTAAGTGTATAATTAGTAATCACACACTTGTTTCTAGGTCCTGACTTGTAGAGGTCCATTTTGCTTTCTCCAGTTAAACACAATGACTACACTGAAAAAACCCCATCTTTCTAGAGCCAACTATTTGACCTGATTTCTTTATATAGTATAGTTTGGGGGTACTGTGAGGTTTTCTGACACTTTTTTTTCTACCCTGGCAATAAGTTTACACCTCAGGTATTTAGACTGTGGGATAGAATTTTCCTATATGGCCCATTGGATGTTGGGTAACAAACCTAGTTTGTATCCCCCAAAAGGGTGTTGATAGCTGGGCTTATTAAAGGACCTCTAGGAGCACTGTATATTTTACTTGTCCTTTAAGACAGGACTGACCCCCAGCCTCTTCTCATAAGTGTCTCATCAGGTTTTGTAATGACAGGCACCGTGGATGTGGCCTTTAGGAAGTCATATCTACAGAGGACTCCTCACACAGCTGGGGCAAAGAATGTCCCATACAGGTCCCCCGGGGTGACGCATAGAACCCAGTGGCCATTTACTCCAGCTCCCCCAGTTTTCTGCCATTTGGAAGGCAGGATTGGAGGGGAATCAGCTCCTCAAGAGGCTTAAGATCCCTGTTTTATGTTTCCACCCTACATGCTAAGCCAGTTTGAAGAGAATTATACCAGTAAACTCAAGCTTGTTGAGTTGATTCCAATATAGACCGATTCATTTCTCCATATTTCACGATTGACAACCAATGCAAAGCTCTCTGCATTGATTTTATATCCACCAACTAAGCTCCTTGTTGTTTCATAGTTTAGAAGAGACCTTTTGGGGTGTTCCACTTGCCTCCTTTAAGATGGAATATGTGTGCCATGAAGAGAAATTGTGCACTGATGAATTCAGGTGTACAAAATAGAATTTATTTCTAAATTACTGAGGTCTACCAAGCTCACAAGATCCCATTTCTGCTGTGTCAGGGAACATAGTTTTGCCAAATCAAGGTCACTCAATCATTTGGGGTTGAAAAGTCACTCACTCTGGAGTAGCTGCCCAATCAATTCAGTATCTCTTCCCCCTAGACCTTTTGCTTCTAGGTTGAAGGCAGGCTTGCATTGGTCCTTGCGCGTCTTCCAACCTGCCAGCCCTCTGGGCAGGTAACCAGTCCTGCAGGTCCTGTCATCACCCTTTACTTGTGTGGCTTCAGCTAGTCAGTACTCCTGCTGTGGCCACGTGTGTTGAGTTGAAGCACTGTCCCCTTCTGGTCCCAACACCAGGGTCAACTACTTCTGGGTCTTCCATATCCTTCTGGCCTTCGTGGAGGCGCAGAAAGCTTTGGTCTGCTTCATTCTGCTGCTCCGTGGCCAGGGACTCTCAGGCCCTCCTTTAGGTAGGTCTGCCCTGTCAGCCTCTCTCCCCCACTACAGGAGAAGGGCTTGGCTCTTCTAAGAAGGGAGTGACTTTTCTAGGAAAAATTCTCTTTCTCTGGCTAACTTTTATTCTGTAATCCCACAGATATATTCTGGGGCTTCTTTGATGCCCTCAAACAGGAATCCCACCCCAGGTATCCCACACTAGTCTCTCTTTTCTGCTTTATCTCTCCCTCTCTCTCTCTCTCCTACACAAGAAGATTCAAATCCCCTCATGGGCTGGCCGGAAAACAACTCCTGCATCATCCTGGATTCTTCCCCACACGAAGATTTATGACATAAACGCTTTGCTCTGAGTCTTCCAGTATTGGCTCTTGATATTTAAATCAAGTTTTTGAAACTGCTTCCTCCAAGGGTAGGACTTCTCAAAAACCTACTTCTGCTTAAATAGATGGGGGTAAAAGAAAGTGAACACAAACACATACATGCAGGCACACACAAGATTTTGGATAGATTTTCCCACCACGTTTCCTCATATTTTAAAATTATTTTGGCTCACTGTGTGTGTGTGTGTGTGTGTGTGTGTGTGTTTGTGTGATCAAAATGACTGGTACTTAATTTCAGTTGCCTTTTCAAAATCTTATCTGAGTGTCCATGGAGGGGACTATAAAAGTAATGAAAGCAGATAGGCTGAGCATAATTTTATTAACCTGTAAACTATGTGAGGAAAGACATCAGGCTTCACTTCTGGGGATCCCAGAATCTATCACTTCCCCATCATTTGATCAGGAGGTCAACACCTCCTGGGAATGATGGGACAGAAGTAAATAGCTTTCCACGGCTAGAGCAATGGGTATCAGCGTGAAATTCGTGTAGAGATGCTGTAACAGCTGCCTGTAAGCCACTCAGCCTGGGGTGAGAAACACCATTCAATATGCCTCACTTACATTCTTATCCTTCCCCCATATCTCTTCCCCATAAAACATTTCTGTCCATTCTTAACTAGTCACTCTTTCTTACACACAATCAATGTAGTTTCATGTCTTCGTTCCTTCTACCTAAAATGCAGAAGAAATCTGCTCGAACTTTTCATCAAGCTGCTTAGTCACCTCTCCCAGGGAACCTTCCCTAAACTTACCCTCTGGACAATTGGGTTCTTGCTCTTCTGTATTCCCATCACCCCCGAAGTAAACTCCCACTGTGGGATCTATTGCATCATTTAATAGAGGTTTGTTTATGTCACAATATCCCTCAGCAGATGCTGATCCCTTTGAAGGCAGAGATGGAGGCCTTGTCAACCAGGACCTTGCAATGAATAGCACAGTGTGGGCACATAGCTGTGCCCTGTATTTGAGAAATGAATGACTTTCTATAGATGGAAGAGACCCAAAGAAAATAAACAAAATCAAACAAAACAGGCAAATCTAAAAGATGACTTTGTTCATAGAATGTTTTTCTTACAAATAATCCAGAACTTAATAATCACTGAACCAGAATCTACTGGTGTGAAGGGAATAACTTGCTCATGTTGTAACAGACATATTAATTTGGGGGGGATATTAAGATCCATTTAGATTTTGATTACACAATTCCAAAATTGCTTGCTAACCTCCTGGGCAAATCAGTAAAACCTGGGAGAGTAACTCCTTATATTGGAGAGACGCCAGTCTAAATTACTGAAGTTTAGTTATTTTTTTATTTTTAATGAAGTTTTGTAATTTTAAGATCACTGAACTACCATGTCTGCATTAATGAATAAATAATTCTCATTGGGAATCATCCAGGGACATTTCTGGTAAGTAAGTGTATATATACTCTACTAGTTCAACAAAACCAAGAAAAGAGTTTGTTCTTTAAAAACCACCTCACAGAAATCTCATTTATACAGTATTATCTTGCTTGACAATAGTATTGTTTTGTTTGCTTTTGCAACAATGCAAAGGTAAATTTTAGTTCAACCGACGTTAACTTAAACCAATTTTCTTAAGAGCAGGGTATAAATTAATGAGGTCTTATTTTATCTGGTGGAAATCAGCCTCCTTTCCTCTTTTACATGTTCTCTCCCCCAAAATGGTTGTGTGTGTTTTTATAGTCAGCTGTATCATTGTTTATTATCCTCCCAGATCCTGCAGTGGAATCCGTCTGAAGTAAAAATTTAATATGTCACATTATCTGCTCTGAACTTTCCAGTGGCTCCCCATAAAATTTGCAGCTTATCTTACTGGCCTCAGTTTTCCCTTCATGCTCCACCTCTACCCATCCCTCCTCACAATCACTTGCAATTCCTCAAAAGCCCTCCTGCCTACCCCTGCTGCTCCTTGTGCCCGGAAGACTCTTGGCTCTCTTTGCACCTGGCTACCTGCTACACCTGCATTACACCAACGTCAGCTCATGTCCTTGCCCGGGCAGCCCACTTTGCTTCGTTTTCCCATGTCTGGATTAGGTGACCCACCATGCTCCCGATAGAACTTAACCATACTGAACTCAAGCTGCTCACTTCCCTGGCTCCCTCTCCACCAGGATTTGAGGTATTTGAAATAGGACCCTTGTGTCATTAATCTTTGTATCACAGGTGGCCTATGACTATGACTGATCATTGTAGGCTTCAAGCGTTTGTTGAATGAATACATGAATGGACTCTTGCAGGCTTTAAAGAATTAAGATACCATCAAGATTCCACTCCATGGGCTTTGGTAAAATCAGACTCTTCTCCACCTAACTTTGTAAGAATGATTTTTTCTTTACAGTGAAAATAATGAAAAAACATTGCTTTTATTTATATTTTTTAAACATCTCTACTATATCATGGATTTTTCAGGAAGTCAGTGGTTGGTTTCTCACCAGTGAGGGCTGGGTTGGGGAGTTAAGCCATCCAGTGTTCTTTCTGAATTGGCTGACTTCCTGTTTAAAGCAGTATCTGGTCCCCACCTCACTTCCCTCACTTTTCTGGAGGGGATGAAGGAGGGCTTAGTCCATGTTTTACATTATGGTGATTGCATTTAGATTTGCCCTGAGACTCCTGAGTCACTTAAGCCAAGTTGATTGGTCCTGCTCCTAAGAAGACTGAATCATATCATTAACAAATAAACATGTAGACAGGTTTGGAAGGAGGTGGGCTGAGCACACAAGGTCCTGGAAAACGAGCTCTGGCTGAGTAGGGACAGGTCTGGGTTTATGTCAATAAAGGCTCCACCATTACTGGCTGTTTTGCCCTGGCCAGGCCAGTGAACTTCTCTGTAATTTGGCATACTCACGTGTGAAATGAACAGAACCCCTGACTCAGGCTTCTATTAATGCTTATAGGGGATATGAAATTGCCTCGTAAAGGAAAGCGCTCTCTCATCATTCTTAGGCATTCTTTTGTTTGTTTGTTTTATTTTAATCAAAAATTTGTTTCTTTTAAAAAAAATTTTTTTATAAAAAACTAAAAATAGAGGTACCATATGATCCTGCAATCCCACTCCTGGGCATATATCTGGAGAAAACTCTAATTCAAAAAGATATATGCACCCCAATGTTCACTGCAGCACTATTTACAATAGCTAAGACATGGAAGCAACCTAAATGTCCATTGAAAGATAAATGGATAAAGAAGCTGTGGTATATATATATATACAATGGAATATTACTCAGCCATAAAAAAGAATGAAATAATGCCATTTGCAGCAACATGGATGGACCTAGAGATTATCAAACTAAGTAAGCCAGACAGAGAAAGACAAATATTGTATGATACCGCTTATATATGAAATTCTTAGGCATTCTTGATCTCCCTATGCAGATAACCTTTCTCTGTGCTACATGTAACCCTGTGCAGACCTCTTCTGAAGCTGGTTTATAGGGTATTTTATCACTAGACTGGCTGACTGGACAGTGAGCTTTTTCTCACTAGACTGTAAGTTCTTTGACATTGTACCCTACGTGTACACCTAGGTGGAGTTCGTGGAATGAATGAACGCTAATATTAAATCTCAAACTCAGTGTTGATTATTCCATCATCACAGCTTCATTTTCTGGGAATAGGAAAGCTTATTTATTCTTAGATGCAAATGTCCTTGGGGAGAAGGAGAGCACATCTTCATTGTTAGCTAATATTTACAGGGGATTTACAGACTGTCAGCTGAGCTCTGCAAGAGGATGGGTTGTGGGTTGAGCCAGGGATGCCAGGAAAGAACTTAGAGTTTCTGGTGAGGCAGGAAGGCCCTGGGAGCTGGGAAAATGGTCTGTACTTAGGAATCCTATTTTTATCACTGTCCTGGCCACTGAACTTATTCAGGTGTTCTGCTTCTGTCACAGAGCAATTTGATTTCCAGACCTGATTTTGAATGGGTCTGCACTAGGGTGATCTCAACAGAAAGTTCACGAAAGACATTTTCTTTTCAGGATATAGCAATAAGAAAGAATTAATAAGGGACCTTATCTTCCCTTAGGAGTCTAAATATCCCTTATGCCTTCTTGCAGGCTGAATGGTTATACTATTTCTTATTTAAGAAACATTATGCATTGCTTTCATTCTTTTGCAGAGAGAAATGAAGACAAGTTAAAGGGCTTACACTTTTTATATATTTGGTCCTTAAATTCTTATCCTTTCTAAATCCTTTCAGCCTCACCCAGGTGACCTTTGTAAAAGGAACAGCTTAATGCTGCCGGGGAGGAAACAACGGTCCCCTGGCCTCTGCCCACCAAATCCTGGCTTATTTGGGAGCAAGGCTGTGCTGCTTCAGCAGGAAAACTCGGTGGACTCGGATATAATCCTCTGGAGGAAATGATTACGTGCCGTGAAAACTCGAAAGTCTGAAAGGAGGAGATTTTCAGCAAGTAACTCCTCTATGAGTGGCATTAGAAAGAAGGGAAAACAAGAGAAATACTTCAGTTTTGTAGCGTTTCTTTACTGCCTGATCTTTAAGAAAGGCATGGCACTCTCTTCCTTTAGAGGTAGGTGAGTGGTTTTGAAGTTCGAGGAAAAACATGACTTATTGAACCCTGAAGAGGATTAATATGTTGATATTCTAATTTGTGTTCTCTTTAGTCTTTAGTGACTGAAAACTCAAGAGTCAAGAGACAAGACATAGGCGCAGGTCTTGGAGCTTCAGTTTCTTCTTTATCTGCTCTGGAGAATTAGAAGAATTCCCTGTCAACCTCCCAGGTTATAAAAAATTAAGACATGATGTCAACAGCCATGTTAATGTCTCAAAAGTTGGGGATGCACCAGGCAAATTTCTCTACATATGTCATCCCATTTAATCTTGACAGCTACCCTAAAAGGTAAGTACCGATGTTCCAATTTTATGGCTGAGGAAACGAAAGCTCAGAGAGACTTGAAAATTTCCTCAAGGTCATATGGTTAGTTAGCGGTCAAGTTTCAAACAGGTTTTCCTAGCCTCCAAGCCAGTGCTCCAATATTCTACACACCAAGGGTCCAGAATGGAAAACAGCACCATTATCAAGAAGCAGCATAGTCCATGTGAGGCTGAACTATTAGAAAATAGAAATGAATGTGTATTTTCCCACATTGGCAGTTTACAATGTAAAGAGAGAGCATACATGTGGATAGGCATCTAAAAAGCAGACTGACATCATCCAGACATAGGATTTTATTACATCATTGTACCCCAATCTTGCTCTCCCAGTGAAAGTTTTTATGGGAGAAGGTGACCAATTTCTTCTTTTCTAGCAAATAAATAAATAGATAATGAAAAAGGAAAATGAAGACTAGAAATTGAAATCTTTTCCTTTTTTAAATAAAATTAATGCTTATCATTTTAAATATATGGAAAACAAAGAACAGTATAACCAAAAATTAAAACTCACTAGAAATCCTCCCAACAGTCAATAATTTGTTGTTTTTGTATAGCTAATAGCATGTTGTATTTGTGTTTTTTATTCGAACCTTTTCATTTTGCTGCATACTATAAGTGTTCTTCCATTTTCTTAACAAATTTTTTGTAAACAATTTTAATAGCTTCTTTATTTTCCATCATGTAACTGTATCATAATTTAATTAGACTTTCTCCTATTTTTTAACATGTAGGTGGTTTCTATTTTTTCTCACTTGTATAAATAACACAGTGAAGAGCATGTATTGTTACTTTTTGTTTTGATATAATTTCAAACTTGGAGAAAAATAGTTGTAAGCATATTACGAGGAACTCCCATATAACTTTTACCTAGCTTTATCATTGCCATCCCTCTCTCTCTCTATGTCTCTCTCTCTCACACACACACACATATGTATTCAAACATGCATACTTTTTTTCTGAACAATTTGAGAATAAACTATCCCTTTACCCCAAAACACTTCATTGTGCCGTTCCTAAAAACAAGAACTTTCTCCTACATAAACACAGAACAATTTTTAAAAGTTGAAACTTTAATGTTGATATCATACAATTGTCTAATCCACAGTCCATTTTCAATTTCTTTTTTTTTTTTCCAGTGTAGGATCTAATCCACCATAGTGAAGAACATTTTTATGTGTGACACTTTATTTAAATTTATAATGATTTCTTTACACTAGATTCTTAAAAGGAGGATTATGAGGTTATAAGACATAGACATTTTTATGACTGGTGATATAAGTTGCTGAAAGTGGTGGTCATCTGACCAAAAATCTAGGAAAGTACTCATGAGACATAATGAACATTAACTATAATCATTAAAAAGCAAAACAAAACTTCACATTCTCTTATTTTATTTTACTTTCTCTGATTTCTAGAGATTAGAAATATTTTTCTTTGTGTTTACTGGCCTACCATGTTCCTCCTTTTATGAGATAATTGTAGTCTCACCCCTTTTTTCAATTATAAACTTTAGAATTTATCTTATACATTCTTTATATATTAAGGATATTATTATCTATTAATCATATATGATAGTAAATAATTTTGCTGAGCTGTTTGCCTTTGGGGAATTCCTTCTTTAAAGTCCTCATAGCATGACCATGGGAACTCCTTAAAGCTCTAATATTTAGATACAATAATAGAAGAAATGAAAAAGACAGATCTAAAGAAAACATTCTAGAATTGAAAAAGTTTCTTAGTCTCAGCTGGAAATAATCAGCATCTAGCCGAGGGCTGTGATTACTTGAACAGAAAAAAAGAAAGTACTATAGGAAGAAATTATGATGTTGTACAGAGACCTGCCAGACAGTACAGAGTGAATCAATGACTCTTCTGCTGTGTATGCAGGAACTTGAGATTCCATAACTGAAGAATGGGATGGCACTGCCTGTCTCACAGGGTTAATGGTCTTACAGTGTGAAGTGAAAGAGTAATTGTGATATAATATCCTAGGGATAAGGAAAAACATCTGGGCTATGTTTAATTGTCATGAGAATAGAATGCAGGGGAAAGTTTTATGGTGCATAAGGATATATGTGGGGAATATACTGAGATCATCCTGAATCTATATGCCTGAATGTTATAGCATCCCAGTAAAGGGCTCTAAAGGAGAGAACACTGAGCAGAGAAAGACATTCAAAGCTGAGAGTGGAGATTTAGGGGGAAAATTAAAGAAGATTTTGAAGAAGTAACTAAAGATATCTTAGACAAACCAGGAAGCCAAGCAAATACATATACACTTTGAAAATCATTGATTGATTCTCTTTCATCTGACAAATGTAATAGTATGCCTTTTATACTATTATACATCATCTTGGTGTTGTAAATACAGTGAGAAACAAAATAAATGTGATCCTTTGTTCTCATGGGTTTATAGTCTAGCTGGGAGCACAATAAATGGTCAATTACAGACATCATCACTTAATTAGTTGCGCTAGGGCTAAGAAGGAACACACTGGTTGTACTAAGAGCCTAAGAAGGGACCAGTTCTAACCTGGGGTGTGGGGGAAGCTGGAAGAAGACGTAGCATCCTAGACGATTGCTGGTAGAAGAAACAGGAAATGTTCTGAAAGTATGTTACACACACTTCAGGTTATACAAAGTGTTAAAGTTTAAAATTCAGAAGGATGTGAAATGCACTCATTTATTGGCTGAACAAACTTATCAAGTGTCTGTTACGTGTCAGTTCTGAGAACACAAAAGACATGGTTTCTAGTTCAAATTGCTCCCAGAACTTGGACCCAAGTGAAATACCCCAGTCGGGGCTGCACAGACATTCATTTCTTTTGGTGGCAAGGAGAGAAGACTTCTGCCTGGTCGGCATGTGGTATCAGAGAAAATAGTCTGGGAAACTGGTGCCAGGAGTAGATAAGCCAGCAGGTGGTGAAAACACGAGGGAATGGCAGGATATTCCTAAAAGGGAGCATATAGTTGGGCTTGTAATGATACGATTAGCACCAACAGAGCCATATGGAAAACGGTGAGCAGAATCTGGGCAGGATCCTCACTCCCAACTGTGCCCAATCTGTAACCCATATACAAACCTGTCATAAACCCAGTCCTACCTATGGCCTTGTCCAAATTGCAGGATTGTATTTCTTCTCTCTCAAAGCCATGGAGCAGGTTGAGGAAATAAAAATGGAGAAATGACCTTCCGCACTGACATCGTTCTTCCTTGGCTATCTGTGCAGTCCAGGGAGGTGGGAGCCAGGCTGGAGAGTTTCCAGGGGGTAGATCTGCCCATGCAGACATTCGCTCTGCAGGCTGAAAGGCACATCTGGAGTTTGGGGACTAGTGGGAGGAGAAAGGCGGGGTTCACAGGGAATGAGTTGTCGTGAGGTTTAGAACTAGAAGTCAAGGAGCCGAAGACTAAATGGTTAAACAACCGCTCGTTTGAAATATAAACACAATACTATAGACTCTAAGCATTTTATGAGCAAAATGCAGCTCAGAAAAGCAGATTTGGTGCAGTACTAAATGTTTTAATTTTTTTTTATATGCTCCACCGTAGAGCTTACATTTTCTCATACCTCCAAGGCATAGTCTTTTATGGCTTTGGAGATAAAAGATTTACATTTAAATCATGCTTTCCCCATACCACATTGTAACAATAGCATTTTAAGTTCTACTGTTCACCCTAAGGTCAGAACCCCTTTTTCTGAAAGTCTACATATGCTCCCACCTGAATCAAGTGAGCAAACCCTTTTAGCTTTGAATATCTAAATATTATTTAATAGTGTATGTAAAATGAAATCCAAGTGCCAAGAGTTTCACAACAAAATGGAAACAGGAAAGTGTTACTCTGGGCCTGTTATGACGAGAAAAGACATTGCAGAATTACAGGACCCCAAACCCTGAAGTAGGTGTTATCTGTTAAAGGCTCACATCTCTTTTTTTGAGCCACATGGACCACCAGGGGACTGTGTTCTGGGCTAATAGTCTCTCCTGAAAAGCATGAAATTGACAACCAGACACCAAGACCCTTTATTTCTCTCACTATAGTCTTGAAATTGACTGGCTGAAGAGTCCCTAATTTTTCCTTATGACATTATACCTATGGTGAACAATAATGTATTGTACACATAAAAATTTTAAAGGATAGATCTCATGTTAAATGTCCTTATGACAATTAAAAAAAATTTAAATCATCTCCTAAGCATTATTTGGAAATGGGGTCAGGAGCTGTCTTGTTACTATTGAAGCAAATTCCGGTCCCTATACCCTGACATTGAATTAATTCTCGGAGACAGAGTTTTGGACGAAGCAGAAAAGAATAGCTTTATTGCTTTGCCAGGCAAAGGGGGCCACAGCGGGCTAAGGCTCTCAAAACTGTGTCCCAACCAAGAGGGGGTAGTGAGAAGTTTTATTGTAATGGTTCAAAGAGGGCGTGATCAGCTCATGGACATTCTTCTGATTGGTTGGTGGTGAGGTAAGTGGGAGTCAGCGTCATCAACCTTCTGGTTTCAACGGGTCTGGGGTCTACTTGCTTGTGGGCAGCGTACTGTTAACTTCTCCCACGTAGTGGGGGTTTCAGTATCTGCAAAACAGCTCAAAGATATTGTTATGTGTATCCCTTGAGGGGAACCAGGACCCTGCCCGAAGGCTGTGCTATTGTTTCTTGACTGTTCCTCCCTTGTCTCCACATCCCCTCCCTTCCCTAATTAACAACTTTGAACTTGCCTGTTGGAACTCAGGGAAGGTCACTGAAGCTGAATGAAGTGTATTTCCTGTAATCAAGAAATGGGGGACACAGAAAGGCTTTTGTGCCCGGGAGCCCCAAAGGGTCCTGCTTGGTATCACTATCATTAACATCCATTGCAAAGCCCATCTACCATATTGTTCAGAAATTTGGATGTAAGGAGGAGGGCTGGGATGCATAGACTTTCATAACCATGTATCCTTGTATTCAGGACTATAGGGGGCAAATCTCACAGGGAAACATATTGACTTACATTTTATCCTGTAATTACAATCTCAGTCTGTGGTTTCAAAATTGAACTCATGAGACAAAGAGGGGAAGATAGCTTGCTTCTGTTTCTGAATGTGAGATCAAGTGTCTATGAGAGTTATGTATTCTTTATTTTTAACTACACACAAACTCTCTCTCTTAATCACCTGCAGATGGAGAGTGGGCCAAAGAATGAGGGTGTGTTTCCAAAAGCCCAGAAAGATTGAAGAAGCTAAACATTTACCAATTGACCTTTGCCTTCAAAAATGGTGTGATGGACCAAAGCAGTTAATTGAAAGAGTGCAAAAAAAGAAGCTCAAAAACAAGTCCTATCAAACAAAAGGGGGAAAAGCATCATTTTAAAATGATAGCATGTGTGCTTTATTATTTTTCAATAAATAAGACCTGATGAGGGTTTTTTTTTTTAAGTATGTGAAAAGTGCTTTCATTAACACGAATGTATCAAATTCCTCTAGTTCTAGGGTGTTCTTGGGGTAAAAATCAGCTGCAAATTAGACATAGTTTATTCCTTTGGTTTCAGTGAAATGTGGTACCAGAGGGAGTCTATTACTACATGAAGTTAGAATTTGACCAATAACAGTTACTCCAGCCTCTCTCCTGCTCTAATATCTTCCAGCTAAATGATTTTTTTTAGACCAAAAAGTCTGCTAAGTTGGAAAAGGAAATTGCTTTGTCTACTTTGGACAATTGGTGATATAGCACTTCATCTCAAAGGAATGTGAAGGGAATGTTTAAACTGTAATATTTTCACAGGCAAGGAGCTTCCCAAGGACCTAGAAGATTAAGACTGGATGGATAACCAGTCTTTTTTCAGAGTAAGACTGTCTAGAAAATCCAGTGAAAATATTCTTTAATAGCTGGTTCTGGTTGGACATCACTCCATAGTGCTATCTACCAGAATCATTATCATTTCAGATTAGAGAAAATTTGTATACATTCAAAGTTGCAGAGTGCTATCTGGGGACATCCCTAGGCAAACCATGAAGTGGAAGTATTTTGCCCTGGGTGTGGAATTAAGTCAAGTCTACTTTCTCCCCTCTGTTTTGTTTGTTTTCTGTATTTTTTATGTTCCCTAATTCAACCTTTTCTAAAGACATTTACACATGGGCCAGTAGTTAGAAGAAATGTTTTAGCCTTCAAAACTGAAGACTTGATGGCATATGGAAGTCATGCTATCTATAGATGGCTTACTCACTTTAGCCTAAATTTCCCAGAATATTATTTACATTTTGTGGTATCACAAGAGCCTAAGAAACATCCATGGTGTTTACTTAGCCCCTGGATCGCTTATGAGATGTCCCTTATTTGAATAGTAGTGACACATATTTTCCATGTGACCACAGACAGAGCCCCCCGCCCCACTCCAGTTTTCAGAGTGCATATATAGTATAGAATTCTTACCAGACCTATGAGTATCCCCAGGGCAGAGCAGGCAAAGTAAACATGGATTATTTTTGTCTACCTAACATTCCCTTGGTGTCCAGCTCTTCTTCCATTTTCAATCTATGGCTATATTTAGGGGAGGGTATATGACCCAGGAATGGACACTCAGATTATTCCATTTTCCTGATACAAAGTGATTAGTATTAGTTTCTGAATGGTCATTTGACCCAAACTGAGCAATGAGAGTCATCTCCCAGGTTTAGTTGTCTCTTTCTAAGGACACTATTTTTGCTGGAATTGATAGCTGTGAGGACGATGAGAGCTCAGAGCCACTTGCAACCCTCTCATGAGGAAAAGGTGCTAAGCATGAAGCCAACACATAGCAAAGCAAAACTTACAGGAAGGCATTCATGTCCTAAGGATGTTGCTTCAGACTTTAGATGTGGCTGGGCTTGAAATCAGCCACATATCTGTGCTCCTCAGTACTTTCTAAGCTTAAATTTGTGTGAGTTTGGGTTTTTATCATTGGTGATCAAAGAAGTATTGCTTAACCAAGGACATCATCAGGGGACACATTCATGAAGATGCCAAACAACTGATTAGAGCTGGGGACACAGAACAGATACAATTGCTAAAGCCAAACTCAAGGTGACATTGATGCTACCCTTTGTTGAATGTCTGCCTCATGACAGATGATTGCAGTGTTACAGACACATGCCCTCTTCCACCCCATCTCTGGCTCTTCGCTGATAGGTGATTCCTGATTGACAGTTGGAACACGTTCCTCGAATGGACAGCAAAGTGGAATTTGACACCAAGCTATTTTTTTCTCCTCGGTCATTTAACAGTGCCTGTTTGAACTTGTTCCTCTCTGTCAAGCGTCATTCAAAAATCACCCAATTGTTGGTCCACCCTTGCTCTGCTGTTGATGAGAATGCCATGTGGGCTGGAATCAAAGCCTTGGTGAAATTTGTCTATTTTACATCTGTTCCTGTCTGGGAGCTTAATGAGATGCATGGCATAATGAGATGTATGTCTGGAGTGTGTAATGAGATTCTTGATTCAAGTGTCTAATGAAGCCTATAGCCTAATGAAATGTATGGCATAATGAGATGCATGGCCTGAATGTATGGTACAGATTGGAAGTCCTTTTAGAAAATATCATTAGGCATGCAAAATTTTCTCCCATCTACATCGGCCCCACCCACATTTCTTTGGGATTTTTTTTTAGCTTGTAATTTCTCAATGCCATTGTCATCATCACCATGCATACTTCCCACATCCAAAGCTAGGAGAACACAAGGCATAGGCCCTCACCAAATATGATGTGAAGTCTGAAAACAAAACATAGATAATTTTGCTTCTTAAGGAGAGAAAAATCATATTTTGATTCTTTTCTTTCTTATTTTTTAATGCAACCAACTATATTAATGACCTATCACTTAACAAAAACCCTAAAACTTTGTGGCCTAAAACAATCAGCATTTATTACTGCCCATGAGTCTACTAGTCAACTGGGTGGTTCTTTTGGACTCAGCTAGACATACTAGTGTGTTTGTGATTGGCTACAGGTCAGATAGAGCCTCTGTTGATTGTGACTGAGCTTTCTGACATCTTTGGAGGTCAGCTGCCTATAGGTTTGTCTGGGAAGATGTTGGTTGGGGTAGATGACATCTCGATTTGGTCTCCCATCCTTGACTCATCAACCCGGTTAATCTAATGGCAGAGTCAGGGGACCAAGAGGAGGAGAAGTCTCCAAAGCCTCAAGAGTCCTAGGCTTCAAACTGTCACACTGTTACTTCAATCACATCCCTTTGGGCCAAAGCATTCACAAGTCAAGTCCAGAATCAAGGAATGGGGAAATAGATTCCACCCCTTAAGGGGAGAAAGAGCCAAGTCATGTTGATATAAAGAGCATGAACACAGGGAGGAGGGAAGACTTTTTGCACTTTATCAGCTATAAAGTGGAGAAGAACATATTTACAACCCCCCTTCCATCACTAACAAAAATTGTTATGGGGCAAAGTATTTATGAAAAATTGCTTTTTCTGTAAATGTGAGTCGTCCAAAGGATAATGTTATTGATTATGAATGTCCTAGAAGTCATTTAATGCATCACACTGAAACCCTGTGTCCTATGGGTTGACAATGGATGCTTTCAGTAAATGAAATAGTTGAAGTTCAATCTTCCTGGAAACAAGCAAGGAAAAATACTAGTAAGAATTACTCCTAACTTTCCTTTTAACATTTGGAAAATATCTGATAGTGGAAAGATTAGGGATCTACCTCATCTTTGAATTAAAATCTAGTGGAGTTTTTTCCACTTTTTCATGGGTTTGCTTTAAGAGTATTAAAGATTTCATTCTGCCAAGAACTACCAGTGATTAACCCCAGGCATAAGTTATATGTTACATGAACTGGCCCTAAACTTTCTGAAGAGCTGTGGAGAATTTTAGCACTGAGTGTCTCATTTGCAATAGCCTTTGGATGAAACCCAGGACACTCCTTTGAAAATTTATAGGGACTAGTCTATCCCGCAGTTTAACAGGCAGTCTGATTTTTTTTTTTTTAACATACCCCAGCCAAAGCTTTATCTCCTTGTCATCTCCCAGATTGAATATCCATTATCTCTCAAGATGCCATTACCCTCAGATGCCTCAGATTTATTTGTCTAGCTATTTTATAGAATAAAGGCCTGATAGGGTCCTCTTTAAATACACATCCTAACCACATTTTAGAAACCAGCAGTTGGTCCCTTCATTTCCCTAACTTAACATTATGCTTCTCTAATGCAGGGGGATCATAAATTTCACTCCCAAGTGCATTTTACAATTATGGAAAGGAATGAATCAAACAAAATACTCAAAGATCAGAAATTTTTTTTCCAATTTATTTTCCAGCTGTGCTTTTCTATGCATGGAATAGTTTTCTTAGGTACATACAGATAGGAACCCCTGTGCATATCTTCAATACGTATTTGTAGATGCATTGATTAATTGATTTATTGATTATTTTGATTCAAAATCTGGCCTCGATCTGATTAACATCATCAGCCACTGTTAATCCTAGCTTTACTAGCTGAGTATTTTTTTTAATTTCTTATATACCATGAAACATTTAAGCATGATAGTTTATTATTAAACTGGTAGAATCTAATCTCTGTGTTATTCTACATGATCTATATCATCGTGAACTAGTGGCTCCCAATTAAATACTAATTGTGCCTTTACATGCAAAGTGACCTACAAAATGACAGCAAGCAGTGGTGGTTTCATTATTGTAAACATCTGCTCAAGTCTAGAAAGTTCTCTGAAACACACTGAGATTTGCCTTACCTAAGTGAACTGTCTATCCTGATGAAATTCATCAGTTTGCTACCCAATCTCCACTTCACTGTGTGCTATGAGGAGTCACAGATTCAGTTGCATTTATTCCCCAAAAGTTCTGTAATTTATTTCATCTTGGTGAGTAGCTAAATCCACATATCATTTATTCTTTGTGTAATTCCGTGCTAATGCTCAGGGCCAGTCTGTAGGCAGCTTGAGGGATGTGCACAGAGGTGAAGCAGCAGAGGTGGCAAGAGCCTGGGCAGAATAAAGGCAAGCCCAGGAAAGGACTGGAAAACTCTGGTTCCAGGGAAGCTGGTGGACTTCAGCCACGGAAATTCTAAGTCAGAATTTCTGAAGATGGAATCTTCAGATCACCTGCAGCAGAGTTATCTAGAAAGCATGATAAAAAAAAATTTTTGCTCCTATCTACCCTACTCAATCAAAATCTCTATGAAATGTCTCCAGAATGTCTGGCCGCTTGTAGATGATTATTGAATGAATGAAGGAAAAACTGAACAAACTGTATTGATACCAACATCAAAACCATACAATCTCTCAGCCATCCAACTTCAGGTTAGGAATGAAAGACAACATATCAATGAGGGATGCCATCAACAAAAGGATGTCTGGTACTAAGCTGAATGTTATTAAAGTTGGTTTTTCATGTTCTACCTCTTTGTGTGTTCTACCTTCTTTAGAAACCAAAAGACATTCCATGGTCTGGCTTCATCTATGATTTCAGCATAGATGCTCCTCAGTCCACATAGGTGACTCTTTCCAACTTCATAGTTAAGTCAAGTGAAAGACCAGGTAGGCATTGTCACCAGCATTTCATAAACACTGATAATAGACACAGCCATCACTTTCTGAAGCTGAGGTTCAGAAAGGTTGAAGCATTTGCCCCAGTTCACACAGCTAGAAAGTGAAGGACACAGCACAGAAATCAGATTTGCAAAGCTGGTCAGGAAACAGTCTCTCTTGATACTGGTTACTTGCTCACATTTTTAGATGCGAGGGACATGCGTGGAGTTGGGATGAAGAGAGTTTGATTCGCTTCTATTCCACAACCAGGTTTAGTTTTTATACCCGAAGAGGTTCATTTTTCCCTAAACAATGAGCTGTCTCCCCCAAGACACATATTATGCAAAAAAGCTGCAACAAATGTTTACTTGAACAGCAAGTATTTTCTTCCAAACTCTATGTATATGTGTTTGTGTGCATGCGTGTGTGTGTGTGTATCTCCATTTCATGCATTTACAGCTCCTCCAATCTTGTCTGTGTCCCTGTCCTTGAAGACTCCCTACTCTTGTTCTCAAATAACCACAAATGGCTGTCGTACTGAAATACTGTTTGTCACAGCTTAGCCTTCTCAGACTTCGTCCCCCCAACCTGGCTATCACCCACAGCATCAGTGTGTTAACAATCAAATACCACAGATTGTGAGGACTGGAAAAACCTATGAGGTCATCTATGATAACTATCATTTCACATGAGGAAACGGGGGCCCAGGGGGGTTTAAATTCTTCATCCAAAATTTCACCGTGCATCCACACTGCCCTTTTATTATGCATGCTTTCTCATCAATTCAGTTATAACACAAACAAATTCTACTGGTAAAATGAGCAGCTGTTTTAAAAATTGTGTTTCTTTTTTTTTTTTAGTGACCTTGACCCACCTCTTACCAGTCACAGAAACATGGTAAAGCCCATATTTAATCCTGGTGATATCTAAGTAAATCTGCTCACTAGTAACACTTTGGGTCTGATAATAAAATAATCAGACTGAAGAGGAAGTAACATAGGTTATTTGCTCATGGAGTATGCTTTCTTAAGTTGATTCACTTAGGAGAAAATGATGGAGACAGTCTCTAAAGTCAAGCAAAGAGCAAATTGTCATTTGGGGTTAAACTACCAGGTGACAGAGATGAGCTGTTTCTCTGTTGTTTAAAATAGCAGTTTACAGCAGGAGGTTACAATTTCTCAGAGGTCTTATAAATGTAAACGTCAGGGAATTTGCTGGCTCTGTCTCCTGCTTTTGGCAAACGTGAATCCCATTCCCCTGGTCCATGGAAATATACGACTGTATATTTTAATTTGTCTGAAGTTATAGCACAGAGTCTATAAATATTATATAACAAATCTGAGCATTACTACGTTCTTGTGCATTCAGGAGACATCGCTGTGATCACTATAATCAACGTAATTGGGCAAGACTGTCTAAGTGAAGGCAATGACATTTGTTTACTTCATAATGCGCTCACAGCCTGGTACCGCCACATTCAAATCAGTTTTTAGCCAAAACAGAGAGTAATGCACCCTTCAGTCAACACAGTCTGTTCATTTGAACGTGTTTAAATGAACTGTATGCATGTCTGCAGGAGACTCTGAGAAGCTCTGTTCTTTGTCCCCTTGTGAGAGGACTCAGTGACATTCAGACCTTTGCCTTCTTTCATATTTTGCAGATGCAGAGAAGAGGGAGCCCTCCTCCGTTCCCTGAGGTGGCTGGTCACAGGCCCAAAGCTACCCAAAGAACCTCATTCCTGGTTGCAATGGGGGCAGCAAAATTAATTCTCTTGAGCGTTGCAGTGCATTGTGAAAAAGGGCAAGATTGTGGGTATAAGGGGGAGACAGGGGCTGAGTTAGACGAATCAGATCCAGACGAAGACGGATTATTCATATCCCTTTTGTAGGAATCCTGTACCATTTGTATGTGCTACTTTACCTCACAGAACTAACCTCTTGACCCCAGACATTTCCGTCAGAATTGTCATTGTTTTATTCCCCAAAGGAGTTGTCACATCTTCCCCATCCCAGCCCTACCTTCTGCTTTGCTTTGTAAACCTTGACCAGGTGCACTTTCTACATCAAATCCCCACGTGCTCAAGGCAGGATGGTAGCTCCAGGTAGCATATCTGGAGGTAAGGGAAAGGAAGGAATTGGAGGGAGGTTTACATATGAACCAGCAATCCCACTGCTGGGCATATACCCTGAGAAAAACCATAATTCAAAAAGACACATGTGCCCCAATGTTCATTGCAGAACTGTTTACAATAACCAGGACTTGGAAACAACCTAAATGTACATCGACAGATGAATGGATAAAGAAGATGTGGTACATATATACAATGGAATATTACTCAGCCATAAAAAGGAACAAAATTGTGTAATTGGTAGAGATGTGGATGGACATAGAGTCTGTCATCCAGACTGAAGTAAGCCAGAAAAAGAAAACCAAATATCGTATATTAACACATATATGTGGAATCTAGGAAAATGGTACAGATGAACATGTTTACAGAGCAGGAATAGAGAAGCAGACGTAGAGAAAGGACATGTGGACACCGGTGGGGAAGGGGAGGGTGGGACGAATTGAGAGGTTAGGATTGACATATATACACTACCATGTGTAAAATAGATAGCTAGTGGGAACCTGCTGTATAGCACAGGGAGACCAGCTCGGTGCTCTGTGATGACCTAGATGGGTGGGATGGGGGGCTGGGAGGGAAGTCCAAGAGGGAGGGGATATAGGTATACATATAGCTGATTCACTTCGTTGTACAGCAGAAAACTAACACAACATTGTAAAGCAACTATACTCCAATTAAAAAAAAAAAAGAGTGTCTCCTATGACTTGTGCTACTCTGCATCAAAGTGTTCATGTGTCATCACGTAAAGCATGTGTACTAGTATATATTATTAGCATTCTTATGTTAAGGGAAAGTCTTTTAATGTAAGATGTTTTAGAGCAATCTCTCCAGCAAGGAAAGAGAGCTGTCCCTACAGGATAGGGAGGAATGGAATTCACAGTATTCCTGCACGGGTCCTGCCCTATGCCACCATTTTGCGAGGCCATGCTGCAGGTGGATGAAAAGTGAGACAGGACAGGATTCAGAGAGACAGAGGTAAACAGTTGATGTCCCCGGCTCATGGTAAAAATACTCCATGATACACCTACACACAAGTCCGCTGAAATTAACCAAAGTTACCTTATTGCTTTCATATGCATTCTTCAGGAAACATTTGATGTTTTGTTTTCTTATTCCCTGGAAACCTCCTGGCCCCCAGATTTTACCTTTATAATTTTTCAGGGGGAAGAAGGAGTGTGCTATGTTGACAGCCACTTTGGTTGACTTTAACGCACACCAACTATGGTATTGTTGTCTTTCCAGTGGCTACCTGACATAGGCTTAGCAAAAATTGGCACTCACATGTGTGCTGAATGAAAGCCATACCCCATGACTCGCTGCTGGCCCTCTCTGCAAATGTTAACTATCAAAGAAAGGGTTTTTACTCAAAAATAATAAACTCAAGTCGTCTAGGTCACACCAATCTGAGAGATATAATCTCAGAGGGATGATAAAACAACAGCAACCCTTTGCAGCGGACTCTTGGCAGAATACCTGGAATGCCATTCACCGTTTCTTGCCATTTTCATGACATTCCTAGGGAGTCTGATGTGTAACTGCAGGCAGCCACAGCCCTCTTTCTTCTTATAGCATTTTCTTTGTTCTCCAGCATGGTCCTTTTTGTTGATTTCTGCCAGCAGCGTATGCTCCTGGTATCTTTACTGTCATTGATCATATTTTCTCTGTTTCCCTGATTCTCATTATGCGGGTCTTTTTCAATTGTTCATGGCAGTAACCCAACTCAAACTTGTTTAAACAACCCAGGAATTAATTGATCCTTATACTGGGACATATATGAAAAGAAACATCTTCAGGTGTAGCTGGATCCAGGGGCTTACAAATGTTATCAAGGATTCTGTCTCTTTCTCCTTCTTTAATACTTTTCTCTTCAAAGGCAATTACAAATGGTAATGGAAGGCGCTATACTCAGCTCTAAGTAGAATTTTCTAATGGCTCCTAAAAAAACATTCTGCTGAGGATTCTAACAAGTCTGCTTTGTATCACATGCCCATCATTTATTGAGGTGTATAGATTCTGACTGGGTCAAACAATTGCTGCTGTTACAGGGAGTGGGTTTAGCTCCCCCTGATCCATACTGATGGGTTCCCTCCAGGAAAAAGGGGTCCTATTAATAGAAGAAGGAGGGAAAGAGGGTATCAGAGAGAACAAACTTGTTTCCACACCACGTTACTATGATGCATCTTCTGAAGTGACTTAGTTATTCCAGGTGCCAAAATAAAATGAAATAAAATGTCCTTTCCCACTACAAGTATTACTTTCTTTGACTAGTTGTAGAAGTGAAAGAGGAATTTTTGGAGACATGGATATTATAGCTCTTTATCTGGAGTGCATCTCCCAAGGGCTCTGGCATTTATAAATGAGTCCCTGGGCTGAGCTCAAGGAAAATCTGTGGAGTGTAAGGACTACATCATGCTGGACTCAACAATCACACCCTAATTGCTGCTGCCTATGTTCTGAGTTTCTTCCCTTGGAGGTTGCTTCTCATCATTAATCCCTTCTCCCAGAGCAGGTACCCAGAGAGGTCCTGGTGATTAAGACATCCAGCCCTAGGGAATGGCTGTCAACAGCAGTGCCTTGTGTTCGTTCATTGACCTTCCACGAAGTTCTCTGATGTTCTCTAGTCAATAGGCCAGGTCTCTACCCTCTGCTCAAGTGTCACCTGCTCATGTAACCTTTTCTTACTTGACCTAAAACAGCACCCCTCTCTGCTCACTTTCTAAATTCTGCTTTACTTTTCTTATTTCTACCTTAAATGATGTCACATGTGTCTGTTTGCTTATTAATTTTCTGTTTCCCTCACTACGCTACAAGGAGCTGGATGACAGGATTTTTTTTTTCTCTTGTTCTCTGCTGCATCCCTGTGCCTAGAATAGTACCTGGCACATCCTAGCCATGCAGTAACTATTTATTAGTTGTGTCAAGAAATAAATAAGTGAGCAAACAAAATTATAGCAGGAGCAGATCTTAGACCATAATTCTGGGACCCTCATTACACAAACATAAACATATGTTCAGTAAAACATCCACCTGCAATTTTTTTAATGTGTGAATAAAAATGTCTATAAAAGACCTCAGTTCATGCCCTGCATTTTGTATCACGTTACTAGTCTTACATCTCCCCTTAATTTCCTTCTGCTTCATTTACTGATTTTCCTTTCTCCCCAGAATGGTGACTAAGCTGACGGGGTTGACTAAGAAATAAAATAGCATATTTGATGTGATTTTTGCTAAATAAAGCCAGAGAAGAGGTAAAATTTAAGCTGCATAGAATATTTATATTAATTCTGCAGAATTTTTTTTGGAGTAACAGTCTTAAACAAACAAACAAACAGAAACATGACTTCTCTTCCAATGTGCTTTCTCACTCTTTTAACTGTCAGGACTTTAGTTTTCTGTAAAACTATGAGAGAGATTTGCATTCTCTGCTATAATGGAGTATAAGGTCATGCCATCCACTTGACGTCCCTCATGAAGAGGCTACATTAAAATCCAGAAGACTGGTTTCATAATTTCATCCCTCACCCAATTTCTCCTGCACCTTTATCTTTGGGGTGCCTGGAGATGGTGGGCAGGGCAGAGTCAGGCAGAACCAGTAGCCTGTTCTGGAGGCTCTGCTACCCCTCAAGTGCAGTGGGAATTCCTTTCTGCCTGAGTGAAATGTCTAGTCTATAAAACTGGTTAGTAAAACATACTGTAATTTGGAATTTGGTAATATCGGCTTCATTTTGACAGAACCCAGGCAGACCCACAGCATTACATCATGAACAGATGTGAATTCTAGAAGGGTGGAATTGTTAAAAGCTAGTTCAGAAAGAAGAAAACTAAGTCAAAAGAGACATTCGTTCTTCTATAGCTTCTAAACAGTAAGTTGTGTTTGACCCTGTTTTGTTCAAGTGACCTTAGAATCACCTTTGTCTCTCTTGATATGTAGAGAGAGGGTCTGGTCATAGTACAAATGGATGCTTTCAGAAATGTGCTTTACATGTAATTAAGACCTCTTGGAATCCCTTACATTTAAATATACAAGAATTCTAATAGCTTAATGATCCAGGGCAAGTCAATCAAGAAACTCCATCCTCAGTTGTTTTCATCTGGAGAACAGAAACAATAATACCATAAGTGTGGTTTTATTGGAACAGAAACAATAAGTTAGGTGTGGAGTTTTTGTGAGACCAAATGGGTAATTACTGTATGAAAGTACTTTTCAAACAATAAAGTACTATAAAAATATTCCAGTAGTTAGTATTAGCTGTGGACAGATTAAAATAATGGCAATGACTGTATTATATAAAACTTTATTGCCAGCATGTTGTTAAGGGGTTATGTCATGCTTTGGATTTTTGATAGAATTTTCCAAACAATATTCATAACTCTGTCTCCTTTTAGACCTAAATTGATTATTCAAAATCACTTCAAAAACCAGTCACTATTTGGTGGGAACAGAGGTGGAAGGGGAGAGGAGTATTAAGTGTGTATGTATGTAGATAGATAGATACGGATATACAAATAGATGTATATTTTTATATATATAAATATATATACATATATATCTTAAAATTCTATTTTCTTGCAAAATAAGCAAAACTCATGCCAGGATATATTAAGAAACTATTGAACTGATGACACTCAACTTGACCATTTGTGAAGAGTATCCAAACAGAAATGGTTCCTATTCCGGTAGCGTCTTGGAAGATGACCTCTATTATCAACTTTGGAAACCAAGATGGTGAATAAATATAGATTCTATCCAGCCATCTGGGAACCTGTTACCCAAAAATTTCCCTGAAGTCAGAACATTTGTAAACTTTAAGTCATTACACATAGTCATTCAGGAAATATGTCAGACACTGTTCTAAGTACTGGAGGTTTAATGGAAAATAAAACAGACATTGGCCTTGACCTCAAGGAACTTGTATTCTAATAGGGGAGAGAAACATTAAACAAATACATTAAAGAAAATAACTGCAATTTTCTAGGCTCCAGTTCTCCATCAAGTCACTAAATGGGATGAAAAAGTCAAAAGAGAAAAAAAAATATCCAAGGGTAATGGCGACTTCACGGTGCAATAAGAGGCCTAAGGACACAGGCTCTTAGGAGATTCAGGTCCATGCCTCTCCACATTGCTGTGACTCTTTTTTTTTTTTTTTTTTTTGCAGTACTTGGGCCTCTCACTCTTGTGGCCTCTCCCGTTGCGGAGCACAGGCTCCGGACGCACAGGATCAGCGGCCATGGCTCACGGGCCCAGCCGCTCCGCAGCATGTGGGATCTTCCCGGACCGGGGCACGAACCTGTGTCCCCTCCATCGGCAGGCAGACTCTCAACCCTGCTGTGACTCTTTTTAATGAATTCTCCTGTTGACTTTATAAGTTTGATCAGCTAAGCAGACTGCAACTGGCAAGTAGACATCGCAGCAGTGGCATCTGGGATCATCTACCAAGACTTTGTTCCTGTGACTTGACCCCTGTTATTCCACTACTGCATCCAAAAATAGTTAGGATTCTACATTGAGTCACACTGGCCAGTGTCAGCCAGGTCATTTCTTGCTGCTGCTGCTGCTAATAACAATAAATAATGCTATTGTAGTGCTTATGATATCCTGAGAAGTATTCTTAACCATGTTAGATAAATAACACATATTAGGTCTCGCATAGTATGAAGGGCATTCTAAATCTCTCTGTATAAAATAGCTCAAAGTTTAGCTTTTATAATAGTCTTCATCAAGACCATTTCTGTTTACTGCAAGTGTTTATGTTTCTATCTGTAACTGCACAGATATGGCTCCTAAGATTTGGCAATTACATATTTTAAGAAGTGTGTCCTCCTCCTATATCATCAAAACCAGGTAAATTCATGCATTTAATTAGGCTCCCTGTGACTTTGTCTATATTCTATGTATTCTGGGAGTTTGAAAACTTGTTTAAAAAGTTATTAAGTAGGGCTTCCCTGGTGGTGCAGTGGTTGAGAGTCCGCCTGCCGATGCAGGGGACACAGGTTCGTGCCCCAGTCAGGGAAGATCCCACATGCCGTGGAGCGGCTGGGCCCGTGAGCCATGGCCGCTGAGCCTGCGCATCCGGAGCCTGTGTTCCGCAACGGGAGAGGCCATGACAGTGAGAGGCCCGCGTATCACCAAAAAAAAAAAAAAAAGTTATTAGTAGTTAAGAGTGTTGCTAGTCATCTAGGGGCTGCTACCAGATTCTTATATAAGGATATATCCCAATCCCTACTATTATCTCCCTTTTTTACTTTTTACTACGGAAAATTTATAATATACAAAAGTACAAGAGCCAGTATAGCAGACCCTCATGTACCCATTACCTGGCTTCAACAACTGTCAGCTGATGACAGTTTTACTTTATCGATATCCTACATGTATTGGGATTGATATCTTACATGTATTGGGATTGGGATTGAAAACTTATATTTATAAAATTAGTGACCGACAATGTGTCCAGATGATATAATTTTTCCAGATGCTCTAAGAACATTAGGGTGGGGAAGGGAATGTCTGGATTGCTATTGTAGAAAATGAGAGCATGCCTAGAAGCAAAGGGCTTGGTAAAACTAGAAAAAGCAATCTAAAGGAAAATAATGTTTGTAGGTTAGAGTATAAATGAAGGCCACAAATTCTCCACCAATAAGTGGAATTTCTTTTCTGTTCCCTGGAAATGTGGACATTTAAGCCTTATCCTATAGAATGTGGTGGAAGAAATGGTATGATAGTTCTGGATCTAGAGGGTTAAGAGCATTGTAATCTTCCACTTTCTCCCTCTTAGAACACTCATTCGTGGGTTACTTCCTCATGGAACCCAGCCAGCAGGCTGTAAGACTCCCAAGCCACATGGAGAGGCCATGTTGGGTGCCCCAGCAGACAGTCCCGGCTGAGTTCCTGCCTGACAACCACATCACCTACCAGCTATAGGGGGACCATCTTGGAGTTTCCAGCCCAGTCAAGCACCACATGAGATCACGTGGATCAAAAGAACTACCCAGCTGAATCTAGTCAACCCATGATTTGTGATAGAGAATTTTAAAAGTTGCTGTTTTAAGCAAGCTGAGTTTTAGGCTCGTTTTCCATAGCAAAAAGAATAACTGAAACCAAATTTGTGCTTGACTTAAGGTGCTGCCATGACAAAGAATAAAAGTTGCATTGGCTTTGGGACTGGTGGCAAGTAGAAGCTGGAAAGGCCTCGAGGAGACTGCTGGTGAAGGTGAAAAGTACAGCAAGAACATTGTTTTGGAAAGTTGGAGAAAAGAGGACCCAAGTTATGTCCTGGTAGAAAATAGTGAAACTGTTGCCTTTGGAGGCTTGGAAGAAAAGGTAGTTGATGAACTCATGGATCTGGTGAAAGCTATTTCCAAAAATAATGTTGATAGTTACTCATACTATTGGTCAAAGCAAGTCTGAAGGTGCGCCCAGATTCAAAGACAGGAGAATGGACTTCACTTCCTACGAGAGAAGTGGAAAGAATGTGGGGCCTTTGTTAATCCACCATAAGGGAAATTTGGTATCTGAAGGATACACACAATCCCAGCAGGTAGTACGAGAGAGCCCAAAATAACACTGAATTCTGACTTAAGAAACATGGGAAAGAAAAGGTAAGTGTATAAAATCCCTTACACGCTGAATAGACTAACGGGTTGATTTAATCTTTAATTAAGAGGGCTCGCCGAGGCTGCAAACCTGCTCTTTTGCTTCTTCTGTTATCCCTGAAAGTAATCAAGCAGACAGCCAGAATAATCACAGGTATAAATAGGACGTTGCTTCCACTCAAAGAAAACAAACCAGTTTTATTGTTTCCTTGATGTTGAATTAAGGAGCTAGTCTGGTTTTTCCGTTAAACAGAACTAAAATCCACAGCCAAGCGAATTACTCAGATCTGCTTTAAACAAAAGGCCATCATTGTCAAGATACAGGCCGTTTCATTTTTATCACAGGAAGAGATGTTAGGGTAGGTTAATGTCTTTAGAAATTATTTATCCTGGAAAATCTCCTGTGCATTACGCTGAAGTAGACTGGGAATTAGGAGACATTAATCTGAAAGAAAGAGCCACTGCCAGTTATAGCCAAACCCCCAAATACCTAAATAGTTAGATCTTTTGGGTCTTTACAGATAATGATACTTAACAGCTGTGCTCTGTTATGTTGCTTGTGTGTGCCCCAAAGATGGTCAATATACCTTTGCACATGGTTTTTATTTGTCCATGATCATTTGAAGGTGAATGAGGAGGTCCTGGGGAAAAAAATTGGGATCCCAGGAAGCCTACAGTTGGACTTCTTGGCCTCCTTTTTCCCATAACTTTCCTGATTTCATAACAACACTCTGCAGAGAAAAACAGGAGTCCCTAGAAGCTGATGCTGGAGACCGAATTCAAACAGGTCAGGGAAGGGGAGAATAAGAATAAGGGGTGAATTCTGATTGCCCAGATGGGCCTGTACCTCTGCATTAATCTCCTAAGGGAGAAGGGCAGAGAGCCCTGACTTGACTTCTCTCAGATCCATTAAGTCAGGGCTAGTGAAGGTCTTAATAGATACTCCAAGAACTTCCCACCTGCTACCTCGATTTTAAAAAACACAGTGAAACTGCAGCGAGAACAGAGGCCGCCAGCAATTCTGTACATTTGGAAAAGCAAGTTCAGGAAGGACACGGATTACTGTAAAATTTGGTAGAGAAACTGTTCCGTTACTCAGCCAGTTTTCCTAACCTACATTTCTTGCTCCACAAAAAGACAAACCATTTGTCTATCAGAGGATCCTGGTGGGATTTCCTGCCCTAGCACATGCTGATGGGTCCTGAGGTCGCCAGTGGTTTGGGGTTGCCATCTTATCTCAGCCACAAGAATTTGACTATAAATGTATCTAAGTACAGATATTTCCAAGCAACTGGCTCCCTTTTCCCTACCTACCCTCCATGGCTTTCTCTTCTCTGTATGTTTCTCTCTTTCTTTTAAAATTAGGATTTCCCCAGTGCAAGAAATCTTGATTCTAGTTGTGACGCTCCCTCTAACTCACTTATAATAATGATAACTTGGGCTTCCCTGGTGACACAGTGGTTGAGAGTCCGCCTGCCGATGCAGGGGACACAGGCTCGTGCCCCGGTCCGGGAAGATCCCACATGCCACGGAGCGGCTGGGCCCGTGAGCCACGGCTGCTGAGCTAGCGCGTCCGGAGCCTGTGCTCCGCAATGGGAGAGGCCACAACAGTGAGAGGCCCGTGTACTGCAAAAAAAAAAAAAAAAAAAATATATATATATATATATAAAACTTGTGTGCTAGTCATTTCACCATTCCATCACATTTTCACATCTATAAATTATGGGATTATGCCTAGTACATCAGGTCTGAGTTCTCCCAGGACCCCCAATTTTCTTTAACCATAGCCCAAAAGGCTTGTGCAGAAGATAGATGACTTCTCTTTTCTGCAACATGCTCTTTGTTTTGTTTTGAACAGAAAAATAATTAGTCCAAGTGAACAAAGGAACACAGTTTCTGAAGAAAAATTAACTTGAATGTCTTACACAGGAGCTAGCTGGTATTTCTACAATATATTTTCTATTCCTGTCCAAGACACTAACAATAGCACACAACACAGTTGGAGGTAGAAATACCAGAGTCAGGGCTTCCCTGGTGGCGCAGTGGTTGAGAATCTGCCTGCCAATGCAGGGGACACGGGTTCGAGCCCTGGTCTGGGAAGATCCCACATGCCGCGGAGAAACTAGGCCCGTGAGACACAACTACTGAGCCTGCACGTCTGGAGCCTGTGCTCCGCAACAAGAGAGGCCGCGATAGTGAGAGGCCCGTGCACCGCAACGAAGAGTGGCCCCCGCTTGCCGCAACTAGAGAAAGCCCTCGCCCAGAAACGAAGACCCAACACAGACAAAAATTAATTAATTAATTAAAAAGCAAGAAAAAAAAAAGAAATACCAGAGCCACTCCCCAGTAGATCACAGTCATAACAATTATCTATTACCCAGTAGTAGGAATGATCTATGGCAAGCATCATTCAGCTGGCGCTGAAAAGCCTCATGTGCTACCTTGGGTTTGGTGAGGTTACTGATGGCTTTGAGTTTGGCTGGGGGAGAAATGGGGAGGATGTGCTTTTTCATTTACAGAGCAGGTTTAGTTCACACAGTGAGGAAACAAGCTCATGGATGACCATTCCCAAGGGCAATAGTATAAGAATAGAAAAAACCCAGCATACACATGCTGAGTAAACACTGAAGCTGAGGTGAAAAGGGAACAACTACGATCCCACACTTACATGGTCTTATAGGGGAGAACTCAACTAAGGCAAAAGTTCAGTTTAGAGGGTGCTTATAGTGTTTGGTCCAGTGCCCATCCGCATGAGTAAGCAGCATTTTTCTTCCCAAACAAGTTTTTCCTGCTTTGTTGTTTATTTATTCATTTATTTATTCATTCATTCATTTTTCTGTTAGTCTTCGCCTAGATTTCCAGGCTCACAGCACAGGAGTTGTTCCTCAACGTTTCCTGTATCCTCCTGTGCAATGGATCTGTGACTCTGTCTGAAATGACTTTTCCATTCCCCTCTTTGCTGCCCTTTCTCTATCCGGATCAGAGCTTGCATGAGTAAACAGATCCCCAGCTGAAGTGCTCTGTTTCCACAGGGCTCATAACCCTTGGTTTACATCTCTCCCGTAATATTTATCAAATGTTGCCTTGCTTTGGTTTGGTTTGTATTTCTTACATTCCCTACTGGATCATAAATGGATGTCAGGCAACATTTTCTTCATGTCCAATTTTTCCATGGCATTTAGCTCTGTACCTTGTACAGTAGAGCCTGAATACATTCCACAAATTGATTTCAAAAGCTAATAATTTCTCCAGATCCAAGAAGCCCGTGGGGTAGAATGAAAGTAGCAGCAGGATGAAGAGTACAAATTTGAGCGGTGATATTAATAATAATAATGACAGTAACAACACATTTATTGAGGGCTTATAAATGCCAAGCCCTATACTAGGCATATGTATATGATTATATATAACATTAATAAGAACAGACAAATAAGCATGTTTGTTGTTGTTGTTGTTACAGATTGTACATAATCTTACACATTAGAAAATTGAAGAGCAGAGAACTTAAGAACCCTGTTCAAAGTCTCGTAGTCCATAAGCATCAGTATTACATTCCAGAAGGCCTGACTGCAGAACCCACCATAAAATAGGTAAGTTATTCTATGCCTCAGTCTCTCAAGTTTCTCCTCCAGATCACAAAGGGCAAGCACGTCCTGGGGTGTCCTGAGGTTCTGTCTTCCCCTTGCTCCTTCAAAACCTCTTGGACTCCCTGACCCTTGAACTAGCAACCCTGGAGCTATCGTAGGAGTCCAACATCAGAGGGTCCATGGGTAGCCAGGACCACCTCTCTTTCTTTGATTATGCCTGCAAGTCCAGATGCACTGCTCTGGGACTTGCCAGGTACCTAGGGACTGGGCAGGAAAGCTGGAATACCTGGGTGTCCCAGGAGGGTTCCTCCTGACTCCTCCTGACTCCAGATTTCCCCAAGGAGCTCATATTCTGTGGGCAGAGGCTCCCAACATACAATCAAACAAAAAAGCAAATATCAAGTGGTGATAATGGAAACTGAAAAGTGCAGCAGGGTGAAGGAAAGGGAGTGAGGGTGGCTGTTTTAGGTGGAAAGGTCAGGAAGGGACTCTCACATGAAGCATCAATTAATAGGAAGAAAACATTTTAAAGGAAGTCTCCTGAATTTATGTATAGCCACTGATTACAATATTTTTATTTCATTTGGTGTGTGCTGTCTTAGGAATAAGGGCCATTCATACTAAAAATGGAAACTTAGGAAAATACACATACAAAAAACACACACACACAGGCACATAGACACATAGACACAAACATACACACAAAAATACATAATGAATGAAAATTATCTGGCTAAGGATATTTTAAAAGTATTAAGCCAAAGGAAGATCTCCTATTAATAAATTGGAGATAATTTGAGGTTTATAAGCCAGGTGGGGGAGGGACTGGGGACAGGAGAGCTTTCTCCACACTCCTGGGGTCAAGTGCCTGGCTGTCACCTGTTCTACCTATGCCCAAAGACAGGCCTTCTCTAGATGCGTTGGTTTTCAGTTTGATGTTCTTATAATGTGGATGTTAGCTTTAAGCCCCTCAAAAAGGCATTTCAGGGATATATTTTAAAGCAAATTCCAGTCTATTATTATTTTATTTATTTATTTTTGACTGCATTGGGTCTTTGTTGCTGTGCATGGGCTTTCTCTAGTTGTGGTGAGCGGGGGCTACTTTTCATTGCAGTGTGCGGGCTTCTCATTGCCTTGGCTTCTCTTGTGGAGCACGGGCTTTAGGCGTGTGGGCTCAGTAGTTGTGGCTCACAGGCTCTAGAGCACAGGCTCAGTAGTTGTGGTGCATGGGCTTAGTTGCTCCGTCGCATGTGGGATCTTCCTGGACCAGGGCTCGAACCCGTGTCCCCTGCATTGGCAGACGGATTCTTAACCACTGTGCCACCAGGGAAGTCCCCCAGTCTTGAAACACCTGTTCAATCATGAGACCATTCCTGACATATGAGGGATTATAGGCTGGAGAAAGAAATGACAGTACAATTTATGAGTCGTCTCACAATTCAGTTTTGAGGTAACTAATCCCCTGTATTTCCTGTCAAATTATTATTAAAAAATTAATACAAGTCTTTCCCTTTAAACTTATAAAATTACACCAAATGCAATAGATTAATTTCTTACATGTCACCATTTTGGAACAAAGCAGGAAGACAGGAGGAAATAATTCACTTTTTTGAGCCATTATCTGTGGTTTAGCCTCTGACAATCAAATTTTTGTGACCCGTGTGGTCATTCATAGATAGGTGTTCATTGCAGAAAAGCTCAGCCACCACAGACTCTGCTGACACGATACAAGGAAATCCAAACATGCTTTGTTACTCACCTTGATACATCTTAGTCTGACTCCATATTGATTGTCTGCAAGCCCCTGTAGTGAAACAAAGTGATCAACCCCAGTAACATGAATGTCGTTCCCTGTATGCATCAAGTCCATTAAAAGAAACCACTCAACAGCATCAGTTTTAGGTCAATGGCTTTTAAAACATGGAGTTCCTACTGCAGAAGGACTTTTCCAAGGTGGAGAAGTGGTACAGAAAGTTGACAATGGGAGGTATACATTGAAAACTAAGGGGAGCAAAATTGGTTTAATTATAGAACCCCATCCAAAAGAAAAAATTGGGCAGGCACATCTTTTCAACTCCATAGTGTATTTTTCACCAGCTCTAGCCCTCCTTGCTTCTATCTCTTCGCAGGTCCATTTTCTTGGTTTCATGAGACATAAACTTGTGGTTAAGAATTATATCAGAATAGAAATTGAAAGAATTATGCCATGAAGACAGGAAGGAATGATTCTGAGTTGTATCACATTATAAATTGAAAGAATTATGTGATTGGATTCAATTCTGGAGTTCAGGTGCCAAAGAGATAGGTCAGAAAACCAAGCAGCATGATCATATTAGAGATTACAAAGATCCCAAGCTTTTGGTTAAAGAGATAAGGGGGTTGGCCTTGAAAATTCTCAGCAATATTTGACATTTAAAGAAGTTTGAATCTTTGGAAGAGAAGAAAATGAATGCCATCCTGGGAGTGGGAAACCTGAGGAAACTAGAAAGGTTGAAAGGAAAAGGAAAGAAATGAAGAAACGAGTTGATAATATAACTGAAAGCAACTTGCAAATATCATCCTTTTAAGTACAGGGATTTTGTTCACCTCTGTTCATTCATTTGTTTAATCAATAAATACTTATTGAGTATTTACTGTGTCATGCATTGTTCTAGACACTGGAGATAAAATGATGGACAAAATTGACAAAGTCCCTGCCTCCATGAAACTTACATTCTAATGGGAGAAATAAACAATGAATATTTACATATATTTTAATATAGTATTAGATAGTGACAGGTGTCATGAAGAAAAATAAAACCAAGTAATAAGGTAAGAGATGTGCTATTTTAGATAGGATTTTATGTCCTGGAAAAAAAAGATGGGGGATCTTATTTATAGACTTTCTGATTCCATGGTGTAAACACTCCTGCTCTGGCCAATTTGGGCTACCACCATGCCATTACTGAATTCAAAGATGGGAAGAAAAGCTCACTGTTGTCCCTTGCAAGCTCATACAAGCTGGCTCCAGCCTACCACTGGTGGACATTTGAGAGGAAACCTCAAATAAAGGGAGGCACTGAGCAATGCAGATCTATGGGAGAATAGTATTCAGACAGAAGAAACAGCCATTGCAAAGCCCTGAGGCATGGCCATGCCTGATGAGTTAGCAGAATATCAAGGAAGCCAGGGTAGCTGGAGAAGAGTGAGTGGGAAAGGTAGGTGAGGCCAAGATCATGAAGTGCTGTGTAGACCATCTTGAGGTCTTTGGATGTTATTCAAACTGTGATGGGAAGTGACTAGAGGAGTTTGAACAGGGGCTTGGCATAATGTGATTTATGTTTGAAAAGGATCACTCAGACTGCTAGTGAACAGAATATGTGGGTAGGGATGGACAAGAGAGGAAGCAGGGAGACAAATTTGGAAGCATTTGTCAAATACCCAGGCAAAAGATGGTGGTGAACTGAATGGGATGGAAAATGGTAGAGATGGTGAGATGTTATATTTGAGACCAATTTATCTTTCATACACACATAGATATATACACATATGCATATACATATTCATACATACAAACATACATATACATATTCAACTTCTGGAAATTGAACTCCAGATATGATGTGACTTGCCTTAGGTAAAACACCCAGCAGTGGCAAAGTCAGGACTGATGCCAAGCCCACATCTGTACTGCTCAGGATGAAGCACTAATGGGGTAGTGGGGTTGTTTTGAATGAGACCAGGGCTTGAAGATAAGACTGTCTGGTAAGAGCTTTGAAATATATTTTGAAACTAGAATGAGAAGTGTTTGCTCATGGATTAGATCTGGACAAGAGAAAGAGAAATGTCAGTCATGTCTCCATGAATTTTATCTGATTATCTGAGCTAGTGGTTTGGGCATAGAGTAAGTTGGAAAGTATTAGGAAAGAACATATTTATGGGGAAACGTTAAGCATTTGGCTTTGAATACACTAGGTTTGAGATGCCTCTTAAATAGCCATGGGGCAACACAGAAAGGCAGCTAGAGATGCAGTCTGGAATATAGGAAAGATACTGGGGTTATAGAAACAAGTGTGGGAGTCATCAATCTTGTAAATGGTATTTAACGCCATGACATTAGATGAAATACTGATGGAATAAGTGTATCTAGAGAAGATACATGAGGAAAACTAAATCTTGGGGCCCTCCAAAATTTAGAAGTTAGAAGAATCCAGAAAAGGATATGAGAAGAAAAGTAAAAATAAAAAAAGAGAATTTTGTTTTCCCAGAAGCCAAGAGAAGAACATGTTTCAAGGGGGAGAATGGTCAGTTTGCTAAATGCTGTTCAGAAGTCAAGAAAGATACAGACTGAAAACTGACCATTGAATTTGCCGACATAAGGGTCATTGGTTACCTTGACAGAGTCTCAGTAGGAGGACAATAGTGAGGATGTTGGGATGGAACTTCATACGAGTGATTTTGAGAGAGAATGGGTGATGGGACAATGGAGAAAGCTAATATAGACAACACTTTAAAGTTTTGTCTTACAGCAGAGCTGAGAAATGATTCAGGAGTGTAGAGAGATGTGGGTTCAAAAGAGAGATTTTTAGCAAAAATATTATAGCATATTTGTGTATCCATTTTAATGATCAAAAGAAGAGGAAAATTGATGATGCTGTAGAGAAAGGAGAAAATTGTAAGAGCAAAGTCTTGGAGTGAGAGGATAGGAAGAGATCCAGACAACAAGTGGAAATTTTGGTCTTAGACTGGAGCCCAGACAATTCATCCAGCATAACAGGAAGAAAGGCAGTGCATAAAGGTACAGAAGCAGGCCATGTGAAATGTTGGTGGTGAGGAGGGAAAAACATTCCCTTTTGAATGCTTCTATTTTTCAGTGAAATGAGAAGCCAAGTCGTCAACTAAGAGTGAAGGGTTGTTTGAGATTTGAGTGGTGAGGAAAACATGTTACTTTGTCCTATGGGAGATGGGAGAGTAAATCAACTGTAGGGCTGCCTGCCAGTGCTAAGGGTCCACTGGAGATCTGCTATCATAAATGCAAAGTGAGGTCAATCACTAGTCAACATGGCTAGTGTTTTCCTTCAGTGAAACCCAGCTATTTGAGTACAGTTGTAGAATCTGAAAGGAATTGGGTTGAATCAGGGTTGGAGCTTTTCTAGGCACAGAAGAAGAAAGAAGAGAAGGGCAAGGGAATAGATTATGAATGTAAGGGAGCATTTATAATAATGGTCTATGAAATCTCAGCTAGACAGGGAAGAATGTGAGGAGGAGTGGTGTGTGTGTGTGTGTGTGTGTGTGTGTGTGTGTGTGATATTGTGGAGGTACCACTGTGATGATAGGTATCAATGGATCTCAGATTCTAGTGAATCTGGTGTCGTGAGTACTAGGAGGAGCGAGCTAAAAATATAGGAGAAAATAGAGAGTATAATCAGTTAATTAAGATTTTGGAAGTGGTACACCTACGGATAATAACAAAGTAGTACTGGGGAGATTTTTTTAAAAAATAACACCAAATCGAGGCTTTGCCCCTGATAATTGAATGGTAATTTTGGGGAGGTGGGGCTCAGCATGTTTCAAAAGCTTCCCAGGTGACACTAATGTGCCTCCAGAGCTGAGGACCACTGGTCTAGGGATTATATTTTAATTGGTGTGAAGCAATCCTAAGCATTAGGATTTTAGAAATGTCTTCTAGAATTATTTTTTCAATGGTTTTAATTGTAGGCAAATACACATAACTTAAAAAGGAAATATCTGCATAGAATATCTTTTTCTATCCTTTCACTTCAGTCTATTTGTGTCTTTGGATCTAAATTGAGCCTCTTGTAGGCAGCATATAGTTGGATGATGTGTTTTATCCATTCTGCCCATCTCTGTCTTTTGACTGGCTAATTTAATCCACTTACATTTACAATAATTACTGATAAGGAGGGACTGATTTCTGTCACTTTGTTATTTGTTTTCTATATGCCTTATAGCTTTTTTGTCTCTCATTTTCTGCATTACTGCCTCCTTTCGTGTTTCATTGCTTTTTCGGTTGTGAAATGTTTAAATTTCTTTCTCATTTCCTTTTGTGTTTATTCTACAGCTATTTCTTTTTGGTTACCATGGAGGTTACATTTAACATCCTAAAGTTATAACACTGTAATTTGAATCTATACCAGCTTAACTTCAATAATATACAAAAATTCTGCTTCTTTACAGCTCTATCCCCATCCCTTTCTGTTGGTGATACCACAAAATTACAGTTATATATATTATGTGCCCCCAAATGTAAGTTAATTCTTTAAAATGCATTGACCTTTTAAATTATATAGAAAACAAAATTTGGAGTTACAAACCAAAGTTACAATAATATTAGTTTTTAGACTAGTAATTGTGTTTTTTTTAAGTGCACTAGTCTCTTGAATTGTGTAGAAAATAAAGTGCAGTTATAAACCATTGTTATAATAATACTAGATTTTATAATTGCCATAATTTACCTTTATTGAGATCTTCAATCTCCATATGGCTTTGAGTTTCTTTTTGTTTTACCCTTCTGGTCTCCCTGGAGCATTTCTTATAGTTAGGTCTAGTTGTCACAAACTTCCTTAGCTTTTGTTTATCTGGGAATGTCTCAATTTCACCCTTGTTTTTGAAGGACAGTTTTGTCATATGTAGGATTCTTGGTTGACAGTTTTTTTTTTTTTTTCCTTTTAGCACTTTGACTATATAAACACATTCTCTTCTGGCCTCCAAAGTTTCTGATCATAAATCTACTAATAATCTTATTGAGGAACACTTGCATGTGACAACTTGCTTCTCTCTTGCTGCTTTCAAGATTCTCTCTTTGTCTTTGCCTTTTGAGATTTTCATTATAATATGTCTCAGTGTGAGTATCTTTGAGTTCATCTTATTCCCAAATTTGTTGAGCTTCTTGGTTATTTATATTCATGTGTTTCATCAAATTTGGGAAGTTTTCAGCCATTATTTCAACAAGTATTCTGTCTGCCCCTTTCTTTTTATCTTCCTTTTCTGGGACTCCCAAAATGTGTGCGCTGATCCACTTGATAATGTCTCACAGGTCACTTAGGCTTTTTTTATATTTCTTCTTCTCCTTCTTCTGTTCCGCAGATTCAGTAATTTTCATTGTCCTATCTTCAAGTTTGCTGATTCTTTCTGCTTGCTCAAATCTGCATCTGAATCCCTCTAGTGAATTTTTAATTTCAGTTATTTACATTTTCAGCTCCAATTTTTTTAGGTTTTTGATTTTTTATTACTATGTCTGTTTTATTTATACATCATTTCTTTTACTTTCTTCACATCTTCCTTTAGTTCTTTGAGCATTTATAAGACACTTGTTTTAAAGTCTTTGTCTAGTTTATGTGACATCAGATCTTTTACAGGAACAGTTCCTGATGTCTTATTTTTCTCCTTTGAATGGGCCATACTTTCCCGTTTCTTTGTATGCTTTGTGATTTTTGTTCAAAAGTGAACAATAGAATCTAATAATATGGTAACTCTGGAAGTCAGAGTATCTCCCTTCCCCAAGGTTTTCTGTTTTTTGTTATTGTTTTTTGTTTTTTTGATTGTTGTAGGCTGTCTCTGTGCTGAGGATCATCCTGAGGGGTAAACTTAAGGTCTTCTCAGGTATTTTCTGAGTCTTTTCCTGGACAAGGACAATCACTTTCTATCAAGTTTCCTCGTTTATGCAATTGCTTTTAAATGTCCTAGTTTTTAATGTTTGATTCCCAAAAGGGGAAAAGAGAAAAATGAAGGGAGGATAAAAGGCACTGGCCTTTTAAATCCCTTAGAAGTCACTTCAGCCCTTGAGAGAGGGGTTTGCAATGAGGGGAAATGCAACAAAATCGGCCACCTGTCTCTTCATCCACATCTCTGTGATCAAAAGCAGCAATCAGCAATCAGAGCACAGATTCTTGATATTTGGAGGATAAGGTCCTTTTTTGCCCATCCTGGCTCCTGTATGCTGTGTGTAAGCTGCTCCAGGAACCATGAACAACTGCCTGCCATGTGGCTGAGGTGGGGGATAGGTAGCTGCTATAGTGCTAAGAGGTGAAATTGACCAAAATCAGCCTCAACATACCCTCCAAGTCTTCCCCTGGACATTGTCAGGCTTCAATAGATTCCAGAGTTCCAAAACAGTTATATCAGATAGATTTTGCCAGTGCAATTGTTGTCTAGGTGAGGAGATAGATTCCTGGTGATTACTACTTACTCTACCATTTTCCCAGAATCCTCTCTCCTTCCAGAGAGAGGATTCTGGGAAAATGTTGTTTATATTCAACATAAAGCAAAATTTAAAAATCATCTAGAGGGTTTGTTAGAGCATGATTTCTGGCCCTACCTCCAGAGTTTCTGATTTATTAGGTTTAGGTGGTGTTAGGTGATGCTACTACTGGTGGTCCAGAGGACACACTTTAAGAACCAAGGTTGTAGACTACACTGTTAACTTTGGGAGTAGGTAGGAGAGATGAGTAATCCTTCTCAAATTTTAATGCACATATCAATTATCTAAGCTTTGATAAAAAGCAGAATTTGATTCAGTAGAAAGAGAGTGAGGTCTGAGATTTTCTGTATGTATCATAATTGACCTCATGCTGCTGCTGGTCTGTAGATCACACTTTGAGTAGCTAGGGACAGCGTGTAAGATAATAGGTGAACTAACAGGTGAGAGCTTTTGATGAAAGAGGCAACAGATATTTATTCAACTCCTGCTCTGTATGTCAAGCATTGCAGTGTTTTCTGCTAACAATTAAAATATGCAATGGCAGAAACTTACTAAATATATTCTATGCTTCATTAAGTGTCCTTGCTTGATTATAGAAATAACATGGTCTTAGTGGTATGGTGCTTCGTTCTCAAACGTTTTCCAAGCAGAATTTCCATATGTAGAGAAGATTGGCGACTTAACGCTATTTGGCTATTAGATGAGCTGAAGCAGTTACCCACATGTTAGATGTGATTTAAAGTTTTGTGTTTTATCTTAAAATGCTATGTAAGTTTTACTTGTTAAGCATAATGCTTGTTTTATAGAAAAAAAATTTTCCTCAACATCCTTAAGAAAAAATTAATATTCAAGGAAATATTAATATTTTATTAAAGGAAATAAATGTCCTTAAATTAACTTTAAGTAAAATTAATACTCAAAGAGAGCTCATTCTTGTCCTTTCATTTTGTTTTTCTCTTGGAGTGTATGTAGCCAGTGTAAGAATCACCATTGTAGTAAAAAAACAAAAGACATTGTTTATAGCCACTGTTATAAAAAAGGTCAACATGGAGGCTCTAGACTCTCACTAACTGAGCTCAGTCTGGGTTCCACACTGTCAGCTCTGTAGCTGGTTTCTGGAGAGTTCCTTAACCTCTGTATATAAACCTTGGTTTACAGATCTGAATAGAAAAAAATCAAATAATATTTACCTAATAAAGTTCTTGTCAGGAGTAAATGTGGTATTTGTGTTCAATCTTCAGCACAGTGTCTGACATAAAAGAAGGGCTTATTCAATACTAGCTATTACTATTATTGTTACTATTTAGGGTAATAAGTATATCTGGATTCTGGTCTTGCCCCAATGGGGGTATGTTTTCTAGACCTGGAGCATATCACATCTCTTTTTTAGGACATCAGTTTTCTTCCCTAAAAAAGGAGAGGAGAGTCAAGAGCTCTGTGGTTCTCAAACCACTTTATCCAGCATCAGAATCACCTGGAGGTTCTGATTCAGCAGCTCTGGAGTGAGCTTTGAGAATCTGCATTTCTAATGAGTTCAGTCTATCTTCTGATATTTAGCAGAGGATCAACAACATGTGCAACCTTGTTCAGGAATTAGAGAAATGAAAGAATTTAAAGAATGCAGAGTTAAAGAATTCTATGACTGAAAAGAATCTTGGGGGTTATTTATATAAGAGATAAGAAGCTCAGAGAAGAGCAGCTGCTGGTCCAAGTTAATGTAAATCTGGAACCAACACCCTGATGTGGACCCCTATTCATGTTTGCCCCTCAACTGCCTTCAGCTCACACAGAACCTGGAAAATGGTTCTTATTAACTTAGACTGACTTTAAGCAGTGCTTGATCAGATTTCGCTAGCCAGTGGGTGCAAATGGGATAACAATAAAAATAATAGTTAACACTTACTGAGTCTTTCCTATATTCCAGGAGCACAGACATAAACTATATTCCTGTGGCTGTCACCAGCATTTGCCATTCAGTATCATTAGTAACTTCTGAAAATCCTTCAAGATATCTCACGTATGGTCACAGATGAGCTGGTATCTTTGCCAAGTTTTTCCTCTCCTGCTTCAGGCTCCTTCAGTGATGTTGGCTGCTGAAGTTGTCTATAGAGGATTAGCTGCCTGCATTAGAAGATGCTTCATTTCCACCCTGAGGGCTTTGCCCTAAAATTCTGGTGAGTTGGGGACACTACCGTCACAGGTTCAGCCATGGCTCTGGAGCCTTCAGTATACCAAAGCCTCCTTGTGTTTCAGGCAGATAGTGGAGGACCCAAGAGGCATCCACCCAAAGTCAATGGCTCCTGCTGCCTCAGAAAGCTACATCTTCATGGAGATATGGCTGTCCAGCTTTCTCATTCAAACAGACCTTGAGTTTCTGAGCCAGGTGCAGACGGTGGGGAGAACGATAATGGGTCTTCTTCCTTTCTTTTAGTCCTACTGGTTTATTCACTGTCTTTTAGTGTGTAAACATTTGTTAGGTACCAGCTGAGTTTCTCCATTTAGCACCATCAACCTGATTTAGAGGGAATCCCTTTGAGAATATGGCACTCCTAGAGTTTTTGGTGGTTTTATTTTGGACTTTGTGATTTATAAATATGTTAGTGAGAATTGAAAGGTGCTGAATCAAAGGACTGCTTAGCCATTTTTGTTACTTTTTGTTTGAGTGCATTTTAGAATTACAGAAAAGCTGCAAAGAATAGTATGGCGTTCACTCGTATCCCTCATCCAGCTTCCACTAATGTTAACATCCTACATAACCATCATACAATAATCAACACCAGGAACTTAACCTTTGTCAGTACTACTAACTACACTTCATCTTATTTGGATTTCCATAGTTTTTCCACTAATGTACTTTTTCTTTTCTAGGACTGTTTCCAGGGTCCCAAATTTCCTTACTTTTCCTTAGACTCCTCCATTCTCTAATATTCCTTAGTATTTTCTTTCATGATCCCAACACATTAGAAGAGTACTGGTCACTTACTTTGTTCCTAAATTTGGGTCTGTCTGATGTGTTCTCGAGTTATAATGAGGTTATAGTTTTTTTTTTTTTTGCAAAAGAGATGTTGTGTCCTTCTTAGTGCATCATATCACGCGGTTCATGATGCTGAATTTTCTTATGCTTGATGATGTTAACCTTGACTCCTCGGGTAAGGTAGGATCTGCTGGTTTCTTTCCAAAGTTATAATCTTTCCCTTCATAATTCATAAATATCTTATGGGACCTGCTTTGAGACAATACAAACATCCTTCCCCGCCCCCGCCAAACTTTTATCCATCAATTTTAACTCCATTAGTTGATCTTATCTGATCTTATCTGCAATAATTACTATAGCATTTGCCTAATGGTGATTTTCTATTTTTCTCTTTCTCTCTACATTTATCATTTGGAATTGTTTTGTAAGGAGGAATTCATTCTGTTCTTTAACTTTATCGATATGGACTTATGGATATTCATCCTCTATTCAGTGGGTTAGAATCCAATGACCTCGTTATTTATATTGTTTCTCTAATTGTTCCACTTTTGTCATTGGGAAGTCCTTTGGGGTGGCTCCTGTATCAGGAAGCAACTTTTACTGGAAATTGGCCTTAATATTGTTTCTTTTAAATCATAGATTACACTTTTCTACAGTATAATAATCCCCTGAGGGGGTTGTTAAAATATAATCCTTGCCCTCACTCCCAATGTTCTGATTCAGAGGATGGGGTTAGGACCCTGTAATCTACACTTTAACAAAATGTAGGCTGGATTGTTAAACTAATGGGCCACAGAAAACATGTGAGGAACACTGTTTTAGAGACAATGTTTCAATATATATCCTGTAGACTTTTGTATCAGTATACCTTTATGTATTTCTATCTAGCTCTATATCAACCAATATGTCTACCTACCTTATATCCATACATGATATGTACTAGATGTTCTTTTTTATAACCTGCTTTGTTTTCACCCAGTAATTTCATGGAAGTTTTTGCATGATAAAGGATATGCTTCTACAGTACCTTTTTCAATAGCTATTGTATTTTATGTATTAGAGTTGGTTAGATTTTTTTTACCTTTATAAATAACACTATTGACATATATCTCATATATAACGAATTATTTTTTTACAGTAAATTTATAGAAAGATGTCGACTCAAAAGTTATTTACATGGTTGAGGCTTTGGAAATCTATGGACAATTTGCCTTCTGTTGACGGTAGATGGTAGTGCTTTTTCCCCCCACACTTTAATCAATGTTTAATCATATTCATTTCGTAAAATAGGTAGCCAAAGAAAAAGTATCTAACTGTTATTTGAAATTCTTTTATTTTTAATGACGTTAACTTTTTAATATTTTTATTGGTCATTTATATTTCTTCTTATCAAATGCAAAGTTGAACCTCTACCTCTTGATCAAAGAAGCTAAGTGGGAAAGCAAGGTTTTAGGAAGACTGACTTTGTAACAAAATGAAGGACTGATTGTGCTATTGAGATTTAAATAGAGGGGTTGCATATCTGCTCAGCTACTGAAAAAAGAAGCACATAAAAAATTTGCTCCTGTGTGTACCTCAACATAACATTTTTGCACTGCTTTATTTGTCTATTTATTTGGCTATCTCCCAAGTTATGAATGCCCCAGCTCTTAAAGGCAGAACTTTATCTTGCTTGATGTATAAATCAATGCCCATCTAGCAGACTCTTTGCCATCGAGTTGCATTCCAAGGACATGTTAGCTGGAAGAATAAAAGGATATCCCATTGATAGTGAAACATCTCAGATCATCCATGCACCAAGAGAAGAGCATCATTCACTTTTCTGACTCAATATTAGAAGTAATAGTAACTTTTTTTCTTCTAAAAACTGTCATTTATCTTGCTGCCTAGAGTAACTGTCTGCTGGCTTAACTTTTTCTGTTTTATCATTTATGACCTGCCTATTCCAAAAAGAAAGATGTTTTGTGGGTTAAATTAGTTAAAAATAATTAAATAAACTTTTAAAATTAAAGGACAGTTTCCAGGAACTTAAAATAAATTTGCTGTTGGCAGTAAGATTTAGTTATAAGATTTCTGGGAGCCAAGAAAAAAGGTAAACATGTTGAGTTGTATAATTTTTATTGCCTCTAAGAGGAAGCTCAGCAGAGAAAAACCAGGGGAAAAAAATGTTTAATCACCAGGATAATTATGTAAAAGACACCTTAGGTAATATCAAGAACAATGTCTTCTACTACAGTTTTGTAAGAAAAAGGAAATGACACACATACAAACAATCATGCACACACACATTCTGCCTGTAGATTGAAATATGTTTTATCTTTCTTTGACTGCACAGTTGTATAGGCTAATTCAGTAAGCACATTTTAACAGAATATAGTCCAGGTATATTGTTTTCTGAATATCCAAATTTATAGAGAAACAGCTCAGAAAACCCAGATCCACAGCAGAAAAGAGAGCTGTGACACAGGTTACGTTGTAGGGGTACTAACCTACCATGCGCAGGTGCATGAAGGGGCTTCCAGATGCCTGTGAACTTCCCAAAATTCTTTGCAATACATAGATATTCTCTGGGGAGAAGGTCGATATCTACCTCATATTTTTGAAGATTGTTCATTGATCCAAACTGCTTTAGAAACTACTTAGCCAGAAAATTCCCAAATCATTTTCATTTGATTTAAAAATTCTCATTCCCTAAGCTAAAAATCAGGAGGAAGTATCATGGGATTTTTCTGGGAAGAGTCCAGGGTGACAGGGGAAGTAAAAATAGGATTGATGCTCTGGGCTCGCATAACCAAGCATGCAGATGATGTAGGGGACCTGATGGATGTCCAGTGTTGGCTTCTCAGGTGGGTCCCTGCTTACTGAGTCACTCCAGGCCATAAATCGCAATTGCTTCCCTCCTTTTCTAATTTCAAAATCTCTCATTAAAAATTTATAGTGGGCAGTCATCCAGCTATTTATGACTATGTCTAGACAACTGAAAAACAGCAGACAGTGGCAGGGTCGATTAGGGGCTTTCACTTGTCTTGGTGACCAGTTCAGATCAGGGCAGAGTTGATCAGATCAATTAAGTGGAAATCAGATGTTAATGCAACCAGAGCAATCGACCTAGGGAGAGAAACTGATTGTCCCCACTGGCGGTAGCAGGAGCCAAAAATGAATATCCGTTCTCTTGTTTGCAAGCATTTGTCAACAGTGTCACTGTGTTACTCTGCTTGGGCTGGCATCATAGAATTCCACAGACAGGGTGGCTTAAACAACAGAAATGTATTTTCTCACAGTTCTGGAAGCTGGAAGTTCCAGATTAAGCTGCCATCAGAAGTAGTTTCTGGCGAGAGTTCTCTCCTTGATTTGTGTACAGCTACCCTCTCCCTGTGTCTTCACATAGTGCACAGTGGAAAGAGAGACATCTCTGTGTATCTTCTTTGTCTTATCAGATAAGGATACCAGTCCTATCGGATTAAGGCCCCACTCTTGTGACTTCATTTAACTTTAGTTACCTCCCTAAAGGTCCTGTCTCAGAATACAGTCACATTGGGGGTTAGGGCTTCAACATAGGGGTTCTGGGCAGACACAATTCAGTCCATATCAGTCACTGACTAAATAGGGCAAGACCTGTTTGAAGCTGCTTGTGCAAGTAAAGTGACACCTCATTTTTTCTAGACAAGATGCCTTCATTACCTCTGTGACAGTGAGACCTGTTAGTCAGCTCTCTTTGGGCAGGATTATTAGTTGGCATTCATAGCTTGCTCAGAAACTGTCTATGCTTTCTTTGACATTGTTACTGACAAAACACCTGGAGACAGGCAGAAAACACTCAGGACACCAGAGGGGAAAGATGAGCAATGATGAATCTTGTGGCCACTAGAGAATTCCTACTTTTAGAAACAGAAGCCTACATTATAAGGTCTTGTAACCTGTGTCAGTGGAGCTGGGCTACAGCAGTGAGAGAATGCACGATTCAGTGTCCAGATTCTTCCCATTACAGCACATTCATTTGTTTGCTTGTGGGGTAATGGGCTATGTGTCATTCTTAATGACGTGGCAAATTGGAGGACGGTGGAAGAACAGGGCAATCTCAACCTGTGTGTGGCAAGATCACAGGATCCTAGAATTTTAGAAATAGGAGACTTTTGCAGGATTGAAGACTACTAATAGTCCCGTGTGTCTGTTTGGAGCTTCGTGGTCAAGGAGGCTCTTTCATACACTTACCACCTGGCCAAGGCTGACACCAGGTGAGGACACCTGGATAAAGCAGGGCTGACCAAATTCTCTCTGCTACAGATTTGGAATTGAAACTGAAAGAAATTGGTTAATCTTTGCTGATGTCTGGACCTAAGGGTATATAAACACAGGAGCTATGAGAGAATTGTATCCAAATGGACCCAGAGAAAGTTGTTTGGCAGAGACAGAAGAGTGAATTAGGTATTCAGAGAGTAGCAGAGATAGATTATGGAGAAGGAGAGGGAGAGAGCTAGAGAGATGAGAGATGGGGAGGCAGAGACTGTGAGAGTAATGGTTCAGTTCCTTATGGACTCAGAAGCTAAATCTGGCATGGCTTTCTTTGTGGGTGGGGAGGTAGATAGGAGCAGTTCACAGAATAGCAGAAGGACTACTGTCATGAGTTTTGGAAACCTCCAATTTTTTTTTTTAACATCTTTATTGGAGTATAATTGCTTGACAATGGTGTGTTTCTGCTGTATAACAAAGTGAGTCAGCAATACGTATACATATATCCCCATATCTCCTCCCTCTTGCGTCTCCCTCCCACCCTCCCTATCCCATTCCTCTAGGTGGACACAAAGAGCTGAGCTGATCTCCCTGTGCCATGCGGCTGCTTCCCACTAGCTATCTATTTGACATTTGGGAGTGTATATATGTCCATGGCACTCTCTCACTTCGCCCCAGCTTCCCCTTCCTCTTCCCCATGTCCTCAAGTCCATTCTCTACGTCTGCCCGCAAATGTTTTTAATAATTTTACAGTTTAGACTCTGGCCTAATCTTTATTTCACTAAACAATATTGCCGTCTAGAACACATATGAAGCTATGAATCCTGTAGTTTAATCCTGAAGGGGTACCTCAGTAAAAAGAATATTAACCCTTGCAAAGAAATCCTTTCAAAATATCTCAAGATATTTCTATATAGATCCCAGAAATGTCTTAAAAATATCTTTATTTTTCCTTTCTGGTCCACTGTTCCCACACACCACAGCTATCCCCGTGCATCTTGTTCCAATGACCTGTTTCGAGAAAAACTCCTTTTGTGCTTTACCTAACAGCCTCCTGAGAGTCCTGTCACCACATATTTTTTAGTTACAAATGCAAGAACTTTCTAGAAGAATAGAGAAGCAAAAGAGCATGAGAGAGTTAAGATAAAGTTCTCCTATTATAGTATTATGCAGAGGAAAGGCATAGATGGCAAATACTTTACTTTTATCATTTGTGTCTCTGTAGACTTGTAAGAGCATATAAAAAGACAGTAAAATCTTAGAATTTAGGATCTGAGAAGGACTTTTTTTTTTTTTTTTTTTTGGTGGTACGCGGGCCTCTCACTGTTGTGGCCTCCCCCGTTGCAGAGCACAGGCTCCAGACGCGCAGGCTCAGCGGCCATGGCTCACGGGCCCAGCCGCTCCGCGGCATGTGGGATCCTCCCGGACCGGGGCACGAACTCGTGTTCCCTGCGTTGGCAGGCGGACTCTCAACCACTGCGCCGCCAGGGAAGCCCTGAGAAGGACTTTTGAAATCATTAAATCTGGACAACAATTCTACAAATGAGGACACTTGGTCCTAGATTTGAGAAGCACCTTCGTAAAGATTATAACTTTAAATAATCGCAGTCTGCACAGATGTAGAGATCAAACGTATGGACACCAAGGGGGGAAAGTGACGAGGGGTGGTGGTGGTGGTGGTGTGATGAACTGGGAGATTGGGATTGACATGTATACACTGATGTGTATAAAATTGATGACTAATAAGGACTTGCTGTATAAAAAAATAAATTAAATTAAATTAAAAAATTAAAAAAATAATAGCAGCCTGACAAAATGAGTTATTGGGAGGACAAAATACTGAACTTCTCATATAATTGTTTAGTGCTGGACCAAGAAGGAACTTAGAGATAATTTCTCTAGCCTCCTTACTTTGTAGGTGAGTGTACTGAAGATTAAGAGCATCAAGTGACTTACCCTAGGTCTGAGATCTAATTAAGATTAGAGCTAAAACTTAACCTGGTTCTCAAAGTGCTTTGATGAATGATTTTATCCCCTTAGACCATTGGCTTCCAAACATTATATTACTATTTTAATTTATAAAATGGATTCATTGTTTAAACAAATTAATGTAAGGAACTCTAATTGGTAATACTGATAATCCCTTGAGTGGAGCAGTGTTTAACGATTTCCCCCAACACAAACACACACACACACATACACACACACAGAGTTCCACCTGCTTACCTTCATTATATACCTTTTGACCCCTGGGGGGATGCTGAGAAAACTTTAGGCCTCGGCAAAGCAGAGTTTGGAAACCCCTACTTGGAAACTGCCTCACACCAAGACACTCCCCATCTCCATTTATAAGGTTTGGGAGGATTCAGACTTTAGAAAGAGAATATAGCAAAGAGAAAATGCATTTGCTCCAACAGGTCACACTGTAAATTTACATATTTTGACAAAGCAGCGTAGCACAAGGGGGAGCAAAATGGGTGAGAAGGAAGAAGAGATTGAAAACTACCCTGAGATCGGGCCTAGGTGGCGTTAAGGATCATTATTTATTCATCTTCTGAAGAGACAGAAGTGTATGAACTTGGTCTCTCTGTTAGACTGAAAATCCATCACTAATTGAAAGATGTTTGGACAAGAAAGCTGGTTGTCGTTCCTCCCCAACATACTAGTCAGACACAAATCATTTTACTGATCCCCAAGGTGCTTCCTAATTCTCCAAACATCTTTGCATCATAAGGATCTGCTGACTTCATTAAGAAACAAAAATATCTTCTTTGCATGCACATACTTGTTCTCCTAAAGGCTTGCCTGCTGCCCTAAAAAAGAATTTCCTGAACTTTCTAAATATTGAAAACACAGATTGGGGTAATGAGGCCTAAGAGAAGGACTAACTGAGGAAATTTAACAATCTAATACAAATGAGAGGCAAATTTTAAGGAATGGAGTCAAAATGAAGAATAAGGGGGGGCTTCCCTGGTGGCGCAGTGGTTGAGAGTCCGCCTGCCAATGCAGGGGATACGGGTTCGTGCCCCGGTCCGGGAAGATCCCACATGCCATGCAGCGGCTGGGCCCGTGAGCCATGGCCACTGAGCCTGCATGTCTGGAGCCTGTGCTCCGCAACGGGAGAGGCCACAACAGTGAGGGGCCCGCGTACAGCAAAAAAAAAAAAGAATAAGGGGATGACATTTCTTTTATGACAGTCATTAGTGGAAGAGTTCCAAAGGTAGCTTCCCCTTAGTCACAACCATCTGTCAAATATTATACCAAAGGCCTATTCTAATAATGTTCTTAAACTACTTTGAATTTGAAATGTCACTAAGATCAGAAATAGAGATTTTTCTAAATTAAGTTTTCGTATTTATCCTTGTATATTAAAAACAAGACTAAATCATGATTTTGAAAGATTTTTTTAAAAGTTTAAAATCTTAAAATACATATTTTCTATAAGAATGTGATCTTTCTGATTAATTAATATAAAAAAGAACACAAACACATATTTTTTTAAGGTAACTAAAACAGTTAACAAAGCACAAAAAGAAATCAAAGTAGCTTAAATTTAAACCTGGAAAGAAACTAAAACAGTTAACGAAGCACAGAAAGAAATCAAGGTGGTTTAAATTTAAACCTGGAAAGAAACAATCCCAGTGTCAGACTAAAAAAGATGTAGGATGTATTTTCAATAAGATATTTATATTTACTATTTTAAGATTTTAAAGACTCTAAGTGGAAACAGGCCTACCTGAAACTCAGACTAAAAAAGTCTGCTGTATAATTCTGGTTGTAATATGCTCTCATTTTATCTACATTAAAATAGTCTTATAGAGAGAAGAAAGCTATTATTGTGCTAATCTTGCCCTCCTTTTAGGGTTCTTAATTACTCTGGTTATAGGCTCTATAGAAATTCTTAGACAAATAGATTTCTATGTAAGAAAATTCAGAAGCAAAGGATAAGTCACCCCCAAAAGGACTTTTATTTCAATATCTGCTTTTATAATTTCAAACTGAAATAATAAATACATTTATGTCCAAATTCATTTGGCATGACTCTAAACTTAGAATGAAAGTGAGAAGGATTTGCAGATAAACACTGTGATTATCTTCACCCTATCATGGATAATTGTCATTCAGGTTAGTTGGGACAGCTACTTGTGTGCATGGACAGAAGAATTAAGGGTAAGGGTAATATTGCTATTATATCTTAATAGGATGAACCAATACCAGTTTGCATGTAACATCAGCTTTTTTATTTTGCAAAAGAGGGAAAAGTGTCTGGGAAATGTTTCAAAGTTAGTGTGCTGGGGTGAAATGAACTCTGGAAGTGGAACCAAAAAACCCAATTTGGAGTCCCGTATCTGCCATTTATGCAGTGTGTGACCTATGTCAGCTCAATCATTTGGGGCTCAATTTTCTCATCTGTAAAATGAAGAGATTGTACCAGACAATTTTTCAAAGACCCTTCAGAACTAATGGTTGTTATGGTAACTCTAAATGCTTATGAAATATATTTTAAAATCGAGAATCTAAAATGGAAATTATCTATTAGTGAATAACTTAATAACAACAACAAAGGACTACAGATGGCATAGACTCCATATATAATGAAAATACAAAAGGGAAAATATGACTTAATTCCCATATTTGAGAAAAATAAAGAGGAGATGTAACTGAAAACTTGGGGCATCAATACAAAATATACAAAGGACTATAACTTCAAAAAATACCCTTTGTCTTACCACAGTTGCATTACATGTTAAATATATTTCTACTGGAAAAAAATGGAAAAGATTTTAACTTTTATCATTTGGGGAATTTAAAAGAAGAAATTATTGAGTTGGCTCTTTTGATTTAAATTTTTCATGTAATGACACAAGTTGAATTGCATAACTGACATAACATTATATTTTTAGATATTTGATAAGACATTGAATATTACTGTTTTTAGTTTTCTTCTACATCTTAGAGCCAATGAATATATATTTTTTCTGGTCTCAGATATTTTCTTAGCTCTTGAATGTTCTCTATGTACAGGACAGTGGGCTTATACTGCCTAAATTATAAAAATAGCCCTGCAGTATTTCTTCAATTAATATTTCTTGAATGAGTAAATTCTAGCCCTGTACATCCTTCAACACTTAGTTTGTCTTGCCACTGTTCCTCTTTATCTCTTCCCTTTTGAGGTGAGGGTAAAATTTCTTGGGACTGATTGACTATAAAGTCATTGTTACTCCATTTGGGTAACATAGAAACCTTGATATCGTGTCAAAGCTTTATCTTCCCTCCAAACACCATTCCTGACAGAGTAGATGCTCACTGAATTTGAGGCAGCCACAGTGGGGAGGAAGAAAGTGTCCCTTCTTCTCTCCCTCCCATCCTCCATCTCTGGGCTGGGTTTGTATGAGATCATTGCAGCCCTTCCAGTCTCCTTTTCTCCCTCCCCAGAGTGCGCTATGACTTACTTTTTGATTCCTTCCCTGGAGGACAGGATCCAGCTAATGTTGAGTTTAGGAAAAGAGGAAATAATAATATCTGTGGTGGGAAGAGACAGGAAAGGATGCCCTGCGAGTCTCTTCAGTCCAACAGGATCCCTCAGGAGAAAACAAACAGACTCTATCGGCAATGAGGACCCAAGCATTGTGGAGAATGGAGTGGGTGGGGGGGAAGAGGTGGAAAATGGGCCAAAATTACTAACCAAGAGGTTAGGGTAGGGATTCTGAATGTAGTCTTCAGGGTACAAATTTCTTGGAGTCAGATCTGCCTCATCCACTCATATTTGATGAAGAAGACTTTTTTCCCCAAATGAGACTTGTTCTTGTCTGAGTTGCTTGACATCAGCTTGCTTTCTATAAAATCACTCTCTCCTCCACTATAGCCTTTGTCTCACAGATAAGCTTGCCAGATAAAATGTAGGATGCCCCGTTAAATTTGAAATTCAAATAAACAATGAAAAAATTTTAGTATAAGTATGTCTCAAGTTTTCTGTACGCACTTCTGTCTTCTACTTTTTCTTTCACAAAATCTGGTATCACTGTTCAGGAATCAGTCAGCCTAGCCTGACGCATGATTCCATTTTCTGTTCATTCTCCTGATGGACTTTGCATTGGTCTCCCTATAAACTCCATCTCTTGGTTTCTAGATCTTTGTATTTGGCACAGATGAACCACTGATATGGTGGTTCCAAACAAATCATTCCACAAACAAGAATATCTGGTTGGCACAAAACTTAGTTCAGTAGATCATTCCACCCTCTCTGAGAACAATTGGTTGTGGACCCTCCAAAGGTAAAGACAAGACCAGACCTATATAAGTCCTGGCTGCATAGAATACAGTTGGCTGTTATGAAATAGATCTGGAGTTGCCTTAGAGGTTGGTGTGTGCAAAGGTCTGACTCTCCTCCAAGGAGGACACGTTGCTGTCCTCGGCTTGATGGAAAGGGCTCAATATAGTTCCTTACCTTCTGCTATGTATGGGCAGCTGGTCCCCTTAAGTGATGGTGCCATGTTAGGGTCTGGAGGTGAGTCATCACAGATGGCTAATATTAGGTCCTCAGAGATGGTGGCAGTTCCCAGCATTTTAAGGGATACCCATAGAAGCCATGTGAAAATTCTGCTCTTGTCACAGATGCCCACAGCATTGTGCCCCAGAACCAGGCAAAAGTGCAAATGTCATGTTTCTTTTTGCTTCTATTTTGTGTGTGTACTTTTCAGGCTCTTCTGAATAGAGCATCCCTAACATAGGTTGAGAACATTGCATTTCCCACTTTCTGAAATACTTTTGTAAAATGAAAGTAGGTCAATGTCTACCTTTTAACAACACTCTTGAAAGTAGAAGTCACAAAAAGACCATTTCAACCTGAAAGATGAGTACAAAGGAGAAAAGGAAGTGCCTACTTTTCAACTCAGAAACAGTGTGAGCCCATTTCTCAGCAGGAACCTCAGGCGTTTTTGACAGCCATGTTGGGTGTCAGCTTCTCCCACACTGTCAGCCTCGCAGGCAGTCATTGTACCTCCTTCTGCAAAGGCAGAGAGAATGTGCCCAAGGTGCAGCCTTACATTCCCTTTCCTTGGAGAGTGTTGGTTCCAAACATGCAAAAGTCCCACATGTTCTCTTTCTGTCCTCTTGGGCTCACACATCCTTCTTCCTCAGATACTCCTGTAAGGGTCACTCATTCCATAGCAGTTGACGTTTTTCCTCATAGGAGGCACAGGGAATGTGTAAGGAGCTGGAGAGTACAGCTCAGATGCCAACTTCCCCATAAAGCTTTCTTTGATCTCCAACTCTAGAAGTAACGACTTTCTCCCTATTTTATATAAATTTCATTTACCATATACCATTCCTTCCCACCACTGGTTAGGTATATAACTGGACTGTATGATTCTGGAGAGCAAGGTTCATTTCTTACTGACCTGGGACCTTGGTATCCCCTCAAGTGGGACTGGAAGAGTGTTTTATACATAGAAGTGATTCAAAACATTGATCAAAAGTTAGCTCCTAGTAGATTTGTGTAGAAATAAATTCTCCATTTACGATGAATGTAAGATTCCAAATGTAACACATTCTTGCAATGTAATCATACACCCGTGCCATACACAAATCATGTGCAATTAGGAAAACATAATTAATAATAGGTAATTAATTTTTCCATTAATTGCCCTCTCTCTTTGCACTCTGAAGTATTCTTTTCACAGAGATTACTACTTTTTGTCCCAATTCCCCAAATGGCCCACTAGTATCAGCCCACCAGCAGCAGAAGGAATTTTTAGCCCTTAGGCATAGCTAAGTGGAGCATCATTAGAGCTTTTGTTTTATTTTTTAAACATACTCTGCAGTGGTTCCTTATTTCAAAAGCTAGGAATTATAGAACGGTCTTCCCAATAAGACTGGATATTAACTCAGAAAAATACCTTGTCTCATGGATTGAGGTTGATTTAATTCATTATAGAAGAGTATGAAGTTATTTGAAGAACCATACCTTTTTTAAGGGGAAAATATTTTTCAAAAAGCCAATGGCTTATGGTAAATGCAAACATATAAAATATTTTGCTATGAGGCATCTGGTTTGAATCCACAGCAGGTTAGCAATCATTAGACATGGGTTCATTTGAGTGACTGCCTTTGTACCTAGTAAAAGTACACCTCTGACATAGAAATTTCATACAACTCTGTGCTTAAAAAGCAACTTCCTACCAATCATCTACTGATTCCCTTCTACCACTTAATTCCAAACTCTGCTCAAATCCAACTTTCGCTATGAAAACTTCTCTTTATTCACTGGGCTGGAGAGAGGTTAGCCGCTGCCCGGGACCACTCCCGTGGAACTTTATTAAACATCCTTTCTCCTGCACCCCATATGAGTTAATGAACATGATTCCTCTTTGCTTCTCCCAGAACACACTGCGGCCAGAGCCGCAGGGCTGGGATGGCTCCTTCTACACAGCTCTTTGATCTTCTACATGGAATGGGCTTACTGTTGCAGTGGACACTTCGGGGCTGAAAATAGCAGAAACTGGATCTACCTAATGTAAGCCAAAAGGGAAATTCTTGGAAAAAAAAGTGGGCTGCCTAACAGAATCATGGGGCCGCCCAAGTAACATGCTTGGAAACACAGGGACCAAGGCAGCAGGGACTGCTTAACAGCCTGCTTGATGATGGTCCAACTCCCACTGTTTTCAGACTTTGCCTCACTCTGCTCCTAATTTCAGTTCCAGGAAGAAAGTTTATATTGGTTTATTCTGAGCCACCAGCCCTCCTACTTCCTTATCATAAGAAGCACAAAGCACTTGAACCGTTCCATCTCATGTTAGAGGGGAATTTACCCAACTAGAAATAAGGGCGCTATTGGAGAAAGATGAGGAACTGTTTATTAGGCAAGCGTATCAGCCAAGAATCACCATGCATTTGCTGAAGACAGTGGCATAGGATCCTCTGGAAATCTCTTAGGAGACCTGCTGCAAAAAGAGGCAAAGTAATAAAGGAGAAAGAGCACGGGTGTTGGAGTCAGAACCACTTGGATTTGCTACTACCTGCGCGATGGGTCCTTTCTGAGCTTCCATTTCCACATCTGCAAAATAGATTTACCTCTTGAGGTGATCATGGGGATAGCATTAGATAATATGTGAAAGTAGCTTCCTCGGTAACTGACATTCAGTGGGCATTCTTACTAGTTTCATTTGTTTGGGTCTGTGGGGAGCATTGTTGCCCAGCATTTCTAAAAATAACTCTGAAGCTTTGTGCTTGCTCTTAAGCAAGTGTTTTCTCTTTAGAAAACTTCAACTACTTTATGATATTAACAGACCCCCATCTCCCTCTAAAGTCATTGGTGCTTTCAGTAAGTAATGCTTTGTCATGCTCTTTTCTTAACTCTTCCATTTAACTATTGCATCTTACATTTTGTTGCTTTAAAAAAAATCTTTGTTGTGTATTTTCTTTATATTTTTGCTTAATATTTAACTCAGTTCCACCATCACTGCCACACCCCTCACCTTCCCCACCATACATCTGCTCTTCTAGGCACTCCCTGTCAGCATCATGCTCTATCCAACTGTTCACTAGGACTTTGTCATTTTCTTAGTTATCCTTGACATCTTTCTCTCACCATCTTGCCCCAGAGTTTCAATCACTCAGTTTTGTGGATTCTGTCTCTCAAACATTTCTTGATCCATCAACTTCTTTCCAGATCTACCACCAGCAGCCTAGCCACCATTGTTTCTGAATCCTCTCTACTTTGTTAGTTTCATCTAGTACTTTTTCCTGATGCTCACATGCTGTATCTTGTTGCCTGGAAATCTGACCTTCCCATCTTCCCGCATCAGAGACTACAAGCTTACAGTTGCCTCTGCCTTCAGCTACCTCCTGTTCACACTTGTTTCCCAGCTTAGATGTTAGTTTCTTAGAAAAGCCCTGCCTAATCCCACTGTCCAAATTAAATTTACTGCTAAATGTATTTGTGGAACTCTGCACTTCATCATGGCTCTCATCCTGATTCCCATATCGAAAAAAAATGTGTATTTTTGGTTTGTTTATATTTTATTACACCCATCAGACAACAAACTCCATATGAGCAAGAACTAGCTCTGTCCTATTAATCATTAGTTGATGCGCAAAAATATTTAATAAATGAATGACTGGCTATATGAATGAATGATTCCAGCTAGGCACAAGTGTGGCATAATAATTGTGAGGATATGTGAATAAAATAAAAATAAATTAGGAAGAAGTTTTTCATCTAAAAATTGCTCTCCATATTTGTCAGAGACATATAGGACTATGTCATTTTTCTTTCTACCTTTATTTTCTGCTGGCTTCAGGTAATACAATGGAATTGTTTTCTTTTTTTTATGAAGAGATGATTTCATTTATTTTTAATTGGTTTCCCCTCATAAACCTTTTTTTAATAGATTACATTAAGCTAAATGAACTCATTTAAATGAATTTCCACAAAAAGTAAAATAATCCCATCGTTTATCATTTAAAGAAAACAATACAATGTGACCAATTTTACTTGAATGCTGAAACATTAATGATGATGCAGGTTTTACAAGAAAAAAATTTGGCCTTATTTATCTTGAACAGAGATTTATTTTCATAGACAACTACATCTAGCTCACAGGGATGACTAGAAAAAATGTACTCAAGGAAAGAGAGTCATGTTGTGAGTAAATACTCAGGACCTCCTTGAGGCAGTAAGAGTTAGGGTTATTCCTCAGGGTCTAGAAGTTCTGGAGGTAAGACTGTGCTTCTGGTTCTACGTTTAATTCCTCCAGTCTAAGACTCCTCCAAAGTAGGCATCTTGTCTCACCTCTCTTCCTCGACAGGTCCTCTCCTTGTGAAACATGCAACAGTCAGGTGTTGTGACTGGTGTCACACCTGTGACAACACCTGACTGTTGCATGTTTTCATTTTGTTGCTTTATATCTTTGGTATAGGACTATCACCAAAAATGTAAAATGTTATTTTAAAATCAGTAAACACTTTTTTAGTTCTTTAATGTATGCAATTATTTTACTAATTTTATTAACCACTAATATTTATTGAGGACTTGCTATATACTAATCACCATGTCAAGTACTTTACAGGCATTTATTCCACCCAACATCCCATAAGTAAGGGATTATTATTAGCATCCCCATTTCACAGATGAAGGAAAAAAGCCTTAGGGAAGTTCACATGGCTGTTTTTCATAACTGGCCCTTGAACCCAGCCCTCTTCAAAATTAGCCCAAACTCTTACCCACTCTGCTGTACTTAAAGTGAATCTTGATATATTCAATTCATTATGAAGCTGTTCTCTCCAATATTTTCCTTTTAAGGTATCCCTGGGCATTGTTAGGGCCTGTAAATAGGGGATATTATACAAAGTGTTTCCAAATCTAAAATGCAAGGGTCACGATAATAGTGGCTATTCCTGATAAAGGTCTTCAAATAACCTGTATACTGCCTTGAGTGTTTCACATATATTATCTCATTTAATTCTCATACAAGAAATCTGCTCTGTCTCATTATCCACTTTGAAGGATGAGAGAGAGGAAGTTTGTCAAGGTTAGTTAAATTTTCTGAAGTTCCACTGCTATTTAAAAGCATGCAATGAAATTAGGATCCATGTCCACTGACTTCCAGTCTCAAGGTTAAACTCCTATCTGGCCTGTAATGTGACCCTCCTCAACCCACACCCCACTACCCCCATTCCTGGAATCACATTGCTGGCCCTGGCCTGCCCTGACTTCTTCTAAGACCCCAGATCAGGCTGGAGGGTCCATTGTGATTCTCAAGAGCACTGCTAAGTAAATTCTATCATACAAACATACAGGGGCCAGATATTCTCCACTAGCAAAACACTTCGCAGGATTCCCTCCAGGGCTTTGTTTAAGCCACGTGTCTACCCACTGTACAGGAAAAACCATAATTCTCTAAAAATACTCAGGATTATTAGTCATTCCTTCTGAGAAGTGATTCTTGTTTAAAAACTCCTATTCTCATGACTTGGTAATGTTTTCTACTTAATTGTTGGAAAAATCCAAATTTCTGAACTTTGGAAGCTCAGGTAGTCAAAGGATATCATTGTTACGATTCTGAAATGTCATTGTGGGCTGCCTATAGCTTTCTCTGTTATAATATCATATATCATTGTCTTTTAATGTTAAAATTAAAAAATATATATATGATTATTCTTTCAGAGCTAGTATCATGTATCTATAGGAGGTATATGTGTGTATATATGTATGTGTGTGTGTGTGTATATATATGTATATATAATTTTTTCCCAAAGAGCTTTATTTTATGGGTTTTTCTGCTTTATCCACATTTGTTTGTTCAACAGGTCATATTGAAAAGTTTGCTTTATAGTTGGCTGTCCTTTAGTTCTCATCTGTCTTTATTATCTTTGATGCCAGGCCACTAAAACCAAAGGTTGCCAGTAAGTTCGTGGGAGTGGTTTGAGTTAGGGAAGATGAGAGAAAAGATGTTCTTTTTCCGTAAAAGAAACCATAAAATATATCTTCCCTGGGAATTCAGTGCCAGGTTGAACTTTCCCCTGCCCCTCTCATCCCAGGACTTTCCATTCACAGACCTCTGTTTTGCTTGTAAAAACCGTATGAAATATTCAATGTGCCTCACTTAACGTAAGAGGCTTAGTTCCCTAATGCAGGAATTTCCTATACTTTTACTGTCTGTGACCTACATTATAATAATCACAGTATACTACATTTACCAGTCAACTTGCTTGTGTAGACTATATAACATAAATCCTTATTCAACTTTTATTGTGTTCCTTTTGGCAGCTTTGAAACAACTTTAAAAGGACCCTATATTCTAATATTTATTCTAGTATTTGGGTTTAAGAAACAGCCCAAGTTTATTTTCCCTGCCTAAAAATGCCACCGTTTTGTTTCCATTCGTACTTCTCAGAAACACTATGTCCCAGTGGGAACTCAGCAGGAGTCTACTGAAACTTGTGTTCCTAAACAAAATCTTGCAAAATGTTCCCATTCATCCCAGGGCTTTAGAGGTGGGTTTCACCCCACTGTGTTCGAAGGGTCATCGCCCCTTGAGAGGCCCAAGTGGGCTAGAGTTCCCTGGCTGGTGTCATATTCATGCCCGATACCCAAGTCCTCCCCACCCCTCCAATCTGCCAGAGGGATAGTGGACTCCTTTCCTCTGCCTACAGTGGGAGGCTGACATGTCTGTCCAACTTTCTCATTAGCACTTGGCCAGGTGGCACAGAAGCATGGGGGGTTAGACAGCCATATTGAGACAGGCTGACTGCCGTGAACACTGGCGATACCTTAGGTTGTGCTGTTGACCTCCTTACAGAGCAGAAGGAGGAACAGTACTTATAGCAGGAGGAGGCTTCTCTCTCTAGGGATGGGGATGAAGACATTGATGACAGTGGACACCATGTGTGGAACGTGGTGATTGTGCTAAGACCCTCCATCCATCATCCCATTTAATCTTCTCAACAATCTTACTAGCCAAGTAATATTATTTGTATTATTCCCCAGCAGTCTTCGAAGTGATTTATGCATATCAATTCACTTAAATCTCACAAAAACTATGTGAAGTATGTATTATACAAATATAATTTTTACATACAAGGAACTTCAGGTCAGGTAGATTTCTGAGGTCACACAGCATGCGAAGTCTGATTCAACCCCAAGTGATCTACCCCAAAACCCATACTCTGGACTACAACACTACAGCTCTGTCAAGCAGCTTGTTTAAATGGAACAGTTTGGTGGTGGTAGGTTCTGAAGTGAAGTCAAGATCTTCAGTCTGTTGGTGGAGTGTTTTCTCAACTTGCCCTGTGACCCACAGCTTCTAAGATGGTTCCCAATCGTCCCCAGTCTCTGGTGTTCCCAACCTTGGGTAATCCCCTTCCCTGAGTATGGGCTGGACCTGGCTTTCCATCTAATGATTAGACTATGCAACAGCGGGAGGATGTCACTTCCAAAATTAGATTAAAAAAAAGACCATGTCTGCAATTTTGTTTGCACTCTTCCTGACTGGCAGTTCTTACTTGCTTGCTTGATAGAACGAGCTGTCATGCTGTGAGCACCCTATGAAGAAGCCCACATGGCTAGCCCACGTGGCAAGAACACAGGGCAGCCTCCAACCAACAGCCAATGAGGAACTGATGTGCTTCATCCAACCACCCAACAAGGAATTGAATCCTGCCAATAACAGTATAAGTGAGCTTGGATGTGGACTCTTCCCCATCCAGGCCTTAAGATGTATAATGGACTGAATGTTTGTGTCCTCCCGAAGTTCATATGTTGACCTCCTAATCCTCTATGAGATGGTATTAGGAGGTAATTAGATCATGAGGGTGCAGCTCTCATGAATGGGATTAGTGCCATTCATGTAAGTAGAGACCTCAGAGAGCTCTCTCACTTTTTCTGCCATGTGAGGTTACAATAAGAAGTCAGTCATCAGCAACCCAGAAAAGGGCTCTTGCCACAACTCCACCATGCTGACACCTGATCTTGGACTTCCAGACTCCAGAACTTTGAGAAATAAATTTTTGCTGTTTATAAATCTCCCAGTCTATGGTACTTATTATAGCAGCCCGAACCAACACCTTGATTGCAGCCTTGTGAGACACCCTGAGTCTGGGCCCCAGTTAAGCTATGTTCAAATTCCTGATCTACAGAAACTATGATATAATAAATATTAATGTTTTAAGCCACTAATTTTTGGTATAATTTTTCAGTGAAGGATAATACACCTTGGTTTACCCAAGGAAATAACTCATACTAATCTCAAGGTTTTATTAAGCACTCAAAGGGTTTATTGAGAATCACTGATTTCCCATGTTAAAATAAAAGGTGTGTATTTAATTTTTTTTTTTTTTTTTTTTTTTTTTTTTTTGGCAGTACGTGGGCCTCTCACTGCTGTGGCCTCTCCCATTGTGGAGCACCGGCTCTGGACACACAGGCCCAGCAGCCATGGCTCACAGGCCAAGCTGCTCCATGGCATGTGGGATCCCTCCAGACAGGGGCATGAACCCGCGTCCCCTGCATCGGCAGGTGGACTCTCAACTACTGTGCCACCAGAGAAGCCCAAGGTGTGTATTTAATATTTACCATTAACTGAACAGTATTTACTATATGCCAATCACTATACTGAGTTCTTTCCACATTCAATATTAAATATTAACACTTAAGCCTCATAACTTTGGGGAGGGGCATTTTTAGTCACAACTATATTCATCAAATTATATTTAATAATGGTGTTTTGATGTTTAATTTCAGTTATCTCATCAATTGTTTAGCTCTTCCTAGAGATCTCTTTACTCAGATCTTACCTGGATTCTTGGTTTCCCTGTATTAGCCAACTTGCTGAAGGTCTTCTTGGTGGTCCCACACCGCCTTGATATTTCTCTTATTTTTACTAGGACCACTATCACATTAAGAAAATGATCAGTCTTTGCTTTTATGAATGCACATTGTACTTTAGATACAGAATCTACAGCTTACTTTTTGTAATATCTTCTGCACAAATGTCTCTTGCTTCAGATCACTTATTTTTGGGGGCAAGTTCCTTTTATTGTTGTTATGTCTCTGCAAGGTTTTGACTATTTCTATTCTTCATCCTCTGTGCGTTGCTGATGATGGAGCCACAGGGTTTGATGTGTACAAACTTCACCTTCTTGATTAGCATGCAAGCTAAAATTAGATTCCTCTTCCCACATACCAATAATGGCCATGTCATCATTCATTATGTAACCCCCCAACACACACACACCCACACACAGCCACCCCCCAGATCAGGATGTTCTGTTTGAATGCTCGATGCTCATTATAAACCCAAAGTAAATCTGTTAAACTAAGTATGTTAGTTCTATTAGTTGCTTCTTCAAGTTTTTTTCATGTGCAGACGGGTAACTGTTTGGAAAAAGTTATATCACTCTCAAGACCATCATGCTCAGCTTCCTGGGTTCTTCAAGGCTATACAGACTGTGCACTCAAGATTTCACACCAAGAGCAGAGTTGAATAAACCCACATGGCAGATTCATTATTTGGGAAAAATTTGTGTATATTCAACACATATGAATTTCATTTGCCCAGTGCACAATCTAGAGATAAATTTTCAGCCCCTTTATATTTTATAATAAAAAAGGATTTAAAAATTGATGTTTAGCTTTTTCTCCTTAGATAAACATTTCTAACATAATTGCTGAGCTCCTTAGATTCCATTCCATTTATTTTTTCTGTATGACTTTTATTGAAGTTCTGTTTAAGTTCAGGCACCAGGCCACTGAAAAGCATGGAACGTTTAGGCATTAACAATTTCTTCAAGAGTCTCGTGCCAGATAACTGCCGGTGTGTTTTAACTTTTAAAGCCCCTTTCTTCCCCTTAACCCTTGCATTGAAAAACTTGATTTTCAAAAGGATTGATCAGTTGTTAGAGAAGATGGGAAATCTTTCTTTCTTGGGGTTCTCTGGAAGGCTCTTCTCAAAACCCTACATGGCTCCAGGAACATTAAAACAAACAACGGCTTTGGCATTATTGTTCAAAAATAGGACCCCACATTTTTCTACCTTGGGGCTGTGTTGTAACCCCAGCCAGCTTATTATGGGAAATGAATGACTCTGATATTTTAGTGATCAATATGGATTACTAAAATACAAATAGCAGGGCTCCTGCAGGCCAAGCAAATTGTGATGGATAGTTTTGGGGAGTGTGTGGACCACTTTAGTCATTATAAGGTTTGGGGGAGGGGAGCTGAAGGAAAAGAAAGGATGAAGTATGACTCTCAAGTCTTGGCTTCATGATGGGTGGAGTCATTGAGAGAGACAGGAAATCCAAGTGTCAGTTTTCAGTGAAAAATAGTGGATTTCTCTTTGGATATGTTGAGCAGGAGGTGCCTGACAGACCTTTAGTTAGAAATGTCTAACAGGCAGTAGAATATATTTGTCCCGTGTTCAAGACAGTGGTCAGGACTTGCAGTTGTGGGGAATGGAGGTATTTAAAGTAATGAGAGAATGTGAATGTTAATGGATTGATATGTTGCTATTTTTAGAAAAGGAGACAAACCTACAAAAGGTGGGTAAAAGGAAAATGCCTTTGGCATTGATATCTGTTCAAGAGTTTCATGTCCATAAGTTTAACTGTATGTGACTTAATCCTTTGAATATATTTATTTAGCTCTTACACAAAGGCTCATCTTACGACCGTGAGACTATTGGGGTACTGGGGAGCGTCTTGCTCTGGTTCCAGGTGGAGATAATTAACCTTGCACATCGGATGGATGTTCCTCTCAGGAGCCATCCTTCTATACCTCTATTGAAATAACTGTAAATTAAAATCTGGCATTATTATACTTATTTTATAAGCTTTTGAAAAAAAACAGCAGACATATAACACATTACTTTGTAGATTACACACCACGTTTTTTTAAAAATATATTTCTAAGGATGACTATCACAGTTACCTGTTGCCATAATAATGCCACGTATTTTAAAAGCCACAAAACATCAATGGCATACAACAATTAATTTGTGTTCACATGTCTGGGAAAGCTGAAGATTGGCTGGGTGCCTAGCGGGGCTAGCGGGGCTTTCTCAGATGTTTGGGTGTCAGTCAGCTGCCAACTCAAGCATCTGGGGTTACTCTGCTCCACATTTCTCTTATCCTTCTTCTAGCTGGCTCTGACATGTTTTCATGGCAATGGCAGAGGCACAAGAGAGCAAGCCTGAATGCAAGTGTACTTCAAGCCTTTGCTTGGATCCTATCTGTTAATATTGCATTAGCCAAAGCAAGTCATGCATGTGGTTGACCCTGGTAAAAAAGGTTGGACAGCAAAGTTCCTTGTCACAGGGTGTGGGTATGGGGACAAGGAAAGAAACTGGGCTAGCATTGCAATCTATCACAACAGCATGGCTCCTGTCCATGAGAATGGGTCCCTGGAAGCAACAGTTAAATATGTCTCTCCTATCGTCTACTTAGAGTTAATTGGATCAATGGCTATCACTATCCAAAGCTAAGAATCTAATTAAGAGGGTAGAGATGCATATATATAAAATAAATAAACAACGAGGACCCACTATATAGCACAGGGAACTATATTCAATATCTTGTAATAACCTATAATGGACAACAATCTAAATATATATATACATGTATATATATATGCACAACTGAATCACTTTGCTGTACACCTGAAACTAACACAACATTGTAAATCAACTATACTTCAATAAAAAACTAAAACAGTGTATAGATGCAAAAAAGTCTCTCCATTTGAAGTCAAAAATCATATTATAGTTTCCTAATAAGTTCAAGATTTTACTACAGTTTAAAACTTATTTCCACTGTATTGCCCTCAATAATATCATAGAGAGAGAATCCTTTACATAAATACATCACTAAGTACATTCACCTCTTTATTAGCTCAGTATTGTTTATCATATTTATTGTGTTATACACTAAAAATATATTAAAACATGGCCTCTGCTCTCAACATATTTAGAAAAATGGGAAATAAGTAACATATAATGCAAGGTGATAAGTGACTATAATCAGATTCCATCTAATTCTACACGATTTTGTGGCATCATGTTATGAGCCCTATGTTAGTTGCTCTAAATTTTTCATCTCTTGTAATCCTCAACAAACACATAAAGTAGATATTTGTATCTTCATTTGGCAACTAAGGAACTGAAGTCTAGAGCCTTGAAGAAACTTGGTTAAACTTCCCTCACCTGCCAAACATTTGATTCAGATTTGAACGTAGCTCTTGCTCACCTCAGAATCCAGATACTTTCCACCAAGCAAAATTCCCTCCTTCTCTTAGGAATCCTCCTTATATTATAATGGTTCTTTGTGAAATTTGGATATGAGATTATATTTTTAATAGAAAAAATAAAAGAAAAAATTCTATTTGGTACTGTATCAATTTAATATTGTTAAACTTTTGTACTGAGATTACATTTTCCACCTATATCTGTTATGTAAAGTATTACATAACACTACTATTTATTTATTTTTAACATCTTTATTGGAGTATAATTGCTTTACAATGGTGTGTTAGTTTCTGCTTTATAACAAAGTGAATCAGCTATGTAAAGTATTTTTAACTCATCTTTTCACTACACAAAATTCTGTTGCAAGTGCCAGTACATACTAAACATTTTTAGTAACATAAACAAGACATTGGTTGCATCTTTAATATTTTGCTGATGAAATGAAAGTCTTCCAAGCATCTATAATAAATTCTATGGTCTCTACCCTCTGAGACTAGTTAATTGGTACTACAGAACATTTAACGAAATGAAGCACCATGGGCAAACATCAACTCTTCCACGGAAAGCTTCCAAATGACACAGAAATGGGCTTCATGAATTTAGTCAGGCAAGACGTACGTTAAGATAATGTGAATATTACTATTACTTGCCCAATAAATGTATAAAGAAACTTGTTTGAATGTATAATTAAATATATTAATTATTAAACATGGTCATTAACTCATTGTTAATATACTTATTAAAAATTAACATCTGAAAACTATTGAAATTTTTGAAAATTTAACCCTAAGTCAGGATAGTAAACAATCATCAAATATTTTTGCTTTGAAGTAATAAATGTCTTCAAATTGAGTATGGAATACATAAAGCATATTAAAGCAACATATTTAAGTAAACTTTAGCCAATATTTTTATTTCTCTTAACTCCTAAATTGTCAAAATTTTTGATTTTCCGAGTCTGGACAGAAGGGCTACAATGAAAATTCTTGATCAGATTTTATATCTGTTGCATAAAGTAGAGATACTAGACTTACCCCTTTATTAGCCTTATACATAAACAGGTACTTTCTTAAGAGATTCATAATAACAAGAAACATAAGTTCTTAAATTTGTACCACTACAGACATGAGAAAATATCTTAAAGATGACAAATATCAGATACCTATAAAAAACTACATACTTTAAGACTTGTATATGTGTATGGCCATTGTGGACAAGTGCAGTAAAATTAGCACAGAAACCGAAGTCAGAAAGCCATGTTTCAAAATTTGGCTTTTTTACTTATAATCCTGGCTGCACATTCAAATCATCTGAGACACTGTTAAGACATATCAGTTCCCTGGGCACCCTCCCAGGATGCTGAATTAATCGGCGACGTTTGGGCTGCTTTGTTCAAGCACCGCTCCCACACCCTCAACGGAGGCAATTCTAGATGCATACTCTGAGAAACACAACACTAGGTCAAGTTCCGGATGCTGAATTCTCTTCTGCAAAATGGGATGATGTTAATTACTACCTAACCAATTTCTCGGGGTTTTTAGGAGGCTTAAATGAGATATATACATGCGTTATGTCAGCTTTCAATGCTAGGCCTTTCAGCTCTGTTAAATTGCTTTAGTGACCCAAGTGGTGCTCTATAAGAGTGCTGCAGTGTGTGTGTGTGTGTGTGTGTGTGTGTGTGTGTGTGTGTGTGTGTGTGACAGACACAGAGCCACAGAGAGACAGGGAGAGTTATTCATCAATTTGGTTGTCATTTCTTTTCTGTGGATTTGCCTTATTTTTCATGCAGAACAAAATACTGTTAAGGGATATTTTAAAACCATACTTGATAGATGTAATATGTGATACATGTTTTTCCAGCTAGTCTGAGCACCTTGTGCTCAGATAATAAATAAGATAAATCTTATTTCTGCGGTTTTCTATTTATAAGCTAATTTATATTTCCACTCTTAAAAATTCTGTTTATTAGAGAAGTTTTTTTTCCAGAACATAGATACAATACAGGCTAACAGATAATAAGCTGGAAAATATAGAAATATAGCAAAAGAAAAATAAATCAGCCATGATCCAGAGAAAAAGCACTGTTGACATTTTGATTTGCTCATTTCTCCATTTATTTAGTACTTTTGAAATTATTTGTATGCGGTCATTCCATTAGAAGTTGCCAGCATTTTATCTGTTATGTTTTGCAAATATTTTCTAATTGTGTTACCAGCTTATTTACTTTTGTTTTTGGTACATACTATTTAAAACTTTTTGTAATTATAAGACTGACTTTTTTTCCTCTATGATTAGTTTTATTGTTTTCATGTTTATAAAGTCCTTGCCTGATCCAATGTTAGACAAATATTCACCACATTTTCTATTTTGTGACTGTTTTAGTTAGCTCACTGATTCATTGTTATCATGCGGTGTGGTTCATATATCACATATAAATATAATTTCAGATACAGGTACACAGTTAAATTTCCCTGAACAATATAGGGATACATTTATTCTTTTAGTTTTCTTTTAATCCTTACAATTAAATCAAGTAGAAAGTCTTAGACTGAGGTTAGTGAGTCTTTGAAACTTTTTACACACATGTTAATCTCCTTTAAAACACAAACTGGAGGCCTTGGGCTCATAGTCCAAACAATAGCATCAAGCTACGTTAAGAATCATTGCTTTCATGTGTGGAATTTAGTTTTACAAGCACTTTCTATATTTAGAAAGTGATATAAAGCTTTTTATAAAAATAAATGTATTTAGCGTTTCCCTGGTGGCACAGTGGTTGAGAGTCCGCCTGCCGATGCAGGGGACACGGGTTCATGCCCCGGTCCGGGAAGATCCCACATGCCGCGGAGCGGCTGGGCCCGTGAGCCATGGCCGCTGAGCCTGCACGTCCAGAGCCTGTGCTCCGCAACGGGAGAGGCTACAACAGTGAGAGGCCCGCGTACCACAAAATAAATAAATAAATGTATTTAAACTCTAAAAAGTGTATTCATATAAAACTTTAAATGAAGAAGTGTAGAGATGATATGGGATAGCAGAGAGATTAAGGTGAATGAGGTGATGACATGGGTTTCCATCCTGTATGTGATAGTCCCCAGCCAAATGCCCCAGGCATTCCCCTTGCTGAGCCTCCCGGCCCTCACCTGTAAAATAGGGACAATAATAGTGGCCACCACATAATTTGGTTGTGAGAATTAAATTATTTATTTTCTGAAAAAGCACTTATAAAAGTGCTTAATAAATATTATTAATTATCACCCTTATTAAGATACCTGAAACTAACTTAAAACCACCTGAAATTTATTTTAGAGATTGTTTAAGGCAGTAGTTCTAAACTTGGGTATTTGTGTGTGTGTGTGTGTGGTACTCGGGCCTTTTACTGTTGCGGCCTTTTCCGTTGCGTAGCACAGGCTCCGGACGCGCAGGCTCAGCGGCCATGGCTCACAGGCCCAGCCACTCCGCGGCATGTGGGATCTTCCCGGACCGGGGCACGAACCCACGTCCCCTGAATTAGGCAAGCGGACTTTCAACCACTGCGCCACGAGGGAAGCCCTACACTTCGGTATGTTTAAGAAGCACCCAGAGAGATAAAGTAACGGAGAGGTCCAAGCTCATTGAAACTGAACGAGCCCCGGCACTGGTATTTTCATCCAGTTCCTTGAGGGATCTGATGCCCACAGAAGTTTGCAGACTACTGGGACTCCATCAGAGCACTACTGATGGATGTGAGGGGCTATCCTAAAATTCTTGGCTGACTAGCCTGTTTTCCCAGGCTGCTGCCCTTTGTGATGTCAGATATAGCCCTGGAAGAATAGAAAAAAAACCAATTAATATTTGTTGAATGAATAGATGAATAAATGAACAAATAATGTGACTAAGTTAGTACTAATTAACTAGAGGATTATCAAGCTTCTCAAATCAAATTTTAACTTTAATGTCATTCAGACTAATATCCCAAAGGAGCTTTTTTGAAACTTGACAAAATCGTTTTGAATTTCATATGAAAATAAAACTAAAAGTGATTAAAAAGCAAAATAATGTTGCAAGACTTTTACCATTAGGAAGAAAATATATTATAAAGCAACTATAAAGAGTGTGGAAGTAGATCCAGAATTATAACTCAGATTAATGGGAAAGAATAGATATCCACTCCAACAAATTACTTATAAGTATTTAATATATGATAAATATAGCATTTTGAATTCCGGGGAAATGGTTTTTTTAATAAATGATGCTGGCATTGCAATCTATAAAATACATTTAAAAAGAAAGAAAAATGAGAACTATATCATACAACAACGTGTATTCCAGCAGTATTAAAATTATATGTACATCAAATTAAAATCATAGAACTAAAAGAAATATACATGAATATTTATATAATATTGACTAGGGAAGACCTTTCTAAACATAAAACCAAATTTTTCACAAAGGAAATGAAATAAATGTATACCCAAAAAACAAACACAACCAGCATACACATATATCATATATATACACATATAAAATATATACCATATACAGATATACATATATAAGTATACATATATAAAACTAGGAAAAATATAAATACAGGGAAAATGTTCATTATCACAGTCACTCAAAATTATGCCAATAAAAACAAACCATTTTTAACTATCAAATAGGCAGGTATTAAAAATTCAAAAATATTGACAAAGAGATTGGGAATTAAGAAACCTCAGGCCCTGTATTTCAGAGTATAAATTTTCATAGAACTTCTGGGGAAAAACATGGCCAAAGTCTTTTTTTTTTTTTTTTAACATCTTTATTGGGGTATAATTGCTTTACAATGGTGTGTTAGTTTCTGCTTTATAACAAAGTGAATCAGTTATACATATACATATGTTCCCATATCTCTTCCCTCTTGCGTCTCCCTCCCTCCTACCCTCCCTATCCCACCCCTCCAGGCGGTCACAAAGCACCGGGTCGATATCCCTGTGCCATGCGGCTGCTTCCCACTATCTACCTTACGTTTGTTAGTGTGTATATGTCCATGACTCTCATGGCCAAAGTCTTTTAAAAGTCTTAAAAATGTACAAACTCTTTCACCAGTAATTTCCTTTGTAGGACTGTAGCTTAAGGAAGTTATCTAAACCATATAAAGATTTTGATAACAGAATTTGTTTCTCTGAAAAAAAAGTAAAGAAAACATCTGAAAGGATAAGCAAGAAGAAATTGGCTAAGAAAATTACACCACACTTTTGAAATGAAACAATATAAAAAATATATATTATAAACTACATCACTAGAATATATATTGTCTAAGGGAAATGTTCACAATATATTTCTTCTGTGAAAACAAAATTCTACATTTTGTAAAAAAGAAAATGATACAACATTCAAAGGACATACACTAAAATCTAAGCAGTGGTAAAGTTTGGTTTTTGCAGTTATTAACAAACAATAAATCATTTTAGTATAAAGACTGTTAGAAGATAGTAGCTTCCATAATTCACTGAAGTTAATATTTGTTCGTCTGTAAGGGACAGATGCTGGCAAAATGAAAATCACATTTGCTAGTCTCCTTTAATTTTGTCCAATAAGTTAGATTAAATTAACTTGTTGATCCAAAAAGTGAAACTTTTATGTATGATAGGCTTATCCGCCCTGGAATACAGGCAGAGAATGTTTATCCATCCCTACAGGATACAATTCTAGATTTGATGGTGTGTTAGTTTTAGAATCAGAAGGAAACTTGAGTCCTGTCTTCATGTTGAGCAAGTTACATAATCCCTCTAAACCTTGGTTTCCTCAAATGCAAAACAGGGAAAACACTTGCCCTGAGGGTAGGAGTGTTTCAAGGATTCAATATCCAATGAGATGGTGTGTGTATGTCTGTATGCATTAAAAATGTAAAGTTATAAGTCAAAAATAGAATGTTAGCCCTGGAAGGGAACTTAAAGCCATTTACAACCATCTCCCAATCAAGAGGAAACTATTCATCTAATGAAGGCATACACACTTGGAGATCCGAGTTTTGACACCTCTACAAAAGTTACCAGCAAACTCGATTCTGAAGGAACCTGACCCATTATTAAAAGCCCTATACCATTCAACAATTAAAGCATGGTATAAAGATAAATCAAGGAGTCATGTTTCTTCTCAAAGAAACACACAGTGTAAAAGGAATAATAAAACCTGGTGATTTAAATCCCTATAAAATTAATGCATTGTATATGAAGAATTAGCATAAAACATACTGACATTTATAGAATTGTTTCCAAAATACACTAAAGGAATTCCTTGTTAGAGAAAACAGTGGTTTGGAATCGTTTCCTCATGTGAGCCATAAAAAGTCTTATACTTGGGTACTTTTATTTAGTTGCTTTAACCACAATTGAGTTCATATAAATTGGAGCTTAGCTCTCAAATATGTCTAATCTCTCTATTCCCATGCTGGAACCAGCTACTGGATTCTAAGGCTTTTAAAATGACACTTCAGTGATATGATTGTTTTTACTACCAGTGAAAATCAGTAAAGAAAGTACAGATTATGATGAAGAGCTATCTTCTTAAACAAAAACTCTAAGCTTGAGATGTGCACATGAACTTTTTGTAAAGAGTGCACAAATTTGCAAATGTTTTTAACTAGGTCAATGAGATTGTTTTGGGGTTTGTGTCAATTTAAGCAGCAGTTTTTAATTGGATTTGCTTGATCCACTTAAAATAGAAAATCCTAATTTTCAATTTTCAAGACAAATACAAAATAGAATTGTCTTATATTTGAGATAGAAAGATTCACTTTTTTTTTGCAAATTGTCCTATAGGAATTATTATTTTCTTTTATTTCAAAATACACATAAAACTTACCATTTTAACGAGTTCAATATGTACAATATTTTGCAATCATCCCTGAAACTGCTATCTATTTCCAGAACTTTAGTATTATCCCCAAAGAAAACACCATTAAGCTGTTACTGCCCATTGTCCCTTTCCCCAAACTGTGGTAACTACCTGCTTTCTTTCTCTATAGATTTGCCTGCTGTGGATAGGGACTATTCTTTTTTTTGTAAATTGACACACAATTGACATATAACATATTAGTTTCAGGTGTACAACATAATGATACAATATTTGTATATATTGCAAAATGATCACCACAATAAGTCTAATATCCATCACCACACACATGTTACATTTCTTTTCCTTGTGATGAGAATGTTTAAGATCTACTAAGTAACATTCAAATATATGAGATAGCATTATTCACTGTAGTCACCAAGCTATACATTCTATCCCAGGACTTATTTATTACTAACTACTATTTTTAGTCTAACTGTGCTGAAAAGTCTTTGCCCTTCAGGATCCATTCTTCACTCTTCTCTATTCAGCTCTGGACCTCAGAAAATGAATGTCCATGGACTACACTCTTGGGGTGCCCCTCCCCTCTGGCTTCTGCTTGGCTGTGGTTCTCAAGACGCACTGCACAAACTTTGGAGAATAGGAGAAGCATTTATTTCCTTAGCTTCTTGCCTTCCTGGATGTGGGTCACACTGACCATGGCTGTGTTCCTCTATCCAGGGCCAAGACTTCTGTCCCAGATGTCTCTCGTCCAGCTAAATTATCTCTCCAGATCCCAGTACCCGTTCTGTCCTTCCCTTCTCTCTTTAGGCCTCTGCCATGTGGTAGTTGCTTCCTGGTTTTAGTTTCACCCTCCCTTTTGATGTCTTTGAACCCAGCCCACACATTCATAAACATTTCCTTCATTAAGAAACTATTCTTCAGTTGGCCCATTTGAGTGGGCTGTTTCCCTGTGGAACACTGACTGATACAATAACTTGGCTGATACACTAACTTGATTTATCATGAGCATTTTCTTTTTAATTATTATTATCATTCACCATTGAGAAGCCATATTAAAAATACGAGGACTTGAGAAGTGTATCATTTCTTCAAGAAAGGCAGATAACAGGGAAGCTGAGGATGAGGGGAAGGTAAATTTATTTAAAAAAGAAATCTAATTACAGGTGTTTTGCTTTCTGTACATAATTTGATTCCTGTTTGTAGAGTATTTTTCATTTAGCCCTCTTTGATTTCACCTTCCAATCCTGACTTGGTACTTTCTCTTCACACTGAGCCTGAAAAATGTCCAGCATACACACATACATAATACATGTAGTGTAAATATCAAAAATAAATAAGCTTGTGTATGTCAATCCCAATATACACACTACTATATATAAAATAAATAACTAATAAGGACCTACTGTATAGCACAGGGAACTCTTCTCAATACTCTGTAATGACCTATATGGGAAAAGAATCTAAAAAAGAGTGGATATATGTGTATGTATAACTGATTAACTTTGCTGTACAGCAGAAACTAACACATTTTAAATTAACTGCACTCCAATAAAAGTTAAAAAAAATTTTAATAATTTTTAAATAAATAATTTTATATAAAAATAAATAAGTTTATTTAAATAAAAATAAATAAGTATAGCACAATCAATATAACTGAACAAATTAAAATGAATACATAATTGTGAATATATAAACTACAAGGAAAGACTATTTTATGACTATTATCTCAGAAGGAAAAAGATATATTAAAAAATAAATAACCAGAAAAATATTTTTAAAAGATAAATATTTTTAAAAGATAAAAAATATTTTTAAAGGATAAGTGCAACATGTTATAAATGCATTTTAGCTTGATCTGTGCTTGATCCATAGGATAGAATATCTTAAATTGCTAAAGTCATTATTAATGCTGGTTATTTAGGACGTGTCTTTCAGTTTGAAGATCATGCTTTTAGAAACTTTGTCTTTGAGATGAGGTCAAGGCTCTGGTTGTGTCTGTAGCTATTGAAATTCCAGGCAGCATTTTGCAGTAGATAGTATGTAATTCTTTATGATGTGACTGAATTTTAACTTGGGTAAATTTGAACTATTTTGTGGATTTTTTTTCTCACTTGAGAGGGACTAGAGATCTGGACAGTTTTAAGAGAATTTAGTCAACTTTAGTATTAAAAGAGCACAGCAACTTTCATTTGTAATGTATTATTAGTTTGGAAATGTCCTTGTGTTCCTTTTTAATTTAATTTTGATCTTTTGATTTTTTTAAAAAAAATGAGGATGCCAAACACTTTATGTATTAGCCAACGAATAGAAAAATCTTGTAAGAGAGTTTTGTGTAAGGCATAGCACCTTATAATCACCCCATAAAAATAAGAAATATTTACAAATGCCAGGTTTTCAGTCGTGCAATAAATATGGGCAGTGACTTAAATAAGTTATTCAGTACAACTGCTAGGGAAATAGACATGTAAGGATCTTAACAAGCTTTGTTATTCAACTCTGAATATGAATATGAGCTTTACAAAATGATTGAAAGAGAGAAACAACAAAACTGCAGTGGCTTTCAACTGAGGTCAGCTGTAAATCATCCAGTTTCTTGGTTTAGACTCAAGAATCAGAGCAAAGCTTTACTGCTTCTCAAAGATTTTTCAATGAATTTACTTATAAGGCATGTTTCATAGACTTTAATATTACAAATTTGTGGAAATGACAGCTGTTTCTTCTCTCCAGACTTAGAGGGAAAAGGTAAAGTAAAAAGAGGAATGCAATTCTCCCAATAGAAAGAAAAATTTACCATGAGGTTTGTCCAAAACAGAATATCAGTGGATTCTGACATTAACAAGTTTCTAAATATAACTTTTACTCTATAAAAACTAACATAATGAAAAGACTAAATGAAAACCAAGTTAATGATGATGTCATTAAACAATTCATACTGAGGAACTATCTCAGTAGGTAAAACAAGACTGAATTAATGACTCAGTGCAGAAATAAAATCAATTCTTAGGACATAAACTTGTTTTAACCCCTTGAGAATTTAGGCCTAGTCCTTTTATAATTTGTTTTACACCCTTGGAAGCTAAGGGTTTATAGCTCTGAGGTCATACCTTTACCAAGAAGTAAGTTTCCTTATGATATCTGACTTGTGGATTATTAAACGTTTGCTTGTTTTAATTTTTTAGGACATTTGAAATAATTCATGCCACTTTGTGTCTCTATCCATGTCAAACACCCCAGTGATGTCAAGAGTATGAGGAAAAGTAAAGACAAATTATGTTCTAGTTTCAAAAAACTATATTAAGAAAACTGCTCCATTTTAGTAGTGAATTAAAGAAATTATATGCATATAACAGATTAGTCCTTCATTAAACCATCAATAGAATTAGAGAAGGTAGTCAATAAAGCTTGAGATTGAACAAATATAAACTCTAGTCTCCAGATACATGAAGAACAGAGTTTGCATCCAACATAAACACACGAGGAACATGCTATTTAAGCTGTTGGATCCTCTCTGTATATATGTGTTTTGATAAACTGCAAAGAATCTGTCAACAAAAACAGTAACATTGGCCTCTTTTTCCAGCAGTGTTCTACAAATGCAAACACAAAAAGTACAATGCATTTTTTTAAATGCTCAAGATAATAAAGTTAATTGATAGCATTTTGTGCTTCTCAGTTTATTAATTATCACTTTTATCTAAATCTTTCTTCGATCTCATTACAATTTATGTTGCTACAATGGGACTCCTAAGAAGGCTCCATGGTAAAGAATCCCAAATTGATCAAATGTCCCATTGAGAGGTCTCTCCTGAAATAAAAAAGGAGATGATGGAAGAGTATCTCTATTTGATAAAGAGAAAGAGGGAAGGAGTGGGAGAAGAGAGGACAGAGGAGGGAAGGGGCTCAGGGGGTGGTCAAAGCGAGGGGAGCAGGTGGGGAATTGGTCGTTCATGGTAGCAGAGCTCAAGAGAAGAGGAGGGAAGGACTTAAACATTTATGTTTAAAATACCCGCAATGTGGTTGTTACTTTTTGATTAAAACAAATTAACACACCCTACTGTACCCTACTGTTGGAACCAATACTCACCATGCAATTTTGTATTTGAACAAATTTTGATTTTTAAACAGAGCTCACATTGATAACAGTAAGACTCTTCTATTTGGATTGCAATTGAAAAGTAACAAGGGAAACAAAGTCACGGGCACTTTTACCTTTTCTCACTATGTATTTAGCATTCTAATAAAAATGCCAATGAAGATAAAAAGTAAAACCATCATACCTTCTAATTAGATACATAGAAGATATTGTCTTGTTGATATAGCGTCGTTTAATAATCATTGGTCTAGCTTTAAGTACTCAAGGCCTCCCAACAAATTCGAAGTCCTATCCCTGCACTCCTTTCCTAGGAAGGTTCTCATCCTTCAGTCCCCTATTTAATGGTGTCTCAGTCACTTCAGGTCAGTTTGGGAAGTGTTTTGTCCTGACCAAAAGTTTTCCCAAGATCTTTCTAAAGTAGAGAAGAAATAGAATTCTATGTAAAGAATACTGTTGCAGATTTATCTTGCTTTGTATTTAGTTTAACTCAAAGTCATTTCTCCCTCTAACAAATCAGAAAGATTATTTTAAAAATATCTTTTGGGATAAGCTTCAATTCAATAAACATTTGTGGAGCCCTTTCTTTATGTTAAGATTTCATTCTAGGTTCTCTGAGATGCCTAGATTAAGAGGATTAATTTACTGACCTTGAACAACTTACAGTCTAGAAAAAGAGGCAGAAACATTCATAACAACTCAACTTAAAAATGCTGTAATATGGACTTCCCTGGTGGCGCAGTGGTTAAGAATGCGTCTGCCAATGCAGGGGACATGGGTTCGAGCCCTGGTCCGGGAATATCCCACATGCCGCGGAGCAACTAAGCCCATGCGCCACAACTACTGAGCCTGCACTCTAGAGCCTGCGAGCCACAACTACTGAGCCTGTGCGCCACAACTACTGAAGCCTGCACACCTAGAACCCGTGTTCCGCAGCAAGAGAAGCCACTGCAATGAGAAGCCCGCACACCGCAACGAAGAGTAGCCCCTGCTCACTGCAACTAAAGAAAGCCCGCGTGCAGCAACAAAGACCCAACGCAACCAAAAATAAATAAATAAATAAAAATTTAAAAAATGCTGTAATAGTAGGAAGGCAAGATTGATGCCACCCAGGATGATCAGGAACATTATGAAAATAGGTTTTGAAAATTATCTTGGATTGGGATCATTATGTTTGCATTGGCACATGTGAAAGAGGCCTTGGGTCTTATGCTACTTCTTGCCAATGACTAAGGCCATATTTATCAGGAATCCTTAGAAGTTCTGAGGTTTTCCATCACCGTTCCTATTCTTTCTTACAAAAGTTAAAAAACGTCTGACTAATTCAGTGACTTAATTAGCCAGAAGCATTGTTTGGTTTCTGAAAACTGTGCTTACCTGTTCAAAATGAAGAGGTTGAGTGAGCACCTTAGAATACATCTACAGGATGACTGGCTGGGATAAGTAATCATGATTCAACTGTATTTTTCAGGTGCAGAGTTTAACCTTTATAGTGTCTGAAGTGAATAAAAATGGATCAAATTTCAAAAATATACAAAACTCATTGGACTATTGACTTAATTGCCCCCTTCTGGCAAAGGTGACGTTGACAAAAAGAGAATTCTGAGGTGACCTTGGGGTATAATATCAGTATTGGTTTTTAGAGGAGAGCAAAAGTTCAGGCAGGTGGCGCTTGAAACTTGCCTGCGATAATGGTGTTTTACAATTCATTTTTAAATGAAAAGTTTTGAAGCTCATGAGCTAAGATGATAAATGAAAGGAGTTGAATTGAAATGTCCTCATTTCATTCATTTATTCTCAATAAGATCCTTCCTACTTTACAAGAGTAAACTTCCCTACTTTTAATACCAACTCAAAACAACTATTTGTGAAGTCAATCTGCTGCTCCGTGATTGGCTTACAAGTATGTAACCCTAACAGTAGCAGCAACTCAGCCATGGTTATAATATACTGGAAACTTGATGCTTCAAATGTGTGGTGGAAAAGCAGCATCAGCACCACAGGGGAGCTTGCTAGAAATGCAGCTTTCAGACCCCAGCCCAGGCCTCTTGAATCAGGATCTTCATTTTACCAAGATCCCCAGGTGGTTACTATGCACATTAAACTCTGAGAAACACTGCACTAAAGTTTTGACTTAAAAGGAAAATAATAAAGAAAAATAACACATCCGGCAGAAATTTAGAGTTGGCATTGAAGAGAAACAGCACCACAAATGATTAAGGATCCATAGATGCTTTTGCATCTGTGTTGTTTTGCCTTGGTATTTAAACATGGTGATGTGATCAACAATCACTTCCATAAGAAAAAGAAGCACCATTTCCCTTTCCTCCACAGAGTTCTTTGTGGTTCACGTCACTGTTTTTGATAGGCCTGGGGCCTGCAGTTTGTCTCTGAGACAGAGACAAAGAAGAATAGCTTGCTGCTGACACAAACAAGAGAGCACAGCTCAATAATTCAACTGCCACCTCCCAACTGATCCTCCTTTTAAACTCAACCCTGAAGACTCCACAGATCCTGACTCTCTCCCACCTGGTCCCTGGTAGACACTCAAAGGACTAGGATGAAAGTTGTTCATAGGGGCAGTCAGGACAGTGATGTGTATCATGGCCCAGCAATTGTTGGCACCTTCTTTCTGCTTACCATTAAGGGTTCTTCCAGTCCATCAAGGGTTCCTTTTGATCTTGGGCTCACAGACAAATCCCATGCCAGAGTAGTTAGTATCTCTAGATCTCAGTACTCTACAACACTTTGAGCAATGGGGTTGACTTGTAAGCTCATTCACTATTATTTGAGAGAAATCAAAGTTATACACAGATGTGAGTAAGAGAAGAAGAAAGAAACTTCCCCACAGTCTCTGCTTCCCAAACCACCTTAAGTCCAGGGAAAGAAAATGAGATGCCGGGTCCACTTGAAGATACCCAGGGGAACTCAGCCAATGAAACAGATGTTAGGATGATATCTATTAAAGGCAGGGTCTAAGCATATGAGTTAGGCTCTTTTATCTTCTATCGCACTCAGCTTACCAGTGAGTATAGCCATGTGTCTTTGTGTGTGATCGGATAGGATGTTATTAAAAGGCTCATGTTTTGACAATTGCCATGACCATTCATGGAGCCCAGAGCCAGTGGGTCCCCAGATAAACTTCCTCTCATGAGGAAGTATCAATCAGTCAAAATGAGAATATGGGCGGATCACAAGCAATGAACTCACCTGTGTACAAGTAGTATATAAATTAGTCTCTTTGTTGAAAGTGTTCATTAAGGGTATGTGAGAGTTATGAAGCTGGGGTTATAAAGTTGCTCCCTGTGAGACTTGGGGCTAATATTTAATTTTTCTGGACTTCATTCCATTATTCTTAAAATGATGAATTTCAAATTAGTGTCCCACCAAACACTGTTCTAGGAAATCGAGTGTTAATACAAGGAAAAGATGTGAGGGTTCACCATGTACAAAGCTTTTCATGTTCAATTGAGTGGGGAGAACATGGGATTCAAGACAGGTAAATGGGCTACTTTCCTTCAAAACATTTCAGTGTTTATTACATGTCAGTTTGGAAGGTGAATATCCAAGAGAAGACACAGCTTTTTGGATCTCCCCAGATCCTTGACCAAGGTTGCTCCTGACTGTGGTAGATAAAGCTACATCTCCTGGTTCAAGCTGAGGGATGCTCTTGGGGATGATCTGCAAGATTTGTGACTGGGCTGACACTTCTTGATTCTGTGATCTTGGAGGCAACCCATATTCCTCCTTTATTTCTTCCTTGATAGAACTGTCCTAAAAAGCTTCAGTGGCGGGGAGGTCCTTTATATTCTGTGACACTGCACCCCTGGTCTCCCATGCCTTCCTAACTGTGTATTTAGGTAAAACAAATTAACTCACAGTTACAAGCCAACACTGAATGTAGAATAAGTTGAAATATAAATTAACCTAATGGAATCATTTTTTATTACGATTCATTCCAAAATAAAGTTTGTGTAAAATTTACATCAGTGATTTAAAATGAAATCATTTACTTGAAAGGGAAAAAACAGGTCTCTCAATCTATTATCAGATAGTCAGTTTCAAATGTTTCTGGGGGTCTAGCTTGTATCCTTTCTCTCTAAATAAATAATATAGTTGTGACAGCCATAAGGGAAACCTTTTTTGGGGGAAGATATTAAAATTAGAAACTTGTGTGTCTAGGGTGTTTGTATTAAGCTTGGTAATTGAATGTTAATACACCTTGAAAAAGTGTCGGTTCAGTATATAATGTGTCCTGCTAAAACGAATCATTATAGTATAGTATTTTAAATTTTGAAGAATTCTAGGATCAAAAGAATTCCAGGTGAAAAGATAGCCAACTAAGGTTCTAATGTCTTTGGCTTCTAAGAACCGTGCTAGAATTAAAAGGAAATAATAGATTCCCAATTTGGTTGTAACAAAAAATGATGTAAATGTACTTCGTCATTTTCAGGGGGCTCTCTGAAACTGCAAACTATTGGCTTTTTCTTCTCCTTTTCAAAACTATCAGTAAAATTTTCTCTTTTTAAAATGACTCATCCTGTTCACGTCTACTTTGGGGGAAAATTGTTAAATTATTTAACTTCAAAATAAGCCATATCCCAGCCTTCATAAGGGCGGTTCCTGGAATCAGTCTAATTTTGAGTCCTCGTTCCTGGCTAGAGCTTATTATTACTAGAAGAATACGTGCTGACAGGCAGAGACAAAAAGGTCATGGAGAAGGTCACTTTTAAACAGAAATATGATTTATATACTATAAAGCACTCTATTATTATTAGATATGAATGGAAGTGCAGGGAAAGAATATGGGACTTGAAAAGTCTCTTATTTCCGAAAGTTCAGACAGATTTTAAGGGGAAATTGTGCCATGAATCTCTATTTCACCAAGAATGAGGCTGCATGGTGAGCAGTGCAGACAATATTACAGACAGATCTATAAACCAAAGTAATTGTATTATATTTTAGGTTAAACTAGCTAAAATATGTGATTTTGTCTGGGTAGGGAGAAATAACATTTATGCACATAAAAGTGAATGTTTTCTTAAATTAGTAATTATTGGTTTTGAAATACAAAATCTGCTAAACATGGTGTTTTAGGCAGCTCAGAGCCACGGCCTTTGCAGTGGCCAGTGTTTTGTATGTTTTCGTATTGTTTTATTTTTTCCGTTTTTTGGGGGTGGGAAGGAGAGGAGGGAAAAAAGGGGCAGGGGAGAGAGAGGAAACTACTATAGCTTTGAGTCAACGTTAGAATATGATAGATTTTAAAGAGTCAAAACCAGCTTTAGATGTATATACTAAATGCTAAAAAACAAAAGAAGGTTAATAAATTAAAATGACATCACAAACCACAAAACAGGTCCTGTTACTTTATTGAAGTTAAAGATGTCTTATTGGCACAGGGAAGAGGGTTTTCTTGCCTGGAGCAGTGTCCCAAGTTCTTCAGTTTATCCATCTGCAACCGGTTGACTGTTTCACATTGGTGATGAATTATTCCGTTTCCTCAGTCTAATCCTTTTCATTTATTTATATTTTATGGAGGAAACATAAAAGCCTTCTGAGAAAAATCCAACTGTTTTTGATAAACCTTGTCATGTGCAAATAATGGAGCCTTGTCAGGACCAAGCTTTTCTGGAAATTTATACCTTCTAATAATAATTAAAAGGGGAAAAAAAAGAAAATCAGAAACAAATAAGAAGTATATTGAATTGGATTCAAAGCATGTTTGTGGCTTTGAATCAGTGGCAATAAAGCTTTTTCTATCAAAAAATGTTTAAACATGGCAGTGGAACTAAAATCCATGTTCAGCTTGAGTTTAGCATTTTTCAAATAGTGAAACCATGACTTCAATCTTGAAGCCTAAGGAAGAAAGAAAACATTTAGTTCTCAGCGAAGCATCAGATGAACAGTCTGGATCTGGAACAATGAGAAAGAACTGGGCAGTAGGATGGACTGTATCTTGATGAAGGACCTTAAGACAGGCTGTACAAATTTCTCAGCAAGAGGTTTCTAATTATTTCTGAAGAAGTAAAATTTATAGGAACAAAGACATATATTTTAGCTACGGATCATACATATCTGGGTTTTGATTTTCTAAGTATTTTTTCTGGGGTTTGACAAAGATATAAATATTTTTAAAAATTAATAACAATGATTAATAATGTCTACAAATTGAATATTCTGAGAAAAAATGTCCAGTTGTGTGTTGATTTCTGTCTTTTACTTCCTTGTATATATATATATTTGTTAAATTTATTTTTGGCTGCATTGGGTCTTCGTTGCTGTGTGCAGCCTTTCTCTAGTTGTGGCGAGCGGCTCCTACTCTTCACTGAGGTGCACAGGCCTCTCACTGCGGTGACTTCTCTTGTTGTGGAGCACGGGTTTAGGCGCGCGGGCTTCAGTAGGTGCAGTGCAGGGGCTTCAGTAGTTGTGGTGCACAGGTTTAGCTGCTCTGTGGCATGTGGGATCTTCCCGGGGGGCTTGAACCCATGTCCCCTAAATTGGCAGGTAAATTCTTAACCACTGCGCCACCAGGGAAGTCCCTTCCTTGTATATTTCTATTAAATCAGTCAAAACTCTTCAGCTAATTATAAAAGTTCTATTTAACAGATTTCATTTGCTTTGAAAATTTAAGGAAATATCCTATTCCTATCTTCCCCCAATAGTGTAGAGCTTCTGTTTATGGTAGAAGTTCTCAACACTGAATGTTTATTAGAATTTTCTAGGAACCTATAAAAGTGTTGATGCTTGGCTCACCTCAAACCAGCTGAAACCAAATCTTTGGGGACGTGGTCCTGGTCATTTGTGCTTTTAAAAGTTCTTCAGGTGATTCTAACACACAGTGAAGTTGAATCCTATTCGATTAAAATATTGTTGTGGGACCAATAGCCTTATGCTCATTTAAATGGCCAGAATTCTACCCACTTTCCACCACTGCAGGGAGTGGACAGAGGATAGGTGTTGGGAATTCACAGAATTCTGAGTTCAAATCCAGATTCTGCTATTTACTTAAAATATGATCTTAATCTTGCCTATAAAAGAGAGACTGAACAATTTTTAGAAGGCTGCAGAGAGAATTAACTAAGACAACTTGACTGCTGAGGGTACTAGAGAAGAGGCCAGACTGCATCCATTCTATAAGTGGACTTGTCAGGAGAACACCTAGTCCATGCAGGTGATGAAAGATGTCACCTCCCTTCTTTGTTGAAATGGCCTTTGGGGGCAAATACAGCAGTAAAAGGAGGAAATACTCTGTGGCCAAAGGAAAACATTATTACTTAATTATTAGAAAAGAAATCATCTCTGGACACACCCTGTACATCATAAAAAATGAGAGAATCTTCAAGGCCACCCAGCCCTTCCATCAACTTGGAAGATGCTCCTGTACAGAAATCACAAGGACCGAGATGGCAAATTCGAGTCAGCTGCTCCCTCCTCACCCTGGATCTTCTTTCCTCCTTAAGGAAATGAAAGAGAGAGATTTAAAAAGAATTCCTGTATTTCTGTGTGAGGTTGGCCAAGAGACCTTCTGTATTCACCACTATCATTAGGACCATTTAGCTTCCTTGGGTCGTTGGTATGTTCTATATTGGGTTACCCATGTCAAACAATTTGCAGAGGGCTGCCATCTACAGCTATTCCACAAATGTTGCTTCCCTTCCATTCCCCACCACATCACTTTCCCCTTCACTGTCTCATTTTTGTGTATCAGTGTTTGGTATCCCTAGCTCTTAAAATCTTCTTGGCATTCTTTTTACAACTTGACCTAGCACACCTTCCATATGGTTGATTGCCCAATGCAGTTTCATTGATTGTATTAATTTGCTAGGGCTGCTATACAAAGTACTGTGGACTGAGTGGCTTAAATAACAGAAATTGATTTTCTCACAGTTCTGGAGGCCAGAAGTCTGAGACCACAGTGGCAGGAGGTTTGGTTCCTTCCAAGGGCTGTGAGGGAAGACATGTTCCAGACCTCTCTCCTTGGCTTATAGACGGCCATCTTCTTCCTTTGTCTCTTCACACCATCGTCCTACTATGAATGTCTGCGTCCGTACCTCTTCTTATTATAAGGACACCACTCAGGTTAGAATAGGGTCCACCCTAACAACCTCATACTAACTTAGTTACTTCTGTAAAAAGCTGTCTCCAAATACAGTCACATTCTGAGGAAATGGGGGTTAGGACGTTCAACACATGAATTTTGAGTGGGGTGGCAGGGGGGACACACATAATTTAGCCCATAACATTGACTAAATCATGGATGGAATGAATAAATGTTTGATGAATACAGAATGTATATAACTCCTTAAAAGGTCGGCCAAACTAGAGGCTTTTTAATATGCAAATAAATTTTTATAACCTTAAAAAACTTGTAAATTAAAACCTTTGTTTCAGAGGAAACATCTACTTTTGTGTTTAGAACTTCTAGAAGTATCTTTATGAGATAAGCATATTCAGTAACCCTGAATTTTACACACAGATTTCTTAAAATATAATTCTTATCTATTTTTTTTCCTGGAATGATAAAGACAAGATTAAAGGACCAGACACAAATATTGTGGATTGTTTTCCTCTTTGCTTAAATACTTTCCAGCTAGGTCCTTTAGCAGTTATACACGTTTTGAGACAAAGATAACGCCTTTGACATTTTTAATCTCAGACATCTCCCTAATCTCTTTTTGTGCAAGTGAGTTCACATTTAAACTAGCTTAAAAAATGGAGCACTGTAGGTCCCTGTCTTGGGGGGTAGACTGTGGGTGGCAAGCATCCAGAGGTGGCTAAGCTGGGAAGGGTTAAATGACCTGAGGTCTGCATTCGTTTGAGGAGCATCACACAAACCAGGAGGGCAATGATTACAAGCCAGATCAGGAATGAAAATGTTAGACAACGCCATTAATTTCCAAAGTGCCCAAGGAAATCAGTGGATTATTCTGGTCTACGGCAAAGGCATGGAATCTAGCCGTGGATGCGTCCACCAGCTGTGGGTAGTGAGGCCAAATAGATGAAAATAATTATGCCACGAAAAATACCTTTTTTCTAGAATCAGAACTACCATTGAAGACAGGCTTCATAGAGTATGCCCTGATTTAATAGTGAATTTTTATGTGTGAATCATTGGGACTAATATGCACTTTGTAAGTAGCAAACATTTTTAAGTTTCATAGAGAAGATAAAAATTAGCAGAATTGGGCTTCCCTGGTGGCGCAGTGGTTGGGAGTCCGCCTGCCGATGCAGGGGACACCGGTTCGTGCCCCGGTCCGGGAGGATCCCACATGCCGCGGAGCGGCTGGGCCCGTGGGCCATGGCCGCTGAGCCTGTGCGTCCGGAGCCTGTGCTCCGCAACGGGAGAGCCCGCAGCGGTGAGAGGCCCGCGTACCGCAAAAGAACAACAACAACAACAACAAAAATAGCAGAATTATGAAACCTCTAAAAGGTGTCTCTAACTGTATCTGGAATATTCACCAGGATGGACTGTGTAAAATTGTAACAATATGTATATATGCCAGTTTTGTGTTATAAGCACATTTAGAGAAATGGTTTCTCTGTACCAGAAAATAATTAAATAAAATAATCTATTATCCATGTAACTCATTACCTTACCTTCTAATTTTTGCCTTATTTTCTAATTGTTTTCATATAATTATTATTGGACTGTGAAATTTATAGTAATGATACCTAATTGGAATTTTTAGTGACAAAGTAAAATTAGATATTGGCACCATCAAACCTGAATTTTACTAGAGATCCATCAGAATGATCTTTTAAAATGTTAGCTATAATTATTTCAAACTCATTTTTTTTTTTTTTTTTTTTGCGGTACATGGGCCTCTCACTGCTGTGGACTCTCCCGTTGAGGAGCACAGGGTCCGAACGCGCAGGCTCAGCGGCCATGGCTCACGGGCCCAGCCGCTCTGCGGCATGTGGGGTCCTCCTGGACCAGGGCACGAACCCGTGTCCCCTGCATCGGCAGGTGGACTCTCAACCACTGCGCCACCAGGGAAGCCCCTCAAACTAATTTTAAATCTTAATTGTAGTTTTCATTTTAGCCATATGTATCGGTCTGGATATGCAGAAACAGTAGCTGATTAGCAGTATTCCAAAAGTTATTACAAGTGAAGAACATGTTTTAAAATAATGACAATGTCTTGGATATAAATCATTCTGAAGTATCTGAGTTTAAGTTAGATTTAGCAAGGCTTGTTGGAGGAAGGAGGGGGAGAAAAAATAAAATTAGTCACTGTTCCTAAAATTTATTTGAAAAGACAAATTTTTAAATTGTATTAAATCTTCTGAAATTTTGGAACTAATTTTTTTTCATCTATGACACAACACTTCACTAGAAACTGCCCTGCGTGTCCCTCCATAACTCAAAAATGTATTCCATTATCCATTCTTCTGCCTTTAATCATAGAGCTGCATCCGTCCACCCATACTGGCACACATATACTTCCACATGTACCACTGTCTCCACCCACTCTTTAGTCTCTAAATGATTTTGAAATCAGGACACTTTCCCACTTCATTCACATTTGCTAAATTATAATTCACATGAGTCAGTTGGAAAGCATATCTCAGTAATTTCCAATGAAAAAGGAGACCCTAGCAGGGAATAAAGGCACATGCTCTATACAAGAAGGGTTTAATAAAGGTATGTTTTTACTATTCATTTGGGGAAAAATTCAAGAAGCATTCTGAGATTTGGAGACATGTATTTGCCTTTCAGATATCTTAACACTTAAAAAAAGGCAGCTTTTAGACTTGGGCTTGAATAGCTAGCAAGTACCTCCGGATGAGAGTATTTCCAACCAGGTAAAGTTCTCACCTGGCAATTTGAAAATCGGGGTTCTGAACAGCTAAATAATCAAGTAGATCTGCAAACCTCTCAATGAACCCTAGCCAACGCTTAGATGAGTTTTCAGCAAACCTGGGCTGAGTTTGGAGAAATTCAAATAAATTTTATGGTTGCAGATGAAAACCAGGCCCAACTCAGCAGTTTAAATGAACCTGAAACTCAAGGGCCATCTCAAGGGGTCTGAACCCAAGCAAACCAAAACAAAGTAATGATTCCCAGGGAACACTGGTAGCCCTCAGTGCATTGTCTTGGCAAAAGCTGAGCACAGATTTATTTTATATTATCCAAAAGTGGTAAGTGAGAAAATTAAGAAACGTTTCCTAAATAGATTGTCTGGAAGGTCTGTGTGATTCAGAGGCAAAATGAACAAACTTTCAGGCATTGCTCCCTTTACACAAAGTTTTCAGAAAATAACTGAGAACTTTTAACTACTATGATAACTATATAAAGACATTAACAATTAGACATAAGCCAGAATGCCTTTCCCTAAAGTGAATCATTCTGGCCATCTGGATTCAAACCTCACTTCGGGTGTTCTGGTTGACCACCGGGTTCCACATGATATTGGGTCAGTGCCTCGCATGCTTGGTGTAGCTGAACATCTTTCTAATTTTGAGAGCACCTGGAATCCAGGCAACTAGAAAAAGAATTCTTTGACTTCTTCCTGAGGGCTTTCATAAATAACAATGTCAATAGTTCACAAGAGAGGGGTGTGTGTGTGTGTGTGTGTGTGTGTGTGTGTGTGTGTATCTGTCTTTCAGTCATGTCTTCTGGAGCATCAAGGAAATGTAGTTAGAAAAATAATTTTTATAATTGAACCAGCTTTTAATTTCCCAAGAAAGTCCATTAATTTTTCATCTGGTTGACTCTTGGTTTCAACAGTTATTAAAGATCAAAGTATCCCAAATTGTTTCTACAAGGGAGAGGAGAAAAATTATAGTGCCTAGTATGTACTGGAAACTGGATATGCTCATTCGATATCTGTTTCTTAGAAATGTTGTAAGAATTGAATAAGAAAAACTCCAGTTCCCACTATATAGAGGGAACTTGGTAATTGTTAACTCGCCTCATTATATTCATCATTATCATTGTCATCATCATTGCTCTTCTACCAGGGCTCATTGCCAGGAACACCCTTAACTGCCTTTGGCAAAAAAGAGACATAGGAAGATTGTGTTTTCTATGCCTCTGCCTCCTAGTTTTCATTCTTGTCCCCACTTCTAGAAGTGCCACTTGCAGTCCACCCACTGGGTGTTCATAAGTATTCTCATGTTCTTCTTACCAACTTTTCTATTAAAATTCTCCTGGATAGTCTCTGTCAATCTTCCCTTTAGAGAAAATGGCTACTTACCTTCGAATATTCTGTGAAATATGACACAAACAAGTTATTTAATATAATTATAACAAACGAAATTAGAATCTCTGAGTTTGGGACCCTATGATTACTTTTTTTTTAACATCTTTATTGGAGTATGATTACTTTTTAAAGCCTTTCCCCCATCTCCCCATCCTTATGATTCTAAAATGTAGACACAGTTGAAAACTACTGCTTCACATAAATTAACGTAACTTTACCTATGCTACAGACATCCAGAGATTCCTAATAATTGACTATTCATACACTGACTAAAAGGTTGTTTTGTCACAGTATATTTTCCTGCAGTGGGTTTTCCAATAGAGACAGAAGGCTGATATTTAATAGGAATCACACATTTTTATGTCAGGTTCCTGTAGGCAACATTATTTGACAATCTGGTTTACTCTGAGATCTCTCAAGTTGTCACCCAAGCAAGGAATTCACTTCGGATTGCCAGTGGTCCATAGATCATGGTTTGTGAGCCATTCACCTAGGAGTTTCAGTTTTATTTTTACGCAAATAACCTGAACAGCAAATTCTTCTCTCATTACCCAAATTGCTTAAGGAGATATCTATAAGGAAATTTATTCAGTAAGCATTTATTTAATTTTCCAATAGTCGAGGCACTAATGCCCAGTGTCAGAAATACAGGGGAATAGACTTTATTCTTTTTCTTATGATCTCAGTAGAGAAAAAAACTATAGACTTTCATGTTTACCTATAGACATCCCAATCTTGTTCAAACCACAGTCTCTGACTTAGAAATCAGAAAAATAAGTTCTCCAGAAGAAAAATATATATGAATGAAGAGCATTTTGATGTTTTTCTCTCCCTGATCAACTTCCAAGATTCCAAGAAATATGGTCAGATCTATGGAGTTCAAATGGTAGCCAAAAATATAATCATCCTGTATCACTCCCTAAATCATTCTAGGTCAAGTCAGTTCACAAAGTGCTACTTGCCCTCTTGTTCGTTGGTTTCTTTTTTAAGCCTGTTTTATGGAGTACTTGCCATGTGCCCAGCGTTGCCCTCGCCCTTTCATTCATTATCTCATTTAATTTTCCTGACAATTCTGTGAGTCAGGTATGATTAGTCCTTGTCATTTACAGACAGGGAAACTGAAGCACAAAGAGGACTGATACCCTTGTAAGTGGCCCAATTAGGATCTGAACCTCAGCGTTCCTGCTCCAGGGTGTGTATTCCCAAGTGTTACCCTACAGCTTCTGTGCACGTTATTGTGTTAGCGGTTCTAGGTAGTTGTGAGGTAGAGAGAGTTGGTTAACACTCAAACCTGTATTTGACCAATTTACTTTATTGTTTGCTGTTGAGACAAACCTACTGAACCCCTGAAAGGTAGTGTCCCTTAAAACAGAGTGTGGGGATTACTGCTTTAATGTGTGACATTTGATTTTCTGTTCTTTCATGTCTTCATCCCTGCTGATCCCTTGAATATACTCTGGTGGTTTTAGACTGAAGATTCAAAAGCACAAGAGGACTCATGGCAATACACTTAGGGTTTCTGAGTTTTCAGGAAGCTGCCCTCAGGACCTGGCAGGGTCATGTGGTAACAGAATGAATTGCAAAATGTGTGTTCGCATCTCAAGTGGACAGTGGTCGGCTTGCTCCTGTTGGCTATCCCAGCATAGGGTCTGTCTAACATCCATCCACCTTGATGCCTTCCTTTTATATCCCAGCTGCTTGTGTTAGTGCTTATGAGTGTAAAATAAAGTAGCTGAAGCATGATCAAAAGTGTAACCAAAACTACTTCCAAGCCCCCATTCTGTAGAAATGCTGAATCAGTTGGACGCAGGTGCATTGTGCCCAGTCAGCAAGCAAAGTAGCTGAGGAATTTGCAGGGAGAACCATTCGTAAGAGTGGTGACCTCATACACACTTATAAGCTGGATCAACTTGATTCCAATCTGAATGCTACCAACGGATGAAATGCATCTCTGAAATCTACATCTGAAATGATTCTCATGCATGCCTCCCTCTCCTCCTTGACCACAATCTTTATCACAGTAATAACCCTCATAATTGCTTGTCTATATGATTACAATAACTTCTTAATCAGTCTCCCACTTCTGGTGTCCTTCTGGTCTATTTATCCTCAACAGCTCTGCGAGTGGTTCTCATACTTTTGGAAAAAACCATTGGAAGAATTGGAAGAATGTGTTGAAAAATGCAGATTTCTAGCCCATTTTTAGTCCCATTTATTGGGTCTAGAAGTGACCCAGTAATCTAAGCAATCTATATTTCTTTGATTAGTCATCCCCATGTAATTTTTGTGCAGGTTGCTTTCACTTTGAGAAATTGTTCCAGGCTGTTATCTAAAATACAGTGGTAACACAGCATGATTTTTCTCCACAAAGAAATGTCTCTCTTTCTGTAATAGAAAATAGGTATGGACTTGGAATGAATACGAGAAGGGACTTTGAGACTCAAAAGACAAAATAAGAAGGTCAAAGGGAATTTGTGGGTCTAGTGTAGATACCAGAACTTGTTCTGATACAACTTTCCTGGGAGATCTGGGGAAGTGACTGTGTAAACAAATAAAAATAATTGGATTTGAAAGATCAGGGTAACGGTGGTGTAGAGCTCCCTGTCTACATGAGGTCACCATAACTTGGACAGAAACCTCCACTGTTTTCCACTTAAAAAAAAAAACAAAACATTTTAGATCAAGCAATGTGATCCTTGCAGCAGTGAGTAGGGAAAATATCAGATTTAAAGAAGCCACTTATGGGACTTCCTTGGTGGTGCAGTGGTTAAGAATCCGCCTGCCAGTGCATGGGACACGGGTTCGAGCCCTGGTCCAGGAAGATCCCACATGCTGCGGAGCAACTAAGTTAGTGTGCCACAACTACTGAGCCTGCGTTCTAGAGCCCACGAGCCACAACTACTGAGCCCATGCCCCTAGAGCCAGTGCTCCGCAAGAAGAGAAGCCACCACAATGAGAAGCCCGCGCACTGCAACGAAGAGTAGAGAGCCTGCAAGCAGCAACGAAGACCCAACGCAGCCAAAAATAAATAAATAAATTTATTTATTTAAAAAAACAATAAAGAAGTCACTTCTCTAAATGAGAAAGCCACTTTTCAACAACGTCAGTGACAGAAGCAGAAGCAGCAGAAAACAGATCTCATTTCCCCCCCTCTTGGCCTGTAGTCCATTGTTTAGGATCATGATTATTCTCTTTGGAGTTAGTTATATAATTCTTAGACTAGTCTTAGACTATTGGTGGAAGTAGGGTGGAGATCTAGAGAAAAAGGTTGGAGTCCCTGCTTATCTGAGAAATGGAGGCTTAAGTAAATAAACTTCAATATTAAAAAGAGACATAGCATTATTCATACTCCAAGAAATAAAGCAAACCACGCCCCTGATCACGCCATTTCCCTACTTAAAAACAGTCAGTGTGTCTCCATTGCCTAGTCTACATGGTTCTGATGCCACAATATGACATGAAAGCTTCTTCACAACTCTGTAAACAAATAGTTCCAGCTTCATCTGCCTCGCTCTTAAGTTCATGCAGTTTGGTCATATTATTTTCTGGTTTTTAACTTGCTGAGTGTTTTCAGATTTCCATGTTTCTTTTCTCTTGTTCTTCCCTTTGCCTGTAAATTACAACTATTCACTCTTTAAAACAATATTAAGGGCTTCCCTGGTGGCGCAGTGGTTGGGAGTCCGCCTGCCGATGCAGGGGTCATGGGTTCGTGCCCTGGTCCTGGGAGATCCCACATGCCACGGAGGGGCTGGGCCCGTGAGCCGTGGCCACTGAGCCTGTGTGTCCGGAGCCTGTGCTCCGCAGCGGGAGAGTCCATAGCAGTGAGAGGCCCGTGTACCACACACACACAAAAAATATTAAATGGAACTTTACTTGGATAAATAACCAAATGAATATATTTTCAGATGAGAAAACAGATTCAGAAAAAATGAAAATTTTCTCCTGAAGCCAAAAAGTTAATCAGTGCTGGAGATGTGGTTAGAAGTCTAGTTCCCTGATCCTAATCCCCTGCTTCATATGCCAGTGGCATCTTCATTCAGAATCTCATTGATGTCAATCTGATCCAGGTTTTCATAACAATTGTTTACCTGAATCTCAGGTGACCTGCCCCAATTCATGTCTCACCTGATGCACTGTGTGTGTGTTGCCACTGTAACTTAGAGATACCTATTCACTACAGCTCCTACCACCTCCCCTAGACTTTGGACAACCCTAGCTCTAACTGTGATAAAATGCCAGTTAGAATAGTTAGAACCGGTCAGTTCCCTGATCACTCTATTGATAAGCTACATATACCAAAAAGAGAGCAACCATTTACATTATTCCATATTTAGGACTGTTGTAATCCTTAGTTACTGGCCTTACTTTGGGACCTGAGAGATCCTGAAGATGCTCTGTTCCTGGGGAGGATGAGAAAAGAGCCTATTTCAGGGTCAAAGGGCACAGAAGAGATGGAAGGGAGTGGACATAAGATGAACTTCACCCAAGGTCCACTCTGTTTCCTGAGCTACAGTTTCCATTTTGGAAAAGAAATCTGGTGAAATAAATTTTGTAAGGGGGGAAGAAATATAACTTCAGCTTGAAGGTTGCCTGGAGAGAAAGGAATCTGATTTTAGAATTTAGAATATGAGCATTTTAGCTTGCTGCATTGTCACTTTATTTATGCTCATGCTTAACTCAACTGTAGCTTCTGGGTATTTCTTATGTCATTAAAAACCACTGGTGCAGCCAGGAGAATAGAAAGTAAGATGTTGCTTTGTTTACTTTTGTTGCCATTCAGCATTTCTTCTCACAGTTCACAGGAGACCTCTGGCTATATTCACAATTATAGTGACAGAAGTTTAAATAAATGCAGCGGGAGCCCACTGGTTCGTAGTGCAATAAATCTGAATGCACGAATGGAAAGTCTCTTGGAAGCTTCTTTTTCATAGATGTGAAAATAAACCACTGATATTTTGTTTTTCTTTAGTTTTGTGGTGGGAACAAAGTTAGGGAGAGAAAACTACAGGCAAAGATGCAAAGATTCTTTCACTAGAACTTCAGCTAAGTTCCTGTCACTTTTGATCCATCCAGTTAGAATTTGGAAAACACAGATTCTTAAATACAGCAAAATACTAGATCTTCTCTGATAAAACCCATTGGAAGTTAGAGCTATAAGGAGAGCCTTGTTGACTGAGACTAACTTGTTGATTTTGTAAGTGAGTCACCTGACCTAGGTGTCTTTCTCAAGGTCACACAGCTAGTTTGTGGCATCTGTAGGTCTGGAAACCAGGTCTCCTCACTTGTTGCCCAGTGATTGTTACACCATGCTTCCTGGCTTCCCCTCAACCTCAACAGTTGAATTCTTTCCTGGAGTCTGGGAGACATAAGGCAAAGTTGGAGAGCAAGTGCAGGATAGAAAATATGCAAGCAAAAGATGTGTACATGTAACACTTTTCTGGTTACAGCACTATGAGGTGAGGAGCTCTTATCTACACCAGCAGCCCTGTGATCCAAGGGCCCTCTGCAGTTGGTGCAGATCTTCAGATGCAAGCAAGAAGATGGCCATAGCCATGGCACACTGCAAATGGAGCAATGGCCTCATCAGGGTGAACGGCACCCCTGGAGATGATCAAGCCATGCACACTGCAGTATAAGCTACTGAAGGCTGTTCTGCTTCTGGGCAAGGAGTAATTTTCTAGGGTGGACATCTGAGTCTCAGTGAAGGGTGGTGGTCACATGGCCCAGATTTACACAATCTACCAGTCCCTCACCAAAGCCCTGGTGGCCTATTACCAGAAATACATGGATGAGGCTTCCAAGGTGGAGATCAAAGACATCCTCACCCTGTACGACTAGATCCTGCTGGCAGCTGATCCTCATTACTGTGAATCCAAAATGTTTGTAGGTCCTGGTGCCTGTGCTCACTACCAGAAATCCTACTGATGAACCCATCATGAGGATCAAGGATCACCTTTATAATAAACAGTGGTTGTAGGATTTGAAGTTTAAAACAAAAAAAAAGTACAAGGAGCTAGCATTGTTTCTGCAGTAAGGTAGATGTCTTGGATGGTCTATTCAAGGGAGTTCACCTAGTCCAACTTAATGAAACCTACAACCTTTATGTACTGAGGAAACACTGGCTACACACACTGAAGCAGTATTTCTGGATTATACATGCCAGTTTAAGCAGATGTGGCATGGGCAAGAACCCCGGCTGAATTTTCTCTGGTGGCTCCAGTAGAGCTGTTGATGACCCATCTTACTTTCTCAGATGCAATGAGGCACAACACAAAGAGACATGTACCAGTGGAATCTTCAGAGATTATGCTATATCCGGGACAACTTGCTTTGGTCTCACAAATTGGTTCTGCAGGAATATATACAGTCCCTCCATTTAGACAAACTGAGGACTGGGGTGTTGAAGTCAGGATCAGGAGCCAGTACTGGATACTGAGGCAGAGTTCACTGGTCTCTGGGCTTTAATGAGAAGGGTTGAAGGAGAAGGGTAGACCTGGAGACTAAAGGGAAGTTACTGAGTTAAAAAAACAAGACCATAAATTGCCAACTTGAAGCCAGGCTGAATGGGAACATACAGATACAGAAGCAATGAGATGGAAATCTAATGAGAGAGAAAGCTTCAAGTTCAAGTTAAAACCTACAAGGATGAAAGGACAGCTGCAGCACCTTTGTATCTAGCTCCTCCCATCTTAGGTATGTGTGGAGAGGTACCTCGTCCACACTATCATACTGACACGACTGTTAAGAGATTCTCTCTGCTTCAGCTCTGATGGAATCAAATTTGTATTCACTCCCACTCCCCTCACTAAACTTTGTGGATTTCTCTCTTCATGGTTATTTTAGCCTATTGGTCAAGTGATGTGTTTGGAACCAAAGGGTTTCCATTATTATTCATGACTTTACAAGAATTGCTATAAAAAGACAGTTGACTCAGCATTCTTAGTTTATCAAATGAATTCACATGAAGCTAGATTATTTTTCTCTTCTTTACTATCTACTTTTCTCCTCTTAAAGGATTTTTGAATTAATTTAAATGTCCTATTTTTAAAATTTTTTATAGACCCATTCAATGACATAGTTCTCCTTTCTACCTTCCCAAGAAACACATGAATTCATAGTTTAAAACCTTACACATAATGAGATCATGTCATTTTTAAGGTCATGGCTTCCATAAACAAATTATCAATCTGATTTTCGTGAAACTCTCACTTTAATTTCTTTCTGGGATGTTGTATATCTAGAGGCCTTCCTCCAATGCCACCTAGTCTGAGTGTCGATTTACATGTTTTTAAATACAGTGGGCAATTTCTGATTGGATGTCATTTCAGCTACGGTGAGGACAGATCTGTACCCTAACTTCTCCCCTTTTTTGTGCCCACTTGTACATTCAGTCATGTAACCTTGGAGATGACTAATCCATTTTCACCCAGCATTATACGAGTGCTGAGATACAGTCTGAGTGGTGCTAATGAACCCAATGTTTTGGGGCTGATTGACAGGAGAGCTCCTTATTCCATGAACTACCCCTCATAGAGCCATCTTGGGAGAGTGTACCATGGGTTATAAGGAGAACAGGGCAAAAGGAGCATGGTTGCACAAGTCCCAAAACTTGCTTATGAGAAAAGTGATTAAAAATCCTGTTGATTGGTAGTCAGAACCATCATATTTTCAAGAAAGACCAGAACAGTACTCTGGGTAGCTATGATTCAATACTAATTCATTGCTTGGAGATTTCCATTTCTTGTTTATATTCATTTACTTCATTGCTTTATTATACTCAATTTCACTCTTTATTTCCCACATTGTTATTGTTAATGGTGTAATTGATGAAGTATGCTCTGCTAAAGTGATGTGCATTTTTTATAGCTGCCTTCTCTAGGCACAGTAAAAACCCTAAACAGCCTTGAAATTAAATGTAATATATTTGCATCTGTATAGTTTTTATTTTAGCATCTGGAAATCATTTAGCCAGTTATTTATTTGAAACTGGCCTTAGAGCAGTAAAAGACCATGCATTGAAGTGTGTCTATACTGAGCTACTGAGTCAAACCCAGGCTAGAAACTGTGATTGAATCCAGACAGGCTGCTGACCCAGTGGAGAAGGGCTGTACTAACACAAATTGGAACCATCACTGATTCATGAAAGATGAGAATCACAATCTACATCACCTGAATTTCAGTTCTAGCTCCAACCAGCATTAGCAGGTAGACAGCAAACCAGTAAATTCCTTGCTGGTTTTCATGATTAGATCTGAAACCCAGTTATCATGGGGATCCTGGGAGGGAATGTTTTCTCCTACTAAGGAGAGCAGAAATATGAACAGGTTGAGCTTGCTATCAAAGGCATATGTTATATGTTTTCTACAAAATTAATCTCAAGGGATTGAGGAGGGGAGTGGGGTGATATGAGATGGTAATTGACAATTTGGAGAAAATGCAAGGAACACACAGGGACAGAGTTTTTGAAGACAATAGACGCATATAAAATATATGAGAAAGCCTTTGAAAAAATAATTGCTCAAATTTCAAAACAAAGTTACAAGGTCTAATGTCCCTTAACATCCTGACCAGTACACAGTATTGTTCCATAAACCTCAGTTGCTTCCACCTTACCTCTTATCACTTCTCCCTCATCCCTTCTTTCTTGCTTATATCGTTTTCCTTTCTTTTTAAATTTTTTTGAATAGGCTTATTTTACGGTAAATTTTCATAATTAATGGAAAAATTGTTTGATGTTCAAAAATGTGGCTTATGTTCTATTTTTCAGAAATGCTGTGCTGAGGTACATTTTGTAGACTATAGTAACTCTTTATAACCTTGTCACACTCAAGCCAACGCTTTATAAAAAGTGAGTATAATGTTGGCTTTCACAATTAAAAAGGAATCTGGAAAACTGGGAAAGGTGTCAATGACAGGCATATGGAAAGCCCTGAAAGGATGAAACTAAAGAACTGGATGAGTCATTAATCCAGACCCTGTTCTCTTACAGCTGAAAAAAACTGCGGTACAAAAGGGGGAAAGTTTTATTACAGTTAACAATTTTATCCTTCCTGTTTCCATGCTTCTGAAGTCCACACAACTTGAGAGCTGGACCTCCAAGTAAATGAGTATTGTACATAACAGTTCGAGTGTCATACCTTGACATAGTAGATGCTCAATAAAATGTTAGCTCCCTGTAGTGGACAGACTCTAAGATGACCCCCAATTATCTCCATTTCCTAGTATTCATGACCTATGTAATCCCCTCCCTTCTTCAGTGTGGGCTAGACCCATGATAGCTGCTAACAAACAGAATTCAGTAAGAGTGATGAAGTCCACTTCCATTAAAAATTGCATAAGATTTTGGCTTACATTGTGCTAGCAGACACTTTTCCTTGATGGTTTTGAGGAAGCAAGCTGCCATGCTCTGAACTGCTCAGTGGAGAGTCACACAGAACAAAGAATTGAGGGTGGCCCCCAGTCAACAGGCAGCAAGGAATGGAGGCCCTCAATGCAACAGCCTTCTAGGAACTGAAACCTTCCAACACCATGGTGTTTGGTAGCAGGTCATTACCATTTGAGCATTCAGATAAGATCCCAACTTTGAGTACCACCTTCACTGCAATCTCGGTTGAGACACTCTAAGATGCTCAAAGTCCTTTGCTTATATTTCTGGCACGTTGAGATTATGAAAATAATACGTGTGTATTGTTTTAAGCGGGTAAATTTTGTGGTAATTTGTTACACAGCAATAGGTAACTAATATACACCATCATTTACCCATCCCTCCCCAATATATGAGACCAGTTTTGCTTCTGGAGCCCTATAAAGAAGTTTTCTCAATCTCCTTTTACTAAATCTTCACCCTCTGCCACCATTTTGTCTCTGGATGACACATTCTTTGTACTACATAGTCCATCTTTCTTTTTTTTTTTTTTTTCCTGCATTTATCTTCTCCCTTGAATCCCAGACACCAAGATGAAGTCCTGGGCTCCTTTTTCCTGCTACTGGACCATCCTTAAGAAGATAGGATTTTCATTAACTACTTGCTGTGTTCATTTGCTATAATATATGCCCAACTTTGCTTGAATCAAAACCTCAGATCTTGGACACTATATAGAAGAATGCTACTTAGTCCTTCCCTGCCTACCTTAGATTATTATTTCAGATCCTTGTCTGTGTAATAATTAGTTGGTGGTTATATTTCTAAATCTATATTCCAGACTTTACCTAGTTTTTTTTTCAGATGCATCCAAACTCCTGATCTGATCCACAGTGTTATATCATTGAATGAAATTATTATTAACAGTGTCTATGATATCACTGAATCAAAGGCTTAGAGGCAAAGCCAAGACCAGATTGGATTTTCTTAGCCCTTGTTAAATAATCTTTCTACAACCTTTTGCAGCTTCCTTGAAAAGATAAAAAGACAACAGACCATCTGGCACAGACAAAATAAAAACAATCAATGATGATTTTCAAGTATATTCATAAAGGTTGTTGCTTTTTCATTTCCACTGGGGTTGGAAGAAGAGAAAAGGTGCTTAAGCTGTGTGCCACGTACCGAAAATTATTTATTATGGCAATATTTTCTTGAGAATGCTGTGAAAATTCCTTCTAGAGTAAATTTCTTTCTACCTAGGATATGTCCAGTATTGTACATGAAGGCAGAAAATGGCCTAAGTCACCTCGAGCATCCAGCACAATGCTTCTTATCTAGTAGAGATTTAACAAACAGTTTAAAGTAAAAGGTAAATCTAACCTTGAATTCTAAGATAAATGAGCCATTGACAGAAATGGAAACTACATAAATAAAATCCAAGAGACAGCACAGTTGGTATTTAGGTACATAATAAAATCTACTCTCTGTAAAGTTGGAAAATAATATTTGAAATCCTACCTTAAACTGTCTACTTAAATGGTTCATGTTGATATATCTACCTAACTCAAAACACAGGGTTACTTCCTCAAATAAGTTAAACATTTGAAAACACAATGTTAAAGAGTGAAAAGATCAAGGTAAAGTTATGTCTATCTCTTACTGGAAATGTGATCAGTTTTGACAAGTCAGCCTCGGACAAGATAACAACCATTTATAATAACCATACATATGTGTGAAGTTTGATTTCACCAATCATAATATGGTCAGTTTAAGTGTTGAGCAATCTTAATGGCCATTTCTCAAGTGATTAGTGATATCAATAGCTAACAGGTCTTATGCATTTAACAAGTTTTAGATATTATGGTAATTGTTTTCCATGAATTATCTCATTAAATCCTTACAGCAACACAATTACATATAGAAATTATGATTATATCTATGTACTAGATAAGAGAAACAAAATAAGAGGGGTTAAGAAATTTGCCCAAAGTCACATAGTTAATAAGGGACGGAGTCGGGCTACAATCTAAACAGTCTGATTCGTGTACAGTAAGTGCCCTACATCTGAACCTTCAAGTAGCGAACTTCCAAAGATGGGAACGTGCATTTGCATGTCCAATCATGTAAGTTAGTTCACTTGTCTGGCATACATGGTCAAGTGCATGCATTCTCTACAAGTGGTTGTGCTTTTGTGTACTTTACTGTACAGTACTGTATAGAGTACAGTAATACAGTATTTTAATTTCAAGCCCAGGATGTCTGGAAGCAAGTGTAAAAGCAGCGGTGGTAGGTATTATAAACCTATGACAGTACAGTACTATATAACCGATTGTGTTAGTTGGGTATCTAGGCTAACTTTGTTGGACTTATGAACACACTCTCGGAACGGAACTCATTTGTATGTAGGGGACTTAACTGTATGTGCTCCTTACCACTGCAACATAGAGTGCCATGGCTAATCTGACTGTAGTGCACAGAAAAGTATTTCAATCTATTGATTACAAAATCATGTTAACTGTGTTGAGCACTTATGATCAGTCCCTTTGAGGATAAAGTAATGAACAAGATGTGGATCCTGTTCTCAGGAGGCTTACAGGTTACGATTATAACTTGCTTACAGCTTCATTACTGAAATTACAGGAAGAAAAGAAAATCCCATGATTCTCTGAGAGTTGAGATTCCCTTTCAAATGAAGTGGACACCAGCACGGCCTGAAGGCTTTTTTATGGTCCTCACATGTGTAGAGAGCAGGCAGGAAATTCCAGGAGGTTCATGCTTCTTGGAGATGCACTCAGCCAATGACTGATGGGGTTGGAGGATAAATATTTCTGCTTCCTCACCCTTCAGATAGAATATCTCTGAAATGTAATCTATATGACTTCTAGAGTTCCCCAGCAAGACTAAGCCTCAGTTGCCCAAAGTGATAACCTGCATATGATAAAATACAGTTTATTGACTTGCATTCTTCCTTGTCTCACTTTTCAATCCTCTCCCAAAACTGCGTGGAATCACCTTCATATTACACTTACTTATATTCAAATCTTTGATTCAGAATCTACTTCTGGGGGAACCCAAAATAGGATAATTTTTGAAATAATATTATTTCAATAATATGAAAATTCACTGTCTTGTTCTACTTCTTAGTGTTTTCCCCATTGAAAAAGAGTGTTTTGCTCTAAGACCGGCAGGTTTGAAAACTTCAGGTTTACATAAAGTTTGTTGGATTATTTTATGACAAAGAAAGTGAAATGCAATGGGGAATTCTTGATAGAAGAGAAGATTGAGCTATCTTTGGTATGTTTCTCAAGCCTAAAAAACCTATTCTAAGGCAGCCTCCGGTACCTGTCAGAACTGAAGCCTTTGTGTCTTAACATATCAAGTAGTGACTACAACCTACAGAGAAGAAATTCTTCCTCAAATATTTTCAAAAGGGATACTGTCTAAGAGAAGTCAAGTAAAAAAGATACATGATCAGGACAGTAGGTCAAAGAGTAGAGGAGGTTTTGTATAATGAACAGGTCTCAAAAATGAAAGTCATGAAAATTGGATTCTAACCCTCCTTTTGTTCCTAAAAAGCTACATCACTCTAGGAAAGCCAGTTCATTTCTCATGGCTTTATTTTCATGTAAAACAATGTTTGATTAGATTGATTTATTTTTTTTAATTATTTTTGAATAAAATTATATATTAGCAGACTAGTAGTTGCCTGGGGAATGCGGGGAGAGAGGTGTGAGTTACAATGGATAACAAGGAAACTTTTTGATTTGCTCATCTTCTTGATTGTGGTGAAGGTTTCACTGTTGTATATGTGTGTCAAAACCATCAAATTGTGCATTTTAAATAACATGAAGTGTCAAAAGTACATAGGAAATTTTTCAAACAGTATATAAAGGCAATTTCCCCTTTCTCTTCATATTCCAGTGTCCCCAAATCCACTCCCAATAGATTAACTATTTTAAAATATTTAAATATTACTAAATATTTGAGGTGTTCAGAGTTTGGTTCAAATTTCTCTTCCTTTTCTATACTCTCTTCTTATATGATATAATCTATTGCCTTAATTTTGATTTCTCTCTATATGTTACTGACTCTGAAATACATAAAGCAAGGCTAGGACTCACTTCTAAACTCCAGACTTACAAGTAACATTTCTTACTAAGCTCTTCTATTGGATGTCTCATAGACAATTCAAATATAACATGTCTCAAACTACTCTTAATATTTCCTTGTTCACATCCTCCTACAGTCTTTCCCACCTCTTTGTAAATGGCACCATCAAACACTCTCTAAATTAAGAAACCTTTCTGTCATCTTTTAGAATGCAAATCAAATCATATCTCTCCCTGGCTAAAATCTTATGCAGTGTAATTGGAATAAAATTCAACTCCTTCTCTTTGTTTGTTAAGACATTGTTCTGTGTCAGCAGTTCTCAATGATCTGCAGATACCTGTAGCTCCCTGGACTTGAGGGGTCAGTTTGACCCAAGCTAATTTTATAATACTACTAAAATGTCTACTAAATACTACTAAAATTTTTCCTTTTCACTCTAACATTTTCATTGATGGTACAGAGGCAATGTTAAGTAAAACTTCTGGCCCCTACTATGCATCAAGTCTGTGACACCAACCTATACAAGCAACCATTGCATTTTTCTCTGCCAGACATTAGCAATTAAAGAAAAAAGAAGCAGTTTCACATAAGAATATCCTTGATGAAGTACTAAAAATTAAAATTATTTATTTTGTTAAATCACAACTCTTGGCCACGTCTTTTTAATATTCTATGTAATGAGATGTGAGATACACATAAAACACGTGAACAATTGTTTGCATTGTGAGCTGAACTAACCTCATTTTTTCATGTAATACCATTTTTATTTGAAAAACTAACTGATAAATTATGCTTATTCAGATTTGAATGAGTTTGTCACTTCAAGGAAAGCAATTGACAACATTTGTTGCCAATGTTAAATTCAAACTTTCAAACAAGCAGTAAAATTTTGTAAATCTTTGTCTACCACCATAAGTTTGACAGCTTCTCAATACTTAAAAACTTTTCTGATAACATCAGTGATGATTTTAATAAATGTGATTTTCCTTGATAATATACAATGAAATGTGTCAACATTTGAAAGACCTGCATTATTTCCAAAATATTTCCAAAATATACATCATTCTTTTCTTTCATTTATTTTAGTTTTAGAAAATTATTTATCATAAAACTGTTATCTTTATATTGTCATGTGTATTAATTTCTTAAGGTCACCATAACAAACCACCACAAACTTGGTAGCATAGAACAACAGACATTTATTCTCTCACAGTTTTGAAAGCCAAATGTCTGAAATCAAGGCGGTGGCACAGTGAGCTCCTTCTAGAGGCTCTAAGGGATTTTGCTTCTCTACTAGCTTCTGGTGGATGCCAGCAGGTCTTAGTGTTCCTTGGCTTATAGACCCATCACTCCAATTTCAGCCTCTGTCTTCCCATGGCTTTCTCCTCTCCTGTGTCTCTATATACCCGCTTCCCCTTTTCTTCTCTTATAAGGTCATGTCATTGGATTTAGGGTCTATTCTACACTCACCTTTTCTCTGCTACCTTTTCTCTTGGAACACTCCAAACTTTCTCTCCTTTGGTGCTCCCAGAATGGGAGTTGGTAAACCTGTAGTCTAATCTCTGTTATGTCAATGACACTATCTCTCATGTTCCTCACTAGTGAATGAGTAGGATGGGGCTAAAGTACTCTGCGTGTCCTTTAGATCAAGAATTATACCATTATTCTCCTCAGGTCTCCTCAGGTTGAAATGTCATCTCTTCTAGAAAGCTTCACAAACCATCTTGTATATAAAAGCATCCTCTCATTCTATCTCACAGCATCTTGCATTTTTTCAAAAGTTTTATCAATATTTTAATTATGTTTAGCTTACTTTTTTACTTTAAAAGATTATTGTCAATACCCTTCAGTAGACTACAGCTTCTTGAACAGTTGTACCATAGATGTTTTATTTAATATTATACACACTCGGCTTTATTATATATACTCAAAATAGTCAACCTGTAAATATTATTTTAATGAATAAATAAATAAATAAGTGGACTCTGAGTTCATCTATATATATTTTCTGAATTAAGTTTATATATATTCTCTGAATACGTATATAAAATATGGGTTTTTTTTGAAACACAAATGGACCATACTATAAGATGATCAATAACTTATATTCTTTTTTTCTGAATACATGTTAGACAAGTTTCCATTTCAGTATAAATGAACTCTAGCTTATCTTTTCTTAATTGCTCCATAGCTTATCATAGTATGGTATATCATTTCATAAATTAACTACTTTCTAATTGACAGACACTTAAGTCTTTTTTTAATGTTTGGTCTTATAAATATCATCCTTTTACACATAGCTTTGTACATACCTTTTTAACTGGATATAAAGCTGCTGGGTTAGAAGACTTGTGCATTTAAATTTTTGATGGAAGATGCCAAACTGACCTGCAAAATGGCTGAACAAATTCACATTTCCACCAATGGTTTAGCTAGTGTAAATCAACCAGATGATAAGACTTGAGAAGTAGCTAAACTTGTCTAACCAAGACCTTTTCTCCCATTGGCCTACCACAGTGCTTAAAATCTTTCTTCAGTAATTGAAGGTGGCATTTGTATAGATATTAACTTAAAATAATGGCAAATTACTGTGTCCACGTTGAGATAAATTGTGAGTCTTTAAAAACAGAAACGAGATAAGGAATTAAAAATGTAATGAAGATCAATATCATTATTAGAAAAACACAAATCAAAAAACAATGAGGTATCATCTCATGCCAGTCAGAATGGCCATCATTAAAAAGTCTACAAATAATAAATGCTGAGAGGGTGGAGAGAAAAAGGAACCCTCCTACACTGTTGGTAGGAATGTAAATTGATGCAGCCACTATGGAGAGCAGTATGGAGGTTCCTTAAAAAACTAAAAATAGAGTTACAATATGGTCCTACAATCCCACTCCTGGGCATATGTTCAGAGAAAACCATAATTCAAAAAGATACATGCACCCCAATGTTTATCACAGCACTATTTACAACAGCCAAGACGTGGAAGCAACCTGAATGTCTATAGACAGATGAATGGATAAAGAAGATGTGGTGTGTATATATACATATATATATATACACACACACACAATGGAATACTACTCAGCCATATAAAAAAGAAGAATGAAATAATGTCATTTGCAGCAACATGGATGGACCTAGAGATTATCATACTAAGTAAAGTAAGTCAGACAGAAAGACAAATATCACACGATATCACTTATATTGTGGAATCTAAAAAAATGATACAAATGAACTTATTTACAAAATAGAAATAGACTCACAGACACAGAAAACAAACTCATGGTTATCAAAAGGGATAGTAAGTGGGGGCAGGGAGAGAGGAAAAAATTTAATGAAGAGAAAGGGACCATTGGTATCTTAAAGGGGAGGCAGCTTGAACAGAACTCTAGGCTAGAGCTCATTATTGTTCAACTAGAGACAGTAGAACAACACAGGACAACTGAGAGAAAGAGACACTCGGATGTCAGAAAGCCAGAATAAAGAAATATTGAAGACAAGCATCTGAGGAGAAAAACTCTGGTCTTAGAGTTATTTACAGCTGTGTTCCCCTCCCTGCTCAGTCACCGACCATCTTCTGACTCTGAACAAGGCACTAGTTCTTTCTGGGACTCACCACTACCACCAGTGCTGGATGCTCTAGTCCCAGAGCCCTTTCTTATTCAGACCTAAAATATATTATTGCATGACCCTATGATGAGGTTTTGCTTAGGGTTTGTCCTGGTCCCAGGATCAGTTCAAGGAAAGGGAGAGATTACTAAGCTACAGATATAAATACTTTTATTAGTTTCTTATTGCTTCTATAGCAAATTACCACAAATGTTGTGCTTTAGAAAAGCACAAATTTATTATTTTGCAGCTCTGGAGCTCAATAATCTGAAATCATACTCATTGGGCTAAAATCAAGGGCTGTACTCCTTCTAGAGACTCTAGAGCGAATTTGCTTTCTTGCCTTCTCCAGCTTCTAGAAGCCACCTGCTTTCCTTGGCTCATGGCCATTTCCTCCTTCTTCAAAGCCAGCGGTGGAGCATTTTCAACTCTCTTTGACTCTAACCCTCCTGCCTCTTCCTTTATTTATAAGGACTTCTGTGGTTACACGGGGGGTCCAACTGAATAAACCAGTATAATCTTCCCACGTCAAGATTTCTTAACTGCAAAGCCCATTTCCCATGTAAGGTAACATATTCGCAGGTTGCAGAGATTAGAATGTGAACATCTTTGTGGGGAGAGATTATACTACGTACCATACAATTTAAGTAAAGAATGTACTTTCTGATGGTATGAAGCTGGAAGCCAGAACGTACGTTGTTTCTTCCTTGGATTTTTTCAGTTATTGATTGCTGTATAGCAAATGACAGCCAAATAGCAGCAGTAACTACAGCTGCCCAGGTGTTCTGCTTCCAGCAAGGCTTACTAACAAGTCAGGCACATTGATTCTGGCTCTTGGCTGGGAGTTTGATCAGAATTTTGGACTGGGGGCCTCAGTTTCTCTCCATGTGGGTTTCTCCATAGGCTGTTGGGCTTTCTTCATGCAATGCGGGGTGGGTCTCAAGAGCAAGAGGCTCAAAAAAAAAACAGTCAGAAGCTATATCATGTATCATATCGTATATGATCTAGACTTGGGAGTCACATAGCTTTACTTCTGCCATAATTACAAGGTCACTTTTATTCAAGGGAATGTAACCCCAGCTTCTTTTTAAGAGAAGTGTGAGTCCCACTGTGAGGAAAACTTGAGGGATGGGGATAATATTGTACCCACCTTTGGAAAATACAATTTACCTTGAGGGTAGTCTGGAATCTTAATTAATCTCTTCTTGGTAGAGCCATATAACCAATCCCTGAAAACTGCACAAACTGTGGGTTGACACAAGCAATTTGAAGAGGTCTGGCTGGCTTACCCTTCAGTAACCATATTGGAAAATTAGGTGTGCCTTTGGACTGAAAAAGCTCTTCTGTTGTTATTAGATGTGGCCAGTGGAAACTTAACACATTCTCATATTAGTAATCAGAACTGACATTAAATATCCTCTACTCAAAGGAAATCATGTTTATATTTCCTTCTGCTTAACTACACTGGCATTCTCTCTTTCCTGGTAAATGTCTTACTGTATAAATTATAGGATAGATACATGCAGAGGCTTTTATGTATTGATACAGCTCCAGACTCATAACATCACTGGTTGTGTTAAAGCACATAAGTGGCCAATAAAAAAATTGAATCTAGTTGTTTCATCTATCACCATGCCAAACATCTGGATATTGGGATGCGTTTCGTGAGGGATTCTTTTCTTTTAATTTTCCACCTGGATGTTTAGCCTTGGTTATGTACAAAAACTGAGTGGATTCTGAAGCTGGAATAATTTCCAGGTCTTGGCAAATCCATCTCCTTATTTTTAAACTTGTTTGCCTGGTTACCTCTAGTTAAGTAGGTATTCATTCATAACTAATCCAAATTAGCTTTTCTCATCTTTTGGTCTCCATCTTCATCTGTGGAAGAAAAAGCAAACAATTCTCTACTCTTTTGCTCATCCCATAGATGGTTGTATTGGGTGGGTAAGTGTGATTTTTCTTTAAAGTATGTTAAGGTATCCATGCTTCCTACCTTCCTTCCTGATGTTCCTTCTTCTTTCCTTCCTCCTGCCTTTCAACATATGTTTACCGAGCACTTACTATGTGGGCATTTGTTTGCTCACACCTAATGGGATGCAGAAAATGGGCAAAAGATATGGTATCTGACCTCAAGTTGTTTACATTGTAGTGGAGAAATAGTGGGATAGAGGTGTAGAGGAACAGCATTCCAGAGGAATGAGGATGAAGGAGTGGTTGTTCCAATAGGAGATGAAGGTCAAAAAAGGCTTCACGGAGAAAGTGATGTCTCAAATGGGCCTCAAATGGATTAATAGGGATGGGCTGGAAAAAAGGAGAGTGGATGGCATTTATTCCAGGCAGTGACCTAGGGCACAAAGGGGCTCAGAGCAAGAGGGTGCAGAGAAGGCTCATATCAGCTCAACAGAACCATGAGATGAGAATGTCAGGCTTTGGGGATGAGTCAGATAAAGGCTAAAAAGATAAGTTGGAAAAAAATACTTTGTGCTGCATTCTGTCAGCAGCTGGTGCGATCATTTTGAAGTAGAAGAGTGACAAAGTTGGCTCTGTTTCATGAAGCTGTCTTTGGGAGCAGTGTAAAAGGCTGACTGAGAAAAAGGAGATTAGAAACAGGAAGGAGGGCAACTCAGATGCAATCTCAGTAAGACTGGTGGGAGAACATGACTTCTGTAGAATTTTAATTTAATTTCAAGTCAGTTACACACTGCTTTCATTTATATAAACTGTATTAAATGTGTGTCCACAAGTCTACAGCAGAACACTTAATTTACCACATAAATTTGTACATCTTGTAGTCAAGTACTATCCTGCCATTCTTTGAGGTGTTGCTTAAAAAGGCAGGCATTTCCCATGGGTTATTTAAATTCATTATGTTTGGGTCATGTAAGCATTTATGAAAACAGAAGGGCTATTTCAATGCGTCCAGAGACAATTTCACTGTATAGAATAAGGAGTCTGTTAATACTAATTGGAGGGTATTTTTAGGTTTGCCTGGTGAGGTCCATTTAAAACAGATAAACTTGCAACCACGGGCTATGACAAATCTGCATCTTAAATTCATTTGAAATAGTAATATTCATCAAATGCTTACTGAATTTCAACTATGTGCCAGGCACCAAGAATGCAATGGTAAGGGAGGACAGCATGTGCAGAGGTCCTGTGGTAGGAAAGGAGATGTCTTAGTCTGTTCAGACTGCTATAAGAGAGGATCATAGACTGGGTGGCTATGAACAAAAGACATTTATATCTCACAGTTCTGGAGGCTGGGAAGTCCAAGATCAAGGGCTTGGCAGATTAGGTGTCTGGTGAGAACCTGTTTCCTGATTCATAGGTGGCTGTCTTCTGGCGGTGCCCTCACATGCTAGAGAGAGCACTCTGGGCTCCTCATCTGTTTAAAGGACACCATTGTCATCATGGGGGCTTCACTCTCATGATCTCATCCAAACCTAATAATTTTCCAAAGACCCCACCTCCAAATACCATCCAACTAGGGATTAAGACTTCAATATATGAATATTAGGGGAACACAAATAACGAGTATAAAGCAGAAGACTAGCAAGGACTTGCTAAGGATTTATTTGAAAGTGAAAAGATCATGACTTAAGCATCTTCTGTGATGGTTACCTAGTAAATTTTCACTAAACCACTGCTTGATTGCAAACAAGAAGAAAAATCTCATCAATGATAGGGAATAAAAGGCCTCACTTTATCAGAAACAGAGAAGATAAACAGAGAAATCAGTCTCCTGGGAAAAGGAAAAGAGCTCTAGGGACCGAGGAAAGGGAGGTATAAACCAGGTGCTTAATAAATAGTTGTTGCATTGGGATACTGTTGACTCAGTGTGGTTAACACTCTGGTTAACAGAGTGGTTAATAGTGAGGATTCTCAAGTGAGCCCAAAGGGGTTTGAGACTTGATTGCAATTTATAAGCTGAGGGTTATGGGTTTAATTGTACCTCCAAAATTCCAAACTTCATGTTGAACCCCCATGACCTCAGAGTGTGATCTTATTAGAAATAGCATTGTTGTAGAGGTAACTAGTTAAAAGAAGGTCATACTGGAGTAGGATTGGCCCCTAGCATAATCAGCTTAGGCTGCCTTAACAAAATACAACAGACTAGGTGACTTAAACAATTGTCATTTATTTTCTCACAGTTCTGGAGGCTGGGAATCCAAGATCAGGGTGCCAGCATGGCCAGGTTCTGTTGAGAGCTCTCTTCCTGGCTTGCAGACAGCTACCTTCCTGCTGTGTCTTTACATGGCCTTTTCTTGGTTCACATTCATGGAGAAAGAAAGAGATATTTCTTCCTCTTCTCATAAAGCCACCAATACTACTGGATTAGGGTCTACCCTTATGACCTCAATTACCTTTAATTACCTCCTAAAAGCCATATCTCCATATACAATCGCAATGGGGGTTTGGGCTTCAATATATACATTTTGGGGGGACACAATTCAGTCCATTGTAGTCCTTAATCTGACTTGTGTACTTATAAGAGGAAATTTGGACACAGACACACTTAGAAGGAAGACAATGTAGAGAGACACAGAGTGAAGATAGCCATCTACAAGCCCCACAAAAAGGTCTGGACCAGATACTTCCCTCAGAAGGAACCAAACTTGCTGATAACTTGATTTTAGACTTCTAGCTTCCAGAACTGTGAGACAATGAATCTCTGTTGTTTAAGCCATTCAATTTGTGATACTTTGTTACAGCAGCCCTCTAAAGCCAGTATACTGAGTAACCTCAGACATTTCTATGTCTCAATTTTATCACCTGTAGGATGGGAATGATGATAATAATACCTGCCATTTAGGGCTATTGGAATAACTAAATGTACTGATATGTATATAACTCTTAGATTAGTCACAGAAGGGGCTATAAATAAAGGTCAGCTTTTCTGGGGGACCGTGCCACTTGTGGGGTCTTAGCTCCTCAACCAGGGACTGAGTCTGAGCCCTCAGCAGTGAAAGCACCAAGTCCTAATCACTGGACCACCAAGGAATTATGGTCACCTATTGTTTTAATAATACTTTCCTTAGCAACATAGAAACCTCTGTGTTTTAGAATAAGTTATGTAAGACTGCCTCTGCCAGATGCCATTCAATGGCTATAGTCTCATTTAATTCCTCCATGGCCAAAGAAATTTACGACAAACATTTATAAGCACAAAATAAGCAACATAGCTCAGTGGAAAGCCCACCAGGCCTGAGATTGGCAAGTCATGACTGGAGTAACTTTAATTTCCTCATTTGTATAATGGAAATTAATTTCTCTGGTACCTGGGCTTGTTTGAAGATAAAATGGAGAGCCTAGCACCTACCAGGTGTCCAATGACAGAAGCGATGTTGAGGGGTTTAAGATTAGATCACTAGGAGGCCTGCAACATGGCGGAGGAGTAAGACGTAGAGATCACCTTCCTTCCCACAAATACAACAGAAACACAACTACATGTGGAAAAACTCCTACACAACACCTACTGAATGCTGGCAGAAGACCTCAGACTTCCCAAAAGGCAAGAAAATCCCCACGTACCTGGTAGGGCAAAAAAAAAAGAAAAAAACAGAGAAAAAAGAAGAGGGATAGGACCTGCACCTCAGGGAGGGAGCTGTGAAGGAGGAAAAGTTTCCACACACTAGGAAGCCCCTTCACTGGCAGAGATGGGGGGTGGCAGGGGGGAAGCTTCAGAGCCACGGAGGAGAGCGCAGCCACAGGGGTGCACAGGGCAAAGCAGAGAGATTCCTGCACAGAGGATCAGTGCCAACCAGCATTCACCAACACAAGAGGCTTGTCTGCTCACCCGCCGGGGCGGGTGGGGGATGGGAGCCGAGGCTCGGGCTTCAGAGGTTGGATCCCAGGGAGAGGACTGGGGTTGGCTGAGTGAAGACAGCCTGAAGGGAGCTAGTGCACCACAGCTAGCCTGGAGGGAGTCCAGGAAAATGTCTAGAACTGCCAAAGAGGCAAGAGACCATTGTTTTGGGTGCATGAGGAGAGGGGATTCAGAGCACCACCTAAATGACCTCCAGAGATGGGCACGAGCCACGGCCGGCAGTGCGGATCCCAGAGATGGGCATGAGACGCTAAGGCTGCTGCTGTAGCCACCAAGAAGCCTGTGTGCAAGCACAGGTCACTCTCCACACCTTCCCTCCTGGAGCCTGTGCAGCCCGCCACTGACAGGGTCCTGTGATCCAGGGACAACTTCCCTCGGAGAACACACGGCACGCCTCAAGCTGGCGCAATGTCACGCCAGCCTCTGCCGCTGCAGGATTGCCCCGCATTCCGTATCCCTCCCTCCCCCTGACCTGAGTGAGCCAGAGCCCCCTAATCAGCTGCTACTTTAGCCCTGTGCTGTCTGAGCCAGCACAGATGCCCTCAGGCAACCTACACACAGAGGCGGGGCCAAATCCAACACTGAACCCCAGGAGCTGTGTGAACAAAGAAGAGAAAGAGAAACCTCTCCCAGCAGCCTGAGGAGCAGTGGATTAAATCTCCACAGTCAACTTGATGAACCCTGCATCTGTGGAATACCTGAATAGACAACAAATCGTCCCAAAATTGAGGCGGTGGACTTGGGGAGCAACTGTAGACTTGGAGTTTGCTTTCTGCATCAAATTTGTTTCTAGTTTTATGCTTATCTTTGTTTAGTATATAGAGTTTATTATCATTGGTAGATTTGTTTATTGATCTGGTTTCTCCCTTCCTCCTTTTTCAATATATATATATATAGATGTATATATATTATTTCCTTTTTCTCTTTTTGTGATTGTGTATATGTATGCTTCTTTATGTGATTTTGTCTGTATAGCTTTGCTTTTACCATTTGTCCTAGGGTACTGTCTGTCCAGTTTTGTTTTTTGTTTTTTTAGTATAGTTTTTAGCGCTTGTTATCATTGGTGGATTTTGGTTTGGTTGCTCTCTTCTTTCTTTCTTTCTTTTGCTTTTTATTACTTTTTAATTTTTTTAATTATTAATTATTTTACTAACTTTATTTCATTTTCTTTCTTTCTTTCTTTCTTTCTTTCTGTCTTTCTTTCTTCCTTCCTTCCTTTCTTTCATGTTTTGTTTCATTTTTTTTTTTCTCCCTTTTCTTCTGAGCCATGTGGATGACAGGGTCTTGGTGCTCCAGCCGAATGTCAGGCCTGTGCCTCTGAGATGGGAGGGCCGAGTTCAGGACATTGGTCCACCAGAGACCTCCCAGCTCCATGCAATATCAAACGGCAAAAGCTCTCCTAGATATCTCCTTCTCAACGCTAAGACCCAGCTCCACTCAATGACCAGCAAGCTACAGTGCTGGACACCCCATGCCAAAAACTAGCAAGACAGAAACACAACCCCAACCATTAGCAGAGAGGCTGCCTAAAATCATAATAAGGCCACAGACACCTGTAAACACACCACCAGACATGGTATTGCCCACCAAAAAGACAAGATCCAGCCTTATTCACCAGAACAAAGGTACCAGTCCCCTCCACCAGGAAGCCTATACAACCCACTGAACCAAACTTAGCCACTAGGAGCAGACACAAAAAACAACAGGAACTACAAACCTGCAGCATGAGAAAAGGAGACCCCAAACACAGTAACTTAAGCAAAATGAGAAGACAGAGAAACACACAGCAGAGGAAGGAACAAGGTAAAAACCCACTAGACCAAACAAATGATGAGGAAATAGGCAGTCTACATAACAGAGAATTCAGAGTAATGTTAGTAAGGATGATCCAAAATCTTGGAAATAAAACGGACAGTATACAAGAAACGTTTAACAAGGACCTAGAAGAATTAAATAGCAAACAAACAAAGATGAACAACACAATAAATAAAATTAAAAATCCTCTAGAAGGAATCAATAGCAGAATAACTGAGGCAGAAGAATGGATAAGTGACCTGGAAGATAAAATACTGGAAATAACCACTGGAGAGCAGAATAAAGAAAAAAGAACGAAAAGAATTGAGGACAGTTTTAGAGACTTCTGGGACAAAATTAAATGCACCAACATTTGAATTATAGGGGTCCCAGAAGAAGAATAGAAAAAGAAAGGGTCTGAGAAAATAATTGAAGAGATTAGAGTGGAAAACTTCCCTAATATGCAAAAGGAAACAGTCAATCAAGTCCAGGAAGTGCAGAGAGTCCCATATAGGATAAATGCAAGGTGAAACATGCCAAGACACATACTAATCAAGCTCTCAAAAATTAAATACAAAGAAAAAAACATTAAAAGCAGCAAGGGAAAAAAACAAATAACATACAAGAGAGTCCCCATAAGGTTAACAGCTGATCTTTCAGCAGAAACTCTGCAAGCCAGAAGGGACTGGCAGGACATATTTAAAGTGATGAAAGGAAACCTACAACTAAGATTACTCTACCCAGCAAGGATCACATTCAGATTCAATGGAGAAATTAAAATCTTTACAGACAAGCAAGAGCTGAGAGAGTTCAGCACCACCAAACCAGCTTTACAACAAATGCTAAAAGAACTTATCTAGGCAGGAAACACAAGAAAAGGAAAAGACCTACAATAACAAACCAAAAACAATTAAGAAAATGGTAATAAGAACATACATATCAATAATTACCTTAAATATAAATGGATTAAAACCTCCAACCAAAAGACATAGACTGGCTGAATGGATACAAAAACAAGACCTGTATATATGCTTTCTACAAGAGACCCACTTCAGACCTAGGGACACATACAGACTGAAAGTGAGGGGATGGTAAAAGGTACTCCGTGCAAATGGAAATCAAAAGACAGCTAGAGTAGCAATTCTCATATCAGACAAAATAGACTTTAAAATAAAGACTATTACAAGAGACAAAGACAGACACTGCGTAATGATCAAGGGATCAAACCAAAAGAAGATATAACAATTGTAAATATTTATGCACCCTACATAGGAGGACGTCAATACATAAGGTAAATGTTAACAGCCATAAAAGGGGAAATCGACAGTAACACAATCATAGTCGCAGACTTTAACACCCCACTTTCACCAATGGACAGATCATCCAAAATGAAAATAAATAAGGAAACACAGCTTTAAATGTTACATTAAACAAGATGGACTTAACTGATATTTATAGGACATTCCATCCAAAAACAACAGAATACACTTTCTTCTCAAGTGCTCATGGAACATTGTCCAGGATAGATCATATCTTGAGTCAGAAATAAAGCCTTGGTAAATTTAAGAAAATTGAAGTCATATCAAGTATCTCTTCCGACCACAATGCTATGAGACTAGATATTAATTACAGGAAAAAATCTGTAAAAAATTCAAACACATGGAGGCTAAACAATACACTACTAAATAACCAAGAGATCACTTAAGAAATCAAAAAATACATAGAAATAAATGACAATGAAAACACAATGACCCTAAACCTATGGGATGCAGCAAGCAGTTCTAAGAGGAAAGTTTATAGCAGTATAATCCTAACTTAAGAAACAAGAAACATCTCAAATAAACAACCTCATCTTACACCTAAAGTAATTAGAGAAAGAAGAACAAAAATAACCCCTAACTTAACAGAAGGAAAGAAATCATAATGATCAGATCAGAAATAAATGAAAAAGAAATGAAGGAAATGATAGCAAAGATCAATAAAACTAAAAGCTGGTTCTTTGAGAAGGTAAACAAAATTGATAAACCATTAGCCAGACTCATCAAGAAAAAAAGGGAGAAGACTCAAATCAATAGAATTAGAAGTGAAAAAGGAGAGTAACAACTGACACTGAAGAAATATAAAGGATCATGAGAGATTACTACAAGCAACCATATGCCAATAGAATGGACAACCTGGAAGAAATGGACAAATTCTTAGAAAAGCACAACCATCTGAGATTGAACCAGGAAGAAATAGAAAATATAAACAGACCAATCACAAGCACTGAAATTGAAACTGTGATTAAAAATCTTCCAACAAACAAAAGCCCAGGACCAGATGGATCACGGGCAAATTCTATCAAGCATTTAGAGAAGAGTTAACACCTAACCTTCTCAAACTTTTGCAAAATATAGCAGAGGGAGGAGCACTCCCAAACTCATTCTACGAGACCACCATCACGCTGATACCAAAACCAGACAAAGATGTCGCAAAAAAAGAAAACTACAGGTCAATATCACTGATGAGCATAGATGCAAATATCCTCAACAGAATACTAGCAAACAGAATCCAACAGCACATTAAAAGGATCATACACCATGATCAAGTGGGGTTTATCCCAGGAATGCAAGGATTCTTCAGTATACGCAAATCAATCAATGCGATAAACCAAATTAACAAATTGAAGGAGAAAAGCCATATGATCATCTCAATAGATGCAGAAAAAGCTTTTGACAAAATTCAACACCCATTTATGATAAAAACCCTCCAGAAAGTAGGCATAGAAGGAACTTACCTCAACATAATAAGGATCATATATGGCAAACCCACATTCAGCATCATTCTTAATGGTGAAAAGCTGAAACCATTTCCACTAAGATCAGGAACAAGACAAGGTTGCCCACTTTCACTACTATTTTTCAACATAGTTTTGGAAGTTTTAGCCACAGCAATCAAAGAAGAAAAAGGAATAAATGGAATCCAAATTGGAAAAGAAGAAGTAAAGCTGTCACTGTTTGCAGATGACATGACACTATACATAGAGAATCCTAAAGATGCTACCAGAAAACTACTAGAGCTAATCAATGAATTTGGTAAAGTAGTAGGATACAAAATTAATGCACAGAAATCTCTTGCATTCCTATACACTAATGATGAAAAATCTGAAAGAGAATTTAAGAAAATACTCCCATTTACCACTGCAACAAAAAGAATAAAATACGTAGGAATACACCTACCTAAGGAGACAAAAGACCTATATGCAGTAAACTATAAAACATTGATGGAAAAAATTAAAGGTGATACAAACAGATGAAGAGATATATCATGTTCTTGGATTGGGAAAATCAACATTGTGAAAATGACTACTACCCAAACAATCTACAGATTCAATGCAATACCTATCAAACTACCACTGGCATTTTTCACAGAACTACAACAAAAAATTTGTTGGAAACACAAAAGACCCCGAATAGCCAAAGCAATCTTGAGAATGAAAATTGGAGCTGGAGGAATCAGGCTCCCTGACTTCAGACTATACTACAAAGCTACAGTAATCAAGACAGTATGGTTCTGGCACAAACACAGAAATATAGATCAATGGAACAGGATAGAAAGCCCAGAGACAAACCCACGCACATATGGTCACATTATCTTTGATAAAGGAGGCAAAGAATATACAGTGGAGAAAAGAGAGCCTCTTCAATAAGTGGTGCTGGGAAAACCTGACAGCTACATGTAAAAGAATGAAATTAGAACACTCCCTAACACCAAACACAAAAATAAACTCAAAATGGATTAAAGACCTAAATGTAAGAACAGACACTGTAAAACTCTTAGAGGAAAACATAGGAAGAACACTCTTTGACATAAATCACAGCAAGATCCTTTTTGACCAACCTCCTATAGAAATGGAAATAAAAACAAAAATAAACAAATCGGACCTAATGAAACTTAAAAACTTTAGCACAGCAAAGGAAACCATAAACAAGACGAAAAGACAGCCCTCGGAATGGGAGAAAATATTTGCAAATGAAGCAACTAACAAAGGATTAATCTCCAAAATTTACAAGCAGCTCATGCAGCTCAATATCAAAAAACAAACAATCCAATCCAAAAATAGGTAGAAGACCTAAATAGATATTTCGCCAAAGAAGATATACAGATTGTCAACAAACACATGAAAGAATGCTCAACATCACTAATCATTAGAGAAATGCAAATCAAAACTAAAATGAGGTATCACCTCACACCAGTCAGAATGGCCATCATCAAAAAATCTACAAACAATAAATGTTGGAGAGGGTGTGGAGAAAAGGGAACCCTCTTGCACTGTTGGTGGGAATATAAACTGATATAGCCACTATGGAGAACAGTACGGAAGTTCTTTAAAAACTAAAAATAGAACTACCATATGACCCAGCAATTGCACTACTGGGCATATACCCTGAGAAAACCATAATTCAAAAAGAGTCATGTCCCACAATGTTCTTTACAGCTCTATATACAATAGCCAGGACATGGAAGCAACCTAAGTGTCCATCGACAGATGAATGGATAAAGAAGATATGGCACATATATACAATGGAATATTACTCAGCCATAAAAGGAAACGAAATTGAATTATTTGTAGTAAGGTGGATGGACCTGGAGTCTGTCATACAGAGTGAAGTAAGTCAGAAAGAGAAAAATAAATACCATATGCTAACATATATATATATGGAATCTAAAAAAATAAATAACTAAAAGGATTCTGAAGAGCCTAGGGGCAGGACAGGAATAAAGATGCAGACTTAGAGAATGGGCTTGAGGACACAGGGAGGGGAAAGGGTAAGCTGGGACAAAGTGAGGGAGTGGCATGTACTTATATATACTACCAAATGTAAAATGTAAATAGATAGCTAGTGGGAAACAGCAGTATAGCACAGGGAGATCAGCTTGCTGCTTTGAGACCACCTAGAGGGGTGGGATCGGGAGGGTGGGAGGGAGATACAAGAGGGAGGAGATATGGGGATATATGTATATGTATAGCTGATTCACTTTGTTATAAAGCAGAAACTAACACACCATTGTAAAGCAATTATACACCAATGAAGATGTTAAAATAAAAATAGATTAGATCACTAGTCCAGTTGCCCTTTTGCATCATCCTCATGATGTGTCCTAGTGGGTGGCATCCTGCACCAGAGCCCGGTATCCAGCTCTCCAGAGTTCTCAGGTGGGACTTTCATGGTAACTAACACCTGAAGCTTTCTTGCAGTTGCAGCTGTTCTGCTGTTGTTAGTCTCTGTTTTTCTCCTTCTCACCTGTTGGCATTTACACATTCCTGCACAGCAGTATACAGAATATATAACAATATTCTCCACCTAATTAAGAAACAAAAATACAAAACCAAGAACAAGTGAAGTCCAGCCATGACAGTAAGAGACATGACCCTTATTTTAACGTTTGGCACTTTGTGGGCTGATGGGATTTGTTAAGCTCTGAGAGGCTCTGATTTCTGGAACTGCATTAACTCATGAATCGTTCCTCCATCTACCTCTTGAGTCAATGGTTCTCTCTCTGGTGATGCTAAATTTTGACTTCAGGCTTCCTGGACTTCTAAGCATCTTTGCTCATGTCTGAGTGACTTGGATGGCTAAACACTTATTTAGCACTTGCTATTCAACAGCTACCATGAAATTCTGCCTTCACACCCAATGTTCATCATGACATTTCTCTCTTCCATTCTGAAACAGAGATCCAGGAAGTCATTCTGTTCTTTTCTTTCTCTCCATTCCCAATGTCACTTTTTATCCCTGCATGCTCAGAGGGACAGTTTTATCTCATTTATGGGTAAGAAGGAATTACTTCCTAGTCAGGTGTTATTTAAAAGGCAGACCCTCACAAAAAAATCAGAAGTTTATTTTCCCTATGTTTGTATTTATTGTTTTTCTTATTTATAATTTTTTTCATTCTGATGGTTATTCAGCTATTTCCTCCCTCATCTATCAGACACATTCCTCTTCTCCCAACTGTAGAGCAATATACCTCACATTTTCCTGCCAGCAGAAGTTTTTTATTTGATAATTTAAAGTATTTTGAAGTCTCCATAGTTGATTATTTATGGATTACACTTTTAAGAAGGAGGTTGGGAAGAGATATTGGGGCCATAATATTTGTCCATTTTCCTAGAAAGTCAATGGAAGCTTATCACTCTGGAAAAATAATCAATGTCATTCCTGCCAGCTCTGATGGATGCAAAGAGTACAATGTTGGAGCTTACATGCCACGGACATTCAATAAATCCTGCTTGACAATTTCAGGAATGGACCTCCTTCCTCATCAAACTTTTACAAAATCAGAGTAATATTCATTTGGCACCTACCGCTTAATGAAAACATTTCCCAAATGAATTACTTTCTTTTTACCCCTATATAACCTTGATTTTCCAACAAAAATATTTCCTTTGTACAAATTTTAGAGTAACCTACAATACAATAGGTAGAGAAAACATATGTGTAAGCAAAACATAGTGTTTAATATTGGAGTCACTAATTTTATGGAAATATACACTGTGTTTAGAACACAACATTTTCTGGTGCTCCTTAACACTGATTTAACATTTTCAAACTTTTGAAATATTATAATTAATATATTTAAAAAGAAAAATACATTGGAAGGGAGGAAAAGAGGATAGAGGGGAGGAGAAAGTGGCAAGAAAGAAAAAGAAAAGCAAATTCACTCAATATGGAGTAGGAGTTACAAATATGAAAGGATAGAAGGCTAGAATATACACTGTCATATTGGATTCAAATTGAAAGTATCAATATGAACTCCTGCTTTTTTATAGCTAAAGATAAAATGTAGATATACTTAAAAATATAGAAGCATATATGTACATTTTTCCAATTCTGTCTGCTGAGGATACTTCGAAGAAACGGTATATCAGAAAATGACACTCTCCACTAAAAGAAACCAGGGCTCCTTCGAGAAAAGATTCATTTACAAACCGGGAAAAATGAACTTGGAACTATTTTATGACCCTGAAGTAAGGACATGCTCAAAGAATGATGGGACTATATAAACATACACACAAACACAGGAGCCAGTTTGAAGACACCAGATCTTGGACAATTTGAGCATATAAATATATAATGATACTAAGTATATTATAACCAATTGATTAAAATAAGAATTCATGAGTCCATAATAATGTAATAAAATAAATTAATAAATGAATATATTAACAGAAGAGAAATGAAAGCCCTTTCTTACAGCAAAAGGCCAATCAGCCAATTTAGAAGGGATGATGAAGTTAGAAAATCTTCAATAGGTAGTAAAACTAATGTGTAAAACTTTAAGGAGAAACCTGGATATTTTAAGCAAATGTTCAAGTTTAATATCAACAGCAAATCAACATTGTGTTGCTCCAGATGTGATACCCTGAAGACACATTACTTCTGTGTTCCTGAATTTTTGATGCATAACCTGAATCAAATCATGAAAGAAAAACAGGCAAATCCAAATTGATGGATATCCTGCAACTGAGTTGGCTTTTAATACTTAAAAATATCAAGGTCAAGAAAGACAAAAAGGGCTGATGAATTTCTTTTTCTTAGAAAATACCCATTGAGGTATTTTTGGATTAAAGGTAAATGGCATACTATCTTCAACTTATTCTCAAATGATTCAGGAAAAAAAAAATATATATATATATATATGGAAAGAGACAGGAGAGGAAGTGAGAGAGAATATGGTAAAACAAGGGGGTTAACTGTATGATAAATAATTGGTAAATATGAATATATAGTAATTCCTTGTACTATTCTTGCAACTTTTCTTTCAGTTTGAAATTGTATCAAAATATGAAGGTTTTGTTTTAGTTCTAGATTTTAATGTCACCCAACATGAAGACATTTTTTTTTTCTTAAAAACATCAGTAGAATGGTTTTCACTAAGAAGTGATATTCCAGTTGTGTCAAGCAGTATGTTCAATGTCTGGGTGCAAAAATATTTATCTTCTGGTGTGTAATAGTCCCCAACTGAGGTTTAGACAAGTTGCTTTTACCAAGCATGCTGACATTCTAAGCTCAAGAATTCGTATTTTTGAGACAAACCAGCCTCATATATTATTTATTTTATTTATGAGACTTGCTCCAGTATAGGTAGTCCTTTAGAGTAAGCTCTTTCTACTGGTAAACACTGGCATTGTTTAACTTCAGTCAAGGTCTTTATGATCAGATCTTTCTCAAAATATTCCCTTTGAAAGTGATATTGTGCAGGGGAAAACTGCAGTATTCAGATGCCTAACCACAGAATGAGAGCAGGAGCATCTGGTCACTGGAAAAGGTACCCGTCATTGTCAAAACATTGAGACAAGCCATGTGATGTACCCACGACATTCCTGAACTTCCACAAATATCAGATTTAAGAACTACCAGTCCAGATTAGAATTTGACACTTTCAAACATAAGTGACAAAATCGAGAAACATATATTAAGTCAAAGCAAGGCAAAAATGCAGCTAGGCATTTGAGGAGTGGAGATAAAAACCATGGAATGTCAAACACATTGGCAGCTTTTCATAGTTTAGAAGAATGAAAAGCAATTTGTGCTGTTGTTAGCAGTGTCTTGACTCTATGTTTATTTTAAAACCAACATATTTTTGTTTTCATCTTTCATTATTTTTTATCTCCGTGCATGGATTTTCACCAAACTTACATAGAATATTAGAAGTTAAATTTACGTGGAATAAAATTCCCAGAGCATAGCAACATTCTATACTTTTTACTGTATTTTCAGCAATGATAATCCCTTATGCGTGTGGGCTTTACTGTTTGCAATGCTTTTTCAAATTTCAAGTGTTATTTTATCTAGATATTTTTGCTCAATAACCGTTGTGAAATTCATTGTTTTGTATGCAGTTGTGGTTTTGTTCTTTTGAAGGAATTTAATACAATTTTTATATCTGTTCTGCTGTGGATGGATATTTGGGATGTTTCCACTTTGAGGGTCTTGTGCATGTTCTTTGGTGAACATATGAATGCATTTCTTAGGTTAGTAAAATTGCTATGTCATTAGATATACATATTAATGCCAGTTTTCAGAAATGGTTGTACCAATTTAAACTCAGTTGCAGTGCATGAAAGTCACAGTTGCTTGACCTTCTTGCCAATACTTGGCACTGTTAGCCTTATCAAGCAGGAAGGAGTAGCTGAAGGAAGACAAATGCTTCTGTCCAAAACCTACATAAAATAAAACATTATTTGTTTAAAGGCATCAAAGAGCTGCTGAAACAACAGGAACCAGAAGGGCCAAGATTCCATAGAAGGGAGAAGTGAGGAAATGTGAGTTTATGATGCGTAACTGTTTTCATTCCTGGGGGTTTTGCAGATTCTTGGTGTGGGCAACAGGCTGAGAATCCAGGATCTGTTCTGGGAAGAGAACTAGGAAATGACAAACAAGTAGAACTTTTTGTAGTTCTTAGTTCTGTAAAGCTGAAAAGACAAAAATGGGAACTTTAAGGGCTTCTAACAGAGAGATATTTTTTCCTTCAACACATTGGCTGAATTCCGAAGCTGTGTGAGACGGGGGATTAAAAAGCTAAATTGGAAACATCTGAAAAGTAAAGCAGGATGTCACTCAATCCCATACTGTTGAGTAGACTAAGATTAGAGTGCAGATCCTACCAGGGACTGGGCCCTGGGGAATGCCCTTGGTCTCAGTCAAATGATCTGGAGGGCCATGTTCCAACAATAGGAGAGAACCAGAGGTAGACCAAGACTTAACTTTACAAAGATGGCCTCAACTGTATACATTGATTGGAAATAAGTGATAAGCCCCACTTTTCATGACTGGTAGAAGAGAGTATGAACCCATTCTAGAGAAGATAATCTCATATGAAATACCAAATATTCTTTTTGTTTTTTCGGTACGCGGGCCTCTCACTGTTGCGGCCTCTCCCGTTGCGGAGCACAGGCTCCGGACGCGCAGGCTCAGCGGCCATGGCTCACGGGCCCAGCTGCTCCGTGGCATGTGGGATCTTCCCGGACCGGGGCACGAACCCATGTCCCCTGCATCGGCAGGCGGACTCTCAACCACTGCGCCACCAGGGAAGCCCCCAAATATTCATTTTTATGCAACTGCTATGTTGAAATTCTTATTTTCTCTATTTTGTCCATCTTTTTCACAATTTCCTTGATAATATTAATAGTTATTTATTGTCCTTGTCTGCTGACTCTAAGATCTGCATTACCTGTGCCTGTTTCTCCTGTCCCTTTTTCCCTTGGTTTTAGTCACGTTATCCTATCTCTTGGTAGGCCTGGACTTTCTTGATGGAATATTGGACCTGGCTCTCTGATCTCTTGAAATTTCATTTTGCCATCTATTTTTTTTTATTGGGGTATAGTTGCTTTACAATGTTGTGTTAGTTTCTGCTGTGCAAGAAAGTGAATCAGCTATATGCATATATATATCCCCTCTTTTTTGGATTTCCTTCCCATTTAGGTCACCACAGAGCATTCAGTAGAGTTCCTTGTGCTATATAGCAGGTTCTCGTTAGTTATCTATTTTATACATATTAGTGTATATATGTCAGTCCCAATCTCCCAATTCATCGCCACCTTCCTTTTCCCCCTTGGTGTCCATACGTTTGTTCCCTACATCTGTGTCTGTTTCTGCCTTGCAAACCAATTCATCTGTACCATTTTTCTAGATGCCATATATATGCGTTAATTGAAGTTGTTAATTTAAATCAATTTAAGGTCTACGTCTAAAAACACTAGTAACCAGTACACTTGCAACTCTGTTGTCTTTTGATTTTGGGGTGCTGTTCATTGTTATGCATAGTAATTTTGATTGAATGCCAGGCAGGGTCAATGTCAACCAAGGTAGATTTTTAGATGATGCTCTTCCTACAGTGAGGATTCACCCTATCCTGCAACTGAGTAGAGGGGAGTTCACCTCAATCCAATCAGGATTTGATGTGACCCAAAACTAGTTTGAAGTCTTTTAAAGTCTTGGTCTACTTTTCACTTCCAATTTCTGGAGTGAAGCTTGCCAAGGGTCCCCATTGAAAGATAGAGAGTTTTCTAGGAACTCTTTTCCTTGGCAGTCTGAATTCCAATTTTTGTTTACCCAGTGCTGTGAGATTGCCAAAAACTCTCTTCTCCTTTTCAGCTGCTTTTTACTTAGCTTCTTAACCTCTGACACTGTTCAATAAGGAATTGGCATATGCCTTATGGGGAGTACAAAGAATATCAGACTTACTCCTCTGTGCCTCTTTATTTTTCATGCTCTCGGTCCCTCAAACCCTTGATGTCTCGTTGACCTGGACTCTAGTTTTTGTCTTCCAGCCCTATGATATTTTCCAAAGCTCTGCTGGTCCTTCTGCATCAATCTTCCACCTGGTTTTAAAATCTCTTACTAATATCAAAAATTAACAAATTCTCTGAAAAAAGATGCAGGTATAAATTGAGCTTATCTTAACAATTGTCATTTTTTCCTGGGATCTTCACCCTCAAATTCTGGCTGCCTAAGCAATTTTCCAATGCTTTCACACAAATTATATTTATATTTATTCTATCTGACTTTTCCAGTTATTCTGTGTGCTATATTGGTCTGCTATTAGCACATCGATCATAGCCAGAATCAGAAGTCTCTTCACGTTTGTGTTTTATTAATCTTGAGTTGTGTCATTACCTCCATTTTACAAATGAGGTAAAAGATGGAATAAATATATGTGGTTTATCCATTGTTACATGGTTAGAGAATGGTAAATCTTGGATCTTGAGTTCTGATTCCAAGTTCAGGGCTCTTTAAACCATATTATAGTGACTCTTATTCTTTTACTAAACTAATATCTGATCAGCAGATGAGTATATTGCCTGAGAGGCTCATAAAAGAAAAGGATACCTCTCCACTGTCACTGTAGTTGATGTGTACTAATAGAATACACACATGTACATACCTATATCTATCTATATCTATCTACCTGTCTATTTTTTTTAATTGGACCATGACTCTTCTAGTCTAGCACTCAAACATAGTAGATAATTATATTACTAATATATGTTCTACATACTTAATATATTTAATCTTCATGTCAATTAAAACACCTTCAGAAACAACCCAAACACATTCATAACAACTCAGCTTTTAGATATATATTTTTTAATAAACATTCTTACTAACAAATTTTAACATATGATTTTAGTTAGTTTTCAAATAACATAATATGAACTAATGTTTATTGATCACTTACTGGTTCAGTGAAACTTACATACAACCTGTTCTATGTAAGACATATATTCTCAACTTCCGTTTATAAAGGAGGAACCCAAAGTTTAGGGATATTTTTAAAACATACCTAAAAACGTATATCTATGATGCAATTAAGCCTGGGCCTGAACCACACAGCCTGCCCCAGAGCCATGTCATTAAGTACCATGTAGCACTATACCCATATACACAGGGTAAAATACTCATATTTTTTCCTTTGGATTTTAATCTATCAATTTCCTATTGTTATTAATGGAGAATGAAAGCATTTATACAGCCAAATGAATTGAGTGTGTATATATTATAGTTACTGCGGTAGATACACAAAAGTTACAGAAGCTTCCAGTTTAGTTGATAAGAAAGAACATGAACATAAGAAATAGCCCACTTCAAAATGCCATTAAGTGTCGAGTGACACAGATAAGAGATTAAGGAATTTAGACAGCAGAAGAGTTGCGAGCCTATTGTTGGCAATGACTGCATGGGGGAGGATGGCTCCTAGAGCTTGTCTTGAAGGTCAGAGCCTCAGATAAGGGAGGAGGAGGGTGAAGCATCCCAGACGAAGGCATTGCAGAGGCACAAATGTACCTGGTGTGTCCAGGCATCAATGCATAGGCATCAGAAGTCTCTTTTTTGATCTCCTTTAAATGAGTTTAATATCTCTGAAAAAATATATATAGTTTTTTGAAGATGATGGGGGTAGGAGTTTATTAATTAATTAATTTATTTATGGCTGTGTTGGGTCTTCGTTTCTGTGCAAGGGCTTTCTCTAGTTGCGGCAAGCGGGGGCCACTCTTCATCGCGGTGCGCGGGCCTCTCACTATCGCGGCCTCTCTTGTTGTGGAGCACAGGCTCCAGACGCGCAGGCTCAGTAGTTGTGGCTCACGGGCCTAGTTGCTCCGCAACATGTGGGATCCTCCCAGACCAGGGCTCGAACCCGTGTCCCCTGCATTAGCAGGCAGATTCTCAACCACTGTGCCACCAGGGAAGCCCATATCTTTGAAAATTTTAACCTTTTATAATTTGTGTATTTTAAAGAGAAAAACTAAGCAGAGGTGTTTCTACAGTGTAATTTGAATAGAATAACCAAAGCAATACTTTGCCCCCAAATATCGGCCCCCTTGCTGGTCTTTATCATTTCTTAACCATACATTTGTTAGAGTCCTCATTTGCTCTAATAAATGCCAATTATCCTTGAAATGGGTCTGCCTCAAGATATTGTCATAAAATAACAGCTTAGTTTAAGCTAATTAATACGCTCTCTCCATATTTTAGAGTATAGGTTATGCCCGAGGTATGGGAAGAAAAGCGAAGAAATCATGTGAGAGACTTAACAAACGCACAACGGCCAGGCCATACATAACAGTAAAACACTGACCTGCAATCAGCCCAGAGCATCAGAACTTGGTCAATGAGTGCCAACTTCTCTTTATTCACCACTACTAACTCAGGACTAGTCCAAGGAAGCCAAATATGCCTCCCAAACCAATCACATAAATGCGCTGCTTCTAGACAACGCACGTCTAGCTGCCCCATGCCAACAACCTCCAATTAGAGCATATTAAAGTCTTCCCATTTTTTCACTATTAAACTTTCCCACTCCCCGCAAAAGCTTCTGAGTCTTTGCCAAACACAAGTGATGGCTGACTCCCCAGCTATAGCACATGCTGAATAAATAGCCTCTGTTTGTTCTAATTTGGGTGGTGTTAGTTTATTTCTACACAGGCTGGTCAAAGGCAAACAAAATGCTTATTGATAAACTTTTAGGTGCTAAATACACTGTGCTGTACTAAGGTCTGGAGCAGCAATGATGAAAGAACTAGAAATAGTTCCTGCCCTCATGAATGGAGCTTACAGTCTAGTAGGAGAAATAAGACTTCTATACACACACAAAGAAAGAAAACGTAAAGGGATGAAATGACATAGGATAATCTTAAATTGTGGTAGTGAAATAAAAGGGTGTTTACAGTAGGAGGGGAGTGGCTTCTTAGGTAGGCTGGTCTGGGCTGATCTCTCTGAAGTAAACTTTCAGCTGAGACTTGATGAAGAAAAAGGGAAGACTAGCCTAGAACAGAGCTGATGAGGCAAAGAGGTGAGGCTGAGCTGGGAGGGGCTACGTGTGGAGGGATCCAGGTACAAGGGAGCATTTGAAGCAAATATTATTCCATATTACAGATGGGAAAAGTGAGGCTCAGAGCAACTGAGGTATCCAGAGTTTCAAAACTTGTGACTAGTTTCCCGTTAGGTTTCTCCTCCAGTCCCTGCCCCCCATGACTACTGGGGCAGCTCCCCTGGCTGTAGGTTAATGAAGGGATTCTCACTATTGAAGAGGCTTCTTAAGGGCTGGAAACTTCAAGAACACTGGACATTGGAGGGAAGGGAAGGCAAGGGTTCTTTAAAGAGGAGAGGAGAAGGGATGAAAGATGAAGAAAGGGGCACTGTTGGCAAATGCCACAAACTTCATGATTTTGCCTTAAGGCAGCTTTGAATGAATGAGTAAGGAGAGAAAAAAATATTAATGGAAGCCAGTGTCTGAACTTGCAGGGTAGAAAGATTTGACTGAAACATTTTCAGGTTTGACAAGTCCGAAAATTAAAAAGAAAAATGTGTTGGTGAGCATGAGGAAGTAGTAAAACATTTTTTTTAATGGATTTAATTAAGCCTGAAACCAGTATTAGATACTATGCTATTTCTCTTGTCATTACTTAATGCAAACAGTTATTTTCATGAAATTTTATAAATTTATATTGGGTTGTTTTGACCACTTGAGGCAAAAAAAAAAAAAATCTGAAATAGAATTGTGGTTTGTTCCTTCTCTGGGGGCCCAAAGTATATCCCTGTTGGTCTCAGGAGGCTGTGAGGACCAGGCCACAGGAAGAACCATGCCATTCTGAAAACAGGATTGCCCCACGGACACCTGCCAATGGATCTTTTGGGGATGTTGTTGCCATCGGAGATATTTGAGGATATTAAAGTGCTGACAGGATCCATTAAGGGAGAAAACAAAAGACTTCTTAGAGCATTGCTAGATTCCCTGAGAGAGGTATTCTCCAGAACCCCACGCTGCAGACAGCTTCTACACGCTATTTAGGGAGCTGGCTCTTTTTAGTTTTCCTTAGTTGATTCCTGGAACTTGAGTCCGTATCATTTATTTAACTTTCCTCGAGGCCCCCTCCTCCTCCTGAAATAAAAAAAAAAAATGACATACTATACAATTTCTCTCTCTCTTCTTTTACCTTGGTGTCATGTCTGTAACAAATCCATGTTCCAAGAATGTCTTTGTTATCCACTGAGGACCTGCTGCTGCCTTCTGGTTCCCAGAACAGCTCTTATCATCAGTCGGATGGCAGCACCGTCCCTTTGATTCAGAAGCCCAGCTCTCTGAGAACATCTTTGGCTGAGAATCCGCGCGAAGACAATAATATTCAGGCAACGCTAAAGTGACCACAGGCTTTTCAGCAGCTGATTGTGTCGTTGCCGTCTTTACTAGTATTTCCCGGTGGTTCAGCGATTCTTGGATCTCAGGGTTTCCTTGACTGTAACACCTCCTTAAAATTATAAATACCCAGTGGGGCCTGCTGTCTCATAAACCTGCTTAAGCACCCCTGCAAAGCTGCAGAAGGAAGAGTGGCCCCCATTCTCTGCTTGGATGGAATCATCATCAGCTGTCATCATGTTACCCAGAAGTGTCCCCTGATGCAAGTGAGGGGCTTTGGAGACAAGTTTGAGGGTCCCATCACTCCACTGATAAAGAATAGACACACGAACATTTTTCCAGTGAGTTGTCATATGACTCAGAGTGCACTGTCAAAGTCCTGGAGTGTGGGTATGGGTGGAAGGGTGGTACTTGAGAGTGAAGGAGCACCTCTTTTCTCCGTGTGGAGCACAGCAGCTTTCTATGTGGTTCTATATTCTTGTGTTACGTGAAGTGAAGCAGAATTGGAATTATGACAAGATTAACTATCATAATACCTGTGTGAGAGTCCATTCAGGAGCTGTTTATCTCTAGTCAACTGACACAGCATTATATAATAATACTATTACCTTTCTCCAAAGTTTACTGGGAGGATAAATTTTTAAAATTTAAAAGTATTTTGAAATATTAACTCTACAAAATGTTAGCTATAATGGGCATGGAACTATGCAAATTCTTTTGGGTATTCCTCATAAGGAGTCAGAAGTGGAGAAAGCGTGGTTCCTTTGAGATGTATAATAGAAAGTACCTGAGATGCATAAGAATTAATGCCGCTCTTGGACGTATTGACAACAAAGACATAGTTGTAACCCTGGGATTGCCAGCCTCTGCCGTCCTGTCTTTGACGATTGGCTACACAATAGGAGTACTTAATAGACCACTTAATATACCTGGAACTCTAAGTCCTAAAGGTTAAACAATTTGACTGAGCTCAAAAACTTAAATAGCATCTCTCTGTATATGCAAAAAAACTGGACAGAATTGATAGCTTGATTCTTCTGAGTTTTCAACTATTTAGAGTTTCCTCTGAGAACTCTGGAACAAGTAGGTCTATTTGCTTCATGCTTTTCTTTGAGAATCAAGAAAAGAGTAGCTTTTCTGGCTACAGTGATTTGACCACTTTCCTGTAGGCAACAGATTTAGTGGTACATAATACCTTTCTTCAGAATTCAAACCTTACCCTCTCTTTACATTCAACTATAGGCTCCTGTTGTGCTGGTGGAGACACCTACTATTTCTACCCACACAGAATCTCTTCTTTCTTTGATCTCTTTCTTCTTTCTTTCTTTCCTCTCCCTTATGCGGGCCTCTCACCGCTGTGGCCTCTCCCCTTGCGGAGCACAGGCTCCGGACGCGCAGGCTCAGTGGCCATGGCTCACGGGCACAGCCGCTCCGCGGCATGTGGGATCTTCCCGGACCGGGGCACGAACCAGTGTTCCCTGCATCGGCAGGCGGACTCTCAACCACTGCGCCACCAGGGAAGTCCTCCCTCTTCCTTTTGTAAATTGCCCCTCCACCTTCCAGTGGAACTGTCAGTCATGGTCTCATGGATGACTAATAACAGTATCCCAGACCCAGGACACAATTGTTGGTTCAGGGTAGGTGTGTGACCTGAGTAAGACCAGTCTTTTGACATAATCATTTTGGGTGCTCAAACAAGGGAGATGCGCTCTCCTTCTGGCATGTGAACTTGGAGGTACTTGAGTCTATTTTTACAACCACATGGAGGGATCCTGATTGACAGTAACACCAACTCATAGGAAATGGGACAGTGGAGAGAGAGAGATAGAAGAGAAGGAAGAGGAGAAGAGAAAGAGAGACGTTCTGATTACATGTTTTGTATTTCTGAATGCAGTAACTTGAAACCACTATATGTATGTATGTATGTATCTATCTATCTATCTATCTAACTATCTATCTATCTATCTATCTTTTAAGATAGTTTGAGTTGGGTTTTATTAATGCAAACAAACATGTCTTGAGTAAGACATATGCCCCACATAACAGACAAATATACGATTCTCAGAATAACATATATTGAATAACATGTTGAATATATATGATTTTCACCATATGTTGAAAACTATGTGCTAAATAATATAGCACCTAATACCTAAATGACTGGTACTCAGTAAAGCTGTGTCAGATGAATGAATGAAGCCTAGTCAGTGCAGAGATGATTGTTATAAGTTTCTTCAGAGTCTAGGAATAGTACTGAGAAAGGCCATCCTCTGAAATGGAAACTACTAAAAACCAACCTGTTATGTATAAAATACAACACACACTAAGATATTTTTTGGAAGTGTAATTGATGAGATTAGGTCACCTACTGAATCCAATGAAGAAGATAGGGTGTTTTGGAAAAACCTGTTAGCAGTGCAACCGGATTGTAACATGTTGAAGAAAGCTCCTACTTTCCTCCAACAGAAGAGAAGAGAGCTAAATAAAGATGAGGCGACAGCAGGAAGTGCCAATGTGTTTCCACATACTTCGTTAAAGTTGGAAAGAGAAATTCAACCAGCGTTTTCGGGAACACAGGTGTGTGTCCATATCCCTTTCTCTAATCCTGTATTTGTAAGCAATCTTTGGCAGATATATGAGTTTAATCAGGACCAGCTTCATGGGCTTGTGACCCGTGCAGTTATGCAAGGTCCTCACTCTTATGTGGACCCTGAGCTTGGCTTTATGCTGTACTGCTGCTGTCTTGAAATTCGTAATCGTTTTGAAAAAAAGCCCTGTATTTTCATTTTGCAGCGGGCCCCACTGATTATGTAGCTGGTCCTGAGTCTAATTTGTGGTTATGTTTCTCACTGAAAATTAATAAAATGGAAATTTATATTCTCAATCAGTCTTCAGTGAATTTAATTAAAGGTGGTTTGCCACCAAATGTGAAAAATCACAAGGTAGCTTTACACAAATGTTTCTGAACTTTCAGAACTGAGAATCAGAACCCAGAATGTGGCAGTCCATAATATGGACAGTTACTACTTAGAAAGCCTTATGTAAAGAAGCTAAACCTTTAGTATCTATTTAGCCTCAAAGTAAAGTATAAATATATGTACCACTAGCTTAAGATGAATAGAGAGACAAAAATGATCCCTTCACAAAGGCAGAACTATAGCAAAAAATATGTTGTCTTCCATAACTTTATATAATTTTGTTATTTTAAGCTTTATAAATATATCCTATTTCTTATACCTTTAGATTATTTCTAGATTACTTTCAAACAAACAAACAACAAGCTCTGCTAAGAAGATCCTTCAGGAAACCTAGCATTTGTAGACAATATTGTGGTTTCCTTCTAAAAAGTGAGCTCACTGATAGAAGATCTATATCACAAAAATATTTTGACTCAACACCAATTAGGTTTTTAAAGGCTATCTTCTTCATAGTTTTGTTCTACACAGTAAGAAAATCATCACATTTTCAGCTCAAGATGAGAACCTGGCAACCAACTATAACCTCAACTATTGAAATGCATTTTTAAAGATGTTGATGCATTATTCAGTAAGCTACCTTGAATCCAACATGTAAAAGCCCATGAAACAAAAAAATATATAGCCAATATTGTCACCAGATGGTAGACTTTATTTGTTATCCTAATTCTATTTTACATTTGGAAAATAAATATCAGCATGGACATTTAATACACTTGCTAAAACAGAGACAAAAGGCCAGTATTATTATTGGAAGAATGTGAGGCTCAGCGCTATTTAACTTTAATGGTGCTGTTGTTTTTATATTGCTGCACCATCTTTTTTCATTGAAATGGGCTAATTGTTGCCCAAAGTGTCTGAGGAGGATGATGTTGGCTATAGGTTTTTCATATATGGCCTTTATTATGTTGAGGTAAGTTCCCTCTATGCCTACTTTCTGGAGGGTTTTTATCATAAATTGGTGTTGAATTTTGTTGAAAACTTTTTCTGCATCTATTGAGATGATCATATGGTTTTTATTCTTCAATTTGTTAATACGGTGTATCACATTGATTGCTTTGCATAAATTGAAGAATCCTTGCATTCCTAGGATATACCCCACTTGATCATGGTGTACGATCCTTTTAATGTGCTGTTAGATTCTGTTTGCTAGTATTTTGTTGAGGATTTTTGCATCATGTTCATCAGTGATATTGGCCTGTTGTTTTCTTTCTTTGTGACATCTTTGTCTGGTTTTGGTATAGGGTGATGGTGGCCTCATAGAATGAGTTTGGGAGTGCTCCTCCCTCTTCTATATTTTGGAACAGCTTGAGAAGAATAGGTGTTAGCTCTTCTCTAAATCTTTGACAGAATTTGCCTGTGAAGCCATCTGGTCCTGGGCTTTTGTTTGTTGGAAGATTTTTAATCAAAGTCTCAATTCTAGTGCTTGTGATTGGTCTGTTTATATTTTCTATTCTTCCTGGTTCAGTCTCTGAAGGCTGTGCTTTTCTAAGAATTTGTCCATTTCTTCCAGGTTGTCCAATTTATTGGCATATAGTTGCTTGTAGTAATCTCTCATGATCCTTTGTATTTCTGCAGTGTCAGTTGTTAATCTCCTTTTTCATTTCTAATTCTATTAATTTGAGTCTTCTCCCTTTTTTTCTTGATGAGTCTGGCTAATGGTTTTTCAATTTTGTTTATCTTCTCAAAGAACCAGCTTTTAGTTTTATTGATCTTTGCTATTGTTTCCTTCATTTCTTTCTCATTTATTTCTGATCTGATCTTTATGATTTCTTTCCATCTGCTCACTTTGGGGGATTTTTTTCTTCTTTCTCTAATTATTTTAGGTGTAACATAAGGTTGTTTATTTGAGATGTTTCTTGTTTCTTGAGGAAGGATTGTATTGCTATAAACTTCCCTCTTAGAACTGATTTTCTGCATCCCATAGGTTTTGGGTCGTCATGTTTTCATTGTCATTTGTTTCTAGGTATTTTTTGATTTCCTCTTTGATTTCTTCAGTGATCTCCTGGTTATTAAGTAGTGTATTGTTTAGCCTCCATGTGTTTGTATTTTTTACACATTTTTTTCTGTAATTGATATCTGGTCTCATAGCACTGAAGTCAGAAAAGATACTTGATACGATTTCAATTTTCTTAAATTTACCAAGGCTTGATTTCTGACCCAAGATGTGATCTATCCTGGAGAATATTCCATGAGCACTTGAAAAGAAAGTGTATTGTGTTGCTTTTGGATGGAATGTCCTATAAATATCACTTATGTCCATCTTGTTTAATGTATCATTTAAAGTTTGTGTTTTCTTATTTATTTTCATTTTGGATGATCTGTCCATTGGTGAAAGTGGGGTGTTAAAGTCTGCTACTATGATTGTGTTACTGTCAATTTCCCCTTTTATGGCTGCTAGCATTTGCCTTATGTACTGAGGTCCTCCTATGTTGGGTGCATAAATATTTACAATTTTTATATCTTCATCTTGGATTGATCTCTTGATCAATATGCAATGTCCTTCTTTGTCTCTAATAATAGTCTTTATTTTAAAGTCTATTTTGTCTGATACGAGAATTGCTACTCCAGGTTTCTTTGATTTCCATTTGCATGGAATATCTTTTTCCATCCCCTCACTTTCAGTCTGTATGTGTTCCTAGGTCTGAAGTGGGTCTCTTGTAGACAGCATATATATGGGTCTTTTTTTTTATCCTTTCAGCCAATCTGTGTCTTTTGGTTGGAGCATTTAATCCATTAACCACTAAGGTAATATCAATATGTATGTCCCTATTACCATTTTTTTAATTGATTTGGGTTTCTTTTTGTAGGTCTTTTCCTTCTCTTGTGTTTCCTGACTAGAGAAGTTCCTTTAGCATTTGTTGTAAAGCTGGTTTTGTGGTGCTGTATTCTCTTAGCTTTTGCTTGTCTGTAAAGATTTTAATTTCTCCATCAAATCTGAATGAGATCCTTGCTGGGTAGAGTAATCTTGGTTGTGGCTTTTACTCTTTCATAACTTTAAATATGTGCTGCCACTCCCTCTGGCTTGCAGAGTTTCTGCTGAAAGATCAGCTGTTAATCTTGTGAGGATTCCCTTGTATTTTATTTGTTGCTTTTCCCTTGTCGCTTTTAATATTTTTTTCTTTTTATTTAAATTTTGAGAGTTTTATTAATATGTGTCTTGGCGTGTTTCTCCTTGGATTTATCCTGTATGGGACTCTCTGCAGTTCCTGGACTTTATTAACTATTTCTTTTCCCATATTCAGGAAGTTTTCAACTATAATCTCTTCAAATATTTTCTCAGTCCCTCTCTTCTTCTCTTCTTCTTCTGAGACCCATATAATTTGAATGTTGGTGCATTTAATGTTGTCCCAGTTGTCTCTGAGACTGTCCTCAATTCTTTTCATTCTTTTTTCTTTATTCTGCTCTGCAGTAGTTATTTCCAGTATTTTATCTTCCAGGTCACTTATCCATTCTTCTGACTCAGTTATTCTGCTCTTGATTCCTTCTAGAGAATTTTTAATTTCATTTATTTTGTTGTTCATCATTGTTTGTTTGCTCTTTAGTTCTTCTAGGTCCTTGTTAAATGTTTCCTGTATTTTCTCCATTCTATTTCCAAGATTTTGGTTCATGTTTCTATCATTATTCTGAATTCTTTTTCAGGTAGACTGCCTATTTCCTCTTCATTTCTTTGGTCTTGTGAGTTTTTACCTTGCTCCTTCAATTGCTGTGTGTCTCTCAGTCTTCTCATTTTGCTTAACTTGCTGTGTTTGTGGTCTCCTGTTTGCAATCTACAGGTTCGTAGTTCCTGTTGATTTTGGTGTCTGCCCCCAGTAGCTAAGGTTGGTTCAGTAGGTTGTGTAGGTTTCCTGGTGGAGGGAACTAGTGCCTGTGTTCTGGTGGAAGAGGTTGGATCTTGTCCTTCTGGTGGACAGGGCTGCTTCCAGTGATGTGCTTTGTGGTGTCTGTGACCTTATTATGGTTTTAGGCAGCCTTTCTGCTCGAGGCTGGGGTTGTGTTGCTGTCTTGCTACTTGTTTGGCACAGGGTGTCCAGCACTGTAGCTTGCTGGTCGTTGAGAGGAGCTGGGTCTTGGCATTGAGATGGTGATCTCTGGGAGATTTTCCCCTTTTCATATTACATGGAGCTGGGAGGTCTCTGGTGGACCAATGTTCTGAACTCGGCTCTCCCACCTCAGAGGCACAGACCTGATGCCTGGCCGGAGCACCAAGACCCTGTCTTCCACATGGTTCAAAATAAAAGGGAGTGTGCTTCCCTGGTGGTGCAGTGGTTGAGAGTCCACCTGCCGATGCAGGGGACATGGGTTCATGCCCCAGTCCAGGAGGATCCCACATGCCGCAGAACGGCTGGGTCTGTGAGCCATGGCCACTGAACCTGCGCATCCGGAGCCTGTGCTCCGCCACAGGAGAGGCCACAGCAATGAGAGGCCCACATACCGCAAAAAAATAAATAAATAAATAAAAAATAAATAAAAAAATAAAAGGGAGAATAAAAGAAGTAAAGAAAGAAAAAAACAAACAAAATAGTTATTAAAATAGAAAACAATTATTAAAAAAATTAAAAAGTAATAAAAAAGAAATAAAGAAAGAAGAGAGCTCCAAACCAAAAAACAAATCCACCAATGATAATAAGCACTAATAACTATACTAAAAAAATAGAAAATAAATAAAAAGTGGACAGTCAGAACCCTAGGACAAATGGTAAAAGTAAACTATACAGAGAAAATCACACACAGAAGCATACACATACAAACTCACAAAAAGAGAAAAAGGAAAAAAATATATGTATTGTTGCTCCCAAAGTCCACTGCCTCATTTGGGATGATTCGTTGTCTATTCAGGTATTCCACAGATGCAGGTACATCAAGTTGATTGTGGAGCTTTAATCCGCTGCTCCTGAGGCTGCTGGGAGAGATTTCCCTTTCTCTTCTTTGTTCGCACAGCTCCTGTGGTTCAGCTTTGGATTTGGACCCGCCTCTGCGTGTAGGTTGCCTGAGGGCATCTGTTCTTCGCTCAGACAGTACGGGGTTAAAGTAGGAGCTGATTAGGGGGCTCTGGCTCACTCAGGCCTGGGGGAGGGAGGGGTGTGTAATGCGGAGTGAGCCTGAGGCGGCAGAGACCAGCGTGATGGTGCACCAGCCTGAGGCTCGCTGTGTGTTCTCCCAGGGAAGTTGTCCCTGGATCACGGGAACCTGACAGCAGTGGGCTGCCCAGGCTCCCTGGAGGGGAGGTGTGGATAGTGACCTGTGCTTACACACAGGCTTCTTGGTGGCTGCAGCAGCAGCCTTAGCATCTCATGCCCGTCTCTGGTGTTGAAGCTGATAGCCACAGCTTGCGCCTTCCCAGGAGCTCATTTAGGTGGTGCTCTGAATGCCTTCTCTTCATGCACCGTGAAAGAAAGAGGCAAGAAAAAGTCTCTTGCCTCTTCAGCAGGTGCAGACATTTTCCCAGACTCCCTTCTGGCTAGCTGTGGTGCACTGGCCCCCTTCAGGTTGTGTTCATGCGCTCAACCCCAGTCCTATCCCTGGGGTCTGACCTCTGAAGCCCAAGCTTCAGCTCCCAGGCCCCACCCGTCCCGGCGGGTGAGCAGACAAGCCTCTCGGGCTGGTGAGTGCTAGTCGGCACTGATCCTCTGTGCGGGAATCTCTCCGCTTTGCCCTGTGCACCCCTGTTGCTGCGCTGTCCTCGTGGCTCCAAAGCTTCCCCCCACACCTGTGCCCCCCATCTCCGTCCATGAAGGGGCTTGCTAGTGTGTGGAAACTTTTCCTCCTTCAGAGCTCCCTCCCACTGGTGCAGGTCTCGTCCCTATTCTTTTGTCTCTGTTTTTTCTTTTTTCTTTTTCCCTACCCAGGTACGTAGGGAGTTCCTTGCCTTTTGGGAGGTCTGAGTTCTTCTGCCAAAGTTCAGTAGGTGTTCTGTAGGAGCTGTTCCACATGTACATGTATTTCTGATATATTTGTGGGGAGGAAGGTGGTCTCCATGTCTTACTCTTCTGCCATCTTGAAGGTCTCCCAAAATAAATGTTTTTTTGGCCAGAGTAGTTCAATCCAAAAACCATCTTGAAGAAGTATGGTTTCAACAAGTTATCAGAAATTCATGCCCATCAGAAGCATGAGAGTGACATTGTGTTTTATAGCATATCTGAGGACAAAATAGAATGAGCAATCTTCTCATTTGTAATGTGAGAATATAAATACTTATTTCATAGTGTTATTATAAAAATAATAAAATATTGTATAAAAACAGAATAGGCACAAGTCAATGAATTTAGCAAATATTTGTGTTAAAATATATATATGAATATAAATAAAAACATTTACGCTCACCAATCAACAAAATCAGGCAATCTCTGAATTACAATATAGGGCAAGCTACATAGCTTTTGGAGACCTCATAATTGAAGCTTACCAAAATTCCAGTCCTGCTGAGCCAAACCATGATTTTGAGAACTCAGTAAATTTCATGAGAGCAGAGAAATGGTTAAAGAAGATGTGTTATATATATACAATGGAATATTACTCAGCCATTAAAAGGAATGAAATTGGGTCATTTGTAGAGACATGGATGGACCTAGAGACTGTCATACAGAGTGAAGTAAGTCAGAAAGAGAAAAACAAATACCATACATTGACACATATGTGTGGAATTTAGAAAAATGGTACAGATGAATCTGTTTGCAAGGCAGAAAGAGAGACACAGATGTGGAGAACAAATGTATGGACACCAAGGGGAGAAAAGGGGGGTGGGATGAATTGGGAGATTGGGTTTGACATATATAAACTAATATGTATAAAATAGATAACTAACGAGAACCTGCTGTATAACACAGGGAACTTTACTCAGTGCTCTGCGGTGACCTAAATGGGAAGGAAATCCATAAAAGAGAGGATGTATGTATATATATAGCTGATTCATTTTGCTGTACAGTAGAAACTAACACAACATTGTAAAGCAACTCTACTCCAATTAAAGAAAAGAGAGAGAGAGAGAGAGCAATAAGTAGATATCTAAAACCCAGGGAAACAAACTTTGTTTGGATTTAACGCTAGGTCCATTCCTTAGCCTCATAAATAGAAGGAAAAACTTTTTTCACTTGCTAATGCCCAGAGCATGGTGAGTGCCCTGTAGCACATGCAGAAAGACAGGAACCCATTTAAATTCATCACATCATAGGGACCCTAATTCACGCTTTATGCATAGACACATGTACTCTGAGCGAGGCCATAATATTAGCAACTGCAAATCATTCAAACAGTAGAGGAGATGAGAAATAAGTTTTATTCCCAGCTTTACTGTGGAATACTTAGATAAAATTGTAAGATATTTATGCAATGTGATATTATTTATATATATATAGAAATTATTCCTACTATTGAGTTAATTAACACTTAATACTTCCATCACTTCACATATATACCTTTTTTTTTTTTTTTTTTTTTTTTTGGTGAGAACATTTAAGTACTACCCTCTTAGCAAATTTCAATTATACAATACAGTGCTATCAACTATAATCACCATGTTATACATTAGATCTTCAGACTTTATTCATCTTTCACTGAAAGATTTTACCTTTTTAAAAAACTCTATTTCCCCCACCACCCCCACCTTCACAAACACTTTTCTACTCTTTGTTTTTATGAGTTTGACTTTTAAACAAAATTTTTTTAGATTCCACAAATAAGTGATACCATGCCATATCTGTCTTTCTCTGTCTAGCTAATTTAGTTTAGCATAATATCCTCCACTTTCATCCATGATCTTACAAATGACAGGATTTTCTTCACTTTTAAGGCCAAATAATGCTCCATTTTATATATATAAAATGAACTTTTTGGCCAACCCAATATGTATATGTCTATATATATGCATATCATATATCATATATATACATATATATCACATTTTCTCTATCCATTTATCTGTCAATTGACACACATTGTTTCCATTCCTTGGCTATCATAAATAATGCTGCTATGAACATGGGAGTACAGATATCTCTTTGAGATCACTTCATTTCCTTTGCATATATACCCAGAAGTAGGATTGCTGGGTCATATAGTAGTTGTTTTTAAATTCTTGGGGAACCTCCATACTATTTTCAACTGTGGCTGTCCAGTTAAATTCACACCAAGGGTGGACAAGTGTTCTCCTTTCGCCACATCCTCTCCAGCGTTGTTAACGCTAGTCTTTTTGACAATAGCAATGCTAACAGGTGTGAGGTGATGTATTATTGTGCTTTTGATTTGTACTTCCCTCATTATTAGTGATGTTGAACACTTTTTCATGTACCTGTTGACCTGCTGTAGGTCTTCTTTGGAAAAAATGTCTGTTCAGGTCCTTTGCCCATTTTTTAATTGGATGTTTTTTGCTACTGAGTTGTATCAGTTTTTTGAAATATATATACTTTTTTAATCTTCATACTAGAGTTATAAGTGATTTATCCACAACCATTACAACATTAGAGTATTCTGAATTTAACTATTAATGTATCTTTACCAGTGAGTTTGATAATTTCATGTATTTTCCTGTTACTAATTAGTGTCATTTCATTTCAGCTTGAAGAACTTCCTTTAACATATTTGTAGGGTTTGTCTAGTGGTAATGTATTCCTTCAGCTTTTGTTTGTCTGAAAAATTCTTTATCTTTCCTTTAATTCTTAAGGATAATTTTGCCAGGTAGAATATTTTTCGTTGGTAGTTTTTTTCTTTCCGTATTTGGAATATATTGTGCCACTCCCTTCTGGTTTGCAAAGTCTGCTGAAAAATCTGCTCATAGTCTTATGGCGGTTCCCATGTAAATAACATTGTTTTACTCCTGACGTGCTTAAGATTCTCTCTTTGACAATTTCATTATAATATTTCTTAGTGTGGATCCTTTGGATTCTTCCTTTTGGGAGCTTTATGGGCTTTGTGGATCTTGATGTCTATTTTTTTCCCCAGAGAAGTTTCCAGCCATTATTTCTTTGAATAAGTTTTCTGCCCCATTCTCTTTCTCTCTTATCCCCCTGGGACCATTATAATGCATATATAGGACCATTTGATGGAGTCCCATGAGTCTCTTATTAACTATTTTTATTTCAATAGTTTCTTCTTTTTGCTCCTCTGATTGGATAAATTCCACTGCCCTGTCTTTGAGTTTGCTGACCCATCATTCCACTTGATCTCATCTTGTTGAACCCTTCTATTGAATCTTCAGTTCAGTGATTGTATTTTTCAGCTCTGTGATTCTTGTTTGGTTTAATATTTTCTATTTATTTGTTGCAATACTCATTTTCTTCATGCATTGCTCTCACGACCTATGTAAACATCTTTATGTCCATTATTCTGAAGTATTGGGTAAAGCACTTATCTCTATTTTATTAAGATCTTTTTCTGGATATTTATCTTGTTCTTTTGTTTGAAACATATTCCTCTGTTTCTTCATTTTCACTGAAACTCTATATTGGTTTCTGCACATTATATAAAACGCACATCTTTCCCAGTCTTGACAGAATGGTCTTGGGTAGGAGATGATGAACATTGTTGATTAGCCAAGCTCCTAGTCGTCTCTCAAACTTTTGTATTGTCCAAGCCTCCTTCTTTGTTCCCAGTGACTCCCAGTAGCTGAGAGTGTGCCAAGGCACATCAATGTCCCAAAGGACATTGGGACAGGATTGCTGCAAAGGGACAATGTCCCAAAGGGGAGGATTGCAGTCAGCATCTAGGTGCAGGTTGACTAAATGCTGCACTATAAGGTCGCAGCTGGGAAAGTATGTAGTTAAGCCCTTTCCTGGGAGAAACTGGGAGAAGGGCATTTTTTGCCATGGTGGTGGGGGGTGGGGGGTGCTCCTACATCTGTTAAGAACTATTTCTTTGTTTGCTACAATGAATGCAATATCCATTGGCTATTAGAGCCGGACTACATCAGGGGCCCATTTTTGGGTGGTTGCTGCAAAAGCTGAGTTGCCAGATGGGTGTACAAGTTCCTTCAGGGAGATACTGGTGATTTGGTTTTATTACTGGAGCAGGTTAGAGGGAGAACGTATGAGAGGTGTCCACCAGCTTCCCTGTTCATTAGCAAGATCACACCTTGCCCAGAGATGCTTTTTAAATTAGAAGCCTGGCCCTAAGCAGCAGCTTTAAAAATATACAGATAAACCTCTTTCAGGAAAATACAGGAAGATAGGTGATTTTGCTTGCTCTCTGTCCACTGAGCCCTGGGGGGGGAGAGCTGGTTAAGAATTGCTTCTTTGTTTGCTAAAGTCCTATGGGACTCATGAATGCAAGCCCCTTTGGATCAGAGCCAGGTCATCTGGGGACCCACTTCTGGGACAGCAGCCATAAAATCTGGGGCACAGTCATGTGTACAACCTCCTTCCAGGGAGATGTTGGTGGTTTGGAGTAGGTTGTAAGGAGAAGACAGTGGTGTCCTCTGGCTTCCCTGGTCTCTGGGGAGGATCTCAGCCAGCCCCTAGTGCCTGCCATTTCAATGTGTGTATTATCTCACTTGTCCAATGTATTGGAGGTGCTCAGCTAGTTTCTGGATCTCCTTTAGAGAAATTTCTCTGTGTGTAGCTATACATTCCATCCATCCACGGGAGGAGGAGAGCTCAGAAATCTCCCAAGTTGTTATCTTGGTGAACTCCCCCACTGGAATAATTCTGAAACAGAATTAAATCACCACTATATAATTAATAACAGTCTAATTCTACATATAGTTTTTCTGACACTGAGTTCCTTCTCTGCTCTGTGAAGTTTACCTTGATAAACCTAAGGTGAACCAATTTCTCCCTTCAATGAAGACAATTAAGTACTTTATTTTAATTTGGATGTTTATTGAGGGTTTACCATATGCCAGGCACCTCCCACAATCTATCTGCTACAATAGCTGCTCCTCACGTTCAGAGTCTGTTCCTATCCATCTTTGTATTTAATGTGCCTGTTCAGTCGTTATATGACATCTAACCTATGTAAATGTCCACAAGTGCACCTCAGATTTTGTATGCATTATCTAAGTTGGTAAGATAGATATGGAATTCCTCCACAATGAGGCTAGAGCACATTTCTTTCTAATCATTGGCCTTTGTTTACTAAGGTCTATCATTGTCCTGCTGTATCAATGTAAAAGCCTAAACTAAAAATTGTTTGAGATTTGTTCTTGCAGAAATTATGCCAGTGAAGGAATGTGAACAGAGAATTCAAAAGAGGTGATGTCAGCCATATTTTGAAGTGAATTGTGCAATGTGAACTGAGCAACACATTAAGCCAGAGCTGTGCTGTCTATCATGATACCCACTTGCCACATGTGGCCATTGAGATATGCTGTAGGTATAAAATACACACCAGATTTTGAAGATTTAGTATGAAAAGTAGAACAGACTATCTCATAATACTATTTTATATTTTTACATGTTGAAATAATATTTTTAATATAATGGGTTCAATAAAATATATAAAATTAACATCATCTGCTTCTTTTTTTTTTTTTTTTTTTTGCGGTACGCAGGCCTCTCACTGTTGTGGCCTCTCCCATTGTGGAGCAACAGGCTCCGGATGCACAGGCTCAGAGGCCATGGCTCACGGGCCTAGCTGCTCTGCGGCATGTGGGATCTTCCTGGACTGGGGCATGAACCCGTGACCCCTGCATCGGCAGGCGGACTCTCAACCACTGCGCCACCAGGGAAGCCCCTGCTTCTTTTTTTAACACGGTTATTAGAAAATTTTAATTGCCTAAGTGGCTCACATTATGTTTCTAACACACAGCACTCAACCATGTTGTGAGTCTTCCTTGTTCTAGAATCTTCCAGGGATCATAACATCTTACTACACGTATTTTGAAAAAAATAAGTGAACTAAATTCAATGGATATTTTCTTACTACTCACAAAAGATGCTTTGGAAATAGAATTAACTATCAATTGTCTTTAAGCTATAAATGCTATTAGGTTGAGCCAATTTAGATTACTTGCACCTTCTTTTTTTAGTATCAGATTTGTTCACAACCTACACTAAAATGCTTTGACACTCAAACACATTTTTTTATACAGTGATAAGAGAGAAATACAAGTTCACAAAACTGAATGGAAAATTTAAAATAGTTAATAAACTATAATTCAGAAAGATACATGCACTAAATATTCATAGCAATACTATTTACAATAACCAAAACATGGAAGCAACCTAAATGTCCATCAAAAGATGAATGGATAAAGAAGATGTGGTGTATATACATAATTGAATATTACTCAGCCATGAAAAAGAATGAAATAATGACACTTGAAGCAACATGGATGGACCTAGAGATTATCGTACTAAGTGAAGTGAGTCAGAAGGAGAAAGACAAATATCATATGAAATCATTTATATGTGGAATCTAAAAAAATGATACAAATAAACTTATTTATAAAAGAGAAATGGACATAGAAAACAAACTTATGGTTACCAAAGTTGGGGGAGGGATAAATTAGTTGATTGGGATTAAAATATACACACTACCATATATAAAATAGATAATCAACAAGGACCTACTGTAAAGCACAGGGAACTATACTCAACATCCTTGTAATAACCTATAATGGAAAAGAATCTAAAAATGAGTATATATGTATACACACACACACACATATATATAAATATATATATATAATTGAACCTTTTTTACACTTGAAACTTACACGTCATTGTAAATCAACTATATTTCAATAAAATTTAAAATAAAATAACAAACAACCAAACAAACAAGGATGTCGGCATATTGACTAGAATTTCTACTATTGCTCTGGAGCAAGTAAAGTATAGAGCTGAAGACAAGTAGACACCAAACATCCCACATTTAAAGAAAGTTAGTAATTGGGGACGTGATATTTCCTTGTGCAATTACTAAGAGGTTACCAAACAGGTTCTGTTGTCTGCAACCATTTTATTCCTTCTCTTCCTTCACTTTTTAAAGAAGAGGAAACAAGGAAGAAAGAAAGAGGGAGAAAAGAATCATAGAGTTGTTAGTCATAAGCCAACTGAAGAGTACTTGGCCTTTCCTTCCCTTCTCTGTGGTGGAGGGGAAGCGGTTACTTCTTGATGCAAAAGTCAAATGGAGAGGACTCTCAAAGAATCACTTCCACAGAGACTTGAGAAAGATTGCAAGAAGGGAATACTGACCTCTCATTCCCCATTAGAATTTTGTAACTGCCTCTTACTAATTTGCATAGAAGTAAAGAGGAAGTAGGGAGACATGGCAGGGCCAAGAGTGGGTGCTAAAAACAGAGCTTTTGCATCCTTTTTTGTTATATGTATGGTTAGTTATATGTCAAGCTGCATGTGTACCTATACTAAACAGAAACGGTTGCCTGCTACATGAGAGTCCCAGCAGCAAGAAGAGATACCTTGTACAGTGGTAGTGGACTGGAAAGTCTGAAATCAGGGATTTATTCAAGGGACCTCTGTTCCCTGTTATTGTCCCCTTATACACCCAAAAACACATATACACACCTCACTAGAGAACAATATCCTTATAGACTACCAACTACCAGTCAACACTGGCCAGGAAGTATGTACACCCAAGACATTATTAAAATGTGATCTCAATTTAATTAAAAAAGACTTTATTCCTTTCTCCCAGAGCTCCAAACCAGAAGAGCTAAAAGTAGCAGGAGGAGAGAAGTAAAGAAGAAGATTGGACCATATCCCCACTTCTCAGTTCATCAGTTTCAATACTGGTTGGGGCTTGGGAGAGGCAAGGAAATAAATATAAACTAGATGTGAGATTTTAGTTTTTAACTGGAGTAACCTGGCCTAGAATTTTTAATAACTGAAAGTCACCAGAACAATGTGGGACCAACTGAAAGTATTGTCAGATTTCAGGAAAGAAGATCTGACAGAGAAAATGTGAAGGCAGTGAGAAAAAGAAAGCATTTTTACTTTAGAACCTCACTGACTTCAGTCTATTCACACAAACAAGTTGCAAGTAAATCATAAATGTTTACTTCCCATTAAGTAACCACTGCTCCCAAGAACCTTCATCATAGAATAACCATCTTCTTCTTCCTTTTCAATTTCCATTCTTCTCTCCTTTTGGTCACCATTTCACATGTACTCATCAAGGCATTCTTAACTTCTCAAATATATATTATTTTAAAACCAAATAATTTTTGAGTTAGTAGAGATGATCTTGAGATGGAAATTAGTAAGAAATGTAGAAAAAAACCTTATGTTACCACGGGGAAAAGCGGGGGAGGGATAAATTGGGAGATCAAGATTGACATATACATACTACTATATTTAAAATCGATAATTAAGAAGAAATTAATGTATAGCACAGGACAAAATACTCTGTAATGACCTATATGGGAACAGAATCTAAAAAAGAATGGATATATGTGTATGTATAACTAATTCACTTTGCTGTACAGCAAAAACCACCACAACATTGTAAATCAACTATACTCCAATAAAAATTAATTTTAAACAAAAGAGAAGAAGGGCAGATTTCAAACTAAATAAGGCAATTTGATGCATGGTTTTTCAGTTAGTCTGGTGAGAAATTAGATTTTTATTGGAATTGAAATAATCAGAATGATCCTACTTTCTCAGGGGTGGAATATAAATATTGCAACCTTGGACAGTATGACTAAAATAGATCTTTTCTGTTGAACTTATTCTAAAGTAATTGATTGTCTATATTTAGGGAGTATAGGAACTATAAAAGGTAAAACACAAGCATTTTTAGTAGTTTATTATTAAATTTGGAGAAGTTAAAATGCTTTTAATCACATTGATATTTGATCAATAACTGCATTGTACTAAATGAAAAAATGACTCATCAGGGTACAATTTGAATGAGAAATTATGCTATGAATGATTGCTTTTATAAGAGAATCCAACTGGATTCTTTCAGGGGAAAAGTAACTCATTCTTTCTAAAGTTATATTCAAGGGTACAAACATATATATTATCTCCTGGGTGATACTAACTCATTGGATAATTGGATAATTCAGTCTCATGTCATAATAAGAGAGAATAATTCCCTTGGGGCAATGATGCACTTAAACAAAATAGGTCAGAGATGTGAATAACAGAAGAGGCAGTTACCAAAATTCAGAGTCAGCTTAGAGACTGTTTGAAAACAATTTCTGTCTCAAGAGACAGTTTTGTTGTGTCGGGGGGGGGACCTTCAAGATGGCAGAGGATTAAAATGTGGAGATCACCTTCCTCCCCACAAATACATCAAAAATACATCTACCTGTGGAACAACTCCTACCAAGCACCTACTGAACGCTGGCAGAAGACCTCACACTTCCCAAAAGGCAAGAAAATCCCAACATACTTGGGTAGGGCAAAAGAAAAAGGAAAAAACAGAGACAAAATAATAGGGATGGGACTTGCACCTCTGAGAGGGAGCTGTGAAGGAGGAAAAGTTTCCACACACTAGGAAGCCACTTCACTGGCAGAGACAGGGGATAGGCAGTGGGGGAAGCTTCGGAGCCACGGAGGAGAGAGCAGCAACAAGGGTGCGGAGGGCAAAGCAGAGAGATTCCCACACAGAGGACCATTGCTAACCAACACTCACCAGTCTGAGAGGCTTGTCTGCTCGCCCGCTGGGGCGAGTTGGGGCTGGGAGTTGAGGCTCAGGCTTTGGAGTTCAGATCCCAGGGAGAGGACTGGTGTTGGCTGTGTGAAGACAGTTTGAGGAGGCTAATGCACCACAGCTAGCCTGGAGGGAGTCTGGGAAAAGTCTGGACCTGCCTAAGAAGTAAGAGACCATTGTTTTGGGGTGCAAGGAGAGGGGATTGCTTCCCCATCTGTCCACAGAAGGCAGAGCGCCACCTAAATGAGCTCTAGAGATCGACACGTGCTGCAGCTATCAGCTCAGACCCTAATGATGGGCATGAAACACTAATGCTGCTGCTGCAGTCACCAAGAAATCTGTGGGCAAGTGCAGGTCACTATCCATACCACCCCACAGGAGCCTGGGCAGCCCACAACTGCCAGGGTTCCGTGATCTAAGGACAACTTCCCCGGAAGAACACACGACGTGCCTCAGGCTGTTAAAATGTCACACCAGCCTCTGCTGTCAGAGGCTCGCCCCACATTCCAATTATACTACCATACCCCGCCCCGCCCCTGGCCTGAATGAGTAAGAGTCCCTAATCAGCCTCTGCTTTAACCCCCTTCTGTCTGGGCAGGGAACAGATGACTAAGGGCGACCTACACACAGACTTGGGGCCAAAAACAAAGCTGAACCCCAAGAGCTATGCAAACAAAGGAGAGAAAGGGAAATTTCTCCATGCAGCCTCAGGAGCAGTGGATTAAATCCCCACAAAAAACTTGCTGTACCCTGCATCTGTGGAATACCTGAATAGACAACGAATTGTCCCAAAATCGAGGCAGTGGACTTTGGAAGCAACCATAGACTTGGGGTTTGCTGTCTGTGACTGATTTGCTTCTGATTTTTATGTTATCTTAGTTTAGGTTTTAGTGCTTGTTATCACTGGTGAATTTGTTTATTGGTTTGGTTGCTTTCTTTATTATTATTTTTATTTTAAAATATTTTTAATTCAATAATTTAAAATATTTTTTAAAATTTACTATTATTATTTTTCTTTCTCTTTTTCTCCCTTTTCTTCTGAGCCATGTATCTGACAGGGTCTTTGTGCTCCAGCCTGGTGTCAGACCTGAGCCTCTGGGGTGGGAGAGCTGAGTTCAGGACATTGGTCCACCAGAGATCGCCCAGCTCCATGTAATATCAAATGGCAAAAGACCTACCAGAGATCTCCATCTCAACACTAAGACCCAGCTCCACTCAATGGGCAGCAAGTTCCAGTGCTGGACACTCCATGCCAAACAACTAGCAAGACAGGAACACAACCCCATCCATTAGCAGAGAGGCTGCCTAAAATCATACTAAGTTCACAGTCACCCCAAAACACACCACTAGATGTGGCCCTGCCCACCAGAAAGACAAGATCCAGCCTGACCCACCAGAACAAAGGCACCAGCCCCCTCCACCAGGAAGCCTACACAACCCACTGAACCAACCTCACCCACTGGGGGCAGACACCAAAAACAATGGGAATTACAAACCTGCAGCCTGTGAAAAGGAGACCCCAAATACAGTAAATTAAACAAAATGAGAAGATAGAGAAATATGCAGCAGATGAAGGAGCAAGGTAAAAATCCACCAGACAAAACAAATGAAGAGGACATAGGCAGTCTACCAGAAAAATAATTCAGAGTAATGATAGTAAAGAAGATCCAAATCTTGGAAAAAGAATAGAGAAAATACAAGACATGTTTAACAAGGACCTAGCAGAACTAAAGAGCAAACAAACAATGATGAACAACAAAATAAATGCTATTTAAAATTCTCTAGAAGGAATCAAGAGCAGAATAACTGAGGCAGAAGAATGGATAAGTGACCTGGAAAATAAAATAGTGAAAATATGTACTGCAGAGCAGGATAAAGAAAAAAGGATGAAAAGAATTGAGGACAGTCTCAGAGACCTCTGGGACATTAAATGCACCAACATTCGAATTATAGGGGTCCCAGAAGACAAAGAGAAAAAGAAAGGGTCTCAGAAAATATTTGAAGAGATTATAGTTGAAAACTTCCCTAACATGGGAAAGGAAATTGGCAATCAAGTCCAGGAAGGGCAGAGAGTCCCATACAGGATAAATCAAGGAGAAACATGTCAAGACACATATTACTCAAACTATCAAAAATTAAATACAAGAACCAATATTAAAAACAGCAAGGGTGTGGGCTTCCCTGGTGGTGCAGTGGTTGAGAATCTGCCTGCTAATGCAGGGGACAAGGGTTCGAGCCCTGGTCTGGGAGGATCCCACATGCCGTGGAGCAGCTGGGCCCGTGAGCCACAGCTACTGAGCCTGCTCGTCTGGAGCCTGTACTATGCAACAAGAGAGACCGCGATAGTGAAAGGTCCATGCACTGCGATGAAGAGTGGCCCTCGCTTGCCACAACTAGAGAAAGCCCTTGCACAGAAATAAGACCCAACACAGCAAAAATAAATAAATTAATTAATAAACTCCAACCACCATCTAAAAAAAAGGCAGCAAGGGAAAAGCAATAAATAATGTACAAAGGAATCCCCATAAGGTTAACAGCTGATCTTTCAGCAGAAACTCTATAAGCCAGAAGGGAGTGGAACAATATATTTAAAGTGATGAAAGGGAAGAACCCACAACTAAGGTTACTCTACCCAGCAAGGATCTCATTCAGATTCAACAGAGAAATTAAAACTTTTACAGACAAGCAAAAATTTAAGAGAATTCAGCACCACAAAACCAGCTTTACAACAAATGCTAAAGGAACTTCTCTAAGCAGGAAACACAAGAGCAGCAAAAGACCTACAATAACAAACCAAAAACAATTAAGAAAATGGTAATGGGAACATACATATCGAAAATTACCTTAAATGTAAATGGATTAAATGTTCCAACCAAAAGACATAGACTGGTTGAATGGATACAAAAACAAGACCCGTATACACGCTGTCTACAAGAGACCCACTTCAAACTTAGGGACACACACAGACTGAAAATGAGGGGATGGAAAAAGACATTCCATGCAAGTTGAAATCAAAAGAAAGCTGTAGTAGCAATTCTCATATCACACAAAACAGACTTTAAACTAAAGACTATTACCAGAGACAAAGAAGGACACTACATAATGATCAAGGGGTCAATCCAAGAAGAAGATATAACAATTGTAAATATTTATGTGCCCAACATAGGAGCACTTCAATAAATAAGGCAAATGCTAACAGCCATAAAAGGGGAAATTGACAGTAACACAATCATAGTAGCAGACTTTAACCCCCCACTTTCACCAATGGACAGATCATCCCAAATGAAAATGAATAAGGAAACACAAGCTTTAAATCACACATTAAACAAGAGGGACTTAATTGATATTCACAGGACATTCCACCCAAAAAGAAAAGAATACACTTTCTTACATGCTCATAGATCATTCTCCAGGATAGAACATATCTTGGGTCACAAATCAAGCCTTGGTGAATTTAAGAAAATCGAAATTATAGCAAGTATCTTTTTGACCATAACATTATGAGACAAGATATTAATTACAGGAAAACCCTAAAAAATACAAACACATGGCGACTCAACAGTATGCTACTAAATAACCAAGAGATCACTGAATAAATCAATGAGGAAATTTTAAAATACCTAGAAACAAATAACAATGAAAACATCATGACCCAAAACCTACGGGATGCAGCAAAAGCAGTTCTAAGAGTGAAGTTTATAGCAGTACAATACTACATCAAGAAACAAGAAAAATCTCAAACAACCTAAGCTTACACCTAAAGCAATTAGAGAAAGAAGAACAAAATAAACCCAAATTTAGCAGATGGAAAGAAATCATAAAGATCAGATCAGAAATGAATGAAAAAGAAATAAAGGAAACAATAGCAAAGATAGATAAAACTAAAAGTTGGTTCTTTGAGAAGGTAAACAAAATTGATAAACCATTAGCCAGACTCATCAAGAAAAAAAGGGAGAAGATGCAAATCAATAGAATTTGAAATGAAAAAGGAGAAGTAACAACTGACACTGAAGAAATACAAAGGATCATGAGAGATTACTACAAGAAGCTATATGCCAATAGAATGGACAACCTGGAAGAAATGGACAAATTCTTAGAAAAGCAAAACCTCCTGAGACTGAAGCAGGAAAAAATAGAAAATATAAATAGAGCAATCACAAGCACTGAAATTGAGATTGTGATTAAAAGTCTTCCAACAAACAAAAGCCCAGGACCAGCAGGCTTCACAGGAGAATTCTATCAAACATTTAGAGAAGAACTAAGACCTATCCTTCTCAAACTCTTCCAAAATATAGGAGAAGGAGGAACCCTCCCAAACTCATTCTATGAGGCCACCATCACCCTGATACCAAAACCAGACGAAGATGTCACAAAAAACGAAAACTAGAGGCCAATATCACTGATGAACATATATACAAAAAGCCTCAACAAAATACTAGCAAACAGAATCTAACAGCACATTAAAAGGATCATATCCTTTTAATCCTTTAACCATGATCAAGTAGAGTTTATTGTAGGAATGCAAGGATTCTTCAATTTACGCAAATCAATCAATGTGATGCACCACTTTAACAAATTGAAGGATGAAAACCATATGATCATCTCAATAGATGCAGAAAAAGCTTTTGACAAAATTCAACACCCATTTATGATAAAAACTCTCCAGAAAGTAGACATAGAGAGAACTTACCTGGACATAATAAAGGCCATATATGACACACTCACAGCCAACATCGTTCTCAATAGTGAAACACTGAAACCATATCGTCCAATATCAGGAACAAGACAAGGATGTCCACTTCACCACTATTATTCAACATGTTTTTGGAAGTTTTAGCTACAGCAATCAGAGAAGAAGAAAAAAATGAAAGGAATACAAGTCAGAATTGAAGAAGTAAAATTGTCACTGTTTGCAAATGGCATGATACTATACATAGAGAATCTTAAAGATGCTACCAGAAAACTACTAGAGCTAATCAATGAATATGGTAAAGTAGCAGGATACAAAATTAATGCAAGAAATCACTTATATTCCTATACACTAATGATGAAGAATGTGAAAGAGAAATTAAGGAAACACTCCCATTTACCATTGCAACAAAAAGAATAAAATACCTAGGAATAAACCTACCTAGGGAGACAAAAGACCTGTATGCAGAAAACTATAAGACACTTCTGAAAGAAATTAAAGCTGATACAAATAGATGGAGAGATATACCATGTTCTTGGATTGGAAGAATCAACATTGTGAAAATGAGTATATTACTGAAAGCAATCTACAGATTCAATGCAATCCCTATCAAACTACCAATGGCATTTTTCACAGAACTACAACAAAAAATTGTACAATTTGTATGGGAACACAAAAGACCCCGACTAGCCAAAGCAATCTTGAGAAAGAAAAATAGACCTGGAGGAGTCAGACTCCCTGACTTCAGACTATACTACAAAGCTACAGTAATCAAGACAGTATGGTACTCACACAAAAACAGAAATATAGATCAATGGAACAGAGTAGAAAGCCTAGAGATAAACCCATGCACATATGGTCAACTTATGTTTGATACAGAATGCAAGTATATACAATGGAGAAAAGACAGCCTCTTCAATAAGTGGTGCTGGGAAAATTTGACAGCTGCATTTAAAAGAATGATATTCAAACACTTCCTAACACCATATACAAAAATATACTCAAAATGGATTAAAGACCTAAATGTAAGGCCAGATACTGTAAAACTCTTACAGGAAAACATAGGAAGAACAGTCTTTGACATAAATCACAGCAAGATCTTTGACCCTCCTCCTAGAGAAATGGAAATAAAAAGAAAAAATAAACAAATGAGACCTATTGAAACCTAAAGGCTTTTGCACAGCAAAGGAAACCATAAACAAGACAAACAGACAACCCTGAGAATGGGAGAAAATATTTGTAAACAAAGCAACTGACAAAGAATCTCTGAAATATACAAGAAGCTTATGCAGCTCAATATCAAAGAAACAAACAACTCAATCCAAAAATGGGCAGAACACCTAAATAGACATTTCTCCAAAGAAGATATACAGATTGCCAGCAAACACATAAAAAGATGCTCAACATCACTAATCATTAGAGAAAAGCAAATGAAAACTACAATGAGGTATCACCTCACTCCAGTTAGAATGGCCATCACCAAAAAGTCTACAAACAATAAATGCTGGAGAGGGTGTAGAGAAAAGGGAACCCTCTTGCACTGTTGGTGGGAATGTAAATTGGTATAGCCACTATGGAGGACAGTATGGAGGTTCCTTAAAAAACTAAAAATAGAACTATCATATGACTCAGTAATACCTCTACTGGGCATATACCGTGAGAAAACCATAATTCAAGGAGAGTCATGTATCACGATGTTTCTTGCAGAACTATTTTCAATAGCCAGGACATGGAAGCAACCTAAGTGTCCATCGACAGACAAATGAATAAAGAAGATGTGGCACATATATATGATGGAATACTACTCAGCCGTAAAAAGAAATGAAATTGAGTTATTTGTAATGAGGTGGATGTACCTAAAGTCTGTCATACAGAGTGAAGTAAGTCAGAAAGTGAAAAACAAATACCATATGCTAACACATATATATAGAATCTTAAAATAATAATAATAATGGTTCTGATGAACCTAGGGCAGGACAGGAATAAAGACGCAGATGTAGAGAATGGACTTGAGGACACCGGGAAGGGGTAGTGTAAGCTGGGACGAAGTGAGAGAGTGGCATGGACGTATATGTACTACCAAATGTAAAATAGCTAGCTAGTGGGAAGCAGCCGCATAACACAGGGAGATCAGGTCGGTGGTTTGTGACCCCCCTAGAGGGGTAGGATAGGGAGGGTGAGAGGGATACGCAAGAGGGAGGGCATGTGAGTATATATATATACATATAGCTGATTCACTGTGCTATACAGCAGAAACTAACACAATATTGTAAAGCTATTATATTGCAATAAAGATGTTTTTTAAAAAGTTAAAAAAAAGACAGTTCTTTTTCATTAATAGCCAAATATTCCTAAACAAATTAAGGAAGAATGAAGCCAAGTATATGTATGAGTGCTTAAACAAGGATATCAAAATCTTGTCCATATGTTACTGAGTACACCAGCAGAACAGTATTATGAAATCAGAGATGCGAGTTAATGGCTAATTTGTATTCTCTTCGTAGTTTAAAAATAACCAAGTTTTCTTCTGTAAACCAGTTTTGCACTTGGCATCATTCTAGGGCAAGTGTATCCATACTGCTGGTCACAGCTGGCCTGTTCATCTCTTGATGGTCCACCAAGGCCACTATGACTCTTATCCCCATGCATGTACTCAACATTAGCATCTCTGCATGACTATGAGAGACTGCTGAGAAAGAATTTTGCGGTGTAGACATTGACAAAGGGAACTGAAAATAAAGATATTGTTTAATTTATGTCTTCCTGCTCTTGTTTCTACTTTTATTTTCTCTTGGACAGACTTTATTGTATATTGACTACATTCTGGATAGCTTATATTTCCTGTGTCTTGTTTGAAGGTATTAGGATCTGATATAAGGTCATGTATAGGTTCTGATTTCATCCAGATGTTCTACAACATAAAACTTTTTAAAAGGAAAATCATGCATGCTCTTCCTGCCAGTTCCATTACCTCATGTCCCCTTCTCTCTTTTTCTCCGGCTCTGAGAGCCAAACTGACCACTACCCTTTTTTGAATGGGAAGACAATGATGTAAATGACAAGTTTGATAGGAACATACAGATTCAGATAACAGGGACCTAACTGTTAGTCTTTGTATCATTTCGGGAAGCCAAAGGCCAAAGCTATTGACGCATCCATTATGAATATGAAGCTATGGATAAGCAAGTCTTAGCTTGCAGATTAAGTTTTTAGTTTTTATTGTTTCTCACCCCCTCTTCTCTCCCCCCAGTTTATAAAATAGGATCATTGTAAAAATGTCTTTGGGACTGCTTATGTGACTATATGCCACAATATACACAATTCTGACCCTGGGGTCAGATAAAAATTACACTAAGTTACCTGAGGCCAGATTCACTGGTTTAGTTTAAACATAAGCAAGACAAAATTATATCATTTATGGCTAACAAAGGTGGGGCACCTTAACCTGTGCTCTGGGAGGGACATCCGGGTGACAGGCTGTTAATGAATCTTACTCAGTGCCTAGGACTCTTGTCTACCATAGCATTCTGGTTCAAAGAGCAGTAAAATATAAAGAATGGTGATAAGGATGTGATCTTGGTTAACCAAAACACTGAGCTGTAAAGAACTAAAAAACTTTATTGAGTCTAAGTTAATATTCCCTATTTTGAATCAAAAGTTTAAGTACATCAGTAAGAATGAATTTACACTCATTTATGGAAAAAGTAAACAGAAGGTTTAGTTGATCATGAATTTAATATGAGTCAGCGGCACTGTTGTGCTGAATTAATAAATTTGTTGGATTACAAAGAGCTTTGAATAAGGACACAAAGCATCTGGGTTTGAGCCCAGACTCAGTGATCACTTGACCCTGGACAAATCTGTGATGATTAGTTTTCACATCACTATACTGACAGAGTTGGATTAAACACTTTCCGTTTACACTAAACTTTGAATATAGAGTTAGTGAGGCATGATGAGCAAGAAAGGAAGAAATGAAAAGTTGATTGATGCTATGGAAGGAAAGATTTGCACTGAGAAGTCAATGGGAAAACCTTGGGATATAAGATTATGTAGAGCCTTGTTGATGTTAGTGCAAAATCAGACAGGAATTAGAGAATCAAAAATCATAAGTAAGGTAATATGATGCAAGTGTTGGTAGAAGGAGATGTGAAGTGTGAATAAGAACACTTAGAAGAATTTTCCAGTAATCCAACTGTGATATTCTGTATAATTGTAACAACAACAATAGGAAAAAATTTGTATTGATTTCTCACTTTGTGGCTGGCATTGCTATTAAGTATTTTACATGCACAATCTCATTTAAGAGACCTATGTGAGTGACCTCTCAGTAGAAAACATTAAAACAGAAGGACTTGCTCAATAATTCAAAAGCTAATATAAAAACTATTTAATTGTGATTCAAAGTTTTGAGTCTGAGTTCTGCCACAACGATGACGCTATTAAGTTCAGAGAGCCAACTAGTGTGGGGAGAAAGAGTTGGTGATAAGTTTTTGGCTATGTTGAAATTAAGAGAATTTCCCTAAGGAAATATAAAATATGGGAGTAGCTATTTCTGAGCTATGCTATATAGAGGTGAGCATTCACATCCTGAAAGTAGATTCAATTTCCAAAGGAGTAAAAACAGAGACAGAAGGACCTGATCTAAAGGCTATCAGGAAGAGATGATCATAGATTGGTGAAGTGGAACCAAAGAGAGAAAAAAGGGAGAATGGAAAAGAATGGTCACAAACTCTAAGAGAAGGAAGAATTTCAAGAACATTGAAGGAAATGGCTGGGGGAGAGATCAGCGGTGAAAATGTTATGGAGGTCAAGGAGGTTTGCTTGAGGTCTGGAACAAAATAACTGGATTTGGCTAGAAGAACTAAATTGAAATTACTTCTTCAACCTCTACTAAGATACTGACAGTAGGCATTGAACTTCACTAGCAAGTGAATTGAGACTGTACCTTTATAGTTTTCAATAAAAATGGACAAAATACCTCCAGAAGTTGAACTCTTTATAGCTCAAAATCTTTCAAAAGAAAAATGGAATTTATTTCTGTTAAATATAGTGAGAAATATGGAACAGACACTAGTGACCTCAAATCCAAATGCTATTCCCTACCCCACCTGCCTCTTTTACACTGGCAGCTCCCTAAAGTTATTTAGTTTTCCATCCTCCTCTGCTCAACCTTTGGTTTCATTAGGAAGTTGGTTCCATTGACAGCCCCCAGGGACATTTTCTAACACACTCATGGTGGTCCTACTTCCTTTGGCTAATCACTGTTCCAGGCATGCATACCAATTTAGCCAGAGAGAGATAAAGAGAAGGTGGCTAGGGTCTTCTAGAAAAAGTTTTCCGAACTGATTTTAAAAAAAATACAATAAAAAATCTGACCATATCTCACTTCCATAGATCTGGATGGGATGCCTGGAAATGAAGCAGCCATTTTATAACCATGAGGAAAATAGCCTCTGAGGGCAAATGGCTGAACAGAGAGCTGGAAGGAACCTGAGTCCTTGAGGACATTATTGAGCCATGCATCATACCATGCTGCATCTCCAGGATTTTCCTTTACTTAAGCTATTAGACTTTTCTGTTCTTTGTAGTTAAATGCAATCCATTATAAAATGTGAAGATTACTATCTGGCATTTTTCCCCTCACTCTTAATTTTCTATTATTTTCTTTTATTCAGCTTTTTGTATTTCATCCCTGTGGAATTCTTTTTATAGAAAATATAACTACTCTATAAAAGTCCAAATTCTAATTCCTAATATTGTAATTATTGTTACAATTGAATTCTTAGCTGATGAGGTTGGGAGCTACCAGGGTGCAGGGAACTAAAGAGAGAGTGTGGATAAAGAAATGGTTTATTATTTCCCAATTTTCCTCTCCATAGTCATGGCACAGATCTAAAATGTACTGTGTGTAGCATTATTTCAGGGGGATTACAATAAAAACCAAAGTCTTTATATAAATTTCTCAAGTCTTTTGTTTTGGGCTCCCATTTTATGGCTTTTTTCAGGCATGGCACTTTCATTAACATGTGCAAGCAAAGCCCCATTGTTCAATATGGCTCTCTAATGAGAAAGAATAAAACTAAGTATTGGGAATGAACATTGTACATTTTTATGTGGTGGTTTATAGACTATTACTTCTAATTGAAATTTGAAGTTAGCATTTACGGTTAAGGTGAAAGCAGAAAATCACACATTATGTCCCACTCTGACATAACAGACTCCAGACTGAAGTGAAAACTAGTCTTTGACAAATGGTAATGTTTAAATATCAAAAGAAACACAGAGCTGGCGTCATCCTCAAAGGTTAAAATTGAATGAAGTCCAATGTATATAAAGAGGCCATCTGCTGAAGGTAAGAACTTACAGTTATTGGAAATTTTTTGAGAGTGCTAAAATTAGAAGTTGAGGGGGAAAATCTATTAGAGAGCTCACCCAGGTAATGTCTGTGTTAAGGGATCCAGTTTTCTGATTTTTTTTTCCAAGCTGTGAACTCTGTTGTGCAATTTTTAAGAATATTACAGAACAGACCTGGAGTACTTATTTCAATTATTTTAACAATGATGTTGAATAAAATTTATGGTATTTGAACTTTACAAAGCAATATTATATTTAAGAATACTCTGAAACCTGCTGTTTCAAAGTTCCTACTTTATGTCATGTCTTCCCAATAGGTCCAATATTACCCACAAGAGGATGAAAATCAGTTTAGGAGGAAGGGGTGGACAAAATCTTAGATATTATATAAAAAGTTATACAGTATTTCTGTGGTATAAAAATTTCACAGGGAGGGATAAATAAGGGGAAAAAACTGAAAAATCTTGCAGGAGTAATTATGAATTTAAAAATTCAGTCTACTAAAGGGATTTCTTTACTCTGTGAAGAAGAAACACAATCTGTCATTAGAAGGTCCATCATAAGCTTTCAGAAGTATGTAGTGGCACAGGACCCATTATGTACAATTTGCTTTGGCAGAAACTTGGAACCATTCATCTCATTAGAGTTTTCAAAAATGGATATGAATGGAACTTCCTCCATTATTTCGAATTGCAGCTAAAGGTTTAAGGTAAAAATTACACTCTTCCTACCTCCATAAGCCTATCCCAGGCCTATGGACCTATGAAGATGTGACCAATCATCTCTACCATGGTCCTCCTCCCTTCCCACAACCACGTAATTAAATAAAGCAGGGGAGAGAATGAATTCCAAGACTGTTTTATGAGTGGTTGGCCCAGAGGGGTGTCCTGAGAATTTTCCCTAGATGAAAACAAGAGTGGTAGCCCTCAGGAGGGCTACTTAGGTGATGAGGAATATTTGCAACTCATGGAGGCTGGCATCTCATTTCCTGTTTGGACTTCAATTTGAGCAGCACATTTGCTGGTTTACATTTTTGTCTATTTGAGCAGGTAGAAAAGGAAATGAGAGACAGAGAGAGAGAAAATTCGTAAGTGAAACATCCTGCATTCCCAACATTTGCCCTACGTTTTGCATGAGTTTTCCATCAATCATTGTGATGCTGTGAAAGATGGGCAAAAGAATCCTAAAAACAGTGAGGAAGCTGAGAGGATTTCAAAAGAGATCAAAACAGAACATCTCTCCAGCAGAGAACTTCGAAATACGGATGTTGCCCAAGGGGTCTCTTACAGAATTCACTTATGTTCCCCCAAAACAGACAGCAGGTGCATAGGTTATTGCCACCCAGAGGGGCATTGATAGCCACAGGAAGACCACAACATACTTTTGTCTTTTTAATCTTTTCCACCACTCTTTCTAACCCTGAGGAGCTAAAAAATAAGAGCAAGAAGCAGGGGAAGGGCAACTATAACCCCTTCCCACTCCAAATCCAGAGGCCATGAAAAGGTAGGTCCCAAATTGAATTTGCAATTCAAGTTTGAAGCTGGCCTAGACTTGACCAGCTTCCTTAATACCTGGACTTTACTAGCAAGCTCTGAGCTCTGCCATAGAGATCAGCAAAGGGAGATTTGACAGGACATGTTTGAAGACAAAAATGGAAGAAAGCATTAATACCATTCCTCTTCACCCACTGTTTGCCCCTGCTGTCCAATAAGTTCAGTTTCCATCAGACTAAAGAGCAAATGTGATTCTCCACAGAAACTTTTAAATTTTTAAAAAATGCTTGCTTAGGATTTGGTTACTTTCCTCCATATCTTGTAGCTTCTCTTTCAACATGCTCAAAATCTTAGCTTACTATCAAAATCCTTGCTTAAGGATTTGTCCCCATATTATTAGACAGATTCAACCACCAAGAATGGCAGGGTCCTTTATACAGCCAGAGAGTCATTTTCATTCTTAAGTACTGCTTCCCTGACTTTCCTGGCCTTCAGAATTATATAGGAACTTTGGGTGTTGTTAAAAATATAGTTCCTGGGGGTGTTATGGACTGAACATTGTCCCCTCAAAATTCATACGTTGAAGCTCTAACCCACAATGTGATCGTATTTGGAGATGGGGTCTTTAGGGAGGTAATTAAAGTTAAATGAGGACATAAGAGTGGGGCCATAATAGGTAGGACTGCTGTCCATGTAAGAAGAGGAAGAGACACCAGTGATCTCTCTTTCTCCACAGGCGAAAGAAGAGGTCATGTGAGGACACAGCTAAGAGGCAGCCTTCTGCATGCCAGGAAGAATGCCTTCACCAGAAACTGAATGTGCAGGCATCTTCATCAGGGACTTCTAGCCCCCAGAACATGAGTAAGTAGATGTCTGTTGTTTAAGATACCCAGCCTGTGGCGTTTTGCTATGGCAGTGTGAGCAAAGTAAGACAGGGGCTTTCCTCCGAAGTTCCTAATTACTAAGTCTGAGATGAGTCCAAAGAATCTGTGTGTGAGGGAGTGTGTGGGTGTGTGTGCATGTTTTCAGCATTTAAAATGATTATTATGATCTGGTTAATTTCAGAGGCCCTACGTTTAAGAGATTTTTCTTATGACTATTTCTGCATGTACTGTACCTCTTTCTTTCAGAGTTCTCCTTCCTCCACCCTTTATGGACATTTCTCGATTTCAAGAAATATCTATTGATCCACTACCATTCTAGGTAATGAAAACATACCAGTGAGTAAAAAAAAAAAGACCTCGACATTCCTCCTCCCAGACCTTGACATTCTAATGGAGATAAAGACAATATTGAATGGCACATACATTTATTACTTAATGTTTAGTACTGATAAGCACTATAAAGAAAGAAAACGCAGATAAACTGTTAGAGAGTGAAGCGGGGTGTAGTGTGGCTCTTTCTACAGGAGGTCAAGTAAAACGTCTCTGAGAAAATAACAACCGGACCAGGACTTAGATGAAGTAAAAGAAGGCATGAGAAAGTGCTTGAAGAATAGCATTTGAGGCAGAGGAAAAGCAAATGCAGAACAGCTTGCCATCTGTTAGGGACAAGTCAAGGGCAAGGATGGCTGAAACCCAGGGATCGAGGAGGGGGGGGATGGGAGATTAGCTTGGCGATGATGGCAGGGGCCAGATCAGGTGCTACAAAGCCAAGGTAAGGAAGCTGGATGGTGTTGAGCAGTAGAAAGGTATGATCTGATTTAGTTCTATGTGGAAGAAAATGCTTTCTTGCTGTACAGGAGCAAGAGGGAATTCTGGATAGCCAGTCAGTAGGCTACTGTAATTCATAGTGTGGCTTAATTCCTAAATAAGAATTTCAGTAAACAGTGAATTTAATATGACGTATTCATTAGGCATAACCATGTCCAAAAAAATCAGGAAATCCAAGGCATCAATGTCTAACATTACCTAGAGCATCTTATATATTTTTCTATTTAGCTTAAGATCAAATTTATAACCTTTTAATAATTCTTCTCCTTCAGTAGGAGACCCTAGATTTATGGCTGTTTCTTACGCAAGAAGGCCCTTGGATCTTCCAGCCCTGCCTTCTGTTTCTGCCATCAGGGAAACATGCAAACAACTGATTTGATTTTCATAATGTTTTAGTAATCACGAGAGCAGATGCAAGGAACACATCGCCACCTAGTTCATATAAACTCCTTCAACATTTTCTAGTCACCTATTTAGGAGTTAGAAATAACTTCATTTGCATACAATGGAATTGCACCTTTAAAAAATTTACCTATCTACCAGCAGAGCTTACCAATGATCTCAAACTCAGAACTTCCAAATATCTGTCCTTGAAGTGTTCATATCCTTTGCACAGAACAACGTTATTTGAAGAAAGTGTTATTGTGTTTTAGATTGAGGTTTTAAAGTGATTTAATTACAGCCGTAGAATGTTGGGTTTTATGTATCATATCGACAAATCCAAAACCGTACTTCTGAATTTAACATTCCCTAAGGAGGCATGAAGAGCATACTGCCTGCTCTTTCTTTTGGCAAAAGCTTCACACTAGGTAAAAATGGTATTTTTTAACGATTCTACTTTTGACCTTAATCCTTTCCTTTGCTGTGGTTATGGCCCTGAGTCCCTAAATTATAGGCTCTCCTGCAGTTTCAAAAAGCTAATTCACACCACCATGCACATTAGGAAGGTGGCGTATATAATATTCCACTAAGGGAGACCCAGTGAACATTAAACCCTCACTAGTAACTGGTCATGAGTCAGGCTACCACGGACGCTACTCATTTTTCTTCACTGACAAGTTTTCATTATGTGACTTTCCCAGAACAATTTAGAAATTGATCCACAGCTGATGGAAGCTAGGATGAATTGGACCCAAAGCTCCAGGACAAAGTCAAAGCCAATGCCGGGACTCCAGCACTAAGTACAGTAGAGAAAGCCCCCACCTCCAACGTTCCCACTTCCCCTCCCCCACCTCCTGCACACACAGATCTTCTGCTCCTCAAAGAAGCTTCTAGCTCTGGGGCTATCCCCCAGGCCTGGAGAGGCACGCAGACTTTTCTTTCATCATCTGTTTACTTACCTCCTGCCTAAATAGGTCAGAGGTTCACACTCCTGAGAAAACAATTCCCTAGTTATGTGTCTACTGATACTAAAGAAAGGGTTTCTGTTTTCAACAAAATTGTGTATATCTGGTTGAAGATCTAGTACATTGATCTAAACTTGCTCTGTGTCATTCTGGTGTGCATGGGTCAGTGGGATTACCAGACAGAGTGTGCAAGGGTGAGGTTGTGCAACCCTTGGGGATATGTGCAACTTTGGGTCCAAGGGACATGTTCTGGCTGCAATGATAGTTAAGGGGGATACATGAGGTAGAAGCTGATGGAGTTTAGCCAGGTAGGTGGTTGTTGGTTGTGGTGGTAGGTGTGTATATGTGTGTATGTGTGTGTGAGTGTGTGTGTGTGTGTGTGTTACGGAATGGATGTAGGGGTGGGGGGCAAAGGGATTGTCTGGAAAGAAGAAAGATGGAGACCACAAAAATAAACCTAGGTCTAGCATACAAATAGGAATTTATTGAAGCCAAAATAGATTACCCTTTTTCCCCCATTCCACCCACTTTTTGTGAGTCGGTACCCACCCAATTCCCTGGAACCAGTGAAAACATCCGACAGTGTGTCTCCTCCTCCCATAACAATAAGGATGGCAGCAGTCATTTATTGAAGAGCTGTTGTGGACAAGACAAAGTGCCGGAGGCTTTTGTGATACAACTGGGAGACTGTAGCTGGTGAACATTGACTCAGCACCATCCCATTCTTACATTGCGAGATAAATTGAAGGAATTAATGGGGGAATTTCACTCTAAAATTTTCTTGATGGAAGAAGGTCATCTTTACACACACTAGAAGCGTCTTGGAAGTGCTTCAGGGAAACCCTGGCAAACTGACAGCATCCACCCTTCAGGACAATCTATCTGGGCTGCCCCAGCTCTCAGGCAGGTGCTCAGCCAGTCAGTGTCTATCAGCTTCTGTTGTGATGAGCCTGGAGCCCACACGCATCCCAAACAGTCCACGCCTCCAGACACGGGAATGCAGGAGGCTGGCAGTAAGCTGTGAAGAAAGTAGCTCAGAAAGACCTGAGAAATGAAGTACCTCGGTGTGAGGTCACCTACTTTATTTATTTATTTATTTATTTATTTGCGGTACATGGGCCTGCCCACCGCCGCGGCCTCTCCCGTTGTGGAGCAACAGGCTCCGGACACGCAGGCCCAGCAGCCACGGCCCACTGGCACAGCAGCTCCGCGGCACATGGGATCCTCCCAGACCGGGGCACAAACCCATGTCCCCTGCATCGGCAGGCGGACTCTCAACCACTGTGCCAACACGGAAGCCTGAGGTCACCTACTTTATAAATACCCCTTTTGAGGATTATACTTGTCATATCACCTATCCTTTTAATAAACACTTTTTTTTTTTTTTTTTTTTTTTTTTTTTTTGCGGTACACGGCTTTTCACTGTTGTGGCCTCTCCCGTTGTGGAGCACAGGCTCCAGATGTGCAGGCTCAGCGGCCATGGCTCACGGGCCTAGCCACTCCGCGGCATGTGGGATCTTCCCGGACCGGGGCACGAATCCGTGTCCCCTGCATGGGCAGGCAGACTCTCAACCACTGCGCCACCAGGGAAGCCCTAATAAACCCTTTTGAGGTTTAATACTGAACACTTAGTTTCCATTACAGAATACAATGACAAACTTCCATATCTGGTTCAAGCAGAGTGATGGGTATGCAATAGGTAATCATTCTGGTACTTACCTTTATAGCAATTATATCAAAAAATTGAGGGCTACCAGAGAAGCTTTGTTTCCTTAACCAGCAGAAAACATAACAGATCAAGAAAGTTAATAAAAAATAAATTGGCTAAAGAGCTTATCTTCATTGAGTTTTTAGCATATTAAATATAATATTTTATTTTAAACAGTAAAAGACATTTGAAGCCTAAAGACAATTTTTTTAAAAAAATTCCTTTGGGAGATTGGGATTGACATATACAAACTACTATATATAAAACAGGTAACTAATAAGGACCTATTGTATGGTTTTGGTATCAGGGTGATGGTGGCCTCGTAGATTGAGTTTGGGAGTTTTCCTCCCTCTACAATTTTTTGGAAGAGTTTGAGAAGGATAGGTGTTAGTTCTTCTTTGTATGTTTGATAGAGAAGACCACCAAATGTTTGATGTTTGACTACCTGTGAAGCCATCTGGTCCTGGACTTTTGTTTGTTGGAAGATTTTTAATTACAATTTCAATTTCATTATCTGTGATTGTTATGTTTATATTTTCTAATTCTTCCTGGTTAAGTCTTGGAAAGTTGTACCTTTCCAAGAATTTGTCCATTTCTTCCAGGTTGTCTATTTTATTGGCATAGAGTTGCTCATAGTAGTCCCTTATGATCCTTTGTATTTCTGTGGTGTCAGTTGTAATCTCTCCTTTTTCATTTCTAATTTTATTGATTTGAGTCCTCTCCCATTTTTTTCTTGATGAGTTTGGCTAAAGGTTTATCAATTTGGTTTATCTTCTCAAAGAACCAACTTTTAGTTTTATTGATCTTTGGTATTGTTTTCTTCATTTCTATTTCATTTGTTTCTGCTCTGATCTTTATGATTTCTTTCCTTCTACTAACTTTGGGTTTTCTTTGTTCTTCTTTTCCTAGTTGCTTTAGGTTTAATGTTAGATTGTTCATTTGAGATTTTTCTTGTTTCTTGAGGTGAGTTTGAGCTGCTATAAACTTCCCTCTTAGAACTGCTTTTGCTGCATCTCATAGGTTTTGGATTGTTGTGTTTTCATTGTCATTTGTTTCTAGGTATTTTTTTTTTCTTCTCTGATTTCTTCAGTGATCTCTTGGTTATTTAGCAGTGCGCTGTTTAGCCTCCATGTGTTTGTGTGTTTTACAGTTTTTTTTCCTGTAATTGATTTCTAATCTCATAATGTGTAGTCTGTGATTTATATCAAAGAGTGTTTTTCCTATGTTTTCCTCTAGGAGTTTTATAGTGTCCAGTCTTACATTTAGGTCTTTAATCCATTCTGAGTTTATTTTTGGGTATGGTTTAGGGATTGTTCTAATTTCATTCTTTTACATGTAGTTGCATAGTTTTCACAGCACCATTTATTGAAGAGACTGTCTTTTCTCTATTATATATTTTTGCCTCCTTTGTCATAGATTAGGTGACCATAGGTGTGTGGGTTTATCTCTGGGCTTTCTATCCTGTACCATTGATCTAGAGTTCTGTTTTTGTGCTAGTACAATACTGTCTTGATTACAGTAGCTTTGTAGTATAGACTGAAGTCAGGGACTCTGATTCCTCCAGCTCCATTTTTCTTTCTCAAGATTGTTTTGGTTCTTCAAGGTTTTTTGTGTTTCCATACAAATTGTATAATTTTTTGTTCTAATTCTGTGAAAAATGCCATTGGCAATTTGATATGGATTGCTTTGAACCGGTAGATTGCTTTGGGTAGTATAGTCATTTTCACTATATTTATTCTTCCAATCCAGGAGCATGATATATCTCTCCATGTGTTTATGTCATCTTTGACTTCTTTCATCAGTATTTTATAGTTTTCTGAGAATAGTTCTTTTGCATCCTTAGGTAGGTTTATTCCTATGTATTTTATTCTTTTTGTTGCAATGGTAAATGGGATTGTTTCCTTAATTTCTCTTTCTAATCTTTCATTGTTAGTGTATAGGAATGCAAACAATTTCTGTGCATTAATTTTGTATTCTGCAACCTTACCAAATTCACTGAATAGTTCTAGTAGTATTCTGGTGGCATCTTTAGGGTTTTCTATGTATAGTACCATGTCATCTGCAAACAGTGACAGTTTTACTTCTTTTCTAATTTGTGTTCCTTTTATTTCTTTTTCGTTTCTGATTGCATGGCTAGGACTTCCAATACTATGTTGAGTATTAGTCTCAAGAGTGGGCATCCTTGTCTCGTTCCTGATCTTAGATGAAATGCTTTCAGTTTTTCACCATTGAGAATGATGTTTTCTGTGAGTCTGTCATATATGGCCTTTATTATGTTGAGGTAGAGTCCCTTTATGCCCACTTTCTGGAGAGTTTTTATCATAATTTTGTGTTGAATTGTGTCAAAAGCTTTTTCTGCATCTATTGAGATGATCATATGGTTTTTATTATTTTATTTGTTAATATGGTGTATCAAATTGATTGTTTTGCATATATTGAAGAATCCTTGCATCCCTGGGATAAATCCCACTTGATCATGTTGTATGATCTTTTTAATGTGTTGTTGGGTTCTGTTTGCTAGTATTTTGTTGAGGATTTTTGCATCTATGTTCATCAGTGATATTGGTATGTAATTTTCTTTTACCATATGACCCAACAATCCCACTACTGGGCATATACTCTGAGAAAACCATAATTCAAAAAGACACATGTACCCCAGTGTTCATCAGAGCACTATTTACAATAGCCAGGACATGGAAACAACCTAAATATCCATGGATAGATGAATGGACAAAGAAGATGTGGTACATATATATAATGGAATATTACTCAGCCATAAAAAGGAATGAAATTGGGTCACTTGTAGAAATGTGGATAGACCTGGAGTCTGTCATACAGAGTAAAGTAAGGCAGAAAGAGAAAAACAAATATCATATATTAACAAATATATGTGGAATCTAGAAAAATGTCACAGATGAGTTGCAGAGCAGGAATAAAAAGGCAGATGTAAAGAATGGACCTGTGGACATGGTAGGGGGGGAGGGTGGGATGAATTGGGAGATTAGATTTGACGTATATCCACTACCACATGGAAAATAGACAGCTAGTGGGAACCTACTGTATAGCACAGGGAGCTCTGCTCATTGCTCTGTGATGACCTAGTTGGGTGGGATGAGGGGGATCCAAGAGGGAGGGGATGTGTGTATGCATATGGCTGATTCACTTCGTTGTGCATCAGAAACTAACACAACACTGTAAAGCAATTATACACCAATAATAATAATAAAAAAGAACCTATTGTATAGCACAGGGAACTCTACTCAATACTCTGTAATTATCAATATGGGAAAAGAATGCAAAAAAAGAGTGGATATATGTATATGTATAATTGATTCACTTTGCGGTACAGCAGAAACTAACACAACATTGTAAATCAACTATACTCCAATAAAAATTAATTTAAAAAATTTCCTTTCACCCAAAAATCATGTTGGTAGTTGGCTAACTGCATAGTAGGACAAGGTGGTTGACAGTACGTCCTCAGTGTGAGATTTGGAAGCATCCCCAGAACACTCTTTTTGGAATGATCAAAAGGGAGGTGGAAGAGGAGCTGATAAAAGCCTCTATGAGAGTGGTGTGAACTAAAACCCCTCAAGTCAGTTTCATCTTCAACAGAACATTATGCCTCAGCCAGTCTTTGCTTTCTTCTCAAGGCTAAGGTTTTGGATAAGGGCAAGTAAGATGCCTAAAGGAAGGAATGGCTCTCTCTTGATCTAGCTTTAACCTGTATGACTTACTTGAGAAAAGGTAGTCTTCAATGAAGGGGATGCTGCTCAATAAAGATTTCTAGTGAGAATGAATAAATGAATGAATGAATCCATTGTCCTTCAAAGAAGCAAGCTTTTATAAATGTAGAAGCTGATTTCAATCTAAAGGAGAAAATATCCATATGACCCAGTTATATTAGTGTTATAACCACCGCTGCTTATTGGGAATAACTATGTCCCTTGGGAGATTTGGAAGCCAAAGAGCTCAATTTGTTTATTTCTCTTGATGACTGATGTTAGTCATGGTGATGGCAAATCATTGGTGGCATTCAATACTGGCAACCTCTAGTAAGTTGTTCTTTCAAAGCTCTTTGGAACTTTCATCTAGTTATTCTTCAGGGACACTAGAGAGGACCAAGAAAGACTTAAAACAAGCAGTCATTTTGATGTCATGAATCAAAATGATCATTTTTGTTTCAATTTTGATCAATTTCTTACCAATTCTGTGTAATGGAAATGATTTCTTCTTGGAATATAAAATTAAGAAACCTTGGTTTAGTAGGGAAACTATTATTTCCCTTTATTTATGGCTCAGCATGTTTGTTTAGGTATACTAATATTTATCTCTTAATTGAAGAAGGGTATGGCTTGTTTTATATCTATATCTATATATCTGAGAAAAATAACATAACATTGTTGCTAAAACTACTTCAACTCTTTCCATATATCTGTGTATATTACACTGATCAAAACATTTACAAACATTCACAAGGTAAAAACTACCATACTCTAGACCAAACTAAGGAAACCCCCCACCATCTTGCTTTGGACATTATCTTTTAATTGAAAAGGAAAATGAGTCAGTGTGGTTGACCACACTGTCCAAATTAGTCATCAAATGAGATGATGGATATAAGGGCATCTTGACAAAAATATATGAAACTGCAAAAATATAATATGCTATTATCATTATTAGTAATTTTCTACTTGATTTGGGGTCCTATGAAACTGTTTTAATTGTGTACTACTTAAGATAAGATCTTGCAGGATTTTATTTCTTAATGATTATCCATTTTTATATTTAAAGATAATCTGATTATGTGTGCAATAATGTAAACATCTAGCTCTTGGTTTTGTGTCCACACAAGGACAGGCCATCTTTGGGACAGAAAATGAATTGCAGAGAAAGTTGTGGATGAAACCATTAGGATGCAGGAAACATTTCTAGTTTCTTTGTTCTTAATCTCTATTTCTACTTTTGTATAACAAAAAAGAAACCTTCTTTAACTGAAAATAAATAGTTACAAGTGGTGCCTGAAAGCAAAGTTTATTGTCTATATCATGGCCTTTCAGCCAAATTTATTTTTTTCTAAAATCATGTGTTAGAAACTTCCACATTTACCTCAGTCTATAAAACTTACAGATCTCTAAAACTACTGGTTCACCCACTCTCTCACTGCAGCATTAATCATGTCATCAGCAGGTATTGGACTACATCAGGCCAATAGTACAAATAAAACTCAATTCCAGGACTTTATGCTTGAACAAAACTTCTTCTGTTCCTTTCTGGGGTCTTTTCTTCTGCTGGACTTGTTTTTACAATTGTGTGAACAGACCCTCCCTGAACACCTGCAGAGACTGGGCTAAGAACACCAATGGAGATGAACACTTCAGACATATTTTAAAGTTATACTTTAACATAAATGGTTAAATGAAATATGTTCTAGCCACCTATCTTGAATAACATACTTTCATAATAACATTTAAAAATACATTTAGCACTGCTGGTGTTATACGACTGGAAAATAAAATATTGTTTCAACTTATTCTCAATCATTTAAAAGGCTAAGAATAAAATGTACCTGTAATCAAATTATACTTTAGTCAAAATATATTAAAGGTATTTTATATACTCCAATATTTTTTTTCTAAAATTTCAAAATATCTATCAATACTGAGGGTTAATAAATGAATTGTAATTAACTTGTACACAATTTATCACTGGGTGTATTTAAATGAAGCTAACTTTTAACTAATTTTGAAATAATTAAATCTTATTAAATATTTTTATAAAAATAAAACGATTTACTATTCTAGCATTCAATGTCCATCCAGTTGCCAATGTAAAGAGTTTATATTATGCTTTATTCATGTTTTATCTCAACCTAAGTAGGTACAAATTTAAGAATAATTGAATTGCTTAATATTGCAAAAATATTTGTCAGTCACTATGTCCAACTAACATAAATATTGTAACTCATGTATTCTTCTGGAACCATGGATTGGGATACAAAGAGAAACAAGAAAATGGACACTCAGCACCACTTGAAAAGGATACCTCTTAATGGGAGAAACTATTGCATTCCTGCCTTCTGAGGGGATTTGACACGTTAATGAATTTTTTCTTTTCTCTTACCAAGTCCTTCCGCTGTTCAAATAGTCCCTGCCCTCCAAGGCATTGTCCACTTCCTGTGCCAGCAGCCCCCTGGCAACTTACACACCTCACAGCCTTTGGAAGTAACCGCTAATAGTTTTGAGGTGATGGGAGGAAGCATTTCCTTGAAGAGAAGAAAAGAGAATTAGTCACAAGAGCAGAAGTTTAGGTTATAGGTTGCACTGTGGCAGAGCTAAGTTAAGAACTACAAGTGACAGAAGCATCTCTGTGCCTTTAAAGAAGTTAAGATTTCTTGTGTCTGTGATATATAGGTCCACAAAAGCATGCACGCAGGACAGGATCCCAGCTTGCCTGAGTCTAAGGCACATATTCCATGTGAGCCTGAGAATCTTTATGTGAAGCTTGAATATAAAGCCAACCCAGAGGAAGGCAGAGGGAATGGATGGCAAGAAACTGATCCACGATAAAAATGTGTGAACTCCAAATCCCATGACACCTTAGGCCAGCTATACACCTGGAATTTGCATTTGATGAGATAATATACTGTCTTTCTTTTCTTAAGCCATTTTGTAGATGGGATTCTGTCATTTGCAACAGAAAAGAGTCACAACTGATATAGCAGGAAACCATTCTCTTTCTAGAACACTAACCACCCTAAAGTGTATGCTAGCTTGGACTTCCTTTAGTAGGATGGGAATAAGAACTAGAGAAAAACCACTGGATTTAGACTCAAATTCTGGGTCATCTCTGGGTGGCAACTTTTTTCACCACCACCACTCAGCCACCCATCCCTACTTTTGCCTTCTGGTTTCATCCGGCCTTTCTCTGGCTATCAAAGATCTCTTTGAATAACCAGAAGTGACTGACAAGAGGATTGTGAAGAGGTCTGAATATGCAAGGGAGTCTTGAAAGTGCTCTTCATAAGAGCGTCATAACTGCACCGCTGACATGTCCATTCATTACATGTGGAATTTGTTAAAAGGGATAAATACCTAATTCCATAGCCCACTGTAGAAGAGAGTATTGCATTTCTGAAATCTAAACAACCACCCATTAAGGCTTAATTCCCATGATTTGAAAATCTTTTCTAATCTCATTTTTCTTTCCATCTCCAGCCGAGTCATTTTTTTTCATCTATATTTAATCATTAACATAGCATCAGTGTTGTTTGTAAGGTGATCCCACCAAGAAGCCCGCCTGGATGCTAATGGCTTAGTCGGAGGCTACACATTCCTAATGACTGTATATTCATTGAAAGCTTTCATTGCACAGTAGCAAAGTCAATCTGAAGTAAATCATAAACTTCATTTTAGTCACTGTATCGCATATCAAGATTTTTATAAGTACATGTTGGCTTTTGGGAAAGACCCAAGTCCCTAATCAGTCTTCCAAGAAAGAGAAAAAAGAAAAATCTCACAAAAATACAGTGGGTGGAATCATGCCCTACACTAATAATCTATTTCAAAGAATACCTTCTTTCAGACTACACAAAAATATAGTGCTTACATTTTTACAAACCCACAGTTTATGTAGAAATTATTTTATGTTTAGATATCACTCACTAGTAACTGGTATTGAGCCAGCCCGAGAGCTACATAAACACCAGATTTTACACATTACATAGCTCACACAACATTTTGCTCTAAGCTGGTTAGTTAGTTATAAATCTACATGGAGTTTACAGTCTAACCCCACCCAGATAGCTCCCCTGCTCCCACCATTTTTTTTTTTTTTTTGGCCAAGAAAAGCAGCAGGGGATATATATATATATATATATATATATATATATATATATATATATATATATATATATTCCAAAAGAAATCAAATTATACATGTGCACTTTTGTAAACTAGGAATTCCTGTTTCTGTTACTGTAAATCACTACCAGATGTCAAATAGTAAAATATTCATTACTCTCCCAAATAATAGAGTTGATTAATGAGGCACATTTACATTGTGGAATCTTGGTCTCTGTCGTAACTGGACAGAGTTTAAGAAGTTTAAAAAAAATCATGCAGATGGGGAAATAACTTTAACTATTATGCTTCAAAGGCAAAGCAAATATTAGGTAGGCATCTTGGGGCAGGACTCGGTTGGTCATCTAAGGGGTAATAACTTCCAAATGAAACTAAGCTTTGTTCTTAAAGAGAAGAAATGGTAGCCATGTCACAAGACAGAAAGATAGGTATGTTTCTGGCCAGTCTACGGCTTATAACTGTTCAGTATAGGATATCTATTCTAAGGGAATTTCAGTGCAATGCATAAACTGTTAAAGGCAGTCTGATTGCTTCTTTAGTTAGCCGAGTAATCAACTCTTGGGCTGGGGATACGTGTGATGATAGTATTTGTGCAGAAGTACTGTTCTAAAGAAAATTACCTTTTCTACTGAATAGGTAGGGAGCCTTCTTTGTAAAAGGAGCATCTATTTGAATGAAGTCACCTGGTTGTAAATAAAATCTGTTACCAATTGCAAGCAACCCTCTCAAAGTGACAATTTTCACGTTATGACCGTCATTCTACATTATGCTGGTTTCTACGCATGGCAGTCATTTTCAAAAATGGACTAAATGTATTTCTCACATCTGTATTTGTACAGGGAGGAAAGAGTGTGAAAAAAATAACCCAGGGAGGAAACTTGACATTGGCAGCTAATCAGAAGTTTTTTATTTTGTCAGCAAAGCTGACCTGGAATGACTCATTGGCAGCTGGAGGCCAGGTTCTTGTTCATAAAAGTTGGTTCAGACACTTTGGAACTAGTGTGGGACCCAATCACCCGTAGGAACACTGTCACTTGCATGCATCTATGCAATCCATTTCTTGATCAAGCGTTTATTTACTTTTATGCTAAGAAAATAATAATGCACACATTTTTCTGTGTCATGCATTTGTGTGCATGTGTGTGTGTGTGTGTGCGCACGTGCACGTGCCTGTGTGTGCCATTCAGTTTCTTAGTAGGCAGTATTAGGTGATCATGAAGAACACTGACTTTGGAATCAGTCACACACAAGTTTGAACTCTAGATCCATCACTCATTAGCAATGTGGCTTTTATCAAGTAATCTAAATTCTCTGAATCTCAGTTTCCCTATATGTAAAATGGAAATATTAATGAGCACATCAGATACTTATCTGAAAAATTAAATGAGGTACAGTAGATGAAATCCTTAACATTATGTTTCACACAGAGTAACTGCCATCCCATCTCACCCCCAATTAATAGTAATGAGGTTTTTCCAACCAAAAGATCTTTTCTTAACCAGGCACACCTAGCTGGAACGCCCTGATTTTCCCTTTATTGCCCCAGCTGGAGTGACATAGACTCCAAGGATTCCCAAGTGGTGCTGGGGCTAGAATTCAGATGCTTTCCCTGCTCTACCCCCCAGTGCCCTCTGCCCTTGGCTTGGGCTCTACTGCTTCTCCTTGAGTTTTTGACTGGAGCCAAACACCAGCTCTTCTGAAAACACTAACCTAAGAAAAATGTAACAGGCAGCACCTGGGCCAGCCTTGTCACTGAAAGTCTGAAAACTCAGGGCAAGAATCACAGGGCGTTATCTAATAAGCTAGGTTATAAGGTTCTGTGAGAATGAAAACCTGATAATGTATGTGAAAGCAAGTTGTAAGAAATTTTTATGTAATAATGAGGATGAATATTACGCATTTCTCCTATAATCAGCGGATCCTTGTTAAACTGAATTGGACAATCATTTGCAGAGGATACTTGGGGTTAAACAGCCTCCATTCTACAGTAGAAGAAAATTTCCATGATGAAGAGGAGAGAGGGAGCAGGAAAGAGTCATGTCCCAAGAGCTCTCAGCACAGAATGAATTACTCTCCCCCACCTTATAAGTGATTTTTGGTCTAAGAACTTCCAGCATTTGGAGAAGACCAAACTTAACCTTTTTTATGAATGAAATAACTGAAGCCTAGGGTGATAAAGTGATTGTTTTAGAACATATACTAAGTCCAGGTCAAAGTTAAAACCCAACCCTAATGCTGATGGGGGTCTCTGTTTAGTTAGAGGGGAAAAAAGCATATTAGCAGCTGAATGTTGGAAACTGAAGGCAATTTAGAAGAAAATTAGCTTGGCAGAACATTTAACTGAAATCCATGTTTTATTTTCAAGAGGAATATTTTGTTGTATTTCTTCTTACAGAGAGACACATCCTTTGTTCTACTCATAGCTATCAATCATTTATTCTCTCATTCATCTAACTTTCAAAAATCTTCTATTAGAAATTCAGTCTTCCATTCAACATGCCGAAGAGTTCTTAAATAAGAGACGAGGAGTTGTGTTTAAAGAAACTTCTGGTTTTCTCAAAGGGAGGATAAAAGTGTGCTCAAGTTTCAAGGCAGATTTCAAGGATGCCAAGGAGGAGTTTTTCTTCCTTTTGAACCAAAAAAAAAAAAAAAAAAAATCTAAAATCTCAGCGGTCTGGCAATGAACTCAGTAGACTTCCAAATTTTAGAGGCTGGCATCTCACATGGACTCTACAGGGTCAACTCTGCGGAACGTGTTCAGTATGGACAAAAGGAACACAGAAAGGGGACAGTGGTTCCTCAGGAGTGTAGCTTGACTAAAGCCAAGGATAAAGGCAAAGTGGCATCTCTTACTGTCCTATAGTGTTTGGGGTTCCTTGGGCTCCCCACTGGAGCTTACTTTCTTAGTTATCCTCTTAGAGTTCCAACTTTCCCTTTTTGGGTAAATTCAAGGGCAACTGACCCTGCTAGGATACAACTTTGAGCATCTAGATACTGCAGATGTGGGAACACTGGCATTTTGCCATCCTCTCCATCTAACTATTCACCCCCAAACTATTCTTTGCACTAATTAAGGCACTTGATTGCTGGAGGATTTTGTTTTGCTTTGTTTTTAACAGCCATTTCTATGGTGGCACTCTGCAATGGGAGTATTAGAAGCTAGGTGCTGTCGGTTGAATGAATTATTGTGTGGCCAGGTCAACATGTGTAAAATGAAAAGACAAAGGGGCATCCATGCTGTTCATTTTTGCCATCTTTACAATGAATATTGATCACCGCACATCCGTGCAGCTGGAGCAATTACTGATAATCATGGAAATGGCCAAAATGAATTGATTGACTGTTGTTTCATCCTGTTTCCCAGCTGTGTAACCAGCTGCATAGCCACAGTCCAAGACAAATCCTGTTTATGGGGTCCTAAGGCTTTTTGATCATGAGAACACTTGTGAAAGGTTTTCAAGTAGGTACTTGAAGATTCCATAGCAGTTAGAGCACCTTTGAGGATGTCTAACTCATGGAGGAAGTAACTATTTATTCACCAGGATCCCAGCCAGTGACATTGCCACTACATGGTAAACATCAAGGCCAAATCACATTTAAAACAACTGAAAAATACTCCATATCAAGTAACCATTTAAATTCTGGAATTGCTGATTCCCACCACATTGTCAGATGGAGTATACAAATAAATAAATTTAAACAATAATAAAAATAATATATTTTAATTCATTTACTTATAGTAAATGTATACTTGTTAGTTTCTAAATGGACTAAAGACAGTGACACACACACACACACACACACACACACACAAACACACACGCTTATTAAGAAAAACAAATGTCACAATTTTTCACATCTACTGATATTGCTTATGATGTGGGTGGCCGAACAGTATTTAAAGTCATGTGAACTGCTGGATGAGACTCTTACCACTAAGTTCTGTTATTTATTAAAGAAGTTTTGTTAGTTTAACATTTGTTCCGTATGAACAAAAGTTTTGTATTTTTCTGAGTCATCTTTTTCGCTTGCATGAGAATAGGACAGCCTTAGTCCAATGGCAACCAGCTCTCTCTGACCTCTCTTATGTTTTCCATCTGTACTACATTCATCACACCAGAGTCTGGAATCTACAGCGTTCGTATGCAACTTAAGTAAGAGAGGGGAGGGAGGAAAGCACTAATAAGCGTCCCCTAGGGGGACCCAAATGATTTCTAGCACCATCCCAGGGATTTGGGTCAGTGAAAGACCAAAGCTGTACTGACAACTTACCTTTGGACAAGGGCAAACTTTGGTTTGAAAATGTCTCTGAGTCTGCTCTTCTTACCCTGCGGAATTCTGAGTCTGAGGTTGTTACAGATTGAAATGAATGCCTCATATTCCCCCCACACAGATTGGAATGTTCAGGTTGCCCCCTCCCTGTCCTGAGGGGAAGCATCTGAGCTTTGGAAGAAACTCTGTTTGAGTGGACTTCCAAGGTGGAAAAACAGGAATGGTGACCTATTATCAGAACAGCTTAACTGGGATCTTAGTGAATATTTTCCCTATCAAAAAATTTTGAAAATTCATGGAACACATGCTCTAGTAACAGGACAGGACATCAGCAATTAGGACGGCCCTAGAAGTCAGAACTCTTCCTCAAAATCCAAACACATGGCCCTGATAGTTATAATACAAGTTGATTTCTAAATGTTGCCATGGTGAACGCAAAACATTTACAATTATGACACATGAAAAGGTTAGATAAAAACAATTATTTGCAGCAAAAAATTTATATTGCTATCTTTAAAATTGAATTTTTAAAATATATTTATGTATGATTTTTTTTAAAGCACTTGGACTTAGATATGCAAAACATGAGTATTTACATTCCTTTTTTTGGTGAAATGTAATTGTAGCTTTCTATAATTCCTACTTTTCAATAAGTTAACATTCAAGTGTGCTTTTTCTTACAAAAGATGGAAAGAATTTATTTTGACATGTGATGATCTCCCTTCAGCTAATTCCACCATTAGTCTTTGAACATTAGTGCTAATGAGGAGAAACAATGTGAGAATAACCCCCAAAGAGCAGATAATCCAAAAGGCATGTATACTTGACATAACAGTGTTTTCTATTTATTTTTGGATATGGGTATGTCTGAAGTTATTGGCATTCTCATTATTTCAGATAGGATAATTAAGTCATATTACAAAGAAGTAGCTCAGAATAAGCAATATAATATTTCAGAAACTATTTTATTTGAAGTTTAACGCATCAGCATGAATCTAGGCGATGCTAGTACTATTCAGAGAAGTACTGACAGACTATTTTTGCAACCAGCCCATCTTCTCACTTTAGGTTCAATTTTCCCATTCCATCACCCTGTACCTTTGTTGTTTCCTTAAATCCTAAAACCCTGATACTCTAATGGTTCACTGAGCCCTGCTCTGACTTGCTAGATACACCCAGCTAATTAGTAAATAGCTGACGTCAGACTCACAACTTGATTTGGAGGAGTAAGTGAATGAAAAGTGAATAAAACACATAGTTTTTACATCCAGGACCTTATACTAAAAAGAGCCAGGATTCAGTATTAGAACCTTTGAGCCAAAGTCTTGGTTTTGGTTGTCACCATCTCTGTGATGTTACGCAAATCAGCTTTCTTCCTTGGATCTGATTCCTCATTAGTAAAATGAGTGGGTTGAAACAGGTTAGTGCTTCCCAAGGGGTCCCACGTACCCTCAGAATTGCCTTAGACTGCAAGGAAGTCCTCGATAAAAGAGGAGGAGGATGTCAAGGCTGAATGGACAGGGTTTTAGTCCTTTCTTCCTGATTCAGAAAAAGCAATGGTGCATTTATCTGTTGAGACACTGGTTGCATTGATATTCCACGTAATATTGTGTGGGGTCGGGGGGAAGAAGGGAGAAAAAAGTTGAAAACTAGACAAGTCTCTTCAGCTCTAACATACTTAAATTGTAATCTGGTTCATTGGGACAGCTTTGAAACCCTTGGGAGTATTTACAAAGCAGTGTAGAGTAAGTTAGACACCTCATAACAACTATGATTGGAGATCTAAGGGTGAGTACTGTCAGATTTTATGGACAAATTAGGTTTGGGAGAGTTTGGTTAAACTGGAAACTTTGAAAATTGGTAAACAGATAAACAGATGGATAAGTAGAGAGGAGAGATAATTTTTATACTCCAAATCCAAATTTAAAAATAAAGAACATTAAGATAATAGCAATGCCTTTCTTTACATTTTAAATGAGTATTAAATGTAACACAGTTGGTTTTCATGAGTCTTTGTCTTGACACAGTGAGGATTCCTGGCTGCTCTGGTGGTGATCTGGAGTGAAGACAAGGAGGGGAGTTTTGCTGCACAGAAAAGGAGACTCTTGATTCCCTCCTCTTCCAGTCCATGGGTTTCTACACTGCCTTAGACATCCAAGTTTGACAATAAAATGTATGACCATTGACCATGTTTGAATGCTCTACCCTCTTTCAAAGGATTTTTTTCTGTTCTTTTGAAAAGCAGAGGAAACATAAACTGAACAGGTATGTTTTGAATATCCCTTTCCACCTCCTTATATTATCTGCCACAATCACTCTAACCTTCCCTAAAGGGATCCATTTGCATCTCTTTACCAGCATATTTTAAAATAAAGTAAGAAATGGCTGGAGGATTAAGAGACAGCTTCATTTTTGGTCCTCATTCCTTCTGTTTCTCTTCATCATCCCAGAATGATCACAAGGTCTTCTGATAGAGTATGAGAGCAAAAATAAAGCTGTTTGGCAATCACTTGACTCAATGTGTTAGACTCTCCCAGTAACCAAATGTTTTACAGATGCTTCGTTTTAAAAAAAATATATGTGTGTATGCTGGGGAAGAAGGATAAGAGTATGCAAGATGAGTCAGAGCTGGAAGAGAAGGTTTCATGGGGGCACAGGCAGAATGCTTCCTCCTCTCTCTCTACCTTCCTTTCTTTTACTGAGGTCTTGAGCTCTTTCTGTCAATTCTTTCTGGCAATGGCTCCCTAGGAGTTGTTTCTGGAAAAAAAAAAAAAGCAAAGGATGCTCGATTTCCTACATAAATCACTGGTTGAGCAAGGGGGGGAAATTTTAAAAACAGGGTTGTGTTCTTTTCATTAAAAAAACACAACAGAAATATCTCTTTACTAGCTATGGATGTCTCTTCCTTTCTCTAATTTTACACCTCCCCCATACACTCTCTACCAAAAAAAAAAAAAGTAAAATAAAATAAAGAGATAAGTTGTCCATCAGGAAAAGGAAATGGTAAAAAATAAAAATTAGATATTTTAAAGCCAAAATAACTTTATAAATCTCCCGCTTGACCCTTAAAGACTCTCCATGGTTGTCTCAATTAAGTCCCAACTCCATAACATGGCTCTGCAAGTTCCTTTCTGATCTGGCCTCTCCTTACCTTGTTCAATCTTAGCTCCTTAGCAGGCCTCCTTCCAGGTATGGCTTCCAGCCTGGCCTAAGTATGTCCATTTGGGGATTTCTTGCCCTGAGCAAAAGGCATCCCCTGTACCTTGATGACCTGCCACGCATCTCTCCCTAGTCTTGTTTGGTTTCAACAAAAACATAACTTCCCCGAAGAAGTGTTCTCTTCTGTCTAAGAACCTCTTACCCCATCCCCCATTAAAGTCTTCATACACTCTATTATGATTATATGGGAAGTGGGTATAATAAGTTCACAATTCACACACTCAGATAACAACACTCTAATTTAAAAACAGGTTCTTACTACTCACTTTAATTTCTACCTCTGGTACAAATTCTAAGAAGAGAAAATGCCATTTCTTCACTTCTAGGTAAAGTCAGCCAAAGTAATGATTAGCTTGCTATTCAGTGTTATAATCTCAGCCAGTGATCTACTCAGCTTAGGTCTGTGTCCAGCGCCAGCCTAAGGGATTGTCTAAATTTAGAGGAGGATTTGCAGTAATAGTTCCAATTAAAATAGTTAACTCTTAACAGACCCTGTTAAAAGCTTCTACATATTTGTTCAGTCCTCACAACAGCCTACTGAGGTAGTACTATTATTATATGCAAAGTGATAGGAGGCTCAGCCTGGATTTGAACCAGTATACCCTGGGGCCAGAGCTTTTTACAGACCCAGCTATATTATCTCCATGAAGCATGAGTTCCAAACCAACTGAACCAGAATCTTTCCTTCCTAGTAAGCATAGTAGCTGATCGCTCAATATCAAATGAATAGAAAGGAAGAAATATAGAGAAAAAAGAAGAGAAGGAAGAGGAGAAAGTAAGCAAAGAGTTAGCAACCTGCTGTGAAGAGGGAACCGGAAATGCCCTCTCCTTTCCCAAATGTCTCTCATCAGTCTGGCTATCTTGTGGCTATCTATTGGAGCAATCTGCAGATTCAGTGAGAGGCTGTCAATCATTACCTACATGTTTCTGCCTGCTGGAAAGACAGAGGGTATAAATCTATGCATGCTCAATGTCTGCATTTTTTAAAGGAATTACTTTGTCATCAAGTTCATAAATTCTCAGATCTTGAGAGGTTGGCAGAGGTAAAAGCAGAAGCAGGGAAGGGTGGGACTGACCCAGGGGTCTACCTGCTGGAGATTTCCTGACTGGGAAGGTGTGAGAGGCTGTTAGAAGAGCAGCCAGATATCCAGACAGCTGGAGAATTCGTGTAGCTGTTGACTGCAGCACACTGCAGGGAATACTGGAAAGTGAAGGGGTTTCTTCTGGTTGGCTGCTTCAACACTAACGTGCATGTGACCTTAGAAAACACTCTGGCTGTCTTTTTGTTTCTCATGTGAAATGGAGTCCATGTTCTGAGTAATCGCTTACGTCTTTACTAAGCTCAACGCTCTATGCCTGTGATCTGTGCTGCTTTGTGTTTCTACGTGCCCACTCCCTTTTCAGGTTATGGCTTAGAGCTATGGCTGAATGTTTTTTCCATTCTCTCCCAGAAAAAAATGTACTGCTGAGAGGGTGAGGATGAGGGGTGGGGAGGGTGAACCTTCCCAGTTATTTGAATTTGCCCCTCCCCAATTAGTTCTAGGCTTTCCTAATCTTAGGAAGACTAATATCCACACATTCCATTAGCTCTTCTGTATTCTTACACATTCTCTTTACAAGCTGTTTTCAGACCTGAATGCACAGTGGGTAATTCCAAGATATCAAGAAATGTGGCAACTATAAGAATATTATAGTTGTTTCTATTGTATTGACATTTCAATTAATAAAAGCAAATGGCACAATCTAACTAGGAAGTTCTTTTTTCTCTCTTACACTTAGCTGCACTCAAGGAATTGTTTAAAAATTTGAAGAAAAAAACTGTAGTATAAAAAGAAGGTAATAGTTCTCTTTTTTTTCTTGATTTTTTTAAGATACTGCATCAAACGATTCCCTATAATTAATAACTGCAAATAATTGCAACACTAGAGTATCTTCTATTCATCTTACTGAGTTGAGTATCACTGGATATTTGAGATTTTTACTAAATCATCATGTGATGGATTTTAAAAATATAAGCAAAAGTCACTAGTTAACATTGATACTATCAATATAATACCTTAGTTGTCAATTTTTGTCTTCAACAATAACCATGAATAAATCTGAACAAACACAGGCTCTGACTGGTCAACTGAGATGGGAAACTAGTTATCATACATGATAGGCCTTTCAGATTTGGGGTGCTAAGCCACTTCCCCTTTGTTTCTTTTGACCTTCAAATTATAGTCAGCCATTTATAGTGGACTATTACCATCAGAAAACAACTGATTTCTTCTATTCCCACATTTCTGAGTCTAAAGCTGTATCTGGCATTGCTGCCTAAAACCCATCGACAAGGTCATGGTTAGATGAAATAGCAAGGTTGGGAAAATATTCACTTCCAACACTCTCTTTCTTTTTGCTCTATGTTCTGAAATGCTTGTATCCCTTCCTTTGTGCATGTGACTGTGTCAATTTCCCAGCAGAGAAGAGAATTGGGCTAATACACAGGTAGTAATACTATGAAGAGATACACATCGGTTAATTGCTAGGAATACCTAAAGTAAAACCTTTAAATTTTCATTTCATTTGTAAGCATGAAACTGTGGCAGAGATGGCCAGGAGCTTCCTTTGGTCAATGATTTGCAAAGATGGCTGCAATGATCCTCCGAAATATTTCCATTTCCTTAAATTTAGATTTACTCTGTGACTTGCATTGACCAAAAGGGTGTGGCAGAAATGATAGTATGTGGCTTTGAAATGCAGACCTCAAGAAACCTTGTGGTTTTCTCTCTTGTCCTCTTGGAATCCTGCAATCATGGTGTGAAGAAGCCCAATTAGCCTCCTTCAGAAACAGAGGCCACTTGGAGACAGTGGCTCAGCCAACAACAAGGCCCAACTGCCAAGCATGGCAATGAGGCTGTCTTGGATGATCCAGGCTCATGTGCCTTCTGTTCCTCCCTTTTTGGACAAGTGTTTATTATGCTCAGTCTGTCACTGTCTCAGTAGGTATGTTGGCTGCATGGGTAGCAGATAATTTGGCTTTCTAGTTTGTACATCTTTGTATTAAGAGTGACCACACCTTAGGAGTTGTACTCAAGGAACCTCAGAGGCAGCCAGACTTGAGGCAGTTTAGCAAAATTGTGGACTTCAAGCCTGATGTTACCATGGTATGAGATTTTGGGAGGTCTTGAAAAAGGGTGAATATGTTTTGTACGTGGAAGAAATATGAAATATTGTGACTAGAGAAAAGAGCGCAATAGATCATTTCATGGCCAGAAGTTCTGCTCATCACCTTTTGCACACCCATTTCAGTCAAGATGGAGATTTTTCCTCCACTCCTTAAAATGTTGGCCACATGATTTGATTTGACCAGTCGGAGGCTGCAGAAGTGGCACTGTGAGAGTCCCAAGTCTAGATCTCAAGAGGTCTTGTGGTTTCTACTCTCACCTGGGTGGAACACTGACCTGAGACTAGCACAGGAAGAAGTTCAGTCTAGCCTACCAGTGGGTAAAAAGCCATGAGGAGCAGAGATGAGCTATAGCAGCTAACACTCCCTAGAAAAAATAGGTGGCAGCCAACTCCAAAAATGAAACGTGTGAGTGAAGTCACCTTAGACAAGAAATTTAATGAATAACTTAAAAATAGTCTAGATATGGATAATTGGATTTGTAACAAATCTAATTCCTAAGTAAAATGCACTGGAAAGAGAAGAGTGATAGAGCAATATTTTGTCTCACATACACCGTAGTAAGCAGCCTCTGAGAAGATCCTCAAGGATCCCTTCCTTCTTTTATTTATACCCTGTGTAATCCTCTCTCCTTGATTATGAGCTGGACTTATTGCATCCTGCTCAGAAATACAATATGGCAGAAGTGATGGGAAGTTACTTTTGATAAGAGGTTATAAAAAGACTGTGGCTCCTCCTGCTCTTTCCTCCCTCCCTCCCCCACACTTCCTCTGTCTCTCTTTTTTTCTCTCTGGGTCACTCATGTTGAGGGAAGTGAGCTGTCCTACATGGCACGATGAAAAATTGAGGTCCCAAGTCCAACTGAAGCTTGTTAATAACCACATGAGTGAGCTTGAAGGGGATCCTTCAGCCTCATTTGAGTCTTGAGATTACTGCATCATTGGGAACCTTGAAACAGAAGAACCTAGCTAAGCATCGATCTAGTTTCCTGACCCAAAGAAGCTGTGAGTTAATAATGTTGGCTGTTTTAAGCTGCTAAATTTTGGGATAATTTGTTATGCAGCACTAGATAACTAATACATACATATTGTAATTTATATATCCACTCATTCAGCAGATACTAAATCAAGCATTTGCTGTGAGCTACTGTAAACAGAATGATGGCTATTGCTCTTCTTCATAACCTGTCTTCAATTCCTAAAATGGACATTTTTGGCATGCAGAACATCTTACTAGAATTATGTTGGAAGGTAGGAAGATGGATTACCTCCTGGATACACAGTGGAGGGGGTTGATGATTACAAGAACTCACATTAATTCCTGTGTTTGATAACTCCATATGATGGCTAGTTCAATAAAGAGTAGCCTGTGTTATTATCTAGACCTTTGCGCTGAATGAATTTTAATGAAACTTTTGGAGCTATGCAGGAATGTGTTGACACGGAAAGGCAGACTAAATGTGGCTGGGGAAACACAACCCTCCATGCACACATCAACAATTATAATCTAGCAGGATAAGTAAGACAGATGCATAAATAACCATGAAATAAAATGTACTAGAGGAGGTTGTAGAAGAGAGGGATATTTTTGCCAGAGGATACAAAGGTCTTGAAAAGTTCGTAGAATTTTGAAAATGAAATATGAGGATTTAACAGCATTTCAGGAAGCAGAAATAATTGAACCTAAGGTACAGGTTTTTGTTGTTTGTTGGTCTTAACTTTACTATTAGTGGTATTGGGTGGCATGTCACTCTCAGTGCTAGGTAGGGATTGGTTGTGAAGCAGTGACCTTTGACTGCACATATGTGAGATCAGCTGTGAGTAGAGGTGACTTCGTTTCTTTTGTCACATTAATTAGATTTTTGGCATCAGTGGCTCCACTTGCAGTTGATTTTCATTAAAGATTATAATTTAATTTTTCAAACAAGATCTCTTTTTAAAACCATGTTATGCTATAGATCAAAATGAAAAGACATTGTGTATACAGAAGGTTCCCTGCAATTACAGACAGTAGGAATTGCCAAAGCTCTTAGACAAGATCATAGAATGATCAAAGCTAGGAGAAGTTAATATGATCTGTTCTTGAATTTTAAAAGCTTAAAGGAGCTGAACATCTGTTAATATCTTCTGGCTGACTTTTTTTTTTTTAATTTTTTGCGGTACGCGGGTCTCTCACTGTTGTGGCCTCTCCCGTTGTGGAGCACAGGCTCCGGACGCGCAGGCTCCGGACGTGCAGGCTCAGCGGCCATGGCTCACGGGCCCAGCCGCTCCGCGGCATGTGGGATCTTCCCGGACCGGGGCACGAACCCGTGTCCCCTGCATTGACAGGCGGACTCTCAACAACTGCACCAGCAGGGAAGCCCCCTGGCTGACTTTTAAGAGACCTTGTATAATTTCTAAAAGCAGATAATTCGATTGAGAACACAAAAAATCTGAAACTCTAATACAGTTTATGAACTAGAAGTGCCAACTATATATATATATATATATATATATCTTACTATTTTTTATATTTTTGAAATTATACTTTTAAGAATCCTAAAAACATGAAAACGGCTAGCATGCATTAATGGTAAAAAGTATTATTTTGAAGCGATGCATAATGACAAAACCCCAAATGATTCAACAAATATTAATATTTTGAATATGAAATATGATTAAACTCAAATTTTGTAATACAAAAGAAAACAGGTTATGTAATAATAGGCATAAATATTTGTTATTATGGTAAAAAAGTGGGTATTTAATATAAGATTTCTTCTTTATTCTAGAAAAATTGTTATTAAATAATTGATTCATTTTACAGTTGAAGACAATTAGTCTTGAATATGCATTTTGTACAATGAAGAAATATTAAAAACAAAATCACAGAAAACTTCCTAACCAAAATATAGGTGCCAAGAAATATTCCAAGAATATTGGTCTTTTGTCATATTATTTGCTTTGATATTCCAGAATTGTTTCACATTAATATATACACATATATTTTAAATAAATTGCCTTTCAGTATATACAATGTATTAGGTAGAGATACCTATTAGTAATCAAATCTAAGTACTTTTGATTTCTTTTATGGAATGCTATTATAAAGGCAAATTCTTAAAACGAATATAATTAGTTATGCTTGATTTATCTTTTGCAGTGGAGAATTTTATTAATCTTGATTTTGTAAGTGTATCAGGTGAATTCTTAAAACAAATTAATAGAATTCTAGCTTCCGGAAAATCTAAGAACACCCATTGTAAGAGTAGAAAGCATTTATAAGTAATGGTCAGCTAATGACCTAGGACTTAAGATTGAACTCAGCATCACTGAATTGAATACAATCATAATCTATCCTCCATTACCCACACCAGTGAAGAAGAGACAAAATATGGATAACCCCAAAACTTACACAGGTACAGTATAGTAGTATAGGATAGTAATGGCTATTTTTTTTCTTATTGTTTCGGAGTTCCATTCTATGTTATAGTTGGTGAAGTATTTGCATTAAGTATCTACCAAATACCAAGGTTTGATGGCAAATAGATAGTTTTCCTACACAGGCAGTGAGTACTTCCATTTGGAAGGAAAAATAAAAACTAGAAACAAAACAATAAAATTTGATTTAAGTAATACCTGGTATCCACTTGACATAGTAAGATATTGTTCTTGTAAGTGACATGAAAACTGTATTTCGAAGAATAAAATTATGTTTTAGATCTGTTAAGGCTTATTTAAGTGCAGTGTTTTACAGAACAATGCTTTTATTGGATTCGATTAGTCACAACTTCACTCATTTTCTTTTTTTTTTTAATCTTGGCCATTCTTAATGAAACGGAGAAATAAATTGTGAACTTTGAAGTGTATTTCCTCATATTTGAATAATCTCTCAGGGTGAAAAAAAATTATATGGCAAGGTAGATTTTCCTTCCAAATTTTTAGAAGGGTCTTCTAGAGAAGTCTATTTTCATTTCTGAAAGTAATAATTCTTCTTTTGGGAGACTGACTCTAACTTTTCACAGAACAATTAAATGGGACATTTTAAAAGGTCTTAGCCAATGTTTCTTCACGCCTTGCCTACACATCCCTCACAAGCAGAAGGGTCCATTAAAAATGCGGTTATAAACATTTTCACAAAACCAGTCTGGTTTTTTGATCATGTCCAGGGAAGCTACCATGGTCAGAGAGCCAGGGCCTGAATGAAGGACAGCAGGTTAAAGTGACATTATATAAGCTCCTCTAAAGTTACTATTTTTACTTAAAAGCCCTGAAAGTATCAGGCATCTATATGATATTATTCTTAGCACATGGAGGTAGCTTTATGGCAAGTACTTGAAAGAATTACATTCCCTTCATTTCTTCAGTACCTCTTTTAAACTCTTTTAAGTTCTTGCCTGCCTGACCTTCCCCACAAAGGAAAAGCCAGCCCAGGTTTTCTGGGAAATTAAGGTAAGGTCATACAAGACCATCTAAAGACTTGCTCAGACAAAGCTCTTTTCATAGCTGCCTACAAGCCGTAGTCCATTGGTAATGTACCCAGAATAGGACCACTCAAATACATATTGCTTAAAAAAAGGATTTTAGATGACCTTTACTACTTCCCTTAACAATAAATACTCTGAAGTTTTAGAGATTACTAATGCAGGTTTGTCAACTCTGAATGCTTTTTTCCCATATTCCGTTTTTCCCTTATATTTTCAGAATGTATGTAAATTCTCAAGTGCCATGTTAAAAAATTAGGGAAAATATTACTGAGCATCTCAGATTCTGTGGCACTAAGTTGTAATTATCAGACAACTTCCAGGAACATCTTTGGCAGTTAGTCTGCAAGAAAGGTCTGATAGTTCCCTTCTTTCCTAAAATATGAAGATCCTAGGACTTCAGACTCGCTAAATAAACTTCTTAGTGATTAGAACTATTATATATTATATTATATATTCTGCCCATCTGAATATCTCAGTGGAAAATAATTGTTTATAGTACATTTCTAGGGAATTCCCTGGTGGTACAGTTGTTAGGGCTCCGCGCTTCCACTGCAGGGGGCACAGTTCGATTCCTGGTCAGGAAACTAAGATCCTGCGTGTTGCACGGCATGGACAGAAAAAATATATACATATATATATATATACATTTCTATACACTAGCAAATTTTTCTTAAAATTAAAGTCTCAAAGATGAAGTTACTTGTTTGATCACATATTTTATCAAATCACTTTCTAGAAACTGTAGGATTCTAGAGGAATATTTCTGCCAAAACAGTTAAGTGTTTGTTAGCCCAACTAATACATTCTATTTAAGAACTCATTTCCTATTTTTCCGTATACAAGATGACAATCAAATGTGGAGGGCTGCCTACACCAAGAAGCTGTTTAATTTTAGACCTGGTGTTACATCTCTCTGTGCTTCTGTTTTCTCATCTATACAATGGGGATAATAATAGTATCCACCTAATAATGTTTGGGGGAGAATGAAATCAGTTCATTCATGTGTCTTCACTGAATGTCATCTCTTACCCTTTGCTTTCTCCAAATGTTTCTCATCGGTCCAGACAGACATTCAGACTTCTTTCAGATCCTTCTTCCTTTGAAGTTCACTTTTGATTCTCCCACTAAAAAAATATATTTAGAGCTTTCATTGATTGAAATTTAAATTATTTATGATTTGCTTAAGTTATTTTTCCATCCAAATATATTTACTTTTAAAGACACTTACATTAAAAACCCTGAGTTTATATTAAAAACTAGGTTTTAGACTTAGAGTTTGCTCCTTTAACTTACTAACTCTGTGGTCTTGGGCCAGTTAGTTAACTTAGTTTTTCCTCTGAGTCTGAAAATTTTAATCTGTTAAATGAAGACAATATTTACCTCATATAATCATGATAAAATTAAGTGGAACCTACTAAGTAAAGATCTATTTGTCAGGACACTTTCAGTTGGAAGAGAGAAAATCTAACTCCAAGTGGCTTAGGAAAAGAAAGGGATTTAGCAACTCACTTTCCTGAAAAGTCCAAGGAAGACCTGCCTTCAGGTACACCTGGACCCATCTGCTCAAATAATGTCCTCAGGGATTAGCTTCTGTCTGTTTTTTACTCTGCTTTCCTCTGAGTCCACTCCATTCTTGGGTGACCTCTCCTCTGAAGCTGTCACTCATCAGCAATAGGGAAGCATCCTTACAAATGCACGTTTAATGAGGCAGATGTCTTCTCCTAAAGATTCTAGTAGATTCTATACTACTCTATCTCACATGTAGATGTAGTTGGTTTCATATGTCCATCCCTGACCAAATGACTGTGGATGGTGGAGACCAAGTTACCTGGCTTCTATGTACATTCTGACGTGAGGTAAGTCTCACTTTGAATGAGAGAACCTCATTCAGTTTCCTCAATAGTTGGAACTATTGTAACTATTTTACATAGATACACATATATCATATATAGTGCAATATAGTGTATTATATATATGATACATATATTAACATATGGTATATATTGAATATATGTGGTATGTATTATATACAGTTTTTAACTCATTTTTTAAAAAGTAAGACGCCAGCTTTGTACACTGGTATTTGAGAGTAGTAACAGTGGATGGTTAAAGTGGAAGGAAAGTTTTACAGGCTAATTTTACATCTGGGACCACCGGTTTATTGGATCAAATACGAAACTCATATGAATGTGGTTAATACTGAGTATTGCATTTGGTAATGCATTTTCTTCATTTTATGCCCCCTTTAAAGTGTCTATCTGTGCATGTCACTTTCAAACTAGCATCGGGGGCATTTATAAACATTATAGTAGCACTGTACAAAGCTGGCAAATGAGTATTTTGAAATTTAACTACAGTACAGGTGGCCACAGATATAGAAGTGGTTGGAAAAAAAAAAAAAAGGAGGAGAGGAAGAAAGAAAGAAAAAGAAACAACAGGTCTGGTATCTTTTTTAGTGGCGCCAGGTAGAAAGAGGGGCCAGGCTGCTAATCAGTGACTGTTCACTGAGTTTCTCCTTTTGTCTAGTACCACAGAGGATGTCTCTAGGGCATACTGTGGAAACACCTTTCACATCTAAAGAAAGCCAGAAGGTTCTCATTAGAAATCATTCCTCAACTACCTAAGGAGAAAACAAAAAGCCTCGGCCTTTCCCCCAGAGGAACTTTGATGTGGCCCAAACAGCCAGCACCTCGTGGGGATTGCTAAGAATTCAACAGCCCAGGTGAGGATGAAGGGAACATTTTCTTATGAAAACATGGTTTAGACATAAATGTTTGCAAGGATTAGATCTGTGTGGCGATTGCTTTAAAGCCATTCTTCTTACTATTTATAATAACATTTCTGTTCTAACTCCTCTTTAAAAAAATATTCTTTGACTCTCTGAAATCTGACACTGAGAAATCGTTTTGTTGTTAGAAAGCAGAGCCTTTCTTTAGGGGGTTTTCTCTCTTGTTATCTATATTTCTCAGAAAGAAGAAAACTGCTAGCTGTTCCATTACAATCCAGAGTAGTCAGAGAAACTTCCCTTGACCCAACTGGCTTCCACCTGAGGCCTGGTAATGAGCAGGCCGCCATTATTTGTTCCAGTCTTAGCCTGAGATTATTTGGCGTCTCACAGGTCCCTGGCTGAAACCCCATCACACCCTCCCTGACTTCTTTCTCTTCTTTTGGTGGTATCTCTGCAGACCCCCTTTGATCCTCTGATGTGTTGACTCAGAGGGAAGGGGGAAAGCTAGAGGAAGGCGCTGAGCTCACGGGGAGGGAGCATGCCTGGCTTTGTGGCAGCAGGAGAGTGGTCCAGTCCAAACTTCAGTGAAAGCCGCTTTTGGGCCTGGTCAGAGATGACCCCTGATAGCTAGCAGGAAGTTCTCTACAACTAAAATTTTCTCAGGCTCTGGCTTTGGGGCCAAGTTGAGGCATTAACTTACCCCCCAAACAGATAAGCTTTTCATTATAGGGCTTCCTTGGAAAGCACGTTTGACAAGTTTGATATTTATACTAGGACCATGAAGTTTACTGGCAAGTTCAAAGGCATAATCCATTACTTCAAGCAGCTGCAAGTGAAAAGATGTTTAGCTGTATTTTCACATGAGTGATGGAAATGCTCAAGAAGGCATGGTTTTTTCAAAGAAAAGGCTGAGGTTAGGTAGGCAACACTTGGGTTATATCAACTACTATTATACTGTGCAAAACTGTAGAAAGGGAAATGTATGCTTTGATTCTTCCCCTATTTGGGGCTGTATTTCTCCCACTCTGCTGTATGTCTACCGACAAACTCAGAAACCTAGACCCATAAACATTTTATATATATAAACACACTCAAACTGTGCATACACATGCACACACACACAAAAGCAAAGATGTTCACCCCCAAAGAACAATTGTATTCTGCCTCTCCTTTTTCCTATAAAAATGTAGAAGAAAAGGATAAGACATGTCAATCATTTTAGATCCAAGCTATCAATCTTATATCTTTATTGGGATAATTTGCATTTTAAGTCTTAAAAGAGTCTGAAGAATCGACTTTTGTGTAGTTTATGATAGGGGTGATAAGGGAGACAGGACAAGTGATAGCAAAACAAGGGCTATGCAGTAGGATATAGCAAGTCTGACACTGGATGATCTTTGACTTTCAGACCTCAGTTTCCTTGCCTGCAAAATGAGGAGATTGGCATAATGTTCCCGAATTTTTCTAAACATATACCCTGAATGACAGAACAGAATGTTTAAGTGGCAGAGCTCCAAGAGGCCAATGCAAGCAAGATTTTTCTTTGGAATCTTATTTTTCTTGCAGAATCCAGCCAAATGTGTGACCTACCCTGTAATATTTGGGTGCTAATTAAAAAAATATATTTTTCCTTCACATGTTTCAGGCAAACTTGGTGTTACAGAAAACCATGCCATACTTAAACCCTGTGGATTCATAGAGCCTCCTGGCACACTACCAGTTAGTTCTGGAGATAGGCATAATCCAGTTTGAGAAGCAGTGGATTTTCTTGGATCTAGTATTCTCTGAAGGTCTCACAGGTCTGCAGTTTTAGGTGATGGGCAATGAAAGTAACACGTCGACAGTTTTCAGATAGCACTTTTGGGAAGGGGACACATTAGTACAGAGGTGAAGATTCTGAGGTCTTGGCCATCCCAAGACTCCACTTTGGGTTCAAGGGGACTCTGTTGTGGTTACTCAGAAGAGCTCCGAATCCAGAGATCCTTGTACAAAGGGTAATTCTATGGGCTCTTGGGACTTGTGACTTATTTTGGAGATGCACAGATACTGTGGTAGAGCAATTCCCTTGGAGACATGACCTCTTGCCTTAGGGAGCCCCAGACTACCTTGCACCTACAGTAGGTGTGGAACCACTCCAGAACTGGGTGTTCTTTGTCTAAAGCAGTTATCACGGACCCTGTTGCAGGGATTATCTGTGTATCTCCATGGGGCTGAGTTTCAGATGCAGTGAATCAGGCCTGGCCTCTGTCAAGGAGATGGACCTGGAGTTCATGCCAGTTTGTGAAGACAGACCCAGGGTTTTGCTTTGAGGGCAGGCACTTTCGCCAGGAAGTGAGGTGATTGATAGGCTGTGAAACACTCTTTGGGGCAACATTTAAGTCAATTCGTCACCCTGACTATTTTTGGGCCTTAAAAATGAACCGGTTTATTTTTCACGTGTTGTTGCAAGTTCAAGAGGCAGAAAACCTCAACCTAAAAATCTCCTTTTTTTTGAAAAGAGATCTTGCTGAACAACAGAAGCTTTGCTAATGTTCTGTTTACATCAGTACTTTATTTTTGAAAAAAGAAATCTTGTGTACCCTGTGGGACTTTCTCTCATGTGCCTGTTAACTCTGTTAGTCAGCCTCCCGTATCTTTGGAACTCCTGACGAGTCTGTCCAACTCTATACAGCACATAAAAATAAACTTTCAGAGATAGCCAGAAATGGTTCACCCAGTAATCAGTTCTATAGGGACATAGAAAAGTAGTAAATAAAAACCTTAAGTCAAGAGAAGCACGTGATTAAGCACGTTAGGTTTCAAACATACACGTTCTGGACATTGAGCAGGGAGGAATATTAAGGTGATGTATTTTCAAGATGTTGGGGCTTTTATTTAACTCTGTAAGATAAATCACAAAGTAGTAGGTAGAACTGAAAGTCTTCTGGTCCTTCGAATCTACATTACACGAGACCATCAAGCCTATGTTAATATCATAAATTGAGGCTGTAGGGGCATGGAGATAGTTTGGGGGGTGTTTAATATTTCATTAGTTTTATAAGGGACAAATATTCAAATAGTCTGTGGATTCAGGCAAAAAAAATGCTAGTGTGTGTTTATTAAAATGAAGATTCTTGGACCACACCTCTGACCAAGTGAATTTCTGGAAAGCCCAGGAATTGATATTTTTATTATATCTCCAGTTGATTTTATTAACCCTAAATTTTGCAAACCACTTCATTAGGAAATAAAAGTTTTCTGGATTTATGGACAATGATGATAATTGGCTGCTTTCTTCCAAAGAACATTAGTTAGATGTTTTCCCAGTTGGTTAATTCTTGATTAACCACAAGAATTGTGGTTAATCAAGAATTAACCACAAGATGGGTTTGGTAAGATAATAACAGGTTGGACGCAGACTGTATTGAACTGACTTTTGAATTATGACTTAACTATGTGATTTCCAAAGCAACCTTTGAAAAAAATTTTATCCTATGAATGAATGCTTGTGAAAATTGTAAAGTAATGCTTACAAGTTTAAGAAACAGGATTGTGCTTTGGGAATCTGTATCGTGGTTACATGTCAAATTAACCAGGTAATTGCTGTATCCTGAGTTCCTAAATAGAAAATTGCTCTTTGTACTTCAGATGGTTTAATGCTATGTTTAATTGACCTTCTTTAATTAGGTTGGCTTTGTGATTCTTTCATTAAAAATCCCAACATTGTGATTACTTCCTTTTACTCTTTTACAAGGAAAATTAACCTGGAGCTGGCTACAGATAGAGTTTGTTTAGAGTCAGCAAATAAAGAAATTAGAGAACCTTGTTTAGAATGAGTGTTTGTCAAACATGGTAAAGTGAAAGATCATTTTGGAAATGGAAAAGAAAATAACATTGCATGATAGAAAGTATTAGAGGCCCTAGTGTATTCCCAGCCTTGCGATTTATTTCTCTGTGGCAAGTCACATATCATTTCTGTGTGTCAATTTCTTACATATGTCATGAAAACGACCTTATCTATGACAAGGTTGACCTATCAGTATTCAGTAGCCAAGACCCCTTAGGAGGCTGCAGGAGACCAGCCAGCTCAGAAGCTAACTGCTGAGATAAATTATTTTAGATAGGCATGGTGATCTAGAAGTAGTATACTGATGGCTTATCAAGAATTGGTTTAAGGATGAGAGACCAATGCTGAGATGAAACACTAGGAATTGAAATACGATCAGAGTTTAGAGATACAGGAATGAGTAAGTTTTTTTCCTGCCATAGTCACTAGGCTATTTATACTTAAGCACTAAGACCTACATTCTCAGTGTAGATCTAGTCCTGTAGCCAGTCAAAGTCTAACTTGAGATGTATTAGGAGTTAATTCTCTATAGCTTTGTGTCATTGATTTGTAGCTTCCCCTATTAACCTCCATCTTTGGGCATGTGTCCATCAGCTTCAACTGTACTTTTGTACTATTCTCAATGCCAAGTAACCTTTGATTAGTGCTAGCTGTTACTAGCAATCCTAAGACCTGCATATGCACTGTGGATTCCAGACCCCAGATCAAGGCCCTGTTTCAGCCCAAATGGACCTCTGACAATCTCTGTAATTGCAAAAGGACTGTCTTTGGTGTCCAAAAATTCCTGTTGCCAGATCCCTGCCTACATGTCAGATCAAGCCTACCTGGTCAGATTGGGTCAAGTCATATCTTAGATCTTGGACAGAGAGATTAGGATCCTTGTGTCTTCTCCTCAGGGGCCATACCTACTATGAGGCCAGTTCTCTTAGCCCTGACCTTGCCACTCACCTCCTCATTGCCAGGCTGCTATGATGCTCCACCTAGTCTCACAGGGGAGCTTGTATTAACCGCGACACTCAGACCCCAAGACTGGGGAAGAGGCAGACTTCTATCAGGACCACAAGTTATTGGTTATTTTCTTTCCACGCAGATGGCATGTAACACCTGGATAATCTGGTTGCATTTACCCCTTTAAAGGCACTGGACCCCAAAGTCTGAATTTATTCTATTGACAGAGGAAGAGAATTAAAGAAATAGTTCATATATTTTAGAGCCAAAATATTAAAAAATTCTAAAAATAAATTCAACATTTACTGGGTGCTTACCACGTGTGAAGCACTGAGATACAAACATTATGTGTGCATTTAATCTTTAGCTGAAGGTGATACCATACCTGCCCTAATAAGATTCATTTCTAGCTGGGGCCATGGATACATTTATTTTGATAATGGATAATGTTTATGGATTATTGTGAGCCTCTTGGGAAAAAAGTCTCCTTGTTTCTGAAAATATTTTGTACTACATTTCACTTAAAAACTGATTAGCTCAGCGAAGGTTTATATTCACTAAAGCAAGCTATTCTACCTACAACTCCTCTACCTTCAGTTATTAGTAACAATCACTCTTCAAGATTCTTGAAATAGTGATAATGCTGAACAAGTACATGACTAGCTTTTAATTCATTTATTAAACCCACATTTCATGGGCACCTATAGTAGTTTTCTCCTATGGCAGGTGTCATGGAAAAACTGAAATGACAAAATACTCAAAGGATTTATAATCCAATTGTGAAGATCAAGCATAAAAGTAACCTTAGTATTAAGGAAGAATGAAATGAGCACTGCAACAAGTTATGAGTTAATAAAAGTATGAGTTAATTGTAATGAGGCTTCAAAAGTGGAGATAATTATGGGGTATTATTGAGGAACTTCTGACCTCATTGAAACTGTTTTCCCGCAATGTTTGGGATAATGGCAATGTCAGGTCTTAGCAGTTTTCCCATGGAAATATTGGACATCACTTAGAATCTGGAAACATGCCCTAAGTTGGATGATGCAGAGCCACTGTAGAAGGAGCTTCTCTATGCTATGGATTTACTCCTTCCAGTGCAAACCACCAAGGATTTTATCCCAGGGATGTATGAAAGCCCACAGTTAAAAGAATCAGGTTCTTCACCAAATAAAAACACTAATTTTTCTCTTTCTCTCTCATAGGAAAGTTTAGATTCTTGAATACATTTTGCCCTGAGGAGTATGGCCATGTCACTATAACCAACGTGAGGAAGAAAAGCTAAGCTGTAGTTTAGATTTCCAGAACCAAAGTGCCTCCACATCATTCACTGGCATATTTACAGGGGTCTCCCTAGAGTCTGTTGAAAAATGTGAATAATGGTTGTTTCCCAGGCTATTAGTGTTAACTATTCCCTCTCAGGAACTGATCACAAGCTCAAGTTAAATATGCAAAGAGCAAAAGCGAGACTGTCCCTTCTTCACTGCCACAGAAGATGTACTATTATGTCCTTTCAGACATGGAGAAGGAAATGAAATGGAGGATGGTTCTGATAAACCAGTTCTGCAAGAGTTATCAGAGTGCTATCTACTAAAGAGTTACCAGAGGAGAGAAAATGTCTTGATTTTGACAAGTGAGGAAATGATCAGAGATGAGCTGTCAGGATCCACTTTCAATTTACGCCTTCACTCTGGCCTTGTTCCCTGATTTACAACAAGCTATCTCATCTTGGTAAAAGAGCATTGGTACAGTCAACAAAAGTAGCTCTGTTTCCTGGAACCAGCCCCTTGCTAGCGTAAGTTCATAGCATGGCTTGCTAGCTAGAGGCCCTTAAGAAGCAGTGAGCTCTGAACCTTAGGTGGAGGTCATTTTTTTTATGTCTCTTCAAGGATTCTGTTCAACAAAATAAAATGTAGAATTAAAATGTGCTGCTTATCTGTCTAGACTGTTTACCTTCATCAGTGGTAAAACAGAATTATTAGCAAGCATGTAAGTTTTCACTAAGAGGCAGAAGAGTAACTCAAACATACAGAAGGATTACATGAAATGGATTTAAAGCCACAGGAAATTTATTTTTTTAAGTTAAATTCATCACAGTATAGCCTAGTATTTTTATCCTGCTATTTTGGACATTTACACCAAAATGAGTAAAAACAAATTTATAGTGTATATCTGAAGTGCATACCAACTATGTCAGATGAATTCATTTCCAAAGAAATCATGAACATATATATGTGGAGGGAATATACAAAATGCATCATTTCCCCACAAACACAACCCATAAATTGATCAATTCAAGTCTAAATTACCAATGAAAAGTGTCTGCTGATTTCTGCTAGAGTTTCCAGTTAAGTGAGTGAAATTTGGGGGAGTGTTTTATGTTATAGAACTCCATCTATTTTTTTTTTAAATAACTCTTCAGGCAAAGAGCAATTTTTGCATATGTGCACTGGATGGGCAGGATCCTTGGCCTACTGCTGGTCTTTTTGACTGAATCAGTCACCACTAGGAAATTCACCTTCACATCTGAAGGACAACCATGAACACTCTCGTCACCGGACTCTTGTGCTCTGCTCTACTCCCAGCCCTAGGATAAAATGCACACATCGTGGAGGGGCAGACACACAGTACAACCTGTGCCAGAGCCACTGTGCTGTGGGGCAGCTGGGAAAGATGTGAAGATGTGGGGATCACAGTAGTCTTGCTTTAAGAAACATGTGTCTGTGTGTGCATATGCTTGGGGTACTCCAGCCTCAAGGTGTTTGCACTTGCTCTTTGTGCTCAGTGTTTCTCAACAAGGATGCTCTGACATTTTTGTTGGACCCATCTTCATTGTCCGTGGCTGTCCTGTGCATGGCAGAACATGGAGCTTCCTTGGTTCCATCAACTAATTACCCACAGTAGTGCCTCCTCTTCTAGTCGCCCGCCATACGATCACTGTGACAACCAACACACTCCCACACAATTGCAAATGGTGCCCTGGGTGGAGGAATACCAATGTAGGTTGAGAACCCTGTAGTTTATGGTGTTCTCAATCCAGCTTTTCATATAAGTCCTCCTCACCACCTTCAGGTCTTTGCTCAGATGATACCCTTCCTGTGAAGCTGCCCATGAACAGTGGGTCTCAAGTGGGCAATCTGCCTCTCTACACTCTGCTTCCCTTTCCCTGAAATTAATTTTCCTCCAGAGCACTCATCACCATCTGGGATGTAATTTTCACTTGTTTAAATATTTATTAAGCTCCCACCATAATAGGCACTTAATAAATATTTGTCAAATAAAAAGAGCTAAATAGAGTGGGATAAATTGTTCTTCCTTTGCCTCCTGAACTTTAATGTAAATCAAACTAGGATAACAGAAGAGGACATATGCTATTCCGAAAGATCCCACAGGCTTATTAACATGTGCAGTGTCACACATTGATCATCCTGAACAGGTCCACACCCTGAGGCAGACCACTGAAGGCTTCTTTCCTTCCCTTCTGCTTCATCCCAGAGGCCTCAACACCCTGCTGGGTTCTAAGATGAAAATAAATGACTGACAAGTGTAGGAAACAGATGGTGCACCCAAAGTACATCTATGCAAGGATACTTTCATTAAGACATTATTACGAGGCAGGGGAGGGAGGGGTTACTGGGACTCTAAAGACGAGAGTCATACGGAGCAGGCTGGTGTGAGGAAGCCTTGAACTTTGACTGAGGATGAGCCAGCCAGAGGTGACTATTTAAGGAAGGAGCTGGGGGATAAATATCCTGACCTCATTATCCTCCCTTCCTCTGTCTCCTGCTTGGGCTCCACATTGACTGTAGTAAAGGCAATGCTAGAGGGCCAGGGTGCTCACTGATGCATTGCACACAAAAAGAAGGGTAGAAGGGGTAGAGAAATAAGCCCTATCTCTAGTGAGAGAAACTGGGGAAAGAAAAACAGTGAAATGAACACAGAAGTTTCTACGAAACCTCCAGCCACCCTTATGGACTCTGTAAAGGGCTGGAATATCCAGGTGGAATCCCAAATAAAATATTATGTTATAGAAACTTGCAGACTGATATGGGCTTACCAGTTCCCAGTAAGTTCATTTTCAGATGGATTGCACCATGCACTCTCTTTCAAGTTCAGGGTATAGTGCTATTCACCATTAAGAATGAACCAAAGAAAATCTGCTTTTGATTTCATAAGAGTCAAGTCAATGTCACATACTCCAAAATCCCTTACAGGAAAAAATATAATTTGGCCTATTAAATGGCAAGCACGATGGTCCATCCTATAGAGTAGCCACCTACATGGTATTTACAGAGGTTGTCGAATAGGGAATCCCCTGCAGCTCACATTAATATTATGTATATACATATATTTGTATATGATATATACACACATGCACACATGCATATATACATATACATGTATATATACATATATCAGGAGAACATTTACTTATCCTATAGCTCTGAGTAGACAAGAAACTTCAGCTCTGTGTGTGCATGTGTGTGTGTGTGTGTGTGTGTGTGTGTGTGTGTGTTGTTGGGAGAAGGGTGGTGGGTTGAAAAAAGACTAAAGTGGGCTGCTTTGCTGATTGTCAGAGAAATTAGAGTAGAACAGATATGTCCACCAAGAAACTAGCTAACATTAGGTTATCAAACAGTTTAAAGCACACAGACTGTTGAGTCCTCTGCAGTGGCACATGGCAGACTGTGCCCCAGTTGGACTTCGGCAAAGTGAACTCTAATTCCTCTGCTAAGCAGCTCCCAAATGCCTTGCGGACCACCTGGGTCCCAGCAGATGACTGGGTGAGGCCATCATTCTCTATAGCAGAGCAGACAGCTTTCACTGGCAGCAAGCCCCTAAGGACAGAACAGAGAGACCTCTTCAGCGGCCAGTGCTCAATTCCTATAATCACCTATGATTGGGTGTTCTGCCATGTCTTTAGTATTAATAAAAAAAAATTATAAAGGAATTTATTGATGAGATTCCTTGAGGACAATGAGAGGCCAATTATATAGTAATACTTCAGTAAAGAAAAGAGAATAGATGGAGAGATTTCTCCCAGAGAGACCCACAGCAGGTCTTTCCCTTTGCCCATTGCTCCATTGTTGTGTCCCAAACAGTTGCAGGAACACAGTTAGGACTCAGCAAAGATTTCCTGGCCTGTATGTAACTAAGAAGCAGCAGATCCATTTGCTGTCAAGGGACCTCTGCAGGTCTGAACAAGGAGGATGCCAGTAGTCACTATGATCCCTGGAGGACAACATGCATGCCCCTGTTTCCTGAATATCACATAAATATTCCATTTTCTAGTCTGAGCCAACCAGGAGTCAAGGGAATGGGCACAGGAGTAGGAATGTCTACGACTGACTAGCCAACTTCCCTGTAAGGATGGAGACTTATAATATTTCATTTTATTAAAAAAGAGAAATGGACAATTCTTGTATGCCTTTTTTTTCATGGATTTGAGGCTCATGCTGGCTAAACATGGATCTTTTGAAAATAACTGCTATATTTGTAAACAAAACCACGTAAACTGTATTACTATCTTCCATTTGATTTTCACTTTCCCTCATCTCTTTAACTTAAAGGTCTGATGACAGTTAATACACAGAGGTAAGACGTAATACTAACTTATTGGTCATTCCTCCAACCCTATGGATGAAGAACCATTTGTGGGAGAACCCAGAGGGACCACGGGAAATGGAGCAGGGAGATGAATGTATCAGATAGGAATTAATAGCATAAAGATACTTATAGGACTTCCTAGAATAAAAATTCCAGAGAACAACCAAACACGAGAGAGAGTCGCAATTATGTAATATTTCTTTTAAGCTACTTTCTAATTTTTTTTTGACCACCCTGACTTCCTGAGGGCCCTGCCTGGGCCTTAGAAATAAATACACTCTGAATATACCTTGAGAGAAAACCTCCAGGCCTGTTCCATCTCTGCAAAAGCTGGGTTTGCTGCCTCACATGCTGGTGCTGTAGTTTTCATATGTGAAATCTACATCTCAACCAGCCTTGATCTCCTTCAGTTATAAAGGACGTGCCCCACCTGGCTCTAGGTCAGACCATGGCTTCCTCTAACCCCTGAAGCTGCCATGCCTGGATTCTGCACCTTTCACCTCCCTCACCCACCTCCTCGAGCTTGCCTTTCCGATCCTTCACAGCCCTGCCGAGCTGACGAGCCCCAGGTGCACCCATATCCTTCCTCTACCTCCTCCCACCCTCAGCCATTGATCCCTGACATTTAAAAAGTTCATGGATCATTCTGGTGAGAAGGCTGAACTTCGGAGGTATGTCCCAGATGAAGGAATAGAAAAATTTAAAAAGGGACAGGAGAAAACGCTAACTGAAACCTAGATAAAACAGTATCTCAAGGGGATTCCCAATTAAGAAAAATTGAAATACATACATTGATACAAAATATATTCTCTCCTACTTTATCCTCTTGAAAACTTCAGACTGGGATGTATTTGTCTTTTTGTGTTTTGCTTTTTTCATTTTCTCTGTCATTTTTTCCTTGAGGCGATACTTTCCTCCACCTCCTTCTTGATATGAGAAGTTTCACTTCAGCTTTATTTAAATATTTTAAGGTAACTTGAGTGTATTTTCCTGTAATTAATTCAGGTTACTTCCTCTTTTGGAATCTATGTTCCTGGCCATGTACTGCCTATGTTATAAGCATCCTGAACAAGCATACCAAGGAGCCCATTTCATTAATTGCATAGATTAAGAAGAGTTTCATTTATTCTGTCAGAAGCTAAGGCCAGTCATTAACTTATCAAGATAATTAAATATACTCCTGGGGGAAGAGTCCAAACATTATTTTTAATTCTGGTGGCAAGAATTGATAAAATGTCTATCATCCATGATGGCAACATCTTTTTGATTTATGTATTTTACAGGGTGAAAATAAAAATGGCAAATAGTAACATATGTTCTGAAATAGTCCACAAGAGAATGTAGTAACATTCAGAACTCTTCTGGAAAGGTACGGGAAATGTCACCAGTCAATCATAAGCCTCTAGAGATGGTTCCTATTGCACTACACTATGTTTCTGGTTACTTTCATGGCTATATAAACAGAGGCTATCACAATGGAATCAGATGTATCTTCTCTATTGTTCACAATGTGAAAGTGGAATATATTGACCCAAACAGAACCACACTTTTTTTGTTTGTGTGTTTAATCACTAACTTTATAGTCATTACTAAACTGTAACTATTTAATCTGAAGAATTCTCTCAATATAACAATACACTATTTTGACTCACAGCAGTACCTGTGTCCACAATAGTGATTAATTCATCACTTCTAGATGTTGTGGATTAGGCATGATTCTTCCTAAGAAAAAATTTTGAGTGAGTAGAATAGAATACTTGACTTTTTGCCAAGATGTGCTTGGACTTCTCTAGAATCCTTTCTTCTTTTTAAAGTTCAAGAGAAAACCATGTGGATGACATGGAACTTATGCCAAATTCTGATTCTTATCCAAGATTAACATATTTTGAGTTCCATTCAGCAAAGTGATTTCTCCTTGAGATTTCACCTAAAAAGAAAAAAATTGTATTACACAATGAGGTAAATTAATGCCCTACAAATGTAATGTGCCTCTGTGATATACAGAGTATTTTAGTTTTTATACACTTAGCAAAGCATTTATCCTATTATCACATAATCACTTCCAGCCTAAATAAAGAATTTGGAGCTTAATGCACAATGAATTCTATCTTTTAGTAGCTTTATTGCTATATCAGTTATTAATTTAAATTTGTGTCATTTTTAGTTAACAAGAAAGATAGCTTGAAGATTTGTTTGTATTAGATTATGTTGAATATCCTGTACGTTGGGGTATTTAACATTGCAGGAATAAGCTATCATATTATTATTGCAATCTAGACATTCTTAGAGTGCATTTAATCCTCCAGCATCCAAAAGTGCTTTTAAAAAACATAAATATAGGGGACTCGTTTAACTTTCAAGGGGTAAAGCAGTCTGGGAGATAGGTGTCTGAGTCACAGGAGTGGTGAGGCTCTCGGTAGTTAGTAATCCAATAGCTTATGTTATGCTTTAGTCCGTGACACCTCCACAAGTATGGGCAAGATTAATTAGATTACACTTAGCAAGAACTTAGAGTTCCATGATAAAGACCCAAAGACATACCAAGTAGGCTGAATCCTTCTTGTTTTTGTAAACCTACTTCCTGAAATGGATTTCAGAATCCCTTTGCCCTTAGCTTTGTTTTCCCTTGAGCCTGTGTCTTCATGATAATAGTAATATCCACCATTCCCAATCACCTACAACATGGCACCTGTTCTACAGACATCTCCTTATGAGATCTTCATGTACCTCTGGATCTCCCCAGACAGAATGTTTAATTACATTTTATAGATGAAGTGAGTGAGGATCCCAAAGATTTCAGTATTTGCCCAGTTTATAATTTCAAAATAGTTTCCTATTTCTGGAGGGAGTGGGAGGCAACGTGCAGTGCTCAGAGAAGCAGAACTTTAACACTGAGTATGTGGCAAGTTATCTTGACACACTATTTTCATCTTGATAGTTTACATGATTTCTTTTCCACTCTATTCCCAACCAGGAAAGATAACTCCAGGCCAAAAATGGAGAGCTGATTTGTGCCAGTTGAGGTGTATGCTCTGGATTGAGGCCCATGCATATAAGTAGTCTTCAATGAGATGAGCACAGATGTTGAGGGGACGCATTGAGAAATATTGATATTTATAACAACTTGACAGTAATTTTATGTCTCTTGACTCATATAATAAAGCAAATGGGCTTGACTTTTTAAAATTTAACTTTTATTTCATTTTTGTGTATAAAAGTATCAAACCATGACAAAGCAGGGGGCTGAGGGAATGATGCTTCATTACAGATAGTTTGAGAAGCCCTGGACTAGATACTGGGTGTGCAAAGAATGTGTGAACATTTAGTGAGCCCCAGCTAATGGGACCCTGCCTCCACTATTTTGGGGTACAGAACATCATAGATGCAACAGACCCCTTGAAAGAGGCAGCTGCAAGGTGAATTGAGATAATGGAAACCCTAGACCAGCTGGCAGAAGTTGCTATGCCCCCATGAGTCATGAAAGCCACAGAATGTAAGTCCCCAAGAGAGGCAGAGACATAGCTGAATGAGAGAGACACTGGCCACAAAATGGTTAGTTGGAAAAGAATGAGGGTCATTCTAGCAGCCACCTAGATGGAACCCCAGAATATGACTGACTAGCCAGTGACCAACTGGAAAGATGACTTGAAGTCCAAATTGTGGCTTCCCCTCTCCCATGCTTTTTTTTATGTACAATACCTAGGGAAAGAATCTTGGCACAAAAAATCTGAGTTTATAGTTTTGCTACCAAAATTTAATGGGAATTCCCCTTGTCTGTTCCACAAGTCTTCCACCCCATAGTTAGGCTGTGATAGGAAAACTTTGGGGTGTTAGGGAGTTAGAAATAGCCAATCCTGGCAGGGCTCCTGTTAAGAGTTTGCAATCAATCTTCTGAAATCAGTCCTAGTTTGGGGAATCCAGAGTATTTTGGAAGTGCTAAAATAAACTTGGGCTGGCTTTTCAGGTGGAAATTTTCTCTGGGTCCTCTAGGCCATAATCTCCCTCTTTTCTGTCTGTTCTGTCCTTCCTAAGAGCCCAGCAGTAGTCAAATTGTGGTGGAAGACAATTCGGGGAGGGGTATAGAATGACAGGACTTCTGAGTAAATCCTGGGAATTTGTGTAAGCAACATAAGCAGAGATGCACCCAGCAAGGTCTCTTTCTAGAATTGAGGAAAAATTCACAAAAACGTCACAGGAGAGTCTGATACATGCTGCACACCATCCCCCATCCCCACAGCGAACCTCTATAGCCAACTTATAAAATGCTGTCTCTAATACACAAGCTTTTGGGTAAACAAAATTACATCCACTTTGAAAATATGTTTTAGACAGTTTATAGCCAATAATTCCTTTGTAATAAATGTTTCCCTTGAGCCACAGAGAAATGCTTCTTGCCTTTAGCAGCTGGGCTACTTTTTATTCCCTCGTGATGCTTGCTGTCCTTAAGGGCACTCAGAGTTTTTAATTTACAAAAAATAAAGCAATCTCTCCATATGAGGTCAGAATAGAAACTAACATACATTGGTCCTTGGATTAATAAAGTGTTTTTAGAGGAAAGTTTCTTGATAAATAGTATCTTAGGAGAAAATGTAGAAATGATTAGAGGTAAATAGGGCTGAGTGGGCGTATTAGTTCTCCTCAGAAACAGAACCAATAGGATATATATATATATATATATATGAGAGAGAGAGATTGATTGATTTTAAGGAATTGACTTAAATTGACTGTGGGGCTCACAAGCCCAAAATCTGCAGGAGAGTCTGGAAATTCAGCAAACATTAAAGTTGCAGTCTTGAGTCCGAAGGCTGGAAACTCAGGTAAAATTTCTCTGAGGCAAACTGGAGGCAGAATTCCGGCGGGGGACCTCTGTATTTTAAGACCTTTAACTGATTAGATGAGGCCCACCCACATTATGGAGAGTAATCTACGTTCCTTAAAGTCAACTGATTTAAACCTTAATCACATTTAGAGAATAACTTCACAGCAATATCTAGACTAGTGTTTGACTAAATAACTGGCTACCATAGACTATCGAGTTGACACATAAAACTAACCATCACAGTGGATATATTATTCAATGTCAAAGAATAAATTTTCATTAAGTGTAAGCAAAATATAAATTCAAGCTAAAAGTTATATTTTAAAACCTGCAGCAGTGTAGGGATGACAAAATCTCTAAAATATCCTAAGTGCATATTCTTAAAGTTGAATCATATCTGAATGTAAAGGAGGATTAACTTAATTTTAATGTTTTACCTCTCCCCTTCAACAACACGTGTGAATCTAAAGTTCCCCACTTTGCCTGGTTTAACACAATAGGCCGAGAGAAGGCATGATCTGCAGCATTTGTAAAGCTAACAGAAAAACACTGCAGGGGAAGGTCTCAAAGCCACAGAGTAAGGTAAATACTAGGTTGTAATCTAATTAGCAAATGATAATAGAAGCCAATGGAAAACAGGCCACATGCCCAAGAGCTACAGTTCCCTTGGGAAATACATGATTGATCACTTGGAGACAGGAAACAGATAGGGGAAAGCAAGGGAAAGCGTGTTCTTGCCTTTGACCTGAAACATAGATCACAGCTTCCACTCCAAGTGAAAGCATTTGTAAAAAACCAAATGCTTTACATTCCAGCAGTCTGTCATTTACAGGAAGACAGGTGAAGTCCTCCAGCAGAACACCAGTGACTCACGCTATAAAATTCCTGACTTACCTAAGAAATATTGCTAGATGCAGAATTGCATTAGTAAAGGGGTATTTTTCTCAATTTGAAAACAAAAGGAGTAGTTTCTTAGGCCCCTACTCCTCTCACTGCCATCTGCTGCTCATACAGAGACACATAAAACCCAAACTGTTACGAAGTCCAAGCTTGTACTGCTCATTGCACAGCAGGCTGGTAAATTGAGAGGCAAGTTGCTGGGGCAAGGAATAGTGACTTTATTCAGAAAGCCAGCAGACCGAGAAGGTGGTGGACTAGTGTCCCAAAGAACCATCTTCCCCGGGTTAGAATTCAGGTTCCTTTTATACAAAAAGGGGAAGGGGTATGGTTGGTTGTTACAAACTTCTTGGTGTCAGAATCCTTTGTTCTTGCAGCTGTTCTTGTAGGTCAGGTCATGATGTTCTTGTAAACCTCCAACAAGACAAATTCTCTGTTCTGCAACTTTTTATCTCTATGTGAATGGAAAAGTGGTATACCTTTAAAGGTTAGAGCCTTGAGAACCTGGCCATCCTGTATATTTCAGTCTATAGTCAACATTTTTAACTTGTAGCCAGAGCAACAGAATACAAAGGTTAAACTGAAAGAAACAGATCCAATATGGAATCAGATTTGTTCTTCCCTATTACAAAATGTTAACAGTAGCCATGGTTACCCATCTTCCTGGTCACTTTTCAGCAGCTTCTTCTTAGAGGAAGTCACCATTACAATGTTAGTGCTCTTCCAGAGTCTCTACATCTCTGCCTCCAGACGGGGTGTTCTGCTCCAAGACAGGACTTCAGCTGAAGAACTCAGCTCCATTTCACAAAGGAGAAAAGAGAGAGAATTTTGTCATACTGAACAATGTGAACAATATTGTAGTACAACTTAAGGGAATTTAACTGTTAGATTGTGTAATGGAGCTGTTGGACAGTCCTCTGAGTATATCATTCTCAGGCCACAGTTTAGTTAAGGATGAACCCACAAGTATCATCCAGAAGTGTCTATGAGCGAATGAGCTGGGAGAATTAGGAGGGGCAAAAAACAGATCCTGAAGGACAGAATTGAGGGCACACAAATGTTTAGAAAATAGATGAAAGAAACCAAATAGTAGGAAAGGAAAAAAGAAGACTACTTCTCCTTTGCTCAGACCACATGGATGTTTGCAACAGAACAATGGGAGTGAGATCTAAACTCACTTTAGAAGTACAAGGGGATATAGGCAAGACGGACATTGGAGAGTACTTCTATACCAACACAAGGGCTGGTTTGTTTGCTCTGGTCAGAAAAGTAAAATTAAAAGTTATACACACATGATTTAATCAAGGAAAAACTAACTCCTCAAAGTAGCCACTTCTAGAATATTACTCCTCTCCTTTAAAATTTCCCTTCAATTACTTTCCATTACCTTTAGTTAAAAATTCTCATAAATAAATATTGACTACACCTAGTCACAATAATTTGGAACTAAGTAAAATCTTTCAATTATCTTTGAAAATGGGGGAAAGTCATATATAACGAGAGCCATAAAAATACACTTTTTGTTCCACTGATTCTACATCCACAATTCTGTCCTAGGAAAAGAAATCAGTTAAAAATATATACACTTTGAGGTTCCTTCATGTTCTCTGTCAAATATGTGCAATTCATACTCTTGGAACTAGTCAAAATATCCCCAATTACGAAAATGTTCAAATAAATTATATTGTCATTAGGTAGACTACTATACAGCTGTTAAAACAGTATTTATTAAGAGTTTTTAATTAAATGGGAAATGCTCATAATAAAAGACTGAAGAAAGTAAAGCGACATAGAAAAAAATACACATTATGATTTTAAAGCTTAAAAGATAGTGAAGGAAAAGAGCTGGGTAGAAGTATTACAAATGTTAACAGTGGGTACATTTGGGCAACTTTATTAGGATTAGTATGATATTGTGAGTCATTATTTTGATTAGAATTTTCTATATTTTTCCAAATATTATATTTAAGAAGAGCAACGTCAACAAACTAGGAAAAGAAGATAGAGAAAAAGAGGTAAAGATGGTAACGAGAATACAGCTTTTTGCAGGTAGGAAGAGGGAGGTCGTTATATCCAGATAGGTAACAACTCCCAAATTTCAGAGATTGCTGGATTGCAAACAGCTCATATGTGGTCGAGATTGAATCAGATACTAGAAATGTCAAGGTTACAGTATAGCCAGCATCTAATACCTCCATGACTTCACACTTTTATTTTCTGATGTCTAAGGTCAAATATCAATGAGGAGCCTCTCAAAGAAGAGTAGCTTAGAAAGAGGAACAACAGAAAAACAAATCAAAGAATGAAGAGTACAAAATACGAATGAGTGCGCACAGTTATTTAAAACTTGCTGTGTTCCTTCCTCTAACTTAAAGATCTGTTGAGAAAGCTGTGGGGTCTTGATCAAGTTGTCCTTTGGAAAGCATTAGCTTTACCTACATCTGGGGGCAGTATTTTCTCTCTCCATGCGTAGGGGATATGCCACAGTATGGTCTCCAAGGAGAACTCCACTGCTAAATGTTGAAGAAGAGCAGAACTGGGGAGTAGGCAGGACTGGAACCAAGGAATATACTAACTTCTTCCTCAGGAGTCTCATAGAGTAAAATTATGTGTGTATCAATAAAACAAATATTAAGAGCACAGCATTGGTTGTTAATCAATATTTCTCTTTCCCTTTCTCTCTCTTTCTACTCTACATGTGTAGTTATGTATAGAAATGTCATTAAATTTGTGGGTGGCATAAACTGTTCCCATTATTATATGTGTAAGCTTTGTAAGTAAACCATGTTCTTTCTCTTATCACATATTCATAATGATCTCCTCCCCTAAATTTAGGAGCAATTGTGTGTTTGTTGGTAATATGTTTAATATTATAAACAAAATATTTCCGTTTTGAAAAGCAGAAATGTTGAAATCGATTTGTGTTTGAAATGTAAAAATGTAGTATAAAGATAAAAAGTAAAGATAAAATAGAATTTTGAATGAAGTAGAATTATCAGAGTCTTAGCAAATCATATAATTTGGATCTGTGCTGTGCTGCACTCACTTGAGTAAACTCCCCTAAAAAGCCATAATCATACTTTTACTAACTTGAGAGAAAACTATTTGGTAGTCCTCTCATACAGAATGAGGTATCAGTTCTTTGTGAAGGTAAGAACTTGATCAATAATCTTTAACATGCTGAAGATAACTAAATTCAACACAGGAGTCTTGCTAAATTGGGAGAGGAGAGGGCTGCAGAAAATGTTGTAGGTCATGATGAATGATCCGGGTACCACAGCCTTTAAATGGACACGTTTTCATCCCTCATTTAAAAAAACGTATCTGCTTCTATATAGTGTTATATAGTTATATAGACCTGGCTGCAAATCAGAGTCATCCAAGGAGTTTTTGATTTTTAATATGGGTTCTGGAGGTCCCATCCTTGCAATTCTGTTGTAGTAGGACCAGTGGACTAAGGTAGGGCCTGGAAATCAGTAGTTTTAAAATTCTGATGAAGGTTGTACAAGGGCTACTATTTGAGAAACAAGCAGAGAGTGAAGGTAGAAGAGGGGCAAGTATTGGGGTCGCTTAGAAAAGTATTGTCCAACTACAAACTCCTACTTAACCTTCTCATTCTTTTCTCTCTCCTTTTCTCCTCACCCTCTCCTCCTTCTCAGGAAGGAGAGGCCACTAGATCACCAAGACAGGAAGGCAGACAAGTCCAAGTCCCCATAACAAGAGGAGTTGGAAGCAGGGGGAAAGAGTTTCTGGGAAAAGTCAGAGTCAGTGAAGGAGATGCATAAACAGAATTTGAATGAGAACCAATTGATGTTCCATCATCAAAACTAAGAAAGAAAACCTATTAAACTTGTGTGTGTGTGTGTTTAGTGTGTGTGTGTGTGTGTGTGTGTGTGTGTGTGTGTGTGTGTGTGTGTGTGTGTGTTGAGGGGGTGAAGCTGGTGAGACTGGCGAAGTCCACAGTGTCAAATGTATAGTAAGGATGGGGAAATGAAGATAGGAAAATAACTTGGCCTCTAGCAGACAAAGGTGATTCTTCAGAAATCTGGCATGGGTCAAAGAAAAACAACCAGTAAATTGTGAGGGCATTGAGGCAACTAGCATACATACATGTATTATCTATTTACTCATTTATTTATTTCATTCATTTGACAAATATTTATTGAGCATTCTTTTAGATGCTGGGAATACCAATAAACCACAGACATTGTCTCTATCCTCATGGATCTTATAAAAGTCCTTGTTTGAAAAGGCTTTTTTTTTTCTGATTCTGGTAGATGCAGTAAGCTATATAGTTCATTAATTTTTTTTCCAGTTTTATGGATATATAACTGATATATAACATTGTATAAGTTTAAGGTGTACATCTGATTTGATATAAATATATATTGCAAAATGATTACCACAATAAGTTTAGTCAATCTCCATCACCTCACATAGTTAGAATTTTTTTTTTCTTGTGATGAGAATCTTTAAGATCTACTCTCTTAGGAACTTTAAAATATACAGTATTGTTAAATATAGTCATTACGCTGGACTTTACATCCCCAAGAACTTATTTATCTTATAAACTGGAAGTTTGTACCATTTGACCACCTTCACTTTCATATAGGAGAGATTTATGTATGACTGAAAGCAAGGATAAAACACCTAGAAAGGAAATTCAAACATTGAAGATGCAAGAGAAAAAATAAATAATGAAAAACAAAAGTCCATTTGGAAGTAGAATGCAGGAAATAAGAAAAGGGAGTTGGACTTAGAAAGAGAGATGGTCTGTTCTTCCTCTGAGACAGAAGTAAGGAAGAGAGAACATACTGGAAACATAATAGAAGTAAAGAAGAGACAAAACACTGTAGTTATTTCAAATATACACCTGTTAAACACAGGCTTAGAGACATTACTGAAAGTGTAAGCCATATTAAAAGATAAACAATATTCTGCTACATATGTTACAATCAAATCCCACAGTGTCTAAGTTTACCAATGCTCAATTATTACATGAATAATGAACAAATGAGAATTTGCATACTTTTTTTTTACTTTTGTTCATTATTAAATAGTGTTTACTGAACTCATTACTGCCATTCTTACTGGTGGTTTTTATATCAAAATGGAATTTGATGAGCCTCCCATAGTGAAAAATCGTTCTTTGATTCCCCAGGTTAATTTAAAAGACTCAAAGAAACACTCATGGGGTAAGTTTTAGGCTTACCACACAAGATGCTTTGTTTGGGACCTGTATGGGTTCCATCAGTTATCCAGGACCAAGAACTGTTGAGAAGTTGAGGATGACATCTTGTGGCTCTTGAGAAGGGAGGTTCATTATCCAGGCAGACATCTGAATAAGGTGGCCCCTAAGACCAGTCTGAGTCCAGGAAGCTACAATTAGATGGATTTCTACCTGTTTTCATACCATCCAACAAATCGTGTTTGGTCAATCCAATCTGTTTGTCAAGATGTCTAAAATAATTGGTGTGTCCAAGAAACAATAAGTTCACTGCTGCTCTGGTTCATTTGGTAGCTTGAAAAGAGATATTATAGCCCTTCTAAAACTCATTCTATCCCCTCAGAAAAATAGCATTCATTTCAGTAGCTGCAGCTGGCCTCTGTCTTTGTAACGCTCTTTGGCATTCAGCAAGACAGCCATATTGTAGCTGCAAGCTATTATAACAACACACTGACTTCCAGATTTACAACTGTGTGCTTGTCATTTCCAGATGTAGTTTTACTAAGACAGTTGTGCATGAAACATTGTGAGAAGCAGCAGATTTCCAGTAAAACATGCCTATAAACACTATGGTTTCTGGCAAAGGAGGAAAAATGGTTTACACCCAGATGCCTTAGAAAAATATAATCTATTCTTTGTTCATATTTACACTGAGGGCTTAAGTATAATCTACAGGTTTTGTTTAAGCTTTGTTTATCCCTCCCTGACACTGGAACAACCTGCCTAGACCCCTGTGTCCAGTAAATATTTTGAGCACTGAGATATATATATATATTTTTTCTGCCTATTGTTCCTCTAACAATTTGGGAATTTTCTAATAGAAATTCAGAATCTTAACTACAAAAACAATTACTGTGAATATTTTGGATTGATCTCCATAATCTATAAGCCTCTGAGCAGCACCTGGACAGGTTAATTGGAAAGCAGAAACCGAAACTTCCTGTGGGAAGTCATAGACCCATGAGTTCATGAATACTTCTCTACATCCCATTGAGCATGCTGCCTGATTTTTCCCTTAGCACAAGCCTACATGATTCAAAAGGCATGTTTTGGCAGGAAACAAATTAGCACATATGGGTGTGGGTGGCAGTTTCTTAATGCCCCAAATGGGTCTACCCTTATTTTCATCAATGACTGTTATCAATGTAATACCAAGTCAAGGAAGAAATTGGTTGTAACAGATCCATCCTTCAGCAAAGTTGGGAAGTAGATAAAATTTATGTCTGACTCCATATCTGTTATTCTTACTTTTCTCTTAAGCCAACCTCTTTTTTTAGGGACCCACTGTAATGTTGCTGGTATATCAGGGCTCCCCTTAACTTTGGCATTGCCATCAACTCTACTCAGTATTCCAGAATGATCTATCCCATTCTTTCCTCCATCAATACTTATGTGCCTTCAGCCATCCATCCATCCTCATTCTTACCCTTCCCTTTCTGTATATTCCTATTAATGAAATTAATAGCAACTACAGTGTTGATGCCCTAGGATTATATTACATGGAATGATTGAGCTTGAAGAGATGATCCTTATACATTCAATAATTCAACATCTTAACTTTGTAATTTCAAGCCTTTTGTTTCTGTGGAGACTTATGATTCCACAGAATAATCCTGAGACATATAGAGTTCAGATGCGGAGATCAGCAAAAAATACAAACCAAAATTAATTAACTAATTAATTAATTAATTTTCAAAAACAGTTCTGGTTTGCTCTACCAGAGCAACTTCACTTCTTTGCAAAATACACTTTTGGATTCATGTGAGATTTGTAGTTATAAAGGGGTTATAAAAGAGAAAGAAAAAAGAAAGAATACCACTGCCTTAACCTAAAGAAATAAATCAGTTTAAGACTGTGCCGTATCAGTGATAAAGACAGGTTGGGATGTCTTATAAAAGGCTCTTAATGTCACATGTGTGTGACACATATTGTTCCTAATTGTTGGTGAGAGCACCATCCTCGTGGTTCAAGCCTCATGGTTCTGAAGTACAGTCCAACTGCCATGCCTCCTTGGCAATCCTCATCTGAGTTCATGCTCTATGGAATGAAAGATTGGGGAAAAATCATAGAAAGTTGGTGGGTCAGGACAGATTCTGGGCTCCATAAGCAACTAGCTAGGCAGCCTCTATCCCTAACTGTGTTCAAGGTAACGGAGTATCCTGCCTGGCCAGGAGTGCATTGCTTATCCACCATTTGTATAAGTAGAATTACTATAGAGTGAGGGAGAGCTGTATTTTTCCCAAATGAGGGTTGCTGGGTAGACATGCACACACATTCAGCACAGTAACAGAGCAGGACATTCGTAGTAGTTGGCTCTGACCTCTGACGGAAGCACAATATCCTTTTCCCAAAGATTTTTTTAATTAGCCAAAAATATGTGGGTATGATACTTTTCTCTGGATTTAAAATAATATGGTGAATAAAAGATTTCTGTAGAATACAACCTCTTTCAAGTAAGGGTCTCATTCTCATGTTATGGCTCCCACTTCCTTGTTCAGAAACTTCCAACCATCAGGCCGGTAATACAAATAATGGGCAAATGGTCATATCAAGCTTGGAATTGGAATTCTTATTTTTAAAACTTTGCTGAAGGGCTTCCCTGGTGGTGCAGTGGTTGAGAGTCCGCCTGCCGATGCAGGGGACACGGGTTCGTGCCCCGGTCCGGGAAGATCCCACATGCTGCGGAGCGGCTGGGCCCGTGAGCCATGGCCGCTGAGCCTGCGCGTCCGGAGCCTGTGCTCTGCAACGGGAGAGGCCACAACAGTGAGAGGCCCGCGTACTGCAAAAAAAAAAAAGAAAGAAAAAAAAAAACTTTGCTGAAGAAAGATAATATCCATCAGGCAGAACTAATTAAATAAGAAGCATTATTATTAGAATTTGCATTTCATAAGCCTCTAAAGTAAAATGATGCAAATATATTGACTAGAGTTGGCAGTTATTATGGAGAATTATTGCCCTGTGGATTGCAAAGTGATTGACAGTGACATATTCAGCATAATGGGCTCAGAGCAGTATCATTTGTTAATGGTGAGATCCCTTACCCCAAAACTAAAGGACAGAGACATTTATTTAGCAGCCTATATGTAAACTGCTTCTTCGTTCTCTATTTCTCTTTTCCTAGAACCAGGTTTTCAGTCTATGGTTACATTTTCATTAACTGAGATTATTTCTTCATAACTTATTAGTTACAAAACAATGCACTCTTCCAAAAAGAAGAGGTCTTTAAGTCAACATAAACATAAACCATGTAACTCACGATGTCAAAGCAACAACAAGAAAATAAACCTAATCCACTTGTGTAATCTCTGGGGAGTTTTAACTAGCAAGATTGCCTCCAGAATATAAAAGTGAACGGCTCACGAGGGGTGTCCTTGGTGGGTAGAACAAAAAGGAGGAAGAGAAGGGAGAAAAACAGGAAGGGGAAGAAGAGGAAACCAAAAAAGACAGTGGGGAAAAAGGAGAAACAAAGGATACCTGTGTTTTAAATATGTGGAGAGAGAAAACGATATGATCTGCATGCTTTATTTTCGTGTGTTCAAGCTATTACATCACACAGGAGAGATATAATAAAGCATACGAGTGGTTAGGTCACCCTAATGAATACAAATAAAATATCTCTTTCTCCTAAAGAGGTGGAGCATTTTATTAACTAGCATTTGGAGAGTGTTATTATTTTTAATGTCTAAGATTTTAATGGATCCTATTTTTCTGGAAGGGTGTGGAGGCAGTGACAAATGTTGTAGGGACTACTAACCTCTTATTTCGTGTTTGTAAAACAAAGCAAGACATTCACAGAAGAGAAAAAACAAATCATTTAACCTTTGGATTTATCTATGAAGTTTAGATATCAGCATATTTTGTAAAATCTGCCACCCCTATTGTGGTTAAAATAAGCCCAATGAACATAAGGAAGATGTTTTATTATATGACAGTACCTGGGTATCATTCAAGAATCCTGGATGTTGTGAGGATAAATGAAGGAATATGCATTAAAAACGATCTCTTTAGATGAGGCAATAAATAGAGGTAGTGCCCTGGGAAAAGTTAGAGCTGAAAATCTCTAAAGGATCAGATTTTTAGAAAATATTGAAAATTGATATTCCAAGAACAATATTGAAAACATTTAATTTTGTATATAATGGTGGGAGAGAAAGTATTTCACACTTTAATTAATCAGAATACACAAAATATCAGTAAAGTCACAGTCACTTACATAATATATCTAATAAAAATAACAATATATAATAATATTTCCATACACATATGTATATATAAATACATATATCCATATAAGTAAATACATATAAACACTATATATCCATATGTGTAAATATTATATACAATTTAATTTTTCCTTTTTCAATTGTTTCTCATTTGTGCAAAAACACTGCATATTCATAGACGTGAGAGTGTATGGAATTATCAATGACATTTGGTATATTTGGTGTAAATCTTCTCAAAATTCTGTATCAGACCTCTAAATTTTGTTCTAACCGGAGAAACTCATATCACTATATATAGAGTCACAACATTCAAGATTTCTAATAGATCTGTCAAAGCTTTATGTAAAGAGAAACCAAGTCCATTTTCTACTTTTTTTTTTTTTTTTTTTGCGGTACGCGGGCCTCTCCCTGCTGTGGCCTCTCCCGTTGCTGAGCACAGGCTCCGGACGCACAGGCTCAGTGGCCATGGCTCACGGGCCCAGCCGCTCCGTGGCATGTGGGATCTTCCCGGACCGGGGCACGAATCCGTGTCCCCTGCATCGGCAGGCGGGCTCTCAACCACTGTGCCACCAGGGAAGTCCCTCTACTTATTTTTTTAAAATTTTCTATTAGAAAAAAATAAAGCTTTGCTAACGTTCATCAAAGTACAGAGTCAGATGATGGAGAATGTTTACATTGTCGAGATGCCTGGTGTTCCACCTAGTAAATATAACATTACATTTCATTGGTGATGGAATTGTTTCAATTCGCCATGGCACTACTTTTCTGAAACTATCTGTGGACCCATGTAGGTCAAGGGGAAGGAAAATTAAGGGTCATCCTAAGTCTATCCCATATAGTGTTTTCATTTTCTATCCAGCTAAGTACATCCAGGTTCCCTGTTGGGCAAGCCTTTTTTTCTCTTGTGTGTTATTTTCAGAAAAAAAGACTGCATATGACAGTCTCAGAATCTCACCAGCCTGAACACAGATGGTAAAGATTACAGCACGCTGAGTATTGACCTTTAGAAGCTGCCGTTCTTCTCAAGGTTCTTCTCTTTTGACAATTAGACTGGCTTTTTCTCAATTAATTTCATTACCAAAACTCATTTTGCCTTTTATTTTTCCTCTGGTGAGTGTTACCTAAAATTGGCAACAAAGTTCAGGGATGTTCAAAGTAGTTGTCAGGCCAAACTATTACAAATAGTTATCCTCCAGTCCTTTGGCATGCCGTCATCAAGGGCCTGAAGATAATGTAGACATTATTTAAATACTGGCTTTCCTTTATCAACAGGTACATAAGCTAATGAATTTCAACTGGTTGCCTGAGATGAGCAATGAATAGGGACCAGGAGAAAGAAGTCAGGGACAGCAAGTAGGGAGCCCACCGTAAATCACAAGATAGGGGGCATTTATGAGCTGGTTGTAAATTGTCAGTATAATGCTACAAAGTGAGCCTATACTTTGATCATAAATACAGAAGAAAGCTAAAACAATATGAACTGGGGTGCCCTAATAAAATAGAGGATACAACCGTACTGTTCATTGATCCAAAAATGACATTCAGGTCTTCAACGTAAGAGATAAGATTGGGAAATTTGAAAGAGAGGTTAGGATACAAATATTTTCTTTATCACTGAGCTAAAGTAATAACACTATTAACCTGGCAAACTCACACATGTGCTAGATTTTTATAATCATCAAAATGCAACAGTGGGTATTATTTTACATTGTAAAACTTGGGGGAGATATGAGAGTGTCTCCCTTTTTCATTATGGCCAAGCTATTTAGCAGATTCTTTTCTGACAGGAAGTTTAGACCTATTAAGTTTTCAAGTTAAGAATCTGCTTCCAGCTCTACTTCAAACAGTGATAAAATCACTATAATAATATCTTAGTACTATAAAACATGTTTAAATGCAGCACTAAGCCATTATCTGCATTGTTTTATTTTGCTCAAATAAATTAAAGCTCAACCATGGATCTGAGATAAAAATTACCATTTTAATATGCACTTAAAATTTGGTATAATTTTAGAAGGCAGCACAGTTAGACTTTTGATCTCAGATGAGCAGGTGATAAAAGTGCCATGTAAGATTTGCTTATATTTTACAATTTCATTAAAAGAGGATTAACTTTTCAGAGAAAATATGAAAAAAAAACTAATTAAAATTGAAAGCCTCAATAAATTTACCTTAGCAGTGTCACATAACATTTTGCAAATGCAACAGAATTGTGGTAGCAAAGTGAATCATTCTAGGAAGTCTTAAAACAAATAATAAGAAAATCCATTCTTATACAAGTCAGAGTAATTGCTCTGATTTATCAGGCACCCAGGGAAACAGTAGAAGAGAAACAAGGAGTTGCCTCCATCAGTAGATGCTATAAAGACCAGAAGTGCCCGTGTTGCCAAAGACAAGTGAAAACATTCTTTAATTTCCTTTGACAGTTTTGCTTAAGTCCATAAATCAGAACTATTCCTTTAAATGTTTCTCAAAAAAATAGGGCTGAAAACCACCAACTCAAAGCACAAGATATCATAGAGATACAAACTTAAGAAACTTTAGGTTTGAACAGGATCTTAGAAACAAGATTATCTTGTCCAGCTGGGCTGAGTTCAAGGCCAGAAGTGAGTGGAATGCACAGAAATTGAGTTGGGATCCTGAGCAAACTGCAGCTAAAATCTCCCTTACCTCTAGATTTTCCATTTTATATAAACTATTATATCTATACAATTTAGAACTGTTTTGAGTTGTGTTTTCTGCCACCCAAGGATATTAACATGTGTAGAGTTCTTTCCTCTCATCATGTTTCCTGACTTACATAGCTATCTCTTGATCATAAAGGCCACATCCTGTTTGATATGCTAGTAAAACGTGTTAAAATTTTTGTTCTGAAGAATATTGACAACGTACAGTGATTGTTAAAGATCCTCTTTCAAGGGATAAGTTTTTCTCTTTTCATTTATATTAACCAGGCCCTAATTTTGTTGAAGAGAGTGATAATAATACATTAATCTAAGTTTGTATCTTTGAATAAAAGCAAAAAGTTCAATAAGCAAACACTCATACACCTAGAGAAGTCTGATTGTGGAGGAATCATTTATTTTCCACTTCAAATCAGAGTTACAAAATAAATTGGGCAATTGGAATTAGTAGGAAGTGGGCCTCTGTGGCACAGCAAGCAAATAAAAGAGCTCTTTCACTTGGTTTACTGTCATTTATCACATCATTTTTTCTGTCTGTCTCTTGACTCTCTTTCCAGGCTGCATGTGCTTTTGTCCGTCACTCTATAGTTTGCAGCTATTGTATTACTCCTGGCCTAAATCACTTGTCCCCACCGTTGGCTGTCTATTAGAATCACCTAAGGAGTTTTTAACGGATGCTCAGGACATTAATCCAGACCAATTAAATTGGAATCTTTGGAGGCGGGGCATCTGATTTCAATGTACTGCCAAATTTGAAAACCAGTGGCGTAGACAATTTGACCTCTCCAATTCTGGAAGGCCATGTGGAAAACACGGTCTGCAAGGTTTATGGGAAAAGGATCAGTGAAGAGGGCAACATCTTCTTCATGTGTGAGTTAAAGAGCTCTTTTTGCTCCCTTTTGTGTGTCTCTTCTCACGGTATGCAGAGATCCAAAGAGTCAATATCCAGGTGTTGACCTGGGTGAAAGAAGCAATGACAAAGGCCACTTAAATCTGCCTCTGGACCAGAACTTTCAGTAACGAGGCTAGGAGAGCCTTGTGGCTAAGTAGATCCATTCCAGCAGCTCATAGGTAGGAGGTTCTAGAGGGATTTGAGCAAATGCTCAAATGCTATCTCATGATAGACAATGTCCTATTTCCTTGTAGATTTTTCTGTGCATCTATACTCCAGGGATCTAGTATAGGAATCAGGATCAACATATGGATATCTGGACCTGATCATCTCCATCACAACTGACCATGAAACCATTCCCATGTCCCTAATCCATGACACGCTTCCCTGGTGGGTAACCCAGCCATGTTCTTCCTGAAGACACAAGGTTGCTGTGGTTACCATGTTGTTATCAGCCTAGCTCTTCTCTTTTAATGCACACCTCACCTCCCCACACCAGGTTTAGTTTTCCGACATCTTTGTATGCATGTACAAATTTATTTCAGTAGGTACAAATACTATCATGCTTACTTATCCATGCCTTATCCATTTTTTTTTCCTTTTCAGTAATAGTAAGATAAGAGCCTCAGATAAATTTTCTATCTTCACATTTTCTCACTTAAATTTTTTTACTCATGACCTAGGTTACTTAGACCTTTGCTGATCTCCCTCATAATTATTTTCCATAATCACTAATAAGTTCTGCATATTAAAATCATAGACCGTTCAACATTGCCATCATGTTGAAATACATCTCTGTATGTCAATATAGCCAGCTGAGTAAACATTAAAGCATAATTGAATTTTTCAGCAATGACATTTTAATTAAGAAATGTTCTTGGGCTTTTAAGAGTTCAATATATTTCTTTGTAAGAATTTGCCCCCTCAGAATTTGCTTGAAAAATATAACTGAGCCTGCTACTGAAATGACTTGCCATTGTTTTACCCTAGTAGTGTGTAAAACATATCATTTAGGGTCAGTGTAACCTGTATAATTTTGTTGGGCAATACTTATTAGTACAAAATGGTAAGCATGAAAATGGATGCCATGAAGTAAGCCAATACAAGGTTCTTTACAGAATTATTTTAGATATTTTTCTGTCTAGATTTACAAGTTCAACTTGTACATATCTAACAGCAGGTGAATCTATTTTTAGCCTGGGATAAAATAGCATCTTTTTCCTTTACATATGCTCTTGGGGAGGAAAAAACACTGCATGTCATTAAAGATAGTTAAATATGATATTGTAATGAGTAGATATTGTAGTTGCATTGAGTATGTTTTTAAAGAAATGAAACATGTAAGTAAAATTCTCAGTCTTTAATGGTTATGATTTCCATTTACGTTTCCCTTGGATTTCAAAAAAGGAAATCCATGAGTCTTTTTGATACCTACTGGATTCAATGCCATACTCTTTGAACTTAGTCACAGCTTGATATCCATAGTTTTCTTCATAGCTATGGGTTACTTCTCACAGCCCAGCCTTTCTTTTTGCTCACGAATCAATTAGTGTTCAAGGAGACATTGACAGAAAGAACCAATAAATCAATAGTTACTTCAGGGGCATATTCTGTATAACATTTTCTTTTTGGAGTTTTAGAAGATGTTAGGTTTATAAGATACATTCTCTTCCTTATAGAACTTACAATGTTGTAAGGACTATATGTCAAGGTAAACTTATAAAAGAGACAAGAAGCATAAAAGATGTAAGCCTAGGTAAATAAAAGGACAATATATCCCTTCCCAGGCTCTTTTCCAAAAGCCTAGAAGATATTTTTCCTTTGTATATATGTAGTTATATATACATATACCTATGTATCTATCTATTTATTACATAAAATCATATTGTAGGTTGTGTGTGGAAATCTGTCATCTTACTCGTTCAAGAATCTGAAACTTCACTGGTAGTTGTGGAATATTCTCTTGCATCTCCAACTTTCCCAGATCCCTGGCATCTAAAACACAAATGCAAAATCTACTTTCAGCCACTCCAATGCTCTCACCCTGAACTTTGAGTTGAAATGCAGTGACACACAAATGCAGGGACAGAAAAATATACTTTCCGTGACAATAGTTTTATAGCCATTGTTCTGTGATTGTGAAATAGATATTTAAGCTATTGCCTTGGTCACTAAGGATGAAATTCATACTGAAGGCAAGCTTCTGGAAAAATGAGTTCCTACTCCCATTTGAAAATGAGAGGAAAAGGAATTAAAGGCTTGTGTAAATTGGATTTTTTTTTCTAACAGCTGTAGCAATTTAAGAACTTCTTCTTGTCTGAGTCAACCTTGATTTATTCTGATTCTGTAAGGTATTATAAAAAATGATTATCACATACACAACCTTATGCCTAACAGGTGTAAGCTGCTATTCTAAAAGGGACACAACTGGACACACTGCTACATGAAACACAACAAGGAATTTAGATTTATAGAAAAAGACACAAAACAAAGTCATTGTGAAGGATCATTTATGTTACTTTAATGGTTTCTTCAACTCTAGAGCATGCTTTCCAAGGATCGATAACTCCCAGTATAAATGTGCTACAGGTCTTACAATCTGGATATCCATTCCCACTGAAGATCTAGCTCTGAGGCTAAAATGTATTAAAATGCCTCAGTAGTTTCAGTCTAGATGTAGACCGTTGTCTCAAATATCTCCAGATCAATGATATATCAGTTGTTCATATCATATATTAACCTTTGAATTAAAACCTATGATCAGGAGAACAGTCTTATAACACCTTATTTTATTTCTCTGGTTGCTTACTATATTCTTTCTTTTGTGTTGGTTCAATATATTAGATAACTAAAATGACCATGTAATGCTTTTGCCCTTTCTAATCTTATTTCTTATAAATCCCTGAGCTCGCTAATTGTCCTTTCCAAAAGTTTTGCAGCAATTTCCAGTGTGGTTGTCATCTGGCACCAGAACCCTCTAATAAGTCCAAATGTATAAGCCCAAATGTAGCACACAGTAATAATCACATCGCCTGTTCTATTAAATAGAAGAATAAATACCATTAATCCCAGCATGTCTATGTGTCTTAACTGGACCTATGGTTAAATTATTTTCTCCTATGACTACATAGAAATGATCACATGATTTAACTTCTCCCAAAGTTTTAGTCCTCTGTAATGAGACCAGTGAAGTACAGATAATAATTTGTACCAGCCCCGGTCCCATAAACAACATATTCATATCCCCTCATTTTGTACCCATAAGGCTATTCTTCCTGTGAAATTGGATTCCCCCTTGTGTTCATCATGTCAGAATTAGACCAGTGCTTTACATATGACCATCTGGCCCATTTTCCATGCAAACTTTCAGGCCGCTTGTATTTTATTGAGATAAATCTATGTTCATTTATTAGAAGGGGATCTGAGTCACTGACACACTGGTTTGTACGAAGTTATACCTTGTCTAGGAATTCCCCAAATAAACTATGTGTTCTGCAGTTTATTCCTGACTAGGGTCCAGATAGCAAATGAAACAGCACGTGTTAGGGGCCTGATAAACCAGCACACATTAATCCATGGAAAGAGTTCTAAGCAATAGACTTGTCCTCAACTATTTACTGGCCATGAAGGTGGAGTCTATGCAATTTATAAATATCTCATTTCATCCGAGAAAGCAATTCATGAAAAGTAAAACAATCAATTTACCAATTGAGATAAAAGGTCTCCTGGTTATGAAAGGTCAGCCAAACTGCTCCTTGGAACTATTCTTTTGGTTAGGCTGAGGCCAAGTAAGAGGACTGGAAATAAAGTAAGTTCTAAATGCTTCGTATGATACTCTGATGTTCCTCATATTTCTTGCCTCTCTCTACTATCTCATTTGCAGGTGCTTCAATATACTGCTCAGCCATTAGTCTGAGCTGATATCTAGCTGATGAAATCCATTCAACTTAGTCCCTCTGGAAGCTGAAATTGCCCGGAAAATGAGTTTGAGAATCATATGGGAGAGATGCTGCAGATTCAGATTAAGGTGAAGCCATGTTAGGACCATACCAGCCTTGCACCCAGAGGCACAGGATTCTTAGAAAACTCACAAATAAATATACTTTCTCCCTGGTGACTCTTCCAGTCTGCTCAAGGGAAACTCGTCCTTGATATTTTTAGTCAGTCAGCTTATCCTAGGGTAAAATAAAACAAGATTCTGTTTCATAGACCATATGTGGATTTTGCCTTTTTAAACTACACTTTTCTGAGAGACAATCTATAAATGACTGAGCTCCTTTTTATGCAAGTAAACGTCAGTGAGTTCTAGCTAAATGTGTCTATGAGCCATTCTTTAACAACCATGAATTGAGTGGTTCCTTTGTTCAGTGTTTTATGTGTTTTAAGTGCATTCAGTCGGTTAATCTTCGCAATGACTCTTGGAAACTAGGTACTCTTTTATGGCTGTTCTCCATATGAAGAAACAGGCAGAATACAGGTAAGTAACCTGCTCAAGTTTACTTAGCTATGAAGTGAGGGAGCCATGAACTCAACTCAATCACTTTGCCTTCTTTCTTTCTTTCTTTCTTTTTTAAAATGAAGAATAACACAATCATCCCTCAGTAGCCTAGGGGGTTGGTTCCAACCCCATCACTTCCCACCACACCGCTGATTCCAAAATCTGAGGGTGCACAAGTCCCTTATATAAAATGGTGTACTATTTGCAATATCACCCGCACACATCCTCCCATACACTTTACATCACCTCTAGATTACTTATAATACCTAATACGATGTAAATGTAAATACTGTGTAAATGATTGCCAGAGCGCGATACATTCAAGTTTTGCTTTGGGGAACTTTATACATCTTTTTTTAATGTTTTCAGTCTGTGCTTGGTTGAATCTGTGGAGGCAGAACCCTCAGATACAGAAGACCGCCCATACACACAAAAAGCAGATACATAACAAGTGCACAGTTTGAGAATTTTTCACAAACTGAACCCACATATGTAAGCAACACTCGATTAGAGAAACAGAACATTACCAGCACCCTCAAAGTACCCCTGGTACTCCCTTTAAATCTCTATCCTTTGCTACCTATGCTTAAACGCTATCCATGCTTAAACGCTATCCTGATATACCTTCTACCAGTACATTACCTTTGCTGTTTTGTGCTCTTTAAATAAATGAATGTGTATAGTATGATAGTATATGCTCTTTTCTGTTTGGCTTTTTTGTTGTTGTTGTTCAACGTATTTCTTAGATTCATTTATATTTTCCATATAGGTGTACATTCTTCACATTCACTGATGTGTAACTCCATTGTGTGAATATATGAGAATTTCCTTATCCATTCTAATATTGATGGGAACTTGAGCAGTTTTCACTTTGGGCCTGGTAAACATATGGACTCTTTTCTTCTTCACATACACTTAGGAGTGGAATTGATGCATCATAGGATCTGTGTATGTTCATCTATAGAAGATACTGTCAAACAGTTTCCAGAGAGGATAACCACTACATTCCCATGAATATTCTACAAGAGTTCTGGTTGCTTCATGTCCTTGTCAACACTTGATATTGAATGTCTTTTTTATTTTGGCTACTCTGGTGCATGTGTAGTTTTGTCACATTGTGGTTTTAATAAGTATTTTCCTGATGAATAATAGCTCTGAGCAGCTTTTCATATGTTCATTAGCCACATAATATCCTCTGTTTTCAAGGGTCTGTTTCAAGTCTTTTACTTTTTTTCATATTGGGCAGTCTGTCTTTTCCTTATTAATTTGTTGGAGTGGTTTATATATTTTGGATATGACTCATTGGCAAGTATATGGATTGAGAATAACTTCTACCATTTTTGTGTTGTAGTTTTACTCTCTTAATGGTATCTTTTGGTGAACATGAGTTCTTAATTTTAAAAAAATCATCTTTATTCTCCTTGTTTATATTTGGGTACTTCTGTGTCCTGTTTAAGAAATCTTTGCCAATGTCAGGGTCACAAGGATGTCCTTCTGTTTTTCTCTAAAAGCTTTATTGTTTTTCCTTTTACAAAATATAACAGAACTATATTTTGTTCTTTTATCCAGAAATACCTGTGGAAAGCAAAAACAAAAATCATCTGGAATTGTGTTTTGTGTATGGAGTGAAACGGGGGCCAAGGAGCACATTTTTAGTCCATATAGGTAACAAATTGACCCAGCATTGTTTATTGAAAAGATCAGCTTTTCTACTGTACTGTAGCATCCTTTTGGTATAAATCAGATATTGGTATGTGTGGACTGATATCTGGACTCTATTCTGCACCCTTAGTCAACTTACCTTTCCTTGAACGAATATGGAACTGCCTTATTGATTATACCTTGATTATGTCTTGATATATCTTACTGTAAGTCTCCCGACTTTGTAGTTTTATATTGCTTTGGCTATTCTCAGCCCTTTTCATTTCCATGTGCATTTTAAACAAGTTTACAATTTTTTATTAAGATTGTATTGAATCTATATATTAATTTGGGAAGAATTAAATTCTTTACAATATTGTCTTCCAATTCATGAATATACCATATCCTCTGTTTATTTAAGTCTTTTAAGATTCCTTCAACAAGGCTTTGAGTTTTTAGTGTAAATGTCTTGAACACATTCATTTCTAGGAAGAAATTCTCTGGAGAATCCTGACTCATACAAGATCACAGATACAGATTGCAGGGAATCCATATACTCCCTTCTTCCCACTCTCCTCCTTCCTTTCACAAATATTTGGTAAATCTTTCCATGTACCAGTTACTGTAATAGTGCTTGGAGATATGATGCAGAGCAAAATCAGACATTATCCCTGCTGTTATAGAACCATAAAACCTATACTAATGTAGCTAAAAGTATGTTTTAAGGCTAGAATAAATAATAGAGATAAGAAGAGATATTTCATAATTACTAGAGGTAAAAAGGGACATTTTGAATATAGCATAAACCTAATTTGAATATACCCAATGCCAGAGCTTCTAAATACATACGTGGAACTTGCAGAACCAAAAAGATAGTAGAAGAATCTACAAAAATGGTGAAGAACTTTAGCACACCATTTTCACTTGCTAACAGAACAGGAGGCTATAAAATGAGTAAGGATATAGAAGATCTCAATAATTAACAAGGATCAGAAAATTTAAATAGTTGACCTAATTCTTGTATATATGATTGAAATCTTTTCATGAGCACATAAAACATTTATAAAATTTAACCATATACTTAGTCATAAATAAAGGTTTTTTTTAAATTTGAGATAATTCAAGGTATATTCACTGAGAATTTTGGAAGTAAGTAGAACTAAGAAATTAGAAAGCCCCAATGGCCTGAACATTAAATAAAACATTGAACAATAAATTTCACATTAATACAAGATGAAATATTATTTCTACCGAAGTTAATGTATGAAGTATACTTACAACAGAAAAGAAAATATCTGCTCCTAACTCTATTATTTTATTAGCGTACATCTCCTGGTTTTCACAAACTTGTCTGATTTTGCCTCCCATCTCTCTCTGCATGCGTAAAAAGTGCTTCACTGGATGTTCAAGACAGAGAAAAGATCTAAAAACCAGAGCTATATTTTCTCCTTTTATCCAGAAATACCTGTGGAAAGCAAAAACAAAAATCATCCTCATTGTATTTAAACCCCCATGGTTAAAATGACCACCTTTAAAACTTGTCCATTCTTTTCAATGAAGACTACCAACATAGATTTGAGTTTAAAAATGTTGCAAAAAATGTTTTTTAAATTAACAGGTTTACCTTAAAGTAATCAATCATATTCTAGGAATCCAGAACATTATAAACATTATCATAAAAAATCCATTTAAATATATCAAAAGATGACTTAATTTTAAACTATTTTCATTCAGTAGACACTAATCACTTTCTTCAACTCCTATCTGTTGAAAAACCTCAGGAAATTGAATTAGCAATTAACTACTTTCTGTTTTGCATTAACAAGGTCTACTAAATAATTAGAATGCCCTCACAAATCTACACTCTACCTTTTCTTTAAACCCAGATCAAAACTCACCTCTGGCCACTCCTAACTAATGACCCTCCTCCCTTCAACACACATACACACACAACTAACTTAGATCACGCTGTGTCCTCTGAACATTTAAGCTTGCTTATGTGTTTCTTTTCAAGTGCATTTATGTCTTTTTCACATGTGTTGGTTCTCTTAATGCTCAGTTGTAAATTAGGTACTTGTGAAAGTTCCGTTAACTTTTTAAATACCCCAAGGCTGTATTTAATACACCAAAGTGGCCACATACTGAATAGCTCCCTAGCGATTTTAAATAGTTAATGCAGCGTCAAAAGAAGCCTAATTTATTATAGGGAGTAGTTTAGGCACAGGACAAATGGATTATGTCAGGATTTTTCATGACCATAAATCAAAATTTCAAAGTGTCTTTAGTCACTTGTGTGCTCTCTCAAATTGCACGATGATTTATCTTTATGCTGGTATATCAGGGTTTCTCTACAGTGGCACTGAAGACACTTCGGACATACCTTGTGTGGGCACAAGCTGTTCTATGCGTAACAGGATGTCTAGCAGCATCCCTGGTCTCTCCCCACTAGATGCCAGTAGCACCCCCTCCCCAGCTGTGACAAACAAAAATGTCTCCAGACATTGTCACACGTCCCCTGGGATCAGGGGGCAAAATTGACTCCTGGTGAGCACCACTGGCTTACCCGTTACAGCTCCATCTTAAAGAAACTCAGAATTAACATTTTTACAAAATATTCTCATTAAAGATCAATGCCATTAGTATTAATTAAGTCAAATTTCTTAGCACTTAGAAGTTACCTGCTAAAAGGTCTTGAGCTCATTCAAGGACACCGATTTGAATAATCCATGTACTTATTGGTTTAATAACAGTCATACAGTCAAAGAGGCAAATTCAGGCTAATCCAAAATCTCTTAGGCACTGCTCTGATGCAACTTAAATAGAGACAGTTGCTGAAGGCTTGGCAGTATGCATAAGAGAACTGAGATAAAAGAGTGATGTATTCTTCTTGTCTTCTGGAGAGCACACTCTGACCTCCATGGATAATGACCACTCAGCCTATTGCCACAGGAGGATTTAAATTTTAGTTCTACTGAAAATATTTTAAAATGCTAACTTCATCAAGATTTTCTGGAATGACCCCTGTCATTAATGACTTACTCCTTGTCTGTACTTGGGTGTCCACATTGTATACCTGAGGGGAGGGCATTTTTCTCCCCTTAGAACTATTGTTAAGTGTTTTCACTTATTTGACATTTGTTTGTGTTATTTAAATACTTGTTGCTTTATTTCCTTTTTTTTTCTTTATTTCCCTTTATTTCTTGCCTTATTAATTTGACAAACGTTGATGGAATGTTTCCTATGTAATATGGTAACTCCCATTGTCACACTAAGTGCCTTGTCGTGTGAGTACTTAGTTAATAAGATAATGTCATGTTCTTCTTGTTATGGGTTTTTATATGTGCCCTGGAAACTAAAGAAGCTCAAAGAAGAGTAAATATGAAAAACATTTTCTACATTTTAAAGAATTGTCATGTACAATAGAACAACAATGATGGATAGAAGTCAATGAAAGCTATAATCCCAAAGAATATTTTTGCCATGATCTGTTGATTATGTTACTGGATTATTTGGCCAGTACTTTATAAAAATTTCCTTATTTTATCAATTCAACTTTCCTGATGTTTATTCATCTTTTTCTAGAAAGTAATTTAGACAGGGTTGTCATGATACAAAATATATTTGGCAAAGATATTTTTTGTATCCTCTTCATTATGAAAGGTTCTGAGAGTATGACCAGGAAGAGAGTGAACAGCATTTCAGGAATGTTGTTTTCCCAGGTCTTTAGGAAAATAATGAGACTTCATTTTTCCACTTCCTTGGAGACTATCATTTAGCGTTGTCACTCCTATCCTCCTTGACTTGTTGAGGCAAGTTTGCACATGTCACCACTTGAAAGGGCTCAGAAAAATGCTTTACGATGGTATTCTGACCTAGAGTAGCTAAGCCTCCACCATCATGGCTGCCCCCATCAGCTCCGCCAAGAGCTCACCACTCACCTGTACCACAGCTCTGCTTTCCGTCTCTCCGCACCCTTTCTCCCACAATTCTTAGCACCAGATCTCCATCTACTCTGCTCTTAGCACCTCCTTTCTCAGCCACTATTTTTTTATTGTTTCTGCTCTTCACTCTTAAGTTTCTTACATGTCGGGCTTATACAGACATGGGTCATTGAATGATTGGGTCATTCATGGGTCATTGAATTGACCTGCTTCAATTCAACTCTATTTCTCACAGCTTGTAGAACACTCTACCTGACTGTAATTCAAAAACAGCATGAAGCATAGAGAGAGCTGGGGCTTATGCCACCTCCAAAATTACTCCAAACTAGAGTCTGAACCACAGTCTGTCTTCTGGCTTCAGCAGACAGAGACTTGAAGAGAGAGATGTTCATGGCTGGCAACCCTTCCATGAAATGGGGAGATTGGAGGATAATAAGGAGAGGGAAGCCAGTTTAGCTCCTTCCAAACCTATCATTGTCATCTGTTTAAAACTGTGTTTCTTGTGTTATGACACTCCTGACCCATCCTAGTAAATATCGACTTATTCTACATATTTCTACCTTCTAAACTAAGAGAGGTAAGTCAAGCAAGCAAATTATCCTTCAGCCTAGGATGTCCCCTTAAGACCCTTGATTTCCAAGAAAGACCGAGGAATCCTCTTGTAGACATTCCTGGGGAGTATTATGTGGCTTCCCCTTCCTGTTATATCCATTTCTTCACCCATTAGAGTAGGTATCCAGATGTGCCTGTCACATATGGATGGGGACAATTTGTAACCAAGAGAGAAAAAGGGGAATAAAGCACAGAAAACAGTTCCCCTATTAATTTGCACACATGCAGTTCTTGTCCAGATACCTTAAGAGTAATAGTTTTCCTTTCCAAAATCTCCAAGGCTATTGTGGTTGACCATGAGGTCAGAGGAAAGGCTAATTGCAAGAGCAGCTGTCATCGACCCAAAGAGTTAGCTGAAGAATTAAGTACAAAGGCCTACTGATTCTCAAAACATTCCTCCAGGCACTCATAGGAGTCTCACCACGCAGTGTTAAAGAGATTAGGGATGGGTGAACCACAAACATATTTAGGTACATGTTTCCTTCTTATATTTAACAAAATGGATGATCACTTATAGATTTTCACATCATTTTAAATCCATCTAACATTATTACTATGTACCAGAAAGTTATGCCTAAATTCAATAGCTAGCACCAAAAAAAAAAAAAAAATCAATTTTAAACTACTTGGCTGGCAAATCTATCTTAACTATTTGGGTTGCCAAATCAAGGACTTATCCTTGATTACAATGAGATAGCTAAGAATCTCAATTATTTCAATATGGCCTTAGCAGTGGACCTGTATAACTATATTATAGCTGCATTTATTCTCTGAATTATTATTTATCTGTAAATAAATGTCACACACTCTTTGTCTTAAAACAGGTAGGGAGACATTTTCAGTTCTAAACCATTAATTACCCATTAAAATTATAAATCTGAAAATTATATAAAAACATAGTAAAAGACTATGATGGGGAAGAAGTAAAATACAGGATGGTTGTAGCTATGAAAATATGTATTCACTTGGACAATGATGAAGAAAGGTATCTGGTATTTTGAGGGCTCAGGAATGCTGAGATTTTTATATCTGAATTTTCTTTAGTATGATTGGTACATCACGATTTATTTTAGAAAAATTAAATGGTTGCTTCCAGAAATGTGGGAGTTTGAGTTTAGCTCCTTCATTTAAAGAGGATCAGGAAAAATGGACAGGGGTAACAGATTAAAAACACTCTTTCCTTTTTCAGCTCAATTCCAAAGATGAAAAACATAATTGTCTGTTGTAAAACAGCATTCATATAGGTTACATCTGGTTCTAAGTACAGCTGTACTTACCGTACTCACACTGGTATGTGTGTGCAGGATAAATGGACAGTAATATACATGTATGTTGCGTTACGGCTGTTTTCATGTGTATTCCACTGTGAATGAAGTAATATATTTCTTAAGGCCAGTAAACTCCCTCCAGCAATGAGAAATAAGGCCCTTGAGAAGAGTGGGAGTCACGTGGCAGACAGTTATCCAGTTAGCAGGTCTGGTCTGAATGTATAGTTCTCAGAAAAGCCTAGACTTTCACACTGACCACTCTGATCTCTACGGCACAGTGTTTCCAGAGGGTCAAGGGACTGGTTTGTCCCACAATTTGCTACTCCTTGCTCTCCCAGCACGTATATGGAATTCTGCCCTAATAGTGTTAACAAATGTCAACCCTCTGTTAATCAGTGAATTAAAACCAGGCATTCATTCCTACAACATCTGGCTTAAAGAGAACGTTATAATTGAGGCAAGATGGGAAAAAGGGCTTCCCTAGTGGCGCAGTGGTTGACAGTCTGCCTGCCGATGCAGGGGACATGGGTTCAAGCCCTGGTCTGGGAGGATCCCACATGCCGCGGACCAGCTGGGCCCATGAGCCACAACTACTGAGCCTGCGCGTCTGGAGCCCATGCTCTGCAACGAGAGGCCGCAACAGTGAGAGGCCTGCGCACCACGATGAAGAGTGGCCCCTGCTCGCTGGAAGTGGAGAAAGCCCTCGCACAGAAGCGAAGACCCAACACAGCCATAAATAAATAAATAAATAAATAAATTTGCTAAAAAATAAAAGGAAAAAATATCTCAATCAGTCTATTATTATTAAAAACAATATAAATACTAATATCTGCTATTAGCTCTCAGCTAATGCTTACTTGCTCTGGAATCCCAAATTTGATTTTTACTCTGATCCCTTCAGATTTGTGACCTTCCAGGTTCTTCTTCCAGTGTTCAACACTCCTTCACACCTCCACTGTGGGCCAGGTCCACTGGTCTTCACACGTTTCTCATTTTGAGAAAATTAGGTGAGGTTTTCCAGTTGGGAAAGCAACTAGCTTATGAATGGTAGAGCCAAAAGATCAAGTCACAGCTCCAGAACTCCATCACTTTGTCTTGAGCCCCTGCATTACCCACTCTTACTCCTGCTTTACTTCCTTTTCACTTCCCTGCCCTAAAATGTTTTTCTCTGTACGATCATCTCCCTATCTCATTCTGTGAATGTTCTCTTCTTGTTGTTGTTTTTCTTTTAATAAATTTATATATTTATTTATTTTTGGCTACGTTGGGTCTTCGTTGCTGCATGCAGGCTTTCTCTAGTTGTGGCGAGCAGGGGCTACTCTTTATTGTGGTGAGCAGGCTTCTCATTGTGGTGGCTTCTGTTGCAGAGCATGGACTCTAGGCACACGGGCTTCAGTAGTTGTGGCACGTGGGCTTCAGTAGTTGTGGTTCGCGGGCTCTAGAGCACAGGCTCAGTAGTTGTGGCGCACGGGCTTAGTTGCTCCGCGACATGTGGGATCTTCCTGGACCAGGGCTCGAACCCGTGTCCCCTGCATTGGCAGGCAGGTTCTTAACCACTGTGCCACCAGGGAAGACCCTCCATTCTTGTTTAATAAAAGGATCTTTCCAATTTCTGCCTGCCCAAGTGAACTGTGGACAGAGGTCACTAGAAGGCTAAGTCATAGGTGATCAGAATGACCAGACTCTTGGTCCTCAGTGGACTCATTTCCCAGGACCTGAAAAAGACACTGAAATTTACAGAGTAGATAAGAGATCACTGAGAGGTCCCTCAGGCCATTAAAAACATGTATTTCATCTGTAATAAAACAACATTAAACATTAAATCGGTAGACTGCACATGAATATCAAGAAATCTGCAAAGAATTAGTCTCTCAAGAAAAATCAAGATTATCACTTGCCACCAGAGAGAGTATGGAGACCTGGATATTCCCAGGGCACCATCTTAGGCTCTGGGTACCATGCCTTCCTCTCCTTTTCATTGGTGTCTCTACTTTTCACCCTGGATCACTTCTCTGGTCTTTTCTCTAAGCTGGTGTTTTATCTTTCTCTTTTCTTTTTATAAACAACAACTTATTTTTATTTATCATGGAAGAAGAAATAATCTATGTAGAACATCATCTGTCATCACCTCAGAGTTGAGCTGTCTCCTTTATTCTCACTAGCTAGAGCATTAGACACTGGCCCATGCCCTAAAAGCACAGGAGCTTCTCAGAGGTCACAAACCTGCTTTGGTCTTCTGGGTCACAGTTGTTTTCTGGAGGTAAATCTTACAATACTGCAGGGGTTCACTCTTATGATTGGGTTCCCCTGGAGTTTTTAACTCTCAGAATTGTTCTCACTGGGCCTCCAGGAATTTGTTGGTGACAGCTCCAGTTTTCCTTCTTAACACTGATTCCTGCTGCTGTTTCCTCTTCTCCTCAGTCTCTGCTCCAGGAAGGATTGCCTCCTGTATTCCCCTTTCTATATTTCTAATCTTGGGGGCAATGGTTTCCCCCATGTCCGCCCCTCACTTAGGGATCCAAGAAGAGTTGTTGATTTTTCAGTCTGTTCAACTATTTACCAGTTGTTAGGACAAGTGGTGATGTCCAAGCTCTTTACATGTGGAAGCTGAAACAGGAAGTCCACAGTTGCTGTGTACTTAAACAGTAATCTTTAGGTAAAATGGAAAGTGGTCTCTTTGCTGCCTTGTTTCTGCTATCCTCTTTCTCACTAAATTAACATTTCTCTTCATTGAAATTATCTTTGAGGTAGAAATGAACTTCATCTTTAAATATACCTTCGTCAACCACTGCATTCTTTTATGTTTCTCTTTTTCAGTGGGAAAAAACTAGAATTTTTAGTATTTTTTAATCTGCCAGGCTCAGCAAAACTTAAAACAAATCACTTCATGGAGAATTCAATTCATGGGCCAATATGTTACAATAATTACGCTACGGACAGCAGATGAACATTGCTCTTAAACATATAGACTCCATGAGCTATTATAGTTCATGTTGTTTAGTGTAACTTGAGGCATAATCATTAACAGTGGAATATTTGGTTAGCATTCAACATTTGTTTTACATATAATGACCTCAAAATTCCCAGAATGGAACCAACTCTTCACATCTACTTTACATGACGTTATATTTACAAAAGGATATCACTCATATTTAAATATTTATAGAAGACTTTAAATTAGTGTTTATAACTTCAGAAGATTGAAATAGAGAAATTTTTGATAAACATACACATGTATGCCATTGAAAAAATCCTTAAAGTCCCAAACACAGCATCTTTAAAACATTCAGTGCAATTATTACCTTTACTTGCATTAAGGTTGTGGTTTTCCCTGAGAGAAGAGTTTTATTTTTCTTTCCAGGGTAGTTTTTCCCATGGCCTCGGAGTGGAGGAGCTTAGTTTGGGGCTCAGTCATATAAAAACTCACCATATGACAAGTCACAGTGGATTGGGGGCCTCAGCTGTCTTCCCTGTACATTGCGGACAATGGTCTAGATTTCTGTGTATTTCTTGATATTCAGTTGACTCTTTGCTGGATGCTGTCTGCCACAGCAGTTACCTTAGCTATATCAGTGGGCCACTCTCCTTCACCTGCAGCATATTTTAGAAAGAGTTCCTTCACAGATAACTAAGATGGCTTGCTGTTGCTGTTATGATAGGTTGCCCTTACCTCAAATGATTAAAATAATAATAATAATATAATTACATTTAGCACATGACCCAGTAAATCCCACTTCTGTGTTTTTACTCTAGAAAAATGAGAATTTATGTTCATATAATAACATGTATGGGAGTAACATGTTTATAGTAGTTCTATTCATAACACCAAAAACTGGGAAAAACACAAAATGTACATCTACTGATGAATGGATAAACTAACTGGATTCTATACAATGGAAAATTAATCAATAAACTAGTGATATACACAACAATTTGGATGAATTCAGAGATGCTACACTGAGTAAAAGAAGCCAGTCTCAAAAGATTATATACCTTATGATTCCATTTAGATTAGACACTCTCAAAAAAAGACAGTCATGGGCTTCCCTGGTGGCGCAGTGGTTGAGAGTCCGCCTGCCGATGCAGGGGACACGGGTTCGTGCCCCGGTCCGGGAGGATCCCACATGCCGTGGAGCGGCTGGGCCCGTGAGCCATGGCTGCTGAGCCTGCGTGTCCGGAGGCTGTGCTCCGCAACGGGAGAGGCCACAACAGTGAGAGGCCCGCGTACCGCAAAAAAAAAAAAAAAAAGACAGTCATAGTGATGGAGAAAAGATCAGTGTTGTTAGGGGCTTGGGGGTGGGGGGCATTTGACTATAAAGGAAGAGCACCATGGAGCTTTTGCGGTGATGGAATGGTTCTGTATCCTGATTATGGTGAGTGTTACATGAGTTTATACATGTGTTAACATTCACAGAACTATACACCAGTTAAATCAATTTTACTGTATATTAATTTAAAAATGAAATTAAATCAAGCAAGATATAAATGAATAAATAACTAATGATATTAAGATAAATTATCAGACCATGATGTATCATCGATTCAGAAATAACCTCAAGACAGAAAAATATGATTAAGACCTCAGTTTCAGAGTCAGTCATTAGAATCTTTTCCTGCTACTTAATAGTTTTGTGATGTTGGTTAAGGCACTGACCTCATGGTAAGTGTAGATGGTAATAATTCTTACCTTAAAACACTGTTGTAAGGGTACATGCTAATGCATAGTACTTAACCACTAATACTTATAATTATACTGTTAACGTTATGGTGGAAATTCCTATATACGGTTCTGTTTAGTAATTCTGATAAGGAAAATATGACTTTTGCTTCCCCTTAGAAAACACACCCACACAGATGTACAACCACCACCGTCAACCCCATCACTATTGTCATACATAGCATACTAGGGCTATGCTAGAAGTTCAGATCTCTAGAGAAATAAAATGCTAATTACTACAAACCAACAAATTGAGAACTTCTATCTTAAGAATGCTGCAAACAGTCCTAATGCATTTTGAAAATTAAAAAATGCAGTTGGAGAAGCGGCGATTATTTAGAAACCCAACATCTTCACTCCCAAAAGAAAGACATGAGGGTCTTTGTCTTTGACTTGCGTTTTTCCTTTTGCAGTCACTCCTTTAACACTCTCATCTAATCGGTCAGTTTCAGTGATTGCATCTAGGCAGTGGATGACTCTCAAATCTATATTTACCATCTTGGTCTCTCTCTTGGGTTTCAAGATTGGATTTCTAATTCCTGTTAGACTATCCCAGTCGTGATCTCTAAGGCATTATCTGAGACTGAGCTCATTCATTTTCCCTTGCAAAGCTTCCTCTTTTCCTGATGTTCTAATTCTGTTAATGGTGCCACCAGCTTCTCTGCAAACCTGCCCCAAATGCTTGGTGTCATTGTCTCTTGCCTTTGCCTAGGACCACGAAGCAGGACTTTACCCTGTTACCTTTAATTTAAACCATAGCAATGGTATATGAAGATAGGTTTCCGCACCAATGTACTATATACTCAACTGCCATATTAATTTAAAATACTGTATACAGTCCCTATATAACTTTCCTGTTTGATACATAAAACCTTCACTAATTACCTAAAGAAAGAATTCTAAACAATTTGGCCTTACATAAATTTCATCTTGATTCCTCACTATATCCCTTTAGCCAAGTAGGCAGTTTCATATGCCCATTTTATGCTTTCTCAATTCCGTGCCTTTGTTAATATTATTTGTTTTATAATATAATGTATTTGTTAATATAATAGTCCTTTTGTCTGGAGTAGCCTGAACTTTCATGTGTTCTACATTTCTTTAATTCTGGCTTAAAAGCCTTACCGCGCTCCTCTTATTGGGAGTGATTTTAAACTCTTTTGAGCTGACATAGCACATTTGTTATTACACTTTTATGAAATGTATTACTTTCTGCCATTCATTAAGAGTATTTATGAGTATATATTATACCCAGAGAGCGTAAAATATATGTCTAAGTCAAAGCGCTGAAGTGGCTAGACTTACACCTTGTATTATTAGTAGGTGCTCAATACGCACGTTGTACTGAAGAAAAATGAATAAGCATTATTTCACCCAGACTAACCGGGTCATTTCTCCCTAACTCTCCTCTACCCTCTAGCCTGTAGCTCCACTGTGACTTCCTTCCTAGCGACCAATGGTCAGAGTGACCCAGGCTGGTTTGATTGGCAGTTAAAACAGCACTCTTTGAAACCTATTCTTTGAAAAGATATTTAAAGCCAGCCTAATACAGGGCTTCAGCTGAAATCCCGATCACTGACTAACTATCTTTTAGTATTCCACACTGTTCCACTCACTTACTCAGAGTCCAGATATGCAGGGCTTGTGATTACAATGTTTTCATTACATAGTTATTTCACCTACAAAATTATGTTTTTGCCCTCGGAAAGAGTATTGTTGCTCTAACATGGAAGGAAGCCGAAGAAGAGTTAAAGACCAAAGTGTTTCTAGACTCAACCAGGCTATTTAGGGCTGATATCATTTCTTTGCATCCTGGAATATAGGTCCAATTCCTAGAATTTGGGTCTGTTCCTGTGGCAGTGAGGTTTTAGACTCCCTGTTAACTGGTAGAGGCTTACATGAGAAAGTGTAATAATTATCATATATGCTCCTTAAACTTGAAGGTCTCCAGAATTCTGTAAGTCAATAAATTATTTCTGTTCCATTGATGTAGATATATGAAACAGATTGGATATTTTTTAAGAAGCAACTTCGTTTTCAATGTTTGTTATTTACAGATGCAACCCAATCCCTAGATTTTAAGGTTCCTACCTTGCCTCCTCGCCTTCTAAATGAAGACCCAACAAATTTTGGAAAATGAAGAATCCAGATTTTTGTATATTGAGGGTCAGATTCTGGGCTTATTCCATAGCTGAGCCACAAACAATTTAGGCATTGAGGCACATGCTGCAAAACCCCGACATGGCTGAGCACACACTAAATTCAGAGTTCTTCACATCAGACCAGCCACCACCCAGCAGTTAAAGTTTTCAGCCACCATACTCAAAGTTATGTTTAATTTGCATTGTAAAATTATGCAAGGTGAATCCCTTTCTAACAAAAATCTATCTAAGCTTCGGGGCACTCAGGTCCCAAAAAGCTTATAAATGTTAGCAGCACGATGAGCTAACTCGTCCAAGGGAAATATCAGGGAGGGAGGAATAATTTTTGCACACCAGTGAGTAATAAAGTTGATGGAGTGAGGCAAGGATCTCAAGTAGACATCCACTCCAGCCGCTGGGGCTCCTGCCTGCCCGCCCCTCCTCCCTCCTCCTTGGCTTCCATCATCTGCACCCTAAGGTCCCACTGTCTGCGGGAGTCCTTTCGCCCACAGACGGGGGGAAGCAGATACATCTCTGAGCTAGTCTACGTTGTATTTCTCTTTTAATGAATACCACACACATGGGTCTTGAATGTGCAGTACCAGTCATGAGTAATTAAGTCTAGTGGGAAGGAAACCTTGGGTGGAGGTGACTAGATCTGGCACGGGAACAAGGCTTTCTGGTTTCAGCCAAGCTTTCTTGTGAGTGGCAGGGCCATGTGGTCCCCTGGAGTCAAATCTCCCCCACTCTGGTCTAGTTTGGATCCTGTGCCAACTGGCTGATCTTGTCCATGTCACTCTTACTGTCCGAAGTCTCCATTGTTTTACCTTGTAAAACGGAGGCAATGTTTTCTGCCCACTTCCCAGGATGATAGAAGACTATGATAAAAGGTAGGTATCACCATGATTGAGTTAGCTTTAAAATGCTCTCCTCTTTCTTCTTTTTAACGTTTTGGTTTAAGGTCCCTTTACTCAACACCTGACCTAAATATGCCACACAGGGAGCACCTGAATTTGAACTTGCATCATCCTAACAGATATTTTTCTTGGAACTGAGCCTTTGATAAAACTTAATTCCTTTCAACAAGCCTTTATTGAGCAACTACCATGTGCTGAGTGCCTATTCAATCATTAAAATGTGGACTGTCGAAAGGCAGCATTTTATTCTTCTTAGTGGGGACTTTCATAAAATCTGTAAAATGTTTCCAGCATTAAGAGTGAACATAAAGGAAGCATTGCTAAGAGGATTGTTTGCACAGCAAAAATATTAAAAGAGCATTTGGATCCCTGTGCTACTTTGCAATGAGCTCGGTCACTTTTGGAAACCAAAGTAATTTCACTTACAACATAAGGAAGCAACAAGGCAGCTTCAAAAATACAGTTCTTCCAGGTCACCAATATTTTACTTCCCTGGAGTAAACACTTACATGTTTGAAACTTAAATGAATACATTGGTAGGGATGCACCTGAACTTCAGAAACGTAGCTGGTAGGGATGGGAGAGAGAAGTAACCGTAGGAATAACTATCTTCCTGCACACAAAGCTTTTGTCCAAAATTATACCTTAACGACAATTTTCCAGGTAATCTACTGACATAGAGTTTATTAAAATGGTGATTTAAAAGATTTTAAAGGAAGTAGCATCTGGGAAGTAGTATCTGGGAATATGACTATGTCTATTCCAGGCATCTCTTGAATCACTGCAGCAGGAGAGGAAGACAACCTCAGTCTTCCAAAACTAAAAGACAGTTAGCAACCACTGTTCCTGAAAAGAATATGCTCTTTCATATTCACAAAGACAGTGATTAAGGATGTGGGTTTGGGAATCAGAACACGTGGTTTAAATACCAGCGGCCACCATGTCCTGATCACACGAATCTGTGCAAGTCACTTAATTTCCCAGTGCTTCATTTTCTCACCCATGAAATAGGGATATTAATAATTACCGCCTCATAGAGTCCTTAAGTGATTTATTTAAAGAAGGCAATGCAGTTAAAAACGTAAAACAAGGCTTGGCATATGATAAGTGTTTAATAAATGTTAACTACTGTCATTTTATACAAACGTTTTAAGAAACCAGTTTCTTAAACAGAGAACACCTAGCCATTTGGGAATTAAGTACCATTTCCAGACTTTATATTGCTTAGTTCAAATACTTTGTAATTTATAGGTCAAACCATAGATTTGTATTCAGTAAAACATGCTGCCTAAGAAGCTATTGCAATGTTTTTACAAGGGTCTTCTCATCACTCCGAAATTCCTTAATGGTGTTTTTATTATTATTATTATTCTCTCTCTCTCTCTTTCTCTCACACCTCACCCTTTCTCTCTACTTCCCTCCTTCCCTCCCTTCCTTCCTTCCTTCCTTCCCTGGTCTTTTTGTTTTAGGTCATCTAGACAAGACATTTTCACAAAATTATAAAATTTCTTTGAAGATAATTCTGATCTAACTTTAATAACTTGAAGTAATTATCACATGGCAAACATTAAAATAACTATACGCAACTGCCAAAAATTAATCTAATTTTTTCCTTATTATCAAATTTTATTTTCAAGATGTTTTTGCTATGAAACTAACATCCATTCCATTAGATTTGGAAATTTTGATGATGTTGTTTCAATGTTAACACATTTCTTTCCAGAAATTCTTTTACATGCGTGTTTGTTATTGCAGTTTTACAGTTGTTCCCTTTATCTGGAGATTATAGATTCATAGTTATTTCTCTGTTCTCAATTTAAAATAAGCCCTTTCATTTATATCATATATGTAAGAATAGTAAGTATAAAAAACTCACACCTCCAACTAGTAGAATGACATAGACCAAAAAAATCCAGTTATTTAAACGATTTTACTTGCCTCTTTTAAAAAAATCAGAACTTGACTTTGAAAAAGAAAGGCTATCATTATTTTTTAAAAGCATTTGCTCATTTTCCTCTTATAAAGTTACAAGGTAATGAATTATTATAGTGTATGAAATTACATATTAGAAGGGTTCAGAAACAGATCAAATATTTGAATATAAAGCAATTTTTAAATATCTGTGCAGGATGCTTTTTCAAAAAATTCAATTGGGGGGGTTTTACATATACAGATGTGTATAAACAGAAAAAAACCCATACTTTAAATATTTTTCATGGAAAAGATGAGTGTGAGATACAAGGTGATACTAAAAGAAATACTGAAAAATATCTTGACCTGGCAGAGTGCAGACATGATTTACAGGCTGTGAAACACAGATTGCCACTAAACCTCCTTCCTCTTTGGGCTCTGCTGAGTTAGAACAAGGATTCTAAGCTCTCTGCTGTCCTCCAGCCTCCTCTACCCCTCACTCTCTGACTTTACTGGCATCACTCTTCCCATTCTCTCTTTTCCTTTTCTCACCCTCCTTAAAAAGATTTAATAAAGATTAAGGCAAGACTTTTGCCATTCAGCTTTCAAAAGTCAAGGCTAACTTCATCTAGGACTGGAGATATGGGTTGTTAACCTTTCCTGGAGATCCCAAGGTAGCTTAAGTATTTCCACAGAGGCTCAGTGAGCACATAGCCAGGGGAATATTTTGTGGAATACTTTGAAAATTCCAGGTCTGGTAACATATAATGTCATGGAGACACCTGATTGTAGGCATCCTTTCAATCAATACGTCCTCATAGCTATGGCAGAAATAGGAGTCAACAAGGGAGGGTTAGGACTCCCTGAGAAAAGGAAACTTAGTTCTTACTTTTGATGTACACAGAGAATTGGATTACAAATAGGTAAGCTAGCCTTCTGAAGAAAGTATTGACATTCTATTTCTGGAGATAGGCTCTGCAGAAAGAGTTGTAAATGCTAGCCTGCTTTGATCAATGAACATTTGATAACCATCTATTCTATGCAGAGAATGAGTTGGGCTGTAGGAAGAGGGCCAGCTGAGAAAACTCAGAAGTGCCTTCCAGGAATTTAAAGAGTGTGAAAAAGACAGCTGAGCACAGGTGTCTCATCTTCGTGTCATGAGAGTAACTCACAGCACCCAACAGAGCAGATCCACCCTGCAAGGATTGGTTGAATGAATGAATGAGTGAACGGATATAAGAAGTCATGATGTAAAGATAGCAGAGAAGTAAGTGTCAATGACAGTAGAGGTGAAAATGAGATGATGAATTCTTTATGGAATGAGAGGTCACAGGAAATTTTCTAGTGGTGGGGGATGCTTCTGAGATGAACTTTAAAGAAGTGTTTCAAAAAGAAAAAGAAGAGGGAAGGAGGAGGTGATTGGCCAAAAGGACAGATATAAATAAAGGTACATAAGATTTAAAAGAAGAAATGTGTTGTTTGAAATGACCAGAGCATAGAGTTGGTGGTGAGGAATCAGGCTAGAAGTAGAGATATGGTCCTAGGTGTAGAAGTCCTTGACCACAGTGTTCATGGAAATTATTCTAATGCCATTGAGAGCTAATAAATGTCATTGAGATGTGGAGCAAGGATGACCAATGATGGGTATTGTTATCATCCAACTTAGAAAAGATGAGGTCCTTGAAGGAAGAGCATGAAGTAAGAAGACAATTTAGCAGAAAAATTGATAGGCTCTAATAAACTTTTAAATGCATGACATGGGGAGACTAATCATGAGAAGAGAAAGAAAGAAATTCTTGCACAAGGTTTCCAGTATCAATGTTTAGTAGAACTATAATAAAAATCATTTTGCACCTTGCTGTGTCTATATATATATATATATAAAATTATAATTATAAATTATATATATATATATATATATATAATTTCCTCACATCAACCATTAGAAGAACTTACTATTACTAGTATTTCCCTTTTAGATGATGAATCTAAGATTCTGAGAATTTTAGCAACCTCCCGAAGACACCACTGGTGAATTTGGGGAATTACATTTCAAACTCATTTGACTGAAGATCATGTGAACTCATCCCCTGGGAGATGACATAAGTGAGATATGAAACCTAGGATGGGGAGAAAGCTGTGAGGAGAGCAGTTTTATGATTAGTGTTTTACACGTAGTGCTTAAGTTATACATTGTAGATTGATTTGAAGTGCTCCAGCATATAATTAGAAATTCAGTGCAGAAAACCATAAGAGACTAGGATGCTCATTTCTGAGTCTTCTGCTTAGAAGCATGAAAGTTGAATCTCTGAGTATTGTTAAAATTGCTCAGAAAGAGAGTGTGGCTTGAGAACTTGTGTGGATTCTTTCAATTAAAGAACCAACGAGGAAGATTACATTAAAGAGCATGAAGGATAAGTAGGGGGTGAAGGCAAGAGAGTGCGAGGACACATAAGCCAACAGTTTCAAAGAGGGACCATATGCTTAACATGTCAAATGTTACAGGAGGTCATGTACAAACAAAATTCAAGTGGTGTAGATGAATTTAACAATTAGCAGGTCACTGATGACATTTGTGTGTGTTGTTTCTATGGAATTGTGGGACAGAGTTGGGTTTCAGGAAGTTAATAAGTAAGTGGAAGGTGAGGAATTGGGAAAGGTAAATGAGTACTACTCTTTAAAATTGAAAATTAAAAAATAATGCATGGAATATGCTTTTAGAAAAAATTACAAAAGAGATAAAATAAATCTTAAAAATCCCCATTCACCAACCACTCAATCCCACCCACTTCCCCATATTTACTAGTTAATGATAGGTTGTGAAACTTCTGGAGTAACTTAGTGCATTTTTATTCTTATGAATGTGTATATGTATTTAAGTATATGCATAAAGTTAATACTCATCAAATATTCATGTGCTTTTCTATATTTTCCCTTTCTTCATACATAGGTTGGGGTCATGTAACAAGTTTTGGCCAAGGGATTAAGTCCCTTCCAAGATGATGCAATTAAGTTGTAATGACAACTCCTTTACCTTTCTCAGCCCCTGAAACCAGGAGTCTTGCCCAAGAAACTGAATTTGAGGAAAGAAGAAAGGACCAAGGATGATTTTCTGTCAAGAGACAGAAGAGATTAGGAAACTCTGGGACAATAGCTTCAAAATCCAAAATCTGAAGGATTTCCAAATATGTGATTTATTGTTGGGTTTTAGTTGATGAGTCTCTGAAGAAGATGATGTTTGAGTCTGCGAGGCAGCAGCAACTGTCAGGCCAGAAGTATCTGCAGGTATATCTCCCTTACCCACAAACTTTAAGTTTCTTTGGACAATGCTCATAGTGAGGTCACACCCCATGGCACAATGGCAAATGTGATGTGGGGAGAGGGGCTTTAGAGATTCCTGAATGTGGACAAATTCCAAAATATTTGTTATAGACACTAATGACTCGAGTGTGATGTTCACCTCTTCATTTTTTTTTTTTCTGTATACTTTCTTTTCTTCAGTCTATATATGGAGGAAGCCCACTTAGGCATCAATTTTGAATGAACACCTTAGAAAACATGGGGTAAAACCTCTTTTTAGAGCAAGTATATTTTCCATATTAAAGGCAACAGCAGAAAGAACCAAGTGCAATTGGGAAACACAAGGCTAAGATGGTGCCAATGAGTAGTGGGTATGTTGAATTCTCTGAACACATTTGGATATTTTGAAACCAAAAGCTGAAATCAAAAAATCTAAGGGAGTTTCAGGTCTGTGTTTTTCCTTTGGATTTTGGTTGTTGTTTTTTTCCCACCATAAAAAAGTTTTGATACATGGTAGTCAGCATTTTTGCACAGGAAGTAGCATCAGATCACTGAAATCATCCTATTGAGGTGTATTTTCTGGACTTGAGCCAATGAAATTCGGTCATTCTTGAAGGTTAACTGAAGCGATTCTTGGCCTCAGGGTTACATAAACAGTCGGTGCATGTGCAAACAGGTACTGGACTGATTTCTGAACCACTGAGTAAAATAATAATAATAACAACAATAGTAATAGCTACCATTTATTGAATTCTATGAAATATGCAATTACATTATTTATATTGTTTCATATTCACAAAACTTTATAAATTTTATAACTTTTATCCACATTTCATAGTTAAGGAAACTGTAGCTTAGAGAATTCAAGCCACTCACTCCATGCCATAATAACTAAGTACAGCAAAGCTAAGATTTGAGTCGCAGTTCAGATCCGTCTGGCTCCAAGTCCCTGTTCATTATTCTGCACTATCAAGGCAGACATAAAACTTGTTCTTCCAAAAAGGAGAATATGGAGCTCACATGGACAGAGAGTGAATTCTCCTTCTTTTTCTCTAACATAGCTGATGTCTGGAGATACATATGTCCATGGGACCCATGCATAATCATGTTTCTTTTCAGTCTCTTCACCTCTTCTTCAGCATCTCATACCTTCCGTGAGAGTAGCTTAATAGGCTATCATACAACCATTAAGAAATGAGATCTTGTAAAGAATTGTGGGAGGTACCCAAGCTGTTCTGCTTTCTCTGTTGAAAAGAGGGCACTGAGCCCTGAGATTAAAAGGATAAATGGAAGATTGATAAAGGAATCAGGGGAGGTGGAGAGAGGAGACTTGTAAATAAGCAGGAACTCACATGTGGTCCCAGAATGCAATTAAACATGAACAACTTCTTTGGAGCAGAAACGTGGACCAAGATTCTCCATAGTAGAGTGCCAAGTTTGTTTTAGATTTCTGGATAAAGATATAGCACCTAATAGCTATCATGGTAAAATGTGACTCCATATTAACATTTTGACTATTTAAAGTATTTGAAGTACTGATCCTGGGTAACTGTTAATAGTTTATTGTACTGTTTTCTTTCCTTCCTTCAAAACCAAATTCTTAAAGTGAAAAAAAAGGACAACCGAAAATTTACATCAAGGAATTGCTCTATCAGATAATACATTATGCTTCTGAGATTTTCAAGTTGTTTAATAAAATTATATTACACTAGATTTAACAAATGCTTATACACAACTGACAACGCAGTTAATGCAGGATGCTAGGTAAGAAACATTTACTCTTTGTAAATCTTTTACAATGAATGAAAACTTCAGAACCAATTAGGTGTGGTTGACATTTACATTTTAAGGATTTTTCAAGGATTAGAGACATTAAGCCTCACAAGTATATCAAAATGACAGCCTTACTCTAACTTAAACCATCTTGTCCATTTGCAATAAAATCTCCATCATCTCGGGCCTAGAAAATGTGTTGAGCTCATAGACTAAACATTCAACAGTTGTATGCACTCAGCAGCTTTATGACTTTTTGGGTGCCTTTGTGGAATCATCCTGGAATCAATTTATCTTCATGCTTCAAAGAATCCAAATTCAGAAGTACTCCAAATGTTTGGGGCTATTTTAAGATTATTTTTCTTCTGGAAGTTGAAATGTAAACTAAAACGAATGCTTTCCTGATAATTTTATACTGTTTTAACTAACTGTTAAAGATCACCTTATGTTTAAACTACAGCTTTCAGGCTTAAATGCATTTGAACTTCTATGATTATTCTATATTTTGAAAACCCTCCCTCTTAACAATACTCATTTCCAACTCTTTTGCCTACATGCCACAAAAGGTATGGTCAAGCAGTTAGAGGGAGAATGCATTGAATCTTCCATTGGTTCCTATTATAAAAGTAGATATCTGCTGTTGCCTTGCTCTAAAGAGAAAAAATAAAATAAAGAGTAGACCATGCTGAAAACTTAGCTGTGGTAGAAATATGTTTAGTCATGATGATTTTTTTTTTAAAGCTAGAACTGTTATTCTGGCTTACATTTTCAAACATGTCCTGCAAATCATTTTTCATTGTCTTTTGCGGCATTTTGCCTTTCCAGGAAGTTCCTCTCTGATATTGACATGTTCACTGCTCTCTCTGGACCATAAGAATGTCTCCTGTGAGTTTTACAGAAGTAGCTATGAGTAGTTTGTTCTTCCTTTCTCATTTTTGGGGAGGTATTCCTATGATAGCATCTAACTGAATTTAGCTACCTGACTAGACAATTGATTCAGTCTGAAAATCTTATTTAAAATTTTAAATTATATAGGATAAATTAGTTTTCCTCTACCACATCAGTATTTTGAAACTCTTAAAGCCATTTTCACTTAGACTGAGGGATAACTGCACCTTTCTTCCTTTTTCTCCTCTCCCTCCTCTTCTTCTTTCTCTTCCTTCCCATGAAAGGTTGTTTATTTTCAGGGAGTGAATACCAACCGTGAAGCAACTTGTCTTGCCAGATGAACTGAAGTTGTTTTTCTCCTGATTAAAATATTTATGAAAAGCCATGTTGGAGGAAAGATATTATAGATAGATAAAAAGACTGGTGTTAATTTAAGATGAAAAACCATAATTCGAAAAGATATATGCACCCCAATGTTCATCACAGCACTATTTACAGTAGCCAGGACATGGAAGAAACCTAAATGTCCATCGACAGAGGAATGGATAAAGAAGATGTGGTACATATATAAAATGGAATATTACTCAGCCATAAAAAAGAATAATAATGGAATTATTCAAATGGAATAATGCCATTTGAAGCAACATGGGTGGACCTAGAGATTGTCATACTGAGTGAAGTAAGTCAGACAAAAACAAATATCATACACCACTTATATGTAGAATCCAAAAAAATGATACAAATGAACTTATTTACAAAACAGAAATAAAGTCACAGATATAAAAATCAAATTTATGGTTATGGGGGGGAAGGGGGAGGTATAAATTGGGAGATTGGGATTGACATAGACACACTACAATATGTAAAATAGATTACTAATAAGGACCTACTGTATAGCACAGGGAACTCTACTCAATACGCCGTAATGTCCTATATGGGAAAAGAATCTAAAAAAGAGTGGATATATGTATATGTACAACTGATTCACTTTGCTGTAGAGCAGAAACTAACACAACATTGTTACTATACTCCAGTAAAAATTTAAATAAATAAATAAATGAATAAAATAAAAATATTTCCTGTTTCTAAAAAAAAAACCTGAGCATAGTGAAGGAACTGGTTTTTTTTGGACATAACTATCTGGAGCATTTGCAGGGATGTCAAAGTAGAGAAGATACCAGCAAAAGAGCAATAAAGACACTAGAAGCGGGTGTGGGCTACATGTTTCCTAGATGCCAGGGGAAGTGGCAACCTATCTCTGAAATTAAGCTGAGCTAAATATCAGCCATAATATATTACTTGGTCTTAGTACCATCATAGCCTCCTGGAACACTGACTAGAGTGTTCAGATACCAGATACCTCCTGGTATCTGGAACACTGACTAGAGTCAGAGTATTCAGTATAGGTGAATGAGAGTGATGGGGGAAAGAAAGGGAAAAGATTTATTTATTTAATAACTTTTTTGGTTTAATTATGTAAGTAAACAATATTTTTATGCATTACTGCACCTAGAACTAACCAATTATCTTTAACAGTGAGAGGTGCTCACTTATAGATGGATATATATCCATCTCTGTGTGTGTGCATGTACAATCATGTATATAAATACATATACGCACACACATATATAACACATATTACAGAGTCTAAAAGGAATTGTATTAAGTAATGCATATTTCAGTTTTCAACAAACAAAATTTTTTGAATAAGTTGTATATGTGAATTACTTTTAAATTTACATTTAGTAAACATTAATAATTATGAGGACATAATTTTTAATATATTCCAACATATAAATACACTGTAATGTCTCTAGTCCTCTTTTGTTGCCCCATTTAGTAGGTTTTATTATTTTTAATATTACGGAAGTCTTCAATGAGCACTGTTTTACAAAAAGGTTGAGAACTTGACCCCAATTTCCATGGGTTAAATTTCTAGAAGCAGAATAACTAGATGATGTGAGTTTTTAAATTGCCAAATCACCTTCTAAAAGTTTGTAAAATAATTTATTTTCCATATTTCAGAGTTTTTCTTGCCCTTCAACTTTAAAAATATCTTTAAAAATATCATCTAGTCTCACTTGGGATTTGAAAAATCCGTATAATTTTCAATTTGTAGTCATCAGATTTCTAGTAAAACTAAGCATTCACATTTTTGTCATTTATTTTTAATTATCTGTATCAATATTTCTTATGATATATAAGATCCTTTTATATGTTAAGACCATGAACACTTTCTGATCATGTATGTTGCAAAAATTTTTCAATTTTTATATTGCATTTAAAGTTTCATTCATGTTATACCTCTCTCCAAAATGTTTTCTTTCTTTTTTTTTGGCGGTACGCAGGCCTCTCACTGTTGTGGCCTCTCGCGTTGTGGAGCACAGGCTCCAGACACGCAGGCTCAGCGGCCATGGCTCACAGGCCCAGCCGCTCTGCGGCATGTGGGATCTTCCCGGACCAGGGCACGGACCCGTGTCCCCTGCATCGGCAGGTTGACTCTCAACCACTGAGCCACCATGGAAGCCCTCTCCAAAATGTTTTATGTCTTTATTATTAACTATCAATAATTTCTCTTTTTTAAAAAAATATTTATTGGAGTATAATTGCTTTATAATGGTGGGTTAGTTTCTGCTGTGTAACAAAGTGAATCAGCTATACGTATACATATATCCCCATATGCCCTCCCTCTTGCGTCTCCCTCACACCCTCCCTATCCCACACCTCTAGGCAGTAACAAATCACCGAGCTGATCTCCCTGTGCTATGCGGCTGCTTCCCACTAGCTATCTATTTTACATTTGGTAGTGTATATATAAGTACATGCAACTCTCTCACTTTGTCCCAGCTTACACTTCCCCCTCCCCCTTTCCTTAAGTCAATTCTCTAGTCTGTCTCTTTATTCCTGTCCCTCCCTTATGTTCATCAGAACCATTTTTTTTTCTTTAGATTCCATATATATGTGCAGGCATATGGCATTTAATTTTCTCTTTCTGATTTATTTCATTCTGTATGAGAGACTCTATGTCCATCCACCTCACTACAAATAACTCAATTTCATTTCTATTTATGGCTGAGTAATATTACATTGTATATATGTGCCACATCTTATTTATCCATTCATCTATCGATGGACACTTAGGTTGCTTCCATGTCCTGGATATTGTAAATAGTGCTGCAATAAACATTGTGGTACATGTCTCTTTTTTTTTTTTGAATTTTATTTTATTTATTTTTTTATACAGCAGGTTCATATTAGTCATCCATTTTATACACATCAGTGTATACATGTCAATCTCAATCTCTCAATTCATCACACCACCACCCCCGCACATCACCAATTTCCCTGCTTGGTGTCCATACGTTTGTTCTCTACATCTGTGTCTCAATTTCTGCCCTGCAAACCAGTTCATCTGTACCATTTTTCTAGGTTCCACATATATGCATTAATATACGATATTTGTTTTTCTCTTTCTGACTTACTTCACTCTGTATGACAGTCTCTAGGTCTGTCATCTTTACAAATGACCCAATTCGTTCCTTTTTATGGCTGAGTAATATTCCATTGTATATAGGTACCACATCTTCTTTATCCATTCATCTCTCGATGGGCATTTAGGTTGCTTCCATGACCTGGCTCTTATAAATAGTGCTGCAATGAACATTGAGATGCATGAGACTTTTTGAATTATGTTTTTTTCTGGGTATATGCCCAGTAGCCAGATTGCTGGGTTGTATGGTAGTTATATTTTTAGTTTTTTAAAGAACCTCTATACTGTTCTCCATAGTGGCTGTATCAATTTACATTCCCACCAACAGTGCAAGAGGGTTTCCTTTTCTCCACACCCTCTCCAGCATTTGATGTTTGTAGATTTTTTGATGATGCCCATTCTAACTGGTGTGAGGTGATACCGCATTGTAGTTTTAATTTGCATTTATCTAATAATTAGTGATGTTGAGTAAATTTTCATGTGCTTCTTGGCCATCTATATGTCTTCTTTGGAGAAATGTTTATTTAGGTCTTCTTCCAATTTTTGGATTGGGTTGTTTGTTTTTTTAATATTGAGCTGCATGAGCTGTTTATATATTTTGGAGATTAATCCTTTGTCTGCTGATTCATTTGCAAATGTTTTCTCCCATTCTGAGGGTTGTCTTTTCATCTTGTTTATGGTTTCCTTTGGATGAAAAAGCTTTGAAGTTTCATTAGGTCCCATTTGTTTATTTTTGTTTTTATTTCCATTACTCTAGGAGGTGGATCAAAAAAGATCTTGTTGTAATTTATGTCAAAGAGTGTTCTTCCTACGTTTTCCTCTAAGAGTTTTATAGTGTCCAGTCTTAAATTTAGGTCTCTAATCCATTTTGAGTTTATTTTTGTGTATGGTGTTAGGGAATGTTCTAATTTCATTCTTTTACATGTAGCTGTCCACTTTTCCCAGCACCACTTATTGAAGAGACGGTCTTTTCTCCATTGTATATCTTTGCCTCCTTTGTCAGAGACTAGTTGACCATAGGTGTGTTGTTTTATCTCTGGGCTTTCTATCCTGTTCCATTGATCTATATTTCTGTTTTTGTTCCAGTACCATATTGTCTTGATTACTGTAGCTTTGTAGTATAGTCTGAAGTCAGGGAGCCTGATTCCTCCAGCTCCACTTTTCTCCCTCAAGACCTCTTTGGCTATTCAGGGTCTTTTGTGTCTCCATACAAATTTTAAGATTTTTTTGTTCTAGTTCTGTAAAAAACTGGTAATTGGATAGGGATTGCATTGAATCTGTAGATTGCTTTGTGTAGTATAGTCATTTTCATAATACTGATTCTTACCAATTACCATTGGTAATTGGATAGGGATTGCATTGAATCTGTAGATTGCTTTGTGTAGTATAGTCATTTTCATAATACTGATTCTTCCAATCCAAGAACATGGTATATCTCTCCATCTGTTGGTATCATCTTTAATTTCTTTCATCAGTGTCTTATAGTTTTCTGCATACAGGTCTTTTTTCTCCTAGGTAAGTTTATTCTTAGGTATTTTATTCTTTTTGTTGCAATGGTAAATTGGAGTGTTGCCTTAATTTCTCTTTCAGATTTTTCATCATGAGTATATAGGAATGCAAGAGATTTCTGTGCATTAATTCTTTATCCTGCAACTTTACCAAATTCATTGATTGGCTCTAGTAGTTTTCTGGTGGCTTCTTTAGGATTCTCTATGTATAGTATCATGTCATCTGCAAATAGTGACAGTTCTACTTCTTCTTTTCCTATTTGTATTCTTTTTATTTCTTTTTCTTCTCTGATTGCTGCGGCTAGGACTTCTGAAGCTATGTTAAATAATAGTGCTGAGACTGGACATCCTTGTCTTGTTTCTGATCTTAGAGGAAATTCTTTCAGTTTTTCACCATTGAGAATGATGTTTGCTGTGTGTTTGTCATATATGGCCTTTATTATGTTGAGGTAGGTTCCCTCTATGCCCACTTTCTGGAGGGTTTTTATCATAAATGGGTGTTAAATTTTGTCAAAAGCTTTTTCTGCATCTATTGAGATGATCATATGGTTTTTCTTCTTCAATTTGTTAATATGGTGTATCACATTGATTGATTTGCATATATTGAAGAATCCTTGCATCCCTGGGATAAATTCCACTTGATCACGGTGTATGATCCTTTTAATGTGTTGTTGGATTCTGTTTGCTAGTATTTTGCTGAGGATTTTTGCATCTATATTCATGAGTGATATTGGTCAGTAATTTTCTTTTTTTGTGGTATCTTTCTCCAGTTTTGGTATCAGGGTGATGGTGGCCTTGTAGAATGAGTTTGGGATTGTTCCCTCCTCTGCAATTTTTTGGAACAATTTGAGAAGAATGGATGTTAGTTCCTCTCTAAATTTTTCATAGAATTCACCTGTGAAGCCACCTGGTCCTGGATTTTTATCTGTTGGAAGATTTTAAATCACAGTTTCAATTTCATTACTTGTGATTTGTCTGTTCATGATTTGTATATCTTCCTGGTTCAGTCTTGGAAGGTTATACCTTTCTAAGAATTTGTCTATTTCTTCCAGGTTGTCCATTTTATTGGCATAGAGTTGCTTGTAGTAGTCTCTTAGGATGCTTTGTATTTCTGCAGTGTCTGTTGTAAGTTCTCCTTTTTCATTTCTAATTTTACTGATTTGAGTCCACTCCCTCTTTTTCTGATGAATCTGACTAATGGTTTATCGATTTTGTTTATCTTCTCAAAGAACCAGCTTTTAGTTTTATTGACATTTGTTATTGTTTTCTTTGTTTCTATTTCATTTATTTCTGCTCTGATCTTTATGATTTCTTTCCTTCTTCTAACTTTTGCTTTTATTTGTGCTTCTTTCTCTAGTTCCTTTAGGTGCAATGTTAGATTGAGATTTTTCTTGTTTCTTGAGTTTGAGCTTGAGTTGGTTCAGGAATAAACATCCTCATTCATTTACTTACACTTGAGTACAGATTTGTGAATATAAAATGTTGCAACATGAAATAGAACATTTTAGGGAAATGTGTGTTTTAAGAAGCCTGGTGATTTAGAACAGGAAGGTGTGGGGGCCGTGCTGCATTGCTGTCCTATAGACCATACACTGTCTCTCCAGAGCTACCCAGATTCCTTTTGATTTTTGACGAAATGCTGTGTGTGTTGACCAAGAAGCATCTGAAGGACAGTTCTGATACTATACAAGGTAGCTGGAGCATTAAATAACATGATTAAGAATATAAGGTCTTCTGCAAGTAGCTAATGCTAAAAATTCCCAGAGCAGAGAGAGGGGAAAGGAGAACATTGGGGAACTCAGTCACACTTTGGAAAAATGCCACCCAAGAACAGACATATTTCTGACTTGCAGCTCTACAGACACTCTCCTCTACCCCTACCCTACCTCTATTCTTCACCCCAGCTCTACTCTGCAGTCTCCCTTTTAATGTCTAATTTATTTCCAAATCTTAGTGTGATGTGAGACTCTATTTCAAAACCTGATGCTTCATGATATAGTGGGTGCACAGAGAAATATATAAAATGACCAGATTTTTGCAAGGGAGAAAGGAGAGATTATGGACCCAGAATAAACAGCTCTCAGCATGTCTCTTTGCCCTAATTCTGTCAACCAGCTACAACTCCTCAACATTCTTGTCTTTTCCAAATCCATCAGCTACATGATAGGGGGAAGTGGTGACGAGAAACACTGAGTAGTGTCAGAAGTCTTCTCTTTGTGTATGCTATTCAACCTCAGGCATACTTACCTGAAAAAATAAAAAAGAATGAATCAAATGATAACTTCAGCTTATGCAATTTAGGACCCTACAGTAGTTACATTAAAATCATAAAGAAAAGGTACGGTCTGTTTATGAAAGGATTGTCTACATGGTCGTAGAATGATGCTGGCTTTATAAAAGTCATAGACATATTCTACATACACTACATTCAAGTGGAAGAATATCTGATGAATTTAGAGCTAGGTCTCTTTAGGGTCAAACTAGCAGTGGCAATCACATAAGGCACCAATGACTCCCTGGATGTCAGGTGGGATCAGTTTGGCTACAATTGTCAGAATCCATGATGCATTTATTACTCAGCTCCCAAAGCCAAGACGTTGACCCAGGCAGCATGTCTACAGAGAGAGTATGGCATTTTGATACCAGTCCTTTAATATGATGGACATTTTGACTCTCACACCCAGTTCATGTAAAGCTTATGACAGCAATAATTGCCCTTTTTTTTTTTATCAAGTACAATGTATTGTACTATTTATCCTACCTTTGTGCCTGAACCCTATCTCTGATCCTTCAACACTGGAATGAAGCTCAGGAAAGGAGTGTATTTCACAGGGGGTAAGAATAAAGGAGAACGTAAAGATATAAGAGAGTGAAGAAAAGGTAGGTATCAGGACTGAGGTGAGTGTGAAGGGTGAGACTTAGGGGTACAGTCAAGCTCAGGGATGTGGTTGAGATCAGGGGTCAGGTGGAGATCCGGAAGGAAGACCCCAGGAATACCTACAGTTTCAGATGAGCCACATCCAAATGTCCTGCTCTGTCATCAGTCCTTGTGAATTTCATGACTTTGAATTTTTGATACAGGTGCTGGCATCACTAATCCCGAGATTCACTTATGTAGACAAGCACAGGTCACTCTTTGCTAGTAAATTTGATGTCTAAATATCATCTAAAATGTCATAAAGAACAGGGAATATAGAAACAGCTATCATGTCATGATTTTTGTTGCAGTTTTAAATTTTGCTTCTGAGCTGAGTACAAATGAAGTGCTAAATTCCACAGTCCCTCCATCCTTCTGCACTGACTCCCTCCCCCAAAGTTCAATTAAATCTTCTTCAAACATGATTATTACAAAAACCTAATTTATACGATCATTTGTTCTACGTAGCACCTTCTTTCTAAGGACCTTTAATTCTTTTGTAAACTCCCATCCCCCATTAGGAAATTATGAAATGTTATGTAAATTTACTCGGATTTATCACAGAATGTGGCTGCCAGAGCATATTATTTTCAACTTCTCTAGTGCTAAAGGGAAATAAATCATTCTAAATATACCAATGACATTTGACTAAAGAATAAAACTCATATTACCTAACAGACTATTTAAACTGTTGTCTCAAAAATTCTTACAGCCTGGTAACCTGAATGTCAAGTTTCAGACCATGGTGTAATTTTTTAACACAAAATAGAAACTTGTGAAAAAGTAGGGGTGTAACAGATTGGAATAAAACATTTAAAACATGTTCTTCTGTTAGTGGTTTTGACATTCTCTTCCCATTAATAACTTGTAGAAAGCTCTTAAAAATTCTCTTGTCAAGTCAATGTAAAGTTATTGAATATGATGAGATGACAAAAAGCATCATATTAAGGAGTAGACTAGAGAGTTGACCAACTGAAAAATATAAAAATATAAGAAACAAGAAATTGGTGGGCTTCATATTTATATTTTAATTGTCTTCATTGTAATAGTAAACATAATATTTTAGGTAAAGTCATGTATTTTCCATAAACTCTTAGCTGATTTTACACAAAAGGAAATAAAGCTATGGTACATAATTTATTGGCCAAGAGGTAGTCTTTGCTCAGTAAACAGCAAACATTTTTGTGTGAATGCACTTTTGTGTTTACAAAGTGCTAAGAGTCTAGAGGATTTTGCCTCCCCTCATTTTCATTTATCCCACATAGCATATTTTTAGTCCAACAAGTGATTTCCTTTCACCACATAGAAGGATCATATGATATAAGACCGTCTTGATGGACCAACACAAAAAGTAAATCTTTTAATTTGACTTTTCTCAGTTTTCACCAATTGAAGGCAGCTAAAGCAATCTCAAAGTTAAATCTGAATCATTCTTAATGTGTATTAATCCAAGTCAACCCAAACAAGGAAGGTGGCTTAACAGTTAGTTTGTATTTAAACTTTTTTTTATAACAATAATGGCTACATATTTAATATATCTTTGTAAGGATTCATGCTGTGTCATAATAATTTCAGATGTCATCCTATAATATTTCACCTTGAGACCTGAATCATAGGCTAGAGAAATGATAGACTATGTTGATATAATGGATTCTGTTTTCCTTTAACGTGCAGAGAGGGGGAATTTAAATGTTGGCTTTCTTAATTCTTCTAGTGTCAGGGTGCTCAATGGAGAATTATTCTCAGAATGGAAAGTAAAGAAGCATGTCTTGTCTTAGGAAATAGTAGTGGAGAAATAATAATAAAGCTGTTGCTTCTTTTTATCACCAATTAATTACAAAGCAGATGCCATGTGGTACATTTGCATTTCCTACAATACTGGCAATGAAAAGTGTTTATGAAAAATATCCCTTTTATAGTTACAAAGGCCAATAGAACAGGTACACTTGAGCCAAATTTAAAAAAAATAGAAGAAACTGCAATTCTCATAAGGAATACAATATTATCCAGGAGGACAGGAAATATGGCTACTGTTAAGAAAAACTGAAACTTAACAGTTTCAAACTGTGTTCAAACATTATAAAAACTATACACACATGTATATATTTAAATAAATATATGACATAGACAAGAGGTTAGAGTAACTTCACAGTGTAAAAGTAAAATCAAAAATTACCCTCTTCTTTTATCTTAAGGCACCTAATTTTTTTCTCTACTTCTATGTTGTCTAACCTTATTCCTACAATTTATAAAATTTAAACCTTGAGCTTGATTGCTTCTTATCATCTCCCTTTATGTAAGACTGAACCAAAATCTATGCTTAGAACAATGTGTCAGTTCTTGCACGTAAAACATCCCAGTTTCCAGTTACCCATAGCAATGATTTAATTTCTATCTGGATTTTTCCTACCACCTACTTTTTTCTGGGTTACCTCAAGTGGTCCCCAGCTTGAGGACCATAATTAGAATATAAGCCTGAAATACAAAGTACACTTATATAGTGCATTCCAAACCCAGAACAGAGATCCTTAGACTAACATAACATTTAGAAGGACAAGGAATGGGTGGTAATAGCATAGGGATTAGAGCCAAACAGAACTAGCCCTAGAACCTAAACACACAATGTATCTTGCTGTGTGTAACTCTCTATATAGTATGTGTCTCAGACTCAGAGTAAGATAAGAATCATAATATGTACTCATAGCATGGTCATGATAACCAAATGAAATGATAAATATAAAAAATTTAGCTAGTGCTAGACAGCAAACAATAAAAGAAAACCCTACAAATAAGTGTAATTTTTAATTTTTTATTGTTTTACTAAAACAGTTTTTTTCCTTGTTTTTATTTGTTTTGGCTAGTGAATAATTAAGTATTATTATTATGGTGGTTTTGGTCATTTTAGCATTTTACTGCAAGGGGATTTGAGATTCTTTGTGCACTTTGGTATTATCAATACACTGAAAAAATAAAATTATGTATTTAATAAATATACTTTTTTCAAGTGCATACAGATGCAGTTTTAATCAATAAAATAAAAATCAATTTAAACATGTTAGATGAGTATCTAATAGTTATACTTTTAACATCCATTGCTGAGAAAATATTTTTTTTTATTTTATTTATTTATTTTTTTATACAGCAGGTTCTAATTAGTTATCCATTTTATACATATTAGTGTATATATGTCAATCCCAATCTCCCAGTTCATCCCAACACCACCACCCCACCATGCTGAGAAAATATCTAATGCTATAACACTGCTGTGAAGTCCACAACACTTCCTATTATTAAAAAAATCCCCCAAAGGGAAAAATTTGGAAATCACTGGTGTAAGAAAGCTGACTCTGCTTGAATGTCACAAGAGCTTCATTCCATCAAGTAAGCATTTGGCTCACAGACGTCAAATGTGACGTCAAATAATGACATAGATGCCATTATTTCCTCATCTTGCATCCATGGCAGACATTAGTTTATCAACTGCACTATTTAGTTTTCACTGAGTCTAGTTTGACTCAGTATCTTTCTCAAGAAAGTGCTTCAAGCAGCTACTAAAAGTCACGTGCAGCTGATAAGAGATAAAACCTATCTTCTCACCCTGAGATGTCTTTCCAAGATCTTACTAATTTATACAGCAATAATGATTCATTTAAAAGTTTAAATATTTTCTTAACTCTTTTATTATATACACCAAAGCTTGTGTTTAGCTATTCTCAAAATCACAGTTGATCCATCTATATTTTTAAGAAGGTATTAAACATACTCCAATACATAATAAATAATGTTACATAGCACTTTTAAGAGATAATTAATAAAATGGAAATCTATAACTTCTGTCCTTAAAGAGGGTATTTATTATATAAATTACATAAAATTTCCTGTTTGCAATTTTTCATAATAAACAAAAATCATCTGCAAAAACTTTCAATTAATAAAAAATCCAAAAGTCAGATTGCCAATAAGATAAATGTATAAATTTCTGTATGTCATAAATAACCAATTAGAAAATAAAATAGGGAAAATCCATTATTAGCCACACATTAGACTAGACCTGTATGAGCTATAAAATTTTAAAAATATATTTTAAAGAATATATGAAGAATTGAAGAATTTGTCATACCCTCAAAGACAAAAAGTGGATATTATGAACAATATAATTCTTTTCAAATAATGTATAAAATAAATAAAATTTCAAGTGAATTTAAAGGAGACTGATGGTAGATAGTAAGAGGGTAGCAGAGGTAACATAATAAAACTAGGCTCAAAGTTTATATAAAAAGATAGGCAATTGCTATAAAATTGGGAAAGAAGAATAGAGGTCTTTTTTTTTTTTTAACCGGATATTTAAAAACTACAGTAATTAAAGCAATCTGTTACTATGGGAAAACTTGATCAACAGATCAATGAAATTGAATGGATAACCCAGAAAACACACACACACACACACACACACACACACACAACTGTGAATATGTAAATGTACAGCAAGCACATATTATTATATAATACCTATATATTAAATATGCATTTCATATGTATAGTGATATTTATAGTTATAATTTATAGAGGTGTGCATATAGATACAAATATTTTTTTAAAGATACAAATAAGTTTTATGGTAAATATATAATAGCAAAATACCAAACATTCTTAAAAAATGATCTACTTAATAGATGCTATGAGCATTAAGCTATATGAAAATAAAAACTCTATTTAGAATTCTAACACCATTCTCTAAAGAAAATTCTAGATAAATGCAAATAATTAAACCATACAAATCTCACATATAATTATGTATTTACTTCATTGAGATAAAGAAGTATTTGATAAATATAAAAGAAGTAAAATGAATTTCTGTAAACCAAAAGAGAAAAAATTTAATTACATAAAAAATGTCATAAACTTTAAAAAATGCAAAAAATAAATGTTTATGTCTTTAATTTAGAAAGAGTCCATTACCAAGATCCTGATAGACAAATAATCAAAAAAAAAATACAAAAAACAAAAAACCTAGCATAGATAATTCAGAGGCGGATATATAAATAACTAAAAAGTATATGACAAACTTGCAGCTTATTATTAACTTAAAAGTCAGATACTAATTTTTTCCAATCATATTAGCAAAGATTTCAAAAATAGTGATTAATACTAACAAGTAGCCACTGACATTGATATTTTCCTATGATAGAGTGAAAGTATGAATTGGTGCTAACTCCTAGAAATCTGTGTGTCAAAATATAGTTAAGAATCATAAATATATAACAGTATACTCTGAGGCATGTATCTTTCAGCCAGTATTGCTACTATAGGGAATACATCCTAAAAGATGTGGACAATATTTATATATAAGGATGTTTACCATATCTTTATATATATGTAAAAAGTCTAGAAATGTTCAGTTATAGAAAGAAATATTATATATTTGAAGGCTTTTTAATGCTATAAAGAACGGATTATGCTATAAAGTCAGTCCAAGAGAGGAGAATATAAAATTATATATATTTTACTAATGTGAAAATGGGATGTTATTTCTATACATTTGGTAAAGGAAAATGACCACAAGGAAATTTATGAAATAGAAGAGCCATCACTACTATTAAGTGGAGTATTGATAGTTGTTTGTATGTTCTTCTTTATTTGTGTTTCTGTTATCTAAACAGTAAAGTTTATTACAATCATTAAAAAGTATTAAAATGAATATAAAAGTTTCATAGAAACATTCATCTAGCAAATGAGATGTTTCCTCATTTGAGGACCTAACAGTCCAATGAGGAAACCAACGTCACATTATGGGGAAATGAAAAGGCAGTCATGGGTCTGCATTCCTTTGAGGGATATGTGGAGGCACACTTCATAGAAGAGGCAAGACTTGACCTGAGTTCACTACATGGACCATGAGGAAAGGGAATTCTATGGAGTAGGATTACTCATTACTCATTACTCATTACAAGGGTACAGGGACACCAGCAGAGACACTAACTTTGGATGGAGGGCAGGTGAACTTTCCATTGAGAAAATGTTCAGAGAAGGAAATGGTAAGTAGGACTGCAAGAACCTTTATAGTTAGAGGTGGAAATGTGAGGGTGTTGGAACAGGCAGCTCTAGTTTCTCTCTTCTGTGGAGAGTTGGCTGGTGGGTGGAACCAAAGGGAACTAGTGAGACTTGAGAAGGTTGTCATTCTGAGAAATGGAGAAAAGTGCCTTGCCAGGAACCAGTGAAAGGGGTGCAGAGAAACCCAGGATACTAGGTCTTCAAGGAGGCACCTTCTTAGCAGCTGGGGTAGCAAGCTCTGCTGACTCACCATTGCTCTTCTACTTCTGTGATTTTAAGGGAACCAGTTGATCTTTCATCATACCTGGAAGGCATGCAATGCAATGTATATTTATTGAGCTGCTACCAAATGGCTACATTGTATCAGGTGTCATATTTTCATATCAATTATCATTTTTTAAATTGATTTACAATGTTGTGTTAGTTTCTGGTGTACAGCAAAGTGATTCAGTTATATATATACATATATATATATTAATATATGTGTATGGGTAGATATGTATTATTTTTCAGATTCTTTTCCATAATGGTTTATTATAAGATATTGAATATAGTTCCTTGTGCTATACAGTAGGACCTTATTGTTTATCTGTTTTATATAGTAGTTTGTATCGGCTAATCCTAAACTTATAATTTATCCCTGCCCCACCTTTCCCCTTTGGTAACCATAAGTTTGTCTTCTATGTCTGTGAGTCTGTTTCAGTTCTGTAAATAAGTTCATTTGTATCATATTTCAGATTTCACATACAAGTGGCATCATATGATATTTGTCTGTCTCTGTCTGACTTCACTTCATTCTGAGTCAAAAGCATATTCAAAAAGAAATCCATGATGAATTAGCTATGGCAGTGGGCAGGTGGGCAGTGCCACACAATTTAGTTGTTAATTCTCATTTCAATTGTATTAATCTTGCCCTTCCAACTGGCAAACAGTTAATTTCATACCTGGAACATATTTCGTATTCCTTTCCTATCTCTCAAAGCACTTGAAACAGTGCCAATTCTTTGGGAGTCATCGCATTTCTCTCTCTCCACTTCCTTAAACTCAGACTAATTGGAGAGGGAAATGGAATTAGTCACTGTTTTAAATAATCCTTGCTGCTCCTGTCCTCCATTAGGGTGGAAAACTATGCATTTCAATATGCTTAGAGAAGAGTGGAGGCACTTTTCACAGTGCAGGGTACTAAGGATCATGAAGATGACTTCCTCTTCTAAAGCTGTTGGTGCTGATAAAAAAAAAAAAAGCTACCCTTCACTGGAAAGAACCCTTCTCCATTCTGTAAACAAATTCCTGCTATTGGTTAAACACCCCAGGCAGTCTTGTGCCTCTATTCCCAAGCAAGTGCTATTTACATACAGCTGAAGTTTGAAACTACCTTCAAGATGTAACAATATCACCTCCTCTCAGAGCTCGCATAACACTTTGCATATAAAGCCCTTTATTATATCAAATCTCATAGAGATCAGCTTAATGAACATCTTATCAACACACACCTCACATGTGACTATAAAGTGAAGAGGTTCAGAGGGTCAGCTCAACGGTCAGAAACCAGGAGTCGTTCCTGACTCCATCACTTACCAATATTTTTAAAAACCTGCACTTCCTAGAAATGTCATCAACATTTTTCCTATTGTTGGACCCATTGCAGGGGCAATCTACTGTTGGTTTCATAATGAAACTCCCATATCCAGAAAAAAGTATTCACCCATACATATGTTTTTCCAAAATCTTTATGAACTTGAATTTTTTTCCTAACATTTCTTTTCTCTGTTGCATTTCAACAACAACAACAAAAATGACAAACAACAACATCTCAATGACTGGGATGTGTCAAGGGTACACAGGATCCCACTTAAAGAGCTCCCAGTGGACAAAGCTAGCACAATTTGAGCAACGAAATAAAGTAGTATTTGATTATAACCCAAGTATAAGTAAGTTTTCGTGAGTCTGTACTGATATAAATTACTGAATAAACAACTGGGAAAGACTAGACAAATCTTCAATGGAGAAGAATTTCAAATTATGTAGGCACTCTGCCCATGGGCTGGACATAGTGACATCCTTCCAAAGAGGACAGTGTGGAAAGAAAGGGAAAGAAAGTGACTTTAAAGTGCAGAAACCTGACACACCTGAGCCAGGTGATCAAGATCTACATCAGTAGTGCTAACTCATTTTGGTAGTCTAGTACATACCCTTGATCTGATGTGATGAGAATGACACTTAAGCTCTGTGGTCTTCCTTCCAAAAACCCATAAGAACAGCCTAACCATGAGAAAAGCATCAGACAAAAGCAACTGAGGGGGTCTTCAAAATATCTGATAAGTACCCATCAAAACTGCCAAGGTCACCTAAAACAAGGGAAATCTGAGAAACTGTCACTGCCAAGAAAAGCCTAAGAAAACATGATGGCTAAAGGAATATGGTGTCCTCTGTGGGATCCTGGAACAGAAAAAGGACATTAGGTAAAATCTAAGGAAGTCTACATAAAGTACAAACTCTAATTAATAATGATGTATACATATTGGTTCATTGTGACAAACTTACCATACTGATGCAATATGTTAACAATACGGGAAAGTGGGTATGAGATATATGAACTCTACAATTTTTGCAACTTTTCTGTAAATCTAAATCTATTCTAAAATAAAACTTTGTTTTCTTTTCTTTTAACATCTTTATGGGAGTATAATTGCTTTACAATGGTGTGTTAGTTTCTGCTTTATAACAAAGTGAATCAGCTATACATGTACATATATCCCCATTCTCCTCCCTCTTGCATCTCTCTCCCACCCTCCCTATCCCACTCCTCTAGGTGGACACAAAGCACCCAGCTGATCTCCCTGTGCTATGTGGATGCTTCCCACTAGCTATCTATTTTACATTTGGTAGTATATATAAGTCTATGCCACTCTCTCACTTCGTCCCAGCTTACCCTTCCCCCTCCCTATGTCCTCAAGTTTGTCATACAGAGTGAAGTAAGTCAGAAAGAGAAAAACAAATACTGTATGCTAACACATATATATGGAATCTAAAAAAAGAAAAAAAAAAGGTTATGAAGAACCTAGGGGCAGGACAGGAATAAAGACGCGGACTTAAAGTTTTTATTTAAAAAATTAAAAAGGACTTTAGTTTTGAAAATTACATTAAAATTAAAATAACTAAACTTGTTTTTTGTCAAATTTCCAACCCTGGCAGTTTCATTAAAATTTCTCATGAATGGATATATGGACTTACATAGGGAGAGAATCAATCCCATTTTTTATCTTTTGACTTGATATCAGGTTTGCTGAGATTTCAACCAGTGAGTTGAGTATATGTTCAAAAAAAAAAAAAAAAACAAAATGACCAGATATTTTTGTATATTCTGAGCCTTAGACAACATGGTCTGGAGTATGACCTGAGTCTATAGGTTTAATGCCTCCAGTAAGAGTTAGCCTTCAGAGCACTATAAATATATATGACTGCACAGTGAACACAGTATTTTATACACCTGGTCTAACTACAAATCTAAAATAGACCATAAGATTGAAAGTATGAATGTAGCTTGACTACAGTCTCTAAGGCACAAAAGATGGGAAAGACACTAAAAACTATGGAATAATGAGACAAATTGAGATTACATTCTTGGCTAATAACTTTTCCTTTTGTCTGATACTTTCTCTCCTGGTGTTTGAAGGGCATAGGGAATGAAATTTAATTGAATACAAGGAATTCCTAATGTGATTTAAATTCTCAATAGAGGAGTGAGTATATCAGAAAAATTGTACTAATCTTTTATGTTACTAAACATAAGAACGAAGTAAATCCCAAGTATACCATGTACAAGTTTTTTATATTCTTAGGGAGCTACAACAATACATAACTGAAATCCACATGATGGAGAAGGAATTTCCCCTGCTCCTCTTGGGCCAGCCTCCAGTGGACAAACTAAGACAGAGATTATAAACCAGTTCATTTGTCATTTATAAAATAGGATACTGTATTTTCTTTTATGAAATAGGGGGATGGGTGCAGTTTAATTTATGAATATATTTTAAAATTTTCTCTTTGAGTAGAGGTGAAAATTAACATGAGATTTCTGTGTTCCTCAAACAAATTAAATATGGAAGTCCTCTGAGAAATTTTGAACATAGAAAGTCCTCTCAGTTAATTCTAGTTTAAAATTACTATTTTTTTTTTTTTTTTTTTTTTTTTGCTGTACGCGGGACTCTCACTGTTGTGGCCTCTCCCGCTGCGGAGCACAGGCTCCGGACGCACAGGCTCAGTGGCCATGGCTCATGGGCCCAGCCGCTCTGCGGCATGTGGGATCTTCCCGGACCAGGGCACAAACCCATGTCTCCTGCATCGGCAGGCAGACTCTCAACCACTGCGCCACCAGGGAAGCCCTAAAATTACATTTTTTATTCCATTATCTGGAAAAAATATAACTTCATAAAAAAGGATACTGAATTATCTAGATAATTTGGCACAAAACATTTTGAGATAGAAAGTATCCATAAATAGAAATCCTATTTAAATTTCAGTTACTGGGAGTCCTTCCAGAAGCAAGTGATGGTCCCCTAGAGAGAAGAATATTCAAGGAGTATAATGGTGTTTTCATACATTCTTGAGCCTTGCCCACTGATTCCTTGGCAATAGCATTTGATCATAGACTTCACGCTTCATAGTTAAAAAATAGAGCACTTTAACTCTCTCCCACTCTTTTTATTGTCTGACTCCACTTCAATTTTCAGGTCTGTACTTAACATCAATTGCTACAGGAAGCCTTTTTTGAACCTCTAAACTATGGAGATTTACCCCTTAACTGCCTGCTACAAGATGTACAGTATTTCCTTCTGAAATTCAGAAATTTCATGTTCAATGTTTGTCTGACTAAAACTATAAATTACTATAATTCTGCTACTTGCCATGGTGATGTAACTGATACCAGACTAGCCTTCTCACCAAAAACAATCATAAAATTGGACAAATTCTGAGGTAGCTGTTTCCATGTATTAGACAACAGGCAACATAGGATTGTGATCTTTCAGAAAAAGAAAAAAAACCCACAAGGTTAGTACCATATTTGTTTGCCCCGGCTTTCTTTCTGGAAATACATTCCAAACTGCTGCACACAGAGGTGGACTCCAGCAGAGCTGAGACAGCTGGGACTGTGGTACAGTGTGTTGTTGAGGGGGATGGAAATGGTGGAGCATGGTGCCCAAGGGGAAAGAGCTAAGGAAACGGTCTGACCCAGGGTCTGCATGGGAGTTTCCAGTGGGTTCTTGACTGAGAGGTGGGCTGTGCCTACATAGATAGGGAATAAATCCACACGGCCAAGTAGAGAGTGTTTACTGTAGGACCGAGAGCTTTACCAGAGATGCAAACGTGTGTGTAGGACTGGAAGACAGTGAAGGTCTGGCCCAACGAATGTGAACTTGCATTAGGAGACTCAGTATTGTTGAGTTAAGATACCAGTTCTCATCCAGTTGATCTGTAGATTTAATTCAATCTCAATCAAAACCCCAGCAGGAATTTTTATTGAATTTGGCAAGTAAATTATTAAACTTATATGGAAATACAATGGATGTAGAAAAGTCAAAATAGTCTGGGAAAAGAAGGGGGGAAAATGGAAGACTTATACTACCCTATTTCAAGGTTTACCATAAAGTTACAATGACAGTTGGTTTTGGCATGTGGATAGACCAATAGATCAATGGAGAACAGAGTCCAGAAATAAATTCATAAATACAAAGTCAACTGATTTTCAACAAGGTTTCAGGGCAGTTTAATGTGCAAAATATTTTTTCATCAAATAATAGTGGAATGACTAGATAAATGAATGGACAAGTGTGAACACTGATCTCTACCTCACAGCAAACAAATTTTTTTCAAGGTGTATCACAGACCTAAATGTAAAAGTTAATATCTGTCTTTACAATCTTATATTAAGAAAATAATTTTAGAGGAAGACAGAAAAATTACTAACTATAAAAAATTAAAGAGGGCTTCCCTGGTGGCGCAGCGGTTGAGAGTCCACCTGCCGATGCAGGGGACACGGGTTTGTGCCCCGGTCCAGGAAGATCCCACATGCCGTGGAGTGGCTGGGCCCGTGAGCTATGGCTGCTGAGCCTGCGCGTCCGGAGCCTGTGCTCCGCAACGGAAGAGGCCACAACAGTGAGAGGCCGTCGTACCGCAAAAAAAATTAAAAAATAAAATAAAAAAATAAAAAAAAAATTAAAGATTATAAACCGGACTTTGCCAAAATTAAATAATTATCCTCATCAAAGAAATAACAGCAGTATTAAGAAAATGTAAAAGACAATCCCCATACTGAGAGAACTATTTGCAATACACATATCTGACAAAGGACTTACATTCAGAATATATTTTATAAACTCCTAAAACTCAGTATTAACACAACAAACCAATTTTAAAAGTCATAAATAAACCTTGAACCAAAGTGTCACAAAAGAAGATATAGAAATGGCTAATAAGCACAGGAAAAGGAAAATGTAAGTTAAAACCACAACACAAGGAGCTGCCACTTCACTTACAGCACAAATGTAGTGAGGGTATGGAGCAACTAGAAAAATGAAACGTTTCTAGTTGAAATGTAAAATGCTACAACCACCCTGGAAAACTATTTAGAAATTTCCTTTAAAGTTAAACATACTCCCACCGTACAATCCAGCCATTCTCTCCTAGATATTTACCCAAGGGAAATATACATATACATCCACAAAAAGTCCTCTATAGAATGTTTACAGTAGCATTATTAATGACAGCTAAAACAGAAAATAACTCAAATGTTCAAAAACAGAGACCACGAATGTGACATATTCACACAATGGAGTATCATCTGAGTAATGAAAAACCATGGACTCCTGATACATAAAATTATATTGATGAATCTTGAGAGCATTACACTAAATGAAAACAAAAGATACCAGACTGAAAAGAACTATAGGAGTCCACCTCTATGAAGTTCTAAGACAGCCCAATCTAATCTATGTTACTCAAAATTAGGACAGTGGTTGCCCGTGAGGGATGGTAGATTGATTGGAAGGAGACATGCAGAAACGTTGTGTGATGATAGAAATGATTTGTACCCTGACTGGGTTCTTGTTTATACCGGTGAACACATTTGTCAATATTCATGCAATATTCTGGACATTTTACTATATGTAAATTTTACCTTAGTTTAAAAGAAAAACTATACACACCTTGTGGTCAGAGATATTGGCTACCTTACTTTTCCTCTGAAATTCCTAGAGTAATTACAGTACTGGGTATATATTAAGTACTCAATACATACATGTTGAGTGTATTTTGTTTAAAAAGGAAAGCAAAGCCTTATCTTTACCAGTGCATTGAATTTTGTAGAGAGATCTGATGATTCCACCTCTTTAGGGTTTATTTAGATGACCCACACTTCTTGGTACTTTTGGTTCCCAAGATTCTCTTAGCTCTAGACATACCACTGAGCATCATGAGAACAAAATTCAAAACGGACATGTAGAAGTGGTTTAACTTTCAAATTAACACAACCTTCATTAAATGGCACATAAAATTTCATCACTGATGGCATTTATCTTGATTATTGACAAAGTAAATGGGATTCTTGAGGAATAATTAAACTGATAGAAAATGTTCTGATTGGTCAAGGGGTCAACAGTTATAATTAATAGAAAATTACTAGTTTATAAAATGGCATATTCCAGAATCAAAAGCGATCATCCTACTTATTTTGATGAGGTTTTAAATAAAAGCCTAACAACCAGTAATGATGAGACACTTTTATATAAATCATATGTACATATGTATATCTAAAAGAACTATTTAAAATTTGGTCCAGTTTACATTGGTTTAATTATTGAGAGCCTTGATCTTCAAATATTACATTTTTTTTATTAAGGAAGTGATTATAGTCTTGATGGAGTTTATTGTAAAAAAAATCTAGCAGAATATTTCATCAGTCCTGATGGCCTGAACTAAATGTCAGGTTTTTATTAGTTTGAATATTGATGGCATGTCCTTATGAATTGTTTATCATGGAGATCAAGAATACCTTGATTATTTATGCTAATTTTAATTTTATTTTTCATGGGACCTTTACACACCCATTATGTCATAACCTTATGCATTCAATAAGAACACTATAAAAATATCAATCTTATTTATGGAGAAACTGAGACACAAAGGTTATCTGAGCTATCTGAAGCTATAAAACTACTTAATGACCAAAAGCAGGAATAGGGCATGAATTGTTATGTGCCCAGTCTTTCCCCCAGATCATGCTATTTAGTGCTTCTAGGGTAACATAACCGCATGCCAATAGTAATTTCTGTAATATCGGTGGCTCCATAACTGAGATGAAAGTCATTTTGGTTGAACATGTTCTTTGCTTTCTTTCAATTCAAGATGACTTTAATGATCATGTCATTTTCCCAACATTTTTGTTGAGGGTTATTACATTTAATTTTCTTCTTCAGTATCATAATCATCTCAGGAATAAGAAAGACATAAAAGGTACACTATGACCCAGCTCCTACCTAAACCTCTAGTCTGGTTTCTCACCATTCTTTGTCCAATACTATCACCCATCCAGCAAAGAGCTATCGCTTGTAATTCTTGGTACAAGCCCCATGTTTGTAGTCAATCGGCATGAATGCCGATTTTTCCTACGTCTAGGATTCACCCCTTTACTCTACCCACCTGTCTTCTGTCTTCACATGACTAACTCCTGCTCTACCTATGAGGGCACAGACCATTAAAAAAGACTATAATAACTATGAAATATATATATTTCACACAAACATGATAAAGAAATGTAAGGAATATTTAACAAAACCACAGTGGTAATAGGAGCTATTGACATGCATTCCCATATCAATCACATACAAAAGAATAATAGGATGTCTGAGTATATATATTAAGTAAAATTGAATAAATGCCTATCAGTAGCTCATTATGTAAGGAAAATTAAAAATAGGAAAATAAAAGTGCTTCATGGTGGGAATCCAGTTTCTTGGTAAAGGAGTATATTAAGTTTGATTGGGGTGGGCTGTTGTAGTCATCAGTGCTGGTTACCAACCACCTTCACATTCTTCCTTCTGGAACATAGCTGTATTGTACTACCCTCCCTCTTGAAGTCAGGTGACCCTTTGGCCAATGAAATACATTTCACTTCTGGCTGGACACTTGAAGAAACAGTACCTGTTTCTTCTTGTTCTATTTTCCTGTCTTGATCTTCTATTTCTAACATGGAAATAGAATCACAGTAGACTTGTACCCCTGTGTGGCCTGTGATACAAGAAAATCAAACCTTTGTTACATCACTGAGATTTGAGGGTGTATTTTTTTCCATGGATTATCCTGACCATGGTATAAGCACTTTTGTAGGCATGGGAATGAAGCTAAGAGGAAGATGGTAGAAAATTCAATATAAATGAATTGAAAAACAAGTAAAGTGGGTTTTTTTCCTCTCTTAAGTTTGTTTCTAGCATCTTTATGACCTGTGTTCACATACATCAATGGCTCAGTGAAATGGAACAAGGTGATGCTGTGACAATCTAGAGCATTCTTTTCATTTTTAGGAGAAAGCATGTTTGAAAACTCTTTTATGAATGTACCTCTTCTTATAAGGGAGACTTACGGGGTGAGAGAGTGGATGTCCGTGGTCTCTTCGATTCTCCTCTACCACTTCCCAGAATGGCTCCCAGAATGGAATAGAATGTATGTGGTATGGAAAAGAGACCTGCAGAAATTTGGTCAGCTTCAACATTATGTTTGTGAGGGAGTGTGTGCAAATTGCTCCACAGCATTGCTTGCCATGTCTTTTCCTTTCCTTTTCTTTTTCTCCTTTTTATCTTTTCACTACCCTATCTCCTTTCTAGCTGTCTAAAGAAAATGAAAAGGAGATATACGATTTCTTCAATAGAGGAAACCACTGGACTCAGCTCCAAACACACACCTGTTTCGACGGCAGTTTTGTAAAGCTACAGAGAGGAAAAATGAAACCCTCAAAACTCCCCCTTTTCTTGTCCCGGACTAGGTAGAAATGTTCTGACTCATTATGTGGCTGTAGGCATTATTATCCTCTTTTCAGGCCATGACTTCTAGATGAGGAGAGGATTCATATGACAATGTCTAGAGGGAAGTGTATTGAAAGTTTTCACACTCTCCAGGTACTTGGAAGGTCACAGAGAAAAGTTTTTCTAACCTGTGGGTTCTGTACATAAATCTAGAAGTTTGCCCCCATCACTTATTGTACACTGACTTCTACTGTTGGAGAACTGGTTTCCAAAGTTGGTGTGTATAAACATTACCTGAGTAGTTTATGAAAAATGTTCTGGCCTCCCTCTAGGAAATTCATTTTTAGGTTTGAAGTGAGTCCTAGTAATTAACAGTTTAACCAGTACCACTCTCTTTCCCAGAGAGACTCTGAGATCTGAAAATACCTCATTTGAAAAATTCTAGGTTAGAGAATTGGATTTATTGTTTTACATATAAATTACTTTCATTATGCTTTATCATAAAGCTTGACTTGTTCCCAGAGGAAATATATAGACATGAAGCGAACAACATGTGTTCTCAACTGTTTTAATTAAAAGAGTGGCATGCAAATTTCAGTGCTATTAACAAAACCAAACTGGATTTGCTTTTCTGGATAATTGAATATGTTAAAACTTCAGTACTTTTCTTCTATGTCTTAACTCTACAAATTCTGCATCATTTTCATTTTATAGGTACTGCAATGTATAGTGAATTCCTTTACAGAAAGAATGACTTAATGCTTTAGTTTTAGGGTTTTTTTAAATTTTAGCACCAAGCATAAAAACTAGAATAAAATTGGTGCAAAATAAAAGTGTGACATATTAAACTAAATTGACATCAATCTTTTCCATAAAGGAAAGTATTTTACTTTATGATGGTAGATACCTCTATATGACAGAAACATTTCTAAACATGATATATTTCAAGGACTGAGCGCCCTCCCCTATTACACATATTTTTTGAACGGTACATACGAAACTCATTAAGGAGAAGTGAAATACCAAAGATCAGTTACTTTGTTTTTGCAGTTACAGTCATTTTCAGACAGGTACTGCTGCTCCTGTTCCAAGAACTATGACTAAGGTATGTCTGTCTGGATGATACTATTCAATGGGAGTACCCATAATCTCTACGATGTCCTCCTAAGTTTCCTACCATCATTTTTTTATTTATTTGTTCTCTCATTCAACATGAATTTTGTATCTACTGTATGTAAAAGATGAAAAACAGAGCTCAAATATAAATTTCCCCCTAGGGCTGATAGAATATAAACAAAAATATTCATAACAGGGCTTCCCTGGTGGCGCAGAGGTTGAGAGTCCCCCTGCCGTTGCAGGGGACATGGGTTCGTGCCCTGGGCGGGAAGATCCCACGTGCCGCGGAGCAGCTGGGCCCGTGAGCCATGGCCGCTGAGCCTGTGCGTCCGGAGCCTGTGCTCCGCAAAGGAAGAGGCCACAGCAGTGAGAGGCCCGTGTACCGCAAAAAAAAAAAATTCATAACACAAAACAGTATAGTTGTCACTTTCAAGATGGCCTCCAATGCTCTCCACCTCCTGGTTTTCACACCCTTCTCTAGTGCTGTCTCATACTGAATAGTGGCTGTATGTGTTACCAGTGAGATACGGAGGAAGTAACAGTAAGTGACTTCTGAGGCTTAGTCATAAAGGGCACTGCAGTTCTGCCTTGCTCTTGGACCACTTGCTCTGGAGGAAGCCAGTTGCATGTTGTGAAGACATTCAAGCAGCCCTATATAAAGGTTTGTGGAGAAAAACTGAGGCTCCTGCCAACAGTCAGCACGAACCTGACAGCCATATGAAGGAGCCAGTGTGGAAACCAATCCTCCAAGTCCACTCAAGCCCACTTCTTGATGGCAACTCCATGAGAAACCCCAGGAAAAAAAAAACCCTTAAGCCATTCCTGAATTCTTGACGCATAGAAACTGTGAGATGATAAATGTTTTGTGTCATTTTAAATCAGTACGTTTTGAGATAATGTTTTGTAGCAATAGATGACTAAAGGATAAGCACAAACTCTACCAAGAAAAATTCAAAATGTCATGGAGGTTATGAAGAAATGTTTCATGGAGGAGATAGCATTGGAGTGAGGAATCTTGAGAAGCAATAGAACTTAGAAATGCAGAAATGAGAAAGAAGCTTATTCTAGGTAGAGGGAACAATACATGCAAAGTACAAAAGACATTGATAAGAAAAGAGGATTAGGCAAACATCAAGTAGTCGTGTTTGATGACATTAGTCCCTCCGTTTGTCTCAAGTTTGTGGACTTTACAGGATAGAGTCTAGATGTAAGGCTATGTCTTATTTGGAGCCAAGAGAGTGTTGAACACATGCCATTGAGCATAAAATTGAGCAGAGTAAGCTTGGTAAGTTGGAACAAAATAGGTTCATCAAAGCAAGAAATAAGCCAAGACTTGGAAGAGCCCAGGGACAAGGGAGCAAGGAATGCAGAAGAGGGTGTTACTTATGGATGAGTTTCTCCATAAGCCTACATCTGACTTGACATCCATGCGGACTAATCGCATTGAAAGCATCTAGAGAGATTATGAATATAGACACAAAAATCACAAATAAAAACCAAATCCAGCAATGGATATAAAACAAATAAGCTTTATTTAAGGATATGAGGGTAGCTTAGCAATGGAAAATTTGTGAATACAATTCACTGTAGTGTAGAAGGAAAAATATAATTATATTAATTGCTACAGAAAAAAAGTCTTCTGCATTTTGAAAAAATTCAACACGCATTTATGTTAAGAACTCTTAGAAAACCAGAAACAGAAAGAAATTTCCTTAACCTGAAGAAGAGTAGCTTCTATGCAAACTCTAGAAAAGATAATATTGAGGAAATATTAGAATTATTTATGGATAAGATAAGTGTATCAGGCCGGGCAATGCTCACAGCTGTTAACAGGTAAATCCCAGATTATCAGAATTTTAACATAGTGAAAGTTTATTCTTCAAATATATCACAGACCAATGGAGTTGTGCGGGATTGAGCGGATCTCTATTTGACCATGAAGAGCTTTTTCCATGTTGAGGTTCTTTCCGTTTTGAGACTCTGTCATCCTTTAGGTCTTTGGCATTTTCCGCTGCAGAAGTGGGAGGAGAATGGAAGATCACATGCGGGAAGTTTCTATGGAAGTTCCTGGAAGCGGTGGATGCCCGCACTACTTTGGCTGATAGATCACATTGCCACACCTGACTAAAACAGGTTGGGAAATTTAGACTATCTGGAAGAAAATGCCAGGGGCGGGGAAAAATGTATTTTCACAACATCTAGCAGTTGCCGAGAGTCTTCCTTTAGTAGTGACCAAAAGTCTACGCCAAGGAAGTCCCTGGCGGTCCAGCGGTTAAAACTCTGCGCTTCCACCACAGGGGGCACGGGTTCGATACATGGTCAGGGAACTAAGATCCCGCTTGCTGCATGGCCTGGCCAAAATAAATAAATTAAAAAGAAAACAAACTATTCCATTGTTTTCACACACCACACGTACTTATCTTTCCCCCAGGAGAAAGAAACCAAAGCCCTATCTTGTGGAAAATTCAGTGTTCAAAGTCGGGATTCCAGGAGACATGCATTCCTCTGCTTTAGGTCTGGATGTAGCTCTTTGTCATGCAGTGATTTGTGAATTAAAAAGACAACGCATATGCTCCCTTCCACTTCCACCTCCAGTGTTGCCATGGAGGAATGAAATAGGATAGAATAACTGCAGTGAACGAGTGCATTCAGAAAAGGGAAAATAGAGGCACATACCAGTCACTTCTTCAAAGCAATGATCAAATCACACTGGGCAGGTATTATGAGGTCCCTCTGCCCTACAGTGGAGTAGTTCCTCGTTTAGAACCCAGTTCTGTTCTTTAGAAGGAACCATCTTGTCCTTAGCCCTATTAGAGATTCCTTTTTGTCTTCTATACTGTATCTGAAATGCTTAGCAAGTGTATAATTAGTAGGACTATATAGAGATTGGATCCTGCTTCTTGCTTATGCAACTTTGAGGCTCAAGGTTTATGTTCAAGTTCAAATAGTCAAAGGCATTTTTAGTCCAGCTTTGCAGCATCTTTTAATTTGGTTGCCTCAGAAAAATTAGTAGGGGTAATATTTGGCAGCATTTTACAAAGCTAAACATGTACTTATCATATGACCTAACAATCACACACTTGAGTCTTTATTCCTGAGAAATGAAAATGTATGTTCACTCAAAATCCTGTATACAAATGTTCATAGAACGTTTATTCATAATCACTAAAAACTGGAAATAGGGGCTTCCCTGGTGGTGCAGTGGTTGAGAGTCCGCCTGCCGATGCAGGGGACGCGGCTTTGTGCCCCGGTCTGGGAAGATCCCACGTGCTGCGGAGTGGCTGGGCCCGTGAGCCATGGCCGCTGAGCCTGTGCGTCCGGAGCCTGTGCTCCGCAATGGGAGAGGCCACAACAGTGAGAGGCCCACGTATCGTGAAAACAAACAAACAAACAAAAACTGGAAATGACCCAGATGTCCTTCAACAGGTAAACGATTAAAAATCTGTGTGGCACCTCACACCTTGGAATACTACTCATCAATGAAAAGGAACAAACTATTGATACATGCACAATAAAGATGGATTTGTATTAATTACCTATTGTTTCTATAACAAATTACCACATACTTAGTGGCTTAAAACAACACAGATTTATTCTCTTATAGTTCTGGTAATCTGAAGTCTAAAACCAAGATGCTAGCTAGGCCACATTCCTTCTGGAGGCTTCAGGGAGAACCCATTATCTTGTCTTTTTCAGACGGTTCCAGAAACCGCCTGCATTTGTTGGCTCATGACCCCTTCCTTGTTTTACTCCAATCACTTGCTTCCATTGTCACATATACTACTTCTCTTTGACCGTCTCACCTCTCACTTTTAAGGGCCCTTGTGATTAGATTGGGCCCATTTGGGTTATCCAGGATAATCTTCTCATCTAAAGATCCTTAATTTAATCACATCAATGAAGTTCCTTTTGTTATGTGAGGTACACATTGATAGGTTCAAAAGATTAGGACACGGACATCTTTCAAGGTGGAAGGAACATTATTCTGTCTACCACAGATTTCAAAGGATTTATGCTAAAAAAAAGCCATACACAAAGTTTACATACTGTGTGATTCCATTTATATAGAAAAACACTGAATTATCAGTGAAGACTAAACTGAAGAATATAGCTTGGAAACACTAAATGGATTCTAGAATTAGGCAAATTCAACCACCGTGTCAAAGGTAACAGTAGCACAGAGGTGCAGAAGCAAACTTGCACTTTCTGCTATCAGGCCCAAGAGGAAGGGCAGACAAACTGAACTCAACATCCCCAGATTTTCTGACCCACTAACCACTCTATCATCCCAAGTGTATTTTGCTAATCAAATACCCATACCCCTTGCATGAAAAGAAACAAAGGATGCAGAGAGGAATTGTTCTTCCTACATCTGCAGTGTTTAATTTTGTTTAGGCTGAGCCTTTGCTACTATGCAGGAGTATCCTATACTATGTGGAAGTTTTAAGAATTTCATGTAAATTTCAAATTGTAAAAAATCCAGAGAAGATGATAAGATGATAAGAAGTACATTATGGGGAGCCTTAGTAACGATGTCGAGATTTAAGTTTTCTGGGGGTAGAAAGTGGGGAATAATTGAGACTTCTAATCAGGAGAGTAACCAGTTCAGAACTGCATGATTATATGTGTAAGAAGAACGGAGAGGGGGTGGGCTGTAAGATGAGCAAGAAGATGATCACCATTGTTCAGCCTAGACTAGGTTAGTGTCCACAGGGGAGGAAAGCATGGAAGCTTATGCATATATTCTGCTGGAAGTGTTATGGAATGATAACTTTATATGTTTTTATTCAAGCAGTCTCTGGCACACTACTCAATATGTTGTGTTAGGTGAAGTGGAAGGAATCCTTAAAGATGAAGTGAACATTTGATGATTGAGAGACTGTTGGAGCCATTAATATGAAGAAATTGGGAGGCGGTACATCAGTGGATGGGAGAACAGACTGGGTTTTAGACAGTCTCTGCCAGGCTAAGTCTTCATCCAGCCACATCTGTAAAGAAAAATGTATCTCTTTACCAAACAGGGAGACATTTCCCCACGCAGGTGCATAGCTACTGGGATGGCCCATGGCAGGTTTACTCACAGTATCAAAAACTCACACTTCTTATATATTTTTAATATTTTATTTCCATACAGACTTTACATGTAAATAAAGTAAGTGTTCACTTACAATGTATTATTTTAAGGGCTGTGTGTGACATGTCTGAGGCTAAGAAGAGAGGGCCATGAAAGAGGCAGTGGCCACTAAGGGGGAAAATGGGCAGAGAGAAAATCCAGGTGACCAGAATAACCAAGGAACATTTTAGGAGAGTTAACATCTATTATACAAGACTAAGAGGTCTCCAATTCTGAAGAACCAGAAAGTTTCCTTGCTGCACGCTGCCACCATTGGTGACACCCAAACCTTTAGTAAAATTAGTCATGCACCTTAGAAAGTTAGAATTTTCCCTCCAGTGTGAAGGAGAATGGGTAGCATACTTGAGTAGGGTAAAAATGTTGAGGAAAATAATGTCCCAGAGCTGAGTGAAAATCAGGGACCTGGTAGTGGCAGAAGATCAGGTTGCTCTGCCTACTCTGTCTATTCCAGAGTAGACATGTTACCCAGTCCAAGCTTATACTGCTCACCCTCAATGCATGACAGGCCAATAAATTGAGCGATAAGTTGTTGGCTTTATTCGGAAAGCCAGCAGAACAAGAAGATGGTGGACTAGAGTCCCAGAGAACCATCTTGACTGAGTTAAAATTCAAGCTTCTTTTATATTAAAAGGGGAGGGTGTGTGGCTGGTTGTTGCAGACTTCTTGGTGCCGGAATCCTTTGTTCTTGCAGCTGTCCAGGTAGGTCTGGTCACGATGTTCTTGTAAACCTCCAACAAGACAAATAATATTTTCTGTTTTGTAACTTTTTATCTCTATATGAAATGGAAAAGTGTTATACCTTTAAAGGTCAGAGCCTTGAGAATGGGCCATCATGTACATTTCAGGCTATAGGCAAATTTCTTTTACAAAAGGTGCAGAGCTGGCATGACTAAGCACAGGCAACAGAGCACAAGGGTTAAAGCTAAAGGAATAGATCCAGTATGGAGTCAGGTTTGTTATTCTGTATTACAGACACAGATGCCCTCCTTTTCCATCAGACTGGAGCAAAAATGACCTCTTACATCAGAGTGAACAGGGAGTGCAATGCTGCTAGTTCTCTGAAGGAGACTCCTAGGAGGCAGCATACAAGGTTATCCTCATGCTGTCCCCTCACATTGCCTACCCAGGGGCCACCATTCAGGGCACACACCAGAAAAGCTTGGGGAGCTGACAGGTCTTGGTCTTTGGCAGCCTTGAAGGAAGATGGGTGAAAGAATTTTGTCAAGATAAGTCCCTCAGGAATCATGAACCTAATTCTACACTGTCTAAATGGCTGCTTCCCGCATGCAGTGGCAGCATTTTCTTCTCTTCCCCTCATCCTCTAGGGCAGCTCATAAGTGAAGCAGCTTATTGAAGCTTAGGTGAACAGAACGATGAATATCAATAAGACCCTTGATCCTTCTCAGTGAAGGCAAGTGGGCTGGGGCCGCCTCCCAGCTCTTTGAAAGACAAGAGGCTATTATGACCGTGTACTTTTTAACCTATTCTGTAGAGACAGCCATCATACACTGCCATAATTCCATTAGTTAATGAGTACTTTAAGAATGTGTCCATTGTAAAAATACACTTAAAAGTTAGTCAACCAATTACCTCTTCTGTTAATGTTTCCTCCTGCTTTTTTCAACCTTCTAATCTAACTGAGACCATATGGGAAAGATATGATTAATTCTTGGATTTAAAATCTTCATGTGATTGTACTGATAGGTTGAGAAAGGAAAGAACTATTCCTGATTCTTAATATGAGGCAAGCATGTTATTTCTGTCTACCCTTGCCCATGGCAGACCTATGATTATTATGGTCTTTCTTGTTAAGCCTAGACTCAGCTTCAGAATTCTACTTGCTACATGTAACCAGGCAAATTCTAGCAATCAGTTCCCATAGGAGGAAGTAATTAGCCAACTTCCATTTAATAGAAAAAGAACCTGATATAGTAGGAGGAGACCTGAGTTATAAACTCATTTCTTTCAGTATCTAGCTGTGACTTTAGGCAAATTTCTTAATCTCACTTGGCTTATGTTTCTTGTCTTCAAATGGAAATACCTCAGTGGCATTATGTCATATGTGTAAATTCAACTTGTGCAAATTCAACTGTATATATTCAGCAAATAAGAAGAACAATAATATTTGGTTCTTCCCCAAACAAACTTTTTGGTCAACCCAATAATAGTAGTTTTTCTACAAGAAAATCTCAAATGATTATAAATTACATCATCTGGTATTCAACCAAAGAAACAGTGACCTTTTTCAATGTAGTAAGAAAAACTGGTTGGATTGGCATCATGAGGAAGTTGAAATAAACACTAAATAATTTATGCTATTTTCATGAACTTTTAAAGATATTTTTTAAGGGCAATTTTGACTCTACACAATTTTTGCCTGAGTGCTGATTATACATGCAATCCCATTTAAGGAATGACTGCACTCTAGTAAATGTCAAAGCTAATGAGTGGTTGTGAGGTTAAATGAACAAAAGGGGTGAGAGAATTTTCGAATGTAAGAAAACACTACCCAAATATAAAGCTACACTATGATGATGGTGGTGGTAGTAATAGGAAACCCAGTGTGTCCAAGAGAACATTAACTTTTTGCTAGTGAGAAACCATTATCTATACTCACCACCTAAAAATTGTTGTGTTTGGTTTTTGTTTGTGTTAAGAAGTAATCTACCTCTCTATGGATTCTCTCACATTCTTATACATCCATGACATCCTAGAGAAGTTTTGTGGTAGAGTCTTACCTGTATTCAATCAGTTCAGATGATGCAGATGGGATTTAAAGGTGACACTGTGGGAGGGTAGGAAGGATTTGGAGGTGGGTGTGGACTTCTGAAGGCTTGACTGTGGTGCTTGATGGGAACCTGAAGATACTGGAGATATTGTACAAGAGAGAAGACTCAGACAAGCTAACCCCTCAGCACAAGCAGTGAGAAGAGAAGAATGGGTTAGCTTAATGGTTCCAAGTCTAGGAGATGTTTGGTGATTTGCAATGGATGGGACTATGTAATATTCAGGCAAGGGTAGAACTTAGCAGAAATGAGGTCCTCATTTGAACATTGAGGATGAAACATCAGCCAGACCTCCATATCTCCAAGATAATGGAAAGGATCTTAAGGTTGGTTGCCAAGGGGTACTGAGATCTAGAAAGAAAATTAGAAAGATCTAATATTGAACTAAAGATGGAATCTTCTAAAAAGTAGTGATACAGAGAGGATCAGAAGGTCCAGAAATGTCGCTGGGATAAAATTAGGTGATGCATTGGACTGATGAAAGGCTCCATCTCAGAAATTTTAGAGGAGTTTACTCTTTACCAGAAAGCCATGATGGATTAAGAAAGAAGTCCATTCTCAATGTCAGTGTTTCACAACAGAACCTAACCAAAATAGACATTAATCTAACATGCCAAAATATTGGGGGATAGAAATCAAAAAATAATAATCATCGATCGCTAATTTCTATGTCGCTGCGTATAAAACAAAATATTATTTATCACAATTAAAGTGTTGGTCTCATGACTTTGGATTAATTAGGCAAACCACAAATCCAGTTTTGAGGCATAGAGAAAATATTCCTTAATAATCAAGCTTTGGGTAGACAGTGATGGCAATGCAGACCCGATCACAAGTGTTCCCACTGTTCTAGTGACAAGGAGTAATTGTGATTTCCAGTCATTTTCAAACTTCCTTAATTATAACGTGTTGACTGGCTTCCACCCAAATGCCTGTCCAAAGGCCAGAAAGCAATACTAAGAAGGAGAGAAATCAAGGAATACTAGGCAAAGAAACTTCCGGCACTTTAACGGAGAAAGATAATATGAGATTTGAGTAAGAGAAAGCTGTCTCCAATACCCTGAAACTCTTGTCTTTTTTTTTCTTGGAAGATAGATACACTTTAGTAGAAAGGGATGTGTTTGTGTGTGTGTGTGTGTGTGTGTGTGTGTGTGTGTGCAGGGTTTTGTTTTGTTTTGTTTGGCTATGTTATTGATTTAAAACACGGTGTTCTGAATACTTCTTTTTTTTTTTTTAATGGCAGGGCTCAAAAATATTGATAGGCATAAACTTATCTCACTTCCCAGCCATGCTTTTCCATTTTCAAGCCATCTTTCAGGTCTGATTTTTCATTATCATATTAGAGAATTTCAAGTAGAATTAAGTTACTTCAAAGGAGAGTTTATAACATTTGACTGTTTTGCACGCGCAGGCACACACTCACACACACACACTCCCTCCCTCCCTCTCTTCTCAGCTTGTATGATTTCCGTTGCAAAGAAATTAGAGCAGTTTGGCAGAAATCCCAACTACACCTCAGTGGTGATCTATTAAAATTCGACCCAGACGACAGTGTGTGAAATCATATTTTAGAAATTTAAATTTTATTAGGCCACTTTTACTGTGTATTTTTCTTTATTTTTCTGAAATCTAGTCTCTCTCTTCTTTCAATGATTCTTCTAACACCACATTTGTAAAGGCTACTCACAGATTTCATAGAATATGTTTTCCGATTTGCATGAATACGTCTATTGCAAAAGAGATACAGCCTACAGGGAGTATGAAAAAGATTTCTCTCTTTGAAGGCTAGTTTTAATGTATCATTTAATAATTCATTAAATATTGTGCAAAGAGAGAGTTAATGTTCTCCCCGTCTCAATCCTCCTGTTATCTGAGATTTCCACATGCCCCCAGTCCTGATTTCATGTATTCTAGAGGTTGAGTTAAATAGATTTTGGTTAACTAGATATGTCCAGGAGCTATAAACCGACACACGAATGAGCAGACAAACAACCACACAGAACCTGCACAAGAAACCTGCTTCTACCTGAGTTTACAGTTCATTGCACTCAACATTTAAAGCTGTGATGACTCGTTTTTATTGCTTGGGTGTTACCAGGTATCAGGACCATATTCAAGAATATGGTAAAAGCCAAAAATGAATGACAATGATAAAACAACGTGGCCATCATTTTATTTCTTCTAAAAATAATACTAGTAAAAGAAGTGAGAGCCTTCCTCTAAAATATCCAAAGAAGGCATTTATTTATCCAACATTTACCACAATGGTTTTTAAACAATATAAGACTATTAAAATGCACGTTATTGGGACACTATTCTGATTTAGTGGGGCCTCCTTAGGGTTTAGAAATCTGCATTTTAACAAGTGTCCCAGGCGATTATTCAGACAATCCTTGAACACCAATTTGAGAAGCCCAGCCTTTCTTCAATGCTTCAGGAAAGACAGTTTCGGTAGCTTTCAGCTTTAGTTTCCTAGACTACTTTCTTGCTTCTCAGACATCGGCATAGTCCAATTACCCCACAAGGATAGAACTCCATGGAAACTTAACCAAAAATAGAGGAAAATGAAGGATGAGGTATAAAATATTTTTCTGAAGACTATGCCCAGTTTTCTTTTGGTCTGCCATCTGATAGCTTTTAGATCTTGTTCTTTTTTAAGATCTCCAAATTAGCATTTTTAAAAAACAAAATATTTCAAAGCCTTTTGATTTAACGGAGTTCTCCAAGACAAAAAAAAAATTTTAAATGCTCTTATTGTTTCTAACAGTCAGAGAACATGAAAATAATCTCAATTCTGCATATAACTTTTAACTCATTTTTTTAAAATTTTTCTACATTCATTAGCAGATTATCGCTATGCATAGCTCATGAAAATGGAAATATTTATGCTAATTTTTACCTATTCTGCTGCACATCAGAAAGTTCACATGTCTACATTTCTACTGTACTTTGGAGCAAGTGTATGAAATAATAACAGTTGTAGTCATAGTAGGGTGGTGGTGGTAATTAATATTTTCTTGGAGCAGCTAATATGTTCAAGGCATAGCAATAATTACTTCAATTACATTATCTAAAGTCTATCACAGCAGCCTCATAAAGAAGGGAAAGCTTCACTGCAGCTTACAGATTAGGAAACCGAGGCTAAGGTTTACTTGCCTATGGTCATAGAGATGGTGATTGACACCAAATGGACATGAACTTCAGGGCCACCTGTTCCAATGCCCATTTTTGTAACCACACTGTGGTCCATCTGCCAGCACCAAAATAATTGTTGAAGCAGTTCAACTCTGTTTCTTATGGTATCTACAGACATTAAGTCAAATATCTTCAGCTAAGAAAACCTACTAGAAATGGTTCATGATTTTGATTCCACTCTGTCTTTGAACATTTGTGCAACATCCCAAAACCATATTATAGAAATTGTACTCAGCCATTTTACTAAATATAATTTTTAAAACATTTCTGAGAAAGGTACATAATCAGTGGGGTAGGGGCACCTGTCATGTTTGCTTGTCTTCACACCACTGGTTCACATTCTTCCCAATTGACATCACTGAGGTTGTTACCTTGAGATGGAAAGACAAATTGAGAAACAGGCAGCCATCGGGAAGGCTTCTCACCCTGACCCCAGATAAATCACTTCCTCTTCCTCCAAGACTGAACAACAAAGGCAAAATCCTCTCTTTTCATATTGGAGGCAAACCTTAAAATGCAAGTACCACAGAATCCAGAAATACAGACTCAGGTAATTGTCAAATGTCCCCTGGGAATAGATTTCAACATGTAGAAAGAAAGAGAATTTGTCTGGGTGTCAGGAGAGTAAAAATACATGAAGGCAAATGGAAACAGAAGGTGCTTCCCTAGTTCGCTAAGTAACTGGGTCCTCCTTGTTTGACCTCTCAGGGAAGTATCATGTTACCCTCATGAAGGTATTCAACACGTGCATGTTGCCAGCTCAGTGCTCTGACTTTTATCAGCGACTATAAATGAAATAGATATATGTTTCTGTACACTCTGTACTTAGATCTTCTCCTCAGGATGGTAGGACTCTTTTTAATCACAATATCAATGTCTTTCTATAAGATACAACTCAATGAATACCTGTGTCAACTAAGGGTCAGGACACGTTTGTCTTTTACCTTTTTTTTTTTTAACATCTTTATTGGAGTATTTTACTTCTTTTTTATCAGTGAGAACTACAGAATGATGCAAAACATCATCCTTTCTGCTCAGGTTGCTGGACTATCAGAATATTTAAAATATCTTATCTCATCTTTCTGGTACAATTATTGTTCCTCATCGAATACTTTCAATCTCATTACTTTAACTGACCTGTGCTAACTGTAACCATGTTTCCTAAATTATTTGAAACCCTTTGAAAATTTGGGTGTGTATGTGTATGTACACATGTGTATGTATATGCAAATATAATTTTCACATAAATGCAGTTATCTGACAAGGCAAGTCCATGTATAAAATAAAATAAATATGTGAGAAATGAAAAATACTCAATCACATAGAGAGATACGTGTCTAGAAGTTACAATGGAGATTTTCTAGATACATTATAACATGATGGGCAAGAAGAAATATTGGGGTCTTCCCTGGTGGCGCAGTGGTTGAGGGTCCGCCTGCCAATGCAGGGGACACGGGTTCGTGCCCCGGTCCGGGAAGATCCCACATGCCGTGGAGTGGCTGGGCCCGTGAGCCATGGCCGCTGAGTCTGCGCGTCCGGAGCCTGTGCTCCGCAACGGGAGAGGCCACAACAGTGAGAGGCCCGCGTACCGCAAAAAAAAAAAAAAAAAAAAGAAGAGATATTGGCCGGCATGTAGACAGAGGCACTTACTAATAGAATTTTTTCCTGTTTCTTCAGTGTATTTGAGAACATGTACTATTTGGTACAATTTAGAACTTACAAATAATTGCCAAGTAATTGTCATTTCATATTTGTATATTAAAATGCAGTTGTTGTGTTAATAATTTGAGGCAAATCTTTTAACTTTGTCCTTAGCCGTTACTTTCTCATCACTGGTTGTAATATAGATGATCAGAATTTGTGATGATGGTAATTTTTCTTGATAGATTATAATTTTATCAGGGTAACGATAAAGAAAAAGCTTGCTCTGTGTGAAAAGATTTTCTTCTTTTTTCCCTTGTATCTCATTTGTAACTTTCCTATTAAACTGTGGTATTTTATGCTTCAGAGAAGAATGAGAGTACAGATGTTTGGAGGGTTTCATTTTCTATCATTTCATATAAATTTAACTCATTTTCACGATCTCTGAAGAATATTCTTTAATATGTGGGTTATTTTTTACTTGTATCACAGTTCAAGATAGCTGCCTTTGGACCTACAGAGTAAATCTAAAATAAAACCTTGTTTTTAGTTCTTATCTTCTTATCACTCTGGATTTGCACGTGTTTGTGTAGCTGGTCAAATACCCAAGCTAATTTTGCCCACTACAATCTAACTATTTAAGGTTTAATCTTTCCAGTAATGTAACATGTATGGCTCATAGTAATGTTAATCTTGGTCGTGAAGACTCTGCAGTGTCATCTCTGGGCACCCAACTCCACTTGGAGGCCCCTTCCTACCTGAAGGCAGTTTGAGATGGAACAAAACAAGTGACATCATTTGTAAAGGTTTGTGAAATAAGCTAAAAGGAATTAATGTATGTGGCTAATGTCATAAAATTCCAAACATGGCTATTCAATAAGTATTAAATAAACAGTTTTCATGATTAAATCATTTCTTCAACATGAAGATTTAATTCCCTATAAAAATCTAGTTTATTCTTTCAGAAGCCATCATTTTAGAAAAGCCTGCTAGACTAGAATAGGAATGTCACAGGACTTTATAAAGAAATATATTATGGTTTTTCTCCCATAAGCTTTGGCATAAACTTCTATAAGGGAAAGCTTGCTGTTTACACAATTATTTGCAAACATGGACAACCTAGTATACGGGAATAAATCTAGGATTTAGAATCAGAAGTATTAGGTTCAAATCCTACTTTACCACTTCCTAGCTGCTTTATGGTAGCAACTTTCTTAAATTTTTTGTCTCTGTGGAGGTGACAATAAAACTAAAGATCAGAGGAGGTGATATATATATGTAAACCCCTATCAATATTGTCTTTTTATTGTTACTATCATAAACATTGTGTTGTTTTTATGATAAATATCACCCTTATTTCTCTATCAGATTCTGAAAAGTTAGGTTGTTTTATGAAATCATAAGTAAATATATATATTTTTAATTTGATGTTGAGATAGAAAATCTGTTTATCATTAAAATTAGTTTTGATGTCAGGGAATAGATTATTAGCTCCTTAATAAAGAAAGGGAGAAATAAAGGCTTGTAGGGAAAAAAGGAGGGAAAGAGGGAATAAGTCAGAGAACCAAGAAGGAAGGAATCAACTTATATTTGCTGGTTATCCATATGCTAAGACAATGTTCAGGACACTTAAATATGTTCTCAATAACCTGAAAGGTCATAATTTTATCTCTTGTAACTGTCCTAGAAGACGAAAAATAATTTTCCCTTTGCCCTTCTGAGTTCTTAGATGAAGCCCCCCTGTAATAAAAGACAGATTAAGAGGAGAAAAACAAACAGAAGTTTATTCACATGTATACCTCATGTATGCATGGGAGATACCCAGGGAAAAATGAGGAGCTCCTCAATGTGGCTTAAAATTTAGACTTAATTACCATTTTCATAGGGAAAGAGAAGTGGGATTTATGCTTCTTAGCAGAGAGTGAATGGTTTTTAGGAAAGATAAATGGTTCCTTAGAAGAATAGATGGGAAGCATGATAGTTGGTGACAAAGTTTGTCTGGATGTGGTATTGACTTCTAGACTCTTCTCCCTGACAAGGGTCAATCTTCATTGGTTGATGAAACTCCTGGGGAGGGGATTTATGACAGTTGAATTTCTTTTGGAGGATCTGTCTTTAGAAAGGTAAGGAAAATTCAGAGACAACCTCTCCCTGCATTTCCTGTATTCCACGTGCCTATAGCTCAAAATAATCAATATACCAAAATGGCCCATTATTGTATGGCAAGTCCTGAACTCCTAGAGTCATATTTTGGGGTAACATATTCTGCTACTCTTCACTGTGGAAGAAACTGAAATTAATCATCTGCCCAGGACAAAGCCAGAAATCAAGCCCCATCTGACTTACTCCAGAAAATCGTCATATTCCCGCAGTAGTTAGTACACCAGGTATATTGCGTATATATTGAGTAAACACAAAGGAATGAAGAGCTCTTTGAAGGAGGACAGGAATCTAAGCTTTCCTCTTTGTCCTCAGGAGATTATATAAAATGTTGAGGGAGACTAATAGAGTGAAAGAACTTCACCAAGTCCTCTCCTGTTTTACCCCCCTGACTTTTATGGGAAGGCTTTCCTCCTGAGGGTTTTCAATGGTTGATTTATCATGTCGTCTTCTTCTCCACCTCTGTCTACCTCCTCACTGAGTAATCAACATACAACTTAGATGATTCAAGTAATAGGTGGTGGTTGCTGGGATACTGTCACCAGCCTCAGAAGTCCTGAATATGAACAGCTATTTTATTTCTATAGCACTTCTTTTTAGCCATTTTTGCATATTGCATACATATTAACTTAGGAAACACATGGCTCTACATTACTTATATTCCAGTTGAGGTACCTTACATACTGTTTTTGGCGCAAAGATTTATATATGGGTAATGAGTTTCCAGAAAAAGGTCTGAATTCTGTGCATGTCCATAGGCATTCATTGTTCATCTATGGGCAAGACAGGAAATGGACACACTGCATTGATCCTTTCAAACATGAGGCTCAGAGGCAGTGCTGAAGACATCCTTAAACTCTCAATGAAAATGTTAGACGAGGAAAGATTTCATTTGATAGGAGAGAAAGTGTACTATGTTGCCCAAGGGATATTGATTGAATATCCGTGGTGTGGGTACAATCATTCTCAGAGAAGTTCACTGTGTTTGGGGAAGGCGGGTTGGTGGGGTCATACTAAAGTGAAAAAAATAAGTCAGATGAAAAGAACAACCCTACTAGTGTGACTTAATAGATGACAATTGCAAGACCATAAGGCCCATGAGGGGGAGACTATGTCTACACGGCCATCATTGCATCCCCAGCGCCTTGCATGGGACCAACGCCATCGGGAATGCTTATTACCATTTGAATAAATGAGTGAGTGGATGAAAGTCTGTCCTGTGCTGTGGACCAACAAAATAATTTTATCAACGATGGAAAGAGATTCCTTCCCCATCTTTAGGACAATAATTTCCCATGTAGTAATGCAGCTAGGACCACAGCAAGGAAAAAAATACCACATCCAGAAAGTTGCAAGGACAGTGAAGGCACTGCAGAAACTTACTAAGTGTGTTCAGTGTGTAGTAGACAGAGAGCCATGTGGGGGCAAAGAGGGAAACTATAATGACTTTCCAACAATACATGTGAACCATCAAAGGGACTCTGCCATCACAAGGGAGGGACTTGGGGTTTGGGGTCCAGAATTATAGTGGTGGCACCCAGAGCCTATGACACTTCCTAGTGGGAAGTATAAACACTGTATTTTGCATCTTTCAGGCTTGTATGTCCTGGGAAACAAGTACGTACATATTTAATTCAGTTAAAAATTACGTTCAATTGGCAGATGTTGGGATATTAGCTTCAGAGCAGTGAGACGTATTAAAATATTCACTAAATAGATCAATACGTTGAACCATCTGTGGGCTTTAAAATTGTATTCTGTATTCTATTATGGAAATACACATTCAATGTTAAGTGAGGAAGGCAAAACACAAAACCATATGTACACACTGTGTTTACAACTATGTTAAAATATACAATTATGGGATCTGAGAGAGAGAAAGACCATATGATCATTAGTAAGTATGTAAATACTTGGCATTTTAAAGTTTACAGAACACTTTCCCTGTAAATTTCTATACAGTAAACGTCATTATAAAGAAAGTGGTTGTCCTATCTAGCCAGTCAAACCACATATAGCCAGATGGAGATATACTGTGTCCCACTCCTACAATAACACAGAAGGACCATAATGTAGGATATTCAGTCTATACTGGCTCTATCAGTAAAACTAAATGATTTACCAGCAGGCATACAGGCTGAGGAAAATAGCATTAATAAACTTTAACATGAGTTTCCCTAGACAAGCTTTATTGTTTTGTATTTAGGTTATATTGAGTCAATAGTCAACTAGACACTGAAATTCAATTTAGCAATATTATCAATTAGGTAGACTATTTCACAATAATCATTTCTTGCATTTCATTCAGACTCAGTAAATATCACATCTTTCCCCTACTGGTCATTTTCTTCTTAATTAAAGAACCAGGAAGGTTCCTGAGCTTCCAGTCTGGAAAGAAGATGGAAAGTGTTGAGTCGAAACCCAATTAACAGAAGTGCTTTGTATATTTCACCACTTTTCTGTAAACAGATGTTCTGTTAGCTGGCCAGACTACAAGTGCCTGAGTCATATGAGAAACATAATTACTGAAAGCCTTTAATGATAAATAAAATCCAGCTCTCACCTGCAAAGACTCCTCCAGAAGCCTTTCATATGCGTGGTCTTCAGCCTTTTTTTATTCTTCTCCTAACTCTTGGTCCCATATCCCTGTACTGTCCTCTCTGCTTTGTTTCTCTCTTAGAGGGTTCAGAATAGGGAGAAGAATATTAGAAGTAAAGGAACTGAGAGACTGGATGAACAGAGTGTAGACCCTGTAGACCCCTCCAAGTTCTGTCTAGAAATTTCAGGTTCTAATATACTGGGGAGATACGTACATTTAAAAAATTTTTATATTGGAGTATAACTGATTTATAATGTTGTGTTAGTTTCAGGTGTACAGAAAAGTGATTCAGTTATACATATACATATATCTATTCTTTTTCAGATTCTTTCCCCATTTAGGTTATTACAGAATATTGAGTAGAGTTCCCTGTGCTATACAGTAGGTCCTTGTTGATTATTAATTTTGTATATAGTAGTGTGTATATGGTAATACCAAACGTACTTTTCTGCTTAAAATCTTTTAAGATTTAGTGGACAACAGAGTAATTTATAGACACCTGTGCCTGGTAGATTCAACTTCACTTGTGACTGGTCTGACCTGCCATTTTGGACACGGTGATCAGGGTTTGGAACAGAAGACAAGATAAGAGAGGAGGGGTCCTTTCTCCTTTTCCTATCCTCATGCTCAAAGCTATGCATCAGGGGAGTCGTGGTGTGCAAGGTGGCAATGGGAGAGGGGTATCAAAGACTGGAAGTAAATGGAATGCCAGTTAATCCTTGCTCAAGGCAATTAGCAGCAATTGCTTCCCAAATCTCAATCTTTCACTTAGCCATGAGTTGGGGAGACACAATCCAAGTCACAGCTGCCCTAGCCACCAAGCCCCATGTGATTCTAAGGTGTCACAATAACTCCTTCCTACAAAAGGAACCTCACCCAACTTGATGTTTTAAAACCCTTTCTGTTACTGAGAAATTTCCATGGACTCATTCAAAAGTCATACCTCTACACTTTTTACTTCTTTCAAGCCTTTTGGGGGAACTCTTTCCCAAGAATAACCCTGTGCATTTAATTATTTCACCTCACATACAGTCCCCCAAACTTTTGTTCAGGCTTTGCTGAGATTTTGTGCCATTAAATCACTCTGAACTGCTGATGCCTGAACCACCTGCCAGAAGGTTATACCCAGCACTACCACCTGTTCTCAAAGGGCAGTATCAGAATTCCCCAGCCTAGGCTGCAGACTGATCAAATCATGGGACTAATCGCAACTTTCCAGGCTGGCTTTCTTTGCACCGTGGAGGGAGAGGTTGCTAGAGAAATGCCTGCAGGGATCAAGTTGTTCAAAAGCCATGAAAAAGGGATGACGGTGCCATAAAGAATGGCTGCTATGAAGAAATCCCATTGTTAGTCCAGAAGGCCAGTGTCACATCTTATTGGTTACGCCAGATGCAGCTCATTCAGGCCCCGTTTGCAAGAGACCTTGGCTAGAAGCTCTGGTACCTTGGAATTGATAGTGAAATTAAACCATTTGGCTCAGGAGCCAGAACATGCCTGATCATTCAGGCTCCGTGTGCTAGTGAAACTACCAAAAACCGTGATCAATAATACACATTGGATTTGTTGAACCATAAAGAGAATATACTTTTCCATTTTGAAAGACTTTCTCAAAATAGCTTCCCATGTCTGCAGTTTTCCCTTAAACCTTCTTCCACCTGCAGCCATCACAACTCTGTCGCAAAGATGATATTCACCTCTGTTGAGCTGAGAGACTGAGTTCTGAGGATTCGTATCCAATTTGTCTCATCATCCTGTCTCCTTGTCCACAGGCACATGGTATAGCTAAATGCATGGGCTATCCCACATGGAACCTACCTGATTTTACAAACAATCCGCCCCCTCCCCATCACCTCTCCATTTTACAGTTCTGGACTCCAGGTGTTACCTTAGCCAGATGCACCCTAGTGTGGGTCTTCATGTCCCCTACTGTCTCCTCAATCCAAGTCTCATAATTTCAAAAGCAAATATGTTCGTATTGAAAGCAAATGCTTTGACATAATCTAACTTGAAACAATTCTTACAAATTAATATTACTACAGTGACCTCCAATTTATTGTCAGAAGAGTTGCTCTTAAATTCACAATCACTTTTTAAATTTGTAATATTTTTTCCATGGGTGCTGAAACAGAAACCTTTGAATTAAGGTTAGAGTATATTTCTTACTATGTTCCTTATAAGTAGCTTACAAGCAATGATACATTGATAATGGCTGCCTGTATTGCTGTGGTGTGAAGAATTCAGAGGACATTCCCAAACTGGGGGAAAACATTCCAGGACTGATTATTAAATGTCTATTTTTGGCTTAAGGGGAAACTTCAGGTATACTTGTCATATATTTGCCATCTTTCTCTTAAATTTTTCAGAAAGAATTAATTTGAAATGTTTTATTCAATAATATAATCCAATTACCAGATCAGAGGGAAGCCAACTATAGCTAGAGGGCCAATTTCTGCCACTACCTGTCCTTGTAAATAAAGTTTTATTGGAACACAGTCATGCTCATTTGTTTAAATGTTGCCTATGGCTGTTTTGTGCTGCAGCCAATGTATTGAATAATTGTGACAGAGATTGCATGGGCCATAAAGCCTAAAATATTCGCTATATGGTCCTTTACAGAAAAAAAAAAAGTGTCACTTCCTGATTTAGAAAGAAGGAATACTACCTTCTCAACTCCTGTCTCCATAGAGTTTATGACTAAGGTCACTTAATCCCTTCCGCTGGCTCAGCCTCACCTGGTCTTCAGTCAAATGAATTTCGTTGAAAAACTTAAGTGTGTTAGCATCAGGTTATCTTCATGACCTCAAATAGGCCCTCAAACATGACCTCAAACATGACTTTAGCAGACCTTATTCCTTCAACTTTAATAATTGACATCTGTCAATTTTCTGTAACCAAGTTGCTACTCTGTGTTCTAATTCTAACAAGTCTGGAATATTCAAATCTCCCCCTCCTACTGCCTCCCCATCCCAATCTTCCAGATACCAGCCACCTATCTGAACTCAAATAGATCATCCCTCACAATTCTAGTGGTTACCAACTACTGCTGCATGTAAAACCACCTCAGAAATCATGGTTTCAAACAGCAATCATTATTAGAACACACGCACCCTGGTACAGCTGCTTTGGGTTGGGTCTAGTCATGGGTCTGTAGGTCAGCCAGGGACTCCACTTCAGGATGGGTTTGGCTAGAGCATTTTAACTGGGCAGCTCTGCTCCACATTTCTCTCATTCCCCTCCCAGGATCAGTGGACTAGTCTGGGCATGGCCTTGGCCTCATAATGGCCTAAGCACAAGAGAGCAAGCTCAAGCACACAAGTGCTTTTCAAGCCTCTCCTTGCTTGTGCTGTAACAACCCATTGCCCAAAGCAAGCCACAGGGCCAAACCTAAAGAGTAGGAACAAAGCTGCATTCACATAAGGTAGTCTACAGAATTACCTGGCAAAGTGCATGGATAAAGACCATTCATACAATCTACTGCCAGGATGCTCTCAGGAAAAGAGTAAATGGCCCATCTGTCCAATATCTCCATCAACCTGATCCAGAGCTGAACAAAACCACCAACATATTACACCATGGTATACTCCTAGGAATGAAATGCTAGGTGCCATTCCAAATTTTTTGATTTCTAATTCCAAGCTATGCATAAGAGATGGAGGAAAAGATAACTACATCTTAACCCAAATTCTGCCATCAGCAACAACAGTCTTGAAATACACCAACTTTTGGAAGGTGCTCTTCTAAGTGAAGCTCACCTGCCTATCCTTATCTCATAGTATATATAATTGGAATGATGACAGTAAGCCATCAGGCTGAGCTGGTGATATTACTCAAATCAATACATGCAGCCACTTTTTTTTTCACTTTTTATTTTTATTTATTTATTTTAATTTATTTAATTAATTTAATTAATTAATTTATTTATTCACTTTTTATTTTGAGATAATTGTAGAGTCACATGCAGCTGTAAGAAATAATACAGAAAGATACTGTATACCCTTCACCCAGTTTCCCCAATGGTAACATCTTTAAAATCTATAGTATAATATCCCAGCCAGGATATCAACAATGATGCAATCCACCAACTTTATTCAGATTTCCCCACTTTTTCATGCACTTATGAGTGTGTGTGTGTGTGTGTGTGTGCGTGTGTGTATTTTTATACATTTTTATCATGTGTATATTTGTGAAACCATCACCACAGTCAAGATATCAAGATACAGAATGGTTCTATCAAGCATCTATTTTTAACTAGTCTAAGATCGGTGAATTTTGTAAAAGAGCTCAGAATCGACCTCAGTGTAGGATTTTTTTTAACAGTCTCAACATTTGGTTCATGTCATACAGACATAGCCTCTGACAGACACAGGATATTTGTCTCTTTTTTAAACAGGTAATTGCCTGCTAAATGAGTCACGTAACTACTCTCCTCTCAAGTGACCACAGAGTGCTTATACAGTGTGTATCTCCTTACAAATCTAATAAGAGCTGTGTAAAATGAATTAAAAAGTGTTTCAGTGAAATGCTGTCTCAAGGAAACCCAGCCTCTGCCCATCAGATTTGAAGCTGTGAAAGAATCTGAAACACTGATGAGTGAGACCTATTTAGATATTTGCTGAAATGAGATGGTTTCAGTTTTGCTATTGCTGATCTCATCAGAAATGATTCTTTGGCCATACTAGTTGTCTTGGCTCTGAAACGCGAATTAATGAATTAGTATAACAAATGACTTGGGTCTCCGATTCTTATAGACATTTCATAAATGGAAGATTTGACAGTGGACTTGATGAACATGAAATTTCATGGTACTCATTACCAGAGAGGGTATTGGTTTCTTTCCCCAGACTCCACGCCTAATTTTTGTGAGTAAAGAATCCAGAAAAATGTGGTCTTGACAGGAAGCATTTGTGGATTTTTGCTGTGTACCCATTTAGCACACTGTGTTAGGACTTGGAGGAATGTACAATACCCACAACTCTGTACAATACAGCCTGCTCTACAGAGGATAATCATAGAACAGTAACACAGGAAGCGCTTTCTTCTAGTCAAGGGGTTTACAATACTATTTAACATTAGAACTTTTTCTTCAAATGTATCCTTTAAAAATATATTTTAAAAGCTGTACATGGACATAGTCTAAAGGTTCAGATAGTCCTATAAGGCTTAGTGTAAAAATGGCAAGCTGACTTTCGAATTAAGCCTTCTTGAGTCTGCTAAATCCTTAGTGTCTAATTTCTTTTCGCTATTGTACTGTTCTTTATTCTGTTGGTCTGCATATTTTTGTGCCTTAAAAAATCCTTTTCTGGGCTTCCCTGGTGGCGCAGTGGTTGAGAGTCCGCCTGCCGATGCAGGGGACACAGGTTCGTGCCCCGGTCCGGGAAGATCCCACATGCCACGGGGCGGCTGGGCCCGTGAGCCATGGCCGCTGAACCTGCGCGTCCGGAGCCTGTGCTCTGCAACGGGAGAGGCCACAACAGTGAGAGGCCCGCGTACTGCAAAAAAAAAAAAAAAAAAAAAAAATCCTTTTCTTGTCATTTTAAAGTTCTGGAAAAGATCAGACAAATAATTATGTCTACTCTGCCATGATTTACCAAAAAGTCAATATAATCTTATTTTGAATCTCTAAGTCCTGAAGACCTCCTCTGTACTAGGCACCCATCTCACCCCTTCCAAATCCACTTGAATCATCTCCCTCCAACATTCAAAGGCTCCTTAAAGCATCATTTGAAAAACCAACACTATAATCCAATCTCAGCATTTCATAGATGTGGAAACTAAGTCAAGAAAGTAAAGTGAATTGTCTGAGGCTGCATACAGGGTAGTAGGCAGATTTAAAGCCATGACCCACATCCCCTTCCTCCTAGACAGGTCCTCTTTTTAATACCACGTTGCCTTTATTTAATTCAGGAAACAATGAAACTTCTGCAGACATTATGATACTGGTCTATTTCATCTAGTGATTCATCATTTATTCTTTCATTAAACAAATTTTGATACCTGCTCTATACTAGGTATTGTGCTTGACACTGAAGATAAAATAATAAATATAAACCACCATAACCTCTTTCTTCCTGGGGTTCACATTTGAGGATGCAGAGGTCATTTTCTGGCAGTTTGCAGGCCAGATTTGGGCAGTATATGTGCTTTAATTGGTCTGAACATTGTTTTATGAATGCATAAATTCATTGCCAATATTCAAAGGTTGAGAGTATTATATTAAAGGCAGCCTGGCAGTCTGGCTTCTCTTGAGGATTATATTGTAGATCTGGAAAGAATAAGCCTTTAGATCCACCTGAGATCAGTAGACTGGGGTGAGATATAGCAGCCCTTTTTTCCTAAGCATATACCTCTGTGCAGTCCAGTCCCCACCAGTCCATTTCCCTCTTTGATATTACCTGTCCTACCCCTGTAGAAATTGGAGTTTTCAACTTCTTCCCTAGTGGTCCTCGAATTATGTTTTGTGGAATCTTAGGAGTTCTGATGAGGGTCTAAGCCAATCAGGTCACAGGGGTTCATAAGTCAGGCCTAATGAATTCTAACAGAAAGACTGCTAAACTCTTCCCTACTTTACACATTAGGCATTCATTTAAAGCTTCTTTTTCACTAACTGCAGGAGGAAAACACAATTGAGTTCCACTCTTTTACAGTAAGTGTTTTAGTAGATAATATAGACACTAATCATTATAAAAATAGGAAAGGAATCAAACTCCAGTATTTGATGCAGGCTTCATGGAAGGAATATGGCTGGAATTAATCCATGAATAGGCTAGACAGGAGAACTGAAGATGGAAAGAAGTAATATATATAACGGTGCAGCAAACATAACAAGCAGCATATCTCATAAGAAAGTGTTTGCTAAGTGCATCAGGAGTATCCTAAGATATGTTAATAATCCATAAATGAACAGTTTCTAATCGTTAAGTTATCTTTCAAAACATAATAAGAACATTAGGAAAACCCCACTGATTTTATTTACCATTGTCAGCTAAATATTCAAATACTTCTTTGAGTAACTGTTCTGGTTTATATGTAAATACAATAAAATAGGAGCTCATTTTCTAGGGAGCTTGATGAAAGGATGCATGTATCTAGAAAAGAAAGTATGACTTTATTTCAATGAAACACAGACTCAGTAAAGACCTGGTGAATAGTTGCTCAATTTTAATTAAGGTGAATTTGTGTGTTAACACTAGTGCATAACCACTCTTGTTAGAAGAAATGAGATATGAAGTATATTTGTATTTTTATATTTTAAAAATCAGGTTTCTCAGGTGTTTTAAAGATTGAGGACCCTTTGGTTGACTGTTGCTTTGAAATGTAAATATTATTCTCTGCTTTTACACTTTTAGCATTTAAATTGTGAGCTCTCATACAGAGACAATTGCTTACCCCATTATAGACTTGATTTTTAAATATTGAAATCTGCCTGCATAGCAGTTTGTCCTTTTAATCTTTCTTTTCATTATTTCCAGTGCATAGTATAGAACTATAAAGGATTTTAAATCACTCTCAACTCAAAAAGTCCATAATCGCAATATACCTTCTTCTACCCCTCTACCTCTCTATAGCTATCTCTATAGGTAACTATAGAGAAATATAGTGAGGGTCTATTTCACGGATTCACCCAAGTTTTTATAGTAATATCTGCATTTAACAATTTACCAAGATGTTCACATGGAGATGCTCATTTAATAAGCCTCACAACAAACTTCCAAGCTAAAAATAGTACCTTTGTTTTATAAATACAAAATTAAATTTCACAGGAACTAAATGACTTATTCAAAGTTCATTTTCTGGCTCTGACTTGGGGTCTTAACGTTCCTTGCTAAGTAGGTGTTGAAAGTGTAGCAATCCCATAATATTGTTAAAAGGACAAAATAAAAGAGGAAAGTTTTAATATAGAAATTAGTAGCTGGTAGGGGCTTAATTCATGCTTATAATAAGCAGTAAATAGTAAGAGGATTTGAACTAGGTTATTCAGGCATTACATTTGATTACCTCTCCCATGTCCTATCCTTTGATGTTGCAAATGTGTTATAGAATCTGGGAGTGTGTTTAGATTGAACATGACCCAAAATTGCAGTCACTCATGCCTTGTGTTTACTGAGTTTTCCAGGGAACTGATGGTTACAGATTGGACCCACAGGTCCCTTGATGCACGTAATTTGTTTTACTTCACAGAAGTTCTCCAAGTGTTTGTTCTTTTGCAAGAAAACATAAAATAATAAAATATATACTTCCAGGCTATAAATGATCATCTTACCAAAAATCTTTTGTTTGTTTGAATACCTTCAATACACTTTCAACCCAGTGGTCATACATTTTGTGCAAAGTCACCTCTGAAAATGGGATGCTCACTACCACCTGGGGTCTGTCCACCCCATCTTGGATGGTTTTGACTATGGAAAGGTGTTTATTAAATTGGGTGAAAATTCTATCACAAAGCTTCCACCCATTGCTAGTTGGAATAAATTACATTTCTCTTCCTAATGACATTCTTTAAAATTTGAAGCTGTTACACTGATTGAGCAGTCACTCTCTCAAGCAAATTATCCCCAATTCTTTCAATCATTCCTCTTTAGACCTGGGCAAAAGAAGAACCTCACCTTCCTGATCATTTTTCTCTGAATGCCCTCGAATATATCCTTATCATTTTTGATATTAAATGTCCCAGTCTGAGTGGAGTCCCGTAAGCGTGATCTGAACTGTTACCTTTCTCATACCAAGAACAGTTGTATACTTTCGTTAAGGCAGCCTGGTAGCAACTACTGTTGATTACCATTATGCTTACATAAGTCAGCTCATTTGTGTCAACTCTAATCCTCTTTCTCCATTTTTTAACATTGGCACTTCCAGGGACACCTCTTCCCTCCTTTACTCACACGATGAAGATTTAGAGATGCAAGGCATCACAGATAATTAGTCCTAGGGTTACAAAGTAGCCCACAAACACAATAGATTTAGTGTACACATGTTTAAAAATGAGTTGAAGCCCATCTCCAGGGATGACATACACTGGCATCTACAGTAGGGCAGAAAGACAATGTATAGTTCTGATTGGGTGCAATCACCTGGAGTCAAGTCTTTACCACCTATTTAGACAGATCTTGCTTGTCCCTGGTCCTCACACCCAACTCTTAACTGATTTTCATCACCTTCCTGCTCCCTAAATTAAGCAAACTGATAGTGGATTCAAGGGCTTTCTTCTGATTTCCCTCTACCTATTCAGTTTTCCTCTCATTATTCCCAACACAAGGAAGCTTTGCTTCTAGCTTCACTTTACCTAAATTTTCCCTCCAAGATCTCATCCACTCCTGTGGCTGAAACATCATCTATAAACTGATGACTGTAAAACTGGCCACTCTCTCAAACTCCAGACTAGTCCTCCGAGTTGTTCCTCTCTACTTGGCCATTTTTGTGTCTGTTCCTCTTCTCTGTACATCTGTTCCTCAACCAAGTCTTACTCTTATCAACTGAAAAAAAAAAAAAGCACAACCTAAAAGTTGAGGATTATGTTTTATTCAGCGTACAAACTGAGGACCTAAGCCCGGGAGACAGCCTCTCAGAGAGCTCTAAAGGACCGCTCCGAAGAAGTAAGGGAGGAGCCAGGATATGTAGGAATTTTTGCAACAAAAACCAGGTAGTCAGAACCTCAAAAGATTACCGTTAATTAAACAAAAACCAGACATCTCAAGTTAATGAATTTAGCACTTTTCTATATATGGAAAGATGCAAGAGTCTGGGCCCATTGAAATCATTCTTTTGATATGCGTCTTAGCTATGGCTATCTAGGGCCAGTATCCTGTGTTTTTCTTCCATCCGAAATCCCCTCATTGTGCATAGTCAGGGCAGCTGCAGTGACTGACGGCCACAACATCCATTGTTTACTGATACAGCAGGTGACATTCTTTGTCCAAACTCTGCTCATTCAGAACGGTCATCATCTCTGCTTCTCCAGAACAGCTCTCCAGGATCCTCAACTGCCCTACCATCTCTGACTGGACTTCTGCTCTACATCTCTTCTTGGACATCCAGAATGATCCTCCCAGTTTCACACTTGCCCTCATCATTTCTGTGTCTGTGGCTCTGCATTTCTTCCTTTCCAGGACAGAAGTTCCAACTCCACTCTCCTAGCTTCCTTCATATCACTCTCTTCCTCATTCAATACCAGCTTCCATTTTTGTTCTTGAACCCGCTGCTTTTCAAGTTTGGATCCCAGAGCGGCAGCAGTAGCCTCTGCTGGAAACTTGCTGGAAATGCAAATTCTTGTGTTCTGTCACAGACAAACTGAATCCCAAACTCTGCGGGTGGGGCTCAGCCATCTGGATTTAACAAGCTTCCCAAGTGATTCCGTTGCATGCTAAGCTTTGATACCCACTGCTCTCCAATCCACCTGTTCTCAGCCTTGGCTGACATCTGAATAACCTGAAGAGGTTTTTTAAAGATATTCATGTCTGGGCACCATCCCAAACCTATTAAACCAAGTTCTCTGGAGGTGAGGCCCAGTTATATGCATTTTTCATAAAGCTCCCCCAGTAATTCTAATGTACAATCAGGGTTGACTTTAATCTGCCAAGATGTTTCCTGTTATTAGGCATTTACTTGGTCTCTCTGTCTGGAAAGGTCTCTTCCCTGTTTCACATGTCTTGTTCTTTTTTATTCTGCAGGTCACAGCAAAATTGTAACCTTCTCAGAGTGGCCTTCCTTGTCCATCCTTACTCCATGAGCACTTTCTCCTTAAATATTTTCTTAATTCTACTAATCTTTAATTGAAGCTATTTTGTTTAATCATTCACTTGCTTATTGGCTCCACTAGAATATCAACTCCTAGGAGAACAATGATTTATTTTCAAGGATGAATCCCCAGCTCCCTGGAAAAGGGCTCGGTCCCTGGTAGGGACTCAGTAAATATTTATTGTATAAAAGAGCAAACACCAGACAAACACAACATGCTGTTTATTCCAAACTCTGTGCTTTCGATGGACTGGTTTGCCTTGCCTAAAATTTTGTTCTACTTTCATTATCTTTTATCTTATGATTAGTACCATTCCCACAAAGGGCCAGATCATCTGCCTCAATTCTTTACCCCCTATGAGCTCTTTCTTTTGTGAAGTCACGTAAGACTTTATAACATTACTTAACAATTCACTTTTGTTTTTTAATGTACCATGAATACTTGCTTCTAATGTAAGTTCCTGAAGCACATAGACCGAGTTTGGTGTCTCTTTCTCTTTGGTCCATGGGTGGATGGGTATGCTACTGGGTACACACAAGTAGATACTTTCTGAAGCGAATTGACCTGAGGAAGGAAAAAGCTTTCAGTTAATAGTTTTAAAAGCCAAGGGACCATTGAAGAGAGAGAGAGAGAGAGAGAATGGATACAAGAAAGAACATCTGGTTCAATATAAAGACTGAATCTTAAAAACAAAAACACAAGGGGTGGGGCATCTAATGAATGTCTGTGTATTGAGAATGCTGTTTCCAGTTGCTCCCTCTTTCTAGTCCAGCATTTTCAAAGACCTAAGTCTGTATATCCCCCCCGCCCCTCAGTCCTCCCTTCCATTTCTCTCTCAAACTGCATAGAACTCTCAAACCAGCATTCACATCAGGGAATGCTGGGAAGCCACAGGCAGCCTTTCCTGGCAAGTAAGCTGCTACAGAAACTCCCCTTTTATGATGTTACATTATCAATATGAGAGCAATCAAAGACATCAGCTGGAAATCCCCCAACACTGAGCAGGAACTGAGGGGCTCATACACTGCTCCTTGAAATGTCTTGCTGGGTGACCAGTAGGGCTCTTCAGCATGAATTAACATGCCAATCCTAAGAGATTGATCTGTTTTTCTTGAGGAGGGAATGCCTGCTGGCTTCAGCTGAACAGAGCCTGAGTGAGGACAAAACCCTCAAATGATGATCTAATACGGTGGAATTAGGATGCTTTCATCTTCCATTAGTCCAGGCAGAGTGTTTTCAAATTGTGTACCTTAGATTTCTTAATGAACCAGAGATAGAATTATTTAGACATATTTACTCTTAAGCATACAGTTTTATGTTTGAAGATCTAGGCTGGCCCCCAACAAAACTGTTAGAGGTTTGGTAGCATTTTAACTCTTTTGACTTCAACTTGTTTCTACAATCTGAAAATTCAGGAGGTTTCTTAGTTCTCAAGAATCAAGAGAGACGTGTATTTGTGTTTTATTTCCTCTCGTCTGCATTCTTGCACAAGTTCTCCCCTCCTTCCTTTACGCTCCTCCATCCAAGGAACCAACACTCCCCAGTGTTGCCTACTGGTTGTCAGCATCCCTTTCCTCACTCACACCTACCCTCTGCTATAATCTCCCAAACTTCAGAACTTTCCTCTCGTCACCTTCCTGGGTCAGTTTCCTTAAAGCAAGGATATTTGTTAAAGCTAACTTGATAAAATAATTTGTACTCTGTTGATGACCTAATATGTTACCTTTCCCAAGTAATGGATTTGCTTGAGAAGCCTACACACCACAACGAAGAGTAGCCCACACTCACCACAACTAGAGAAAGCCTGTACACAGCAACAAAGACCCAACGCAGCCAAAAAAATTAAAATAAAAATAAATAAAGTAAATTTTAAAAAAAGAGGTGTCAAACTGTAACTCAAAGATTATAGACAGGAATTTCTAGCAGTATTGGAGACCAGAGAAATACAGGGAAAATGTGGACAGTGAGCAAAGCAAGCCATGTAGTGGTGGTCTCAGTCACAACACAGGGGGCCACCTCACAGGATAGACCTAATTAGCATAATCCAATTTACCATGCTCCATGCACAGCGCCAATGCATAATTCTTCGTGCACTCCTGGAGCTAGAGTCAATGCCCAAAGCCTGACATGCAGTGTCTGAGGACTGGCCATAGTGCAGCAGGGAAAAGATAGATCTTTCTAGGTTCACAGAGAGGGAATTCTTAAGAAAGGGAGAAAGCAAAAACTACCGGTTTGGAGACCTACAACATATACTTAGTCTATGTTCTGGATGTACTTTAACAAAAAAAAAAATCTATTGAAATAATTTATAAGGAGTGTCTTCAGGCAGAGTTCAGTTCAGTTTATCATATTTATTGACTGTCAATGCAAAATTAATAAAGATAATAATAAATGACTAATCAGCAATGCTGAATTAGCACTTACTTTGTATCATTCATTCCACTAAGCATTTTACATGGATTATTTCAATTAGTAATTTCATCAACTTTGTTGTTTGGTAGGTAGTGGTATGTTAGTTAACTGGCTCTCTAGGAAGAAAAAAAACATGCCCTGATTTGTAGCACTTGCTGATTGCCATGATGGAAACAGTCCCAGCATGAATGATTTCAAGCCATCAACAGCTCACAAAATTTCTGAATATATAACAGTTGGCCCACAAAATTCCTAACTATAACAATTAGCTCTCATCACAAGTAGAAGCTGATTCCAGCACACCACAGGTGGAAGGTACATTTTTTTAAATTTTATTTTATATTAGAGCATAGTTGCTTTATAATGTGTTATTTTCAGGTGTACAGCAAAGTGATTCATTTATACATATACATATATCCATTCTTTTACAGATTCTTTTCCCATAAAAGTTATTACAGAATATTGAGTAGAGCTCCCTGTGCTATACAGTAGGTCCTTGTTGATTATCTATTTTATATATAGTGTATATTTGTTAATCCCAAACTCCTAATTTATCCCCATCCCCAACGTTTTCCCTTTGGTAACCATAAATTTGTTTTCAAAGTCTGTGAGTTTTTTCTGTTTTGTAAATAAGTTCATTGCAGCACTATTTACAATAGCCAAGACATGGAAGCAACCTAAATATCCATTGACAGAAGAATGGATAAAGGAGACGTGGTACATATATACAATGGAATATTACTCAGCCATAAAAAGAATGAAATAATGCTATTTGCAGCAACATGGATGGACTTAGAGATTATCATACTAAGTGAAGTAAGTCAGACAGAGAAAGGCAAATATAATACGATAGCTAAAAAAAATGATACAAATAGAAGGTACTTTTAATTCCCTCTTTTTTAGGGTGGCAAATTCATCTCAGTTTGTCTGGGACTTTCCTAGTTTTAGTATTGAAAGATCTGCATCTAGGGCACCCCCCTCAGTCCCAGGCAAACTGGGATTTTTGGTCACCCTACCAACAAAGTAGGAGGAAACTGAGACTTAGAGAATTTAGGAAATTTGTCCAAGATCACACAGGTAGTAAGCAGCAGAACTGCTGTCAGGACCCTGGAGTTCAATTACAGTGAGCCTGTGAGCTTCACTGCGGCAGAGATAATGCCTTCCATACTTCAGAAAAGAAGATCAATCATGAGTGCACAACTGATCATAAAAGAGATGACACACACAGGCACACAAATACACACATTTCATAGAAAATGGAAAAACTAGGGTGCTCTGTGGCACAATTAGACATATTTTACATATATGAAAGAATGGACTATAGGCTGCTTATTTTGCCTAACTCAAAAGTTGAGCTCAGTCTCAGTTTACTGAGATCCCCCAAAAGGAACTTTCCACCATCTTCTAGAACCTGCACTAACATCATTCGATATAAATCCTACACATTACACAGTGGCCTTAGGTGGAGCCAGGGTCCACTTTTTAGCAGACATCCACAGCAGTACAACCAATGCTACATCTTCTAACAACCTAGGAAATTTTATGTGGGAAAATTTACCTTTAATGATGCACTGTTGAATACAAGCTTCATTAACTATATAACACAATCCTTCAATTTAGAAAATCATTTCAATGATTATTCCTAATAAGTATCAAGATATTTGTATGAACATTAGAGCTTTTTCCCTCCTAAACTGAAACTCATGAAGTTTAGTATAGCCTTTAATGATAATTGCCTTCAAGAAGTCTCATGAATAATGATGTTAATGTTCCAGTATTTGTTAAGTAAAATAAAGTTTTGTTTGGAAACTTCAAATTTTGCTTTTTCATTTCTGATATAGGTTTTAATAAATGTCATCTATAAAAATTCAAATGATTTGTTTACGTTATAGTGAGCATCTCTTTTAACCTAATAGACACTTTTTAATTGATAAAATACATTATCTACTACATCGAGATGAGTTATTCTGATTTTGTAAAATGCCATACCATTCTGAAAGCATTAGAAGAGTGCAAAATGACATTAATTCACAATAAGCAACGTTCCAGAGGAGTTGGTTCAATAAGAATATATACATATGAAAAATAGTGATTCTCAACATCCGTGAGCTATCTTAATTATCTTAAAAGCTTCCAAGAAACTCTTCCCAAATACTCTTTAAAACAAAACAAAATAAAACAAACAAAAACTCAAGTCATACACTCACCTTATTAACTTTGAAAAATAAGAATATGCCAAACAGGGCTGTGTGTGTGTGTGTGTGTGTGTGTTAGGAAGTGAAGGAAATAGGGATGCTTAAGTTGAGGGTCACAACATAGTAACCAGAAATAGATTTAAATTTCATTTCACAGAGGACTTTATGTCCCTGAGGTTTTTTTCATGCTAAAATTGCATGAATCTAGTAGAGCAAAAGGGATTTAGAAAAAATCTTATAGAATACTGGATCTAACCCTTGGGAAAAACATCATCTGTCCCAAGTGGGTAGCAAAAGTATGTAGGTGAGGGACATGAGGGTGAGGAAACCTGGGAAGAAAAGAGTGTCTCTGCACTATAAATCAGCAATTTTGTGTTTTGCACAAAACACAAGCACATATGGTCACCTTATCTTTGATAAAGGAGGCAAGAATATGCAGTGGAGAAAAGGTAGCCTCTTCAATAAGTGGTTCTGGAAAAACTGGACAGCTACATGTAAGAGAATGAAATTAGAACATTCCCTAACACCATACACAAAAATAAGCTCAAAATGGATTATTGACCTAAATGTAAGGCCAGACACTATAAAACTCTTAGAGAAAAACACAGGCAGAACACTCTATGACATAAATTGCAGCAAGATCCTTTTTGACCCACCTCCTAGAGAAATGGAAATAAAAACAGAAATAAACAAATGGGACCTAATGAAACTTAAAAGCTTTTGCACAGCAAAGGAGACCATAAACAAGACGAAAAGACAACCCTCAGAATGGGAGAGAATATTTGCAAATGAAGCAACTGACAAAGGATTAATCTCCAAAATTTACAAACAGCTCATGCAGCTCAATATCAAAAAAACAAACAACCCAATCCAAAAATGGGCAGAAGACCTAAATAGACATTTCTCCAAAGAAGATATACAGATTGCCAACAAACACATGAAAGAATGTTCAACATCATTAAGCATTAGAGAAATGCAAATCAAATCTACAATGAGATATCATCTCATACTGGTCAGAATGCCCATCATCAAAAAATCTACAAACCATTAATGTTGGAGAGGGTGTGTAGAAAAGGGAACCCTCTTGCACTGTTGGTGGGAATGTAAATTGATACAGCCACTATGGAGAACAGTATGGAGGTTCCTTAAAAAACTAAAAATAGAGCTACCATACAACACAGCAATCGCACTACTGGGCTTATACCCTGAGAAAACCATAATTTAAAAAGAGTCATGTACCAAAATGTTCATTGCAGCTCTATTTACAGTAGCCAGGACATGGAAGCAACCAAAGTGTCCATCAACAGATGAATGGATAAAGAAGATGTGGCACATATATACAATGGAATATTACTCAGCCAAAAAAAGAAATGAAATTGAGTTATTTGTAGTGAGGTGGATGGACCTAAAGTCTGTCATACAGAGTGAAGTAAGTCAGAAAGAGAAAAACAAATACGGTATGCTAACACATATATATGGAATCTAAAAAAAAAATGGTCATGAAGAACCTAGGGGCAAGATCGGAACAAAAACACAGACCTCCTAGAGAATGGACTTGAGGATATGGGGAGGGGGAAGGTAAGCTGGGACAAAGTGAGAGAGTGGCATGGACATGTATACACTACCAAATGTAAAATAGATAGCTAGTGGGAAGCAGCCACATAGCACAGGGAGATCAGCTTGTTGCTTTGTGACCACCTAGAAAGGTGGGATAGGGAGGGTGGGAGGGAGGGAGATGCAAGAGGGAAGAGATATGGGGACATATGTATATGTATAACTGATTCACTTTCTTATCAAGCAGAAACTAACACCCCATTGTAAAGCAATTATACTCCAATAAAGATGTTTTAAAAATAAAAAAATAAAATAAAATATATACAAAACTCTAGGAGAAATAATATAAAAGAGAAAAGAGATGACACAGAGAAGCAATATTAATATTATAAAAGTGCCATAATTTCAAATACAGTAGAGATTTAATTCCAAAGATAATTCTATGAAAAAACTAATGTCAATAAATTTGCAAACATAGGTAAATGTACAGATTTACCTATAAAATTATTAGTTATAGTTTACTATGTAATATATATATAAATTGATTAGAAAAATATAACAGAGAATTGAACTTATAGTAAATTGTCACCACCCACATTATACATACCTTTTCTACACACACACACTACAAATAAACACCAGTTTCAGACTTTTATTGGCAAGTTTCACTGAACTTTCAAGCAACACATGATTTCTGTCTTATTTGAAATGGCTCAAAGAAGAAATAAAGAGGGATATCCATCCTTTCCAAAGCATGATTCTAGTTTAATCTTTGATACCTAAATCTGGTGCAGATTGTACAAGCATAAAAATATAAACTAATATCATTGTAAACATAGATGTAAAAATCTAAATAATAAATTAGGAAACCAAATTCAACAATTTGTAAAAGGATTATGTGTTATGATCACATAGGAACTACTCAAAAAATAGAAAAATGACATTACATGGTATTATATTAGTGCAATTCATACATTAAAAGACTTAAAAGTAGAAAACACCACCATTCAACAATCATAGAAAAAGCAGTGTTCAATTCAATACTTATTCCTAGATACTCATACTTGTTCAATTTCTTATGGAGGTTCCTTATTAATTCACAACTAAACTTTAAGGTTTTGAAAACATGGTATGAAATCAATAAATGGCAATTATCCAGAGACTACATGAAGTAGTCGAGAAATTAGTGTTCCAAGAAAATGCCCCTGGTGAAAAGAAATCAATTTGAATCTTCAGTCTGTAACTCCTTCAAATGATCTAAATATTGTTTTTCATAATAAAAGTCCCAAATGAAAATCATAAATTACCAATATCAGAAAGGTGTGGCACGGTCGAGGAAATATGTCCTTGGAAATAGTTACAAGGTTAAATAATAAATTTTGCTGATTCATAACTTTATTCTCTGTTGTGGGCAAATGGTAAACATTTGCTTTGGAGAAAATGCCTATCATTTTCTCATTTCTTTAATTTGATTCTGTAGGTGGTCTGCTCCAATTGCTAAGCTTGGCACTGGTAGTTTAGTTTCTTTTAAGCCAAGTAAAACAGACTGAGGAGAGCTAAATTGACGAAAAATAATTTACATCAATTCACAAAATATGTATGTTCACAAAATATCACACTTTCCAAGAGTTATAATAGTTATATTGTTCATTGGAATATATTCATATGGACCTAGGGCAGAGAGAAATAAGGGATTTTCGCTTGAAGCAAGGCACTGGAAATACATTAATGTCAAAACCAGGAGCAAAAGATGCTCCCGAAAAATATGTTCATGCAGCTGGTGGGTACAATGAATATTCACGTTGGCATTCCTGATTGCTTAGTAATTCCAAGTACTGTTAGGATTAGAAATAGTTTAAAGGTTTGAGATTCTTGGTCCTGGCAGATTTGGTGGTGAGAGAGTTTTTTTAATAAAAAAAGGAAGGAACAATAAATCATCAGGAGGTGAGAAAAAAAGGACACCTCTAAACGGTTATTAATTTGCCATGTTAGGTTGTGAAAGCATCTGTATATCTCCATGTCCAAATATATTGGGAAAAAGAAATGTTCTGCTCAAATCACTCAGTGTAATTTTCTGAGAAATCATTAGCAGTGGGCCCTCACAAGAACGAATCCAATCTTTAAGGGACTCTCTTACTGTGTTACTCCCTCTTTCAGCCATTGGTAATTTTACAATATTTCAATGGATATTGACAAAGTCAGGGCTAGTGGAATATTTGCTCAGAGTACTAGGGAAACAGTAATTAAGGCAACATAGCAGTTAGCCTCAGTCAAAAGGAACCTCCAGGACAAAGTTGATTTTCTGATTTTCGACAGTCACTTGCTTCTACGCTTTGTGAGAGTGTTAGTCAAATTTGAATTGCCCACGTCACCGGCAGCAAACTTCATGTAGCTCGAGATTTGTTTCTGAGCCTTCCTGTCACTAAACAGTTATATAAACCTTTCTGTGTACTTCATTCCAAGCTATGAAAATCTCCATCTGGAAAGAAAGTTTATTTTTGGTTATTTTATTTCATTTTATTTTATTTTTATATATATATATATATATATATATATATATATATATATATATTTTGTGGTACACGGGCCTCTCACTGTTGTGGCCTCTCCCGTTGCCGGACACGCAGGCTCAGTGGCCACGGCTCACGGGTCTAGCCGCCCTGCAGCATGTGGGATCTTCCCGGACCGGGGCCCGAACACATGTCCCCTGCATCGGCAGGCGGACTCTCAACCACTGAGCCACCAGGGAAGCCCCTCATTTTATTTTTTAAAATTATCTTCTTATAGTGTCTAGGCAACATATATTTGCAACTCTCTGAATTACTCTCTGAGGAATTTCAGCAAAAGAAGAAACGAAGAAACATGTTAACATTTTCACACCATTACAAACAAAGTTTCCAGAAAGAAAGAAAACTATCACTCCTAAAATGCTATTAAATCCAAATGCTTCCCTAAAAAGCAAGAGTTCTCTTTACTATAACATCACATGGGACAAAATAGAAGGCCCTACACAGCTCGAATATCCACCAAGCCTTTGGAATTCCAAATTCTAGAACCATCCATCCTCTTATTCAGCCCTTGCTGTTTCCACAAAGCAAGAAAATCCTTGGGGTGGTTGATGGTGGTGGTTAGGTGCCATGATTATACAATAGGACTAATAGTCCATAGCTTGCATTAGCAAGTGGATGACCACTTGGTTTATCCAATTACATCCTTAAGTCAAACCAAAGAGCTGGACCAAACATAAGGCCAAGTTAATTTGCCATTTTAATGATAAAATCAGGTTATTCCTACTAATTGGAATTGACGTGTGCTGCACAGATTTATTTGTCCCTCAACTGTCATCCAAGGGGTTTAGCAACGTTTTCCTTTTGCCCACCCCAACCCCAATCAAAAAGTTTTATTTGAAACCATTTATCTATATAGAGAGAGAGGGTGGTTTTCTCTCAGATGCTAATGAACAATTCATTCCGGCAAGAAAGACCAACACAAACAACCCTGAGGTAAAGTTCCTGCTTCCTAATGAACAGCGCTCCTGGGCTCCAGGCTGCTGTGTCAAGTAAATGGCTCCACAAGCCCAAAAGCTCATCACTGGCCTGAAATAGGCCCAGCCTCAGGCATCTGTGGCCCTATTCCCATCACTGAGAGTCTTCTGTTGCTTATTGTTTTCTCCCTTTTCTATTTAAGAGGCCAGCGAGACACTGGTTTCCATCCTGCTCCACACCTGTGAGCCTATTATTCCAGATTTCACCATGTCCCTATGTTCCACCTTGCGTTCCCTACTTTTTTTTCTAACCTACGTAAAATTAAGACTCTCTCTCAGGTCAGTGACCCTACTTTTGAGGTTCACTAGTGACCTGTACCAGCTAGTAGACCTGTACCACAACCATGTCGGGAATTTGCTCCTTTCATGTCTGGAGCATGATGTGAGTTTAATAAGGAAATGCAGAGCTGAGTCGAAATTGTTTTGGAGAACGTGGAGAGGTCCATTTAAAATACTTCCCATCTCTAAGTCACATATGTTACAGGACTCCTGGGAGAGTCCAAATTTTGGACAAGTCTTGTGTCAATAAATTAGCAAACAACTTGTAAAATACTTTATTTTTCTCTATAAAGAATATGGAGCTTTCAGAACCCAAATCTGTTTTGGTTTTTCATTTAGTGTTAATAATATTTTATTTTAAGCAAGGTATTAATTCTTTTTATGCTACCTATTAATATATATATATATATTTTTTTTTTTTTTTTTACATCCACAGACATCACGATAAACACATCTGCATTTTCACTTGCCAAAAATTCTTGTTTCTGGAATTGTGATTACTGGAAGTTACGTCATGCTTAAGCTTTTTCATCAAGGTGCTGCTTTCCTTCAACTTGTTCTAGATATCATGACATTGAACTGAACATCTGTTCAACAGCTATGTTTCAGTTTTATTTAGAATATTTTGTTTTGGTTAGGAACAGTGACTCTTTGAGAAAATGATTTCAAAGAAATATTTGACCATGGAAAACCGATAGAAAGAGATACTTGGAGAAGAAAGGATCGGTTCAATGCTAACTGCTAACATTTTGTCATCTTGCCAAGTTTAAAAGATATTAAGAGTAGAGGGGAGAAGCTAAAACGAAGAAAGTTGAAGAGTTGTCGTTAGTAAAAACTAATTGTAGTGGAGTAGGAAAATGAAGGTACAATATTATATGTAGCTTTCTAACTTCTTTTATTTTAGCTTAACATTTGTCAATGCTTGTGATAACCCTATTAGGGACTTTCTTCATTCATTCCTTAAGCAGGGATTTGTTGAACAGTTTGGTTTTTTAAAACTTTTTTTAAATTGAAGTATAGTTGATTTCCAACGTTGTGTTAGTTTCAGGTGTACAGCAAAGTGATTCAGATATATATATATATATATATACATATATATATATATATATAGTATTTCAGGTTCTTTACCTTCATAGGTTATTAAAAAATACTGAATATAGTTCCTTGTGCTATGCAATAGGTCCTTATTGGTTATCTATTTTGTATACATTTGAGGGTAAGAGATGCAGGGAATATAAAGAGAAATAAGACGACTCTCTTACCCTCAAAGAATCAAAATTTCTTTGAAGAAGGAAATAGGCTTTCTCAGAATGTTATAACTAGAAAGGTCAACTCAAAAGATATAGGTGAATTTTTTCTAAAATTTTCTAAAATGCAGAGAACCCAGTTACTGAAAGAAAATCTTTCATTGAGTTGAACTTCACGCTGGGAGGGATTTAGGGTAAACTAGTAAAGGAAATGGAGAGTGCTACTGGGAAAAGCACAAAATTAAATTGTATTTATTTTGTCTTTGAAAGGCTTTCCAAACTGCCTTTAAAAACCCTTGTTATATGTTTACTTGATCTATTTTTCTAAATAGTCCTGTTTTCACTAAAAATTTTTCAAGAAGAGTAAAATGTTCATGATTGAGGAAAGCCAGAAAGTAAGATGGAATTCTTACATCTTGCTCCCATTTTTGGAACAGCAGCTAAGATGGCAGGGGGGTGGAGGTGCTGAAATAGCAAACCTAAATAATGAAGCAAAAACAAATGTCAAATTGTGCTTAATGGTGCTGAAATCAATGCTTAGGGATATTTCCTCACCCAGAGAGTCGTGACATAAGCTCTTCTTTTATACTGGTTAAAAGCAATGTTTGCAGAGCTACCTGGCTTTTTGCCCCAGCTCCATCACTTACTAATTTTATGAACTTGGGAAAGTTACTAAATTTCTTTGTGCCTCAATTTCCACATCTGCTATATAAAACAGAAGCCTTGTTCTGAGAATTAAAAAAGAAAATGCAGAGTTTAGAACAGTACATGACACATAATAAACATTTCAGAAATGTCAGTGGTGATGATGATAAAGATGATGGTATCACTCACTTCTTCAATAACTATTTATTGGGTACCTAGTATCTATCACAGACCAGATTTTCCAGCATGGGTTGTATTACCTGTGTTACATTTAATATTATTCCTTTAAATAAAAGCAATTGTGTGTGTGTGTGTATGTGTGTGTGTGTGTGTATATATATATATATATATATATATACACACACACACACACATACACACACACACACATATATATATATAAAAAGGTGACATTTTTATTACATAAATAAATTTACAAAAGGAAAAAACTATGCCAGGTCATGAGACACAAGTTCATAGAATTAGGGCTATAAATTTTGGAGTAAGAATGGCTGGTTAATAAGATTTGGAGTCACCTTGGCCAATTTAATTTTTTGCAGCTTTGGATAAGATATATAATATCTCTAACTTCTTAACAGTTTCCTCATCTGGACATTGAACTAATAATGATACATAGTTCAGAGCATTATTTGGTGATTAAATGAAGTAATTCATATCCTACACCTGGAAAAAAAATAACATGCTTAAAGGTATTTGCAGTTAATAGGGATTTGGGCCGTATAAATAAGTGCCGTGAGCTTTCCATGACAAATCCTGAATACAAAACTTATTTTAAAGAAATGAATCTTTAATTCTAACATTGAGAAACTGAAGTGGACTAGACCAATGGAATTCGTCTGGATATCTTGGTTTTCTCTCTCCAGAAAAACATTCAATAATAACTACAATGGTACAGACTATGTGATAGCACTATTCTAAATACTTGTATACATTGACATATTTATCTCACAGCAATAATCAAGTACTATTATATTCTTCATGACATGAGAAATTGAAGCTCAGAGACATTAGGTATATGATCAAAGCCACACATCTGCTATATAATGGAGCTGAACTTCGGACTCAGTAATCCTGCTCTGGAGTTCATGCTTTAACCACTGTGTTTCGCTGCCTTACTCCTAGGCTGGTACCTTGTCAGTGCCTTTTTCATTAGGGTAAGAAGCAAAGAGAGGAGAAATTGGTCAAGGGATTTTGTGGAGCCTGTCTCATTGAATCTCGTTGTCAGCCATCTTCATGCGCAAGTCAGGCTAACTTGAATACAACGAACCATGAATGCGTGTGCTCCACCGTTTGCCTGAGACATTTCAGAATAGCAAGAGAATTCCCTCAGCCCATTGACTGATAAGAAGCATGCTGTCACACTTCTAAAATGTTGTTACAGACGCCAGAAAACATGCACGCATGACCACCATTCCTGGCCGCAATTCACTGAATAGCCTAGTGGTGTCAACTCTATGAAATCATGGCTTCCAAGCAGTCGATTTTAAACAGAAACTGGAAAACATTATAACAGATGCTGATGTCTACATGTAAAGAGATGCTATGTGGGTCTCAATAATATTTACTTCTTTATAAGTTAATTTTGGCAACTGGTGTATTTTTGCCCTTAAATATATTGAATGTTACTATAAAAAGCATGTCTTTCAAACTTCCTAGAATTAGCTATTTACTAAACATTTGCTAGTGGCCATGCAAAGGGAATGCAGAGATTGAACTAGGAACTGAAACAATTCTAACCTTCCCTTCATTAAGTCAGAACGTATTTGTCCACAAAAAGACGATCTGCTAAATGAAACAAAACAAAAACCGCTCAATATTTTTACCTTGCTTAGCAAATGAGTCAGCCGAGAGCAGACATTTTCAGTTCCAAAACAAAAAACACAGTGCCAAGGCTGCGGATCATTATTTTCGTTTCCATGTAATTGTACTCGTATGCAGCTCCTACTTAAATCTTAGTTAAGATTTTACAGAGAAATTCTTAATTAAATATCCAACTGTGAACAAAATGCTGTCCAGAATAATAACCTACACATACTTATTTGTCCAAATTGCATACTTTTGTTTAATATAAAGATTTTAAAAGGTAAAAAAAAAGGCAAAAAGATTAGTCTTATCTCCATAAGAACATAACAGTTGATGTGAGCAGAAGAATGGGGAGAGTTATTGAGGAAAAGAGAAAAATCTCAACTCTGATAAGGGATTGAGTTGGAAAGGTAAGGGTTACAGACAGAACTAGACATTTTGAGCTTGGTTGGCCAGGCAGGAAGCAAGGAGTTAAGTTTCATACATCAGGAAACACTGTTGATGTCAGTGAGTACCCAGAGGAAGGGGCACATTGGCAAGAGGTGAGATGGGGTGAGCTCAGACTTTGTCGCAAGGAAGTCGAAATAAGTGGGGCAGGAGTGGATAGACCAGTGTTACAAATTATCCCTAACACACTTGTGTGGGTGTGCATAATAAGATACTGAAAAAGAGCAAAGGTGTATTCAGTTAAAGACATGGTTTACAGATGAGCTACAGGAACAAACATACACATATTCTTTATACATTTGTATACCAATGTACGTGTAAAGTGTAGCATGATAAAAGTTTTCATTTCTTTTCTTTTTTTTTTTTTTTTTTTTGCGGTACGCGGGCCTCTCACTGTTGTGGCCTCTCCCGTTGCGGAGCACAGGTTCCGTACGCGCAGGCTCAGTGGCCACGGCTCACGGGCCCAGCCGCTCCGCGGCATGTGGAATCTTCGCGGACCGGGGCACGAACCCGTGTCCCCTGCATCGGCAGGCGGACTCTCAACAAATGCGCCACCAGGGAAGCCCAGTTTTCATTTCTTTAACACTTGCTTCATGCTAATAGGATGGTCCACTGAAGCAAGCTTTATAAATGTCAGAAGTGTCAACTGGTGATCTACCAGAAGTTTATGCACTAATTTTCAAAGTAGGCAAAGCACAATGTTGGCATCCACATGGTATATAGCTAGTCTTCTCCCCAGGCCCCCTCACCGCCCTCACAGATGAGCAGCTGAGGAGAAAAGTGTTACAGCAAATTCCCATTTTATTTTCTGTGCCACTTTTATCTCTCCTGCTTCATATTTTCCACTTATGTCCCCTCTCTAATTTGTAAACATCAACTGTGTTAGGTTAATATTCCTATAACAGTTCTGTGTTTACATATACAGTTGAAAGGAAATCAGATTCCAGAAGTCTTTGGTAAAAAATATCTATCTTTTAAAGACTCAGAACTGCCAGTGACACAGATCTCAGTTGGATCATGTTTTAGAAGAACTCGATTTTCTGTAAAATCTTGAAATTTTATCATAATATGAAATGTGGAAGAGTGCAGTTTGTTTAAAAATTGTATACAATTGTTTTCCTCCATATCTTGTTCTAATTTGTGTATCAGTTGTAAATAGAAATTGCTGTTTTCCAAAGTGTACGCTATTTTAAGAAAAAAAATGTTTTTATCTTGGCTCTCCTCCTTTCTCTACACTTGAAGTAAGTCCAGCTGTCACAGTGATAGCTTCTTCCACCGGCATCCTCATCCCCCTGTTGGCAAGAATTTCCCCAGATGAAGGCTTTCTCTACATGGGATACGTATAAGAGTATACGGTTAATTTAATATTCAAATGACATGCAATTTCTATTAAGCATTATTATTTTTATAATAGAGACATGTTCTAGATAAAACTCAGATTAAACCAAAGCTTGCCAAAATTTGAAAAGGTTTTGCCTGGCAAGTGGAATCTGCTACTGAAGGAAGGAGCCCATATGTTATATGGGAAAGAGTGTGGATGAGACTTAAAAGAACATGTTTGCATAATTACCCAATCATATAATACAGATTCAGTCTTCACTGTTGGGTGCCTCCATTTCCATCTCTACATCAAAGGAAGCAGTTCAAGTAGATGTTTTTAAGTGTCTTATTCAGCTCTAAACTTCTATGATATTGGACAGGAAATTTTTTTTTTTTTTTGGTAATTTAATCCTCCTTTGAGGGATTAATATTAGAGGTGAAAAAAAAAGCATTTCTAATGGTGGAATGTCTTTAACAAAGACATGTATTATCCAGGGATGTTTTAAAATTTCCTCCATTTCTGAAAAAATATGATGTAGGATTCTATGTTTTCAAGTTTAAATTAGTCCTTCTTGAATGCAGAGAATGAATTTGATGAATGGCTTCTAGAATTTCAGAAAACAGTATAATTTTTTCTTAATGAAGGAACAAAGGATACTTTATTTATTGGTCAGACACTAAGAAACAAAACCAACAATCAATAAAAATATCATGATGAAAATTCCTTTAAAGAAAGGACATTTTAGCATAAAAATTAGGAAGCACATAATTGTAGAATAAAGAGCAATAATTAATGCTGAATAGTTTATGAAAGAACTCATTCATTTTCCTAATTTCTTTCATTTGGTCATTCACTGTGAAAACACAATCTCAGACCAGCACAGATCAGAGCATTGGCTTTTGAAAAACTGGTGGATTAGATGACCTTTCAATTTCTGTCCCTTAATCCCATCATTTCCTTAAATCGGTTTAATTATCCTGCAAAAATAGATCCACAGCAGTGGCTTTTGCAATTTCTTCTTGATTTGAGCATTTTCTCTCTCCTTTAGTTTAAGTTTATTCTATTTGACTGAACATTGTCATTCACTCACTGTGAAGTTAATCATTTAGATATCTTCTGTTAAATATGTCTCATGATTTGTGATTGGAAAATAGGCCGTGGCTGGCAGAATTATTTGTTGTTAGTTTTTCCTTTTGCTGTAGATACTTATTTGAGTAAAATCTTTTCTTTTCATATCTTTTCAGAATACAGTACATTTGGATAACAAGTAGAAGCCAATTTTGCCCTTGCTCTATCATTTCTCTAAAGCTTACGAGGAAAAAATACGTTACCTAAAAAACAAAACAGAAAACTAAAAATCCAAAAAACTCCTTGCTTTATTTGTGTGTCTTAGAGTCTCATTAAAATTGTATAATGGCTACCACTACCTTCTGTGAATGACCCTTAGAGAACAACTACTGTGTAGTCAGGAACTTCTTGAAGTTGAATCCCTATTCTTTGTTGATGAATTGGGGCGAGGGGTCTCCTCACATGATTGGTAAGTTTGTTAGGATTGTCTTACAAAGGCTATCAGGAATCTGTCTCTGTTAAAGAATCTGAGGCCAGTTCCACACCATTGACTACATGCTAGTTACAGACACAGATGCAATGTGTTAGCTCTTTGGAGCCCTAAGATTTGGGTTGAATGCTTGGGGAGAGAAGACTTACACACTGAAGATTTCCCTCCCATCACCCCAAAACAGAAAAGAAATAGAAGTGGATTCTGCTGTGAACCAAAAGGATACCTGATTATATAAGAAAAGATACAGCCATATCATAAGCAGGACACAAATGACTTTAAATAGAGAACTTTTGTTGCTCACAGGAAGTCCAATCCACAGCTGGAATTCAGGACAGAGGGCTCCAGACTGATCAAACCTTCAACACATGGTTCCAGAGGTTATCCTGGGAGGCAGCATCCATCTGGCATGAGAAAAGAGTAGAGGATTGTACACGTAGTTTTGTTTTACATGGCCAGACTTACAAATAGTGATCATCGATTCTGCCCATACTTCACTGACCAGAACTCAGACACGTGACCTTACTTCTTAAATGCTAGGAATGAGACTCGGACATGTAGATTCTGGTAGGACAGCCATCTCCTGGCAACAGCTCTTCACTAGGAAGGGGAGATCTCCAGGGCAGCTGGCTGTTTTTACCACAGGGAGTTGGCAAAAAAACTTGCCAGCTGCAAAAATTAAAACTAGAAAAGAACCAGTTAAGAAATTTGCCAAAATACTTGACACAGGGAATTGTCTGAGTTCCAGAAGAAAATCATAAGAGACCAAGAAATTAGATAAGTGCTAATATTCATTGACCAAATATTTCAATTTCCTCAAGTGTTCCTTGCTCACTCACATTCAGAAGATACTAAAGTGAAAATATAAAATATCATGCATCCAATTTTTCTAGACTTACATTCTTAAGGGAGTGTTTTTTCAATGCCCAATTGTCCTAACTTCTATGTCCCTCAGTGCCTTTTAAGTCTTAACACTTTCTCTTGAATTTTTAAGGCCCCAGATATCGCTGTGCACATTCCTATATAAGCCTGAACATACTGTCCCTACACATAGATGCCCTGCACTGATCTGAGGAAAACTGGCCAAGAGCAAGGACCACACTTCTGCATCATTCACATTGGCCCTCCTTCCTAGAGCCAAGGATGCTGTATTGACCCCATTGTGATCCTTCCATCCCCTTGTCCTTCAGTTAACCCTTTTAGATTCTCCATTCACATTCAGAGTAACTTACTGCTAATGAGTAGAGGAGTTACACTTTCTCTGGTGATTCTTAATTTTAATTGGGTTTAAAACCCTTCAGCCTAAGGAGTGGAGACTAGCTCAGACTGAATAGCACGGTGGAAGCTGAAAAGTGACTCAGAATTACCACCTGGAGCTCAGGGCTCCAGCCACCTTGACCTTGATGAACATGGCACAGGGAGCTTGCTTTTCATTGATCTTTAGTTTTTAAATTGAATTGGTTATGTTGTGTCTCCAACTCTGTATTCTATTATTTAGAAAAGAACAACTACATATCTGAATTCATGTTGCCATAGCTCTGAAGTGGTTATGTCTCTCCTCTGCAGGGTCAAAATTCTTCCTTTTTCCCCTGTCCCATTTGTGAATATAATAATCATGTTAACATTTTGGTACTATTTTACAATTTACAAAGCACTTTTATTATCTTAGATACCCATAGCTGATTTGTAGCTTGTGTCTATATTATGAGCCATCCTCTCCCTGGTAGAGGTTTAAGAGAAGTGAGAGAAGAGAAGAATAAAAGAAAATAGAATGATTATTTATGAAATAATTGCCGATCAATTCACCATGTTTAGACCCTGAAATCAACACTTTTGTTATCTCCAATAAGGCACATAACTTTCTACTTTCTATCTGGAACACTAGCAACTTGTTTTTGGCTGCTCTCATTAGCTTTTCCCTCCTATGGAACTTCAAGCAACTTTCAGCAAAATTGTTACCTAGGTTGTACATTGTGTGCATTGGAATATGGAGGTATGATAATTCTATTTTCTAAATGGCTAGAAGACAGACACTGCTCAGAACAGCTTCTCTTCTGTAAAGTTTCTTCTACTTTTAAAGCATTTATAAAAACAGGGGCATTTGGGCTTCCCTGGTGGCGCAGTGGTTGAGAGTCCGCCTGCCGATGCAGGGGACGCAGGTTCGTGCCCCCGTCCGGGAGGATCCCACATGCCGCGGAGCGGCTGGGCCCGTGAGCCATGGCCGCTGAGCCTGCGCGTCCGGAGCCTGTGCTCCGCAACGGGAGAGGCCACAGCAGTGAGAGGCCCGCGTACCGCAAAAAAAAAACAAAAAACAAAAAAACAGGGGCATTTACACAACAATGAGATACAACTACATACCAGTTAGAATGGCCCAAATCCAGGACACTGACAACACCAAATGCTAGAGGATATGGAATAACTGGAATTCTCATACATTGCTGGTGGGATACAAAACGATATAGCCACTTTGGAATACAGTGTAGCATTTCTCACAAAACTAACCAGACTCTTATCAAATGATTCATCAATCACACTCCTTGGTATTCACCAAAAGGAACTGAAATCGCAAAAACTTGCACAAGGGTGTTTATAAGCAGTTTTTCATAATTGTCAAAATTTGGAAGTAACCAAGATGTCTTTCAGTAGGTGAATGGATAAATAAACTGTGTTACATCCAGACAATGGAATATTATTCTTCACGAAAAAGAAATGAGCTTTCAAGCCATGAAAAGACATGGAAGAAACTTAAGTACATATCACTAAATGAAAGAAGACAATGTGAAAATCCTATATACTATATGATTCCAATTATATGATATTCTGGAAAAGTCAAAACTATGGAGGGAGCAAAAGGATCAGTGGTTGCCAGGGGTTAGGGAGTATGTAGAGATGAATAGGCAGAACACAGAGGATTTTGAGGGCAGTGGAAATACTCTGTATGATATTATAATGATGGATTTTTGCTGTTATACTTTCGTCCAAACCCATAGAAGGTACAACACCAAGAGCGAATCTCAAGGTAAACTACAGACTTTGGGTGATTATGATGTGTCAATGTAGGTTCATCCTTGGTTTAAAAAAAAGAAGTATCCTTTTGTTGAGTGATGTTCATAATGGGGGAAGTTATGCATGTGCGGGGGCAGGGAATATATGGGAAATCTCCGTACCTCCCTTTTAATTTTTTTTTTTTTTTGCGGTACACGGGCCTCCCACCGCTGTGGCCCCTCCCACCGCGGAGCACAGGCTCTGGACGCGCAGGTCCAGCGGCCACGGCTCACAGGTCCAGCCGCTCCGCGGCATGTGGGATCTTCCCAGACCAGGGCACGAACCCGTGTCTCCTGCATCGGCAGGCGGACTCTCAACCACTGTGCCACCAGGGAAGCCCCCCTCCCTTTTAATTTTGTTTTAAACCTAAAATTGCTCTAAAAAATGAAGTCTTTTTTTTTTTTTTTTTTGGTTGACAGGAATGTGGGATCCTAGTTCCCCAACTAGGGATCAAACCTGTGCTCCCTGCAGTGGAAGCAGTCTTAACCGCTGGACCACCAGGGGCGTCCCAAATATGAAGTCTAGGGCTAGGTTTCAGCAATCCATAGGGAGAAGGTCCTGAAGGAGAGAATTGGCAGTGCTAATGAGTCCTATCTCTATTCAACCCCTATCCCTCCGTTAATAATAAAGATAGATACAGACCTTAGAAGAAAACCTTGATAAAAGGCTTAAAGGAGTTCAGACACAAATGGTATGTGTGTGAGAGATGTTACTGGGTAGGGGCAAAAGACAACATATTTATGCTAAGATTGAAGACAATAATAAATGAATAGTTTAGACTCTGCTCATTGGTCACTTTAATATGGAAATTAAGAAAGAATCTTAAAAGTTAAAGCTTGTCTAGGGCTGGAGTTGTATTTTATCATTTGACCCTTCTATCTGTTAACACAATGTATGGTGTGCATAGGGGGTACTCAGTAAATGTTCATTTGATAAAAAAAAAAATTAAATTCAACCTGGTATCCCTCACCCCACCTCCAACACAAGCATGTTGAAGTGGTAGGTGCTTATTAAATAGCTCATCGACTTTTTAATCAACCTTTTACGTATATTGTCCCTTCTGTACTCCCCAGCACCTTACTATCTGCAACAACTCAGCATTTCAGGGAGTAATCAATAGTGATGGAATTTGGACCACTGTGATAAGCAGAATAGGAAACATATTTCACTTGGTATCTGTATTTTCTAATATAAGCATCTTCTCCAGGTTATTTGTGCAGCTAATTCTGCAAATAGGCCTAAGGTGATTTAATAAAATCAAGCCTCAGGATCATCTCTGTCCTGAGAGCAGTCTAGCTCTGGGTCTCTGATGATCCCTATTTAAGAATTCTGGGGCTTCCCTGGTGGCGCAGTGGTTGAGAGTCCGCCTGCCGATGCAGGGGACACAGGTTCGTGCCCCAGTCCGGGAAGATCCCACATGCCGCGGAGCGGCTGGGCCCGTGAGCCATGGCTGCTGAGCCTGCGCATCCAGAGCCTGTGCTCTGCAACGGGAGAGGCCACAGCAGTGAGAGGCCCGCGTACCGCAAAAAAAAAAAAAAAAAAAAAGAATTCTGGAACGAACTTGCCTTTTTATCGAGGGGTGTGGATCACTCCACAGCTTCCATCCTGTCCTCACCTTCGTGTCCAGCTGTCTTCTCAACGTCCTTCTCTTCTCATGTCCCCAGTGTAAAGGAAGAGCTCTCCCTCCTTGCAGTGTTTTCTAGCTTTCTGTTTATTTGTATTCACAATCACTACGAATTCCTGGTAAAATAGGTTACAGCATATTTTTGGTGTTTTGGGGCCAAGGTGAAGAGTAGGGTAAATGCAAAATGTTCATTAGATGACCTTTCAGAAAGCCTGATGGGATGTACTATAAATTCTTGATTATTTCACTTTGGTTGAAGATCAGTCAGCCCTTTGTTTAGTAACCTGAACAGACATAAAACTTCATTTTTGCCACCTCATGATTTTTTTAGCCATTAGCTGTGGTCTGATTATTGAACTTACTTGACATTATGCCTTGTCTTGATATTTTCATTGATTTTTTTCAAGGAAACCAGAAGCTCTTTCCATATTTTCATTACAGTAGGCCTGAAGAATAAGAGCATACTTTTGAGAAATATCAATATTCATAGAATGTTCTGGTAGAGCACTGCTATCTCATTTTTTATTTCTATAGATTTAAAACTAGGAAGTCAAAGTATTAGAGCAATATTGACTTTAGGGAGATTTAGGGTATTTTAAAAACCAAGCTGATAATCAAATAAGAAATAGTTTCGACCTGAGAAAGAAAATTCACCAGTGGGTAGCCTTGAGATAAATTATTTTAAAAACACATACCAGCATTACCCATCACATAAATAAATGACACAATAAAACATGATGAAGTCCCTGTTATTACACTACTGACATAGGACAGGGCAATTACCATACTTTTGGAAAGGGTTTTGGGACAAGGAAAAAAATCACAATTTTTATCTATTATATCAAATTATAATGAACACTAGATTGACCCCTGAAGAAGAAAATAAATTATAAAATGCATGCATGGAAGGGAGGGAACAGAGCTCAGTCCTTGGCCTTGGCAAATATTGAATGTTTGAGAACTGACTATGAATTTGAGACCCAAAGAAACACGTGGAAGGAGCTGTTCTGTACCCATCAGGCTGCTTCCCTGGGTCTCTGCAAAGCCTTTAGCTCCTGTGGCCCCTGGATGGAGACAGAGGGAATGCTGGGAAATCCAACTCGCTAGCTTCTGAAAATGGCTGCCCTCACCATTGCCAAGATGTACAGTCTAAGGAATGCACAAGTGCCCAGCTGTCAAACATTACCATTGAATTTGTGGTCAAAAGTGTAGTGATCTTGATTACTTCAAGAGAGTAAAGAAACATCCCTTATCTGGATGGCTCTGCCCAGTCTTGCCAATTGATGAGCTAGTCCACAGCATTTTGGAATTGGAGGATGATAAAACTTATTGCCCTGTAATATCTTCTTTCCCCATTCCCTCAATATTGAGTATGATATAAAAATATATTATTTTCCAAGGACTTTTTAACAGTATCATTATTTCTACTAAAAATGTATAACATTTTTCTTCAGACTCATCTCTTCTTGTCCCCCATCTTTTTGGCCTCTTCCTCTACTGGATTTGCACTCTGTAACTGTACCTTGCCCACAGTGTCTGGTATAGTATAGATCCATGGCAGATATTCAGAAAAATGGTGGCTGATAATTCTCAACAATGTATTGGTAGAAAAGCACGTGCATTACAGGTGGACACAAACACACAAACATAATGCTTCCTCACATGTCAGCTAACATATTTATTGTAGTAAAATACATCATGTTTTATTCTTATTCCTCTTTCTGACACTTTTATTAAGCCTTCCAAAAATGAAGGTATTTATATCTGTATCTGTATTTATATCAATATAATACAGAGACAATGCAATGTTCTAAAAATAAATCTACTGCATATTCTAAGCTTTTTGTCAATTAGCAGATAATGGATGTTTCTTTACTCTCTTGAAGTAATCAAGATCACTGCACATTTGACCACAAATTCAATGGTAATGTATGACAGCTGGGGACTTGTGCATTCCTTAGACTGTACACCTTGGCAATGGGAAGCAGCCAGCCTAGAAGACCCACAAGCAAATTACCTTCCTCTTGCTTGCACAGTCTTAAAGTAAGCATCTCTTGTTTAGACCAAATTAAAAAGATATCACATCTCTGGATGCTAAATTATTGGGGGAGAGAGGAGCGACAGGTGGAAGAGAAGACGTGAAGGTGAATAAAGAGGGAACATGAGGCAATTGATAGAAAAACAAAGTATCACCATTCTGTCCTCAGAATGATACACAATAGTGCATTTTTGAACACAAAGGGGAAGAATTGACTGGGAAGGAACAACAAAGGGAAAACAAATAGCTGAAGGAAAAAAGTGACTTTCCAAATGTATATGTCACCTAACAGAAACTTATATATTTTTATCCTTTCTATTAAAGATCACAGATGCATGTATGTCTGACTGGAATAACATAGGGGATTCATTTAGTGAAATCATTTTCTCTCCCTCTTAAAAAGTCTATAGTAATTCCATATTTCATCTAAAAGCCTAGCTGCCTATTGATTTTAAGACTAGCTTCTAGGGAAGCCCTCTGTGTGATTTGAGGACTGATGAAGAATCCATATGTCATGACAGTTCAGACACTAGGAAAAAAAGGAAAAAGGCTGACTGTAATTCATTCTCTACTATAATTATCGGTGAGTTTACAGCTAGCACACCAGACCAAATGATATAATTTGTAAACACAGTGAGTTATGGCTCTAATCTCAGGCCCTGAGGCCAACCCAGTTTGTATTACAAGTTGACATTTCCAAATCCTTTAGAATTTAGCCTTTGATTGCCCCATAGGAGTAAAAAAAAAAAAAAAAAAAATTATAAACGTTTTGGGATTCATTGATTGGCCACACTGAGATAAATACACAACTTTCTGAAAGAGAGGAAACTGTTTATTCAAAGGCACTTTAATATTTCCACTAAAGAAAAATGGAAAACTTTAAAAATTTAAAAGCGTTTAAAAAAAACACACGGTATTGAGCCTTGAGTTGACTTGTTAGGCATGCTCAGAGTCCTAGCTTTCATCCTTCTCCTCCCACCGAAAGTGAGGGAGACCGCAGGGCCTCCAATGGGACACATAGGCCTGTGATTCTGCCCAGGAGAGGAACACACCCTTCTCTACAGTATGATTCTGCATTATAGTTACATCGTAAAATGGAGCCCAAGTCCAGGCAAGGAAATCTTGTCCTCGGAGGGCCATGGCTCAAGTAAATAAGAGGAGTAGAATTTTGCTAAATCTGGAAAATATATTGCAAAAATCAACAGCTTGACTACATTAATATGCACAAGTACCACCTGAGATGTGGATTCCCAGCCCAACTCCTGAGATTCTGATTCAGTAGAATTTGAGTGGGGCCCAAGTGTCCACATTTTTTATAAGCTTTGCTAGTGATTCTGATGTTGGCGATTCATGAATCACAGTGAAAAATTCTTTAAGAGACCATTTTGCTATGCATCATTCAGAAACAAACATGTATGGAAGTTTCTATATGGAGACTTCATGTGATCCTTTATTTATTCCTCACCAACTAGGAGCTTATCCATATGCAAATTAGCAGAAAAAACTTGCTCAAACGGGGAATCATTATTTTCTTAAAATAAATTTTTAAGTGTTTTATAACGTTCAGAAACTCTTAAGCTAACCAAGCAAACAAAAATTAGTTAAGAAAAATGTCACTATTAATTTAATAATGATTGCCAGCCTGATTTTTTTCTATTAAAATAGTACGTGATGTTTGCTTAGCTGTGGATTCTTTTTAGGGTCTGAATCAAAGTTTTTTTATTTTTTTAATTGTTTTGCACTTGGGAAAATTTTATATGCTACATTGCAGGTGAATAAGTCCATTTGTCTATTAGCTCATTTCTGTATATGGGCATGAGTGCCTATGTGTCCTTAGGTTTGTGGCTAATGCATGACTGACCTTAATGTTTGTGTGTCTTCATACTGAAGAAGGAGAGAGAAGGGGAGGAAATGTATTCCAAACTAATCTCCCCACAATTTATCTTTCAGTTTCGTGGGGCTTAGCCTCCAATATGATACCCAATGATCTCTGCCTCCTGATATACTTGTCCCAGTGTAGTTTCTTCCCATGTTGCTTCAGGGTCAGTCTGGGTGATCAGTAGAACATGGCATAAGGGATAAGATGGTGCTTCTCAGACTAAGTTATGAAAGAGGCTATCGCTTCTGCCTTGCTTTCTTTGAGAGAGATGGGGGAAACCAGCTGCAATGTCTTAAGGATCCTTAGGCAGCCCTATGGAGAAGCCCATGTGACAAGAAAGAAAGGTCTCCAGACAACTTCCATGTGAGTTAATCTTCCTAGAACTGGGTGCCCAGACCCAGTCAACCCTTCAGATGTCTATAGCCCTGGCTAACATATTCACTGCAACCCTACGAGACGTCCCCCAGGCAGAACTACCCAACTAAGCTGCTTCCAGTTCCCTGACCCTTAGAAACTGTGTGATATAATAAATGTTCCTTGTTTAAAACTGAGTTTTGGGGTAATTTTTTTTGTGCAGCAATTTTCGTTCATAGTTGCTGTGTAAAATGTCTGTGACAGAACCCTCAAGCCACCTGCCACTTGACTTTGTGATGCTCTAGTGTCTAGAAAAGAGAAGGAAACTCACCTTCACACCGTTAAGTGTATTCATTTATTACTAGTGGTTAACATTCTTTGAAATACTAATGAAAGAGTTAATTAATAAATGAATTCTCTTTTGTTCCATCTTACATAGAAAAAGTCAACATTTTCCTATCAAAGAGAATACTTACATTATTTGAAATTGAAGGCAAAATTGATATTGAAGCTAATTTATTGTATCAGTCACAAATCTAACCACATGAAGTCATAAAATCCAAAAAATATATTTATTGGTTCCAGTTTCAGTCCTGTATTTAATCACGTGATATCAAGTGAGGAGAAAAAATAACAAACAAAAGATATTCCTCACACTTCGATCTTAGAATTATATTCAAATTACTCACTTTTCTTTTTTTGGCGGTACGCGGGCCTCTCTCTGTTGTGGCCTCTCCGGTGGCGGAGCACAGGCTCTGGACGTGCAGGCTCAGCAGCCATGGCTCATGGCCCCGGCCGTTCCGCGGCACGTGGGATCTTCCCGGACACGCACCCGTGTCCCCTGCATCGGCAGGCGGACTCTCAACCACTGCGCCACCAGGGAAGCCCAAAGTTAATCACTTTTAATAAGTTCCCTTTAAGAAATAGTTAACATACTTTCCACATAATCTTAGTCTCTATTTTGAAAGTAAACAGCAGATGTTACCCAACAATGACAAAAAAAAGACTATAACCTTTTGTTCTGATGTCATAATCTTGGATTTCCAAACCAAAATACTTAGTATTATCTCTAAATTAATGTAACTATTTTTACTAATATCCCAAAATACCTTTCTGATTTACAAAATAGTTGGGAAAATTTTCTATAATCTTGATTACTTTAATTGAATCTTCAAAACTAGTTTGAGGTGTCACCAACTATAATTCACATAAAAATATAGTGTTACTTTTGAAATAAGAAGCATGTTGCTGATGGATAGCTGTGAAATGTACATAAAAATGTTTTGCAATACTGATAATATTAAGAAGAAATTGAACCTCATCAAGGCAATTAAATCCATGAAGGTAACTGGTAACTAAAAAATTAAATGACTCCTAAATATTGCAAAAGGTAAGGCCAAATTTGGCAAAGTGTGAGGTAGGCAGAATCCCCTACATGCCCTTCCCTTCCTTTTACTCTTGTACCTATAATCATATATTTCAAAAGTCTCTCCCTACAAAAGATAATTTTCCTAGCATCTCAGGATCTGGTGCTGTCCTAGGAAAAGATATCTTAATAACTTAAGTAACCGTAAGTAATTTGTTCTCTATTCTATTATAGTGCAAAAATAAACTTTAAGGTGCACACTAGCTCCCTGACTGCTCCAAATTAAGGATATTTGAAGGAGCCAAATATCCTTGTGATCCCACCATTCATAACACAAAGGCAATTTCTTATTCCATCTGAATAAGTACAGGCCTATTAAAATGTGTTTGCCCAATTATGTTTTCCAAGTTTGCAACATAAAATGAATATTTATTGGTCATATTGATATTTTAGCCTAAAAGTGAGAGGGATATTTCTATAAGAATATTTTAAGGTTAACAAAAATTTTGATGATGGAGCTGTTCCTAGAAGACAACACACATTCTTCCCTCAGGGCATTTTACATTTGCTGTTTTTAATGGGGTGCAATTGCTGCCTTTATTGCTGGATTTGCAACCTCTAATAGTGCTTTGCCCAGAGTTCGAGACACCAATCAAGTGGAGACTACTCAAAACGTGTTTTTAAAAAGAACAAATCTATTGTTTTTAACATCTATTGGCAGAAAATCAAATTTCCACCACACTTTCATAGGAGAACACATAAGTGATCTGGAAGATAGAATAATGGAAATCACTCAATCAGAATAGCAAAAAGAAAACAAATTTAAAAAATAAGAACAGTATAAGAGATCTTTGGGATAACATCAAACGTACCAAGATTTGCATTTATAGGGGTCCCAGAAGGAGAAGAGAGAAGAGAGTCAAAATGTATTTAATGAAATTATGGCTGAAAACTTCCCAAGGCTGAAGAAGGAAACAGGTATCCAGGTACAGGAAGCACAGAGGGTCCCCAAAAAGGATGAACACAAATAGGCCCACACCAAGACATATCATAATTAAAATGGCAAAGGTTAAAGATAAAGAGAGAATTCTAAAGACAGCAAAAGAAAAACTAAGAGTCATATACAATCATATGTAAGGGAACCCACATAAGTCTCTCAACTGATTTTTTGGCATAAATATTGCAAGCCAGAAGGGAGTGGCTTATACGCTTGAAGTACGAAAGGGAAAGACCTGCAACCTAGAATACTCTATCCAGCAAGATTATCATTCAGAACTGAAGGAGAGATAAAGAAGTTTTCAGACATGCAAAATCTAAAAGAGTTCATCTATACTAAACCTACTCCATAGGAAATGTTGGCAGGTCTTCTATAAGTGGAAAAGAAGTAAGAATACTTTCGAGCAGTATACAGGTTCATTAGGCAATTTTGATCCCAGGACTATAGACCACAGTTTATATACTGCTATTCTCCTAATCTGATTGAAATATTAAACTTAATTAAAATTCAAGAGAAATTCTATATCACATTTCACAGACAGAATCTATATAGTGAATAGTACAGCATTGTTTTTGGTGTTGTTTTTCCACTGTTGAGTAAGAATTAGTTGAATTTATGTTTGGCTTATTTCAACCGACTTTCTTTACTCTTCTGACTTACTGGAAACCATTCCAGTCAATAAAAACAATTTCTCTTATCAAATCAGATGAAAAATTTCTGAAATGACTGTTAAGTTCTGAAATATCCTATAGCATTTTTTTCTAGTACATTAAACACTTTTACTGACATCTGTTTAAATGATTAAAAAAAGACCTTCCATTCCCCAAGCTATAATCATTTTTAATTAAAATAAAAATTCTGAAATATCTTGAGCAGAGATTGGGGGTAAGAAAGAGGTAAACATGGAGTTTGGAATGGATTTATTGGACCCCTATTCATGCTGTAGTGGGAATACTAATCACAGCTGTAATTACAGGTTAACTTACTTGATATAGTCTCAGCAAAAGTTTTTTTTTTCCCCCTCTGGCATCATGGTAAATCTGAACAGAGCAGTTATATCTTCAGTCTCTCTCTGCTTCCTCCCAGCACAAAGGCTAAAGTTTTGCATTTAATTCAACTGTTCCCAGATGGGACACTTTCTGACATTAAATAATGAATATGCCCTCATTTTCCTGCATGGTTAACAATAAGTAAGCTTAGGTAAATTTTTGATAAGTCCTTATAATTCTTTCGAATCATGTACCAAATAGGTCAACAAACTGGAGTCTAATTTTCCTTTCATTAATTAATGTGTCCTTGAATTTTTTGCAGTGTTACTCATATGTGTTCAAATCAATATTAAACATTAGCTAGGAGAGATTTAATGTCTTATTCATTTACCTATTTTTTTTTTCAAAATGATTGGAGGCAGAGGCCAATCAAAAAGTTTCTTGAAGTTCCCCTATTTTAGCCCCCTTCTAGTCAGTTAAGTATTTTAAAATTTTAAAATTCTGAGGAATTTAGGAAGTTCCCTTCATCTTCCCGCCTTCCCTATCCCCACCCAATTCTAATCTTTTCTCCATCTAGAATCCTAGACCTGGCTCCCTGAAAAAGCTTTTTTTTTTTTTTTTTTTTGTCTGTTTCAGTCCAACTGAATTCTTTTAAGTTGGTCTAGACCACCTAGATTTCTTAACCTCAGCATCATAAGAACTAGATGTGTTCTTTCTGGCTTCCAGATTCTACTAAACTAAAATTACTCTACTGTTTTGATATTGGGGCATATTGTAAAAATACCACGTTTATAACACATTACCCTTCCTACATTAAAGTAACTAAACTTGTACACTTTAAAATTATAGACACACAAAAATGAGTGTGAGAGGCAGTACGGTATGGTGGACTTCTGCATCCCTCTGTGCCTTAGGTTCTGCTTTTAAAAAAAATAGTGAGTAGACACAAAATAATATTAATGCTTACAAATAATCAAAAGGTATGAAAGTGATACAGCATCCATTCGTGCACCCACTATCAACCTAGTGGGAGGAAGAAAACATCATCTGTGAAGTCCCTATGTTCCCTGCCCCAATCCCTCTTCTCCCTCCTCCAAGAAGTTACTTTATCCTTAATTTGCTGGTTATCATTACCTTAAGGTCTCTAGTTTGCTGTTATTGTTGTTGTTTCCTAACTTGTAAAATGAATATAATAGCAGGGATCACTTAATAGTGTTGTTAATATAATGACTTAGTGAATATAGATGAAACACTTAGAATCTTGCTTGGCAGAGAAATCAATAAACATAGCCATTGTGGTAACACTGATGGTAATGATGGATCAACTTGATATTGTCATGCATACTGTTCCTTCTATTCATCTTTTTGTGCAGCAAAATTTTAGACTATTTGGGTCCTTTGAGGGAAGATGAAAACACAGGTGTTAGTTATTTTTTTTAACGTGAGAAACTACTACACTAAATGAAAGATTCCCATAGTGTGCACATATTTCTGGGGAAGGAGTCTCAGGATTCATAGCATTTGGGGAAAAAAAGAATTCCTTATGAGTATCAGAATTTATGGGAAAAAAATTGGATCCTGTGGAAAGTTTTTATTCATCACAAATTTGTTTTAAACATTTCAGAACTTATGAGCCAAACTTTCTACCTAAGGTGGTATTTTAAATATGTGGAAAACGTTCATTTGGTTGAGAGCTCATTGCATTTACTCTCTTTTGTGTTTACCTGGAAAACAATCATTTTCAGGGATGGGGGCTAAGTCTCATGAATTAGAAATTAAACACACAAATCAAAGTAATCAAGGTAATGACAAAGAGCAACTCATCTATTAATTTGACAAAGCTAAAGAAAATTATTTCAAGAGGCTATGAGTGTAAAACTATACAGAGGAGAGGACAATTGTACTCAATAACAAATCTTTTAGTTGGAAAAAGCCTTCGTTTTGGGCACAAGTCAGAAAATAATGATAGAAGAGGCATCAAAATGTCATTTGTAATCAATTTCATCACCTCGGGATAAAAATCACATGAATACATCTAAGAGGATATTGACTTTTTTTAACCTTTTTAAAAAATCTCAGTATAACATACACTCAGAAAACTGCACACATCGTAAGTGTAAAGCTCAATAATTTTTCAGAAGGTGAATACATTCAAGTTACCATCCACACAGATCAAGTAACAAACATCCTCCGCATACCACTGACTGCCTTTTAGTATGTTTTTGATCATGTTTCTCTCACTGAGCAGGAGGGTGAAAATCAAAACTTAGTTCTATAAAGCTTGAATAGAGAAATAAGATTTAGTCCACTAATCCCTAAGTTTACCAGCTGATAAACTTGATCAATCACAACTGATTTCCTACCAAAATAACCATGATGGTCTTTTACTAGGCCACTTAGATTGATCAATCAAGTTAGATCAAATATACAGGGATGATCAATTTAGATTGATTTCTGTTCACATGAGGCCAGCTAGTAAGAGGTACAGTATAGCATATCACCCCTGTCAATGGCTTGATGACGTGGTTTCGTATCTAGAATGAGGCCAAAATACAATTTGGTGCTTTGGCCAAAGAGCAAATACTTCACTGCCATTTCTCAAGGTGCTTTGTTTCTCTCGTTTTCTCTCTCTAAAATGAAAAGGTTTGTTTTAATGGGCAAAGTCATTTTTGAAAAATAACCTGTCCCTCATTTTCATCAAATTGAGGTGTTAAGAAGAATATTTAGTAAGATGACAATATCAACCCAACTAAAAATCCGATTATTGTGAATGTTTCATCTCAAAAAAAACTTTTTAAAAATCCACTTTAAATATTTGGGTTTTTTTTTTCTCCTTAACTATGGCTTATGTTTGTGTGACATGTGAACTCTTTTGAAAATCAACTTAGAAAATTTTTCATGAAGCCATTTGAGTAGATGAAATATTTGGATGTTGCCTTGTAGACACTCTCCAGCACAAAAGTAGTTGGTTGAGAAGTGGCTTGTGTGTAAATGAAAGTTGTATTTAAATTTCTCTATATTCTAGCTCTGATTTCAAAAACCATGGGCAGTGCATTTGCCTCTGTTCAAGAGAAGAATAATGGTTAACTCGTTTTGACTGAAAAAGGATTTCACATTCAGTAGTCTCCCTGAAACTATAACTTCTTTTTGTGCCTGCTGAATTTTAGAGAGTAAAGGCAGAGTCAGGAAACCAGCATTTTTTTTTTAAGAGTATTATACTGGGTAGGTAGTTAGAGAAAGAGAGACAGACAGACAGACAGACAGATGGAAATTTAAGATCAGTTAAAATGAATGCATTTCTTTGTTATCTCTCTCCAGCCATATTAAACAGCAGATCATTTGTCTATGGTTAAGCACGTGACATGCCCTTCACTGAATAGTTTGCTTCCCATGACACACATTAAAAAATTCAACAATTAGTACAGCATTAATATTTGTAGTGTGATAATTTAATGCAAACTTTTAAAAAGGATTAACTACTTTAAATATTAAAATATGAATATATGTAGATTTTCATAATGTGCCATGGCTATTATATAATATGTAAACTTACATTGTTTGTGGAGGTCTTCATTCTTCATTTTTTATTTAGAACTAACACATGTACTTGGTTTAACAAAAGTAAACACTCCCAAAATTTTGCCAATAAACAGTGAATCCAATCCCACCCTAAATCTCATGCCACTTCTCAGAAAGAATCATTATCAAAGTTTCAGGGATACTTTTACAGAAAATTCCCATGAAATTATACAACACATATACCTACGTCAATATGCAGGTGTAAGTCTCAGTGCACAAAATGACATATGTAAGAGATGTTGCATTTCTTTACTTCCCTGGAACCAACTAAATTTAAGCTTCTAGCTTCCAGCTTGCTATGAAATTCAAATTAAGTCATTCTCAAGTACTAAGAAAACCCCCTTACCCCAATACACACACCACTTTGCCTCTCAGTGGTGCAATGATCTTTCAAAGAATCCCAGGCACTGAAGAGACCTCTCTGTCAGTAAGTCATCTATCTCTTTTGGTTACCACCAAGATAGCCATTGATTGTTCCAGTTGATATGGCACCTTCGTATCTGCTCTTTCCAATGTCTGTACCATACTTCGGAGCACACGAATATTTGATAAAGCTAACAACCTTTTTCTGATAATTTTCCACCTCCCAAAGTCCCTGTTTGGGGTCAGAGTATGGGTTCCCAATATTTACAGGATCCATAGACTTCTCTTTCTCCCCAGGAGTCTCTTTTTTTATAAAATATATACACATGTTATTACTAGTCTTCCATTTTATTAATCATTTTAAGATCAGCTATAGCGCTGAAAAAAACATCCTGTAGCATTAGAATGCATTACTTCTACTGATGATTTTCATCCTACTTCCTAGATTATACTTTTTTTCTTGGCCCCGCTGCACGGCATGCAGGATCTTAATTCCCCCACCAGGAATGGAACCCACGCCCCCGGCAGTGGAAGCACTCTTAACCACTTGACCACCAGGGAAGTTCCCCTAAATAATACATTTCTGATGTTTCACTTTTTCTTTCTTTTTGAGAAACAATAATATACAAACCCAAATTCAATGCAAACGGAGCCATTAGCAGAGAAAAGTTATTTACTCATTTTCTAGAGCATCTATATATAAGTGAAATGATTCATGTTTTTTAGTTTTCTTGGTCTGGAAAATATGAGTACTCATTGATCAATGCTATTTGTGGCGATGCTGTGGCTACTTGCTCTCATCCTGATACTGTCATTCTTAGTGTCCTAATCCCCTCTGGGGACAGTTAATGAACAATTTTTGGCATGTGCTCAGAAGACTGAGATAGCATCCTTATAATTTATTTCTACCTAAATTACTCCAATTTGGTCAAGGATGCTGAATTGCACCAATTTGCCATACATCTAGTTCATTTTGATGAATACTTGTTTATCTCCTGATGCAAGATATTAGGAGACCAGAGAATAAACACAGATACACACATATAAATTTCCCCAACCTTGTAGTTTAAATCAAACAATTGCCTTTTGTTGTCCTCATTGATTCAGTTAGTAATTAATACTATGCTCTACAATAAATGTCACTTGTATAATTTGAACATTCAACAATATTAATATTCCCTTTCTTAGAAACAAAAAGGAACCAAAGAATCTTTAACAGCTGTTTGATGCATATTTTGCAATCAGATTGGACATTTGTGCCAATGAAATGGGGAATTATTCTTTAAATCTGCAGCTCTGTCAGTATTTTACAATCTGATCACTTATATTGGAAGAAAGTAGGCTACATTATGAACTGATTTCCTGAAGAATTTATCTTCATATAAAATGCTACCAAACATTCCATTTTCTCAACCTCTTCCCTTGTTCATTATTATTGTATTTGAAACCTGTAATTTAAAATAACTGTAAATAAAACTGACATATGTCATTTGGAAAAGTAGCAGCTTGCAATAAAAAATAGCCAAATAGGCTTATTGTTTGCCAGCTATGAATGTAAATAAAAATATTAAGCTCAATGTATTCAGCACAAGAAAATGAGGGAAATGTTTAAACATTACTTACACACTGAAAAGCTATTTAACAGGCACCTACTGAAAAAGGTCATGATGTGGCAGAGACACTGAGAGGCACAATACAAAAACTTCCTCTCACATAACTTATGCTCTAGCTTGAAAAATAAGACCTATAAATATCAAACAAGTACAGAATAATCTTTAAATTTAAAAAATGAGATATAAATATGAAACATGTCTAAGATAAAGATGCACTTAAAAGTCAAATGAACGGCATAGATAATAAATTCTAAAAGTTTAGAAAAGGGTCAGGATTCTGGGAATTAGAATAATTCATGAAGGTCTCAGTAAACATCTGTTTTCAAGGATTACAATAGTAAAGATGTAGCATAATGTGCTGAAGCTACCTGTACCGGCTTATATAAGCGGATCATCAGCAACTTTTCCCAACTCTGCTCAGTGATTTTACATTAACAGCATGAAACTGTCCATGTTGAGAGTATTTATACCACAGAAATTGGCAACCTCTACAAATTAGGACATTTTTTTCTCGTAAAAACAGTTGATAAACATTTACCATAATATTATGGTATGTAAGGAACCTTACCGAAATCTAATTCAAATATTCATTTAACTTCTATTTTAAAACAGTTTTTGCAGATGAAGAGACTTAGGCCAAGGAGTTGAAAAGACTTGAGTAAGTCACACTGTAAGTTAAGTGACAGATTCTGATCTTCAGGTTTGCACCTAAGAATTCTTCTCACTTCTTAGTACTGCTCCCATATTGACAAAATTCATTTTTACTGGTGACTTATCCTCTGAACTGGCAAGAGTTGTTTGAACCTTGAACGGCCAGTGCATTGGAAGGCTAAGTCCATAAAGAACATTAACAATGGAAAAAGTCCAGTGAAATCTGTTTTAGTCATTTATTTTTATGTAACAAACACCCCAAGATTCAGTGATTTGCCAATTTATTTTGTTCACAATTTTGTGGGTCAGGAGTTTGGGAAGAGTGAAGCTGGGAACTCTTCATCTGGGGTCTCTCATGTAATTGTAGTCAGATTTTATGTTGACTGAGGCTATGGTGAGTCTCACCTTTTGGGTTGCCTGGGGATGCTTTATGGACTGCCTGCTGAGAGTCAATTGGCACTGTGTATTGAAGCTTCTGTGTTTGGCTTCTTCAATGTGGCAGTCTCAGGCTAGTCAGACTTCATACGTGGCAGTTCAGTATGCCACCAACAAGTTTTGCAGTGAACAAGGCAGAAGCCTTTCCTGGTCTAGGCTTGAAAGTTCCATAACACATATTCTGCTGTATTCTCTAGTGGTTGAAGCAATTATAAGCTCACCCAGATTCTAGGAAAAGGGACATTGATATTACCTCTCTATTGGAGAGGTCTCAAAGAACTTTGTGGCCATTTTTTGTAAACCTGACCCAAAAGTCAAATTGATTTCCTTCCAAATACTCTAATAAATAAAACCTTGGTTTCTACAATGTATCATTCTAAGTTTTTGCCCCCAGCCATCGACAAAGAAAAAGGATAACTAAGACTTATCTATATAAGTACAACCCTACAAAAACCCTGGGTGTGACTTTCTTTCCTCATCCTCTCATGTTCTTTATGAACTATTTTGACTTTCTTAAATAATACTTAAAGAAGAGATTCAATGAAGTGTAAGATACTGTTCTTGAACTTAAGAAATAATATAGTTAGGGAGATGTAATACTCATCCATGCATTCATGCTTTCATTCAGGACTCAGTTATTGAGCACCGCCCCTGAGTCAAGTTTAGTATCAGGCACTTGGAAAACAAAGAAGACCAGATACTGTCACTGACTTTAATAAGCTCACAATCTCATGGGAACACAAACCACACACGTGTGTGATGCAGTCAAACAGTTGATAAGTAGAGTTATGAAAAAATTTCTGTAAGGTCCCAGACAAGAAAGCCATGCATTCTTTATGGTAAGGAGTGTGTAGAATTTTGAAGTTGACATTGGAAATCAAAAGTATAGATAATTAAGAAACAGATCCCAAAGATGTCTGTGCCAGTATTTTCATATTTGTATTTAATATGTACATACCTGAAACAGAGGCATTAACATCATACAGAATGATCAAGTCTCATTTACTTGATTTAGGAGAAGATGTAACTTTACCACTTCTGTATTCCATCCACTTAACCAACTTTTCCTTGATTTTATGACTGTTTTCTAGACTAAGGAAAAGTAGGAAAAGACTCTACAAATGTTTCTAGAACCAAGGAGTATAAATATACAGTTTGAACAAAAGCAATGTCTACAAAGGTGAACGTCAAATTTAAGAAATTATCAAAAAGCTACTAAGGAAAAGTGGATGTAAAAATATTGGAAAGCATGACCATTTAAGAATGAATCACAAGGTATATAATATGCAGAGTTAAAGAAACACTGATGCTTCCAACGTGATTACTAGGATCTGAATAAAATGGATCCGATGCTTTCTAAGCACATGCCAGATCACCTTAATTACTAAGCTAAGCTGTGAACCCCGAAAATAAAGGAATCTTAAAGGCTTTAAGAGTATCTAGAATAATATAAAAAGTAATTCGTGTAGAGCTTTAACACAAAGGTGTCATTTTTATGGGAATCGTCCATATTTGAGGCTTTTAGGGTTAATTTGACAAGATATCTGAGACATTTCACAGAAGTGACTTTGTGAAGAGCTTACCTAATGTGACTTGATAATTAGGAGAGTTTGGCTAGGGTGGTCCTTTTGTTCACACAATTTGATTCTTCATAGGTCTTACAGTTTTACTTTATAATAGATCCTCAATATATAGAAATTCCAACTTCCTGAATTGTCAAACCTCAGAAATGATTTGGAAATCCTTACAACTCACTTTATAGAACTATTTGGTTTTTTTCTAACATGTATTCCAGTAAGCCTGACTCCTCCTTCCATTTAGTCTTCCACACTGAATCACTGAATCTAATTCTTTTCCCCCACTGGACTCCAGATCAATGTGTTCATTTCTAAGACTTGGGAGCATCCACAAAGTGCTGGAAAGAGAGCTTCAACCACTAGAGAGATTTGCCCTCATCTGACTGTAGAGTGCTGAGAAGAGGTAATGTTAGAGTTAAGTGATTTTTCAATCCAATATTCTCTTCAGCTAAGTTGCTGTTAGCTCTGCATCACACAATTCTATTACTGCCCTAAACGCTGGAGAAAGTCTTCCCTTCGTATCCTCCAGAGTAAGCTACATGATGCTACAGTAACAAACAATTCTCTCGAATCTGAGTGACTTAAAGCAACACAAATGTATCACTGTTGCTCTATCAATCTCTTAGATTGGCAGCAGTTCTGCCCCATGTCTCTCTCACTCTGGGCAAGATGAGAGAAGCTCTACATCTATGATGTCACTGTGGCATGGAGGAAGGCACATGGCCCACCACATAGTCTCACCAAAGCTTCTGCCCAGAAGGAAACACCTCACTCCTAACTTGCTTTCTGCATCACATTACAGTGACCGAAGCAAGTTACATGACATAAGAGATTTGCAGTCCCACCAGAACAATTGAAATACCGGTAACATCCCTAAAGATCGCCACACCTTATGTATCTACCATTAGAAAGTAAAGTCTTACTAACCCTAAGAGAAAAAATTTTAGCTAAATTTTCATCATAAAAACTATCTAAACTAAATGTAATTGTCTTGTGTCTTATGTATGTATTACTCTCTGAGTGAGATAGCACCAACATTTACCATAAAATTTGTACAAAAAATGAATTTAAAAAAATTAGAAACATGACTATTTCATAAATGAGGTGTGCCTAAACTGTATCTGTAGGAGAAAGCTTATCCTCATTCATTTTACATGGTTCAATTTATCTCTGAGGCTCTCTTGATTGTTACTGAACCTGGGGTGATACCCAGCCCATCACAAACAGATCGGGCTAGGAGCTTTCTAAAGCTAATTTCTGCCTGGAGGCTCTGGTTTAATCATCTCACTTTCTCTCCTTTTGAGTTCCTATTAGTGTTAGACTTCCTGAGGTATTGTACAGTAGTCACTATGAGCTGGTCTACCCTGAGTTATTTAAATTTTTTTCCTCCTGTCTAAGAAACTGCTGGGGAACGTCAACCTAATCTCCACCTCTTCTCAACATGACAGATTCTCTACAAATTGTGATTTGTAAACTTCAATGGATCTCCATTTCCTCCCAAAGAAAATGCATTCCCTTCACTGCTGATCAAGTAAGAGCAGAGAAGAACCTATCTGGGGTGGAGGAAAATCAGAAGCATAATTCTAAGAAGAATGTCTTATGTTTCCTGACTCCAATACTCAAATGTTTTCCTTTTACTTGCCATATTTAATCAAGATTTTTTTTCTAGTTTTGTTTTTTGTTTATCTGTTTAATCTATTGCTATCTAAATCTATTTGTTTAATCTGTTGCTCTTTGAGTAAATAAGCCATTTTCACAAACGTGTTACGTGATGGCACTAATTCCATCCAAAAGCGTCTTATTTCACTAATGACAGAAATATGGGTATGCACTAATTCAACTTAAATGCTGTTTGTTAATATAATTATATAACTTGAAACTGTAATTATCCTTATTACTTTATATGGACATAATAGTTTCAGAGACTTTTCTTTGGCAGAAATTTTTTAACTGGCAGTTTGTCTTCCAACTTAAAAGTTAACTTTCTGTGACTATTAGATGTGTTTTCTTAGCTAATGCTCTTTGACACAAAGAATAGACCCACTTATTTTTAAAACCGAGAAACTTAATCCAGTTCACTCCTTTATTTTACCAGTGAGAATATGAAGGTTCTGAAAGGTTTTTTACACTAAGGGAACAGAAATTTCTGGGAAATCTTTGTTAACCAAAAACATTCAACAGGGAAAAGAAAGGAAAAACAAAAATAATATTATATAATATTAATTGCCTCCTAGTTTATGTTTGAAAATTTATGTCTGTGCTTTTTTAAAGATACACAGAATAGCTAAAGTATAGATTAACTGAATGGGTTTTAAATTAACATATGTGATATGATTGTTTGGTGGGGTCTACCTAGAGTCTATGTTAAGAAAGATTCTAAGTCTTTACAATAAGATTCTGTGATTGATTAGTTACGTCTTCCCTGGTTCAGGGAGTGAGAGAAATAGGACATACACCCTTCTTTGTCAGGCCTGATGTAACTCAAAATAAAAGCAACCAAAAGAGATTGGTTATGAATACTATAGTTTAATTTTGTTCCTGACACTATACAGAGTATAATACACTTTGGTTAGCTTTGTGTGTTCCATTTTCCTGTGAATATGGTGGGTGGTTTGTTCCAAGGGAGTTTGAAAGGTGTTTTTGAAAGTCAGAACAAGACAAATAAAATGTATTGGTGACCACCTTGCACTGGTTAGACAAGGGAAATATAAAGGAAGTGGCTGTTGTCTAATGATTTCCTGCAATCTTTGGGAACTACCAAAGAAGGACAGTTCTAAGAATGTTTCTGAGAGCAGCTAACCAGAGAAGATCCCCATGGAATTTATTCTTGGAAGGTTTACATTTAAAGTTATATACCAAATAAAAAGAACACTGTAATTTACAGGTGGGGGGGAAGTTCCTAGGGAGGTTTTGAGGATAGCTCTGAAGTGTTGCTATTTTTTTCTAGTCTGTAAGTAATGAGGACACTGAAAATTGTTGCAGAGGAAACAAAAAAAATTTACAAAGCATGTGTTATAAAATTGCCCTGGACATAGAGACAGTGAAAATATAATGAATTCTTGACAATCAAAGACACACAAGTTAACAAAGAGATAACCCAACCAAAAATATCATAGAATGTATTATAGGCAGTTGCTATCAGAAAAATTTTCTTACACCCTGAAAAAGTAAAAGAAATCTAAGAGTATGTCATAAAATATCAAGCACCATTTATATTGATAGATAAACTTTAAAGCAACTATTTGCCCAAAACTTTATTTTTCTTGGCATGAAGATCAATATAGTTGTTTAGACTTGGAATATGAGTCAGGAATCCCAAATTTAAATCCTAAATTTGTCACTGACTTGCTATGTGATTTGGAACAAGTCACATGATGTGTCTAGACTTTATCTCTTAAAATGTTGGGTTTGGATTAAATAATCTCTAAAATATATTTGGACTCTAAAACACATCATGGTGTGATATAAAGCAGATAAGCACCCACATAAACACCAACACAACTGGTCAGGGACAACACTTGGTGGGAAAGGGGACACTTGAAGACAAGACTAAGGCAGTTATAAACTTGATGCTCTTCACCTTCACGGATTGGCAGTTTCAAGAAGTCAGGGAGGTTGCTTACTTTTTCTCTTGGCCAAGCTTGACACTTCTCAAGCATGCTCCTGGTTGGCACCGTGGAGGAGATTTGGATCAGGAAGGGCATGAGGAACTGGGAAAGTAGACTCATAGATTCTATTTAAATTCCTCCTGCACACAGTTGCTTCTCTGGAAGAGGCACACTTGTGTGGTTCTAAAATATGTATGAGGTCCCACTCCTCAAAGTGACAGAGCCACTAAAGTATGGCTGCCTCTGCCTTGTAGAATCTCCTGTTGGACTTCTGATCCTGACACTCATCTTCAGACTTCATCTCTCAATCAATGGAAAGTGTGCTAAAGTGTGGATGGAAGGCTATTACATCCACCCAGGCTATTGGGGCAGAAGAAATTAAAAATCACTTTGTATGGTTGTAAGAATCTTAGCCTGGGTAGGAAATTGAGAATGGAAAGAAATAAGTGATCCAAGGTGTACAAACAATGATCAATAGTATTTCGTGATGGATTGGAAAGGCAAAGAACAAGGAATCTCCTTTATTTAATTTTGATCAGGAAGCTGGAAGATGTCCGCATAGAAACATGGAACAAGATTTCCATGTAGAAACACTTAAAATATGTGAGTATAAATCACCTCTTTTCCGGGAACTAATATTGTGAGATGCTAACATAGCCGATGTCCCAGACCTTTTCCACCTCACAATTCCCAGGTATTTTCTAGAACAACATTTTTTTTCCTTTATCGGAAACTGTAATTATACTATTTGCTTTCTAAAATGTGCTTTTTATCTGTGTTCTGCATTAGAGTATAAGCTCTACAAGGGCAAGGGCCTCATTCTTTCTGTTCACACATGCCTATTTATTGAATGAACTAAAGAGTGAATTAATGTCCATGTAGAAAGAACAACATGGTGAAAGAAAGTGAGAAGCACTGTTATACTATATACCTCCCTCGTAGTATATGAACAAACACTTTTCTTAATGATCATATTTATTTTATGTGTTTTGGGAGGAAAAAGCTAGCATACCTCTTGATTCCATAAAGTGCTTATAATGAGGATATGATATTTTAAAAATTCATCAAATTTTTTGAAGAAAATAATAATAGAAGTGTTATGCAGACGTGGCAAAAATCCTAAGGTGGATATCATAGCTGAGTTAAAGAGACTGAGAAGTAAATATTAGTTTCCTACTGTTGCTATAACAAACTAGGTTTGAAATGAATAGTTTCTTTAAAGTTTATCTATAAATTATGTTTGATAGTATATGATATACTCTTAGATTTCTTTGATTTTTTCAGGGTATAAGAAAATTTTTCTGGGAATGAACATTAGTTTTCCAAAGAAATTCTCTAACACAAGGACAGCAATCAAGACAAAAAAGAATTTAAAAAAAGACCTGGATGAGGCAGACTATGCAGGGAAGTTGTTTTTCTGTTTTGTTTGTTTGTTTTTAGTCTATAGAATCAAAAGTAAAAATATCATATTTATACATGTGTTTGTTTTTTCTGGAACTTATTCCCCAGAAGACTTAAGAAGGCCATATAAGAATAAAAGGAAAAATTTTTTGAAAAAACTGTATTTATCATTAATTCCATCTTAGAGGTTAGTAAAGAGAGTACACTGATAAAAAAATCAAAAACATGACAGATAAAAATCAGAGAACAAAGCAAATGTTAGAGAATTCAAACTATGCTAAAAGAAATTCAAAATCTTAATAGAATAATTGAATGACAAAGTATTGGAAAGATGCCAGAAAGTAGAACAAACCATGAAAGATAGAAAACAGGAAAGAAAAGATAATGAACTACAAGATAGGAGATCTGGGGAATCACCTCCAGCAATTCAATATTGCAGTAGACATCCAGAGAGAAAAAATACAAGTAAGAGAAGAAATCATCACAGAACTAATATAAGTTCATTTTCCATGATTAAGGGGCCAACTGAGCGGGTGCTCAGCACAATGGAAGAAAAAGGATTCACATTAGTGCCCAATATCATGAAATTTCTTCAAAGAGTAAACTCTAAAAACTTCCATAAAAATCTAAAAGTGTTATATTAAGTGAATCAGAAATTAGAATGCTTTCATGCTTGTCATGGCAATATGGGAAGCTAAGAGACAGAGGACTAGTATCTTCAAATCTCCTAGTGACTTATTCCCCCAACTATCTCAGCTATCTATTGCTTTATGATAAACTATCCCAAAACCTCAAGTTATATGTTTTGCTCACAAACATGCAATTTGGATAAAGCTCAGCAGTAGTTGCTTGGCTGTGTCCTGGAGTAGCTGGACAGATCAGGAGGACCTGGTTCCAAGTGAGCTCACCCACGTGGTTGGTGAGTTGGTGCTGGGTACATATTCCTCTCCATGTGAGTGTCTCCATGTTGTGGTTTGTGTGTCCTCATAGCATGCTGGCTGGGTTCCAAGAGCCAAGTGTAACCAAGGGAAGACAAAACAAAACAAAAAACCAAGTGAAACCTTTGTAACTGGTGTGTTGAAGGTCACAGAGTCACTTCCCCCATAGTTATAAGTCTGTCCAGATTCAAGGACAGGGAACAGTGACCCGTGTGAGAGGAATGTCAGAGTCACACTCTAAGAACTTGCGAGATGGGATGTTTTGGTTATTTGGGGAGATACAACCTGCCACATTAATCCAAAATTCCACACCCAAAGACGCTGTTAATGAAGTGCAAGGTTTGAATGAAGACAGTTTTCAGACATGTTGGAGTCAGACAGTTTGTCTTCCATGTATTCATTTTCAGGAAGCTATAGGAAAATGAGAGTAACCAACCAAGACACTGAATGAAATCCTGGAAAGCAGGGACCTGACTCCACAGAGATGCAGAGCTCCCATGATGTTGAAGTGTGATCTCAGAATGGCCGTTGTGTGCCACAAAGAAAGACCAACCAGCTGAGATCAGAGCAGGGCAGAAGGCTCTGGGAGTGATGGCTCCACAAATACAAATTTTACAGTGCAATATGTTTTATTGTATTAAGGGAAATTTAATCAATTAGGGGAGAATTTGAAGCTAAAATAGATGGGCACAAAGAAAACTAAGTAAACAAAGAAATAAGACAGTTATCTTCAAGGAAAAGAAAGAGTTTTGCAAGAAAGGAAAAGTCGTCATGGTGTACTACATGATTTCATTGAGAATAGTGTTTATAAGTTCATGAAAATGTCAACATTAAATACGTATATAAACAAAATTGGTTGTAAGTCTATTGGGAGAAGGGGGTGTGTGGTTAGAATGTGTTGGTGTACCTGGGTAGGCACTGCGGCAGCAGGAGGATTAAAGAGAACTAAATCATTATCCTCTATAGTAGGAAATTAATAGATATGTCTAATATTTTAAAAATCAAGATGTTGTAAGCATATTTGTAGAGATATTGATACATAAATTTATAAAAAATGCTGGGAATTGTTGTCTCTGGGAAAAGGGCATTCTGTTTCCAATGGACGTATGCGTGGAGAAGGGTGACAGGGGAACAAAAAAGATGTGATTTTCACAAGTCTTATAAAACTATTTGACTATTAAGAATAAGGAATTGGGGAACATACTTTTTGGCTTGGACAGCACATTGTGGTCTCCAGTTTCTGCAATCAGTGTCATGTATGTGGCCAAGGTCTCTGTGAGGGAAGGGTGGAGGGATTGCCTTGTAAGGGACAATCACACCACTCCTCGTCTCCTATAGCAGTAGCCTGGGCCTCTTCCTGAAATTGCAGGTGCACCCTCCAACTGGCCTGCGCACCCAAGGCTGCTGGAGGGAGGAGGGGCTGCACCAAACGTATCCTCACTTGCTTACTCCTGCCTCCATGGCCTTGGAGGAGAGACTTTCCTCTCTAGACACAACCTTTGATAAATGGGGGAGAAATAACTATCACATCCAGAAAACTCATCAACCTTCCTGGGAAATATGCATGTAAATAAAATATTGATTAAAAACTAAAAGGATTTTAATTAGGTTACTTAGTTTAATAGTTTAATTTGGCAGAAACAGGCAGCTTGGATAAGGTTCTTTGTGTAAGCACATTCTAAATCAATAATTAAAATTTCAGATGGCAATCTGAGATTAGCAAAAAGATCTTCAAAGACAAGCAGGATGCCCATTTATTTTATTTTAAAACTCAGAGCAATATGAAGATGTTACTTTGAGTCCTCTATCTAAAATAATGTGAAATCTTGGATGTATTGTAACCTACTATGACCCATACACCATCTGTAATTAATTTCTATTGAACAGAAAGCATAATTTGGTAGGCCCACATCACATGTATTATATTTCTATTGAAGAATCACCTGTGTTTATAACAGAATAGATAAAAATTGGCCTTTCAGAGAAATAGCCTTATTACATAGGAAAAATGGACTCTTAAATATATAAAACTCGTGGTGGAGTAACATGTTATTTTTCAGTCTAATTCAGCTAGTGCATAAACCGTTTTGAAGTGAAACACCCAAAGAAGCTCTATTTTGAGCCTATATTAGGTAATTGCATATCAATGTACTGAACGGCACACCTCAAGATCAAAGCTAAGTCTGCGCTTAAGGCACACAGAGTATACTAGTTGAGGATAGGGATTACAATGACAGACTCTGGAGCCACATTGCTTGGTTCAAATCTTGGTTTGTCACTTATTAGTGACATGATCTTGAGCAATTTATTTATTTTATTTATTTATTATTATTTTTTTTCTGCGGTATGTGGGCCTCTCACTGTTGTGGCCTCTCCTGTTGCGGAGCACAGGCTCCGGATGCGCAGGCTCAACGGCCATGGCTCATGGGCCCAGCCGCTCCGCGGCATGTGGGATCTTCCCAGACCGGGCATGAACCCGTGTCCGCTGTATCGGCAGGCGGACTCTCAACCACCGCGCCACCAGGGAAGCCGTATCTAGAGCAATTTAGATAGCATTCCTATGCCTCAGTTTCTACATTTATGATATAGGAACTATAATAATCATACGTAATTTGCAGGGTTGTTATGAGGATGAAAAAAGGATAAACCTCAAGCACTTAACACATGAAGGTATGGAATATAGTCAGGATAAATGTTGTCTACGGCCATACCACCTTGAACACACCCAATCTCATCTGACACTACACATAGATAATCCTAAAGGTGTTATCTATACATAGATAATCCTAAAGATGTCACCAGAAAGCTACTAGAGCTAATCAATGAATTTGGTAAAGTTGCAGGATACAAAATTAATGTACAGAAATCTCTTGCATTCCTATACACTAACAATGAAAGATCAGAAAGAGAAATTAAGGAAACAACCCATTCACCATTACAATAATACCTAGGAATAAACCTATCTAAGGACGTAAAAGACTTGTACTCAGAAAACTATAAGACACTGATGAAAGAAGTCAAAGATGACACAAATAGATGGAGAGATATACCATGTTCTTGGGCTGGAAGAATCAATATTGTGAAAAGGACTATACTACCCAAAGGAATCTACAGATTCAATGCAATCCCTATCAAATTACCAGTGACATGTTTTACAGAACTAGAACAAAATATCTTAAAATTTGTATGGAGACACAAACGACCCTGAATAGCCAAAGCAATCTTGAGGGGAAAAAAACAGAGCTGGAGGAATCAGACTCCCTGACTTTAGACTATACTACAAAGCTATAGTCATCAAGACAATATGATGCTGGCACAAAAACAGAAATATAGATCAAATGGAACAGGATAGAAAGCCCAGAGATAAACCCATGCACCTATGGTCAACTAATCTATGACAAAGGAGGCAAGGATATACAATGGAGAAAAGACAGTCTCTTCATTAAGTGGTGCTGGGAAAACTGGACAGCTACATGTAAAAGAACGAAATTAGAACACTCCCTAACACCATACAGAAAAATAAACTCAAAATGGATTAAAGACCTAAATGTAAGACTCGACACTATAAAACTCTTAGAGGGAAACATAGGAAGAACACTCTTTGACATAAATCATAGCAAGATCTTTTTGACACACCTCTTAGAGTAATGGAAATACAAACAAAAATTAATAAATGAGACCTAATGAAATTTAAAAGCTTTTGCACAGCAAAGGACACTATAAACAAGTTGAAAAGACAACCCTCAGGATGGCAGAAAATATTTGTAAATGAATCAACAGACGAAGGATTAATCTCCAAATATATAAACAGCTCATGCAGCTCAATGTTTAAAAAAAAAACCCAATTAAAGAATGAGCAAAAGACCTAAATAGACATTTCTCCAAAGAAGATATACAGATGGCCAAGAGGCACATGAAAAGCTGCTCAACATCACTAATGATTAGAGAAATGCAAATCAAAACTACCATGAGGTATCACCTCACACCAGTTAGAATGGCCATCATCAGAAAATCTACAAATCCTGGAGAGGGTGTGGAGAAAAGGGAACCCTCTTGCACTGCTGGGGGGAATTTAAATTGATACAGCCTCTATGGAGAACAGTATAGAGGTTCCTTAAAAAACTAAAAATAGAATTATCATATGACCCAGCAATCCCACTACTGGGCATATACCCAGAGAAAACCATAATTCAAAAAGACACATGCACCCCAATGTTCACTGCAACGCTATTTACAATAGCCAGGCCATGGAAGCAACCTAAATGTCCATCAGCAGACGAATGGATAAAGAAGATGTGGTACATATATACAATGGAATATTACTCAGCCATAAAAATGAACAAAATTGGGTCATTTGTAGAGACATGGGTGGACCTAGAGTTCGTCATACAGAGTAAAGTAAGTCAGAAAGAGAAAAACAAATACCATACATCAATGCATATATGTGGAATCTAGAAAAATTGTACAGATGAACCTGTTTTCAAGGCAGAAATAGAGACACTGATGTAGAGAACAAACGTATGGACACCAAGGGGGGAAAAGGGGGTGGGATGAACTGGGGGATTGGGACCGATGTATATACACTAATATGTATAAAATAGCTAACTAATAAGGACCTGTTGTATAAAAAAAAAATTGTTTTTTAAAGCTATTAAAAGGGCATGACACAGACTTCCCTGGTGATACAATGGTTAAGAATCCGCCTGCCAATGCATGGGACACCAGTTCGAGTCCTGGTCCAGGCAGATCCCACGTGCCACGGAGCAACTAAGCTCATGCACCACAACTACTGAGACTGCCCTCTAGAGACCAGAGGAAAAAAAACCCTGTGAAAAGTTTGACCCCTTCTAAGGTAAATATAAAAGTAGAGGATCATATCTTGTGACCTGACCTATAGCAATTTATTGAAGTGGTGATTCACGAGGTAGTTGCTTCCATTAATTTAAATTCTCCAGGAAAGACTTCAATGGTGCACTGATTTTATAACAGCTACTCAAACACAGGAGGACCTGAGTATGCCCTGATACAATGCAAGTCCATCACTGATCTATTGCAAGGGAAATAGCATTTCCACTCATTCGAAGATTAATCAACATACCGAAGATGCCGGTATTTACATAAAAGTCACTGTGGCTTTTGTACAAGTCATGGAACAGTGGACATGACATTTTCTTTTCTTTAGACAACTTCAGAAAAAGTGCTGATGGTACATCTAGACTTCTTGGCTGTTCATGTCTTCAGTCCAGATATTTGACTTATAACAAGTTAAGATGTCATACTGAAATTCTGGGAATTTGGCTTCCAGACAAATTCCCTAATATATTTCTCTGATACGGCAAGTGAATGGGGGTGAGAGCAACAGTTTTAGGAGATTAGTTAACATAATTTCTATGACTAATGACAGTAAATAAAACAACCATATGCCACTATCACTATCTGTTTTTTAAATAAGTTTTTATATATAACCAGCAATGATGGTGGTTAAAAACTGTGCAAAGTGAGGGGGAAAATCTGTCTATAAATGTTTCAAAGAACTGAGACGCTTAATCTGGTCCTACATTATCTTAATCCATAGTGTTTTAAGGAAATTAAATATGGTTCAAAGACTACATCTATTTGGTATAACTAAACATTTCTCTTCATCATTCAAAATTATCCATTTCTCTTTTGAAGCTCTTGCCTCAACAGAGTTGGGACAAGCCACCTCTCAGTGTTTTATTTTTCCCCTCAATTAAATTACTTTCTAAGTAAGTCACCATTTAATCCTTCAAAACTGCAGCTTCTGTTGGAACCTTGTAATCTTTCTTCTGATCGCTTTCTGCATCCACGATCTTTGCCATTCAATCAATCAACATGTATTTTTGAACCTATGATATGTGCCCAGTTCACTGTTAGCAACAACATAGAAGAAAAGACGTATTAGAAAGGTCCATGACCTCGTGGATTACACATTATAGTCGGAGAGGCAAGAGCAATATTATTACAAATAATGAGAGAAAAACATAAGGCAGCATATACTAATGTATATGTTAACATATATTAGCATATATTTCCATACAACATAGAAAGCTTAATTGTGTAGTTCAGGAGGTATGTGAACAAAATTGCCCATTAAAATATACTTAGAGAAAGCCAGGTGGTGTTTCAGGCTCCTTTACCGGATATGATTCCAGGTCACTTCATTCTGTCTCCCACATGTACCTTGTGTGACTTTACAGTAACAAAATGGAAATTACTCATCATACACACAAAGCTTTCTCATTATTGTGTAAACTGTCCATACTTCAAAATTCAGCTTCTTTCTGTGATGAAAAATACATGTCTAAATATTCTTTTCTTCCATGCTTTGGTAAAGTAGATCCCGTGGGACAAAACAATTGGTGGCCAGGTTTAATGACACAAGGCAATCACTGGCCACAAAGGGTTCTTCTCAGACAGAAGCTGTGTCCTATCAATATTCAGTAAATCCTTGAAAAAGCCACCAGGCAGCTCTTTATCTGTCATTATCGGCTATTCTTTGATGAAACCACTACCTTGGAAAATGCATCTGCCTTCCTTGGGAGATTGTTAAGCACTGGAGAGTGAACAAACCTGCAATTTCTGGGCATCGTGGCTTTGCTCTGAATAGCAACCAATGTCGAAAGGTGTGTGTGCCATCTCTGTTCAGCCTCCCAAATAAGAAGGTTATATAACCAATTTCAAAGCCAGTTTTTGTTCACTGGATAAAAATTCACTATATCTAACATATGACCTAATGGATGCTCCTTATTTTTCAGTTTTTCAATAAAACTGCAAAAAAAATAATAAAAATGATTCTAGTTAGGCAAGATGATAATGAAGTTTTAACTCAAGCTTCATTTTAGATTAACTGATTGCAATATTCTGGATTATGAAATGGTGGTTTGGTGGTCCCTGGGACTGAGGACTGAAGTTATTCTTCAGTGCTCTAATAGACATTTAAAAAATATTATCCTTTTCATCCACTCTAAAGCTTTTGGGGGTTCCCTCCTGCTAGCCTCCAGGGTCATTGGGCTAAACTATAGTAACGATGTCTATGGCTCCCTCAATGTTGTAATTTTGTGAATTCGTGTTTCCACTATGAACTTAATTATCAAAGTCTTATAAAAAGGAACAAGTAAGTAGTCCTTTCCCATCTCCCCCAACCACACCTTTATTTCATTTTAACCAGTCATAGGATCTGATATATTAAAAGAGTTAGAACTATTGCTTCAAAACCTAGATGGAAACATGACTTGTGTCTCTTGCATAATATGTATTTAGATGGCAATGTCAGATCCAGAAAACAGTATTGACTTAAACACTTTGCTGAGAATTGCACAAGAAGGGAATGCAGGCTGCCTTTCTACCAGGAGCCACAAACTCAAATAACAATGACAGACACTCACAAAGCACTTGCTATGTGCCAGGAACTCCTCCTAGGACTTTGGATGTAGTGAATTCAATCCACCTTCATACACATTTATGAGGTGGGTATCATTGCTATCATCATATCAGAGATGGAAAAATTAAAGCAAAGAGAATATTAAGGAATTTCCCCAAGCTTGCACCACTAGTAAATGATGGCAGAGGGATTTGCAGCCAAGTCCTGTTGCACTGGAGTCAACTTTATTAAGTACTACTCAGCTCTGAGACTCCAGCTCTCTATGGCCAACGTAAGGTCATAGAAATGAGCAAAGTGGAAAATCCCAGCTTACTGTTGCCATGTAGGAACATGAATGTGGTGTGATATCTTCCCAAATTGCAAAATAAACCTGAAACCTGGTTTGTTTATGCTAAGTCTCTTGCTTTTAAAATGTTGAGTGTTGACTTTTAAATGTTTTGGAAAACACAACACACTTCTGAAAACCATGAGTTTGCAACCTCCCCTTTAAACACATAGTGTGGCCCATTGGAGTACAACATAAATGGCTTGAAAAGCTATTCATTTATTTAATTTCAGAATCGCTGAACTGAGGCCCACATAGCTCATCTTGGCCAATGTCCCATCCCAAATCCAAATTTCCTGGGTTTATCAGCTCATTTCATTGCCTAACCACTAAAATTGTTAGAAAAATCTTCTTTCTATCGTATCAAAACAGTCCTTTTGGTGTTTGATTTCAGTGATCTTAGTTTTGCCCTCTGGAGAAACACCGCTAACACATACCTTTCTTCTACAAAATATTTTTAGATTTTTCAAGGCAGCTAACATAATTCCTTCATCTTCTGTTTCAAATTCCACAATCACAGATCCTTCAATAATTTCTGTGGCATGGTTTCAAAACTTTAGTCTTTAAATAAAGGCAAACAATAACCTTTATGAAGCATCTATTATATGCTGTTCTGATGCTGTCCAACTTTTTTTTTAATTCACAATTTCCATCACAAAAATATTTGGAGTATATATTGCCATATATATGTTACTTTATACATATATAATGTACATATGTAACTTTATTTGTATACATATAACATATTTGTTACTCTATAAATTTTATAGGTATAACTATTATTTGCTAATATCTTAATGCACATTCATTTCAGAGTTTCTCAATCTTGGAACTATTGATATTCTGGGTTAGAGAATTTTTTGCTGGAGGGGACTCTCCTATACATGGTAAGGGGGGATAGCAGCAGCATCCCTGGCCTCTACCCACTAGACGTCAATGGCATCTTTCAGTTTTGACAATCTAAAATGCCTCCAGACGTTCCAAATGTCCCCTTAGCAGCAAAGTCGCTCCCCGTTAAGAACTATTGATTTAGGGCAAAGTTTCTCATTCAGTGTTATAGATATAAGTCCATAATTCAGATATTCTTCTGACAATTCTGAACTTGTTGGCCAGCTGCTTGCAGATTTATTTAGGTCATGATTGCTTTTATCTTTTAAGATAGCTAATAAGGAGTTTGTGGTGGGGACAGAAGTACACACCCTTCCATTTTGTTTGGGTTTCTTTCTCTACCATTTGAAGGTCTACTCTTGATCTGGCGCCTCTTTCAGAGCGTTTTCTCACATTACTTCCCAAACCCATTTACCTGAGCCTATTTAAACTGAAGTACGTCACAGCCTACTGAAAGGATGTGAGAGTATGGCCACTGGGTTGAAACCCATGCTCTAACCCCATGGATGGTACACGGTATGTGTCCACCTAATTTCTGGTCCCAGGGAGCATACCAGTGGCAATCTGTAGAGTAAACATCACTTATGTTTAATGAATTTCTTGCTCTACCTAAAATGTGAATATTAATAGAAGCTCTGAGATTTTACCTTGACCTCAAAGTATTATTTTGCCTCCTTGGAATGCACTGATCCCACTTTGGACACAGTTATAGAACTTTCAAGGACATTATCGTATTTATCTCAGATTGGAAATATCCCACTAAAATAAAGAACCAAAACTAGAACACAAAGTCCTTCTAATTAGTGCTGAGATGAGGAGGACCTCTACCCCCTGTTTTGACACGCCAACCTCCTATTTTGGTGTTAGGGTGGCTCAATGACAAATCAGCTCACACTCTGCTTACAGGTAATTAGAGCCTCTTAGCTTATTTTTGTCCAGTTATGAAACACCCTTAACCTTTAAGCCAGAAGTTATATCATCAGAATCCTTCTCTAGTTTAAGATCTTTTCAAAACTGTGTTTATGGTTGCATTGGATTTCTGTTCCTTTTGCTGGCCTCGTGCTTATGGCCCTTCCTGCTGGTTACAGGGCCCTCCTCCCCTCTCTGCTCATGTGTTGGACTCCAGAGGATCCACATAGCCCAGGCTGGACTAATTTGTTGTTCTTGCTTCTTGGAATATGAGTCTTGAAAGGGCCCAAAGATGAAAACTATTGCAGGTTACACATCACTGAGCTGCACGCTGGTTAGACTGCCCATTCTTTCCTGTTGCTCAGATCCCCAGAGTTTCCTTGACCCCGTCCTTTCTGAGGCCCATTATTCCATGTCCTTTTTGATTTTGTAAATTGCATCAAAGCTAGAGTTAGCATCTTTTGCTTAAGGAAACTGGTGGATACAAGCTTTAAATAAATGAGCTCTCTCCCAGGTTTGTGAGTTTTGTGCTATCTCAAAACATATCTTGTAAATCTTCACCCAAGATATATTGCTGGATCAGGATTTGTATGCCCATATTGAACTCTTTAGATTTTTATATTCTGACTATAAATAAACAAAATTTTTAAACAATTATAAGAGCTCACATTTATTGAGTATTTTATGTAAAGCACTATGTTATGATTTTTTAAATACACTTTATTTGGCAATAATTTTAGATTTATAGAAAAGTGACAAAAATAGTACAAAGGGTTTTATATACCTTTCACTGATTCCCTCTAATGTTAACATCTTATATAACCGTTAGTTTGCAAAACTAAGAAAATAACGTTGGCACATCGCTATTGACTAGACAACAGTCTTTATTTGGAATTCACCAGTTTTCTCACCAACATCCTCTTTCTGTTCCAGGTTGCAAACCAGCTTCCACATTGCATTTAGAAGTGCTTTATTTTTGCTGACTCATTTCATTCTCACAGTTACCTATAAGATGGGCACCATCATTTTCCCCATTTTACAGGTGAGGAAGCAGACACAGAGAAGTTAAGTGATTGGTTAAATCACACAGTAAGTGGCAAAACTATGATCTGAACCCAGTAAACTGTTATCAGAGCCTTTATTCTTAACCCTTAGGCTGTGCTGCAGCTTACAAAAAAAAAAAAAGAAAAGGTACATGGCATTTCTTGCTATCTTGCCCTAAATTTAGCTTTTTAGCTTTTTAATGGGTTTAGTTTGTGTGCTTTGTTCTTCATGGACTTCTGCCAGTCCTTGGGGTTACTGAAGCCCTTCAGTATGTGCATAAACCATCTCTTGAATAATTCCTTTTTCAGTTCTGCAGAGATTAGTGTCAAAACTCAGAATGCTTTAGTATACAGAATCGACATGTGTTGAAAATCAAATTATTTGCCCGCCTACATTTTTCGGGAGCAGAGCTTTTCAAACCTTAATGTGTATGCGGGTTACAGGATATTTGGTTAAAATGCAGATTCTGTAGGTCACAGATGGAGCCTGTGAATCTGTATTTCCATCCGATCCCAGGGGCTGTTCATGCTGCTGGTCTGCAGAGGACACTTCTGGTATTGAAGCCCTAAACCTCTTCTTCTCCACCTTTCCCCAGATTGGTCATGTTTCTCTTGCCATGCGGTACTCTGTCTGGGCTCAGAGGACGGAGCAGTTTCTGGCTGTCAGAGCCTTTTTATCTGATTCAGATACCAATTTTATTTAAATACAGTTTGTTAGGTCCTTAACATTTGGATTCTTTTTTACTTATAGGAATTATTGATGCAAAGCATCTGTTATTACTTCTGTTATTTTGTTGTCTGTCATTGGTTAATGATCCTCTTAATGGTCTTCCCCAGTCTTCGTTATCCAAATCCATCCAAAGGCTGTTTTTGGTTTTTTTTTTTTGCGGTACGCGGGCCTCTCACTGTTGCGGCCCCTCCCGTTGCGGAGCACAGGCTCCGGATGCGCAGGCTCAGAGGTCATGGACCGCAGGCCCAGCCGCTCCGCGGCATGTGGGATCATCCCGGACCAGGGCACGAACCTGTGTCCCCTGCATCAGCAGGCGGACTCTCAACCACTGCGCCACCAGGGAAGCCCCATCCAAAGGCTTTTTAATTGTTATGAACATTTCTACAAGGCTTCATTTACTCTAAAACATTAACTTCCTTGCCACTGTCCTTGCTGAGTTGTCACTCATTTTTTATAAATTTGTTTTAAGCCACATATTCTTCCTTCCAACTTTTGTGTGTGGTGTCTTAAAATCCGAATAGGTCAAAAGTTTCTCATACGGCCACATTGATCACACTTTTTACATCCCCTTCCTCTCCAGATTCCTCCAGATTTCTCCATCATTGAAAATATTTGCAGTTGTAGTAATGTCATGTTCTTTTCTGTTCCTTTGTTCCTGGTTTGCTTATTTTAAGAATTTCCATTCCCCATTACTTTACAATCTCTAGCCAATTGAAACATATATTTTATAAATTTTCTTGGAATCCTTTGAAATCTGCTTGTATAAAAGTCTGGGTCTGAATCTGATATACTCATAATATTATTTGATAATTAACAACTCTTAAGATGAGGTCACCTCTTTCTTCTAAGTTTCCTATTATTCACTTCCCCCCCGCCCCACATGTCCTTCCTCATAGGTTAGAATTAAATCCAGACTAGCAGTTCTCACCACCGTTTCCTTTACTTTCTGGAAGATGAAAGCGCCAGCTCTTCCTCTGGGCTAAGCATTTGCATACTTTAGATTTTTTTTTTTTTTTTTAATGGAAGAAATGAAAAATCGCAGGCCATGCTCTGCAGAGCTGACCGGAACATGGATGGAGACAAACAAACGTGCTGCAAAAGCACTCTCGCTTGTAAGGTCGGGCTAAAGGGGACAGTTTCAGTGCTCCAGGAGGGTAAGATTCTCAGCAAATACGACTGCACCTCTGGGACAGTCATGTTGTCACCTTTCATAGTGGCAGAGTCTGCTGCTGTGTAATCTATCACAATTACACTGTTCTTTAACAGTTGTTCAGATCGAACTGCCAACAGGATTTTGGGGTCAAAGAATATGTTGTTTGTAAATAAACAACCCTGAGGCTGGAGCTTTCTGAAAAGTACTGGGTTTTGAATCAAGAGGATAATGTGAAAAGACGTGACAGGTGCATGATTTAGGGGGAGTAACTAATGTCATCAACTTGTTTCCCTCCTGCTAAACATATCAACTGCAAATGGATCTAGTGCAGGGGACTGTGGGTGAGCAGATGCCCTGATCCTGGCAGCACCTAGTGAGTCTGTTGTCTAGCTGGAGAAGAGATGTCTAGCTAGAGGAAAAAGGCAACCAGAGAGAGAATTATCAGTCACAGGTAGATTCATGCATTGGTTGTACTCTTTGGTTTTCTCCTAACTACTCAAGTGTTGTTGATCAATGGCCATGCTTGTAACACTGCAGTGAGGAGTAAGAATATGCTGGGTTTATAGGGAGATACAGAAGTGAAGAAAGCAATGTGTCAAAGGGAAGGAGGTGGAAGCGAGAAGCCGTCCCCGAACGCACTCTCTATGTGCTGTGGACAGATAGCTAGAAGACTTGACCAACCCGCGTCCTGCATCCTTTTAAATAGCCTCCCCCTCGCATCCTCCACCCATGAAGTTAAGCCAAGTCTCTTCCTCTGCCCATTTTCATCACCATTCCTATCCAGCACTTTAGCCATAAATACTTACATAACCTAATTTCTTTCCATTGCATGCAGAAACTTATCCTAAAGCATACTCAGACTTCTGCTGTTGATTTCTCCTGTATGTGTGTATGTGTATGTCAATCTCACAGCTTTTAAAAAATTAGCTGCAGATATACTGACCTAATTATGGGTCTAATTACAGACTATTTATGGTTATCTCATGGTGCATTAAAATTACCCCCAAACATTGTGGTTTAGAGCAACAGTCATTTATTTTCTCATGAGTCTGGGTGTCAGAAACTCAGGTAGGCTTCAGTGGGACAGTTCCTCTGCTTCCCATTGTATCAGCCAAGGGTATTCATGCATCCGCTTTCAGCTGGAGGCTGAGCCAAGTGGCCAGTCCAAAAAGGCTTCACTTGCAAGTCTATTTTTTGTGTTTCTGCACATGGCTTCCCTTTCTGGCTTCTCTTTCTGGCTTCTCTCTCTCTATTAGGCTACATGGGTTCTTCACTGCATGAAGACCTCAGAGTAGTTGAACTCTGTTCTAGCTTTTCATTGCTATGCAACAAGACCGTAATTTATAACTATTTCTCATCGCAGGGGTCTCTTGTAAGGTTGCCGTCAAATACCAGATGTGGTGTGGTTATCCTAAGGTTTGACTGAGCTGGATGCCCAAAAGCTCAGGCCCATGACTGGCAGCTGGTGCTCACAGCTCAGCTGATTGTCAACTGGAGTGCATATACGTGGCCTATCTGTGGGATGTTAGTTTCGCACATCATGAGAGCTGGGTTCTCAGAGGGAGAATCCCAAGAGTGAGAGTTCCAAGAGGCCCAGACAAAAGGTTGTTAAGCTTTTTATGACGGTTATAGAGCATCGCTTTGGCCACTTTCTATTGTCAAGAGCAAGTTACAGAGCCAGTCCCGATTCTAGCAAAGGGAACTCCACACAGACATGAATATTGGAAGGGATGGCCCACCGCATCAAGGGATACCTTTAGTGACTGACACCACAGACTTCTTACATGGTGAGTCGCTTTCAAGAAGCAGCATTCTAAGAAGAGCAAAAATAGAAGCTGCAGATTTCTTAAGGCCTGGTCTCCAAGTTACACGATATGACTTCTGCTGCATTCTACTGTACAGTCAGGTCGCCCATATTCAAGGTGGGTGGAGACATAACCCCACCAGCCCATGGGAGGAGTGGCAAATACTCAGTCACCCATGCTCTGCTAAAACAATTAGGTAGAGATTGAGAAAAGTCATGGAAATATTTCGGGCATTCTCAGACTAGCTCTTTACTTGAAATAAAAATTGATATATGATAAAATGTATAATCTTTGTCTAAAAAACACAAATATTGACTTACACCTCTGGACTTTCCTCATCAAAATTCTATGGTCACTAGAAATTTTCTGAATTGGGGAATTTAATGACAGTGTCATACTTTATGGATAAGTATAATGTTTTTGCTTAGTTAACTTTAAGTGAATTTTTCCAAGTTTTGATTTTGAGGGGTTTGGGGCCTAAATAAAGACAAAATCAAAAAAAAAAAAGACAAAATCATTATCTTTGCTAACGGATTCATTATATTGATCAAATGCCTCAATTCATTATGTTTACAGTAAAAATCCTAGAAATAAAGTGAACATGGCAATGAAACAGTAGTTATGAACTGACCTCTGTCCTTAGAAATGTAAGATGCTGGTTTTGATTATTTTTCTTCAAAGGTTTTTTTTGTATTCACACTATTTAATAAGACTCTGTTTAATACTTCTAAATTAAATTAAAATGTCCCCTCTAACATAAAATCTCCTAGAACCTGAAAACTCTATTCCTATTAAAGATATTTTAGAGATGTTTCCTCTCTCCATACATACCCAAAATATGCCCCTAAACATATTTTTTGAAACAGGGATGAAATGGAGACCTGGAATCAGATGATAAGTTGTCTTAAAGTAACATTAATTCAACACAACTTATTAACTGAGTGCTATTATGTTAGGAGTTAGAAATAAGATCAAATAAACATCCTTCTCTATTTTATTATGATTTAACTTTTTTTTATCTTTGATGTTTTAAGAGATCTGTAATATACATCAGCATGAAGTATGAAACATGTAGCTTTCACTGCTTATTTGAAATGCTATCATTATCATGGGCTAAATGATTATAAATACATGTCACTTATTCTGGGCTTCATGATTTTATTCCCTTAATCTCTTTCTTTCACTCTTCCAATTACCTTAGCTTTAAAATATGGTTCAGTTTGGACTTTTTGTTGTTGTTTTAACATGTAGAAGAGAGAATGGCACTATGGTGATTAAAATTTGGGGTCAGAGGTCAACCTGTCTCAGTTTGAATCTAAGCTGTATCACTTATTGTGTTACTGATACTTTATGCCAGCTACTTAACCTCTTCTAATGTCAGTTTAATAATCTACAAAATAATAATTATAATATTTACAGTATAGAATTTAATAAAAATGTGTTTGCATTAGTTAAGGAATGATAGATGCTGTAAAAAATTAACCAAAAACTTCCATGGCTTAATATAGTCAAAGGTTATTTCTCGTTCTTATGAAGTCCAGTGGGTATTCTGTTTGGGCTGGTAACTTTCTTTCTTTTTAATTTTTATTGGAGTATATTTGGTTTACAATGTTGTGTTACTTTCCACTGTACAGCAAAGTGAATCAGATATACATATACATATATCCACTCTTTTTTAGATTATTTTCTCATATAGGTCACTACAGAGTATTGAGTAGAGTTCCCTGTGCTATACAGTAGGTCCTTATTAGTGCTATATTTTATATATAGTAGTGTGTATATGTTAATCCTAATCTCCCAATTTATCCCTCCTCCTCCTTTACCACCTGGTTGGGCTAGTAACTTTTTACAGGGTTATTCAGGCTTTTCTCTTCAAGGGAAGAGAAAAGAGCACAGATGATCTTGTGTGGGAGACAAACACATGATCCTGCAGTAATGTTTATCACTTCCATTCACCTATCATTGACTAGAATGTGGTCCAATGGTCCCACCTAACTACACAGAAACCTGGGAATTGTAGTCTAGATGAGGGCCCAGGAGGTAGAGGAAAAGGATTTAGTGAGCTACTAAACCTGCCTCTGCAAGAATACATAAAATCCCTATCATAATGTCTGACATAAAAGTACTTAATAAATATTAATCATTATGGTTATTAGTGTAGACATTCGATATGGCCCATCCCTCAGTCCTAGACCATTAAATGGATGAGAAAAATAAACTGTCTCAAGTACTATAATGTGAAAGAAGAACCTGCTAAGAGAACCCATGGCCAAGTCCAAAGAGTGTCAGAAAGGGTCACATTCTGATGGAAATGAAACTGAGAAGGACCCTGCAGGTCTTTCCCAGGGACAGACCTCCCCACTCTCCCCTACGTCCCTTGCCTCTTGTTTGTAGAAAAACTTTAGCCTCCTAGGCTTTCCCTGAGTTCCAAAGAGCAAATTTTTTCAGAGAAGTGAAAAAATGCAGAAACAAAGGAAAGCAGTAAAGCAACAAAGTCAAGGACCTTTAGTTACTCCTCAAGGGCTATAGATACTAGCCATATCCTTGAGTTTTGCAGATGCTAAAACCCCCACCAGGTGGAAGAAGCTAACTGCATGATGACTATGAGCATGTAGCACCCAGGCCAAATGGTACCCAAGGACTGATAATGCTGACCCCTGTGACCTTACCTGGTTAACTTACCACCCACCAATCAGAAAATTGTGCACCAGCTGATCATGTACCCCATGACCCTCTCCCTCACTTTGTCTTTAAAAAATCCTTCCCTAAAAGCCATCAGGGAGTTCAGGTCTTTTGAGTATGAGCTGCCCATTCTCCTTGCTTGGCATCCTGTGATAAATTCTGTATTTTCCTACACCACAACCTGTTGTCAATAGATTGGCTTTGCTGAGCATCAAGTGAATGGACCTAAGCTTGGTTCAGTAACAGAAGTATCAAACACATACAAGAAGGATAAATAAAATTTAACCTGTTAAAAAGAAGGGGAAGAGAATTTCAGGCTGTGTGACCAAAGGTCTAAAAAGGAGCGAGAACGTGATGAACCTGAAGAATTTAGGTAAATTAGACATGGCTCTGGTAGAGTGTGGAAGTAGAGGGTTGGATAAAGACACTTGAGAGAAAGAAAGGACCCAGTTATAAGGGTTTCTCAAAACATGTACAATTGTTTTGACTTTATCCTGAAATCAATGAGATGTCATTTGAGACTAGAGGGGAGAAGGGGCTTTAATGGGGAACAGATGAAGACAACATGAAATAAGTTATGAGATGGAAAATGGGTTCCATTAGATAGTATTTTAAGAGTCACAACTGACAAATTATAGAAAAACATTTTGGGTTCTTGGGCATGGTATGGTCAAAATGATACCTGTTTGATGATGATAACTGAAGTGATTGTCTTGGCTTTAAAATGGATGAGAAGGAGCAAAACTAAGAACATTAACTAAGAAGTTGTTGAAATTGTCCAAGCATGTTGTTTTGAATGCCTGGACTATGATAATAAAAGACAAATGGAGAGGCAAGAAAGAAAAGACCATTTCAAATAATAATAATTACAAGATCAAATCCTTCATTCAAAATTACGTCAAAATGTGTAATTAAAATCTCAATCTGAAGAAGAAAATCAACTGTATATTTTATAATCAATTTCTCAAACCAGATTCACTCCGTAATAATTTCTTTAGCACCTACTATGTGCCGGGTCCTGTATAAGTGCTGAAAACTGAAAATAAAATGCCAATCGTATTCTCAAAGAGTCCAGAGTCTAGTGGGGGAATCTGGTGAATGCATAATTAGAGTGCAATTTTGCAAGTGCTGGAGCAAACTTCTGTAAGAACACTGGAGAACACTGGTTTATTCTTCAGTGACATATTGAAGAATGTTTCACAGCATAGGGACATGTGAACTGGGTTTTGAATTAAGACTTTACAAGGAAGAGAAGAGAAGGGAAAGGCTATTCCAGGAAGAGGGAGCAGCATGCACAAATGCTCAGAGATGCAGGGCAGGTTAGTATTGTACTCAAGGATTCATGGAGTACATTTCCCTGCGCCATCTGAAATTCAGCATCTCCATGTGTTTTTATTTGGACAACGGATTATGTTTCAAAATGATAGGGGCCACTTCTGGGCCAGAGACTTTAAAAGCCAGTTCTTGATTCTACATCTCTTTCCCTCTTCCCTGAGGACTGGTTAGACAGTAGATGGTGAAGGCTCCATAGCTTAGGTCTCTGGATGAGAAATATATTTGAGCATAGTCTCCTGTGACTTCAAGATGAACATGTAGAATGAGTGAGAAATAAACATTTACGGTTCTAAACCACTGAGATTTGGGGGAATTGATTCTTACCACAGCATGACTCAGCCATCCTGGTCCAATACTGAAAATGGAAAAGTAAGGTGAAGTATTTGAAAACAAAACCCTGAATTACATGGCAGTGGCAACTGTGAGTGACAAGGAAGCTGTTACTGAAAGCAAGAAGACAAGAACAAGGTAATGCAGCAGTGGAAACTAGTAAAATTGTCTCCAAAACTGCAGTAACTTGGGCAGCAGATGAGGTAGTTAACACATGTGTAGCTCTAAGGGCAAAGCCTGGAAAACTGCTGGTGTGTGCTGCTTGCTGTTCGTAACATTTGGCAAAGGTATATTACAGGAAAGGGATGGGCTCAAAAAACAGCTGGCAAATTTGCCATCATATGAAAAGAAACCGAGGATGTCCATGAATGATAGAATGTTTAGGATTTAAAGCAGCAACTTGTTAAAATCCCTTAACAGCAAAAGATAAAACTGAAAAATCTTAGGGCAGCAAAGGCTAATCAAATATATTATTTCCACAAAGGTAAATTTGAGGGTACAGCCATCATTCCAATTATTAAATTCATTGAAAGAATGAAGGGGTCTCAGATTAAAGGTCTCACTGAGAATGTGGTGTGCATTCAATCTGTTCAATTGAACAAAATGGTTCAGGGGAAAAAAAAGACAAGTTTGTGGAAGGGTGGAGCTTAAATTTAAACTATTCAGGTAATACAAGTAAATATTATTATCATAATGACAGAGTTATAGAGCAATAACTCTTTGTAGTCTTAATTATTTATAAACCTGAACATTTTATGGTATTTGAGATTTTTTTAAATCCCTCAAAAATAAAAGAATATCAAGGTAATAATATTTTAATTGCTTCTCAATAAAGGAAATTAGTAAATCTCAAAAGCCTTAAATCTGTGGTTAATTTGTTTAAACACAGTTAAATATATACACAAGAAAAATATGCCCATTTTATCTGTAATATTATATAATCTTTTTAACTCTTGAGAGATCTGTAGTAATGCACTTGCCAACATTGATCTAAAATATAGTTTGCATTCTGAGGACAAACCAAAACGCGAGTTTGGCAAGATTACGTATTACAAATTTGATGGCCTGTCACTCAGGAAATACTCTGAATTTATCAAAGCAAGCTGTTGAAGATGTGGCACTTATCTGTGAAAGAGGAAAGAGACTTTGTTGAGTTTTGGGAGAACATACCTTGGCTCTAGAGAAGTGATTTTTTTAAATGAGTGTTTTATTATGAAATCATGGGTATTTCATAGAATTCTATCCAGATAGCTTTTTTATGTTCTGTTCTATCAGACAGAAATTCCTTCTCCTTGGGAGAACTGAAAATAGGGTGTTGACAAATTATGAAAATAATAATGAAGAATCCCTTACAGAGTAGTTTTTTGGGGAAGCGGGGGTGTGGAACAATATCTGGTTTGTTATCTTTAAAGCGCAGGTTGGATCTATGTTTCTTTTCACTTTCTTTAGATCATAGGCTTTCTAGGAGGCTTAAGAAATTTGTCTTTATTTTCCAACTTTGCTCTTTTAAGTGAGAGATGCTGAAGAAAAATGCTTATTTATGGCATTGCTCAAAAGCTTCATTCTCTGGGTCACAATATTTTAGGTACTTTTTTTGTTGTATTGTGAATACACTTTTAAAACTCCCAATTTACTTGAAAACAGGTTATGCTTGATTCACTGACTCGTGAGCATTAGAATGTTTAGAATGTTAACAACACGGCATTTCTGCAGGGGAGCCGAAATAGCCTCAGCCCAGATGAAGCACTGTGCAGAAGGAAATTGAAAACTTGTGCATGTGTGTGTTTAAAGGACGGACAATGTTTCTACTTTGAGCCCAAAGAGACAGAGAGATGATATCTACTGAGGAAACCAGCAAAGGAACTCCAGGAGTGATGCTCTGCAGATGTGGAGAACTGGCCTCTCACTTGTTCTCAGGGTGGTGTGGTGCTATGTTTAAAGCTCAAATTTAAAAATTATGTAAAACACAGACACATCCTCGGCACACAGTAAGCATTCAATAAATATCATCTATATACAATAACCACTATTCTAGCACGTGTCATGTATGTTAATACACCAAGTGATAATGGGGCTCTGAAACCGTGCTACTGAACCTCCCTCCCACCCAACGCCCCCTCACACACGTGGCAGGGAAATGAACGGAATGAGGCACTGGGACCAAACGCTTGATCAGTTAGTGAGTTCAGTCCTCAATCCTTTACACATGCAACTAGAGCAAGAGGCAGTCGCTTACCGGGTGGAAAGAAGGGCACATGGGACTTTGATGTAGAAGAAGAGGACCCTATCTTAAGCAATTACAGACATATAACACTGCACAGAAGAGTCAAGGTGAGAAGAGGTCCCCACTAAAGTGGATCACAGGGTGCTAGGGATATTCAGCCTGAAGCTGGCTAGTGCCAGGTGCCAGGTACATGACCAGCACATAATAAAGGATGCCACTGACTGGTCAGACTCTGCCATGAACACTGGAATTCTCTAGAACAGTGGAGAAGGACGCAACTGCAAAGTTGGTCTAAATTCAGGGAGATATGATATTGGGTTCATATAAGAAAGATGCTTCCACTCCAGGGGGACAAGTAGAACCAAGGCAATGCCAGAAATCTGATGGCACCCAAACTAAATGATAAGAATCTAGAGAGCGTTGAGGAGCCTTTCAATCTTGGAAGAGGAATAAATTCAAATCTATCACTGGGATTACACAAACAGCTATAACTTATTTAGCCACAAGTGTTTTTCTTAGTTTTTTTATTTTTTCCTTTCTATTTCCATGCCTTTTAGTGAGACAGGCTCCTAAAGCTCCAGAATAAATATAGGTCTCATTATGTCAGGAGAAGCCAAAGCCTTTCCATACTTCTCCCTAGTCCCGTGATATCTCTTGCTCTGCCTCCTTCTGACTTTCCTCCGTGCCCTTATTTTAGCCAGTGTAAGGTAGACAATACCTCAGATTCAAATTTATTTACCATTCCCTTCAAATAAAGATGTCATTGAACAGTTGGTGTCTTTTAGGGGGCCAGGACTATTGCTGTTAATATGCTCAGGGGATAATTCCTGGGCATGATGCTTATGTTTTAATAGGGATTTCAGTGGGCAATGCCTTGCCCAACAGAATGGATCCAATGGTAGATGTTAGATAGCTTAGGACATTTGTTTCTTTTAATGTGCCTTAAGTTTCAACATGCAGCCATCTACCTATCTACTCATGTGTAGAACTATGGCCCTAGCCATAGAGATATACCTAATGGCTTTGCCCTGAAGTTCCATAACTGAGCCTCCAAACTTGATCCAGACATTGGTCTCTTTGGGGAATCTAACATTCAGGACTTTGTGTGGGTCTCTTGGTTGCTGCCATTCAGAGTAAACTTGTGCCTTTACACTATAGTCTTGTGCTCAGAATGTTCTCCAGAGCCATACAATTCTGGTGTTAAAGCAATTCTTGGGAACATAGTCAACGTAAGTGAAGCCAACCAAACTGTTGATTTTCACAGACAGGTGTAAGAACAAAAAAGGCTCTTATAAGTTTAAATTAGTATTTTAATACCATGTGATGTTTTATTTTATTGGGATAAAATCCAGATTCCGTGACATAGCCTATATAAGGCTCTTTAAAATATCGCCTGCCTGTTTTCCCTCTGCATCACTCCTAACTGGCCTCTCCAGTTCAGGTCCACTCAACTTCTCACCATTCCTTAGACATAAATGTCCCATCACAAGCCACTCTGGGCCTTTGTTATACTATTCTCTATAACTAGAGTAGACTTCTCTATTTTCTGGAACGTTTTCCTTTTTTCTCTAGATTTAAAGTTAATGTCTCCTTCTCTTTACAGGACTTTCTCTCTCTGTCCTGAGTTGCCCCATTACCTGAGCTTCCACTATTTTGTTCATAACATGATTACATTATTTATAAAAATGCATTGTGGGTATCTATTTACATGAATGTCCACCCTGCTACCCTTTGTGCTCCTAGTGGGGAGGAATTATGTTTTATTCAGTTTTGTATCCTTTGCACCTAATACAGTGTTGCCTGAACTAGAAAAGGAACAAAGTAAGCATTTGTGGATTGAATGACTGAAAATAAATTGTAAAAATATGTATAAAGTAGTCTTGATGATAAGAAACATCTGTCTTGACAAGTAGGATAAGGTACTACACAGGGGGTGAGAAAGAAAAGAATAATTCTGTCATAAAATACCCTTGTTAAAAATAGTCACAGTGTATTAAAAACCATGAAACATTTCATTTTAAAATCCACCTTTACTACAAATTACTACTTGCCTCTTGAATAAGACACACAATCTCTAAAAGATATTAGTTATTGAGCAATCAGAATTTTAAAATTACATTCAACCCGCAAGTTGGGAGATGCCTAAGTAGGTGGAATCTATCAAGTTCTGAATAAATTTGGCATTTCCTTATTTTCTGACATTGAGGTGCTGAAATATGCTGTCAGGCATTAACGTGTTTGTTGATGGTGACTTAGCTTGGCAGATAGAAACTCCAGCATGAGTTACACTTTTAAGATTACATTTTCATTACTAAACACAGATCTATATCTAAGGCAGTTTATTGCTTCGAGTTGTTAGTCATATGCTGGTACAATTCATCAGTGCTGTTATCCTTGTTCAATTTTAACTGTGGAGCTTTGCCTGAAAATCCATTTGGTAAATTGTCTAGGCCATGTCCACCATCCCAAGGTGATGAGTGAACCCATGTAAAAGAGTTAGCTAAACCAGATGTCATGTATTGTAGAATTTAAATACAGTACGATTTTTTAAATACAGTACGATTTTTTGAAAGTTGTTTTAAGTGTATAGTATATATAAATATATATTAACTATAAAATATAATATAGTTTATATCCAAGTAACAAGTATTATTTTGCTATTCTTTTTATGTTCAATTTATTAATCCTGCTCTTGCCAATACATTTCAAAAAATTGTAAACCAATTATAATTTAAAAATGTAGGTCAAATCTGTAAATTTTGTGTAATAATTTTGGCTGAAAGAGGGTTTCCATCACCTTGAATTTAATTAATGAAGATACTTTAATCAAGAATAAAAAGGTTTGAAAGTGGGATAATGCCTCCTCCTTACCTCTACAGCCCCTCAAAAAAAAATTTAAAAACAAAATGACTCCTTAATTACATTTGCAGTTTATGACAAAGTGTTGTTTTAATTTTTAGTGGATTTATGAGGACAGCAGAAAGATTTCTTAAAGACATTAGCAACACTAACAAATGCCTACACTCATTTCTACAAGTTGACTTTTAAAGTTGTTCATCAAGGAAGACTGCACTCCAGTTCTCGAAATGTATTTTAATAAAAGGACACATCCACATTTCTCTGGTGTGGTCACTGCACTACTCTGTTTGGATGTTCAGTTAGATCATGAAGTTCATTGAATTTTGGCATCAGAATATTGACATCAGAATGGTTCAGTTCATTGGGATGAACAATTTTCAGTCCAGATTTTTTTCCCTCCAAACAATAAAATTTATTTCCACAAAGAAAGACAAGCTCAATCAGACCATTTCTAATGCAGAATCTCTCCTTCCTGTTTCACTCTTCCACATGAAAAGAAACACTAGGTAAGCTAATATTATCTGTTTACAGCAAGGAAAAAAGAAATTCCTTCTCTTATGCCAAGATTGAGTTGTAACCACCAATTAGAGGCCAAGTACATAGAATACTCCTCTGGGTCTGCTAATGCTTCTCGACCACTGTTCATTGCAGTCGATTGTAATAATTAGTGCTGTAGCATAAATACGAAAATGAGGGGGTTGTGCTAGGTGATCTCTGAGGTCCCTTCCAGCATTAGAATTCTAAAAGTTGGTGAGCCCGAAATTGCTAATATGTTTGTGAATGCACCAAGGTTATGCCTGGGACAATTTGTTCATTTGAAAGATGAATCCTTTTTTATTAATTTAGCTCAGAAATATAAGCTTAAATGCAAAGTAAGCACTGGTTAAACACTAATAATAATATGTGATTTCACAGCATTTTCCCTTTCACTAAGAGCTGGTGCATGAACATCACTGCATTTTACTTGCAATAACATCATGAAGAAGTTCTATGACCAGGATTTTCTCATACCTTTGGCAAATTTGTAGAAAATTTAGTATTACCACATTCTTCTTGGTTTTCTTCCTTTGTCAAAGATGCTAAGGACTCTCCCTGAGGGAGCAGAAGACAGAGACCTAGGTTCATCTGAGTCTGAAAGCCCCATGAGGGCAAGGACCATCTCTACTTTATTTATCACTGTATCCTTAACATCTGACCTAGTGCCTTATTAAGTTTATGCTCCAGTGAAGAAAAAAAAAACATACACAGATACATAAGAAAGTTCAGATAATAAAGAAGATTAAGAGAATAGTGATGCAATGAACATTGGGGTGTACGTATCTTTTCGAACTATGATTTTCTCTGGATATAAGCCCAGGAATGATATTGCTGGATTGTATGGTAGTTCTGTTTTTAGTTTTTGAAGGAAACTCCAGAGTGGTTCTCCATAGCGGTTGTACCAATTTACATTCCCACCAACAATGTAGGAGGGTTCCCTTTTCTCACACTTTTTCCACCATTTATTGTTTGTAGACTTTTTGATGATGGCCATTCTGACTGGTGTGCATTGATACCTCATTGTAGTTTTGATTTGCATTTCTCTAATAATTAACAATGGTGAGCAAATTTTCATGTGATTTTTGGCCATCTGTATGTCTTCTTTGGAGAAATGTCCATTTAGATCTTCTGCCCATTTTTGATTAGGTTTTTTGTTTTTTTGATACTGAGCTGCATGAGCTGTTTGTGTATTTCATCCGTTGCTTCATTTACAAATATTTTCTCCCATTCTGTGGGCTGTCTTTTCATTTTGTTCATGGTTTTCTTTGCTGTGCAAAAGCGTTTAACTTTAATTAGGTCCCATTTGCTTATTTTTGCTTTTATTTTCATTACTCTAGGAGGTGGATCCAAAAAAATATTGCTGCAATTTATGTTAAAGAGTGTTCTTCCTATGTTTTCCTTTAAGAGTTTTATAGTATCCAGTCTTACATTTAGGTCTGTAATCCATTTTGAGTTTATTTTTGTGTACGGTGTTAGAGAGTGTTCTAATTTCATTCCTTTACATGTAGCTGTCCAGTTTTCCCAAAACCACTTATTGAAGAAATTCTTTTCTCCACTGTATATTCTTACCTATTTACAATAGCCAAGACATGGAATCAACCTAAAATGTCCACTGACAGAGGAATGGATAAAGGAGATGTGGTACATATATACAATGGAATATTACTCAGCCATAAAAATGAATGAAATAATGCCATTTGCAGCAACATGGATGGACCTAGAGATTATCATACACTAAGTGAAGTAAGTCAGACAGAGAAAGACAAATATCATATGATATCACTTACATGTGGAATCTAAAAAATGACACGAACTTATTTACAAAACAGAAACAGACTCACAGACTTCGAAAACACACTTATGGTTACAAAGGGGAAAGGTGGGGGGAGGGATAAATTAGAAGCTTGGGATTAATTTATACACACTACTATGTATAAAAAACATAATCAACAAAGACCTACTATATAGCACAGGGAACTCTACTCAATATTCTGTAATTACCTTTATGGGGAAAGAATCTGAAAAAAAAAGAATGGATATATATATATGTCCAACTGAATCACTTTGCTGTACACCTGAAACTAACACAATATCGTAAATCAACTATACTCCAATATAAAATAGAAATTAAATTTAAAAAAAGAAAGAGTAGTGGCAGGATATTTCAGAAATAGAAGAAATCCTTGAGCAGGTGCCATTTGAGAGAGCAAAGTCAGAAGTGATATTGGGGAACAATTTTCCAGACATAAAGAAAAGATGACACAGGACCCTGAAGTGAGGGTATGTTTGGTATGTTTGAAGGGCAGCAAGAACTCCTGGAGCTGAGTGGAAAAAGAGTGGCCAAGAGCCTTAAGAGATGACAGCACAGAGGTAGTGGTTGGGAGGGCAGATATCTTACTTAAGGTATTGATTAGGCAACACAAAATGTAGTTAAGTCCACTTTCACATATGACTCTGAAGAAGTAAAAATGTGAAAAGCCAGTAGACTTGGTTATCTTGCCACTGGTTTAGCTTAGAAAGTCTACTCTAAATCTTTATATATTCTTACTTTTTTCTCCTTGCTGTGGACTTGAGCTCAACACATTTCACTGTTTTCTAAGAATATTATCTTTTTCCCAAATCCATCCTACTCACTCTGAGAGTTTAGATTCCAAAATCTCACCTCTCATGTTTCTAATTTTTTTCCTTTTTTTCTCACCAATAGCTGTGAACTTCCTCTTAAAGGTAGTATATTGAAGACCCCTAGGTGTAAGTTAGCATTTTCCAAAAGATGTTTCACTGAATGTTATTTCTGGAAAAGATACTAGGTGTTCCATCTCCATCTCTTTGACTCTCTATTCCTTTATTCATTTTTATAGTTGAACTAGACACTAGGAATGAAAATATAAGTTAATATATAGTCCTTAGCTCTAGGTCCTACAGTCTAATACGGAAGAGATTCACATAAAGAGATAATTCAATTTTAATATGATAAATGCAATGACAGATATATGCATGATTACAGTAACTCAGAGAAGAGGGTACTTAACAATGCAAACTACTATCTCAACAGCCAGACTCACCTTATTTTGAAGTTGTATAACCATATAAAGATTAAAACCATATTCTAAAACAAACAACAGCAACTGGCTTCTCTAAAATCATATTGGATTTTTATTTTTAAAAAGTTTAACCGAAGAGGAATTGAGTTTTAGTACTTTCTAGAATGTGCCTCTCATTGGTAATTCTACTCAAAGTCAAAAGGAAAACTATGGTGTCAGTTTGCCCTTCTAGAAATTCCAAGATGACATTTAAAAGTATATTCAGAAGCAACTTAGAAAAAAGAGTTCTGGTCAGCACGCTACCAAGAGGAAGAACATAGCAGGCTCAGACTCCAACCCAGAATACCTCTCAGATTCCTATGGAACTGGTTGGTCTCCATATTAATTCCAAGGAGATGGTTTGTTTTGGTGTAAAATACCTAATTCTCTCAGAGCATCCTGTTTGGACAATTTACTTGAATTGTTGAATGCTTAAATAACTGCCTTGTTGACATATGCTTTAGTTGATGGCAAAAGCAGTGTGTTGTTTGAATTTTGCTTTTGAACATCATAAATGATGGCTCCAAAAAAAATGGAAGTCAGAATGAGGCAAAAATTAAGTGAAGCTTTGCTAAGAAGACAGGTTACCTTTCAAATAAAAACCTAGTCCATTCTTAGTAATTGTGGGATATGTGAATTGTCTCCTACCTTATAAAGGCATAGATCTATTACATTCTGCCAGAATTTGTTCTTTCCTCAAAATATTCTGGAAGAGAGGATTGTAACATACAATCCCTTTCCTTGGAAAATAAAAGGAAGTGAAGATAATAGTCTAGAGAGAAGTTGTTGAATAATGGCTATTTTTCAATATGGTCAGTGTCCTATACATGTGTCCTTAAATCTCAATACACACAGACAAATGTTAGGGCATTTTCTTTTTGGATCCTATTCCAACAGAGAATATTTATCCTCTATGGATCCCCAGAGCTTGAATATATGGATGAAAAGGTTACATGGCACTTGAAAATATTTTCAGCCAAAATCTGATAAAATAATCTACATGCATGGTTCAGTTTCTGTTTATCCACTCATGGCCCAAGATGCAAATAAGTGGAGATTTTGGCAGCTATAGGTATGATTTGAACCATTAAATTAAAAAGAACAATAGTGTACTACTTAATAATTGAGTAAAAATTCTTTTAGAATTTTTGTTTGACCTAGACAAACAATTTATTCAATTCTCCATTTCACTTTATAGTAGATACATAAAAGGCTGGAAATATATAACCCAAAAAGTACACTTTTACAATAAGTGATGAAATTTAAAAAAAAAAAACAACTTATCATAAGAAAAATAATATACTAGTACCTTAAAGCAGAATTTCTTTTTTTTTTTTTTTGCGGTACGTGGGCCTCTCACTTTTGTGGCCTCTCCTGCTGCGGAGCACAGGCTCCGGACGTGCAGGCTCAGCGGCCATGGCTCACGGGCCCAGCTGCTCCGCGGCACGTGGGATCTTCCCAGACCGGGGCACGAACCCGTGTCCCCTGCATCGGCAGGCGGACTCTCAACCACTGCGCCACCAGGGGAGCCCAAAGCAGAATTTCTTAACCTCAGCACTTTTGACATTTGGAGTCTGAAAATTCTTTGTTTTAGGGGATATTGTAGGATATTTAGCAGTATCTCTGGACTCTATCCATAAATGCCAGTAGCAAACTACTGGTTGTGAAAACCAAATTGTCAAATGTCCTCAAGTGGAGAGCACTGCCCTGGTTGAGAACCACTGCTTTTAAATACAGGTCAACAGTTTGAATGTGAGATGACAGAAGAAGGAGAATGCAGGACACTGTTAGAATAGAACCTCCTTGTATGGTGTGGAGGCTGTGTGCTGCAGGCTTCCAGGGAGTGCCATTCATAGGGTTCAGGTGAGAAGCACTACCTGGGGAGCAAACTACTGTCTCTGAAACCACAGTCCTCCTTCAAGACTGGAGCTGTGGCCATGGGGAAGGGGAGAATAGAAACACTGTCCTGTTGAATGCCAAGGGTAACATACAAAGTTGCAACAGAGTGTATCCACCTTCTGAGCTAACTTAGACAAGTGGTTCGTTGCTCACAATGATGGCTATTTTGGGAACACCAGGATCCACAGAAGAGCAACACTCTCTCAAAGGTAGATAACAAAATGGCCGAGAGCAGTCATGGGGTTCGTGCCCACTTTACATACCCTCATGAAAGTTCTCATCCTCCCTGGCCAGGATTTCGCCAACCATTTGACTGATCTCCTTCCATAGGCTGGCTTTTGTCCAACCTTCCTCCACACAGCTGTCAGAACATTCTTTCAAAAACACAACACTGAAATTATCTCTGCCATGCTTAAAATGCTTTGATGTTGCCTTTGAGATAAAGTTCAACCTCCTAAGCATGGCCTGGATGCTGATTTCATCTTCTGACACTCTTTCACACACATCAGGTCCCAAATCCAAATGTGAATGTGTTCCTTCCAGTCTCTCTATCCTTGCTCATGCAGCCGTTTCCTGTCATTGTCACTTCAACATATGCATCCAGCCTGATTTTTCACTGAAAAAAGTCAATAAAGAAGAAAATCTTTTTGCTGTGTTTCTTCTCCTGCCTCCTCCTTCTTCTCCTTTTTTCTCTCTCTTTCTCTCTCTCTCCAACTTCCCTTTCTCTCTTTCCACATAAGTATTTCCTGGTGTCATTGCAACTCTTATTTAACAATTTCAAAAGTTACAGTCTCTCTCTGCTATCTTCCATAATTCCTCTCCCTTTCCCCACCCTTAGTTCTCCTTCCATACCTCTATTTCTTCTTGGTCTTCTCTAATGATAACTCTTCTCCCTCCTTAAATGCCCGCATTCAGCAGTGTTCCAACATTGGCACTCTTCTCTTTTCACTCTCCAAATGCTTGCTGGGTAGTCGCTCTGATGGAGTAACTTGGCCCTTTGGTGCTGGTGACCCACATTTGTACCTCTGGCCTCAGCCCTTCTCCTGAGCACCAGATATAATCAAATGTCTACAAAGCAATTCCCCTGGCTATCTCACTCATACCCCTAATTCAACATGCCCTCAGCTAGCTCATCTTTTCCCACAGATTTTGTCACTCTACTGTGTTCCCTGTCTCAATGAAATGCCAACCATCCTCATCAGAAACATGGAAATTCTCCCAATCTGCTTCTTCATTCCCCGTTCTTCATTCCCCACATTCAACTGAGGACCAAATCCAGTTGATTATATCTACTCAAATCTCCCATAGCTTTCCCATTGTTATTACCTTCAGCCTCTGTTGTGTAGGATGTTTCAAGTACATACCATTGATGTTCTGTGCTCCAAATCCTGTTATATCCAATCTATTTTCACCTTGCTGCTGACAAAACAATTCTGGTCATGTCTCTTCTCTGTCTAAAATCCTTTTCTCCCCCATCCTCTCAACTGTTTTGCCTTGAATGCTCTTATCCACTCTGCTTTCCTGGCAGGCATGTACAATTCTTTTAACACTCTGCTCAAATAGAACTTCCTTCATGAAGCTTTGCCTGACTTGTTTCATCAGATATACTAGATTCCTCTCTCTCTTTTTTTCATCTGCATTGCACTCTTGTAAAGGCAATACAATTACACCTATAATTATTCACTTCAAATACATTATTTCTTTTACTTCTTCCTTTACTAGATTGTTATGGTAAGTCACTTTCAGGAGGAACTGTATCTTATTGATTCCTAACACCTACTATAACACACAGAGCACAGACATTCAAAAATATTTTAAAAAAAGAATGAGAAAACAAATGAATGGAGGGATCTTAAGAATGTACCAGACATTTTAAAAGTTCATTACAGCTCTTTGTTTGCTGATTCTATATCAATTTTCAAAGCTTCTCTCTTAGTATTTATAGATAAGGAACAAAATGCAATTCTCTCAAGAGAGGTGATACATTGACTTTGATTTAAAATAAGCTGAGTGAAAAATGTATAACTCCAGTTTGATGTGGATACCATCTTAAGAGGAATTTCCTAATAGGGATGAAATACATAATAAGCATGACATCACTGAAGGGCAGAGGGAAAAAAATGTAGAAGGAAAGGGACTCAGTAAGGAAAAGCACTGGGATCAGGCACTTTTCACTACTTCAACATTTTTGCCAAGCAAGTGTTAAACATGTTTTTTTTCATTTTACCATCACTCTGTAATTCTATTCAAAGGAATAAAAACCTGCACATCTTACCCAAATTTTCTCTCTAAAATGACAGAATTGGTGGAAATATGTCAAACTATCACTTTTCCTTAAGTTATATTTTAGAGTCCTTTAAAAGAAGCAAAATCATACAGTCAACAAAAGTCAAAACAGAGGCTAATATCTGTGGCAAGGACAATGTCACTAAAACATTTATAAATTAAAGTTTCTATTCATACTTCTATTGTAAGGATTACAATGAGGTTTGCTTCCATGAATGGCTATGCCTTGATTATAGGTATGACGGTATCAGTGACTATAATTAAGACGGAAGATTTTATTTTAAGCAAATCCATTCTTAGAGCTGATAACAGTTTTATCATGCCCTTAAAATTCCATCTCTTGGGATGGTTAGCCCACAAGAGCCAACTACTTGGATGAATCAATTAAATGCTATATAACTAAATAATTACCTATCATGTAGACATGACCTTCAGTTAGATATAAGGGAAAATTTTCAGAGAGATCATCAATCAGCCAAGATTATTGATAAAGAGAATTTTAGAATACCCATCTTGGAAAAAAATGTTTAAGCCACAGTGCTGGGGTGCTGACTTCTGCTCTGGCTTGGAGAGAGAGAACGCCATGTTGGTTCCTCCCACGCCTTGATTCGACGATCTGGGCCGTGCCCACATGCCTGTATTGGCAGAGTTTGTATAACAGCATTGTGACTGAGACAGACATGGTCTCCACACAGAAGGTGGGGAAAAGATGGAGAAACAGAAGGACAAGGTCCAACTTTATTTGGGGCCAAATATTACAAGGCTTTGGCAGAGTAATGCCTGCTTTGCTCTATTTTTTGAGAACATGGGAAGCGAGTTCTCCCACCCCTTCTGTACCACCATCTGCCTCGACCCTGCTATGGGAGCCATACGTGACAGTAATCTCTGAAAAACTGCAGTATTTTGACTTTTAATATCTGCTATGTAATGGTATGGAGAAAATATTGCCAACAATGTAACTGTTTGCATATTATTTTTTAAAAAAGCCCAGCTGGGGAATGAGTTTATAATGAGAATGTTATTAGTATAAATTGCAAGATTAAAAACAAAACACCATAATAATCAATCCATTAACTGGAAATAGTTGAAACGTGTAGCGCGAAGTCAGGGTGAGCAGTACATACAGAATCAACAATATTTGTATATTGCTTAAAAGAAAACAATATGCCCCAACTAATAGTTGTTGATTGCTTCTCCTACATACAGGCCATGAGCAGAAGCTGATGAGTGACTGTTCTGTAACCACAGCTTCAAACAAATTTTTCATGGAATTCAGTTGGCCTTTCAGGTATTAACTGCTGTTGTGTGTTTTCATGTATACATTCTATCATTCTACTGCAATTGATTTAACCCTTGGGCCTTTTAAGGTGATCATTTTGTCTGTGGTTAAACAGAAAAAATATGGCTTGTATTAGTACTCAGGACCAGGAAATCCTGACGCCAGCGTTTGGAATAATAAGAATGCTGCTATTACAAGGTTAGCATTTATAAGTGCTGAATATTCTAACCAAATGTTTGTAACCTTCACAATCTGGCGGTCAGAGGAATGAATGTACCTGTATTTCATTACCTGACCCCAGAAACCCCACAGGAAGATTTGAAAATCAGGAACACGAGGAAGAGAGTGTCTTCTTGGTCTTTTCTATAGAAATCTTACTGTCTTTGTTAGAAGGTACAAATAATAAGGAATCCTTGCTCAGTCCTACAAGGCTCCAGGGATGACTGCCTCTGGACACATACACTAAGTAGTGGTAAATTCAGATTTGAAGACCTAGCCCCATAAGAAGTGACAGGGCACAACTTTTTCTCTTACTGCCTCAAGTTTCTCAGCAGTGCAAATTCTTTGGTTCAAAAAAATAAGAAATTCTACCTTCCTCTTTTTGGAAAAGTTAGATGAAGACAAAAGCACAGAATCTAAAAAATTTAATTAAATGTGGGTTCGAGTTCTATCTCTTCCACTTGAAGTTTATATGCTCTCCACTTCTCAGAATCTTTGAATCCTGATTGCAAATGGAAATAATATGACAAGCCTCACATTGGTACTCTGAGAATTAGTGTGATGATATAAATTAAGGGTATTTAACTATGAGTCCAAAAATACCTAGCTTAGCTTAGATGCTACTTTTCATTATCCTCCTGACTACAGCTAGGATGAGTCTAGACACTGGTAGTCTTCATAATGATCAATTAAGGAATATCTTACTCTGCTGTTACAGTATCCATAAGTGAATTCCACCAGCAAGATACACAGTAATCTGCTGGGTAAGTGGTAGAACTAGAGTGCACCCAACTGGAACATTCTCCTTTTTGGCAAAGCACACTCATAAGGCATCTGATTCATGGAGCAGAAGAGGTAAGATCAGATGATCAAGCCCACCCTCCACTGCCAACACACTCCATGCCATTCCCCACCCAGGTAAGGAACAGCTACATGCAGTGTACTACATTATAAGGACTCTTTTGTATTACACCAGCATCTCTTTTCCTGGTGGTGGTAGGAGGAGAGTAGAGGAAGAGAGATAGGAGAGGGCAAGAGAGCATCAAAAGAGCTTATTTTAGTCACAAACACTCCTTATAAGAATTAGGTATAAGAGGATCTTTTGAATGGCTTCATTTAAACACTATTCAAAACGTTGGCAGAGACAGGAACAACAGTTCTGACCTTAACTTCCCCTCCTGGAGGCCGGATACCTTTTCTAGACATTGAACCACTAATGGGAAATTAAAGGCAATAAAACAACAGCTGGAATCCCATAACTGACAAGGTTTATATTGTACTCGAAGCAATTCACACTTAAAGAATTTCCTTTCCAATCATCAGGATTGTTTCTTTCTCTTCAGTGTTCAAGGTGGTGGACCCTCTCCTGGTGAAGTGGTTTTCTCTTTATTTAACTGAACAAGGCTGATATCATCATTCTCCATACACAGTTCTGCCTCAGAAAATTTGAAGAGCTCTGCCCTCTCCTTTACACCTGAATGGCAGGTTTGGCTAGAGGAAAGGAAGGAACAATTGAGTGCCTACTATATGAACAATATGTATTTGATGTTATTTTTTCTATTTTGCCCAATGCTATGGGCATTATTTTTCCAATTTCATGGGTAACTGAAGTTCACAGAAGTCTCAGGATAACTATTTCTGTCTCTTCACAAAAGTACTCATGTGAAGTCAGATTCTGCAGCAAGAAAATAAGAGTGAGTTACTATGTTCCACTGGAGGAGAAATCAATCAATTCATATCAAATGGTAGTAACAATAATAATAAAAATATCTAAGATTTACTAGGAACACTTTAGGTGCCCACTACCATACTAAGCGAGTTACATGAATTAGGTCATTTAGGGCTTTTTAAAATCTACCCCAAAGTCCTTTTTACTATTATAATTCTTGTTTTACAGAGAAAGAAACTGGGCCTTATAAGGGTTAAATAATTCATCTGGGGCTTTGGGCAGTAAGTGAAACAAACAGGATGCAAACCTGGACAGTCTAACTCGAGTATGAGAGTTCTACATGTCTTTTGAAATATAAATAAATTCATATATATGTGTGTGTGTACCCACAGACCCAAGGTCAGTATCGTCTGCCACTCTCACTCTTATTATAATATTCTTTCTTGACTGGGAGAAAAAAAAATGGTGGCGTTATAGCCACCTCATTGGGAATACCAGTGGGAATGTGTTGCACTATTGAATGTCATCTGTGAAATGTGTCACATCTGAAAAAAATGTTAGGATCTCTGCCTAATGGGAAAAATGGGTGGATAAACAGATGGTCACAATACCATCTGTCTTGTAAGTGCTGTGATGGTAGGAGCATGTGCACAAGATCATGAGACAGCCAAGATAAGAGTAACCCACAGGAAAGTTTTCTTAAAGGGGAAAACACTTGAATTGTATCTTAGAGGAAGAGGAAGACCTCACCAGCCACAGAATGGGTGGAAAAGCAAGAAGACAGAGAGAGAAATACAAGACAAAGAATATGCTGAGGCAGTGGGGGTGGCAGAGGAAGGAGTCACCTGTGCAGTAAGGTGGGCATGGGGAAAATTAAAGGTGAATGGTGGTTGTTGTTCTTTGTTTTCGTTTTTGCTCAGCTGAATGATTCGGATTTTAACACACAGAGTGACTGGGAACCATTTAAGTTTTTAAATCTGGGGAGTGACGTGATCGAGTTGCATTTCTGCAAAATTACTCTGGACAAAACATGGAGGATGAATGGATAGAGGAGGGACGGAAGACAAGAAAACCGCAAAGGAGGTGGTGATTCTGACTGACCTGCAGAAACTAGTGCAGGTGAGAGAGACTGCAAGTCTGAGCTAAAACATTAGCAAGGGAGATAAAGGGGAGGAGACCTATCTTAAAACAAAACCTTAGAATGTGGTGCTGACAGAACTAGGTGATTGTTTTGGTTTGGCAGGTGAAAGAAAAGGAAGAGGCAAAGATGACCACGTGTTGGCTTCCTTGATCAACTGTGTGGACTGTGGAGCTATTTCTGATAGGAAATAAATGAGAAAGAGAAGGATTGGGGCTGGAGAAAATGCTTTCATTTCAAGAAGGCAATGTAGAGAATCTGATATGTAGGCAGAAAAGCATATGCTAGAATAGAAAACAGGAAAATCTATGGTTACTCTTGGAAGTGGCTAAGTCTCAGACACCTTGCAGGAGGCAGTGGAAGAGAGCTGAAAAGGACTGTAGGAGACATAAAAAATATAAAAGGGCTACTCTGAGGCAAAGAAGTTGGTAAGAGAGCCTGGAAATATGTAGTTTGAGAGCTATGAAGAAAACCACCAAGGAATGACCTCAGATAAGTCAAGTGAAGAGAAATTTTCAAGTTGAAAATGGTCAGCTGTGTCCAAAACCCCAGAGAGGCCAAGTGGTGAGGAGAGGGAGTCCCTGATGAATCTGAGCAAAATCATTTCCCTGGGCCTGTTGAAATCAAAGGAATATGGTGGCAATTTAAGCTCAGCCTAAAAGGGAAGGAAATAGAGAAGGTAAACAGAGACTACTTCTTTCACTCAGAAAACCCAAGGCAGTTTTAAAGACCTCCATTTTCACAAGGTTTTGCATTAACATAGGTTAATCAACTACATTATCCGTATTTCATGCCAATAATTTCATCTTTTCAATATATTTGTATTACAATTAATTAACTTTTATTTACTTTTCAGTGCATTAGCTTGTTTTTTTTTTTTTTATTAGCAACCTCAGGGAAACCAACTGTATGGGTGCAAGACCCAAATTCCCTCTTTAAATTCTCTCACTTTCATTGATCTCTTGATATTTATCTTTCCTTAATAGTCATTATTCTATATTTAGGACTCTATGGAAACTTCTGTGGTTCTGACTTGTTCACAAAATATCATTTTCGCCTTGCTCCAAGCTTGCTTGATGCTTCTCCAGTCCTGGCCCCGGTTTTAATACAATCCATACAATTGCCATCACTTCTTCCCAGAACTTTTTGTTCCTGCACTCTGTTTTCTTTTTCTTTTTAATGCTATTATAATATACTAATATATTATATACAATTAGCTTATTTAGTTCAGTTAGGGAAATAATACATCTTGAAAATGAAAGACCATTTATTGTTGTCATTTAGTAACATAGAGAGCATCTTATTAACATAATTTAAAAATTTTAACCATATACTGTGTAGGCACGGAACAGGCCTATATTGGGACCACTTGGTTGCTCTTACCTGATCAGGTTACCAGCAACGCAAGACAATATGATTCATACATATTTCCTTCAGGTACCACTCCAATAATACCATAGGATTTCATTAACTTAAGAGAACAAACAAAGTATTATTTGAAAAGAATAACTTTACACTCTGGAATAAATTCTACACATATAACTAAGTCAACTTAAACATAAATAAGTAGAGCAGTTTACAAAGACTATTCAGAAGTGATCATGTCCTGATTGCACTCTTTCCATAGTGATTTAAGGGTGTTGTTAAAACCCATAGACAGTTCTCAGGATGTCATTTCAACCTGCCCCTAGATGTTTTTCCTTTTCATCTCCTGATGACTCTGATCCTCAGTGTCCCAGGACAGTCCAAGCCAGACTGATAGCACCTGGTATTTAATGTGATTAATTGTAGAGATGCCTCAGACCCTTCATATGTAAGCCTTGGAGTTTAAACTTTGATACATGAGCTACATAGAAGTCATCACACCTATAATGAAAGAATCTATTTTTCCTAATTCTTTTCCAAATTGTTAGTTCATTAATCCACACAGAAGAGCCACAGTTGCCTGGCATTCTTTAAATCCCTGTGAATGCCTTCTGTTCTGCAGTGGGAGAGGTTTTTATACCATTACGACTTTGTGTTAGAAGGAGAATGTTCTGAGCTTACCAGTGCAGAAAAGATTGTCTTCCATTACTCAGAAGTCCTTTCCTCTGTGGCTACTTCCTGCCTCATATTTCAAATGGACCCTATGACAAGTTAAAAAGTTTTCTCATTCATTCTTTCAACAAATATTTACTGAGCATTATTTGATGGCACAAAGTCAAGTAAGACAACTTTCCCTTTTTTAAGGAGCCTACCCTCTAGCTGGGGAGAAGGACAAGGAGATCAAAAATTACAGGATAAGTGCAAATGCAACTAATCAGGATTACACAGGTTAAAATGCAAGCCCAAAGAGGTGTTTCTATTTTAGAGAAAAGGATCAGAGGAGGCTTCTCAGAGCAGCCAATGTTCTACCTGAGAATTGAAGAATGAGATGGAATTTTCTAGAAAATATGGAAGCATGGTCTCCTTGACAAAGAGGAGAGTAGGTGTAAAGGCAGAGATTTGAAACAACATGGCATTGGGGAGAAGGAGTGGAAAGAAGTAGGACTTTACGTATTATGCTTTGCCTTAGTTTAGTATGCTCAGATCTTGCAGAATGAAATGCATTCATATATAAGTTGTATAAGTATTAAAAGGGAAAATAAAACACAATCACACCAAGAGCAACTGCATGATGCCTTTGAGGAAGTTCGTTATTATTGAAGTGACAAACACCTGTCAGGAAGAGGTGAGGCTGAACCTGGAACCCCAAGCTAGGGCTACCTCATGCAATCTTACATGCAAACAAAAGATCTTACATGCAAACAAAAGAGAATGACATGCTCCCTGAAAGCTTCAGGAAGACAGTGAACAATTTTAAAGAGGAAGTGCTGTTGTTTAATGTGAATTTTTTAAAAATTACTTTGAGAAAAAGGGTGGATAGAGTGGGACAGGATGGTTGTTGGAAATAAAGGAATCAAAAGGAGATAATCCAGGAGAATAATACTAAGGGCCTGAGTTACGACAGTAGAAGAGGAAGTAGAGACAAGAGAGCAGAAAAGAGAGTCAGGACCATGGAACTGAGTGATGGATCCAAAACGGTGACGTGGCTGGGGAGGGTGTAGCAGAGAGGACTCTCTAGTTTATACGACTGACTATTGTTAGTCACCAAGAAGGGGTTAACAGAGATAGGATGAGTTTAGAATAAAAAGAACAACTTGTTTTTGAGCAGTTGAATTTTTATGTCCTACAGTATATCCAAGTGTAGATGAGCAGTTGGCATTTGGAGAGAAGAGTCTGTTGTTCAGTGGAGAGAGCTGAATGACTTCCTTAGCCTCACAATTCATTCGATTTTATTTCTTAGAAGTCAGATTAGAGCCCAAAATTAAGGGATATAGGAAAAGGTATCCAGATTTAACCAATTTAACAAATTTTCATTGTTCATCATCATTTTCCCCCTTTATCTAACATAATGTGGAAAAATTAGTTGCCTTCATAGTGAGCTTCTCTCTAAAACAAACAAGCAAAACAGAAACTGTCAATATTTTTACAGGAGTCAAACCAGTTGTTTTGGTATCAGATAGTCAACTGGCTGATTTCATTTTTCCCTCAGACAATAGTTGTTTTGGCATTGAGTAGATGACAAATAATAGGGTCCCTACCCAGAATCTTCTAAGCAAAGAAAACAGTAACAGTATACTTCTAGAGGATATGATGACAAATTGACTAATATCAAACCAATCTACATATTAGGTAAATATTACTAGCATTTACAAGGAATAAGAAGAGCTAAATGCATTTGATAGAATGGAGATTAAAGTGATCCTTAAGGGCAAAGGCAAGGAGAAGTGACATCTGCTCTCAATCATGAGTCAGTCATGAGTCATCCTTCAAAGGACACAAAACCTGGTCAAACAACAGTTCTTCCATTTGCAGGATGTCACGTTAAGGAAATAATGACCAAGAAAACAGTAAAAACTGAGCAATATCCACAATGCATATTTCAACTAAAAGAAATTTAGGAGCCTCTGAAACAGGATGGTATACCATGATTATTTTAATTACTTACCCATGAGTCCCATAATAGCTTTTGATGTATTCATAAAATGGAATACTAAGCATCAGTGAAAAAGAATGGTCTATAATCACATGTAGCAATACAGAGCGTAGACACAAAGGAGTAAACACTGTAAATTCCATTTAAATAAAGTTAACTAACAGACAAAATTAATCAGTGGTGATAAAAATCAAAATAGCAGCTACCTTTGGGGAGTGATATGAGAGGACATGAACAGCCCTCTGATATGTTAGAAATGTGCCATTTCTGGATCAGAGTGATAGTTACATAAATATATAAAATTATAAAATTTCTGGACTTGTGTGTTTAATATTGATGCTCTTTATGTATATTATATCCCAATTTAAAAATAATAACCAACGGCCAGGAAAGAACTTGGTGAACTGATGAAGTATATGTCAATCAGTGTCTTTAAAGCAATTTCAGAAAAAAAAAAACTGGCCACAGTCTTGATGATTTAACCTCCATTGTTTCCTCATACTCATTGCCCTGTCTCAGCTCTGAGTTATATTAATTCACTTCCAGGACAAGTGCAATAAGCATCAACTGGTCTGGCTGTCCCTGCAGATCTACCCACACAGTGCTGCTGGTAATCCTTCCTAAATGTTGCTGCGTACATGAAGGACTTGCCGCATTAACCCCTTCATGTGAATACCTTCAACGGTTCTCCAGTTCTTATAAAATAAAGTCCACAATCCTTAGCATGGATGTGAGGTCTTTTGAAACTTTTCCCAGCCAATTACTCCAGTATCATCTCCTGCCTATCACCCCAGTCACCTTCCTTCTTTCCTTCAATAAATATTTATTGAATACCTATTTAGGTAGGGTGCTCTGGCAGGTGGTAAAGAAATAAAAATGAACAAGAGAGAATTTTGTCATTTTATTGCTGACCAGCAAAGATATCCAAATAGAATTACAAAGCTAATGAGGGGCATGAAGGAGGGAGGCAAAAGGCCTCATGGAGTCCAGAAGAGGAGTGATGGGCTCAGCCTGGGAGGTTTTTTGCAGAGCTGATGGGAGATGCTGACCTTTGAAAAAGGAAGAGAAAGAGACTTGTAGATAGAGATTGGTGTGTGGTGGGTTATAGCCTTCCAGGCTGAGGGAATCACCTGAACAAAGGTATGTAGACAGGAAAGAGCATTGGTATATCTAGTAAACGGAAAATAACAAAAGCTCAGAATGATTGACTCTTATGGTTCAAGGGTGGAGATGAGGCATGGCAATGCTTGTCCGGAAATGCAGACAGGCAACCAGCTCATCAAAGTCCTTGTCTGCCGTGCTAAGGAGTTTGGATTTCATCCTAATGGAAAGTGAAGCTCCCAGACACACCCTGTGCTACAGCCATGCCAATCTCTGCATAGTTCCACGGCCACTCCAGGCACTTTCACAATTTTCTGCTATTGTTCATCTTGTTTCTTCAGCTCCACATGCCAACCCCACCTGGCAAAATTGCAGTTATTATTCTCAGTTGTATACTTGACCACATGGAATTGCTTTTACTGAACTTGGCATGGATATTACGCCATAGGCCCCCATTAAGAAATGTTGTGAGATCAAACCCATGAAGCTTGCTATTCTGTTGACTGTAGCAATGTTGTTCAAAAGTCTTCTTTGTCATGTTTCACAAGGATTCCCTTCATGTGGGCACCAAGGGAATGTCTCCCAGTACCAGCGATTGATGAGGTCTCCCGAGAGCTGGTTTGTGTTTGTCTTAATCACACTCTGATTCATTTCACAAGACGTCTCTTCTCTGATTTATCTCAGAGCCAAATCTATGACCCTAAGTGCAAGGACTTTACTCTTCTTGTGGACTAATCTCACATGCTTTCATTTTATTTTCTTCTTCTATTTTTTTCAATATCCTGATTTCCTCACTAACTGTTTTAAGGATTGCCTGTAATTTTGAGATCCATCTGAAATCGTTTTGGGAATGGAGTACAAATAACTAGATGAATAAATAAACAAACGAGTTTTATTCTTTCAGATTCTTTAATGCCTCCTCTGTTGTGAAGCCAGACCAGATACTTCCAGGCAGAGTCACTCAGTGCCTGCTTAGAATTTCTAAAACTCTTTGTTCATATCTTTATTCCAGTCCTCCTGCATCATTTTACACATAATCCTACAGGTTTGTTTATTCCACCCCTTCAGGAGCTCCTTCAAGTCAGGGACAAAAAGTTTTAATTTCCCATTATTTTCCCAGAGTCTAGTGCTCTACAATGTAAGAACACGTTTAATGCTTGGTGTCTGAATAAATGAATGAACAAATAATGATAAAAGGGAAGAAACTTGAGTTGAATTTACCTGCCATGAGATCAGGGGATGGGGTGAAACGATACTAAGAGAACAGTGGCCAGGAACACCCCCCAAAAAATGGCTTTGTAGAAAAATCTAAATAGTCTCAAGTCCAAAGAGTGGGCTAAGGATCAAAGTATCATTTTGGACATGGAGAAACAAGAAAAAGGGAGAGAAGGTGGCTGTACTTGTTTGGGTAGGAAATGAACAGGGCTAGATGTGGAGCACCTAGCCATAGGCACAGAGTAACGCAAGAGAAGTTCATTGAGCTCCAACTGAATTATTGCACCGGAGACTGTGCTTAGATGCTGTAAAAGAAGAGAAAAATAACAACCTTGAAGGGACATGAACCCTTAATTCTCTGACTAAGGACTGCTATGTGAGTTTTAAAAAAAAAGCAGGATTTGCAAAGTCACTTATAAAAAGTTAACAAAAATATTTATTGAGTGATTTTCCTCCACAGTCGAGGTGACTCATTTTAATAAGCGTTCCACGTATTGTTCAGTGCATCACTATTTACCCAGGGTTTTCATGGGCACATTCCCCCTGGGACACAAAATGACTCTGTGGGGACAGAAGGGCAAGTGGTTTCTCCCACTGTGGTAGATAGAGGACCGAGTCTCAGGCAGGCCAAGGTGTTTGCACAAGTGCACTCACATGGTTAATGGTTAGTGGAAACAGAAGGGAGGTTTTCTGACTCACAGACTATAGCACAATATTTAGTTTATTCTGCTGCCTTAGCAAGTTTCAGACAATGCCTGATATCAGCTTACCAGAAGAGTGAAACTCTTCTAGGAGTTTCACTACGTAGTAGTGACTTCCTGGAGCCTTGGGGATAAAGTTCAAATTCATCAGCATAGCATTTGTGGCCCTTCCCAGGCTGCCTTCACCTGCCCAGGGAGCATCATTCCCCACAACCTTCTCCACTGCACCTATACCTTCTGCTTCCTTCTGGGAGTTTGACCCAAACTGCCATTCCTTCTCCAGAATCATAACATGTCAGGTTCTTTCTTGATACAAACGTTTTTAAATCTACACAAAATTTGTCTCCATTTCATAAAAATATCTATTTGTTTTATATATAAAATATTTAAATGACCTATAAATTAATTTTCCTGATAAGCTTAGCCTTAGAGAGAGATTGAAGCCCCAGAAAGAAGAGCCATGTTTTCCTCTGGCTTTGGGGACCTCCCTATATGAGCTCTGTGAATAAACCCTAAGCTGAGAGATAGGGAATTTTATTATACTATGGAATCAGGGCAGGGGATGTCTCACTCCTCTTTATAATATTAGCATCTGCCTCAGATTTATTATATATTAGGCAAATGAATGGATGAATGGCCAGCCGGACAGATGGACAGATGAATGGAAGGATGGATGAATGAATAAATTATGTATAAACTATGAAAAACACAGAGCAAAGGAAAAAATCTGTGTTTACCAATCACTTAGTATTTCTTAAAATGTATCCTATAATTTACTTTATGGCGTCTTTACCTTATACACAATGCTGTGACCTTTGTTAACATAAATATGAAAATCCCATTTATGATTGGAAAATAAAGATACATTTATATGGACGACCCTCTTTTGGCAAAGACCCAATAGAAAACTTCTGAATCTAATTTACCTCATTAATCCCTTTCTCTGGGTATTCAAAGGAATCTTTTTTTTTTTCTTTTAGCATGCATAATGTAGGAAATTTTTTTGTTCTCAAAATCTCTGGGGGCTACATTTACTATGTATTGATTGTACCTATTTTAAACTATGCTTTTGCTAAAATTCAGATTTCTTCCAGTATCAAGTAGAAAATAGATGGGTTCCAGCAAAGGTGACTATAAAGTAGATTACCTTATACTTTTGTTTTGGGACTTTTGTTTGACTTTTGTTTTGGGAAAAAGAACAAAGGAGAAGAAGTGCATTCTCAAGTAATAAAATTAAAACCTTTTCTTAATAAAAAGTAGAAAATATTTGATAAGCAAGGAGTTAACATGTGTTGGGGAGAGTAGAAAAAGAGGAACACAAGACAGTTGAGGAGGGGGGAGGTGGTCCTTGGGTGGCAAAACAGAACTTATTATGTTAGGGATCCCTGAGGAAACTTCCAGAAATTCCCAAGTGACAGTCTTTTCCTTCTCACAGAAATTTTGAGGAAACTTACCACAATTAACTAATTCCTTAATTCTCTAAATTGCCTCTATTAAAAAGTTATATGTGTACTACTATATTTAAAAGAAAGAGAGAGGGCAGAAGGGACTGAATGTATTTGTCTAGTATCACTCTCTGCAAATTGCCATGAACATCTTACAACCTGAGCGTGCTGAGTGGGCAGGCTTCTCCTCTGCCGTGGTTTGTCATCAGGACTGTAGAATGTTTGAAACTGAAACAATATGGGGAAAGTAAAGGTATGGTACTAGAATTTATGGGTATTTTGAAATCTTGGGATTTTTTTTTAATGAAAATGTTGGTTAACCAAGGACATCTACAGTAATTACAAATCAAGTCTTTGGATTAGCCTGGAAAATAAAAGCATATTATATATAATATAGTTTGCCCATAAAAAGGAATATTACATATATAATATATATATTTCAGTTAATTTGCTTTGTGAACTTAGGTGAATCAGTCTTTCTATAGAGTTAGAAGAGTGACACTCCTCTTGATCTCTCCTTTTGTGATGTTTCTCTGTTTAACCAGAATAGTCCATAATAGATTAGCACTGCCCTTTCTCTTCTCTCCAGATGGCCCTCTGTGTGAGCTTCCCCTGCTGGGATGTGGTGAGATGTAGTTTATCACTAGACACAATAAGATTTATATGGATGGAAGAACTAAGGAACATTGACTGGAGGATATGAGATCTGATCTATTCAACAATAAATAGGTACATGTGGAAATTTCTGGGCAAAAGAAAGGATCGCGGTCTTCAATAATGCAGACCAAATCGCATGGTGTTTCATGGTAAAAGGGTGCATATCTCTCACCCTTTCTATCTCCTCTCTCAGCAGTCTTTTTTCCCTGCCTACCTTCAACTATCACAATCACTTTTCCCTTCTTTATTACCTTCTGAAATCTTCTTGCTTTTTGTCTTACCTTGGTGGAATTTTGAGTCTTCCTCCTTTAACTCACCCTTGGATCAGCCTCTCTGATGTGTCCATGGTTGCTGCAATCATCCTCCACCTCCAGGTAATAGGAGTGTGTCGACTTCACTTTGCTACAGAGGTTGCACATTACAATCATTTTACATTATGCACTGTCTTGCCCTGTGGTGTCAATTCCTCCATCACTGAAACATAAGCATCCTAAAGTTAAATCATCTCCCATTCCATGTATATGGCAGATTGAGGACAGCTCCATATAATTTGTTTTTGTTTTCAATTTAAGGATTCCTGTTACATGCGTTATTCTAGCATCTCCTGTTCAGAACTCCTTGTTTCACTCCTTTCCACATTCCAACCTTCCTTGATAACTTTCATAACCATCTCCTACCAAGTAAGGGTAAGTCATTACACAGCTTAAGAGCAACATAGTAATATACAGATATGAGCCAATCTCTCAGTAACTTTGTTACATGCTTTTTTTTTTTTTTTTTTTTTTTTGTGGTACGAGGGCCTCTCATTGTTGTGGCCTCTCCCAATGCGGAGCACAGGCTCCGGACGCACCGGCTCAGCAGCCATGGCTCACGGGCCCAGCCACTCCCCGGCACGTGGGATCTTCCCGGACCAGGGCACGAACCCGTGTCCCCTGCATCGGCAGGCGGACTCTCAACCACTGCGCCACCAGGGAAGCCCTAACTTTGTTACATGTTTAATGCTCCTCATTTTAGCAAACCAATGGTCTAATGAAAAGATGACTTTTATCTCATTCTAAGCTCAGGTCATCCCGACTACACTATTTGGTTTCAACAGCATGTATGAACAAAACTGTCCTATAACTGCTTAGTGATATAAAAACAAAATCCACTAGCAATTCTCATATTTTAAGCATCACTTGGTATCAAGTTAATACCAATGTGCTGCTGATTCTAAAGAGTGTCACATATATCTGATGATGAACAATTCTTTCTTGCTACAGAGGGGAAAAAAAAGGCATCTTGATTTAAATTCCAGCAGGACTGGGACAGCATTCTATAAAATGACACTGCGTGCTGTCTCAAAACTTATTTTTCTTCATATCTTTGTTCCTGGAAAATAACTTCCTCTACCTTTTTTCCTCTCTCTAAAATTGCTCTTTCAAAGTTGGTTGGGAGAAATATATCCATTTTCTTCATCACCATTATAGCATTAAGCCATTAAATCATTATAGCAGCTGAAGTATTTCAGGGAAGAGGACTGCAATTCACTTTGAAACGCATCACAAAAATAAGATGGATTGATGTATAGATAGAGAAATACATAGAGGGATAGATATGTGATAAAGAAAACGTAGTAAAATGGTAATGGTAGAATCTAGGTGGATGGTATTCAGGTGTTCACTGAAAAATTCTTTCAAACTTTTCTGTATGTTTAAATTTTTTTCATCATAAAATGTTGGGGAAAAAAACATTAAAAGAAAAAGAGCCATTTACCCACTCTCTAGTTCATTTGACAGCACCCACCGTCCAGTGTGCTACAGAATCTCCACTGATGTGCAAATGGACAAGGCTTCATGTTGCAAGGGTACAGTTAGGGCGCCACTTTAGAAATTTGGCAGTCAGTGTTAAAAGGGAACATTTCTACTTTGTGCTGTGCTCATCAAAAGACAAGATGAAACACACTCTTTTGTCATGATATTTTTGCAGTGTAACCTGATGAAGTTTAAAATTCAGCCAGCTCCAGCATGCTGTTGCAGGCTGAATTCTACTCACTACCAGGAAAGTTCACCTTTGCAATAAGGAGCAACTGAAAGGGAGAGAAATAGTTTTTTTAAATGTATGTATGCATATATACATCCTTGATAGTAAAAGTGTAAATAGAAACAAATAAATGACAGCAACTTCCATAAGAAATCAGAATAACCAAGAATGAAAGGAGGATGTTAAGGACCAAGAAATAAAACTGAGTGTGATTAAATACTGTTTAATCCATATAGAGTCATATAACGTAAAAGAGGTCATTATAAAAATTCACAAGTTATATGATAATGAATATGAAACATATTCATATAGTTTCTAACAATGCATCATCTTCATTAAAGCCAGAATTATTCTCCTTTCCCTGAATTTCGTTTATGAAAGAGCAGGTGGTATCTAGTTTGATGCATAAGCCAGTTAGGGAAGGGAAATTTTTTTCTACTTTTAATTCTAGGGCCAATTATTGGTAATGTAAGAACTCATCGCCTATCCTGTTACTTTTCTGAAAGGGATATGCTTTCCCTGGCTATCTGAAAATGCTTATTGTTATCAAAGACAGTGTCTAGACAAGCAATTGACCTTCCCCTTATCATGACCTACAGTTGTCATTGTCAGTTCTCTAACTTTACCTTTGGCAGAAATAGTAAAAACATACCACATAAAAAAAATGTTTTGGGATGAGTGTAGCCCATCATTCCTTTCTCTTTTAATCTTAAAAATTATTTGGAATTGATTGATTTACATCCTTTAAATATAGAATAGTTTTCATTTTCTTTTTTTCCAAATAAATATCATTTTTCAAAAAACAAACTTGGACAAAGATTCTAGAAACTTCTTCCAAGACAAGAAAAAAATATGAAAAAAAAATCAAACTTGGCCAGCTTCCTGGTCATATGTTAAAATGTCACAGACATTTTGTTTGATGGACAAAATTCTGGCCTAAATTTATTTCTCTGATAAACTTTAACGATTTGTCAGCCACAAACGCCAGAATTGCTTTAGAATTTGGACAGTGTGGTTTAAAAAGAAATCTAAATTTCTCAGTATCATAGAAATTTCTTTGTATGATATCATAATTTTAATACATCAGTGAATTTAATAAATATATTTTCTCTTAGATATTTATTCTATGTATTACATTGATTTATTAAATATTAATTTTAGATACTTATTCAATTTTCTGTTCTAGGCAATTAAGTATTTAACTTCAAATTAACTAAATCTTAAATATAATAGTCAGTATCTCCATCTAAAATATTTTAACCCTAGTTAGCTCTTTGTTTTTATGAAATCCTTCTTTGTTTTTTACCCCCTGTTTGGTTCCAAGAGAGACTAAATTCCAGGTGGTTAATGAGTTTCCTAGGTATTCTCTTTGTCGTCAACAGAACTTTCATAGGGAGTATATTTCTGATGATAACATCAATTAAACTCTGAGTCAAATCATTATAGTTTCTTTGGTGGTATCTCAAAGGGAAACAAAAAGATGGCAGCACATTTGTTTCTATTGTTCTTATAAGATTTTCCTGGGTGTGTGTGTGTCTGTCTGTCTGACTCTCTCTCTCTGCCTCTCTCCCTCTCTCCCTCTTTCTTTTCTCTCCCCCTCACCTCTTTCTCTTCCCTTCTCTCTTCCCCTCCTCTCCCTCCCCTCCTCTCCCTCCCTTTCTTATTTTCATCCTCTCACTTTCTCTCAATAATTTTAGAACCGTCTAATAGGGTTTACAGTTGAAATGTAACCTAGGATAGTGTTCTCACGGTGAAAAGGTGCATCAAGGCATCCATAATTATTCAGTAATTATATCATATTGCCTATGCATTTTCTCTAATTATCTGGAAAAAATCAGACAGAAGCTTAAATCATCTGAGCAATTTTACAAAATTTCCACTACGTAGCTAGTGTAGACAGGCAAAGAGTACAACCTACAATTTGACAGAGACCCATGCTTTAGTCGTACTTAATACCTAAACAATCAGACATTTCTGGGTTTTTCTTTTTTCCTAGGATATCAAACGATTTTTTGGTTACAAAGAATAGCTTCTTTGCTAGTGTTTCCCTATGATTCTTTCAAAATATGCTCCTAAATCTCAAGAAGAAGGACGGGGGAGGAAGAAGAGGAGAAAAATTACAATCATTATGATCATGAAGAGTATTTGAATAACTCTTGATTTTATTTAAAGGGCTTTCAAACAGAGTACCCATGGACCCTCCAAGAAATTTTTGAGATTTACATGTCATATAAAAGGGTAAAGAAAAAGTGATGGAAGATCTGATAGTTCGTTCATAGCTTATATGGGGATTACACTAGCTAGAAACATAAGAGACACTTTTACAACTTACAGTTGAATTCAGCTTTGGCATTATCTTAACAGGTTTCTCTATAGTATTAAACAAGGCCATACATCAATAATTATTGCATCCTTGAATATCTGAGAAACAGATATTGTTGTGATCATTCTAACAGGTTTTTTGGGCCACATATACAGGATATCTCCACTCTTCACAATATATTCTGAAAAACAGTTTGAAATTGGGGTTGGTATAATCAGTAGTTACCCACACCCATGCCCCATTGTATCCATGGCAATATGACGTTGGCTGCTGAATGTGCGTGAACTGTAAACAGAAAGGCTCCATGGTTCCCCCTTCTCTGCTGAACGAGCTCTTAAAAATTCGTGACCAAGGCCACTGGCAGAGTAAACAAGGACTGAGGAACTGGCTGTAGGTGGCACCATCTGCAGCAATCTGAAACCACCCGTTAACAATCTGCCAGGCAATTACAGAGCTGGATGGGGTACATCTGCAACAGCTCGAGTCATGAAAAATAGAAAGAGGAAAGTAATGTCTATGTTATAATCTACTTAGCAGTGGTTTAAAGTAAATCTTTAGTCCAGATAATTTTAAGACTACCATCAGTTTGGATTATCATTTTAGAGCCCAAGACATGATGGTACCACTTAGGCCAGTTCAAGCTTATGTAAAATTGCAGGAGCTTCAAAAGTGTATCATCGCCATTCATATTTGCATTTTCTTATATAGCGACATAAAGAGATGCCAAGACATTCCCAACTTCTCGGGGGTCATTTTGGAGCTAGGGAGCGAAGAGTTCTCCAGTTTCATTCACCCTTTCTTCCTCTACCCAATTTTGACTTCCTCCTTTAAGGGGGTAGGGGGACACTGTGGTCTTAGAACCTCTCAAGAATTTGTAACTGAGGGTGGATCATTAGTTGTATTTTTTTTTAAAGCCTAAGGAGGGGAAATTTTCCACGTACATCTTAGACATACCTCTATGAGTATGGGAAGAATTTGTCATGGGTTGATGTCTCTTTTTACATAGTATTACAGACATAATTAAAAAAACATTCTATAAGTTTCAGTAAAGTTGAACTAGTCATATGAGATCATAAGAAGAAGAGACAGAAATGCTCCCAGGTCCACTGGAATGATGACTAACTATAGTTTCATTAGCCACATGAAACTATAGCAGGTCAGTGATTGGCTGACCTGCTGAACACATCTCTAGTGAGTGCTGCAGGGCAAATGGGGACCAGAAGGATTCAGGCTGCTGTAGAAATACTCTCCTGGGGTCCATCCCACTGTGAAAAAAGAAGATACATATTCTCTCTCTCTCCCTCTCAATTCATAAATCTTAACTAAGAAAGTGGAAAGTCTCTTTGAGCTTCTCTGTGGACATGTGAGGCCAGAGGCATCTACCAAGAGGAGAATCACGTCAAGTCCTGGTTAATGCTGAGCACCAAGGTGGAGGAGTTGGGTTGGCAGAGCAACTCAAGTCTTGGCTTTTTTCTTTCCATTGGAGTGTAAACTCCTGGAGGGCAAGACTGAATCTGCTTTGCTCAACACCTCATCCATTGTATATAATGCAGTTCTTGGTATGAAATAGGTACTTAAAACTATATGATGCATGAAAAAATTGAAGGGTGAATTAATGACCCCAACACTGAATGTATGATCTTTAGCAACTCAACATCCCTCAGTCCCCTCACCTGAAGAATCGTGGATTGGGCTCCTCGGATCTCAGGACTCTATAGATAGCATGTTCTGTGATTCTACTTCACTAGCAGGCAACTGCAGGCAAGAAGGGATGGTGAGGTGAGCAGGGCTGGAAGGCAATGAAGGGATGAAAAGCGGAAGGAGAAAAATGAGCAGGTTTTTCTCAGAAGACCGCAGGCTCCCGAGTACAAGACATGGTGATTATATCTACAGGGACATCCTCACATCCTTGTCTCTGCTCATCACTGCAGGGATGCGGCTCTTCCAACGTTTTATTATTTACTATCAAGTTAGTTCCCAGGACTTCACTTCAACAGTGCACTGTAAAAGAGGGAGAACCTATGTCTCTTTCTTTAAGACTTGAGCTAAGTCCCATCTCCTCTATGATTCTTTCTGGGATTGACCCATTTCTTTCTTATCATTTCCACCAAACATGAAGACGTGCCTACCCTGCTAAACCAATCAGCATCAGCTTCCATTTCGTAGCCCCTCCTCAGCACCAACACAGCAACCCTCCACCCCCTCTATTTTGGTGGATGGCAAAGTTGTAAAATAAAATGCAATTAAGTAGTAGTATTACTCAAATGATCCCAATAATGTTAGCATCAATTACTCGTTTACTGGAACATTTTCTCTGATGAGAAAGGGGCAAGGGATGATTGATTACCAACCTTGGAGTTATGCTGTGACTGAAAGCCATAAGAGTTGGAGCCACTCAAAACCTGGTTTCAAATCCAGGATCTTCTATTTACCAGCTATGTGCCACAAGCAAGGTACGTAACCTTTGTGAACCTCAGTGTCCCCACCTGCAAATCTGGGGCAATATGAACTTCCCAAATAATTGCTCTGTACAATTATGAAGATGGCTAGCACTAGTCTGCACGTAATGTGTACTTGATTCTTTGCAACACTTCTTCCTTCCTAGAAAGAAAGAACAACTGTTTCAAAATCCTTCTCTCATGCTGTGGCTATGTAGGGCTAACCTAAAAGCAGAGATGTTGAAATTTGGGGTAATTGCAAGAACAGCCATTAGGACTATTAAACTAGTAAAGTATAGAGCAGGTAAAAAAGAGAAAAGAAATTGAGTGATTTAACCCCTTAAAAACTACAAGATTGCTTATAATGGTCTTTAAGTAGCATCCCCCAAACCAAACAGCAACAAAGTCCACCTAGAGTACACTAAACTCTTTTACACAATCTCTTACATTCAACTAATGGTTAGCCCAGGTAGATGTTACTGGAGTCATTTCTTTCAGGGATAACTAAGAAATTATAATTGTTGCTCTAAAGAGTTCAAAGGAGGAAACCTAGGATGACAAATACGCCATAAATTATTATACCGTGTATTAATGGCTATGATAAAAGTATGAAACAAGTGTCATTGAGGGTTGAATTAATTTAGCCTTTCAAATTTTCAGTATAAATGACAGTTGGAAGTGTGGGTGCCTTGTGACAAAAATAACTAATACCACCAATTTGCAGAAATGTATTTGGAAGTGGTAAAGCCTCAGCCAGCCTGATTAATGGCCATCCTGCTGGTCAATATCAGGTTGATACTAAATAAAAAGGATGCTAGAGATCAATGAGAGCTAAGACTTGTGATTATGTCTCAATCACTCCTCTCCAAAGCGCTTTACCAACATCCACTAATTAATCTTTATGATATCATATTGAGAGTAATAAATATCATTATTCCCAAATAACATTTTGAAACACCAGAGCTTAGGACTTTTCACAGAAGCTCCCAATGTGAGGCCAGAGCACTTCCTCAGAGACAAAGTTGCTGATCAACACTTGATGTTGTATCTTAGGAGGCACCTCCAGCTAAAAGCATAAACAGCAGAATCATGACACATGGCCTGGAATCCCAGCTCCATTATTTAGCAACTGTGTGACTTTGGATGAGTTACTTAACTTCTCTGAGCTTCTATTTCCTCATTTATTCAAAGGTGTTGATGCATTTCTCTAAAAGGCTGTTTTAGTGTTGGAATGAGTTAATGCTTAGAAATTCCTGGAAAATAATAAAAGCTCAATAAACAGCAGCCATCCTTATCATTGTTGTTATACTGATTTTTACAGTGTTATACTTTACACTGGCTATGGTCTGGGTAATTACCAAAAGATGGGACCAGCTCCGAGAGGCTCAGAATGGGACTGGGAGCTGCCCTTTGGAACAAAAAGAAACTAACGTGACTTGAGTGCTTGCTCTGTGCTACGGATTGTGCTAAGCACTTTCATGTTTTGGGTTTTAAATAGTTCTTCTATTCATTCCTCATAACAACCCTGCAGTGGAGCAACCAGAGCTAACGCCCAAGCCTGAACTCTTTCCTTTGGAACATCACAGCTTCCACTGCACTGGGGTAGGCACTGCTGAGAAGGTGGTCCCTGCTGAAGGGATAGAAAGTACAGGAGAAGCCAGAGCAGTGGATCTCAGAAACCCAGGCTGGTAGGCAGAAAGTCTAGCTCCAGGAAGTCCTCTAGTGAGGGGGAATGCCAGATGTTGAGGGGGAGATGCCAGATCTTGAGCTGGAGTTCAGGGGTAAGATCCAGGAGAGGAATGCAGAAACAGCAGAACAGGACCTCCATCCCAAGAATAGAAGACTAAGAAGAAAGTGACGATAGACGCTCAGACCCAGAGAACTACATAGAAATCCAGGGATGACTGCAAGATACAAGGGCAAGAGGCAGTGTATCTTCTGATAAACACATACATCAGAACTGAGAGCCCGGAACATTAGCCAATTAACTGGATATCATTGGGGGGGGTGTGCTATTTTATTTTACTTTCAGTCATTCTGCTGCAGCCCCCATTGGACCTGTTCTGCTACAGCCCCTTTGTCTATATGAAATTTTACCTGAAACCCAAACACAAGGAAGACAGAAAAAAATGTGATCTAATATTAGTACATGAGAAGTGGGGAACTCTTTATGTGAACATGAACAATTATGATATCAATAGGTATCACTTGCCTTCTATTTTCAGAAAATGCCCATGTCTCCATAACTGCATGTAGTTTTAAAAAATTGGATGAGAAAGTAAGGCTATGAAAAATAAAACACCCTCGTAATATAAACAACTTGTTCTAACTTAAATGAAAACAAGTAAAAGGTTAAAAATAATCATGCTGCACCCCTCAAAGAGCCCCAGCAAGCAGAATGCATTTTGTCATAGTGGGGTGGCAGTGAAGTGTTCCAAAGCACCACAAAAGTATAATTCTCCAAAAAATAATGCAGGTGTCTAGGTCAAATGCAAATAAAGAAGTATGCAAATGGAGCTGTACTTGACTACAGAATCAGATGCTCAAAAACATTTCAGGAAAGTGAAGTTTAAGTCTCATGAAATTCACCCAGCCCTTATTACAACACGCTTCCCATTTGGGCCATTCATTCAACGTACTAAAGGCATGATGGGGCTCCAGTTAAGTAGATTTAGAAGCTGATTATGCTACATTAAATGTATTCACTTCAATTTTAGCAACATTTTTTTTCCTCTACTAAATGAAGAAAAGTAGAAAGTAAGACGGAAAATAAAATACCCTTTGGTGATGCTATAACAAGATTAGAAAATCCAGTGGAATCTTATCATGTAAGAACCTAAATCTGATTTAAATAACTGAAGGATACATTTCAATGTTGTTAATTGCTCTTACTCTGAACTTGATACTTTCTGTACACATAAGTTCACCACTGGAGACCCGGAGACTATATTTCTCCTGAAGTACCCATTTCTCATTATGAATTTATGTTTTTTTCTTTTAAAACGCATAAGACACCAATTTTTAAAAAAATTATGAGGAAGAACACTCTTGGATGTGTTTAGAAGAGTTGGCTCCAATCTTGGCTCTGCCATTAGGAATGGATGTCAATCTGGGCCTTAGTTAATTGCCTGACCTCTAAAATGAGAATGTTGAATCACATTATGTGATCTCCAAGTATCTCCTAGCAGCAAAAATACTTGATTTTGGAAAAAGCTTGTTGGATGTTGTTATTTGATCCTGCCTTCAATCAGCTTGTATTCAAAATTGAAAAAAGAAATAAAACGTAATATAGGCATTATAAAACTAATTATATGAATTTATTCATGAATTTATCATCACAGATGAATTATATTGTACTCCAGTTGCAGTTACCTAAAATTCAGCAGCTTGTTATAGAGTAAATTCAATTTGTTTCTAAATGAGCCCAGAAGAGAAGTAGCAGAAGGGAATGATTGATAAGAAAAGAGGAGAATTTCAACCATAAACAAACTCTGTCTAATTTTATGTGGCATGAGTAGCCTAGCTTACAAATTTTCAGAAAGGCCCTTTTCATGAAGCATTTCTTAAAAATTATGAAGTAATACAGTATACTCCCTTCAAAAGTACTCCCTTCAAACAGCTTGAATAGGTAATGGATAAAAGAGTTTTCAGTGGCCTATAGTTTTAAAAATTAATACTAATTATTATAGCAATGATAATACTTCATAGTATTATTTTATAACAATCCTTGAATTTAAAAAGGCAGTTATAATAAATGCAAAATAATTTACAAACTCTAGACCACACAAGTAACTTGCTCAACCTCACATTGCTCAAAACCAGCCAAGATTCTGCTGATTTTCCCCATTCTTCAGATATTTGCCAAGTACTTCCAGGCACATTGACAGTTTCCCCAGTTTTCCTTTTCTTCTTTCTTTTCTCAATTAATCTTCAATACATGTCTCACTTTTTCTGTCATATTTTCTGACTCCTTATCTTTTTTATTCTATATTTTGGGACTTTGTTTTTAAACATTTTCTTCCAGTCTTTCTGTTGACCTCTTTCGGTTTTGGCAAATATATTTTAAATGTCCAAGAGCTCTTTCTTTGCGTTCTGATGACTCCTTGTTAATAGCATCCGTATTTTATGTTACAGATGTAAAATGTCCTTGAGATTTTATAAATAGTGACCAGACGTTTTTAGGTTCTCCTCATTTCCTTTTTGATAAATTCTTCTATTTGTGTGGATTATTTCCTCAAAAGTTTGGTGATCCTTGGATATCTTTTCACATTTAAAAATCAAGAAACAGCAATGCTTCCTGAGGACTCTATAGGTTTGGGTGAATTTTACTTGCTGGAAGCTTTAATTTAGCATAAATGGGCATGAGGTCACCACAGCACTGGAGGAACCCTCCCTTAAATGCTATAATGTGGAGAGTTTTTCTCTAGGTGACTGGCATTCACACTATTTCCACTATTTTCCTCTAACAATACCTTCCAGTTCTACAGAGGAAAACAAAATATATTTTACTCATTGTTTTGGCTGGGGCATAGACACTTAGCAGTCGGGTATTTTTCAAACAGAGATAAGAAAGAGGGCTGTCAACTATTACACACGCAGTTCTATAATTAATTACTGCCAATTTCTTTCCTACTTCTCACTTGCGTCTGCTGGTCCTGGTTCTGACAGGCTGGTCAATTTCCTCTCCCCACCACAGCAATCTCAGTGTTGATGCTACAAGCTGATGTTCTTCCACTCTAATTCTCATGAAATATTCTTTCATCTATGTTTTGTCTTCCAAGAGCTGGTTGAAATCTGTAGGTAGATGGTATCCACTTTTTGTTTCTATCATTGACCTTTTTTCATAAAATTTATATTTACTTTAATGGGCACAGGCTGGTTATAAGGCTGATTCTGCTTAAGGTAGAACCTCCTCTGTAAGTCAGTACCCTGTAGACTCTACAGGCCTTCATGTAAATGCTGCATGTTGGAAATGAGTCCCAACACTTGTTTGCAATCTGCCGTGTACAGTGAAGGGAGTGGGTTGCTTCCTGACTCAAGTCTTATACTTCCTATTGAAATTCCAACTCATTTCTGTAATGCTCTTGAGGCAAGCTTCTTATTTTCAGGTTATTTGTAGTAAAAAGATGATTGACATACCCTGTGATCAGTGGGAGACTGAGCTTCTATTCTTCATTCAAAATGAACTCTTCTGTTATCAAAAAAAAAAAATTAATTTCCAGAAGTCTAATGTGCATTCTTATACTTATTTAAAGCAAAACATACATTGGACAGTGTACTTTTCTTTATGATTCTGTTTTATCTCCTTTGTTGGGTTGTTAGATATAACTGTTTAACTTAATGACTGCTTCAGATTAATAGTATATACTTTACCTTGTCACAGTCTAGCTTCATGCGATATTATATCACTTCACATTTGTATAAGAACCTTACAGAAGCATAATTCCATTTCTCCCTTCTGACCTTTGTGTTATTGTTGTCATATATTTTACTTTCACATGTTATCAACTGACATTACATTATTATTATTATTGCTTAAAGCATTAATTATCCTTAAAGAGATTTAAATAATAGGAAACTTCTATTATATTTTTTCCTGTGTAGTTACTGGTTTTGATGCTTTCCACTTCTTTGCATAGACCCATATTTCCATATCTAATAGAATGTTCATTCTACCTTATGGGCTTCTTTTAACATTTCTTTTACTGCAGTTCTGCTGGTGATAATTATTTTTAACCATTTATATATGAAAAAGAAATCTTTATGTCAGTTTTGTTTTTGAAGATATTTTCACTCAGTCTAGAATTCTAGATTGACAGTATTCTTTTTCCTTTTAATACTTACAGATGTTGTTCTACTATTTCCTTTCTTACATTGTTTCTGATGAGAAATCTTCCGTAATCCTTATCCTTTGTTCCTCCGTATATTATGTGTCTTTTTTCCTCTGGGTACTTATAAGATTTTTCTCTTTATCATTGATGTTGTGCAGTTTGATTGTTATGTGCCTTGATGTAGCCTTTATTCACATTTCTTGTGCTAGGAATCCACTGACTTTTTTAGATCTGTGGGTTTGTAGTTTTTACCAAATTTGGAAAATTCTGTCATTATTTCTTCACATGTATTTTCTGCCCCCACTCAACTTCAGAGACTCTGATTACATACATATTAGGCCACTGGAAGTTGCCCAATAACTCACTGAGGCCCTTTTTCTTTTGTTCTTATTTTTTCTGTTTCATTTTGCATAGTTTCTATTGCTATGCCTTTGAGCTCATTGATCTTTCTCCTACAATGTCTAATCTGCCATTAATACCATCCAGAATATTTTTCAACTCAGATATTATAGTTCTCAACTGCATACGTTTTGATATTTGGATCTTTATTGTATTTGCCATGTCTTAATTTTTTGAAAATATGAAATACAGATATGACAACTTTCTTTATGTTCTTACCTGCTAATTCTAACACCTGTGTCAGTGCTGGGTTGTTCTGATTGATTGATATTACTGCTTCTTTCATGGTCAGTCATTTTTGATTGGATGCAAAATATCATGAATATTATCTTGCTGGAGCCAGACGAGTTTGTATTAGTATAAACAGTCCAGAGCTTTGTTCCAGGAGGCAGTTATTTGAAAGGAGTTTGATCCTTTTGTGTCTGCATGTGAGATTTATTATATGGGATCAGAGAAGTACTCAGTCTAGGACTAATTTTTCCCACTGCTGAGGCAAGATCTCCTTAAACTGTCTACCCAGAGCCTATGAATCTTGAGGTTTTCTAGTCTGGTGGATGGGAAAAAATACTAGTCCCAGCCTTGTTTGAGTGCAGAGCACTGTCACTTCCAGTCCTGTTATGTGGTTCTTTTCCCACTTTTGGGTCGTTTCTTCATAGGCATGCGCATATCAGTTATCAGATGAATGCTAGAGCAGAACCGTCTGCAGCTCCCTGGTCTTCTTTCTGTGTGCAGTTCTCTCCTCTCCAGTACTTTGTCCTGTTAACTCTAGCTGCTTCGGTTTCCACAGACTCAAATGCATCTCTCCCAACTCAGGGAATCATACTCTGCCTGGACTCCCCTTCCCTACACTGTGAACTAGAAACTTTCTCCTGACAATAAGCAGGGGCAATCATAGGACTCACATTCCTTCCTGTTTCTAAGGGACCACGGAACTTCATTGCCTGATGTCCAGTGTCCCACAAATCATGTGTCCTATATTGTATCCATCTGTTGGTTGTTCCATGCTGGAGGGTAAATTTGATCTCTGTTACTCCATCCTGAGCTATTGAATTATGTCTCTTATTGTGCCTGGAGGACATGGAAGCCCCCAGAAGGAATGGCAGTGTGGTACATAGCACAAAAGCATCAGAAGTTGGGGATATAAAGGAATCAAAAGAGCCATGATAAAGAATGGTTTTAAATTAAACTCATATAGATTAGTCATAACTAATGGCCTAAGGAGTGTGGGCAGTGGGGAGAATTTTGCAAAATCTGGGGTTTAAGGAATCCTCAACTTCCTGGAATCCCAGAAGAATGAGGGTCCACAGTCTAAAATAGGTTTCTTTGTGCAAAATAAGAACACATGCTTCTTGATGATAACATTTTCAGAACACAAAGCATGATAGAGAGATTAGATAGATAGATAGAGATAGATGATAGATAAAATAGTTAACCTTTATAGAGTGCTTGGCTAGGCACCATTAAAAGTGTTTAATAAGTAGTAACTCATTTTAATCTTTTCAACACCCTTATGAGGTAGGTACTAATATTATCCTCGTACAGATAAGAAATCTGAAGCACAGAGAAGATTAAAATTTTGCTTAAGTTGACATGACCATTGAATAGAAGAACCTGAGCTTTTGAACTCAGGTAGTACAACTCCAGAGCCTGATTCTTACCCACCACCACACACACACACACAAACACAAACACACACACACACACACTCTAGACAGATATATAGGAATAAAAACATACAGCTTCTACATCTAGAAGAAACAGCTGATTTTCCACATTACATCCTAGGTATCCTGCAGTAGAATAATATTATTCTGCTTTTGGTCACTCAGCCTCTACTTTCTATCCCTTTGTGTAATCTTTACTGTTAAGAAATGGACATGTTGATCAGGTTTGAAGTGGAAAAGAAACTCAGAAATCTCAGAGGTGATGATTCATAATACATCAGTAAGTGGACACATAAGGAGCATATTTCCTAGAAGACAAGGTCAAGAGCCCCTGAAAATGTCTTTATAATGTGTGCTCAGAAATTCTATGTCACAATGATTTCCACTATCTTAGAGTTTCAAGATCCTATCATTTTTATTTGAATTTTGCAAGTGCTCATTTCAGAGTACTGTGTAGCATTAAACAATTAAAGTAATTAAAAATTAAAAATTTTACTAAGAAATTGGGGGGAAGGTCACCTGTTGAGATCATTGATGGCACACTATGATATTGGGATCCCTGGAATTTCAAATTACTTATTAAAATTAGAACTTCTTTAAGAATTTATTGCAACACAATTTGTCTATTTAAATACTAACTCCTATCTATAGATGGTGGAATACACTTTAAAGATGACTTCTATCACACTGATTAACATACTTCTTGCCATAACTACCCAGCCCAGAACACACAGGATTTTTTAAATTAATAATGAATGGTGTTTCTCCTTCTGAGTAAGTCTGCTGGAGAGTGCGTTGCAGTGTAGCTGTAGCAGTGACTCTGCTCATGAACTCTCTGAGTGCCCCCAGGCTCATCCTTCAGCCTCTTCTCTTCTCGATCTCTACTCACTCCCTTAATGACACCATCCAGTCTCGTAGTACTAAATACCAATTCTACGTTGAAGATCCTCCAAAGCTGGTCTTCTGCCAAGACCTCTCCTTGACTCACATCAAACTGCCTTCTTAAAACTTCCACTTGGATGCTCAATAATAGTCTCAAACTTGGCACATACAGAGCTAAATTCCTGAGCTCCTGTCTAAATGCACTCTTCCTCATCGTGTCCCCCTCAGTGAGTGACAGTTGAATCCTTACAGATTCTCAAGACCAACACTTTGAGTAGTGATTCTCAGTCCCTCTCTTTCTCTCACACTCCACTTAGAATACATTAAAAAAATCCTCTGGTATTTGACCACTTCTCACGATCTATCTGCTACCCAGACCAGCAACATCTCTAGCCTGGATTATTGCAATGACCTTCAAGGGATCTCCTTGATTTCATCCTTGTCCTCCTATATCCTATAAAAGAACAGCCAGAGTGATCTTGTTATAAAAATGGCAAATTATGGCCATTTTCTGCTCAAAACCGCCAGTGGCTTTCCTCTTACTTATAGCAAGTGCAAATGTCCTTACAATGGCCTCCAAAGCATTAGAAAATGGACTTTCTATCACCTTTTATATCTCAACCACAATAGTGCTTCCAGTAGAATATAATGTGAACCACAGGAAAGTCACAAGTGCAATCTTAAATTTTCTTGCAGCCACATTTTAAAAAAATGAAAAGAAACAGATGAAATTAATTTTAATAATATATTTCATTTGACACAGTGTATCCAAAATACAGTCAACCCTCCATATCTTCAGGTTCTGTAAATGCGGATTCAACCAACCACAGATGAAAGATATATGGGGAAGAAAAGTTTCAGACGTCTCCAAAAAGCAGAACTTAAATTTTCTGTAGGCTGGCAGCTGTCTACATAGCATTTACATTGTATTTACAACTATTTACATAGCATTTACATTGTATTAGCTATTATAAGTAATCTAGAGATGATTTAAAGTATATGGGGGGATGTGGATAGGTCATATGAAAATCCTAGGCCATTTCATAAAAGGGAGTTGAGCATCCCAGGATTTTGGTATCCTCAGGGGTCCTGGAACCAATCCCCTATGGATACCAAAATGACTGTGTTATCTTTTCAGTTAAAAATTACACAGGAGGGCTTCCCTGGTGGCGCAGTGGTTGAAAGTCCACCTGCCAATGCAGGGGACACGGGTTCGTGCCCCGGTCCGGGAAGATCCCACATGCCGTGGAGCGGCTGGGCCCGTGAGCCATGGCCGCTGAGCCTGCGCGTCCGGAGCCTATGCTCCACAACGGGAGAGGCCACAACAGTGAGAGGCCCACGTACCGCAAAAAAAAAAAAAAAAAAAAAAAAAAAAAAAAAAAATTACACAGGAGATATTTTATATTCCTCTTTTCATACAACCTCTAAAATCCACTGTGTATTTTATGTTTACAATTAATCTCAATTCAGATTAGCTACATTTTAAGTGTCTAATAGTCACATGTGGCCAATGGCTATCCTATTATTAAGTGCAGTTCTACAACTTTTTCTTCTTATTCACTGTGCTTCCAGTTCACTTTGCATGCTCATGTTCCTAAGGTATTTGTCTCAGTCACTCCCCTTATTATATAGCCTCAGAGACTTTAATTTCAAGAAACAAAATCCTGCATGTCTGAAGGAGGGCAAGGTTTGGGCAGGGTGGCCACAGTGGATGGTGGAAAGGGCTTACAGGCAAGTTTTCCAACAACAGCTCATGGGCCAAAAGCCTGATTATCCCCTTAGACTGAATGAAGACGGGTGATGGTAAAAGTACAGTGAGAATAAGATCTGTTATGGCAATGAAGTCTCGACACAACCATAAGAAGAATTGGGGGGAGATTCTAGAGTATTGTCAACATTGTTTATGGTTCATGCTATCAGGAATGCCAATTAATTAAAAACCACTTGAGTACTTCTAATTAAAAACCACTTGAGTACTTCTATTTGGTTTTTTTTTAAATTGTTATTGGAGTATAGTTGCTTTACAATGTTGTGTTAGTTTCCACTGTAGAGCAACGTGAATCAGCTATATGTATAGATATATCCCCTCTTTTTCGGATTTCCTTCCCATTTAGGTCACCACAGAGCACTGAGTAGAGTTCCCTGTGCTATACAGTAGGTTCTCATTAGCTATTTATTTTATACATAGTATCAATAGTGTATATACGTCAGTCCTAATCTCCCAATTCGTCCCACCACCACCCCTTTTCCTCCTTGATATCCATACATTTGTTCTCCATGTGTGCGTCTCTATTTCCGCTTTGTAAGTAAGGTAGTCTATATCAATGTTTTCAGATTCCACATATATGCGTTAATAGATGATATTTGTTTTCTCTTTCTGACTTACTTCACACTGTATGACAGTCTTGTAGAGATGTGGATGGACCTAGAGCACTTCTGTTTTGGTGCAAGGAAAATAGGGAGCTTGGAAGTACTGTCTGTGACAGGCCTTGGGTGGAATGGAACATTTAAGAAATGGAGCAAGAGAAAACTGTGGAAAAGATAGGGAAGCAAACAGATTCTTGAGTGAAAAGGAAGCCTGGAGGGCCAAGAAAACAGAAATCTGGGTAAAGAACAGAAAAGAAACCTCATCTGGGTTGGAAGTGGGGAGTAGAAAAGAAGAACATTGTATGAGATGTCATGTCAGGTCCATGAAGAGTTTCATGGAGGAGATGTATTAAAATGAACTGATCTGTGAGAATAATTGAGTTGTTTAAGAGCTTGCAACTAAATAAAAGAAGGGGGGAGAAAACAACCTTTATTGGATATCTTCTCTGTGATAGGTACACTTGCATAGAATATTCCCTTTTATCTTCACAATAGCACAACAAAGTAGGTGGTATTCATGTTATCTTCCAGATGAGGAACCAGTCTCAGAAAGACTGAACACCTTGCCCAGCGCCTTAGTCCACTGGGGCTGTTATAACAGAATACCATAGACTGGGTGGCTTATAAACAACAGAAACATTTCTCACAGTTCCAGAGGTTGGGAAGTCCAAGATCAAGGTGCCATGACCTAATCACTTCCCAAAGGCCCACCTCCAAATACCAACACGTTGGGGATTAATTTTCAACACGTGAATTTTGAAGGGACACAAACATTCAGTCTCTAGCACCCAGGATCACATAGCAATTAAGTGATGAACCCAGAAAAAGAATGAGGTGTGCATCGAACCCTTGATCTTGTATTTATGCTATGGCTATACCCCTCACTCCCTGTCCTTGTGAGAATAATTTACTTTTCCAGATGAATACCCACACTGGAAGTGTTTCCTCATCTCTAAAGCCTTGTCTGTTCACCTTTTTTTATACTCATTACTATGTTTGAGGTAGGCAATCAATAAAGATTTAGCAAATAAGTGAGAAAAAAAACCTTGTGCACAGGTATATGTACATTCATTCTACATCTTCTTTGTCCAAACTACAAAATATGATGCTAAGAGCCTGTAAATATAAACAATATTCATAACCACAAAAAGTATAGCAATTCAGGAATTGTGACCTCTTAAAGACAGTGTCCCCTCAAAGGGCACTGTGTGCTAATCAGCAAAGTGACATCTGTGGATTCTGAACAAATTGAACATTTGCATAAAAAACGTTTCTAATTTTTGTATTATTAAGATTTTATAAGATATGTAATGATTCTTTGGTGTACTTTGTTAAATGCTCATTATAAAATCTGCAAAAAAAGATTAAAATAAATCTCAGATGTCAACACAATCTCCTGGGCAATTCTTCACTAGTCCAAATGATGCCATCTATGACTGCATTATCTATGAAGCTGAGAATGCGTGATGAAGCCCATCTATTGTGACAGAACCTGGACTGTGCTGAAAGACTTCTTCTCTCTTCCCAGCCAAGGACTATATCCACCCACGCCTGCAGAGAGAGCCTGGCTTTTATAGTTAAGGGCAACAGTGAGAAGGGCCGGTGTAGTCTCCGGGCCGGAAGATTTCAAATTTAAAACAATCCTTGGATTGTATGCACAAACTTCATGGGTTCACATCATCTGCAGGAAAGCAGGGATCTTCGTCCATACTGTTCACTCTTATTTCTCAGGACAGTACCTGGTACACAAGACCTCAAAATATATATAAACATAAATGTGCATAGGTAAATACTTACATCTACACAAATATGTATGCATATGTATGCTAATATCATTAAAATAAATATTAAAATTTTGTTTATGTCACCAAAAGTCATCCCACTAACTGAGCTTTATGTGTGTCATTCTTTGGGAAACATTAAACAGGATGATTTCTAATCCCATTTTCAGGTCCTATATTCAGTGACTTGTTGATTCTGTTACTTTCAGCCTCCTACTATGGTTTCAGATGTCTCTAAATAGCATTCCAGTTATTTGTGTTTTCATCTATAATTATTTTCTCAACAAGGATTTTTTTTAATCCCTATGTAGTTTTTCAAGATAAAAAAACCCAGCGTTTGAAATGTAATTTTTCTTTCCCTGTCTGAAAAATTCTGTAATGTGTCCTTAGAAACAAGTAAAGATGCAAATATGTCATTTGCATTATGGAGGCAGAATGATTCGACCATAGCAGAAAGAACGTTAGTTTTAGTTCGCTACTAACCCTCTGAGTGAATCTGGGAAAAGATTTTTGTTGGTGGTGGTACGTTTGTTTGTTTGTTTTCCTAGTCCTTGGTGGCTCATAAGTACATTTAGAGAATTGGTTCTTGGGTGAACCCTAGCATTTTTTTTTTCAAACTCTGAGTTTGCAGGATCCTAGGAAACTTATGCTAACCAAATGCATGTTGCCAGATGTCTTTAAAAAGCACAGCTAGAGATTGACAATGGATCTGACTGCAAGGCACACTGGCAGAGTATGGCAGACTCCACCTCTTCCTTGATGTGTGAATGCACCTATACAGTTAAGAGTAAACCCTGACGAATACACTGTATGATTGAGTGCAGGCGGGTAAGTCCTGCTCCGATCACATGATAGCTATGGGGTCTAAAAGTCACTTTATCTCTTCAGTCAATCATAGAACAGAGAAATAAGACCTACTCTCATAATACTGAGAGCAATGTAAAGCGTCTGCAACCATCCCCTGAACACTGCAGAGCCCAATTGATAGCTTTTACCAGTGTCCTTATCAGAGAGCATCTAAAGTCAAAGGATAGAACAGAATCTGCAGGGAATCCACAGGAATAGAGACTTACTCAAAGGAGAGAACTGGTACAAGTTAATCAAATGGCTATGTACGTCCTCTTCAGACTAAATCGTTGTTGAAATTTGCTTAGAGTTACATTATCGTTCACAAGATCTGAAGCCCAAGTAGTTGTTTTTATGCCAGTTCAGGTGGTAGATAAATGGAGGACTTTGAATCCAATAGATTCACAGATAATTTCATTGGTCTTCAACATCCATGTTGTCTTCTCTGCAAAGGAAAGTGTTTGGGGACAAAGGGTACACTTGGTTCCACATTAAGAAAACTATCCATATTCCAGTTTATTTCCTAAATAAAGAGCATGGTTTCTTTGGTATAATCATGGTCTCAAATGCAAATCCTGCTTCAGAGGTTGAATGGGCTGTTTCCCTACTGCCGGGTTACATGCCTCTAAGCATGTCGACAATTTCATTATATGGAGTGCAGTAATCCATATCAACAGCTCATCCCTGTTTTGAATTATGTAATGCAGTATTTTAAAAAGTCAGATATAAGCAAACTTATCTGCTCCTAGTTCTTCAGGGATTGGACTAGGTCCAAAATTAAGCAAGATGCAGAGCTGCGTCTTAAATTTAAACACTTCCTAAAATTGTCTTTTCAACAAAATGAGGTGACCTAAAAGATTAAAATCCCTCTCCTTTTCTTCCTAAAAAAAGAAAAAGAAAACAAAAACACATAACTACATTCTAATTTAAAACTCTAATTGAGTGCTCTTGTATTCATAAAATGTTCCACTTTCCTTTAGGGACAATAATCTTATGTTACACAAGCTGTCTAATCATTTAAAGGCAAGGCTTCTTCAAGCCATATGCCTTTGTTGCAAAGCAAATGAGAACGTACAATCCTATCTTTTTTTCCTAAGTGCATCTCAGTTATGTACTTATAAAAGCAACAATCAAATACTCAGGCTGAAAAAAGATACCTTCTTGACTGGAGCAAGTCTAAAGGCAACTTAGTTAGGCCGGTCTATAATTTTTAAAGCAATAGTCCTCTTGATCTATATCCAAATATTGGTAAAAACAAAAACAGAAACAAAAAAACAGACAAACAACAGAATCCATGGCACTCATGATTAAAGAACAGATAAACATGGTTAGGGAAGTAGAAAAGTGAATGGTTGAACACACTGGCTTTGGAATCTGGGAGACCCATGTTTGATCTCAGGTGAGTAATCTCTGAGCCTCACTATCTATAAAAACAGGGGTAATAACAATATTTCTCAAAAGGCTGGAGTGAGGATTCATGAGATAATACATATAAGTACTTTGAACTATTCAGACAAAGTAATCAATAGAAAGTCAATACAATCATCATTGGTATGATCAGGAAATAATTTTGCAAGCATGAAATATACTACATTTAATCTTCTCCTGCTCTCCTTTTTCTGCTCTTGTCAAAGGTGTAAAGGGAGAAGGAGAAGGAGTGTTCCAGGTCCTCACATAGATTATCTCAACTATTCACCATAACATCCATCTGGGGTAAGAAGTATTATGTCTATTTTAGTGATAAGGAAACTGAGGCTCAGAGAGAGAGAATGAGAGTAAGAATTCTGCTGAAAGTCATCTGACCATAAAGAGGTGGAGACAGCCTGAAACCAGGTCTCCAACTGCCCTGCCCATACTTATGACAAAAAGGTCATGTGCACACACAAACACACACACATACACACACACCATCTTCTGAGACAATTTGGGGATTTGTTTGGGCATTACACAACTCAAGCATAGTAAACCTCCAGACAGTCTTGTGAGATTGTATCCTTATCCCTATTTCATAAATGAAGAAATTGAAGGTCAGAGCATAAGTAATGTGAACAGTCAAAAGCTAGTAAGTGGTGGATTTGGAATTAAAACAGGCTTTGTTGATGCCGAAGTCCATATTATTTCTCTACTGGGGCAGCTTCTGGTGAAAAGCATAGGTTTTTTTAACAGAAATCCTTCATTAAAATGCAAAAAACCTTCACTTTTTAGTCTCAAGTTATATAAGATCTTACCTTCTCTTCGAAAATGAGCTGCCTCGTGGTGAAATTTTTCTCGCTGAATAAAAGCGATGAGAACTGGCTCTCTTTGAGCTGGGTGAAAAGGATGAATATGGGCATCCTGCTGGCTTATTTCTCGTGTATTAAGGCATCCAACAAAGGGGAAAGGTCCTATTTGATTTCAGCAGAATGTGGAATCCATGCCGCTCATTTGTAAGTTTCCTTCCTGTAGCAGCTCTCTTCCATGCAGCGAGGTCGAGGTCAGGGTGTCGGGGCTCCAAATGCTCACGACCTTCAAGGTGAACTTTAATATCCCACATATTTCAACTAGGGAATTTCAAATGAAGCCTGCTCTTGGCTTTGTGTTTCCAAGCAGCTCACAGATCTTTGTCTGAAAGCACTGGGTGTAGCAATGAGCTCACAATGGTATCTCAATGAATGCCGGCAGAACCAAAGAGTAAGCCAGGAGCTTCTTTGGTTGACATTCTAACGGAGTGAGAAATACTGCCTAAAAGTCTACCCCTTGGAACACCTTCAAGGAACCATGGCTGGGATTCTATTGCCTGAAAAAAAGTGCAATCACAAATATCAATTCTCATCAGCGCTTGAACCGGCATCTTGGTGGCCAAGTCGGTTAGACCAAAGCCATCTTACAGAGATTTCCATAACTCACAGATTTTTTAAAAACAGGAGTTTTGAGAGGCTAAACTGAGATGAAACTACACAGATTAGTATAAACCCATAAAACTATTAATTTTATCAGAATAAGCGATCCATTAGGAGTACAAAAAGGAAAAAAGCCAAAATGAGCTAAATATCCAAACATGAATTGTCTTTTGAAAGTTCTAGTCTGAATATATAGCTCCTACTCCTTTGCAAATATAAAGATTTTAACACTGAAAATTATCATTTTGATTTTTTAAAGGCTGTGCCTAAAGGTCTTAACTAAAAAGCATTATCTTGCTTCTAAAATTAAAGCTTGTCAAAGGAAACAAAGCCAATTATACACAGTATGCTGAAAAGTATGTCTTGACCACAAACCAGTTGTTTAAATGGAAGGAATAAAAGTCTTCAAAGTGTCATTTTTCCAATTCCAAATTCCCATTAGAATTCCTAGCCGTTCTGGTTACTTCTTCCCAAAATACCACAAAAACTGCTTGCTTAAATATATGCACAGACACACACCACATCTAGGTATATTGAGAGAGCACAGATGTTCTGAAATGTATAAATAAGAAGCCCTGTGGTACAGAAGAATATTTCAATTTTTAGAAAAGCAAATGGTACTTCTGAAGCACCACCGTTCAATCTAAATGACCGTGATTTGGGTTTAACAGCCCCTGGCTCAGTTTACATAGTAGGTCACTGCCCTAGTTCTGGTGCTTATTACCAGAGTAGCCTCTGGTCTCTCTTTCCTCCAGATGGTCCGCCAGCCTGCTGCAAGAGATGCAGCTCCTAAGATGTGATTTGCTAATAGGCAAGTTGCTTATGGTGGCCCTCACCTCAAAAGATTTCCATGAGTCTCTCTTATTGGCAGAAGTATGAAGTATGTCCCATCTCTATTTTGTGGCACTTGTGGACCTTGAAAAGACTACTAACAGTGTATCTCGGTCTCCTTCAAACCATACATTGCCTAGAAAACCAGGCAGTGTGCCCTGATGAGAGTTGTGTTGTGTCAATCCCAGAGATACCTCCAGCGGTCCCCATTGCTGTCCTGGGGACATAGATTGTGATTATTTTGTTGAATGTGGGAGCCAAAGCTTACAGTCTGTGGCTGGAAGTATTCCATCTGTATTTCATTAATTTATAGGAATCATCTATGGAGCTGTTAAAAATATGGGTTCCCAAGTTCTGACTCCTCTCCCCAAAAGTTCTGACTTGTGAAGTCTTGGATGAGAGCCAGGAACCTGCATTTTGGAGAGTCCCCAGTCATTCCAATTCAACCCAGCAGTAAATCCACATTTGGAATCACTCATCATTTATTCTCTTCATTTTACAGATATAAACATTGAAACACAGAGTAGTAAAGTGATTTGCCAGTGAGCACGCAGGAAATTGCTGTAAACCAGAACTGGAACCCAGGTCTTCCAACTTCTAGTTTCTCCCCTTCCTGTGAGGCTGCTTACATTAGAGCAACAGCGGTTCTCAGGCAGCATCTCAGTGTAGCTTCCTATAGCTCTTCACTGATTCCACAAGGAATCTGTCACTGCAAATTCACATTTTTATGAGGAGAAAATTTCACAGAAAAGCCTAACACAGGTCAATGTAAGAAAGTCATTTCGCAAAAGGCATTTTTCTTCTGGCTTATCTAATTCATCAATGTGATCTACCTCATTTACACTGTTTGTACAGTGGGAATAGAACAAGCTCTAACTGAATGGTCTGTTAGCGTTATCTAGCATGGACCAAGATAAGAAATTCACTCTCACCACTCCAACTACTCTATGATAGATTTCCTGTAAATAACAATAGATGTCTGCATTTCTGTTATAGCATTAGCATCAAAGAGAAAATGGAAAAATCAGATCGTCAGTTCATAATTTAGCATCCTCCTGAGAAAAGTTTATGCATGTCATATAAATGCCTCACAAGTTGACATTTATGTTTTGGGCCAGCTGAGATACATTTACTCTTAACTTGAGCTGAAATGTATACTTAGAAATGAATTTGATCCACCTGGTATGAGATTCTTTGGCTAAACTTCCTGAAAAAAAAAAAACTTGACATCTTTGATAGATTCATTAATTCATTCTGGATGAAACTACATAGTTTTATTTGCTCAAACAGAAACTTCTTAAATACTCCTCTGCTTGACTTAACTAATTTTATGTAGTTCCATTTACTTCCATGAAATAGTGTAAGTACCAGGGGAATTGGATTCATGGTCTATTTCACAATAAGAAAATGTGCTCAGTATGGGAAAAAGTCTTTAAAGGCATTTCCAGCACTGGATTATAAAATTATCGCTTTTCTCACAAATAGGTCAACTTATTCTAGTAAGACTTAATTATTCATTCATCCATCCAACAAATATATATTGAGCCCTCACTATGGGCTAGAAACTGCTGGACACTGGGATATAACAATGAGGAAAAACACATTTCCTTTGCTCGCTTCCAAGGGGACGTAAACATTAATCATATAATCACACAGAAGTCCATCATACTAGGCGAGTGCAGATTGGATTGGGGTCAGTGAAGCCAGAGAAAGCTTCCGAGAGGCACCAAAAACCCAGTTGAGACTAGAGGGGTAAGTAGTTTCTAACTAAGAAGAGAAGGGAGAACATGTGCCTGCATGACAGTAGGAACATCATGGCCAAGGAACATACAGTCTAATTCTAAAAAAACATTAAGAGCCCCTGTCTACGCATAAGGTTTTTTTTCGAAGCCAGACTTGAGACTTACACCAACTATCTAGGTGCTTGATCATGTGGTAGTTGTGGTTTATTGAACAAAGTACTTGATGAGAAGGAGAAGACCTGGGGAAGTTGCTTTAATCTCCGCGGTTCTGAGCCTTCACATCTGCAAACTGATGTTAACACAGCCTACTGCCTAGGGTCAAGGGAGGATTAAACAAGATCAGGTGCGTACGGAGATTTATAAACTGAGAAGTAATATACAAAAGTAGAGGATTACAGGGGCTTCCCTGGTGGCGCAGCGGTTGGGAGTCCGCCTGCCGATGCAGGGGACACGGGTTCGTGCCCCGGTCAGGGAAGATCCCACATGCTGCGGAGCGGCTGGGCCCATGAGCTATGGCCGCTGAGCCTGCGCGTCCGGAGCCTGTGCTCCGCAACGGGAGAGGCCAAGACAGTGAGAGGCCCAAGTACCGCAAAAAAAAAACAAACAAAAAAAACAGTAGACAATTACAAAAGATTACAGTGACTAATTCTTCAAGTATATAAACTACTCTCTAGTAAAAATGAAATTGGGTATCATTAAGGTAACTCTGTAGTCTGTTACATAGCATGGTGCCAGAGCAACTAGGATACCAGTTCTCTGAACCTTAATCTAAAGTCTGTTGAGGACTTCCATGAGTGATGAGCCTTACTCAAAATGAGTCTCATCAAAAACCTCTCTTCAGCACCAAGGGGCTGTGTAGCGTCTGCCTGGCCCTAACAGCCCATCATCCAAAAGTCAGAGAGCTCTGAGAACACGGCTTTTGCCTGAATCCACCAGGGGTAACCACAAAAATTTCTTGAAGCTCCTCATCCATAAGTCTTTGGACTGACTGGCAAAGTTCTGTTGTTATCCTCACGCAGAATCTCTTCATTCCAGAGTCTTACCCAGGCCACTGTAGGACCCTGGGGAAAATATATTGCACAAGAATGTTTTAACAAAGTTATAGTGTGGTTATACTATTAACATCAAGGAAATTCTTGATTAATTAATCTAATTAGGAATTGAAAATTTCAAGAAGAGTAGTAGATGGAAGGTAGAAGAAGGGAGTATTGATATGCCCAAAGAGCAGCATGTGGCTTGAGGGGTTTCAGGGAAAGGGGGATGGCCACTCTGATCAGGAATTCAATAAAGGGAAATTGGGCTTCCCGGGTGGCTCCGTGGTTAAGAATCCGCCTGCCAATGCAGGGGACGTGGGTTCAAGCCCTGACCCAGGAAGATCCCACATGCCGCGGAGCAACTAAGCCCATGTGCCACAACTACTGAGCCTGCGTTCTAAAGCCCACGAGCCACAAGTACTGAGCCTGCGCACCTAGAGCCCGTGCTCTGCAACAAGAGAAGCCACGACAATGAGAAGTCCGCTCACTGCAACGAAGAGCAGCCCCTGCTCGCCGCAACTAGAGAAAGCCTGCGCGCAGCAACGAAGACCCGACACAGCCAAAAATAAAAACAAATAAATGAAAATTTAAAAAAATAAAGGAAAATTGCCAAATCATTGCTGCAGTTATAGTAGCTCAGTCCAGATAGGGTGAACAGATCATTTGGTGAAAACAGATGCTTAAATTGGTACAGAGAGTTAGGAATGCTTCTTGGTGGAAAGAAGGCATTTCTGCCCTTGTTTATTTTCTCTAGGAGCCACATTACTGCACTCAGAAAGTGTTTTCTTTTAGGAATCAGAGGAACAAGCTTAACTTCTACAAAAATTTCCATCACAAGAGGAGTAGCGCTGCCCCCTGTCTTACCAGACAACTATGCCTCCAGGGGGAACCAGCCATTGATTAGACAGAGCAGCACTCCTGCTGGGACGGTCACTCTACGCTGTCCCAGAGGCAGTCAGAACAGTGTACTGATCCATGATCATTGCTAAAGCATCCAAAGAAATGTGGTAGGTGTCTCTTCTCGGTGGGAATGAATGGAAGAAAGAAGCATGGGGTTACCTTTTCTTAGCACAAACTTAAGTTGCATAATCAGGCACAGTTGCATCTCAACCTGATTTTTTTTTTTTTGCGGTACGCGGGCCTCTCACTGCTGTGGCCTCTCCCATTGCGGAGCACAGGCTCCGGACGCGCAGGCTCAGCGGCCACGGCCCACGGGCCCAGCCACTCCACGGCACGCAGACCGGGGCACGAACCCGAGTCCCCCGCGTCGGCAGGCGGACTCCCAACCACTGCGCCACCAGGGAAGCCCCTCAACCTGATTTTTAAAGCAGTGGTGATTCCAAGACAAAATCAATGCCATGTCTTTCAGTCCCAGGTTGAAGAACATCCAGATTCTTATTAATTCAGTTTTTCCATCATACATGGCCCACTACAAGCGTGTGTGTGTACGTATGCAAACCTTATATTCAGGCTTCACCATCTTTGTTGGAGGGCCACTGCTTTCAAGTTATCTGTGATATGGTTTCTCATTGTAGCACAGGTCAATCTCCCAGCTATTCTTCAGCACATTCCAGAATTTCTTAAGTATAGCACCAATATAATGAAGCTAGAACTCTTCATTTCATGGGAAAATTTGGCTATTTCAAAGAATAGGACATTTTTTCCTTTCTGTGAGCAGAGAAGTTTTGAATGGCGTTTCCTGATCCCGTATTTGCTATTAACACCGTATTACCTATCCCACTGCTATTAACCTCTGGTGTTTGCTTTCCCAGAAAAAAACTCTGAAGCCCTCTCCCAGTTACTCAGGCTAGAAAATTTAATGTACTCCTTATTTGTGCATTTTTCTCAGTCCTTATTTCCAATTATTTACGATGTCTATCAATTATATATTCAAAGTGGCTCCCTATCCATTCCTTTCTCCCAATTACTATGCCCGATGTCTTAGTATGGACCCCTTTGATCTCTTTCTGAACTCTTGCAATGGCTTTTTAACAGGATGCCTACCTCTGATCTCACTTTGCCAACCCATCCTTTACACCTTCCCCGGATTTATCTTTGTAAAGCAGCATTTTGATCACGTTACTATTTTTAAAACTGTTTGACAAGTCCAAATGTCCTTGCCCATGGTATAAAGAAAAAAATCCTTCAAGCCTTTCATTAATCTGACCCCAGTTCAGCTTTGTAATACAGCGCCTCTTCCATACATCTTAGAGAACAACAGAGAAGGTTATTTGCCATTTTCCATGTATCCCACTTCTTTTTTTTCACACTTCTGGATTTTGTCACCTGTTCCTTTAGCCTAGAATATCACTGCAAACCCATCACTGTTCTCCATTACTACCATGAAAAGTACATTCTCATCCTTCAAATTTCAACGCAAATGGCAACAACTCTGTGAAACTTTTCCTATTATTCTTAGTTGTAATTAATTGCTTCTTCATCTGATTCCATTTTCCTTGTAGATCTATTTTGCACTCATTTCATTATACTTTGTTGTTTGAACAGGTTCTCAATTATAGTAAGAGTTATGTGATGATCCAGGGTGTCTTCCTCATGTTTTTGTGTTCTCTAAGAAGTATCTAGATAATAGTAGATACTTAATTAGTTCTGAAGAATTAAGAAAATAGGGAAGAAAATTTACCAATTTGATATGTCATGTTAGTAAGACAAATAATAAAACAATAAGATAATCCAAAAGATTTTCCAAAAGATGTTAAATTCTTAATTTTAAAAACTTTTAGAAATTAAGAATAAAAGAATGTTTTCACATCTTAAAAGATTCTATCTTAAATAGGCAGCTAAGAGTATTCTTAATTTAAAAAAATCAACAATTAAAATGATAGTTCTTGTTCAATGTGGTTTATCGTCTTACTTCCTAAGACCACATTGAAATGAAAATAATTTTTACTATAAAATTCAAGGTCACAAAGAGGTTTTCCTAGAAATTTATTAATTTCTAGAGTAATGAAAGCATGGAGATGTAGAAATGGCATCTATGAAGCAAGGAAAGGGACTGAAAGATGAAAATACTTTAATAGAAAGATACAGTGAGAAACTGTCATTCTACCCTTCAGAATCTCAGAAAGATTTGAGACTCAGAAACATTAGGGGCAATGTAGGGAAGGAACAAGGCAACAAGGAACAATGAGGGAGTAACTGAAAGCTTGTACACTTAATTTCACACGTACCCTGTGTGCAAAACTCCTGGAAATCTGCCTAATGCCTCTAAATAAAATGATCAAAAAGATCTGAAAGCCAGAGAAATTGAAAGGTCCTAATTTCTGACATTTGAGGGCCCTACTGTGTCATGAAAATTTCCCATCCCAATCACCGTACAATAAAGTCCACCTATCACAAAGTCCCACCCATATACAGAGAGTTGCTAAGGAGCTTTATATCATCACATACCTAAAAATTAGAGAATTAAGGATCAGCAGACAATGGGAAAAAGTATGAAGTGGAAAACTGGCCAGGATAAAGAAAGAGAAAAATTGCAGCTAAAGGAAACCAAGATAATTTAAGAGAAAAGAATTTACAGCCCCTTATTCGTTAGAATCAGACCAAGATGCCTTCCCTCATTAATATTACTAAAATTTGGTTTTTTTTTTTTAGAATCCAGCCAATGCAATAAGAAATGGGAATAATGCATCCATTGCAAGGATAAGTGAAGAATAAAATTATTTACAGATTACAATATTTATAAACATAAAAGATTTAACAAAAACATTTTTTAAACTATAACAGAAGTATTAAGGTGCAGTTGCAAAATAAACATACATATCAAGAGCATTCACTAAGCACTTCTGCGTGCCAAGCATTCTGTCACAAGTTATATATATATATTACTTATGCCAGAATGTTCTATTTAAAAAACACAATATGAGAAAGAAATCTTAACTTGTATTAGCAAACAAAAATATAAAATAATAAGGAATAAACTTTAAAAATATTCACAATATTTGATGAAAACTAAAAACATTTAACTGTGGTGGTTCATTTTGTGTGTCAGCTTGGAGGGTGTTTTGGGGTGAGATTAACATTTAAATTGGTAAACTTTGAATAGAAGATTGCCCTTCATCATGTAGATGGGCCTCATCCAATCAGTTGAAGACTTGAATAGAACAAAAAGATCAGCCTCCTTAAGCAAGAGAGAATTCTCCAGCAGACTGCCTTCATTCAGACATTATCTGCACCATTGGCTCTCCTTGGTATCTAGACTGCTGGCTTTCAGACTGGAACTGGAACATGGGCTCTTCCTGGATCTCCAACACGCCAGCCCACACTGCATATTTAGACTTGCCAGTCTCCATAATCTTGTGTGCCAATTCCTTATAATAAACCTCTTTCTACATATATACACATTCTGTTGGTTCTGTTTCTATGAAGAACTCTGAATAAAACACTTGAGTAAAACCTTTCAATAAATAGAGATAAATACCTATGTTTAACAGAATGTAAAGACGAAATTTTACGAGTGATCACTCTTTCTAATGCAATGGGCTTCACTTAGTTCTCACTAATACCTTGATATGATGGTTCTGAAAGCAAAATTATTCTAAATGCACATTTTACAAATTCATAGGTAAGAATGATTTAGAATCATTTGAAAAAAGATTAAGATTGTGAATGCCTTAGCAGATATAAAAGCTGACTATAAAACTACTGTAATGGAAAACATGTACATTTGGTGCACAATTAGAATGATGGAGAAATGGAGGAGAATAAACTTTCCACGTGGACAAAAATCTTCATTTGTCTTGTTCACATAGTACACATTCCAAGTTTTTGTTTTGCTTTTATCATAAGACTAGATAGCATGGAAACCAAATATGGCATCTATGAGATGTTAACTTATGGGGAAGGAATGAAAGGATTAATCTACTCAACAAATTATCTTGACAAAGTAAACCAAGCATTTTGTGTGTGTGGGTGTTGCTTTGTTTTTTTATCAAGTTAGACGTACATCTCAGAATGGACATCAAAAAAGTTCTAATGGACTGGAAACACTCCACCAGTACTCCTGATAAGCTCAGGTGGTACAAAAATATAGGACAGGGTGTAAACGGTCTACTACACCATTCCAAGAGAAAAAAGAATCAATATACTCAACAAACTCATGCAAAGATCTCTTACGAAACAGCTTGGAAATCATTACTACCCTACTAGACAAACAAAAACACACACAGAAAAGAAATTATTGAACTCTGGCCAAAATTGTAGTTCAGATAAATATATTTATATTTGATAGACAACAGGAAGCAAGGGGAGAAAAAGACGAAATACAGATGGGATGCAGTGGGTCGGGGTATACTGAGACTGCCCTCTTCATCAGTGAGGAAGAAGCCTGGGATGAGGGCCAGAGTAGCACTGGAGCCTGAGACTTGTAAGGAGGGGTTGCTCCAGGTCTAGGTGCAACTATCCCGAGGCTAGACCAGGGGCTGTGGATTTAACTGCATTACCAGGAATACAAATAAATTAACATCAGTTGTCTCCAGCCTGATGTTTCCAGCCTAAGCAAACCGCATGACTAGATAAAGAAAGCCATTTCCCTAATAGCAAGAGAAAATCTTAAGCATATGAAATTCAGAATCAAGGGGAATGGGTGAGTAGCTCCAAGTAGCCACAGTGGAGAGACAAGATGCCCCAAGAGGGTCTTGGGTTATGGGTCTCCTGGGTAGGTCTGCTTTGTATGGGTGGCCCTGAAGGAGTGAAGGCAAGTTTGTGCATGGTGTGAGGTGAGTCAGTGTTGCTGCAAGGAGGGGGAAGGCAGGAGTAGGAGCCTGCAGCTAGCTAAGAAAGAAGCCCAGTGGCCCTCCTCTATAAATTACAAGGAGCAAATGGAAGAGGAAAGACCCAGCCCTGCCATTCGAAGATCAAGGACTTCTCATCCCTTTCACTCAGTGGCAAAATTAGTGACTCCTTAATTAGGCTCTAGAAAACTTTAGGGCCCAGAGGGCCTTTGAGTTAAAATAGAAAAGTAATGAATCAAGGAATGAAGGGTAAAATAAAGCAGGCACCTCTTAGAAGATTTTCCACAGGCAGAATAAGGGAAGAGCAAGAATGATTAACAAGCTCTGTTTTGTGGTTTTACTTTCCTCAATGAATTTAAGATTTCACTTAGTCACACGTATCATTTTCTTGAATGAGATTAGTAGATTTATGCAGTGGGTCCTCACCTACCTGTTACCAACCTCAGAGTTGCAGCTTTAAACAGCTTGGCAGGCTCCTCCCTTTCAGAGCACAGTAATAAAGAAACAGTAGTTAGTGTAGAGCCCTTCAGCAGAACTAATAATCATGAAAGAGCTGGCATTTGGGGGCTAATGTCCAGAATGGTGCTGACTCTAGAAGAGATATTTTCCCAGTTTCATCCCAGATGTTTGTCATGATCCTTTCTGCCTGAGCTTTCATGCAAACACAAAGGAAAAAATGAAATGTAGAGGGATGTCTTCCACAGTTTAAAAATCAACATTTTCTCTTCACAGTAATAATGGAAAACAAGCCATCTTGAGAGAACATTCAAGATGATCTATCTGCTGTTTTGTTATTTGGTTTGTTTTCGTCTGTCTTTTAGGATTTCTCCACAATCCATGTTAAAAGCAAATCCAAACTTGACAGCTAGCAAACTAATTTACTTCAACAGATTTCCTTTTTATAATAACAATGAATATTGATGAAATCTATCAAGAATTACTCACCGTTTCCTCCTATTACATATCAATTGAATATGCTCTCTTCAAGTTCTGTTGACAATTTATGTCCATTTAGTTTAATGGAGATGTACTGAAATATGATAGGTTTTTTTTTAGTTGTCCCATTTTTTTTCTCTTGGGTAACACAAGAAAATTTTCAACTCCATGTCTTCAAGGCTATTTCTATACATGCTCAAAAAGATGGATCACTCTAAAGCTAGCAAGAATGGTTTGTAAATAGCATCTTAAGGAATCAGTCTGGATTGTGTGATCTGCCTGGCAGGGCAGAAAGAGCTTTATCAAGATGAAGGGCTGTAGGAACCACACTGCTCTGCCCTGCTGTTTAGAGATGTGTTTATGAAGCACAAATTCATGGTCTTATGGAATATAGGGCTAGACCAGACCTTAGAGACTCTCTGCCCTTCATTATACAGATGATGGGCCCATGACCTAGAAAGGGAAGGTGATTTTTCCAGAAGCCATGGTGAAATTAGCAAAAAAGCCATAACAAAAATCCCTGTCTTGGGGAGAAGCTATTTGTAGAAAATATAACTGGCAAAAGATTTCCATCTAGAACATATAAAGAACTCTAGGATATCAATAAGAAAATAAAACAAGCTCATTAAAAATGGGTACAAGATATTTTAATAGTTCAGATGGAATTCTGCTACCTCAGAAATTTAATGAGAGAAGCTTAAGCCAAAATGGGTTGGTTTTCCTCACAAAACCAGAGGTCAGAAAGGAGGCCATTCCGGTGAGTACAGCCACCTGAAGAGATTATCAAGGACTCAGCTTCTCCCCTGTTCAGTACTTTCTTCTTACATTATCACAGACTACTTCCCTTTCTCCAGGCATTACGTCTGTGTTCCAGAAAAAAAAAGAAAAAAAAACAGAAGGGAAGTTCCAGGGGCTAAAAGCAAAATGCACATCTTTTAAAAAGCTTGTCTGAAATTCCCAGTGACTTACATTTACTTCCCATTGGCCAGAGTTGGGTCATGTGATCACCTCCACCCTAAAGGGAAAATAGGAAATAAGTTTCACTGGGTATATTGAGATCTCAAATAAAATAAAAATCTGTTGGTAAAGAAGTGAAGAATGGCTAGGAGGGAGATGATTAACAGGGCCTGCCAAAGAAAAATTGAGGCAATACACAGAATAGGGAAACTTAATGGTCAGTACATATAAGAAAAGTTTCCCTCTTACTAGCACTCAGTAAAAAACAAACTAAAACAATAAGACAGCACTCCATACCCAGTCATAATGATAATGTCATTTGTTCACAAAAATGAGAGTAAATAAGAACTTTCATATGCTGAAAATCAAAGCATACATTTATACTATGTTTTGGAACACACCATATACTGTTATTTTGGAGGACAATTTGAAAATGCCTCATAAATTTCTCATGAACTGAAAATGGCGCTACTAGGTACATTCTTTAGAGAAGCTTTGTGTGCTCAAGGAGACATATATAGGTATTCTTTGTAGCATTGATTTTACTGGGAAAATACTAGCAAGAACTAAATTTCCTCGATAGGGGCATAGATAACTAAACTGATTGATGCGTTCATGCAATGAATGGATAGGTCTACAGGTGTCAACAGGCACTGATTCTTGGGCTTATACTCCATAGCTGTCCTAACTCTGGCATTTGTATCTCAAGGTACTATTTAGTGGTACGCCAAGTCTATCGATGTCTATAAAAATCTCTTTGGCTTTTCCATCAATTTCCACAAAATTTTTTCTCCTACTAGGACTTTTGAGAACATGAAGAATTTGCTGAAGATTTGGGGGAGATATGAGAGAGTAAAATTGGAAGGGTTTGGACTACTCTCATCTTGTATGCCCTTCTCAGCATCTCTTCTTACTTTTTCACTGTCTCCAAAGTTTCCCCTCTCAAGCTCCAAATCGTTTTGTCTATATGCAGACCTTCATCACCCCTCCATATCCAACCCTCAACACACACACACACACACACACACACACACACACACACACCCCTTTAAAAGATTCAGTGCCTTTGAAGACCCATGTAAGCTAGATTGTTGGGCAGCAACTCTAAGTTTTCAACAAAGTTGTTTACCAACCAAAACAGCTCTCTCTTTCAAAAAAATAAAGCATTTGCCATCTCGTTATGAATCTATGTTACTTTTATTGAAATTACCCCCCCATAAAGGTTATTATTAAATTGGAGGTACATCAAACAGTCAATGACATCTCAGCACCCAGGAGATATAACGAATGAAAATTTCAGCCAAGTAACTGTTGAAAATGGTAAAAAATAAATGGCCTCAAAAATACATATGTTCATAGTAATGGTATGAAGCTATCTTTATGAAGGCCCATCCTAATCCACTTCTGTAGTTTGGAACGATAAAACCACGAAGAAAAAAAGTATTTGGGACAAATGATACAACCCAGCTGGAAGTGCTTGCCCTTGCTATAGAGCAGATATGTAAAACATCTAAATAGCAATGAATAATCCTCTCTCGTAGTCATAGATGTATTTACTTAAAACACATATTTTGTAAGCAGAATGGCATATAACAACCATATGGCTAATAATTTACACAAACTGTAAATCATAGCTGAACCTAGGCATTTACTTTGTTATAAAGAAATATGGCAATTTATGTAATGATTGAGAAGAATTATGTGTTAAAGAAAAGGGAGCTTCATGTTTTGATTATGTAGGCAAGGAATGAAATTAAAGTGGTCCACACTGATTTATGGCTAATCATTCTATGGCTATATAGTTAGACCCAGGAAATGTATGTTTGCTTTATTTATACCCAAGCTTTTTGAAAATGCCATCGCCAGCCCTAAAGCAGATGTACTATTGAGTTATTTAATTCAAATCCTTCTCAAATCAGTAGAAACTATAGATACAAGTGATTTAAAATTCTAAAATATGAATGTGGCTTTCAGGTTTTCAATCTGAGCCTAAATGGCATAAAAATATTCCATGTTATCCAGCCAAAACTGACACTGCTTTTCTCTGAAGCTCTCTCTGGTATTCACTCACCTGCAGTTATGTCTATTGGTAACCATGACACAGGTAGCATGGCAGAAGCAGAAGCACAGAATCATTGCACCTTCATAATTTCTGGCACTACTGTAATGATCCTGAGTGAGGTCTGTACTTAGTCTCATTTATTACTAACAGTGTAGAAAATGAGACTGGATTGAGGTGTGGTGGGAGGTAGTGAGGATGGGAGGGTCATAATAATATAGGTAGACAGGGCCCATTCAAATGTGACCATGTAAATCTACAAATTCTAGATATAATAAAATTTTTAATCTCTTTTGTAAGCCTAGTAACCCATCTCCTAATGGTTAGGTGTCAACGTTATAAAAACTTATGATAGGATGGTAATATATTATGAAAGGATAGATTTAATCACATATTTGCAATTTATATACAACCTAATTCTAAAAGCAATAGAAGGTAGCATGCAATAAGAAGTAACTAATCATGTAGATAGTTTAAATTAACATAAGATGTAAAAAAGTATAGGATGCTAGAAATTTATAATTTGATCCATAATGTAGATGAGTGCTGTTCAATAGAACTTTCTATAATGATGGAAATAGTCTATATCTGTGGTTTTCAATATAGTAGACAACAGAGACACATGACTATGGAGCAACTGAAATATGGCTAGTGTGACTGAGGAAACGAATTTTTAATTTTATTTAATCTTAATTAATTTAAATTCAAATAGTCACATGTGGTTAATGACTACCATGCAGATCTAGACTACAAATATTTGTTATAGTTGTGCACTCAGTCCAGGGAAGCAGTTCCCATTACCCTAAGGGAAGAGGAAGATGCATTGAGCAAAACTAGCGAGTCAAAGAAAGTACCCTTGTTATTCAGGAGAAGCAGGCTCTTCTTCATTCCCAAAATCTAATAGGAGTATATTTCACAGACCTTACCCATACAGTGAATAATTCCTTGATGTGATGGTTTTATTGAAGACACAACGATGTTTTTCATGTTGCTATTTTTTTTATGTAGAGTCCTAATCATCATTGCAGAAAAAATATTAAGCATGATTCAGGAATGACACCTTCATGGGAAATTAAAATATATGGTTTGGAAATCTGACTTATTACAGGAATGAAACTGAGGATATCTAAAGGAATAGGTAAAGAACAAGTACCTTTGTTTAACTCTCTCTCCTACACACGCGCACACACACACACACACACACACACACACACATACACACACACACAAAGAGCAACATCTCTGAAACAATGGAGAAAATGCTATATGTAGTATTGTATATTCATAAATGGAAAAACACACTATTAAAATTATATATTTGATTAATAATGTCAAGCAAAAATGTTCATTATGAAATTTTAAATGAAGAAAGGAGAGTACAAAACTGTATGAATGGTGAAATCTATATTTTGTAGAAACTGAAATGTACATAATGTCAATATTATATACTATACACAAAATTAAACTGGAAGCAAATACTTCAATGTGTAAAAATTAGTTCTTTTTTAGTGGCAGGGTCATAATTGATACTGTTTTGGTTGTATTTTAAATATTTTAAATTAAATACTATAAAGTATTACCAATACAAATCAACAAATTCAATAATAAAACAACAAATATTTGTCTCTACCTGGCTATAATTTTACACAACTATTATGAAACTTATACGTGATAAAGTAATAGAGTTATATCAGAAATCCTTGCTTAATCTAATATTCCAGGACAAGACTTAATAACAATGGCACATGCATGGATGTCCTAACTGTTTAGACACCACCAGGGACACCTTCCTTCTTCTTAAGTCTAAGACTGCTAGATGGTCCCCTTTGGCTTCTTACTCTGCAAAGTTCTGTGATAGATACACTTACTCTTTGGGTAAAACAGAAAAGATAAATGACCACAATCCGTGTTTCATGGGTTGTTGAGAGAGGGATTAAATGAGATGAATTAGGTAAAGCATATACTATAGTGATTAGCACATATGGAGGCTCAATAGATTTTAATCACCCTTTCCTCTTTGTTTTTCTATATAAATGGGAAAGTTTTCCATGGAAACCTATTTATAAGTAAGGCATACTTATAAATACTTGATTTGCCACGGACAGCAAGTATTCCTAAGAATATTATAAGGAGGGCTTCCCTGGTGGCGCAGTGGTTGAGAGTCCGCCTACCGATGCAGGGGACACGGGTTCGTGCCCCGGTCCGGGAAGATCCCACATGCCGCGGAGCGGCTGGGCCCGTGAGCCATGGCCGCTGAGCCTGCGCGTCCGGAGCCTGTGCTCCGCAACGGGAGAGGCCACAACTGTGAGAGGCCCGCATACCGTAAAAAAAAAAAAAAAAAGGAATATTATAAGGAATTACCTGTCTTTAAACGATGTATGACAACTCTTTCATTATGGCCTATTTCTCCAATTCTTACTTAGAATAACCCTAGTTCTGGGGTCTACTGGGTATTACCTATAAAAATAGGCCACATCCAATAGTTTGACCAAAAAACGATAGCTTAGATGCTTCTTGGAACCATCTGGCAGCTAGTCATGTAGAGCCAACTAGTCCTCTGATCAAACAGAGAAGTATTGAAGGACTCTTCTTCCAAGAAATTCTTTCTTGTTCTATTGGATCCAAAAGCTTGTAATAACTAAAAATAAGTAAGGTATTGCCTAAATTGAAAAAAAGAAAAAAAGATGGGAAAATAAAGATCTCAAATGGACAATCTTTAAGTGCTGATTTAATTCTTTTTTTTTTCAAAATATGCAGGCATTTTAATGAAAGTTATCTAAATCCCTTACATACACCCAAATTGTTTACAAAGAGTCTGATAAACAGATAACTGGAAGTTAGGAAGAGACAGGCAGAGAGAGAAAAAGGAGAACGCAAGAGATAAATTAAAAGGCAACCTGCAACATGCTGTTTCTGTCTGCAGAATGAAAGCTTGAAATCAGGGATTTCTGACTTAATTGTAGGAGAAAATGAGAGACACCACACTTGTCAAAAGTTTGAGAAATATGCTCCATTAAAGACGTACAGACCCTCTGTTTTCACCAGTTGTGATCAGCCGCAAAATGCAAACTTATTCTTCATAGCAGGAATACTTTCGTCATGGAACCATATGTATGCAGGGGAATCACACACTTGATTTTCTATCATTTTATTTTAACCATATCAGGGGGAGCAATCACATGTAAAAGGGTAAAAGAATCCTATGCAAAGTTATTACCAACTTGAAAGACTTAAAAATCTCTTTCAACTAAAATAGGGCAAAATAAATGTGTAGGAAAACAGCCTTTCCTTTCAATGAGATTCAGCTTTGTTAAAAATATATATTTTTGTAATACTAATGACCATTTGCAAATGAGATGACTTGTATCACAAGCTTAAGCTGTGTCTATGCTAAGAAAAATATCCTATAAATATAATATCCTATATATACTATAAAAAGCGTGGGGGGAGATCTGTCGAGTAGACATGTGGTCACGACTGGGACTGTTCACCACATGTTTCTCATCCTCCTTCAAGGCGCCCCCTTTAGAGTCAGGCACAGTCACGTATTGCTTTGACCAATAAAATCTAAGCAAAACCCTGTGGGTTACTTCCAGGTAGACTTTTAAGAGCCAGCCAATGCTCTGCTACCTTCCCTCTTTCCTTGTGCCATGGCAATCAGTGTTGTTCCAGATAAGGAAGAATCTGCCAATCTGGGTCCCAGAATAAGAACATGACAGGATCAAGCCCCTAGTTAACCCACAATGGTGAAATAGGGTGAATAAGAAGTAAAAGCTGTTTTAAACCTGAGAGTTATTGTAGCTTAACCTAGCCTAACCTGAGAGTTATTGCAGCTTAACCTAGCCTATCCTGATTAATGCTTACAATGAAACTTTATTTTTAACTTTACATGTGGTAGTCTTCATACTGTGCAGAGATAAAAAATATTTATTTGCTCAGTTGCCCAGTCAATCATTTATTAACTAACTATTATGGAGCATTACTCTGTGCTAGGTCCTAGGAAGATCATGGTAGGCAGGACAAATACTCTGCTCTCATGGAGTTTATATTCTAGTAGGAAAAGATGAACAATACATAGGTAAATGCCTTTAAAAGATAATTTCAGATTATATAGTGGCCTATATGGAAAATGACTCGGAGTAGGGAGGAAAGGCTAGAAAAAAGATGATTTTTAAGCTCAGATTTGAATAACTCAAACAAGCCAGCCACAGAAATAATCAGGGAAGGTATAATCCAAGCAAAAGAAACAACATATACAAAGGCAGCGAGTTTGATCTGCTTGAGGGACAGGAAGAACATGTGTCCAACTATAGTTGAGTGGAGGCAGGGAGGCAGGAGTGGAAGTTGGAGCGGTAGGTGAGTTCCGAGGCCATCCTTAACATTTGTGGGTCCAGGAAAACCCTAGAACTGGAAATGCTTGGCCCCAACCAGATCCTCCCTTTTTCTTTTCTGTCCCACCCCACAAAAGAACTTATTCATATGTGTGGATGCCCCAGAACACATGTTCACATCCCCCTTTCAAATATTTAATGTTTGGAACCCCTCAGGCCTAGGAGTATGCACAGTGGTGGCTCAGTCTGCCCTCAAAGGACAAACCAGAGAGTAGACCCTCATAGGCCTGGGGAGTGACTCTAGGCACTGGGGCAAGGGATTCTAGGGGCATGGTCTAGAATAGGGAGAATAGGGAGGATGTCTGCGCTGTGGGTAGCCTTGACCCAGAAGACCCCTTACACAGTGGTGAAAGCTCCGGCTAGAGAAAAGCTAGGGTGGACCTTATGTCAGATCCAATGGTGATATTAGCAAAGACCATATGAGGTCAGGTACTCTAGACCATGGTAAAGTTTCCAAGAGCTTGTTATATGCAATAACAAATGACAATGGGCTTGGCTCTGAGAAGGAGTGACACAATCCTTTCTCCCTATGCAACATACTTCATTTGCATAAATTCTCCCAAATAAGAAATATATTTTAATAGTTAGGTCAAGCTGGGGAAAGTTGCCAATAATTTCTCCTCTTTGGTACAAAGGAATGGAATGTTTAGAATCATCGGAGGGAAGGCGTATCAGGAGAATGGTTCAGAGAAAAATCAGGCTGTCTTCAGATGTGGAAATTCCCTATCACTGAGACATCAAAGGATTATAAATTCTAATGGCCATTGGGTCTGAGTAGATAACATGCAAGGGTGAAAAAAGGTACTGGGACTATGATGAACAGGAGAGTTTACGCCCTTTTAAGATGTAACCTCTGCTCAGTTCCAGATTCTTGAGCCTGTGATATGGACAGATATTCTCAAGTTTTCCAGAGAAGCTAGATATCCAAGTTTATACAGTAAATTTCCCAAATTAAAAAAATGTAAAGGAGAAAAATAAAAAGAATTTAAAACTCTGGGTGGTACACATATGCATGATGTGGGCCAGATTGTAACAATAGTTGATAGATTTATACCCTTTGCAAAAGGTCAAAATCTAGATGAGAGAATATTCAGGCATGAGTTGAGTGGCTGAAATAGATTTTACTGTTCTTTTCAAGAATGAGATTCCAAAAATCTATATTTGTATGCCATATTGCTCTTTTTTTGCCTAAATTTTCATTACATTTTCTGACTACTTTCTAACAGCCATGGTCTCTGCATACCTAGGTTCCCTTTCTCAGCTCCTTTGGGGTCTAGGACACACATCCTGCCCTTGAAATCTCTGCTACGTGGACTAAACTTATCTTACAGGCAAAATAAATTTTGTGGACTTAGAAGTTTTCCTGCCCTCAAAACCCATTACCAGATGGCAAAGGTTTATAATTAGTAATTTGATTAAGAAATCGTCTTTAAGGGAGAAAAAAAATGTGGAGTTGGATCCACACTAAGGTGTAAAGTCTTTGCCCAAGCGCACATCACCAGAAAGGAAGTTAAAAGAAAGCTTAGGAGGCCTGAATGTTAATGCATATAACGATAAACACCTTATGCTTCTATCATGTTTTCTAAATTCCAAAGCACGTTCACATATTTTCTATTTTACCTCATTTCCGCAAATCTTTATCACTGAATCATGAGATTTTAATGTCCTGTTCACAAAAATATCTTCCATCTTGTTTATAAAACTTAAGAGCAGAAAGTTCATAGCTTAGTATTTTTCTTATTTAATCTATACTCTTATATATGAATATTACTGTAACATGGAGATTGTTATGGACCAAACTGTGTTCCTCCAAAATGCCTATGTAAAAGTCCTAACCCACACTTGACTATGTTTGGAGATAGGGCCTTTAAGGAGGTAATTAAGGCAAACTGAGGTCATAGGCATGGGGACTTAATCCAATATGGCTGGTGTCCTTATAAGAAGAGAGAGAGATGTCAGGGGTGTGTATGCATAGAGGAAAGGTCATGTGAGGACACAGCAAGATGGCTGCAAGCCAAGGGGAGAGGTCTTGGGATAAACCAAAACTGCTGACAAGTTGATCTTGGACTTCCAGCCTCCAAAACTGTGAATAGCAAAATTCTGTTGTGTAAAACACTCTATAGTATTTTATTATGGCAGCCATAGAAAATTAATAAAAAGATATTAAGTTTAGCCTTGCTTTCCTTGTTTTCTTGAGTTCAATCTCTTTGTGGGGTATGAGTTCAATTCATGTTTACTGAGCAACCACCATTCAGTGGAACTGACAACACAGTGACCCAAATTAACTATTAAGATGACCTGAAACACTAGAGCAGTCATTTCTTAATTCAGTGATCTATGAATTGGGATCATATCTGAACCTTATCTCATTCTGAAATATGGTCAAATTGTTTTAGACTCTATTAGCAATTAAATCAAACAGATCCTATGCTGAACCAATTAATTGTTAAGAAATCAACTAAATCTATCTCAAAATAATTACTGGGTCTGTGCAGACTAAAATTAATCATATTCTATGGAACTTTACAATAAATCCTATTATAGCTTCATAAAATTGGAAATTGTAAAATATACTTTATTAAGCTACTTTTCCCTGCAAGTTTTTATCATCATAGTTCTTCTGTGAAAGCACTAAAATCATAATGAGTTCTCCACCTTGTCCCTAAAGTACTCATCATAATAGACTGAACAATTCAGTTCTCATGAACCTGAATGCATAAGACCAGTCAAGTTCACAGAGAAATTCATTGTGTAAGAGAGTAATTTGTGCCAGAATTAAGGCATATATGGAAGATTTGAAATAAGGACGAGAACAAAAACTTCACAGATGTCACTTGAAGTCAGCATAATACTGAAAGACAATCCTAAAGCTATGCCAGAATGAATAATAGGGAAAAGATAAGAAATTTTTACATTTTTCTTCTCTTAAAAAACACCCATAAAAGTACCTTTCCTAAAAAAGCATATATTGTCATATTTCTGGTTCCGGCTTTGACAAAGGAGAGAGTATCACATTCGACCTTCCAGTATAAATACTTACAACATTGAGCAAAAATATATGAAGCAATTGTTTCTATGCATTGAAAAACAGAGAATGCAGGTCTGTAATCCTTGAGAGAAAATATACATAGAAGGTGAGCACCACAACATCTGAACTTTTTGTCAGGGACCACGTTCCAAACTGTGGTACAAGGAAGTGAAGCCAAACAGGTAACAGTAGTCTCCTTGCTCCGAGAAGGCCAAGACTACAGGTTCAAGGCTATTGAGGCAGTTGGAATTTATGGAGCAGAATATCAGAGAGGAAAAACTATGCAGACAGGAAGCTCCAAGTATCCAGGTATAGGTTTCCCTTCTACCTTGACCAATTACTAGTTCAAAGTATGTATGTATGTATATAACACTGTATGTATGCTGCACATACAGTGTGTGAGAAACTATGAAACCTACTAAGGGCTGTGAGCAGAAGGGATATTTTAGAGCTTACGTGGTACAGGGAAATATTAGAGCTCCACTCAGCCACAGTTAGGCAGCCTTATGAATACTACAGTTGTTCAGCTGATACACTAGAAAGAACATGCCATAGGAGTAAAATCCATGCCCTGCAGTAAGGGTTCCATTAAACCCAACCTAACAAAGTCTAAAACCAAGCCTTGATAGGATCAAGCTGATTGTACAGTAAGTTACCTGACTGACAAAATAAAATTGAACACGGTCTAAAGAAAACAAAGTTCATAACTGCCATGAAATGTCACCAACAATCTCTAACATTCAATTAAAAAAAAATACCAAACACGTAAAGAAGCATGAAAATGTGACCCACACCTGGAAAAAACTTGCCTGGATGTTAATGTTAATATATGTTATGTTAATATGTATATGTGTATATGTATGTATTGTGTTTATGTGCTTTAAAATGTAAGTTTTATTATTAGTTAGTTATGTCAGGGCGAACAGATCTGGAGACAACTGCCATTGAAAAGACAGTTTGTTACACTTACAGATCCCAAGAGAACGGCGCATGCCATACCATGCGGAATGCCATACCATGGGGAATCACATTGGAAAACCACCAAGGCTGATCAGAAGGCAGAATCAAGGGGAGATGTGAGCAAGAATCTCTATTGTGATTTCCATTTGAAGGCATAGACAAGCCAGGCTTAGGATTATACAAGGTATAAACAGGCTTAGAGTTTGCTAGTTTGAATAACTTTAATGGGCTGGGGGCATAGGGGCTGTCCCTATTTGCCTGATACCTTGCCCTGGAGCGATGAGGGCAGGTGGATAGTGGACCAGAGTATGGTGAGCCCAAAAGAAGAGGTGGTTGGGGTGTGGGATCTGGATTGATTGGTCTGCATATGAAAGGCACACTCACAGGCCAATAGTCACCATCTGTAGGAACTGACTAGCCCTGGGAAGGCCATTCCTTTCAAGGTCAGTAAGTCTCCCCAAAACAGAATTTTTTTTAAAAAAAGACATGATCAATACAGTGCGGACATGCATGCACATGATCAAAGATTTAAGGAAAATAATGATCAAAATGAGTAAACAGAGACAATCTTAGCCAAGAAATAGCTAAGAGAACCACATGATTATTCTAGAACTAGAAATAAATAATTACACTTAAATTCAATAAATGTGCTGGATAGCAGATTAAAAACTAAAAAAAAGAAAAGGATCGGTAGACTTGGAGACGGAACAGTAGGAAGTCTCCACTCTTAGGCAGGAGAGAAAAATAAAGGAAAAAGAAAAGAGGAAGAAGAAACTAGGTCTTATGAAGATATAGGAAAATATCAACTAATCTGACATATTTATAACTGGCATACTAGAATTAAATAAGAGCGTGAGAGAGAAGCAGAAAAAAATATTTGATAAAATAATATTAGGCCACGGTTTTCCCAAATTGGAAAAAAAAAGTACCAAACAACAAATTTTAGAAACTCAGCAAACACTAAGCAAAAGAAACACAAAGAAAACCACAGCTATGTGTCATCAGAAAATCTCTAAAAGCCAAAGCTAAGGAAAAACTCTTAAAACCAGCAAGAAAAAAAATATTATATACAGGAAAAATATTATAATATATAACTAATTTCTCATCAGAAATAATGAAAGCCAAAAACCAATGAAAAACATCATTTAAGTGCTGAAAAAATATCAAAAACTATCAAACTAAAATTTTATATTTAAAAAAAATCCCTGAAAAATGAAGGCAAACTAGAGACTTGCTCAGATAACCAAATGCTGAGAGAATTCCTCACCAGTTTTTTATAAGAAAAAAATATATTGAGCCCCTTCCTCTTAAGATGGAGAAAAAAGCAAGGCTCTCACCACTTATACGTTGTGCTAAAGACAAAAGCAAAATAAAAAGGCATAAGCATTGGAAAAGAAAAGGTAATCTTTATTCACAATATGATTTTTGATGTAGAAAATCCTAAAGAATCTTAAAAAAATTACTAAACTAATAAGACACTTTAGATAGATCAAAGAATATAAGATCAATTAATAATTGTATAATTAATATAAGATCAATTGTAAATCTATATAATAGTCATTAACAATTGGAAAATAAATTTTAAAACAATGTTATTTATAATAGCATTATAAAACAAAAATATTTAGAGAAAATTTGACAAAACTTATAGATAATCTATATACTAAAAACTACAAAACATTGCTAAGAGAAATTAAAGACCTAAGTAAAAATAAGGAACATAGCAGATTTATGGTTTGGGAAACTCAATATTGTTAGAGGTCATTCTCTCTAAATCAATCTAAATATTGATCACATTCCCAATCATAATACAGTGTATCATTTCATAGAAATGGACTACCTGATTTTAAAATGTATAAAATATAAAGATTCAAAGGATAAAGAACATCAAATGGCCAAAAGTTTTGAAAAAATTTTTTAAAAGTTGGAGGATATATAACATCTGACTTCAAAACTACTTGAGGGCTTCCCTGGTGGCGCAGTGGTTGAGAGTCCGCCTGCCGATGCAGGGGACACAGGTTCGTGTCCCGATCTGAGAAGATTCCACATGCCACGGAGCGGCTGGGCCCGTGAGCCATGGCCGCTGAGCCTGCGCGTCCGGAGCCTGTGCTCCGCAACGGGAGAGGTCACAACAGTGAGAAGCCCACGTACCGCAAAAAAAAAAAAAAAAAAAAAAGACTACTTGAAATCTATAAAAATGAAGTGAACTAGATATTGCTCTAAGGATGGGCTAGTTAACTGAACAGAATAAAGTGTCCAGAATTAGACCTAGACTTATGTGGTCAATTGTTTTTCAGCAAAGGTGCCAAAGCAATCCAATGGGGCAAAGGAATTTTTTATATATAATGCTGGAACAATTGGATTTCTAAATGGAAAAAATTGTATCTTGACCCCTCATTCTCACCCTACACAATCATTAAATTGAAATAATTAATAGACAAAAATAGAAAATACTATATAAAACTTCTATAGAAAATATAGTAAAATTTCTTTGCTAATTCAGAATCGGTAAAGATTTCTTAGGACACAGAAAGCACTACTCAAAAAATATTATAAATAAAGCTTTTTTCAAAAACTTTTGTTAGCAAAAGACACCATATGTGAGATGACAATAGATGGGGAGGTTGTGTGTGTGGGGTGTGTGTGTGTGTGTGTGTGTGTGTGTGGAGACGGGTTATATGGTGAATTTCTGTACTTTTCATTCAATTTTGGTGTGAACATAAAACTACCCTAAAAACTATTGTTTATTAATTTTTAAAAATGGCACCATAAAAAATGAATGATCAAGTCACAACTTAGGAAAATATTTATATATTTATATGTAATATACTATATATGTAATGTTTATATATAAATAGATATATGTATGTTTCCATATATATGAAAAAGGACTCATGTCAATAGTATGTAAAGAAGCCTACAACCCGATAATAGACAAAAACAAAAATGGTCGAAAGACTTAGACACTTCATGAAGGAAGATGTACAGATGGCCAAAAAGCATGTGAAATACTGACCATCGCTATCGTCATAGGAGGGAAAAAAAACAAAACAAAACACAATGAGACATGACTCCCATCAAAGTGTCTACAGTAAAAAGACTGATAATACCAAATATTGTCCAAAAAATATGGAGCAACTATATTTTGTTGCTGGAAGTATAAAATGTTGCAATATCTTTGAACAACTGCTTGGCAATGTTTTTCATAAAGTTAAAGGTACACTTACCCCATGACTATGGAATTCTACTTTGGATATTTCTACAGGAGTAATGAAAACGTGTTCACCCAAAGACTTGTATAAGAATGTTTATAGGAGCTGTAGCCATAATTGTGCAGAAATAGAAACAACACACATGCTCACATCGAGAGTAGAATTGAGAAGCAGATGGGCTATTCATACAATGGAGGGTGGCCAATGGGAGCTGGACCTGGCTCATGCTAGGTCATGAGATCTCACGGTGCGATTTTCAGGAATTTTTCAAAATAACTGATGACATGTTAGTAACTTGAAATTTTCTACTTTCAGAGTGTTTACATCCTGGAAATTGGCAAATGCTACCATTCGGAATTTTTTGTTTTGGTTTGGTTTTGGGTTTTGGGTTTTTTTCTTTTTTTTTGAAATCCAGTTTAAACATTTATCAACACATCACTGAATACAACTCAAAAATAAAAAGTAACAAACTACTAGTATCCTAACAACATGGTTAAATATCAAAAGCATTATGCTGAATAAATAAAACCAGACATAGAACAGTACAAATTTTATTCATATGGTATTCATAGAAGAAGTTCCGGAGCAGGAAACACTAATCTATAGTTATAAAATTAGAGCACTGGTTATCTCCAGAGTTGGTTCAAGAACTTTCTGGGATGATGAAAATATGCTATTCTTCATATAAATGTAAGTTACGCAGATATATGCATCTGTCCAAGTGCTTTGATTACCCTCCTCTCCCTTTTGTTGTGAACCTAGAACTGCTCTAAAATAATAACGCTTTTAAAAGTGCATTGAACAGCACACAATGTCTGTGCATCTTGTTGTATGTATGTCATATCTCAATAAAAATGTAATGCAAAACACATATGCTGGAACTCAATAAAATATAAATAAAACAGATCAATAATATAGCCAACCGAACAGAACAACAAATGCAGTGATTTACTTATGAAGTAATGTTCTACTACTATTCCTACTGCTGCTGCTACTACTGTTACTTCTGCTATTACTCTACTACATTGGACATGGTAAATCACCTATAAATCACTTTGGCACAGATTTCCTTAAATAAATTAACAAACCTATCGACCAATAAGCCAGCTGATCTACATGGCTCTTACAAATGCAATAACATATTTTTGGATAGAGGTACTTTTTTTGTTTTTCACAGTACCATCAGTAGACTAAAACTTGACACATTATATAATATGCATACTGTAGTTAAACTCCAAAGTTGTGAAATGAGAATATGGAACAATGGGAAAAATTCAGCCTTTTTTTTCTTTGTCGCCTTTTTGTTTCTCTAATTGTTTGGAATATCTCTCACTGAAATTCATATCAAAACAAAGTTTTCCTTTCTCCCGTCTCACAGCACACTGTTTATACCTCAATCTAGCATTCCTTTTATTTTGCTCTGTTTTATGGACACTTTATAACTTATTTTATATCTCCATGAAATCAGTTGCACCTTCAGGGCAAGGACTATGACCCATTCATATTTGTGTCTCCAAGCACACATAGCGTATGTGTTTCTACGGGATTCAGGGGCCACTCAATGTCTGATAAACTGACTTCATTTCCTTCCAGAATCATTTTCTATTACATTGGTAACGTTCCTGCATAGCAGAGGTTTTAGCCATCACTTTATATGGCATCAACTCATGCAGGCTCATCAAATAAATCATAAACTTCTATTTCTTCCCAAGTGTATTCTCCTAAACTTCCACCATTCTTAGGTATCAAAGACAACAACAGCAAAAAATGAACAGTCTATAGTCTCAGGAGAATCAGGAAAAGGAAAGAAGGGGAGAGAAGAAGGTACTGACTAATTTTAGTTGAGAAATTGCTAGACATTATTTGCTTCACCACTACCTTATTTTTCACAGCAAGCCTGTTAATAGTCTAATTTGGATGTAAAGAAAACTTGAGTTTCTGATAGCCTCCTGCTCAAGGTTACAAAGCTGTTAGGTCACAAAAACCTGTTCTAACTCTAAACTCATCTTATTTTCATTACAAGAAATAACTTCACAGAAAAAAATACAGATACACGTCAGTTCCACCGATCACACTTACATTACCAACGCTACAGTGTTTAGTAGAATGACAAACACATTCTAAATACAGTTACATAAAGCCATTTGTGAACTTGTGTTAAAGAAGAAAAATAAAAATGAGATTTTTAAACGAATAACTGACAATGCAAAACCAAAAATGGTACACGTATAAAAACATGAATGGAAGGGAGAAAATCAAGAAGAGAAAAAAATGAATATTTCCTGAATGAGGTAAAATTTCAGAAGCAAATTGAATAAATGTCTAGAAAAAATATTCCTCTCTATGATATCTATGATTCTAGTTAAATGTAATTGATAAATTTAAATTGCATGTTTTATCAGATTTTTCCTTCTTTTCCTAGAAAATAATTAGCTATTTGCTTTGATTTCATATATGTATATACCATTTAAATTTTGGAGGAATGTCCAGCCACCTGGAAACTATTAAATGTTGAATGAAAAATTATTATTAAATTACACTTGATATTATTGATGACTTCATTTATTTTTAAAGTTTATCTGAGAACAGACGAGTTTGCTGTATTTATAAATTTCTTGCTTGACAATTTGTATTCTGAGTATGTTCCAAACCACTAGGAAATGGTGTTTGTATCCTTAACCAAATACATACACCATTAAAAATTCTCCTTATATGTATCCAGTGTCAGTCACTATGTGTCAGAAAGCATATCTTCCTTATATTTAAGGTTAAAACACACTGTATCCTATTTCTTTTAGCCATTTATCACATAAATCAGAAAGAAAAAGAAAAAAATATTGTTTGTTTTGCCATTTAGCCCTTTTCAGTTTCCCTCACCATATGTTATGCTGTCTTATAGAAATACATTGCAAAGGATGGAAGGCAGAAGAAATCCTAAACTCTTTATCCTCAAATTCAAATCCTTGTTCTTGACCAGCATATCTAGTTTTATTAGCTTGTGTCTTGAATTGCCTTCTAATAAGACAATTAAAACAATCTTTTCCCTAGTCATTCTCTCTCTCTACATGGTAATCTCATTGAGACAAGGGAATTGTATAGACAAAAAAAATATATAGTTTTTGTAAACTATAAACTTTACCGTATGATTTCCTCAGGATGCTCTGCAACAGATATCCAGATAGGCTTCCAATTGATGCACTTGTTATAGAACAGGGAAATTTGTCATGTGCAGCTGTGGTGTGTGATTCCATACTTGAGCTCTCCTTCTAAGGGAGTTAGGTCCACATCTCATTTCAACATGAACCATTTCAGCCTGTGCAGAGAGAGTGTTGTTAAATTAGTATATCAAGACATCCTCTTCATTTTTGGAAAAGCAGTGCTATCTTCTTACAGCATGTTCAGATAAAAACCTCAAAAAAACATTGGCTTAGTTATTTATATCTTCAGCTTTATAATTTTTTTCTTATAAATAAGGGTATTTAAAAACCACAATATTCCTTTTATATTACTTTGCCCAATGCTGAGAAGAAGAGACTGTGGTTTGGAGAGTCCAAGCTTCTATCAAAAGTTCCTTGACTATTTAAGAGAGAAAGTTGAGGGTAAAAAAATAAGCAAACTCCGTGGTGCAATACTTCTCAACTGCTTTTCCCATTCAGTTACTTTCATTAATAAGGTGAAGATATATACAAAACTGTAATCACAAGATATATTTATATTGATGCCAGTTTCTTCTGGTGAGGGAGGTACATTACTTTCAAAGTTACATGTATTTAAGTGTTGCCAGATTTGGCAAATAAAAATACAGGATGACCATGAAAACTATTATACACTGAATGGGTGAGCAACAAGGTCCTACTGTGTAGCAAAGGGAACTATGTTCAATATCCTCTGATTAACCATAATAGAAAAGAACATGAAAAAGAATATATATATATATATGTATAACTGAATCACTGCTGTACAGCAGAAATTAACACAACATTTAAATCAACCGTACCTCAATAAAATAAATGTTAAAAAACAAAGGGTAACCAGTTAACTTTGTATTTCAGAAAATCAAGAAATAATTTTTAGTATGTGTCTCAAATATTGCATGGACATACTTATCCTCGCTAGAATTAAAATAGAGCTCCAGTTTCAGGAGCAGAGGGTTTGGAAGCAGGATCTAGGAGCAAACGCTGGAAGGGCTTTTCAACCAGAAGGAACTTTTTATAGGGTGTTGCTACCTATAAGGCTGGCAAGGAAATGGCAGCTAAGACAACACATACAGTTTGGTGAAAGTCACATCCTTGTGTCAAAGTAATCCTGACCCTGTGCCTCCTTCTGGTAAAACATTGAGTGCCTCACTATATTCTGAGGTTGTAGAGGAAGACAAGGGACATTTCTTCAACTCTCTGGCTCTATTCATGTCCTTCAGTAGCCAGAAAGACCCAAGTATGACACCAGTGAGAACCCCAGTGTCACACAGAGGGAATCCATATGGCACAAGCAATAATTAGCTACGTTATCCAAAGTTCCCTAACTGCTGAATGTGTCTTCAGGGTTAATAGGGCCATTTAGAAGAGCGAGGAACAAAATGGGTGACATCCAGCACAGATGAGTTGGAAATATGGGGCTATGAAAGTAATGTGCACCTTGAGAGACATAAAGGAATGTGTGTGTCATTCCCATACACTCTTTGATCATTAAAGCAATACATGGAGCTTGGTTTCTGCTGATGCACTCATCTGTTCCAAGATGATAATTGATTAATAAAACCTTCATTTATAAAAGATTGGCTTTTGAAGAGAGTCATCCTTTCATAAAAGAGAAAGAAATTATCATTGTACCTGAAGTGGGACTTACTCAACTGAGTTCATCAAGTTCTTAGATAAAGCTGGAGCTAGGACCATGAAAGCCAAGATGTTCAATGGAAGGGAGCCTGCAGTCCTTGAAGAAGGGTGGTAATGAAAGAAATGAGGGTAAAAGAAAGTAACATTTCTGTGTCACTGCTTTTCCAAATGCTCTCTCTCTCAATCCTTGTAACCCAGTTCTGCCTCATTCCAAAGCCCATGCCCTTTCTTTGGCACCATGCCATGCATTATTCATTCATTCATTCATTTAACAATAGCGTATAAGATAGTCCAGTACTCAAATAGCATTAAATGTACACACACAGATACATTCACCTGCACATCTTTTTTTTTTTTGACTGCATCGGGTCTTATTTGCGGCATGCGGGATCTTTTGTTGCAGTGTGCGGGCTTCTCTCTAGTTGTGGCGTGCAGGTTATCTCACTCTAGTTGTGGTGCACAGGCTCCAGAGTGCATGGGCTCTGTAGTTTGTGGCACGTGGCTCTCTAGTTGAGGCGCGTAGGCTCAGTAGTTGTGGTGCACGGGTTTAGCTGTCCTGCAGCTTGTGGGATCTTAGTTCCCCAACCTGGGATCAAACCCGCGTCCCGGGCATTGGAAGGTGGATTCTTTGCCACTGGACCACTAGGGAAGATCCCACCCGCACACATTTTGACTGTTATCCTTCTGCTTTGCGATAATAATCATTTGTTGAAATGGCACGCATAAGAATCACAGTGACATTGGGGTTACTGGCATGGTGTACTTCCCTCTGGCATGAGCAGGTACCATTTCTTAATGGCACAGTTTGGACGGGAGTTGAGAAATATCGGTCAAGAGAGAACTTCCACTGCTCCCAGATGCACACTTCCGATAAACATAATTAGTTCTCTGCATACTAGTGGGGCTATGATTTGTTCCATGAGGTGCTAACCTTGCTTAGCCTAAGGGACATTTGATCCAGTGTTATCAATTGCTAATTTATTCTGCCATGTGACTCCAATGAGAAAACTGAGTTTGGATAAGAATAATCTATTTCAGGTGTGGATGCTATCATCATGGCAGGGGAGAGAGAAGGAGTCAATTTCTTTCTTCTTTTTTCTTTGCCCACCTTCCCAGAACAGCTATAGGAAATAGCTTTTGTCTTACCTGCTGTATCAGTTTGCCATGGCTGCCATGACAAAGTGCCACAAACTGTGTGGCTTAAACAACAGCCATTTATTGTCTCAGAGCTCTGGAGGCTAGAAATCTGAGATCAAAGTGTTAGCAGGCTTGGTTCCTTCTGAGGGCTGTGGGAGAAAGTATGTTCCGTCCTCCTCTCTTAGCTTCTGGTGTTTTGCCAGAAATCTTCTATGTTCCTTGACTTGTTGATTTCTGGCTTCATCTTCATCGTCACATGGCATCTCTCTGTGTTCATGACTGTCTCCAAACTTTCCCTTTTTATAAGGAAACCAGTCATATTGGATTAGAGCCCGCCATAATGACCTACTTTTACCTGATTACCATTATCTCCAAATGAGCTTGCATTCTGAGACACTGGGGTTTAGGACTTGGGGGGACACAATTCAACCCATAACACGTGCCAAGACTGGCTGATTTGTTGGAGTGTCTGCCTGGAGTACTGTGTGTAGACGGCCTCCCTGACTATGCCTGGAATTAGCAGACCAGAGGATGGTGCTTGATTAGTGATGTCTACCATGAGTCAGACAGAGTTGTTTTGACGTATGTGATATTATTGTCTACCTCCGCCTTAGTCAAGGAGTTAGTGAAAGTATTAACATGGTAAGTTAATCAAATCAACAAATTTATTTTCATCTATATTTGTAGGTGACTATTATTCTTTTTTTTTTCATTGAAATATAGTTGATTTACAATGTTGTGTTAGTTTCAGGTGTACAGCAAAGTGATTCAGTAATATATATATATATTCTTTTTCAGATTCTTTTCCATTATAGGTTATTACAACATATTCAATACAGTTCCCTGTGCTATACAGTAGATCCTTGTTATTTATGTATTGGTATATAGCAGTGTGTAACAGTTAATCCCAAAATCCTAGTTTATCCCCTCCCCACAATTTCTCCTTTGGTAACCGTAAGTTTGTTTTCTATGACCATTATTCTTAATATGCAACAAATATGAACTTGTATCCTAGATTCCAGGACTATATGACAGAGATATACATCCAGGCTTATGAAAAAGAGAGGAAGGCTGTCTCTTGGTGTCAAGATACAAGATGGGCTTTGGAAACAGGCACCCCTGTGAACCCTGCCTCCGTTATTTACTAGTTCTATGACTTTTGGAAAATTATTTTACCTCTCAGAGCCTTACTTACGGAGTCTAACATGAGACAGCCGATTCAATGACACAACTCACTTGACACTCTCAGCATGCTAGCTACTTACGTGATAATCTATGCTTAGGGATGTTTAAACTGCTCATTTCACCCCACAGAATGCCCTTAGTTCTAACCCTGTAGGTGCTACGTACTTCTCTGATTGCGTACATCACAATGTATTACAGTTATTTGTTTCCTTGTCTGTCTCTCTGTTCCTTTCATCAGAAAACACATACACATGACCCAATACATAACCCACGATAAGAGCTCAAACATTACAGGTGCTAAATAAATGAGCTTGGGGGATATTTGCAATAACAATGTCGCTACCCCCTTAGAACAAGCAAACAAATGATAACAACAATAGACAACAGAGCTCTGAAAAGAGACGCAGCTCACAGAGTAAGTTGAAGTATTGTGTTTTGTTTTTTTTTTTAACAGTCTATTGCAATGGCCATAGTGTAGAAGCCCAAGAGGGAGAAGGAAGTAAAAGAAAAGTCAGCAGGATAAATGATGCACGAAGGAAGGAACCAGCACTGAATAAATGAGAGTTGGCTTGATAGAGAGCAGATCTGACAAAGAACAATGACTCCGCCTGAAGGAATGATCCAAGAGGTTGTTCCAAGTGAGACAAAGGCAACTAAAAGGGAGGAGGGCAGGTTAGGGAAAAGGAAGTACTTTCCACAACTGAACACACTGATTAGTATTTTCCCCGCACATTTTCTTGCAATTGGGTAGACACAACCTAGGTCACTTCGTACAAAACGTACCCAGAAAACTTTCAAATATGTTCAGTCTGGGAATGTTTCTTTCCTTGTCCAAAATCATAAGGATAAGCGCTTTGACAGCAAAGGGGAGAGAGCAAAGGAGAGGCAGCACAGCCTCAGGAACCAAGAGAATTTTGGATTGGCAGAGTCCCAAATTTTCAATCACTCAAGTCCTTTTTCTTAACTAAAACCCTTGGAAAATGCACTGATTTATGACGGATGCCCTCTACTGAATGCGGAGAAAAATGTGGCGCTCGGACATCTGATGCAGGAGTTCACCCCAAGCATCTCTTCACCCTTCCCTGATTTCCCTTGCGTTTTTCTACAGGTCAGGGTGAGTGACATTCTGTATGTTTAGGGCAGAGGTTTCTGCTGAAGGTCAGGTTTTTAATTTCACAGTGTTCAGCCTGACCGCTTCGCTGTGTAAACTCTGACTAAATACAGTGTACGTCGTTACTGTTGAAAATATATTGCTCATGGATATATAATGCAGAAAATTCCTGTGTAAATTTCTCTATAGCTTGAAGTGTTGACACCGTAGCCCAGTTTATCAAAAACACAGCTGCCTTCCTTGGGGTTTCGGAAGGCTCATAACAATTTTTTTCTTTATGAACTTGTGAGAACACCCTGAGGAAAACAGCTGCGTATTGCAGGGATGAAGAAATCTCAGACGAGTGTGAAGTATTGTAATTTAAATAAGAGCACTATTTTCAGGCCTTTTCATTTTAAGATCATTTTCATTTTAAGATCATCTCATTATTTTATTTTTCCCTAAATAAGTTATCCAGGAAAATAAGAGAGCAATTACTCTAGGAACTGCAGGCAGTATAGCAGGCAAATTAAGGGTTTTAATTGAGAATATCAAATGTTGCACTACACAATTAATAGAAATGTGACACCAGTATTTACATATGTGAAATATTTACCATATACACTTTGTTTTATTTAAATATGAAGCCAAAAACAAATGGAAAATAACAGATTTTGTTGATTTTCTTTACAGCTGTCCCCCCTTATCCCCAGGGGGTACGTTCCAAGAACCTCAGTGATTGCCTGAAACCACAGATAGTACCAAACCCCATTTATGTGTTTTCCTGTTCTAATAGGAGGGTAGCATATACAGCATGGATACACTGGACAAAAGGATGACTCACAGTGCAGGGCAAGAAGCAGCAGGATGGCACGAAGTTTCATCACACAATTCAGAACCGCACGTTCTTTAGAACTTATGAATTGCTTATTTCTGGAATTTTCCATTTAATATTTGCGGACCATAGTTGACCACAGGTAACTGAAACCGAAGAAAGTGAAAATGAATAAGGGGGAACTATTGCAATTTCTTCAAACATGGTCTGTATTCCAAGTCACTCATGCTACTCATCATAAGTGTTAGTGTTTTACTTATGCTGCTGTTTGTAAACCATACAAATTTTATACACAAATATAAACATACCACTGTACGCATTTCAAACCATAGAATAAGAAGGAAGCCTTCTTTTACATAGGAAATTTTGTCTCAAATTGAGCTGTCTATTGAACGTGACTTATTCAGACCAGCCCCCAAAATTTAGTTGATCTGACTACCCATGTCTAATAGGAGTGCTCTGAAAAAGACATATATATTTTATGTTGCATGTCTTCTTTTAATTAAAAATTTAAGTGCTAGTACTTATACCTTGAATCTTAATAAGCTAATTCATTCCCTCACATTTTTTTTTTTTTTTTTTTGAGGTATGTGGGCCTCTCACTGTTGTGGCCTCTCCTGTTGCGGAGCACAGGCTCCGGACGTGCAGGCTCAGTGGCCATGGCTCACGGGCCCAGCCGCGCCGCGGCATGTGGGATCTTCCCGGACCGGGGCACGAACCCATGTCCCCTGCATCGGCAGGCGGACTCTCAACCACTGCGCCACCAGGGAAGCCCTCCCTCACATTTTCATTCAATAAATATTGGGGTATAAATGAGAGGAACCCAACTCAAATATTCAATTTCCAAAATTTTTTTAAATTTTTAAAAATGATTTTTTTCACGTAATTAAATATTTATGCAGATATGGCTTGAAAAATTTTGAATCCAGTATCAAAAATTGTTATTAAATCACTCCCTAATTCTCCCCCTCAGCCTTTCTCTGTCTCTCTTCCTCCTTCTTTCAGTTCTTCCATTTTTGTCTTAGACTCCTTTCTCCCCTGCAAACAAATTCTTCCAAGTGATCATGGGCAAAAAAGCCATAGGTAACCTCTGTATACTTTTTCTTTTAATCATACATGAAGAGAACTTACCTCTTTCATAACTTCTATATGTCAAGTCTCAAGCATCTGACAAGTCTCTAAACAGTTTTGCCTGGGGTAGATGAAAACTCTACACAGATTCCTATGTGACAACTCTACACAGATTCCTATGTCCAGGGAGCTGGGTAATCTTGCCTGGCCAGGTTTCTGTGTGCATCTTAGGGCTGGGGGAAGAGTGGGAAGAAAGCATCATGGTCCCCTGAACTATATAAATGGAGGAAATAAGGATCCAGAAAAAGAAGGGATACGGAAGCGAAAAAGAAAAGTTGTTTACTATTGTTCATCATTATGATGATAAAGAAGTGGAGGAGAAGGAATAGAATTAAAAGAAGAAGAAGAAATAAACAAGAAAGGAGGAGAGGAAGGAGGAGGTGGTGGGGAAGGAGGATGAGGACGACAAGGGGGAGGAGGGGGTACATACTAAGGAGGAAGAGGAATTGTTGATATATTACCAATTTATCTAATCAACATTCAGAAGCACACCTCAAAAATAGACCCTTACCAATAGAAAAAATGGATATTGAAAAATCTGTTGTGAGCGACTAAGACTCAGCATCCAGTTGCCTGATGGGGGCATTTTTAGCTCTCCTGGCAGGGAATAAGTGCTTTATTTCAGAGGGACCAAAAGTTTTTATTCTGATCTATTTACATTGACACAAACACAACTCTTTTAAAACACCAGCATTTTCGCTGGAAAATATTCCCTTGTTTGTAATGTAGAAGCCTCAAATTTCCCTGACAGTCCAGTGGTTAAAACTCTGCACTCCCAAAGCAGGGGGCTGGGGTTCGATACCTGGTCAGGGAACTAAGATCCCTCATGCCGCACAGAGCGCCCCCCCCACAAAAAATCTGTACAGGCCTCCATTTCACCATCATCACTTTCCTCTCCTCCTCCATCACCATCACCATCACCATCATTGTCACCATCATCATTACCTCTAACATATACTGTATGCTCACCAGGTGCAAGGCACTGCGCTTAGCACTACACTCGCATTATCCCATTTAATCTTGACGATAATCCTATGTTGTAAGTAGTATTATTCCCCATTTACAGAAAAGGAAACTGAAGTTTAGAGAGACTAGGTAAACAATTTTCTAGATTAATGTGTCACGTGTACAATTAACAAAATCAGTTTCCCCAAGAAAAACAAAATAACAAACAAACCAAAGAAACAAAAAAGAAACCCTCCAGAGGCATCGTCAACATCTTTTAGATCCAATACATGAAAAAGAAGTCACTTATGTCTTTAACCACATCTGTTTCTGATATTGTAGTAACTTCATTCAGCTTCCTGAACTCCCTTATCCAAATTGTTTTTCATTATGTCCTATTCTCTACTTTCTCTTCCATCATGTATGAAAAGCTCTCCTCTAAAATTAGAGAAAGAAAAACTCTTACCCTCTATCACCCTACACACTAGTCAAATGTTCAGAGAATCTTATGACTGCTGCAAAAACACGGTCCAAGAACAAACATATATAAAAATTTAATAAAAATATGTAGAATCTGAATCCAAGAGAATCTATTATTGCAGATCAGGAATCTGAGACTCAGAGAAATAAAGCAACTTGCCAAAGATTGTACATGTGCTTAGCTGAACTGCCTGACCTAGAGTTTAGGTCTCCTGGCTCCCTATTTTAGGTTCTTGATTTCCATTGTGAAGTATCCACATTTACAAAGCAGTGTATAAAGCTTTTCTGTATATTTAAAAGAGTAATAATAAAATGAACATCCATGTACTCACCACCTCAGTTACCAAACAGTCCCCTGTGTGTCCCTCCTTGATCACATTTTCCAAAGTACTCCCCAGAAGTAACCGTTATCCTGAATTTTAGGTGATTTGCTAGTGGTACAGTCTTACCATCTATGTGACTCTCCAAACAAAATATTGTTAAGCTCCAACTGCTTCTGGAGAATGTGTATGTATATCTACATATAGGACATTGTACGTTTCATTTTCTCCCTAGTCAGTGATTGTCTTTAGGAAGTCGAATTCCATACACTTGTCCAATCTCAGCAACAGCTTCCTGGGAAGACATATACCAATATCTTTGGTAAGATCTCACCTCTGGTTTCCTTGCCTTCCTTTTCAGTCTTATTCTCCATGTCTTAGCTTCAGCTGCTTATGTGCTAGCCAAAGTGAAACCTCCACACTTTTGTTTGCTCAGCTTAGAGCATCATTTCCTTCACTGCCACCTTTGCTGGTCATTTGAAGCTCAATACTAATGTCCCTGGCCTTTATGATCGAAGAAGTAGCGAATGAGCAGATCATGGAAGAGGTGTCATTTGTATGGGATGTGTCCCTTCACCTGAATTTCCTAACACTTGTTAGGAAAAACACTCTTTTATGGCATGTATAACTTTTTCTTGTAACATTACTAACTTAGCTCTTATCTTCTATACTAGACTAAATACATAAAAGGGTCCAAATTACAGGCATGGTATGAAAATCCTATTGCTAAAGCATAAACTTCTGGGAACAGATGGGGTGGCTAGCTCTACTGGGCTGGATTAAGGCTTCAATGGCTGGCTCAGCATGTGAGCCTCTCCTAGGCCCTGTGATGTACCCAAGTCAAAGTCTTCAGGTCTCATGAACATGAAATCTGTCTGACCTCTCAAGTGATCTTTCACATAACCTCTGTGGCCATTAGATGTTTAACTGAGAACTTGGATACACAGAACAAGGACTATATATCCCAGCTTCCCTTGCAGAATGTGTGTCATGTGACTTGTTTGGACCAATGGCATGTGAGCACAAATGAAGTGTAGGACTTCTGGGCCATGACCTTAAAATCAAGGTGTGTGCCCTCCTCTTGTCCTTTCCTCCTTATAATGGCCGAAATCTAGATAAGTGCTGACCAAGGACGAGGAATATCATGAAGAAACTTGGACTTCTGAGGACTATGTACTACAACAGAATTTTCACATCAGCCTGGATTTTAAGGAGAACAATAAAGTAATTTTTATCCTACTTAGGTCACTGTTAATTTGGTTTTTCTTACAGTATCCAATCTTATATCCCAGCTAACACAGCCCTCAGAGGCTGAGCTACAGATTACTTTTCCTGAAACAAAAGCCTGTGATTATATGCATGTGGGTACAGGCTACTCTTGGGGCCTCCATTTACTGCACTGTCTGTAATGTGACAGTGGAGCTGACTGGAGCTTTGAGGCAAATGGTCCCTTTATCCTCAACCAGTTCCAGAAGGAGTAAATTTTCTTATCATAGATATTTAGTATTACATTACAAAAAGCCATTTAAAAAATAAACAGTGACCTTTGTACTATAATTCCTTTGGTTTGAAGCTATTAAGAATTCATTTATGATTAGAACATATCACTAACTGGGGGACAGCCACTAATGAATAGAAAGCTGAATTCACAAACTGTGAAGATTGTATTTGGGTGGATAACCACGGCTGTGATATTGAAGTTTTATTTTGTAATTACATCTAACTTTTTCAAAATTAAAGTAATTTCAAATTCTCACTCTTTTCCATTTTTCTCAAGTTGTTTTTCTTAACTTGCAGACCTAGTTTAGTGGCCGGCACAGCCATGATTTCAATCCATTCAGTCTTCCCTGTTGCATCTGGGAAGGAGCTTGGGATGCCCATCCTGAAATGCATAGAGAGAAAGAGGAAAAACCAAATGCTTCTGTGTCAGCCTGTAGCAACTCAAGATGGAAAGAAAACACTTTCCTCCTCATGGCAAAGCTAAATGAGGGGAAGTGACACTGTTAAGAAAGTCAAGCACCTTTGGTCATAAACTAAGAAAGCTTCAGATCATGCCCCATTCCCATACCACCACGTGGCCACACTAAGTGGATGTGATGGGTTATGTCTTCAGAAGGTTGGATAGTATAAAAGAGGAAGGAAGGGTTCTCTCAGATCCCCATAAACCAGCTTTGCCCCTCACATTCATTAAATATAGAATTTCCATTAAATTAGGCTGGCCATCACCCTCATCCTTGACCCATATGTTATTCCCAAGTTAACAAAGCCTTGAGCAAGTGACCCTATGCTAAGAGTGTAGTGATAATAAAAGCTCATATTTGTTGAGCAGTTCCAATGTGCCAGGCAGTTCCCATACATCATTCCCACTAACCCTCAGATGACCCTCTGAGAAGGACAGTATATTCCTAGTCATGTATAGACATGTATAGACAGTATATTCCTAGTCACCCCTAGTCATGGGGGTGACTGCTCTAAACTTAGTCAAATTGGTTAAGTATATGAAAAAAACCTGAGTACCTGTTTTGCATCATACACAAAAATAAAATCCAAATTGACCAAGGTCCTAAATGTAAAAAGTAAAGCTTTAAAACTTTTAGAAGAAAACATAAGAGATTATCTTTATGATGCAGAAATATGAAAAAAATATCTAGAGTGAGACACCAAGAGTTCAAATCCTGGAGAAGGAAATTATATATCTGACTACATGTAGTTAAAAACTGCTACTAACAAATCGAAAAGACAAAGAAAAGACAGCCCTTAGAGTTACTGCCGCCCACATAAATAACAAATGATTAGTAACCAGAACATATACAGAACTCTCACCAATCAAAACGAAACCTAAATCAATAGCCAAATGGAAACATAGGGCAATATTTATGGGCTGGCAAGTCACAGAAGAGAAGACATGAATGGCCACTAGACACAGTAAAAAAGGCTCAACCTGACCATGACCAAGAAAATTAGAGTTAAAACAAAAATGAAACGCCATTTCATACTCATTAGAACGGCAACATTCAAAAGCCTGAAAATTCTAAGTACTGCAGGAATGTGTGAAAATAGGAAATTTCAAGCACCATCAATGGGAATATAAATTGAAATTGCCATTTTGAGAACAATTTACTTATATCTACTAATATGTGGATACATATAACCAAGAACTCTGTGTACAGCCACCCCCTCCTGAGATCTATAGCCCAGAGAAATGTTCGCAATATGCTTAAGGAAAGCTCTTCTCTACACCATAATATGTAATAATAGAGAAAAGTGAGGATAGTCAATGGATAAATAAACAATACTACGGTCACACAATCGAAAAATACACAACAGTGGAGATAAACGAACCAAAGCTACACATTTCAAATGGGATTAATCTTGAAGCAAAATATTGAATGGCATGTAAATTGCAGAACACTACATTCCTGTTTTTTAAAATTAAAGGTATTCAAAACAATACTATACACTGAAAATAAAAAGAACTGTTAAATAAAAAAAAATACTATATACTATTTTTAGGTACATGTATACATATAAAAATACCAAGACGTGGATGGAAATACATAAGAGAACTGCAGGATAGTAGTTATACTTGCAGAAGGAAGAAAGAAGAATGGAATTTGGAAAGGATTAAATATGGCTTTAAATCTGTAGATCTTTATTTTATAAAAAGAAACAAATACAGAAAATTGTACATTTCTTAGATCTAGTGGCTGATATTGAATATATATGTATATACACACACATATATATACACATATATATACATATATATGCATATATATGAAATATTCTCTGGACAGGCTTTAGGGTTAGCAAGTCCTGGGTAGGTACATTGGCTCTACCTCTTCCTGGCTGTGTATTCTAAGCAACTTATTTCACCAGAATGAGTTCAGTTCCTTCTTCTTTAATAATATACATTTCAAAGGGTTGTTCTAAAGAAGAATAAATTTAAAAAATATATATAGCATAAAATATATATAGCATATTAGCATTAGCATAATACTCGGCACACAGTAGATATCAATAAAACACTACCATTTTTATTATTTCGACAAATATCTACATCCTGTGTATTGCTAAGCTTGTAAAAATATATTATCTGTAGTCAAACGTTAACGTTTTATCAATGGCTTTAGCATGATGAGCAATAGAATTCAATGGTGCTCTTTTGACAATTTATAGATATAATTCCAAAGTGGCCTGAAGTGATTCTCATCTGGAAATTCCTTCAAATGTATTCTAGAGAAGGCAATGATGGCCAATAGAACTTCCTATAACGATTGGAAGTGTTTTCTGTGTGCCCAATACAGTAGCCACTAGCCACACTTGGGCTATTAAGCGCTTGAATTGTGACTAATGATTTTGAGAAACTGAATTTTTAATCTTATTTCATTTTAATTAACTTAAATTTAAATAGCCACCTGTGGCTGGTAACTACCGTATCGGACAGCACAGGTCTGAAGTCCTAAAATGCATTTTTCAGCAAGGACTTATTTGACATCTACTACACACAGAGCACCGTGTTGGACCACGTAGGAGGACCAGAAGGCTGTTGGTGGTCTCAAATTTATAATCTGTGAAAGGAAAATAGACATACATGAGACATTTAAATGACAGTAAGAGGCAGCAGTGACTGAACTAAAATGAGTGGAAACTAAGGGTATACGGCAAATATTTGTTGGATCTCCCTAGACAGCTAAAATGAAGGCGAGCTGCCTGGAGATGGCAGGCTGTCATCAGGATTTCAGAGATGAATTTTGTAGGAATGGACGCCGCTGACAAGCGGTATAGCTTAAGTAGAGCTGAGGCTGGAGTGACTGAACTGCTGGAGATGTCCCTGGTACAGAAGATGTGCCTGTGAATGCAGTTGGATCTAATATGAGTTTCCTTGATCTGTCCACATCTCTAGCCTCCTTTCTTTCCATTGCATGCCCCGCATCTTACTCCCAGCAACTTTGAGCTACTTTTAGCTCACCTGCATGTTCCCACCTGCATGAATTAACTGATGTCGCCCCTTCTCAGATCACCCTCTTCCATGGCATCTACTAACCCTTAAGATTCAGCTCAGGAATTGCTTTCTCTAAGAAGCCTCTCCTGACCTTCCACTCCAACCCAGGGCATATTAAATGTCTTGTCTGTTTCCAAAAGAAGAGACATCTAATGCCTCTTCTTTCTGGCATGTATGTTTCTGGCATTGATCTCATTACATGCTTTTATAATGAAGTCCATCCTCCCAAATTGATCAAGAGCTTCTTGGAAGAAGGGACAACAACACATTCATTTTTTATCCCCAGTACTTATTATATTCTGTGTGAATAAATGAATGGCTTTGTCATATAAGTAATGAAGATTCCCCAAAGATTTTCGAACGTGGTTATGCCATCATCTTTGTGATATTTTAGGAAGCATCATTTGTTAATAATATTCAGTCTGGATATTTCTGCTTAAAATGAAGCATCATTTTTTCAGAATCAGTGATGACAAAGCAACAGGGATGTTTTGAAAAATGTTAACATGCATTTCTACTTCTAATTTTTATATGACCTTCTCTAGCATGTCCTTCTCCCTGTTAATCCATGTGGTCTGCTCTCTAGCTTCTGTCAGTCTTGGTCAAATGTCACTTTTACAGTGAAGCCCAGCACTCTACCTCCAGCCCTTGCTATCATCCTCTCTTGCTCTATTTGCCTTCATACCACGTATCATCACCTTATATATTTATTTTACTTATTCATTTGGTTTATTATCTGTCACTTCCCACTACAATGACAGCTCCTTGGAAGCAGGAATTCTATTTCCTTTAAGACGTCATCCTTAGCACTTAGAACAGTATCTGACATATAGCCAGGAAGCGGGGGGGCGTATTTGAATTGTCATAATCGAAAGAGAAAGGAATAGCTAATTTTCTGTTTCTGGCATTTAAAATAAGATTTTGCAACAAGACAACAGGATCTGAAGCCAGGCTTTGTTGAGAAGTATTTTTCTAAAGGTTAAAGCACTTTTGCAAATCAAGAACCAAACCTGGAAGACACACTCAGACCTTGAACTGTCTTCCAGAGCATGACTAAGATGACCCTTCCACCCATGACAACCAGGCTACAGACTCGTTTGCTAGAATCAGAGGAGGATGTGCTACAGAGCAAAGACAAGCCCAACCAGCCTCTTGCAGTTCCCAGAACTGAGGCAGTAATGAAGCAGGAGAGTCCAATCTCCTCTCTCCAAATTTGAACTCAGAGATGAGAATGTATATTAGGTAAATAAATTTTTAAAAAACCAAGAGCAGGGCTTCCCTGGTGGCGCAGTGGTTGAGGGTCCGCCTGCCGATGCAGGGGACACGGGTTCGTGCCCTGGTCTGGGAAGATCCCACATGCCGTGGAGCGGCTGGGCCCGTGAGCCATGGCCGTTGAGCCTGCGCGTCCGGAGCCTGTGCTCCACAACAGGAGAGGCCACAACAGTGAGAGGCCCGCGTACCGCAAAAAAAGAAAAAAAAATTATAAAAAAAAAAACCAAGAGCAAAGAACTCTAGAAAAGATTCTATTACATATTTTCACTGCACCAACCTGATGAGAAGTGGATGAGAAGAGGTGGTGACATCAAAACTAACTGATAACCCCAACATGGTAATTAATCAGAGGACTGGCCAGTGTGTAAGTTTCTTGGGTCTCTTTTGGTTCTGGTGAGGTATAGGCAGGACCCAGAATTTCCTGCCGGTTCATGAGGGATGATTACAAAGAAGTTGAGTTGAGGAACAACAGGCATCTCTGATGATGAAGGGAGAGGGGACCCCCATACCAGGACTGGGCCAGGAGTGAAAGGGCAATGTAGCTGAGACCAAAAAGGACTACAAAGAACCAGGCGAGGCCAAGTTGCAGGGGAGGGCTACTGAACCCAACAGGTCAAAAGCAAACACTTCACAGGTTATGCCAACCAGGAATGCTGGGAGGGACCAGACAGAGAATGACATCCTTCAGAGAGCAAAGGAGGCACAGGGTTCCGCCTGGACCTTAGAACCTCATCATTCTGCTCTCTCGAGATCACAGGAGCCATTTTTGATGGGTGTTGGGGAGCAAATTTTGAAAATTGGGAGACTTAGCATTTTTGCCTATAGACTGGGAAACCTAACGGGATGGTTTCAATCCCTGCATCAGACTGAAGGTTACTAAGTTGCTCTATCCCCACAACTTAGCAGGAGGGGGATCGTGAAGATCACGTAGATGTGCTGAAGAAACTGCATCTTCTCTGCACATCTGAATCCACTGTGAGTACAAGTCCAACAAAATAATCAGTGCACACAGCCAGAGCCCCACGAAGGGTTAATGGATGCTAGTGGGCAAAATCCAGAGAATTTTCACAAAGTCGATTTCTTCTTGGTCCCTGGCACACCCTCTGGGTATACCACCAACTTGCGTAGCAACTATTAACTGCTTCATGCTAACAATGCATGAAAGGATCTTGAGACAGCTTCTTTGAGGATTTTAGAATCACACAGTATAATTTACATTTATATTCCATTATCTAGTTCACCAGAGGCTTCTTCAAATATGACTTTATTTCATCCTTACAGAACAGCCTGTGATTGTTACCCAGCCCCATTTGACAGATAAAGAAGCTGAGCCACAGGCTCTGAAGTTTCAGGGCTGTGTGTCTGGATTCTAGATGGCCTGGAATCCCCAGACCATCCCGCACAGTGTAAGTTGCCAGCTGTTCCCATTACAGAAAGTGGGGGGTGTCTCCCAATTCCTCACAAAGAATTTCTCTCCAATCACTGATCTGGGAATCTCTCATTCCATCCTGCTGAGCCCAGTCAAATGGGCAGGTACCCGCGTGCTTCTCCCCGAGCAGGTGCAGGCAAATGAATGGCAGTGTTCACTGCTGCTTAATGAGTAGACCCATGCTGCCACAGTTCCATATTCGGGTTTGAATTTTCAATTCCATCTCATAAAATAGTGCCATAAATCATCCTGCACTCCATTTAGAGTTGCATTTTCCAAAACCATCTCTGAAGTAATTAAAGAGAAGCTACACGGGCCTCTAAATCAGTTCTCCAAGATATGTAGGAGCAATGAGAATTCTGCAGCTCACTTTTCTTTTCCTCTGTCTCTCACATCAATTCATCCTGGCTATGACAAACTATCATCCCCAAACCTTCATTCACAAAATATTTATGAGCCATTTGTGAACCTTAAGCCACTGAGAAACATAATGCTGCATGACAAAAATGAGTTATATGAAAGTGTACAAAGTCTTATTTTAATATAATCCATCCGGACTCGGGTCTGCAGATTAATAACCCAAGCCCGACTCCAATATGAGATCCAGACCAAATGAGACATTCTAAAATCTCACGGCTGCACCCAGAGACCTTGCAACCTCACCTCATTTGCCTGTTGCCTATATTTTCAAACTCAAATAAATACATAAACAACAAGTAAATCCAAAATAGATTTCCTCAGCTCCAGGGAGCAGTTTTACAGCATAGACAAAGCAAACCAACTTGAATGTTTCCCAAACATGCAGGTACTAAATACTCGTGCGTGGCAGGAATAATTATTTGCTGTATCCCCTGGATCTTCTAGTTTGCTGATTTTAATTTGTTTTCAATTCTTAGAGGGAGTAAAAATATTAAAAATGCACCAAAACAGTAGAAAAACTGTGGCAGTAAATGAGAGAGTTACCACCGGGCTTGTTATGAATATTGTTTAGGCAGCATAAAATTGAAAAATAGCAGGAGGATATCTTTCCTGATTCTCTCTTTCCCTCTCTGCAGCTGGTAGAAAAATGTGAACCTGAAACAATGGAGTATGGAATGAGGTTGGAAGCAGCTTTGCCGTGAACTGCTGTTGAGCCAAAGTCAATGACATTCTTGAAAAAAGAAGATCTGTGACTTCTTCGTAGTCTCTGGTCAAGAATAAAGGCTCCAGAATGATGGCAAAGGCAAGTGTTGCATGAAGAAGGCTTCACACAGCCCTGGGGACCTCAGGAGTCATGGGAGCCAGGTGAGGTGGTGACGTCCATGCAGGAAATGGAAATGTTTCCTTGAGACAGCAGTTCTCAAACTAGCTGCATGTTAGAATCACCTGTGGAGTTTTAAAAGCTACTAATGCCAGACACCAACCCAAGACTGATTGAATCAGAATCTCTGCAGGTGGAATGCAGGCCCTGCTGTTTGTAAAATGCGTTCCAAATGAGCCTAATGCTTGGGCTGGGCTGGGAACCACTGGGTGGTGATTGACTATCAGTCAGTTGCACTTGATGACTGACTGGCTGCTCATGGACCCTCAGTAGAGGTGAGAAGTTGCAAACTTGTAGCCTGAGGCTTTATTTAGAATGTAAGCATGCTTAGTTTGGCATGTGTTATGCTTAAACTCAAAACAATATTTTTTTAAAACAATATTTTTTTAAAAAAAATAGGATATAGCACATAATAATATGTTTCTAATTTCCTCTGAAAAAGCCATACTAGAAACCCTGTATGGCACAATCAGCTGGACTCTCGTGATGTCTGTCCTTTTACACAAAGCAGCTCTCTACAGTTTGCTACAATCCTCACCACTCCCTTCTAAAATACCATACCAGACCACCTCTCTAAAATCACCTGCAGGGCTTTTGCAGCCCTTTTTCTTTATGACCACCAGCACAGACCTGTAGAATTGTTAGGAATCATAATCCTAAGATTCAAATCTTTATAAATAAGTAAATGAAGGTCTAGAAAATGCAAACTGCTTCTTAGTTCTATTACTTCTTAAGCTCTGTCATACTTTCTCAAATTCCCATTTACCTAAGCCAAACCTGCAGTGAAATTTGTTTTTGCAGATTGGCTATTAATATTTAATGATATTTCTCTTTGAATTTTAAAGTAGTAATTAAATTGAACTGTTCAGAAAGAGTGTATTAATTCCAATTTTTTTAAACATGGAAAAGAATGTCTTGCTCAAAACAAAGGCACAGTAAGAAAGGGAATATTAATTCTGTAAGGTGAGCCAAGGTATCTTTTATCAAATATTTATTTCAATAATGAGAAACATATTGAGACAACAGCTCCTATAGAAACATAAAATCTATACTAATAAATGTTTTCATTCTCTAACTTTCTTAGCACCTTGACTGACACTTCTCAATTTCTGACTTAATTTATATGTGTTTATACTCCTCTAATATATTATAAATTCATCCAGGACAGAATCTGCTTTTTTTAATCTTCTGAATCTACAAGAGCACAGAGCTTTACATATAATTAGTATATGTTATATTAGTACCAATATTCCAATAAATATTGGTAAATATCTAGTAAATATACAAAGTAGACCCCAGAAGGTAAAAGAAAGCAATATCAGAGTAAAGAAACTATAGATAGCATTGGCAAACCGTGTGGGACTGACCATGTTCTCTGCATACAGTTCACTGGGAACTTAACAAAAGCAAGCTTAGAAGCCCAAGAACATCTACTGTGGTGAGCACAATTCTGTGACAGCATCTAGAGAGGCAAACTCAGATCCATTCTGCTCACTGCCATTTACCCATAGCTTCCATGATGAAAAACAACTCAGACCTATTGAATTTATACTCTATTCCAGGCACTGCAACTAGAAGTAGGGATCTCATTTGGTTGTTACAACAACCGTAAGTATCCCTGTCCCTACTTTGCAAATGAGATGTTTTGGTCTAGAAGTTAAGTAACTTCCCCCAGTTGATGCAACCAGTTGATGCAACCCGTTAGTAGCATAGCTCAGAGTTTCTCAAGCTTCTCCTGTCACCTGGGAATCACAGTAAAATACATATTTTAATTCAGTACTTCTGAGGTGGGTCCCAGGATTCTGTATTTCTTGCAGAGCTCCTGTGACTTTGAAGCTGCCAGCCCATTTTCACCCTTCAAATGGAAGAGTGGAGCCAGAATTAAAATATTAGGGCCCCGAGAACCCCATCTGAAGTTGGGTTCTTTGAAGTTTTCCTAAAACTATGAATTGTGTCATGGTTGCTCAAATCTGCCATGTAATTCAAACTCTCTGTTCCACTTTGCCTTAGAGTTTCCAAGATCCTATCACATTAGGCAGCTTTACCACCTCCTTTCTTTTCCTTGACTCAGCATCCTTCGCTCGTGCTCCCAGCTGAAAGGAATTTGGGATTCCGGGCCCTCAGTGGACCATTGTTCATTTGCACAGTTGGAAAAAATAAATTCTGGAGCAACTCCTCTGCTCCAGGCATCGTGCCAAGCTCTAGAATGCAGTCATAAGCAGAAAAACCTGCTCCGTAAACCAACGCGAAATTGCAATCCAGAGGTGCAAAATAGTATAGGAAGGAAGAGTTTGCTCTATGAGTACATTAGATGAAGATTGAATCATGACCAGAGGCGGTTAGAGCCCATTTTCTGAAAGGGACATCCCAACTGAGACCTAGGAATAAGAGGTCAGTGAAGAGGAAGCTAAAATTGAATGTGAGAGTTAGTTTTTATGTGTCAACTTGACTGGACTATGGGGTACCCAAATATTTGATCAAATATTATTCTGGATGTGACTTCAAGAGTGTCTTTGGATTAGATTAACAATCGAATCAGTAGACTGAGTAAAGCTGATCGCCCTCCCTATGTGAATGGCCTCACTCAATCCATTGAAGGCTTGAATAGAACAAAAAGCCTGCCCCTACTGCCAGTGAGAGAGAATTCCTCCTCCCTGATTGTCTGAGCTGAGGCATCAGTCTTTTCATGCTTTTGGACTCTTCTTGGGTCTCAAGCCTACAGCTTTCAGCCTCAAACTTAAATTATTGGCCCTCGTGGGTCTCTAGCTTGCCAACTGTGGATATTGGGGTTTCTCAACCCCAATTCCTATAATCGATCACTTTACACATACACACACACACACACATTCTGTTTCTCTGGAGAATCCTGAGTAATACGCTGAGTAAAGGACCAGGGGCTGAGGAGAGCTCAGCACATCAGATGGAGGAAGTTCAGGTATAGTCCAGTCCTGCTGGGGTCTAGAATGACGACTGGAGGAAAATCAAGCTGTGAGGCTGGAGATTTAAGAAGGACAGACCAGGTAGAATGAGACATAGCTTGCCTCAAGGCTCTGTGTCTTACCTCCTCTGTGTGTTCCTACTTCCCATGGAAAGAAAAGAAGGAAAAAAAAACTGATAAAAAATGATAGACTAAATGGCAGACATAGAAGACAATGGGAAAGTGTCTAAATTTTCATTAATTGTATTAATTATTTATCCTGGTCAGGAACTGAAGAAGCACAGATTTTGCCTTCATTCATCATTTAACAAATATTTACCAAGTACCTATCATGGGCCAAGCATCATTCTAGGTGGAGAGGAGACACCAGTGAACAAGGTGCCTACCTTCAAAGATGGTGGTGGGGAGAGAAAAGCAGACAATAAACAAGTAGGCGATACTATATGTTCTGTATGCTTATTTCCATGAAGAAAAATACAGCAGGAGATGAGGAGAAGGCATGCTGGGGTAGAATGTGATTACTATTTCATGGAGGGTGTCAGGGAAGGCCTTGGTGATAAGATGAGGGGTGAGCAGGGACCTCTAGGAGGGTGCATAGTAGGTGTGTTCTGGGAGCAGCAAGGAGTCTGGCATGGCTAGGGCAGAGCAAGGAGGGGAGGATGGAAGGAGGTAAGACCTGGAGGTGCCTGAGGTCCAACCACAAGGACCTTGTCAGCTGGTGTTAGGATGTTGACTTTTACCCTGAAAGAGACAGGAAGCTCCTGGAAGGTATTAAACAGAAGAAGGCCATAATCTAAAGTATCTTGATGTCAACAGGATCACTCTGGCTGCTGTGTGGAGAATACAGTGTAGGGAAACAACTGTACAAACAGAGAGACCCGTGAGGAGATTACTGCAATAATCCCCTTGAGATGCCATGGTAGCTGGGACAGAGATGGTATTGGTAGAAGTGGTAAGAAGGGGTCACATCCTGGATATGTGTATTGTATTTATTTTTACTGTTGTAAAATATACACACCATATTATTTATCATTTTAATTATTTAATTCATCAGTATACAATTGAGTGGCATTACATACATTAACAGTTGTGTACCCATCATCACTATCTATGTCCAAAACTTTTTCATTATCCTGAACAAATCTCTGGACCCATTAAACAATAATTCTCCCTTTCCCCCTCCTCCCAGGCCCTGGAAACCATCTTTCTACTTTTTTTGTCTTTTCTAAGAACTTCATGTAAGCAGAATCGTACTCGTCCTCTGTCTCTGGTTTATTTTACTAAGTGTAATATTTTTCAGGTCCATACATGTTGTAGCATGCATCAAAACTGCATTCTTGGGCTTCCCTGGTGGCGCAGTGGTTGAGAGTCCGCCTACTGATGCGGGGGACACGGGTTCGTGCCCTGGTCCGGGAGGATCCCACATCCTCTGCGGAGGATGCCGCAGAGCGGCTGGGCCCGTGAGCCATGGCCACTGAGCCTGCGCATCCGGAGCCTGTGCTCCGCAACGGGAGAGGCCACAACAGTGAGAGGCCTGCATACCGCAAAACAAAAACAAAAACAAAAAAAAACTGCATTCTTAACAATCTTATGGTTACCAGAGGGTAAGGGAAGGAGGAATAAATGGGAGATTGGGATTGACATATACACACTGCAATATATAAAATAGATAACTAACAAGGACCTACTGTATAGCACAGGGAACTCTACTCAATACTCTGTAATGACATATATGGGAAAATAATCTAAAAAAGATTGGATATATGTATATGTACAACTGATTCACTTTGCTGTATAGCAGAAAGTAACACAACATTGTAAATCAACTATACTCCAATAAAAAAATGTTTTTAAAACTGCATTATTTTTTAAGGCTGAATAATATTCCATCGTATGTATATACCACATTTGTTTATCTATTTTGTTGTTGTTGTTGATGAACAGTGAGGTTGTTTCTACCTTCTGGCTATTGTGAATAATGATGCTATGAACACTGTTGTACAAATATCTGTTCAAGTCCCTGACTTCAATTCTTTTTGATATATACCTAGGAGTAGAACTGCTACATCATATGGTAGTTCTATATTTAACCTTTTGAGAAACCACCAAAGTATTTTTCACAGGAGCTGCAATATTTTACATATCTACTAACACTATACAACATTATACAGTTTTGCCACATTGGATTTGTTTTTACTATAGACTCAAGGGGATTTCCTAATCTATTGAATGTGAGATGTTGGAGGCATAACCTTGGAGTTATGAGTTACTAGAAGAATTGGGGGTTCCACTTAGTGGGATGGGAAACACTGTAAGAAGAGCAACTTTGCAGGACAATAACAATAATTTGATTTTGAATATGTAAGGGTTTATGATGCCTATTAAACAACTAAGGGGAAATAACAAGTGGGCAGTTAGAGAAGTCTGGAATTCAATGGAGAGGTCAAGACTAGAGGCAGTATTTGCAGTCACAAACGGGGAGGAGATGATCAAGAGAATGAGTATGTATAGAAAAGAGAGAAGGCCCGTATGAGTCAGTGCCCCAACACCAAACATATGGCATGCTCAAATTTAGGATGCATTGAAGGTTTATTTACAAAGGAATAGATTTCACAGGTGGGAAGATGTCGGGCAATCACAAGGGATGTCGTGGCACTCAGGGCTAGCAGTGGCTCAGCCACTATACCCCTTGAAACGCTGGTATGGAGACCCGTAATACAGCCTTTTGCTCAAAGGCAGGAGGGAAGACAGAAGCGGTCAGAATCCACAGCAGAGTCGTGCCGGGATACAACTAATCCAAAGCAAACTCACAGGGGAGGATCCAAGGGACTGCGTAGCCTGATGCACCCTCCTTCTTCCCTCCAGGCTTCTGCCAGACCCCCAAGAGCCAAATCCAATCAGAAACAAGAGGCACTGCATCAGTTTGCCAGGGTCACTATACCAAAGCACCACAAACCGGGCAACTTAAATAACGTAAATGTATTGTCTCACAGTTCTAGAAGGTAGAAGTCCGAGATCAAGGCAGGACTGGCTCCTTCTAAGGACTGAGAGAGGATCCGATCCACACTCCTCACCTAGCTTCTGGTGGTGGATGACAATTTTGTGTGCTTTGCCTTATCGATGCAGCACCCTGATCTCTGCCTTACTATTCACACGGCATCCTCCCTGTGTATGTCTGTGTCTAAATGTTCCCTCTTTATAAGGGCATCGGTCACACTGGATGAGGGGACCACTCTACCCTAGTATGACTTCATTTTAACTATTCACATCTGCAGTGATCCTATCTCCAAGGAAGGTCACATTGTGAGACACCGGGGGGTAGGACTGCCACGTATGAATTTGGCGGGACGCAATTCAACTCTTAAGAGGCAGAGAAGTCATGATGCAATTTACCAAGTCAGCCTCCCAGAGCACAGAGCTGGTTGAAGCGGGAAGTGGAGCGAGAAGCCAAAGGGATAAATGGAAGATTTTCCCCCCACACAAAACTAAGAGGCATCCCAAATGTGGCAGTCTGGAATATGAGGAGGAAAAACAAGGAGACAGAAAAAATGAGCCTGTGAGCTTGAAGGAGAATAAAGATAGGGATGTCCCGGGGGTGAGGAAAGTGTTTCAAGAAGGAGAGAGTTATCACTGTGTCGAACGCTGGTGATAAGCGAAATGAGCTTAATTTAAAATGATCACATTCTGAGGGCCTCTGAGATTGTACACTGCTCAGAGATACCTGTGAACTGTGAGACCCCACTGTAACTACCACTTATCTTGTCAGAAAAGCCTTTGCCTCGGAATCATTTTGCAGTATCCAAAGACACGCATTTGAAGCACACTGGGTCACTTCAGCTAGATCGTAAGCACCTCTTGGTGAGTGAGAGCTGTTATACAGCACAATATTCAGCCCAGTAAAAGCCTGGGTAGATTGACATTCATCTTGCCGCTGCAGTTGGCTCACTGCCACGATACCTACCAAATGAAAAATAAATGGTTTGGTATTAAGGATTGTCAACTAATATATAACCCCAAAGGGTTAACTCTGCACTAAGCCTACTTGACTTTTTTTTTAAGAATATAATCCACAAAGAACAAAGAGGTATGTTCATGGAGACCTCTTGCTGACCCCAAAGGAAAGAATGCCTCAACCATTCCGCCTTCCCACAATGGGGGAAAAGGAAGGAGGACTCATTAGAGGGAGAACAGCTCTCTTCAGTGTCCTTAGTGACTGATGCTGCCGGTGTTTAGACTGAAGGAATTGCATGCTTGGGTACCACCCAGATCAAGGCAGGTGGAGAATTTTCCACTAGACGTTGTTCTGTGTCTTAATGAGACCACTGAGAAAGCAGGACTAGGCTGGGCGGGTCAGTGGACTCCATTTTGCCAACGTGCTATTGGGCAACGGTGGACGGGCCCCAGACATCTCAGGGTCACTGTTCTGGGCAAACGGCCAAAACTGGAGGGTGTTCCACTGCTGCAAAGGGCTACAAAGAGTCAGCAGGCAGCCCGAGGGCAAATACAGACGTCATGGTGTCAGGTCAGAGAGAGTGTAGAGACAAGGAGGCCACAGGGCACACACGCTATGCGGTCTGGCCCACAGGAGGTCAACAAGGGGGTGGACAGGCAGGCCGGAGGGCAGCTGGCCACAGCAGGAAGCCAGCTTGGCAGCCCCAGGTGTGGAGGTCAAGCGTGAGGCCCTCGGGAAATTTCTGAGCCTGGTGAGGGACGGGGATTCTAGAGGAACAAGCTTGTTGTAAATGGAAACACATGCACTTGTCAAGGAGGGGACCGGACCGCTGCTGGAGCAGTTTCCTGATCTCGCTCTCTGGTCTTCTCTGTGCTGTGAGTGGTGTCAAATGTCAGTTCCAGATGGTCTCTTCTGAGGCCTGCAGGTGGGAGCCGGCAACTGGCAGCCAGCTGAGGTGTGTGTGCGGCCCTGAAGACAGGCCGCAGCTCTCCCGACCCTGCTGTGTCTACACCAGAGGGAGAGCTGAGAGCGGGGATGAGGCAGTGCCGCCAACCTCACCCTCAATTCCTGCCTCTCCCTTCTTCTTAATGTCCTTATCATCATTGTTAGGTTATTGAACGCTCACTGCACAATACAATATACTTTGTTCTTTGCGTTCATTGTTTTATTGAAGACTCTATAAACAAGGTAGATACACTTATTACCATTTTACAGATGGAGATCCTGAGTCAACGAGTGTGAGAAGTTTGCCCAAAGTTACACAACTGGGAAAAGGCAGAGCCAGCCTTACAGCCCATTTTGGGTTACTCCAGACCCTTGGGTGTGTGACTGCGGCAGTCACAGAAGGCGTGCTCGGTTTAAGAGTCTACTGTCAACGTCTCAAAACTTTTAATAGTTTCTTGACAAAAGGTTTGCAGTTTCGTTTTGCCTGGGGCCTCACCGTCTATGCGACTGGTGCTGATGAGACCCTGTACTACTCACTGCACCTCACTGCCTTCTCACTGCCACCGACTCCCATCCATTTATAAAACTGGGGAGAGTTCATTTTCCAAGGCAGTTTAACACCATCTAATATGTTGTTAATTTTCTCCTGAAGGAAAAGGGGAAAAGGTACTGGCTGGAGCCAGAGGGTGACTGCAGGTTTGCATAAGCAGTTTGGAAAGTTGAAGGCACTGCCTAGGTATAAGGAATTATGATTGAAGTCTTAACCAAAGGTTCCTGCACTTCAGGATGTGTTTACCTGACATCTCTACAAATGTTTGAAAATTAAAGACGTTCAGCCAATCACTTGGATGGTTGCAACAGGGAAGTGGATGCATCCAATCAATAATTCTATAAAAATCGCTGTGGTTTCCTTTTTTTTTTTTTAACATCTTTATTGGAGTAAAATTGCTTTACAATGGTGTGTTAGTTTCTGCTTTATAACAAAGTGAATCAGCCATACATATACATATATCCCCATATCTCCTCCCTCTTGCATCTCCCTCCTACCCTCCCTATCCCACCCCTCTAGGTGGTCACGAAGCACCGAGCTGATCTCCCTACAGGGAGAGGTCAGCTGTTTCTCCTTGGATTTATCCTTCCCACTAGCGATCTATTTTACATTTGGTAGTGTATATATGTCCATGCCACTCTCTCACTTCGTCCCAGCTTACCCTTCCCCCTCCCCGTGTCCTCAAGTCCATTCTGTATGTCTGTGTCTTTATTCCTGTCCTGCCTCTAGGTTTCTCTCTGTTGGACCACCTCTGCAGGCCTCCAGTGTAAACCCCTCAAGGTCAGAGCCAATCCTTCTCCTGGCCAGCTCTGGCCCCAAGGAGGAATATTAATTTGCTGACCTGGGCCACCCTGTCATGCAGACATCCTCTGCCTTTCTCCCCCACCACTGTTTATCCAAAGGACTTAGATGAAGCTATCTTCGAGAAAGGACACTGAACCACGTATCTAAAATTAAGCACGAGTCTAGGAGCGGGGTCACCTGAGAGCTGCAAGCTAACTTTTGGCTTCTTTATCAAGTTGGTGAAGAGAGCTAACTTCAACAATTGCTGCTTAAACCAAAACATTTTTTTTGTCCAGGAAATAAGTCACTAGCTGTGGGCATAGCGACAGAGCAGAGTAGAGCTTCTTAGATGGAACACTATGGTTTCGGAGCACCGGCATCTATGTTTATTCATATTGATGTGAGTCCAGGGAAACACCTTTCCCTGCCTGAATGCACTGAAAGCAGGCTGGTGCTCAGACTTCTCTCACCAACATTAAGATTTCCCAAAATATTAAAGGCTATTCTAATTCTTTCAACACTTCTGACTAAGAGTATTTGTTAAATGCTGAGTCAGCTCTTACAGAGTATTGGGAATTCATCTTCATGACCAGTACACCAGTCTGGACAAAGCAAGGACTAGAGTGAATGCGTATTAAGTCATGAAGCTTCTGATTTTAAAAAATCTGACTAGTGTTGTAACATATTATTATTATTGTAAGAGAGATTCCACGTGAAGTATCTTCATTCCATTCGTATCCACATACACATAATAAAGCAGAAGACAGCGGCAATGATTGAGTTACTTTTGTGTCCTAAATTAATTCACCTGAACTATCCAGATATGGCAGGAAAAAGGGCATCTGTGCTAAGAAAGAAGTAGTATCTCTTCTATATTAGTCAGATAATCCTGATTTTATTCCTCATTTGCTTTTTTATTTAGGCATTTTTAATAGACTTTATTTTTATAACAGTTTTAGATTTACAAAAAAATTAAGAAGACAGTTCAGAAGGTTCTGATCTATCCCCACACTCAGTTGTCCCTATTACTAACATCTTACACCAGTATGGTGCACTTGTTACAATTAAGGAACTGATAATGATGCATTATTTTTAACTAAAGTCCATGCTTTACTCAAATTACCTTAGTTTTTTCCTAATGTCCTATTCCTCCTATCTCATCCAGGACAGCACATTACATTTAATCTTCATGTCTTCTTAGACTCCTCTTGGATATGACAGTTTCTCAGACTTTTCCTTGTTTTTGATGACCTTGACAGTTTTTTTCTTTTTTTTTTTTAATGATAATGTCAAGTTTAATTTGCCAAATATACAAGTTGGACTTGTGGGGCATGTTTTGCCTGGGGGCTACACAGTAAACACGTTTCTTGAAATGATCCATGGGCAGGGTTAAGAATGGGCCCGAGCCCTGGCCAGAGTCGGGGGTAGGGAGTAGGGTGGGAAGGTCAGGGGCGAAGCCTCAGTCAGAGGGGACTGGCCGGGGATGAGCCATGATCCTCAGAGACCCAGAGCCCTGGCTCCCAGGCGACAGCCCCCCAATCGGGTGCCGGGGCAACACAGACAGGGGGTCGTCCATCACAAACTTTTCAGCAGCTACTGCGCCGCAATCGACCAGACAAACGGGAGCTCTTCTTACCCCACCTCCCAGGCACCCCCCCGACAAGGGTTCTGAATTCTAAAAACAGCCAACACATTCAAATGGTTACATATGAAATGCTGTCCTGCATCTTTCTGTCTCAAAGATAGCAGCTGCCCCCTCCCCCCACCCACCATCCCCCCCAAACGATTTCTGTGCCAAGATGAAGAGAAGCCGTGGGGAGCTCCTCACCGCGAGGGGCTGCTGCAGTGGCGCCGGGCACAGGGTGGGTGAGACACAGCAGAGGTCCTGGCAGCACGGCCCCGTTCCCTGCTATCTCCTCCCACAGGCCGTGCTACTTATTCAGGGAGAGCGACTGCATTCGTTTTCCTGACAAAGCTGCATCATCTTTTGCTTTCCTCTCTTCTTTCTTCCTGGCAGCCTCCTCCCGCTGTTTCCGGATGCTCGCCAGCCGGGCAAGGTCGGCCTTGGCTTGCTCCGTCTTCCCCGCTAAATGCATTTTCATGTAACGCTCTTTTGCTTTCTGCTTCTCGATTTCTTCTCTTTCTCTCCTTGAAAGTTCCTTGGGCCCGTCCAGGTTCAGCTGTGTGCCCTTTTCGGTTGTCTGTGCCACCCGGTTGGGGTTCTCAATGTCAACGAGCCCTTCTACACCTTTGCGCTTTTGCTGGTAATCATCTTCTTCATCCTCGCTCTCATCTGAGTCTAGGGATTTTTTCTCCTTTTTGGGGTCACCTGCAGCCCCATCTCCACCACCTTCTCCTTGTTCCTCTTCTTCCCTGGCCTTCTGCTTTTCAGCCTGGAGCTGTGCGTCGATCTCCTCGGGGCTCGTGTACTGCCTTGCCCGGCCTTTGTGGCCTCCCTTTCTCCCTCCTTTAGGCATCGTAGCTCCGGCGGCTGCCGATGACCTTGACAGTTTTGTGGAGTACTGATCATGTACATTGTAGGATGCCCCTCTATTGGAATCTGTCTGATGTTTTTCTCATGATTAGACTGGGGTTATGAGATTTAGAGAGGAAGATAGGAGAGAAGAAGAGCCATTTTCATCCTATCATATCAGGGCTACACACTATCAACATGGCTTATCACTATTGGTGTTGACCTTGATCACCTGGCTGAAGGTAGTGCTGGTCAGATTTCTCCACTGTAAAGTTACTCGATATTTTTCCCTCCCTTTTCATACTCTACTCTTTGGAAGAAAGTCTCTATACACAACCCACACTATAAGAATTATGAGTTATGCCACCCTACACCATTAGAGAGGAGTGCCTGCATAAATTCTTGTGTTCAGGACATTTGTCTCTCCTCTCCCACTTATTAATTTATTCAATTATTTATTTATATCAGTATAGACTCATGAATATTTATTTATTGTTGGAATTATAATCTAATACAATCTTAAGGATATTTTTGGTCAAATTATTCCAGATTCTGGCCACTGGGAGTTTTAGTTGGTTCTTGTGACCCTCTGACACACTCTCATTTTGTGTGTGTGTGTGTGTGTGTGTGTTTTAGCACTTCCATATTTTCAGGCTCTACAAGAAGCTTTAGGCTTATCTTGTACCTTTCCTGCCTCAATCCTAGAATCAGTCATTTTTCCAAGGATCCCTGGTTCCTTTTGCTAGAGAATGATATTAGAAAACCAACATCTGGGTGATAGGTGTGCTCATTGATATGGGCTGTTCTTTCTTTATGCCTCATTAGTTGACAGAGCAAAGAAATATACGTGTATATATTAATCTGTGTATATACATGTATCTATAAATATTTCTATAGAGAACCATCTGTAACTACATTAGTCATTTACTTTTCCTGTATTCATATACATGAAGAAAGCGATTTGTATAGCCCTTCTCATCCCAACATTAAGATTAAAACACCCTTAAAATCTTGTTTAGAGCGAGCACCTCCTTGTGTCAGGCACTGGAATGACAATCTCTGCCCTTGGGGAGCTTCTGGTCTAGTGGGGAAAATAGATTTATATGCATATAATTTCAATAAAATGTAGCAATTTGATAATCTCATGGGAAATATTCAGATTGCTGAAAAAATGCACAGGAAATCAGGTCAAGGATGAGGGTGCTACATATGTATAAGTGAGGCTGAGGTGACTGGACTTCGTTCTGTAGGTGGATAGAGATGATTGCAATATTTAATGCAAGATTAAGTCTACACAAACCCAATCCAAGGAGACCATTTCCAGTTTCCTGGGTACTGAAGCAACAGGATCTAATGGAAGAGAGACATCAAGGCTGAAAATCGTGAAGTTTCCTTTCTTATATAGTGTTGGTGTTCATGCTGTGGGAATGCAGAGGATGATGCTGATGTGTGAAAGCAATTATTTATTTAGCACTTACTATGTGACAAGTGTTATTTAACTATAGGGGATAGTCATTATGATGAATGCCATTTAGCAGATGAAGAACTGAGTCTCAGAAGTTAATGTCGTTATTTAATAATGTTAATAATTATCAACATTATATGTAAATATATAATATATATTAGTATTATATTATTTATGGATTATATATTTAATAATGTTAATAATTATTAATATTTTACAGAAGTTAATAATGTCACACAGCTGGAAAGTGACTGATACAACTTTAGAACACATCTGCCTGATTCCTCACCATTACTCACTTTCACCATCACTTGGCCTCAAGAAAGGTTGAGCTTCTGATATCCAAGTTACTTCTGGGAAAAAAAGCAGGGCTTAGCAAATTCCAGCATTTTACTTTTTATTTCTAAGAAAAAAAAAATCTGTTGATGGAGACCTGGTAGTGGCCTGTCTAGGTTAAAGAACAATGGCTTTTGGAGAACAATAAACAGGATGAAAACAGGCATCTGTCCCCCTTGAAATAGGTTCACCCTGACCAAATATTTCTGTAAAATGTTTGAGCTAAATGATTTCCATCTTTCATAATGAGGAGAAATGGGCAGATAAATCAGCTAGGAGTCTGTAACCCAGTCCTCAGAGGTGATATGTCAGCCTGGTCTCCTCCTCTATTTGCTGGGATTTATGACAGGCAAGCAGGTCTCATCATTCATCATGTGTATCTTTAGAGGAATTCTGGGTAAGATCAAGTATATCTCTGGGGGCTCAGAACTACAATCCTACTACTTTCTCTACACAGTATTAGGACACAGCAAGGTAACACCCAGCAGAGGAGTGAAAAATCCAATGGACCTAATCAACACTTAGTGGTATAAGAAGATCAGATCTTCAGAAAACATTTGCTATTTTGGTTTTTTGCTTTTCATTGGAAGTGTGTTGCATCCTACAGACCCATTCAGAGAGATTAGCATCATTCTCCTCTTCAGCTAATTGGGTTATTTGGTGAATTCACGAAGATTGGGTTTAGCTCAATCACTCTGAATAGCCATAAGTAGAGAGAACATAAAACACATTTAGAATTCAGACTGTAAACCTGGGCACAAAGAATGTATACTCACTGATAAAGCCATTTCATCAGGCTAAGCTCATGCCTCCTTTGTGATTAATAGAAGCAGAAATGCAATCCCTTCATCTGCATAGCATAGAATTCCCTACATAGAAGGAAGGTTTATGGCTTTCAAACTTGCCTCATGTTTATTTGTATGTATTTTAAGCCCTATCATGCACCTCCCTCCCCAGAAAGGCATTTAGGATGAATATAACTCCTGTAATTTCTGTCTGAGACCACCATGATAAAGCAGGCCTGTTCACCTTGCCAGCTAATTCTTACCACACAGGGCAGTTATGAGTAATGCATGTGTTGGGCTTTGTGTGCTAATCTGATACAAATGTGAAGGAATTTAAATTACCACTTATTTTAAATTAGTATGTCCTTAACCTCAATATATTATGAGAAGGAAGACTCTAAGGATTGTGGGAAAGTGATGTTTCTTTTGATAAGTGAGCCATGGGGTGGCCAGAGAAAGTGCACAAACTAAATGCTTCACCATTAGAACACAAACCAAAACCAGGGAAACCCAGTAAAGTTCTCAAACCCTTCTTTGGGTCAAATATTTAAAAGATTTTTGTTTCTCTTTTTTTAACTTTTTATACAGCCATAATTAATGCAATGAACCGTAAAGTGAGTTCAGGTTCAGGAATCTGGGTAAGCAAGTTCAGGGTCACACATAAGTTATGCCACAGCTTCTAACCTGACTGGCCCTGATTTAATAAGACCTCATAGTCACATCCTCCTGTGCACTCAACTTGCAATTCCCTGCTTTAAGAGACAAGGCAATTTGTGACAGAGGAGAGTGAGAGAATTACTGCATTCCAAACACATCTGGGGAAGAGGAAAGGCCTTCCACCCCAGGATGTAGCCAGACAGAGGGGTGCCCACCAGAGGGAAGAATGAAAAATAGTCTTGATTTATAGCCTTGCAGTAACCTAATGTGGAAAGTTAAGGCATGTCATTCGCAAAAACTTTGTATTGCCTCATCTCTCAAGGTAAGATGGGAATTTTAGGAGAGCGGTTTCTGGCAGTTTTCACTGAACTAAATCATAAGGTGTTTCATAATTCCTTGTCAGTTGATTGTGCAACGGAGCAGCTTTACTTTCCTGAAACACAGATGGCACATAACTCTGCCCTCTGACACGTTTATCTGCTTTGAGGCCAGCATCAAAAACTAAGTGTCCAGCTGGACCTGTGAAGCCTACAATGACTGGTATTTGAACTTCTCAGAGAAGAACTTGGGTCAAGCATCTACTTCAGATTACATGACTTCTATATTCTGATCTGGGACGATTTTGTCCAAATTCTCTCTTTCACATAAACGTGTTCTGAAATATCAATATTGTAAAGGAATGTCAATGGTATCGCTAAAATAGCGTAGAATGCTACTTGGCTCTATTACAATTTCATCTTTGTTAACAACGTTGAGGGCCATAGGGATCTACTAACAGTGGGTGATGTTGATTCGTTCCCCAAGTATGAGAGGAAGAAGGACATATTGCTCTTTTCTATTATTTCCCAAACCATAAACTACATTTATTTATTCCTCCCCTTTTGTGCATCGCTGTAAAGGTAGCTCTGAATTGGAGTCAATCCTTAATCATCAGAACTGGCTCAGGATCTTCATGTTCCCTTCTCACCCTTGGACAAAGCCATAGGCATTTGAGAATAGATCCCTCCTTCCTACACAGGGGACTCTTTCCTAGTACCTGCCTTCTAATTAGCTTAACCTGATGGCCATTCAAGCATCAGAGACCCTTTTCTTGAGGTCAGGTAATTTGCTTTTGGTCTGCCCCTTTCAAGCTTAAGCAAAGGCCACCAATTGTCATTTCCTCCATATCCCAGGGCTCTAAGCCAGTCCTTCACCATTCATATGTCTACATCCAGCTTCCTGACCCCCAGCATGTCAGAGATTTTATAGAAGTCTGGTTACAAATGACAAGGACACCCCTCCAACATGTTCAAGCAGAAAGAGAAAGATAATGACTTGTAGTATCCAAAGGTAAAATAGATAGCTAGTGGGAAGCAGCCACATAGCACAGGGAGATCCACTCGGTGCTTTGTGTCCACCTAGAGGGGTGGGATAGGGAGGGTCAGAGGGAGATGCAAGAGGGAGGAGATATGGGGATATATGTTTATGTATAGCTGATTCACTTTGTTATACAGCAGAAACTAACACACCATTGTAAAGCAATTATACTCCAATAACGATATTAAAAAAAAAAAAAGAGCCGTACAATGGACTTAAAAATTGCTTCAAAATTTAAAAGGCTAGATCTCATGTTAAGTGTTCTTACCATAATAAAATTTTTAAAATTAAAAATAAAAAACCAAAACGAAAAACAAAGGTACAACCCCAACCAGTGGAAAGACAAAGATGTAGCAGGACCCTAAGACCACCGTGACCCGGTGTTTTAAGGCCATCTCTTTTCCATCTCTTGTTTCCGATTGTTCTGGATGTCAAGTTCATTCTGTCTCTCAAAATTTCTCCATTTTATAGGGAATGTGGCAGCACACAGCACCTGAACTTTATAGCTTATGGCTTCTGCCACTAAATGAGATTCGTTTCAACCCCATGGATCCCAGATTTAGAAATCCTTATGAAAAGGTTCTTTGATGTAACCAGATTCCACTCTAGCTATGAGGTTTGGTTTTGTAGAAGAGTACCCAGGATAAAAGGGAAACGTTGGAAGACATATTGTAAATGTCTTTTCACCCTACAACAAAATTTAGATATTAAGGACTAGTGTTTTACTCCTAAAAGAAATATTGGGATCATCCCTTGAAGTCAGCCAAACCTGCATAGCCATTTGAGGAACCTTTCTATTCTCTGGAGAAAAAGTCTTTACCTTCTAACAGTTGGTTTATAAAACAAATAATCATTGGGATGATTGGGGTGCCACAATGTTCATTGCAGCACTATTTACAATAGCCAAGACATGGAAGCAAACCAAATGTCCATCAACAGATGAATGGATAAAGAAGATGTGGTACATATATACAATGGAATATTACTCAGCCATAAAAACAAATGAAATAATGCCATTTGCAGCAACATGGGTGGACCTAGAGATTACCATACTAAGTCAAGTAAGTTAGACAGAGAAAGACAAGTATCATGATATAACTTATATGTGGAATCTAAAAAATGATACAAATAAACTTATTTACAAAATAGAAATAGACTCACAGACTCAGAAAACAAACTTATGGTTACCAAAGGAGAAAGATGGAGGGAGGGAGAAATTAGGAGGTTGGGATTAACACATAAACACTACTATATATAAAATAGATAATCAACTAGGACCTACTTATAGCACAGGGAACTCTACTCAATACTCTGTAATAACCTATATGAGGAAAGAATCTGAAAAAGAATAGATATATGTGTATATATAACTAAATCATTTTGCTGTACAGCAGAAACTAACACAACACCGTAGATCAACTCTACTTCAATATAAAATAAATACTTTTTTTAAAATTTTAAATATCTTAAAAAATAATAATCACCCCATAGCTAGGATACATAGAGTCTCAGAAGCCTGTGACAAGTTGCAAATCATTACTATAGTAAAATTTTAATTTGGGGGCTATTTTAATGGCATATAGAAACTCTTTTTTAATCTCAGGATAGTCATATATAAGTAAGAAAGTTGTGATGAAGTATATTTGCTCTAAATCTTTGGGTCGAAAAATACCAAAACACAACTGAAAAAGAGTTAAACAAAATAGAGGGAATTTCTTTATTTTTAAATAATAGAGTGTATCATGAAACTCAAAACCAAGATGGTGCCTGTCTGTGTGTCATCTAGAAACATGGTGGCTCCCACTGCAGCCATGTGGATGGGTAAGATACTGCATAGACAGTGTCAAGGGTAACCTCTATACCATTTCAATTTAGCCATTATTTATTAAGCACCTTTTTTATGTGCAGGGCATTTCACCACTAAACTTTTCCTGCTTGTCAATCTACATGTCCTGTCATCACCCTTAAATGAATTAACTCTTTTAAAATTAAATTTGGTGTACCACTAAAAAATAATACTGACGTATATTAAGTTTGATTCACAGCTCACTCTGTCATCATGAAACAAAATGGCAAGTAGTTGAATGAGCACATCTCTTCCTACAATTTTTAGTAACTGGCAATTACATTCAGTAAAGGGAAAGGTCTATAGTTCAAAAAATATGTAGTATTCAATAATGGAGTGGTCCCTACATAATATTAAGAAAATGATTCTATCACGTTAAGTCAGCTTAGACTGTATTGAGAAGAAAAACCCAACCTGAGGGAATATACCTGTGACTATCACCATCATAAGACTTAGATAAATTTATGGATAACACATCTAATGAGGCCAGTCTGCACGCCGTTTCCTGAACATGGCCCTGCCCTCACCTGCCTCCAGGTCTTGGCTCAAACTATTAGCTCAGTCTAAAGTAACTTTTTTTGGTCTTAGTTTTAAAATTCCATTTTAGGCACAATACTGGATCACAGAGATTTACAACTATAACTATCTTGACTTAAAGGACATGGAAATAAGACCATGCTTCTTTTCTTTATTGTATAATACCTAAATAATATTTTTTCAACTTTAGTTAAGTGTAAAGTATCAAGTGGCACATTTATAATATAAGAAAATATAAATGATGTAAATGCTTAGTCATATCTTTACGACACATGACAGAATGGACCTGCACTGTTCAAATGGGTCTTAGGCAGAAATAAAATATTAAAGAGCGTTATTTGGAACAATAATTTAGATCATATCAGTTTTTATAGGTCAAAATAATGATTCCTTAGGTTTGTAATTAATTTTCACTGCTTCCACAATCCTTCAACATACTCAATTGACTAACGTGCACATTTAATAAGTACAAGTCTTGATGTAAAATGTTAGTATCCAACATTACAAATATTAGAAGGGACTCTAGTTTTTCCTCAATATGCAGTGGTCTTCTTGGTTATTTGCCAAGGGAAATTCTTCCTTCTAGGAAAAGATAGGCTGTTAACATGCCACTGATATTCTTTGAGGTTAATACAGCAGGTCCCGGGCCATTCCAACTCCAGAAGATAATACGTATAAGGTGCAAGAGTGAACAAATGCATGAAATGGTCTGCAAACACTTTAAATCTTGCTCTATATTATGAGAAATTTTGCATGCTTGTGATTCTGTACTATTACCCACTAAATGAGGAAGCCAAACTCGCAGCACCACAATTAAGAATGGAAAAATTCAAATTTGGTTTCATCTTTGTCAATCATTTTATTTCCTAAGGAGGGAGGCAGGTCATCTTGACCCTGGAGAAGCAGGAACCAGCTTAGGTCCACAGTGCTGAACCAGGCATCTCTCCTAAGGGAGACAATTCTTCCCAAGGTAAAGTGTCTGATTCCAATCTGCTTGTGTCTTCTACCTTGCCTTCCATGTTCAGCTAAAATTCTCCCTCCCCTGAGAAGCCCGACTGCCTTCAAATTTACCAGTCAGAGTGAAGTATTCTTTTGCTTATGCTTGCTTTACAAGATGCTTGTACACTTTTTTTGCCTTTTTTGGAGTCAGCTTTGCATATTAGGTTGTGTGTGTGTGTAGGTGTGTAGTTAGGTAGACAGATAGATAATCTCCACTAGCTGCTGATCTCCTGGAGGGTAAATGCCATGATTCTCTTTTCCCATCTATTTCTTCAGTTTTTAAATAAGTATTTTTGAGTGTTCATATTCACTCAATGGAGATATTGAGATAACTCAGACTATATCTCCAAGAATTTACAGTGTAGGAAATAAAAGACAGGCAGAAAATAAATATGATACAAGACAAACATAAGTGATGTAAGAGAGGTAAAGATGAAATGTTTTGAGAGTTCCAAGAAGATGCAGATCACTTCCCTGGCGGTCCAGTGGTTAAGACTCCATGCTTCCACTGCAGGGAGACGGGTTCGATCCCTGGTCCGGGGAACTAAGATCCCACATGCCATGTGACCAAAAAACCCCAAAAACAAACAAACAAAAAATCCCCCTGCTTTTTGTGAGTGTTCAACAAAACAAACCAAGAAGATGCAGATCATTTTAATAGTGAGAGAGGGAGTGGGTAGAGAGGAAGAAGAGAAAACCAGAGAAGACTTCATGGAACAAGACACATTTTGAAATTGTCCTCTGAGGACGGGTAGGATTTGGATGTGTGGATAAGCACATTCCCCCACGTAAGGAAAACAGCTTGAGTAAAGGCATGAACAGGAAGAATAGAAAGGTAGGTTCAAGAGGACCATGTGATGCATAAAGAGAAAAAGTAGGGACTTCCCTGGTGGTCCAGGGGTAAAGAAGCCGCCTTACAATGCAGGGGACGCAGGTTCAATCCCTGGTCAGGGAACTAAGATCCCACATGACTCGGGGAAACTAAGCCCGTGCACCACAACTACTGAGCTTACGTGCCACAAACTACAGAGCCCACATGCCCTGGAGCCCACGCATCACAACTAGAGAAGAGAAAACCCACAGATGACAACTAGAGAGAAGCCCGCGCACCGCAACGAAGGATCCCGCATGCCTCAACGATGATCCCGCATGCAGCGACTAAGACCCGACACAGCCAAAAATATATTAAATAAATAAATAATAAATAAATCTTTAAAAAAAAAGAGAGAGAAAAAGTAAATCTGAGGAATCTGGACAGTATCCTGTTGTTTATCTGGACCCTCAGAAGAGGTGGACGAAACGGGAAGGTGCTTGTGTGTGTTGGGGGTTCCATCAAGCTGCAACGAGAGTGTAAGCAAAGGAAAATGAGGACCACGCCTGAGACAGTGGCAGTGGGGGTGGGTAGAGGCCCTATGCAGAGACTTGACAAGGCTTGGCTGTTGGCTGTACATAGACAGCAGAGGAGAGGAAAGTAGAGGAATTCAAGAACCGGGCGATGGTGGTGCATTGACTAAAGCAAGGAGTAGATAAGGATTAAGCTTTGGATGGGGGCAAAACATGATTCCCAGTAGCAATGTCAAATAAATGTTTTTCTCTTTACCTCTGCCTCCCAATTAAGTACCTGGTAGAGTCACACACAAGGTAAGTTAACAAATGTTTACTGAATTTATAATAAACATAAAAAATATATGGTGAGGGCTTCCCTGGTGGTGCAGTGGTTGAGAGTCCGCCTGCCGATGCAGAGGACACGGGTTCGTGCCCCGGTCCGGGAAGATCCCACATGCTGCGGAGCTGCTGGGCCCGTGAGCCATGGCCGCTGAGCCTGCGCGTCCGGAGCCTGTGCTCTGCAATGGGAGAGGCCACAACAGTGAGAGGCCCGTGTATGGCAAAAAAAAAAAAAATATATATATATATATATATATATATATATATATATATATATATATAGTGACAGTGGTGGAAAGAGAATGTCCTAGAGCCAACACTAAAATTTGAAGTTGTTATAAGGAAGACAACCATGCCATTTTATAGACGATCTCCTGGAGCGAAGTTCAGCTATCATCATGGAAAATTCTCATCAGTTGGAAAGCAACTATCATTCACTGGGTGGCTACTCTGAGTAAAGCATTTAGGTATTTTATAAACTATGTCTCACTACATCGTCCCAATTCTGTTTCACTAAAGAGGTAATGGGGTTTGGTTATCTAAGAGCTTTCAAATAGCAGGTAACAGCAAATCCCGCCCCAGGCAATGTTTCAAGCCCTTTACAAATATTAAACATTTTACGTCTTATAACTCCAGTGACAGGTATGATTACCATGTCCATTTGAGGAATGAGGAAACCCTGGCATAGAAAGTTAAGTCATTACAGCAAGGTCATACAGCAAGCAAGAGTCAGAGCCAGGACTTGAACCCAATCAGGCTGGTGCTGGGGTCCTCGAGCTTAACCATCCCCTTACATGGTCTCTGCAGACTTCAGTGGCATAGTGTTGTGGAAACTCAAATCCGCCCCCTGCCAGCGCTCCTGTTTCCTTCCACTTTTGCCCAGAAGAAAAATTGCTGGAGCCTCCCTCTGAGAAGTAAAGAAAAATGATTATTGAATGATTGGCCCCAGATCGAATGGAAATTAACCATGATGTCTGTAACGCATGATTGCTAACACCCAGGTTAGGTTCATATTGCCCTTCTACCAAAGGGTTAACACTGAACAGACTATAATCATTAAGCAGTCTTTATTTTAAAAATGTCTTTCAAAACATGTGTGCATTTTAGTTATTTATGAAAAAGGAAAACATTATACTTAAAAATGTTTGGAATGGAGGTGACTACTTGATAAATATAATTACTCATTTTCTATAGCTTTTACAAATCAAACTTTTATGGTAAATTTCTGAAAAAAAAAGGTAATGTTACTTAACCACATTCAGATTTCTAGGTACAGCATATTATCATGAATCCCCCAGTCATCCTTTAGAATAGGGTTTTATGGTAGCTGTCTTTTGAGGTTGTAAATTGTTAACATCTGTCTCTTAGTATTTTTTTTTTAACAATACTCTAATCTCTGGTTATACTGCTAATAACTGTAATTTTCTAGTCAGTTGCTATCTCTCAAGGTAGTTTAAAGGTCATTTTTTGCAATACATAAAGAAGCTTGTGAAGAAAGTGGGTGTGATTTATTTTTTAGCAAGTTGAACTCATGTTTGGATTTGGTTCTGAATCCAAGAAGAAAGAGTCTCTGCTTAGCTCTTTTGCTTGAATCTTTTATTTGGTCCCAGCATGATTAATTTCAGTCTCTTTCATTCATTATACTTCTGTTACCTGATGTTATTCCTAATAGGGAACACAGATATTATTTTCAAAAGCATAATTAAAGGATACATTTACATTGTACTTTTTATAGTCAAAGTACTGGTTAATCCACATGTTATCCCTACAATATAAAAGCATGCTGCACCTTGTCCCAGAGAGGTGTGCTCCTGAAAACTCTCTTAATCAAGATTTGGAGATTTACATCCACTTTATTTTCTACAGCACCACAGTTGCTGCAGAAATTATGAAACTCGGATATATTTGTGTAAATGCACACATTTTGATTTATTAAAAGTGCCAATCAAAATATAAGAGAAGCAAAAACATAAGCTATACTGAACATATGGGGAGTTATTTGGTTTTTGTTTGTTTGTTTTATATCGTCAGCATCCATTACTTTCTTGTGAGAAAAAAAAAAAAAAAAAAAGCCTGGATTTCCTTTGAATAAAACTCATCCTCACTCCACACCTTGCCTGCAGCTCCAGAGCATAACCAACTACATTGCCGTGGTGATCAGTTCGAGGACAAACATATGACCCACGCTTGTCAGTGAGATGCAGAATCAGGAGTCTGCAAGAGCTCTTTTGGAAAGGAATATGCATCTTATTCCAGTAGGGTTGCTCAGTAAGTAGGAATCAATGTGGACCTGGCCATGTCAAAATGGCTACCATGGAGAAAATTCAGTCTGAAAATGCAGTCAAAGCAGGAAGAAGTTAAATGCAAGAAACCCAGACAATATATCCTCATGCCATCATTTGTGGCCCTGGATCCAGCCCCACCAGTGATTACATGAAATGGGTTCCTTTCACTTGATAATGAATGGTAACCGATTAGTACATAAGCACAATCAATGTTTATAGACATTAATAAGGATCTGATTTTACTATAGCAGATGGTAAGTATAAAGGAAATTTTAATGGAATATCCTAAATGAAAATAACTGGATTAGAATTAAGTAAGAAAGGCTTCAGGCAAGACATTATAAATGAGGCTTTCACTAGATCAAATATTTATAAAGCAATAGTTCATATCCTGGCATACATGAGTTTATATAAGGGTTTGTTATGAACTGACTGTGTCCTTCCAGAGTTCATGTTTGACATCCTAACTCCCAGGACCTCAGAATGTGCTGTTGCATGGAAATAGGGCTGTTGCAGATCTAATCACTTAAGTTAAGATGAGGTCATACTGGAATATGGTGGGGTTCTAATCCAATATGACTAGTGTCCTTATAAAAAGAGGGAAAATTTGGACACAGACACATGCAGGAAGAATGCCATGTAAATACGAAGGCAGAGATGGCGTGATACTTCTACAAGCCAAGGAATACAAAGATTGCCAGCAAAGCACCAAAGCTAAGGGAGACGCATGGAACAGATTCCACCCTGCGGACACCTTGATCTCAGATTTCTAGCCTCCAAACCGTGAGACAATAAATTTCTGTTATTTAAGGCCCCAGTCTGTAGTACTTTATTACAGAGGCCCCAATAAACTAATATAGGATCCAAGGATAATTAACAGATAAAGATAAAAAATTCTATGAATAGAAAAAAGTCATAGTGAAGTAGGAAAGCATCGATCAAAATCTAAATAATATACTTGTCTTTTGGATCTGCAGTAAATTAAAATTTTAGTTGGAGTTAGTGGGTGAAATTGATGAATAACATTAAATCTCATAATTAACTTTTTAGTTTTATTTGAAAACTAATTTTCATATCAACTAAACTTAAGAGAAAGGAAATGACAGATAAATTTCTTACAACTACCATATTCACAAGTAAAGTACCTTTTAAAAAATGTCAACTTTATTATTGACTAGATCCAGAATGGAAATACAAAATGTAAAAGATAAAAGAGTTGACTAAACATCTGTTCCAAGAGTTCACAGAACAAAATTTTAAGGACTAAATTAGGAATAAGGTTGCATATTGGAGTTGAGGGAATATATCTGAGAAACAGCATAAAGGAAGAGACTTGAAAATTGGCAAGAGAATGGATCATCAATATGTAGGTTTGGATGGAAAGAATTTTCTTTTGTTTGTTGATGACTTCAAAACTATATGGTTGGAGAAGTAGAAATTGATAAAGACATTGTCAGTGAGAGCTTGGGAAGAATTGTGCTGTAGAGCAAGACATTCATTTTAAGATAGCTTAAGTCATATCACACTTTTAGGGTGTTAACCTGGTAGACATCTAATTAAGTGACAAGAGTTAATACCATCAGTGGGGGCAGGGCAAGTATAGGAAATCTTTGTATCTTTTGCTTAATTTTGCTCTGAACCTAAAACTACTCTAAAAAATTAAGTCTATTTTTTTAAAGGCCAACCTCTGGCATTTGTGTACTTTGTTATACAAACTTAGAGGAGGAGCTTATAGATCTAGTCCAAATCCTATATGTAAAAACTTAAGAAACTGACACCTTGTACTGTCTGAGAATATTTCAGCTGGAAAAGTAGCTGAGCTGACACAAACGATCAATCAGATTGTCAAATTAGATTTTCACAAGTAAGGATCTTTCCCGGAGTCGATCTTTACTAATAATTTTTGAGACAAGCAACTGAAGGCACAGGTGAAGAACCGCAGAGGTATGGAACACTGAATGCAGCCGCCCTAGGTCCTCCCTTTCCCCCACACCCACACACTCTGACCCTCATCAGATGAGGTCCAACCGAGGTACACATTACTCCACACAGCACAGAGCATCCGGGTTGTGAAATAGCTCAATTCTGTACCCCAGATGGTCACCTAACTTATAGGACTTTTCCTAGGCATCCATGTCTTGTAAATCCATAGATCCTAGGTGCGTTTACCTTAAACAGACCTAAACTAGTCACATCCTGCTAAGAATATTCCATAGTTGTGGATGCTCTTCCTAGGAAAGAGCAGCAGTGTGTTCATCAGGAGTTATTATCAATATTACTCACCAGAGTGGTACATTTGTTACAATTGATGGGCCTACATTGACACATCATTATCACCCAGAGTCCATAGCTTACAATAGGGTTCACTCTTGTGTTTTACCTTCTATTGGTTTGGGCAAATAATATATAATGACATGTATTCACCATTATAGTATCAAACAGCATTATAGTATCATACAGCATAGTTTCAACGCCCCCCAAAAAACCTCTTTGATCCTATTATTCATCCCATCCTTCCCCTCTAACCTTGGAAACAACTGATCTTTTTATCGTCTCCATAGTTTTGCCTTTTCCACAATGTAGTATGGTTGGAATCATACAGTAGGTAGCCTTTGCAGATTGTTTTTTCTCACTTAGTAATATGCACTCAAGAGTTCTCCATGTCTTTTCATGGCCTGATAGCTCATTTCTTTTTAGCTCTGGTAAATATCCCATTGTCTGGATGTACCACAGTTTACTTATCCACCACTTACTGAAAGACACCTTGGTTAGTTTGACTGTTAATGGGTGTATCATGTTGACTCTATAGTTAAGGCTGTACTACTATTGCTGTTTGTCCTGTAAAGTGACAGGACAAGGGAGATGTGAGTGACAAGGGACACGTTCCAGTGCTGGGTCACCAGCTTCTGGGTGTCAGGAGTCAATGGTGTAGCATCAGCAATGCCACAATGGCATCTTGGTCACTGAGCTGCCTCTTCTGCAGCCCCAGTGGTGGCCCTTGACGACCACTCTTCCAGCCTTCCCAACAATCTTCTAAGCCCTTAATTTCCTGTATTAAATTCCTTTCTGCTTAACATATCTAAAATGGTTTCTGTTTCATGTACTGAACTCTGAATGATGGAGAGTGTTACTAACACAAATAATTTATTTCGGTTTGGAGAGATTTTTTCTTAGCCCCTTGATTTGTGTGCACCAATATTCTGTCTACCTTTAAGATTTTTTAAAGTTTAGAATAAAATAACAGGTAATAATAGACATATCTCTTGTCCAGGCAAGAAAAATATAGGGGGGACCATCAGCCATCTTTCACAGTCTATGGGCTTTATCCAGTGTACACATCTTTTTAGATAACTATTTATGCAATTGCTTATTTTTCTTCTGCATGCACGTTTAAAGAACTGAATTTCTATTAAGAAATACAAGAGGGCTTCCCTGGTGGCGCAGTGGTTGAGAGTCCGCCTGCCGATGCAGGGGACACGGGTTCGTGCCCTGGTCTGGGAAGATCCCACATACCGCGGAGCGGCTGGGCCCGTGAGCCATGGCCGCTGAGCCTGTGCGTCCGGAGCCTGTGCTCCGCAACGGGAGAGGCCACAGCAGTGAGAGGCCCGCGTACCGCAAAAAAAAAAAAAAAAAAAAAAGAAATGCACTGAGTTTTTTTCCTGAAAAGAAATGGTTTGAAGATTATTTGAATCTATTTCTTTTTATCAACAGATATCACTGCAAACTAATCCAGAATCTAAAATTGTTTAATGCCATATGTGTCACTGATTTCCATCTTGCCAATTAAATAAATGTTACTGCTTGGGTGCTTCAAAGATTGCTTCTCTCCATAGGCAGCATCACAGTGATTCACTCAGCCAGGGCAGTCCGCTAGCAGTCCCCAGATTCCCTCCACAGGCCATGAACAGCAGAATGCCTTTTGGGAAAAACTTCACTTAAGGAGTGGCAAAACTGGGGTTAACTAGAATTCCTATTTAATGATGTTTTATTGCTCATTAGCAAGGCTCATCTTTTCTGTGTCCCCAAAGAACCAAGAATTAATTCAACAAGCATTTATTGAACACCTATAATGTGCCATGTACTGGGCCAGGCACTAGAATACTAAGAAAAGTAAGATGTGAACCTCCGTTCCTGTCCTCCATAAGGTCTGACTTTGAGTGGATGCTGCATATCCAGTTGTAACCTGTGTGATCAGTTCTGTAAGTTGAGTGCTATTGGGTGGCACAGGGCACAACGAGTTCAATATCACTGTGAGAAGGGAAGGATCTGAGTCGTCAAATAGAGAAGGAGGTAACGTTTGAACACATTTGTGAAGAATACGTAGGGCTTCTCCATGCAAGAGCGGAGGAAGGATACAGTGGAAGCATAAAGGAACATCTAAGAAAACAGACAGACAGACAGACAGTATGAGCTTCTCCAGGACAGCACCAAACATCTGCTGAGCTGGCATGGATAGTGGTTAGGAAAGTGTGATGGTTAATTATTTGACTGGGCCATGAGGAGCCCAGACATTGGGTCAAATATTATTCTGAGTGTTTCCATGAGAGTGGATGAGATAGACATTTAAATTGGTAGACTGACTAAAGCAGATTGCCCTCCCTAATGTGGGGGGCCCTCACCTAATTAGTTGAAGGCCCGAGTAGAACAAAATGGCTGACCTGCCCTTGAGTAAGAGAGAACTTCTCCTGCCTGACTGCCTTCAGGCTGGAACACTGGTCTTTTCCTGCCTCTGGCCTCAGACTGAAGCCTTGGTTCTTCCTGGATTGCAAGGCTGCCAGCATTCAGACTAGAACCGTACTGTCAGCTCTCCAGCACTTACCAACTGCAGGTCTGGGGACTGGTTAGCCTCCATAATCATATGGGCTAATTCCTTATAATAAATCTTTTTCTATCAATATATCTGTATCTATATCTTTATCTATCTATAGATAGCTGTACTATAGCTATATCTATGTATATCTATACCTATCTATAACTGTATATCTATACTATAGCTATACCTATCTATGCCTATCTATATCTATCTCCATCTCTATCTCTATCTCACACACACGCGCACATGCGCACGCACACACACACACACACACACACACACACACGCACACATTCTATTGCTTCTGTTCTCTAGAGAACCCTGACTAATAAAAAGGATGGCAGAAGATAAGGTTGTAACAGTAAACATGACCAGAATGTAAAGAATCTTCAGGTTGCTCTATACATATTAAAAACAGCTAATACTTCTTTTAAATACTGTAGCTGTTATTATTGACAAGCCATACTTTTTCTGCTTATTTCTTGGGTGGCCAAGATACACTTCTGTGTGCTTCACAGGTCTCAGCTCATTGATTTCTGAATACGCCTTCATGAAGGAGGCACTATTATTGTCCGCAGTATCCGGAGCAGAAATGAGGCACTGAGAACTAACCAGCCTAAGGTCACATACCTAGTAAGTAGCAGAGCCCTGAGTGGAATCCAGGAGGTCCCATCTCCAGAGCCTGCACTCAGTCACTGTTTCAGTGATGCTCTGAGAGTGAACTTAATTTTATAGATATTTTTGAGCACAGGGATATATATCAAATTTGCCATTTTAGAAAGGTGATTCTGTTGGTAGAATAGAGAGCAAATCAGGGAGAGTACAGAGCATGGCAGAAATCTAAAATGAGACATGGTGGTAAGGATCTGTCCGAGACTAGTAGCGCGGGGAATGGGGAGTGGGTGGTGATCCAAGAAACCTGTTTTCGAGATAGCATCACCAGGATTTTGTAACTAATCAGATGAGTTGGGAATGAGAGAAAAGTGATAAAATCCAGCATGATTAGGAATTTGTGACAGATTACCTGAGCTAGGAAGCATGTTGAGGGAAGGAGAGAAGCAAGCTAGTGGGGATTTGGAAATTGAAATTAAATAAATTCGGAAGTTGTATTAGTTTGCTATGGCCGCCGTAACAAAGTACCACAAATGTGTGGCTTAAAACAACAGAAATTTATTCTCTCACAGACCTGGAGGCCAAAATTCCCAAATCACGGACAGAGCAGCGCTCCCTCTGGAGGTGCTAGGGGAGAATAATTTGTTCAGCTTCTGGTGACTGCTGGCATCCCTTGGCTTGTGGCTGCATCACCGCAATCTCCATCTTTCCACCTCCTCCTCTATGTGTATGTTGAATCTCTATCTCACCTGTTGAATCTCTATCTCATCACACCTGTGATGACATTTACGGCCCGATAAAATAATCAGGATTACCTCCTCATCATAATATTTGAAACTTAATCACATCTGCAAAGACCTTTTTTCCAAATAAAGTAGCTTTATAGTTTTCAGGGATTAGAACCTGATAAATTTGTGTGGCCAATATTCAGCCTTCTATAGAAGCATGAGGATATGAAAGATTAGGAAGGAAGGAGATGAACTGACAATGGTGAGTGATGGCAGGAAGGCACCCTGGCATAGGGGAAAGAGCCCCATGAGTTTAAATCCCACTTTGCCACTGCTTATATGAACCTAACCAAGTATACTCAGCACTGCGGACCTCATTTCTTCCTCTGTCAAATGATGGAGCCCAACTACATGCTTGTTCTCTTGAGTTGAAAATGTTAAGTGTAAATGTCATCTCACTAAGTGTGCGGAGTCATCTGGAGGCTGTGACTGTTTCAAAATAATATTATTTTACTTAAGTAACAATATTAAACTGAAGAGATAAATCCAAATAAAAATTTTCCACAATCCTTTCATTTGACCAAATGAATGTTTCTATTTGTATGGCATTTTCTAGTCCTTGAGCAAGTGGATATTCAATTTTTATATACGGGCCACAGTTTTTGTTTTTTTTTTTTCGTTTTTTTTTTGCGGTACGCGCACCTCTCACTGCTATGGCCTCTCCCGTTGCAGAGCACAGGCTCCGGACGCGCAGGCGAAGCGGCCATGGCTCATGGGCCCAGCCGCTCCACGGCACGTGGGATCTTCCCAGACCGGGGCACGAACCCGTGTTCCCTGCATCGGCAGGTGGACTCTCAACCACTGCGCCACCAGTGAAGCCCCTGGCCACAGTTTTAAAGGCAGATTTTACAATCTCTATTGTCATTTAAAATGTAACTATGATTATTTTTCCATTCTGCTACAGTCCTTTCTTCTAATCTCCCCCACTCCACAGCTTGCCAAGCTACCACACTGTGCAGTTAAAGGAGATGCATTCTGTGAGTGGTGCCCCCTGGGGTTGTACGAGGACCGCCATCAGGACGGGAGTGAGAATCTGCCTCTTGGACTGATGCACACTTGTATCCCATAGACCCGCCTCCAACATTACCAATGCTAAGAAGTTTCCGTTAAAGTTATTCTCCATTCTAAACTTAGGTCCTAATACCCACCAAGGTGAAAACACATTAGTGTACAGACACTTAAAGTAGCTTCTCATAGAGATTTTATTTTAGATAAAGCTTGAAATAATGCTTTAGAGAGTTAATATGTCCCAGAGGGAACTTGTTTAGATTTTCACTTAGGTGATACCGCAACTATTGCTGCCCTAGGGGTTAAATCCCATTCAAACGTACCTCCTACAAGCTACCCTGACATCATTTTCCATGATACAAAGTAATTGCTCTGATTAAGTCCTGATATCAGTCATCTCTACTCTGCATAGAAATGCTGAGCATAATATGACACTGACCCACTTTTCTGCAATAAATAGCAATCTTAATATAACTGCACAACTTCTGAGACATTCTTGGAAATCTATTTCTTCTTTGCATTTTTTTAAAAGTGGACTCTCCCCCTAAATAACCTCATAGTCCATAGACACATGCTTACACTCATACATTTTTCATTCTCTCTCTCTCTCTCTCTCTCACACACACACACACACACACTCTTCATAGGGAAAAATGTTGAGAGTCCGCCTGCTGATGCAGGGGACACGGGTTCGTGCCCCGGTCCGGGAAGATCCCACATGCCACGGAGCGGCTGGGCCCATGAGCCATGGCGGCTGGGCCTGCGCGTCCGGAGCCTGTGCTCCGCAGCGGGGGAGGCCACAGCGGTGAGAGGCCCGCATACCGCAAAAAAAAAAAAAAAAAAAAGGGTGCTGTAATCAATTTTCATTCAGTATGTATTATATTTTGAAATGGTACCAAAGGACATGAAACTAAAAGAATCAATCATCTTTTATTATGTCCCTTTAGGTGAAATTAACTAGAGATGGTCATTCTTGCTTTTTTCCTGTGAAAGAAAAGACAAATAGCTCATAGGTGCTGGCTGAAATCTAGGACGTTGAACACCTGCTGTGGAGGAGTACGGTGTCCTCTGTGCAGGAACGTAAGGATATTAAACCTGTTATGATTCACACAGGTGTATAGATAGTGGTGAGAATACTGTAGGTAGCTCAGCACCCATAACACTGTGCCTTGGTTCATGTCTGCAATTAGCTGCTATTCCACCTCTTTATTCAACCTGGGGGAAGTTGCCTGGATGTGTGTGGTTCTGGGCAAGTTATTTAACCTCTCAATGCCTCAGTTCCTTCATCTGTTGATGGAATGGAGCTAACCGTGCCTTCCTTAAACAGATGTTGAGAGGATCAAATCAAATGATGCATGTAATATACAGGATAATGCCTAATGCATAGTAAGTGCTCAATAAATCTTAGCTACACTGTCCAACTCCTCATTTTATAGAATGCTTTAGTCATATATCCTAATCGTGTTATTTGACCGGAATTCCTAGAGGACAGTTTGCAGGGACTCCCCATCAGTCTATAACAGCATTCTTATCCCTTTGATCTAATTTCCAGCTACCCTGTTTCACCATGAAGTAGCAGTGTGAAAATTCTGTAGTCACTCAGTGGGGTGGTGTTGTGACACACAAGCCTTGGGGGTTGGAAGTCCAGTTACAGCCCAGAGTCAGCTGGCGAAGCTGGCTTTGACCACTCCAGTATTAAGCATGAAATCCTGGATGACACAGAGGAACTAGTTTAGGAAACAGTGGTAGGTACCAGCCTCGCACTGCCTTAAATGGAACCAACACATTTGAACCTCCAGATCAGCCTGTAATTGAGAGCTGCTTGGCACCATGCTGTCTGCCAGCTTCCCAAATGACACTCTGATCTTTTTGTTTTCATTTTGTATCTATCTGTTATTGAGTATCTTTTGATGCTGTGATGCCAACACAACAGATCTCAGTGGCAGATTTTTGTTCCATTGCAAAAAGGATCAAATGACAGGAATTAAAACTGTGAAAAATGTCTTACTTTAAAATGACAATAACTTTTAAAAAATGGTTTCTATCATCCTAGAACTCAATGCTGGGAAAGTCCTTTGATCTTCAAATGCAATGATTTCTTTTCTCAAATGAGGAGACAGTCTAGAAAGGTGAAATGTATTTTATCCACGGGGACTCTTAATTACCCAAGTCTGGGTAATTCTTTGAGGATTTGATTATATGGCTTGCTATCTACATTGATTCAATTAGCTGCAGAATTGATCAAGTTAACTATGTAATCTATGCAACTGGCCAATTTTTACCAAATTATAACCAGCCCTTACATTACATAATGCTCTACAGTTTTGACACGTCATCTAAATTATTCTTCATAGCAGTCCTCTGATAAAGGTATACAGCTCTATTAAGATGAGAAATTCAGACTCAGAAAGTGTGCTTTATTTACCAGTGGTTTTATAGCAGGCAACTGGCAGGGTTGAACCTTGAACCCAAGCCTTCTAATTCCCTAGCCCCTTCTCCTCCTAAAGAAATTTCTCTGAGAGTAAAGAGTATCTTGTCATTGGGAACTATTCTAATTACCTAAGGACTAGACCAACTGGGAATGGAACACGTGTTGGGAACACCAGGGATAAAGAAAGGGTTCAGATAGATTTAGTCATGAAATATAAGCTTAACTACTTACCAATATTTTTGTGAGCCAGGCCTGCTTATACACACAAAAGTACAGGAAAAACGTATTGAATTTGTTTTCTGGGATTCAACCATAATATCCCAAGCTAGCTCATGTGTAGAAAGAAACATCTGAAGCCCAAATCAATCATAAAAGTCTCCCCCTCCCCAAAAATATATTTTGGGGGATTCCAGAAATTTTACCTTTACCTGTCCTGACGTTTACTGTTTTTTGCAGAAGCCAAAAATACATGTCATAAAGGAGGAAGACTTTTTTTTATGAAAAGAGCTAAACACTGACAGCCATTTCCTCAAATGATACTTACCTTTTAATAACAGTGCCATAAAAAGTAGATTTCACGCAGGTCTTTGTGGGAAGTGTTAAGTTCCAGTACAGAATTAAATGTACTGTGCCTAGAAAACTGACAGGACTCCTCCCCCTTGGCTATCAACGTATCTTTTTAGACATTGTTTTAAAAAGATGTATAATCATAACTAGTTGCAAATCTGCAGTCTACACACTATTCTTGCCTATATCACAGCACTCCTCTTAGATCTGGAGAAATGTTTGGTCTTTTATATTTTAATTAAGTTGGTTAGTTTAACTAGCTATAAGTTTAAAAGGTGAGCACCAAGTAATCTGCAGCAAGGCCAACTCCTTTCTGTAGCAGCAGACTATAAACAGCCTGGTGTCAGGGGTTGTAAATGGCCCCAGGGGAAGAGATGAGAAAGTGACGATGGCCGAGGGCCCACCCACCACACTCCCAGTACACCTGTGTTAGAATAATTTCAAGTTCACATCCGCAGGGCCACTCCCAGAAGCCTGTTCTTCTTCCTGGATTATGCACTTAGTCCCTAGAAAGTATTCTTGGAATATCATCTTGATTCTTAGGAGGCAAGGAAACATGGCAAAAAATGGGAAAAAGAGAAGATGAGGGCATAACCTTTTTTATCATCAGCTGTCTTAGTGGTGAGAGTAGAAAACAGAGCCTGGTGGAAACGGTTGTATGCACGTGTGTGTGCATGTGTATATAGTTCTCTGTTTGTGTCTGTGCATTTGCTAATTATTTTAGTTTTAAAGGAAGAACCGAACACACGAACTACCTCTTAGTTCTACAAATGCATTGATCTCTGTTTTATGATATGTGTGTATGTATGTGTGTATCAAAGAGGGGTTATTACTCTCAAAACACAATGTAGTCTGCTTGAGCAGATATGTATACTAAAACACAAACCTAGGGATGGAAACTCAAAATCCTAAACTACCTCCTTAACTGTTCCAGTTAAGCGGTTCCTTTTCATCACAAGGTGTCATTGTGTGACTGGCACCCATGACAACAGTCGGTTTCCTAATGAATAGGTTTCCACTTGGGGCACATGGAGATGGATCTTAAAGAGAGAGGCCAAAAGTTCACACCTGCTCTCAGACTTCAAAGGGTTGTCTCCAGATAACAGTAAGAATAAGTAACAAGTGACAAAGGGTCTATCATGTGCTGGTAGCCTGTCAGGACATTTACACACATTGTCCCTCCTCCTTAAACTAGTCCTGCAATTCAGGCGTTACCCCAATGTTTTAAGTGGTTTAGTCGGGGTCACACAGAAAGGACTGAGGAATCAAACAGGGGTCTTTCCAAGTCCAAAGCCCGTGCCATTTTCCTTGGGCAGGGTTGCCAGCTCTTGCAAACATCCCAGGGGCTACTTTCTATCCATTTATTATTACTTGTTTTTAACTTCACAGGAGTTCTATGGTAATCATAGAAAAATCATAGAAAAAAATTCTATGGTAATCATAGAAAAGTTAGAAAATACAGATTAACAAAGGTAAAAAAAGAGAAAGAAAAATAATTACCCAAATTCCCAGTAAATTACTGCCATGAACATACTGAGACCTAGTCCTTCAGATTTTTCTTACCTCTGTATCTATATAGAGGTATATAGATATGGCTGTAATATCTACACTATCCTACAGATATAGAGTATAAATACTCTATAGTTAGTGCCATCTGATCTCTCACATATTCTATACAGGTATGTATTTTTCAAACAAAAAATGGAAAGATTATAAATACTGCTTTGTGGGTGGGTTGCTCTTTTTCTGCTTAATAAATTCTGAACAGAATGTAGTCTTTTGGTAGCTAGACATCACCTTTGTGACAGCAGTTTGGTGAATAAATATCAGTTTGTATAACTTTTGTGCGTTATCATAATGTACCAGGTCCCATCTACGAGGTGCTGCATGAACATTTATCAGCCTGCACAGGATAACCTAGAATGGATGGAAGATAATGTACCTTACCAATTCCCCGTTGTTGAACATTTTAAGCAGCCCTTAATATTTTACAATTATTAACAATGCTGTGATGAATATAAGTAGATATGTACATATATATAAAATCATGTGCATTTATAAAGTGATTTTTTAGGATAAAAATTTACAGGGATAATTATTCAGCTAAATACTCAAACATGTCAAAGTTTTGTGGAATATGACCAGACGGCAATTATATTGCAATCTGGTAATATTTTATCAGTTTACCCTGTTACAGGTCAATGTGAATGAAACTGTCTTCCAGTCTAGAGAGAGTAACCTGTAGAATAACTGAGCTCTGGAGCTGCATACTCATCACGTTCATGTCTGTGCAAGAAACATTATTTGTCTTCGTTTTGGAAGTTCAGAGAAACAACAACAGAGTTATGTTAAACTTGTATGTCTTTGATTATTAGACAGGCTGACAATTTTTTATGTACATATAGGTATATTCATGTACACATTTTGATATGTGTATGTGAATTCCTTAAAACTATTTTAAGCAGGTTAAGTCCTCAAAATTCAATTCAAAACTATATATTCAGCACTTACGTGGGAACAGTATGTCTCATTAAGTCATTCAACCAACATTCATTGAAGGCTTATCAGGACTGATAGCCGCCTCAGCAGACTAATTGTTTCAAGTGTTCAGATTCGTTGCCACCCATGCTGAACCGGTAGTTAAAGATCCTAAATATCATGCTGGTACTTACCATATGTTAAATTCCGTTCTGACACTGGGATATAGCAGCGAGCAAAATCCCAAGTCTCTGTATTTATGGTACTTATATTCTGGCCTACATGTGTTAAATATATAGTATCTACGGTGAGTGTAAGAAAGGTAAAAGAAGGCTTAACTCCCTTACAGCTCACTTAAAGACAAGCACTTCAACATATGCAACAGTTACAAGCAAAGATTATACTCAGCTTTGGGACATATTCATCTTATTACAAAAATATGGATACACTGATTTATCTACACTCTGCCCCAGATCTGCCACACTTTCCATGTGTTCCTCCCATCCTTTACCTGGGGGCTGAAATGCCACGTTTTCCTTCCTTGGAAGCAAGTCTTTCCGGATGAGTTTTGGGCGGCGTATTATGCCACCCCCAGCCCTGCTGGTGGCGGAGGAGGACACGGCACCTCCAATCTGCTCATTTCTTTCAGGCGCCCTAATTGGAAGTCCTGCCTAGAACACATGGCCAGAGTGAAGAGCCAAGAGAAGAACAAAGGACAATTGCTCACACGTATTCCTTCCCCATCTGGTCCAGGCTTCCTGGCTCAGCAGGGAGAGTTGACAGTGCAAAATGCTAAATGGTGATGGGTCAGCAAGCAGAGAGAGCGTTCGCATACTGGGCGAGCCCTGGGCAGGCGAGAAGAAAGGCTGGCTAGAGGAAATTTTAAAACGGAACTAAAATAGAGGTTGGGAAATAAGATGAAATGGAAGAGAGAAAATTATGGGAGAAGAAAAATCCCCATTTCTGGACCTTCCTGCCTTTTGTCTTTCTAAAATTAAAAATGATGTGAGAAGGTAAGACTTTTCTTCCCTTAAAAATTAAAAAATAAATATATTGATGACACCTTACATTGACATTATGGGAAGAACATTGAGGGAGAAATGGCTAGACTTGGATTGTAAGCCAGGTTCTAACTCAAGCTCATGTCCTGTGTCATAAACTCATGTATGTGGTACAGATCCTACCTGACACCTTAGGCAAGCCACTTCCTAACTCTCCCAAGACGAGAACAACAGGAATTGATGAGATATCATGTAAGGTTTGATGTGGGAATATTTTTACCTAATTGTTTAAGAATAAATGTGGTCAAACATCGCTCCTGCAGGTAACCCACATGGAAAAGACTGATAGGCTGGGAGGAGAAATAGAAGCCCACTTGCAAATGTTTTATGAAGAGGCACACTTTTTCCAAGGGAATAGATCCTCAGATGTTTTTCTTCCGTATTGTCTTCTAGTTAGGACTCACAACCTTCATGATCCTCACGAAAGACCCACCTTTCCATCACCACTATTCAAAGCATGTGTAAATCCTAGTCATACGTGATATAAAAATAGAGTGCTTTTGCTTTAATGTGAGATTTGGGGTGGGGGGAAGGGTTAGTTTGTTGCCTCTCTAGTTTCTGTTCTTCTATCTTTTTTTTTCCTGGTTCACCCTCCTCATCCTCCTCGCCCTCTTCCTCCCCCCTCCGCTCCTCAGCTCTGTCCTCATTTCCTCAAGGTAGGCTTCCTTGCCTGTCCTAACCAGGTCAACTTGCCCTATTAAAAGTTCTCATGGTCCCACATACATCTCCTCCATTGAAAACATACAATGATTTGTGTGATTTTCAAAAATTAGTATCTTCCTCCTCACTAGACTCTAAGTTCTCTGAGGAAGAGACTATGTCTGAATTTTAGTCCCACCATTATTTCTCCATCAACTAGCCAAGTGTAAGGCACAGAGTGGGGACCTAGTAGTACCCATTAAATGGATGGATGAATGGGTGAGTGATTTAGTGTAGAGGCATCATTAGGGCCAGGTTGAGGTTAAAGTAAAAATAAGGCTTTGTGTCTTCTTGCACAAAGTAGAAATAGAAGAGCAAATACGTTAAGGAGGGGAGATTCCAACACATTATTTGCACCCAGCACCATGGTTCAAGTCTCCAGATATGCTCATATTAAGATCAATTCGGAAATCTTAACCTCTAGTTTGAGACAAACTAGTTTAGGACCTATAAAAAAGAAGAGGATCCAAAAATAGACCAAACCTTAAAATAAAAATAGGATTAAAATAGAAAGACCCTTTTTAATCTTGGGCACATTCTAAATTTTATGAAAATTGTAGGAAGCTACGTTTGAGAAGGATTTATTTGCAAGTGATGATGGGTGAAGGTGTAGCTTATATAATTCGTTCAACAGCTCTAAAAGATGGTCATTATTTTTTTTAAGAAAAGAAGAAAAATAATCTCTGCAAAAAGATTTTCTTTTCTTTCTCTCCTGGCCAATATCTCAAAAATAATTAAATGCATGCAAATAAGAAAAGAAAACCAATGAACTTCTAAATAACAGGAGTCATCCTGAGGGTATGAACAACAACAACAAAAACAGAGAAGAGGAGGGAATGGAATCCATTAAACTCTCCAAGTATCTGAAACCTGCCAGCAATAGCAAAAATGAAAATGAAACCTTACTTTTTGAAGTTCCACCACTACTAGTTGAAAGGTAAGAAGGCTGGTTCTATATGCCTTAGGAAATAAAAACTTAACAGATGTCTTTATTGAAGACTTGGCTGTTCTAAAGGGAAGGAAGACGGTTAGGTCTTCCTAAGCCCCTTTGTCATGTCATATCCAAGTTCTGTTACCTAAACCTGATACACAATTCAACAATTGGCTAGAGTGTTGTCTTGACAGATTATTTGCCACACTGGAAATGAAGAGATATTTGCTTCACCGTTCACCTCTCTTGTTGGAAATGCTCCTAAGGAGCAACATTACCAGCAGGAATTAGTCTTGTGTTTGGGAACATCTCTCTCAATGGGAAAGGGAAAGTCAAGTTTAAAGCGAAACTATACAAATTAAAGGAATGAAAAAGGTTAGGCTAAAATCAAAGAATGGCACTTAAAGGAGATTAAACGACCTTGTCCTTCATCTGAAAATCACTTCAAATTAATCAGATCACTATAAAGTCCATGAGTGAGTAATATTTTATTAATAGTTGAACATGTTTGTTCATTTAGATGTTTTAAGGAATTTGACTATGTACCCATGTTTAAACCTTTTATTCCAAGCAACCGTCTCTAAAAGATGGTACTTCTTTGATGTGACGAAGGACTTCATCAACACATATTAATGAGGCTTGAAGCCTGGAACGCATAACATTTGTTTCCCCATCTCCTACTTCAGCAGAGGTGATAGTGCCATATGATAATTTCTTCTTCGTTCTATGTCAAAACATGTGCATGGTACGGAAGCAGTTATTATTCTCAAATGATCATTTGGGTTTTCATCACTATAATAAAGAGCTACCAAACAAGATTTTGTACATGTTGCATTGCATGGGCATGCACCAGTGCATCCACAGTCATGCATGTTCATAGACAGAAATACAGGACGTAGTATGCGTGTATCATTATGCACACACGTTTGTGCACCTAGACGGATATTATGCAAACATGAATGTGTAAATATGTCTCTAGATATATTTATGTGTGTAGCTTTGTCTCAGTCTTTAGAATTATCTGGTGTTCAAATTCTCTCTCCTCATACGCAAAGAGGGGGAATCAGAGAAAAGACTACTTAAATTCTACATATATAGTTTTAAAACTTTATTGTTCATAAGGTTGATCTGGAGTACTGGTTCAATATATTGATTTCTAAGGCCCAGGATTCTGCATTGTGAAAGCTCCCCAGTGATCCCAGTGCCTTGTGACCCACCATAAACTCTGGCCAGTTTTAGTCAAACTTATAATAAGGGAAGTTTGCCTCTAGAAAAGAGATTGGCAGACTCTAATCTACTGCCTGTTTTTGAGCAGCCTGAAAGCTAGGAATGGTTTTTACATTTTTAGATGGCTGAAAAAATCAATAATATTTTGTGGCACATGAAAATAATATGAAATTCAATGTTCAGTGTCCATAAATAATGTTCTGTTGGAACGGACCCATACTCTTTCATTTATGTATTGTGTGTGGCTGCTTTCGTGCTACAACACCAGAGCTGAGTAGCTGTAACAGAGAACATATGACCCACAAAGCCTAAAGTATATATTCTCTGACCCCTTGCAGGAAAAGTGTGGTGACATCTGCTTTGACTGCACCCCTATTCTGTTAGTAACCTTTGTATCTATCGAAAGCACATTGCTCTACCTCCTCCAGTTTCCCCCTGTTCTTGAAGGAGGACTGACATGCATCTCATCATCTTCAGTGGTTTTCTCATTGTAAGCCTCGGATTTTCTAATGATATTGAAATATTATTCCCACTATTAAAAAAATAAAGCTCAATGAAGGGATGAGAGAAAATAGAGAAACTCCACTGGTGCCATTGAAATAATACTATGAAAGAATGGATGGCTTCGTGGTATAGAGACCTCATCATTCCTATGGTTATTCAAGGAAAGTTAGGGACTTCCAGACTCCAAGGAAGTCTACAGAGACCAAATCAAGATTCTTAGAAATACTGATATCAAAGTTTATTCAAAACTTGAAAGCAATGATTGATTGCCTCTAACTAATCCGTTACTCTGCTAAGTATAAGAGTAAGTCTGGGGCTTCCCTGGTGGCGCAGTGGTTGAGAGTCCGCCTGCCGATGCAGGGGACGCGGGTTTGTGCCCCGGTCCGGGAGGATCCCACATGCCGCGGAGCGGCTGGGCCCGTGAGCCATGGCCGCTGGGCCTGCGTGTCCGGAGCCTGTGCTCCGCAACGGGAGAGACCACAACAGTGAGAGGCCTGCGTAACGCAAAAAAAAAAAAAAAAAAGAGTAAGTCTGGAGAGGTATCTTCTCCTGTGGCTTCTACCCATGAGATGTGCCTAATCCAGGTCTAATCCAGAAACAACACTCATATAAAACAGGAAGGAAATCTGAGTGCCCTGGATCCTTCTTTCACAGTGATGACCAACAATGGTGATAACAGCAATACTTGTGTGATTATCTCTTTAATGTCTACTTCTTTCCAGGCTTTCTCAATGGGGGTTCCTCATCTGAACCACAAAACCCAGAAAATGCATTACAAATTATTTTCTCAATGACCCCAAGGGTTGTGACCTTAGGCAACTGTGGGAACTATTTATCCAGTCCATGCACGGTTGTTATCAGCATATCTTGAGTCAGTAGGCCAGGCAGTTAGCTGGGGTAATGGAAATGAAGTGGGGGAAGGAAGGTTAAGCTAGAATTACCAGACTGACCTGGAAATCACATGGATTTTTCAATATTTCCAAGCCTTATACCTTGAGGATGGGAGTGTCCTGTCCTGAAGGAAGAGTCGGCTTCATGGGCATGTGACCTATGCAGTCACTCAGAGTGCCCTGCTGAGGAGGATCTCATGCTTGGTTTAATGCTCTGCTGTTGCCATCTTGAAATTCTTAATAATATTTGACCAAGAGGCTCCGTATTTTCATTGTACAGTGGGTCTCAGAAATTATTTATCTAGTTGTACCTGCTATAGAGGCTGGTGCCTCTCATCATGAACCTGGAGCTGGAGAAAGAGAAGCAGAAAATCCAGCAGGAGACACTGAGGGTCCAGCTGTTGCCCAGTGCCAACCAGATGAACCAGCAGGTAAATGACAACATGTGTGAACGAACAGTAATGGTACCACATGATCAGCCCTGATCTCTCCAGTGGAAAGGAGTATGATCACTCCACATCCACCATCCACCATCCACATCTCCCCAGAAGTGTCTCCAATAGTGCACACTCACTCAGAACTATACAAGGAAAGAAACTGTTGGAAATGTAACATGAACTTAGCTAAGTTGACACGTTACAAATCCACCACACTTGCCACTGTGTATGTGTATATATATATATATATATTTTTTTTTCATATATATGTGAAAATTTATGTATTCCTGAGTAAAACACATTGACAGATAAGCAATTTTGAGAGAGTGAGCTATGACACTTAGTTGAAAGGACTGGGGCTCATTTTTATCCTGTTGTGTTAACCAATAGCAGCACCTCTCCAAGTCTCCCCTGGAATAGAATACCCCAAGTGGCAGAAGAAAGTAAATGGACTCCTTCAGGGGCTTTCTGCTACAAGTACAAAATGCTGCTAAGTACTTTATCTTGAGAAATCCATGTGACTTGTGTTCTGTTCTGTAATAAGGCTGCATTTGTTTTAATGTAGAAATGATACTTTTATTTATTTATGAGTAAAATCAATGAACTCTTTCCCTTAAAACCTCAAGCACAACTGATGTTTCAAAAAGATGCACTCTACCACTTGGCACCTTGACAATGATGATGATGATGGTGGTGCAGAATATTCAACTCGACTGAAGACTTACTATCCGATACTACACTAAAAATTTTAAACAGATTATCTCATTTCACCTTTGTAACGTCTTCATTTTGTGAACTGGAAATAAGGTAACTAAGGATCTGAGCTGTCAGGTAGCTCCTCTGAGGTCAAAAGACGGAGGTCACATGTGGCAAAGGTGATCACAAAGCTGGGGTCGCAAGAGTCTACATTTGTAGTCACTATTCGATATTGTCTCCCTGGAAGGATTCAGTGCTAAGTTTAAGCAACCCAGGAGAGAGATTCAACTAATCCGGAATCTGTAATATTTATGTGACAGAAAGCTGAATCACAAATAATTTCTTTTTAAAGTTATGAGCAGCGAACTTGAGACATTTAAACTTAGTGAATGGGTAGTTACTCTCCAAAGCATCCTGAAAATGGCAGGTGGGCAGGTGAGAAATGAAATGAAAGACATGGAAGCCGAGATGAAGGAAAATAGAAAAGGAGAGACTGGAGGAATTCATTATGCATTAAAATGAGTGTGCTAAAATTTCTGTGTGCCTTTCTTCAGTTGCAAAGTGTAGGTCTGGCTGACAAGTACTTGCAACAGAATTAAGATATTTTGAGTATGTATTGTTAAAAAGAAGAAGCAGCCACGCCCATCTACCCAGGAAATGAAAAGTACAGAAATTCTGGGGCCAAACTCTGGCTCCCCACAAAGTCAAAGCCAAGGCTAAGGCAAATGAACCACTTTGAGCACAACACCCTCAACAAGTAAACAGGCCTCCTCCAAAAAAGCCATCTCAATCCTTGGAGCCAGCACCAAGGAATCCTGACCTCCTGCTCTCATAGCACTTGTTACATCAGCTTCGTTCAGCATAGTTTATGCGAGAACTCATCAACTTCCCAATGCACAGAAGATCCTGCAGTCCTAGAAGTCTAGGAGAGTTATTTTCAAAGTGAAATAAATTGCTGTAATGCTCATGACATCCAACGCAGCTTTGCTCATAGAAAACATTTCAATAAATATGTGTTAATCACCAGACGATAACACTTCTCACCATGAACAATTGCGGGACGCAAAAATTACTCCAAACCAAAACCGTGCTTAAAAACATTTCCAATTTAATGAGTGAAACGTGGTTAAAAGCCTTTGCATGATGAGAAAACATGCTTCTCCTGTCAAAGATAGCTTTCCAGGTTTATTTTAACTCAAAAACAAGACTAGACATTTAAAAACATGATTTTTTTTCCTTCACCATTCTGAACATCCCCAGGGGGTAGAAACTGTTCCGGTGTCATCTTCCTGTCTCTGTTCAGCATGTTTTATCAGTGTGACTCAGACAGAGAATGTCCTCTTAGAGACGAAAATCTGCAAGACTGTGACGTTTCTGGCTGACTCATGAGGATTTTTTTTCTTATTATTATTTTTTTAATTAACAATCAGTGATTCTATGTGGATTGTTTTCGTGTATTTTTCCCCAATTGAGTAATTACGGTGAACTCAGCAACCTTTCATGATTTTGTTATTTGTACTGACACCCTCCAGTCCATAGTATAATTAGCAACTATTTTCCTTACATATCATATTCAGCAATAATACTATATATACAGATTGAGCTCCACAGTGGAAAGTAAGTGTGAATAATCTTATAGGTACCCTAATATGCTCCTTTGTACTAATGTTTTTTCCTAAATAAAAGAGCATCCTTGCCACATTGGTCAACTGTAGATGCATAAAGCGAGTTTAGATGGCTTCTGCAATTTGTAAATTGACTACTCCTCAGAAGCATTTCTTCTTTATGCACTGTACATTCTTTCTTGAATGTTCTTATTCTGTCTCCCAATTTTCAAATTTTGCTCTTTGATTTCTCAGCTTATGGGCCACCGGTTCTCTGAAGTCTTCCCAAGCACCACTTGACCGGAACCAAGAAACACGTGAGAGCTAGCATTACTATCACTACTATTACCCACGTGGACCTCTGGTTTGATTGCCCTGAAGCAGAATTCTAAAACTAGCCAAGGTACGTGGGTTCTTCCCACTTCTTCCTCCTGCATGTCCATCACTCTTGCACCATCTCCTGCCACCCACATTTGAGGTGCACTCTGACCCCTGCAATGCCAAGTGGGAAACCAAAATATGAGATGCCTAGGTGCCCCTGCCCAGGCCTAAAACAATGGTGCATTGCCTTTTTTTTTTTTTTTTTTTTTTTTGCGGTACGCGGGCCTCTCGCTGTTGCGGCCTCTCTCCTTGCAGAGCATAGGCTCCGGACACGCAGGCTCAGCGGCCATGGCTCATGGGCCCAGCCGCTCCGCGGCACGTGGGATCCTCCCGGACCGGGGCACGAACCCGTGCCCCCTGCATCGGCAGGCGGACTCTCAACCACTGCGCCACCAGGGAAGCCCTGCATTGCCATTTTTAATCTCCAGGTGAATTTATTGCCCAGATTAGAAATCTTAGCAACAAGTAACGTTTCATTAATTTCATTTCTCTCTGCCTTTCAGAGTCACCATTTTCAGTCCCAGACCAGGCTAAAATCTGATTTTTGTCAACGGATCAAATGGACCCTGAGGAGAAAATCCATAACTAACACTTGGGTGTCAGGTTAATGAACCTGCAGTGGATTATTTTTAAATTCCATCCAGATGATGCAAGCTTGCTAACTAGAACCCATTTATAATTATAAAATTTCTATATTTTTCAAAAGTAAAATTCCATTGTCATTAAGCTACTACCTGAAATATTACCCCACGATTGTTTCATATTAAAAACACTGAATGACAATGTAAGGAGATATTTCAGCTTCTTTTATTAACAAAAATTAGGTTATATCATGTTCTTAATGATAAGGTTACCATGATAAAATTATATTTTATGAAACTCTTTTTTAAGAACTCAGATTGGTTTCTACAACAAAAAGTATTTGTTTGAATAATATTCTTCTATAAAAGTGAAATTTTAAAGAGGAAAAGGCACAGATTAGTTACATGATACACCCAAGTTTGGAGGGAGGCAGGTAGAAGAGGGAGGAAAGATGGGAGAAAGGAAAATAAAATAAAACACAAAGGGAGACACAAGAGGGAAGAGATATGGGGATATAGGTATATGCATAGCTGATTCACTTGGGTATACAGCAGAAACTAACACCCCATTGTAAAGCAATTATACTCCAATAAAGATGTTAAAAAGCAAAAACAAAAAAAACACAATGGAGCATTAGCTCTAAAATCCAAGCACATGGATCTCCAGGCATTTATCTTGATTTTATTCCCCACCTTCTATGTGGCTCTTAACATAATGTAACCACAGAATTCATTTTTTGCCACAACTCACAACCAGTTTACTCAAAAATATTTCTAATTGATATAATTTTCCAAGTAACTTTTTGAACTTTTTTTTAAATTTAAAAACCTTTGAAAAATGTATTAGCATCATTTTAAACTGTATTTAAGAATACAGTATATGGACCATATTTAAGCTTTTATTTCAGTGTTTCTATTTCTTCTACTAGATTTTAAGGTCCTTGACAATAAGGACATTTCATGTATCTTTACACCCTAAGAAACTGTATTGCCGCTAGTAGGTCTTTAAAATCATTTACATATTCCCTGGCTTATTTTGAGAAGCATTAAATTGTAATCCTAAATTAATCATCAAATAATGCAAACATCTTTAAATACCTAGTCATTGATAAACTGACTAGTTTCATTAATATCACCAATAGAAATGTAAGTCTCCCAAATATAATCTGAATATTATTTTTAAGCACCCCTTTAAGAGTAGGCTTTTTTACTATTATTTCCCCTTTCTGTTAACATTGTCAAGAAAAATCTTTATTTCGAGTCCAAGGATGAGACTGTGAGCTTTCGGACTGAGCGTTACCATGCCTGATATCTTCAATGACTAACATCCTTGTTTAGCATACAGAAGGTATCCATAAATGTTCGTAGTTTAAGATAAAGATTTACTGCATATTGTATTGTGTATGTGTTGGCTAAGATAAAAGTAACTATACAGGATTATAAGTTTATATTATTTCTGAAACAATCTGGTGCTTTCATTTTCATCTTTAGCAAAGACCTACATGCATGACAGCAAACTGGGGTTTTTACTTGCAGTACAATTCAAAACAGTGATGCTCTTCAGCAGGTGGATGAAGTATGGGAAGGGCTCTGTATATTGCAAATCAACACCACTTAAGAAAATAATACAGTGATGTATAAATTCAGATATTCTGCCAGCTAACTCAAATTCCTTTAAATCTAACACTAAAACAGGAAAGGACTGATTGAACAGTCCGGAGGAGGCTGTGAATTCTGTCCCGTAGCACCAAGTTGTAAAGGCATTCCACTTTACATGTTCTCAGATGGTCACCCTCAAAAAGAAAGAGCAGAGCGAGGGAGGGAGGGAGGGAGAGGGAGAGGGAGAGGATGAGGATGATAACATAAAGTCTTGCTTTGGCAAAAAAATTCCCTCCTGCAAACACTGGAGGTAGAGCATTCTCCCTGTGTAACATGCATGGTTATATAACATTCCTGAAACAGACGAACTGTGAATTCCAATGAAAGCTTCATTCTTTCAGAATGCCATAAGTAGGAGAAGTTAATTTATGGACTCGCCTGAAGTGCAGATGCTCAGTCTGAGTCCTCTGACAGCCTCACAATTTTAAAAGCAAGTTGGATCCCCAAGCTCTTGAAGATGGAGAGGCAGCCAAGAACCACCTTCCCTGATTGTCTGATCAAGATTCCACTTGAGTGGAGATACCAGCTTACTGGTTATCGTGGCTAATGAGTAAATCTGTGAGCCTCCCACTTTAAGTGAGTTGTGTGCATTTATTTTCTACAAATGAAGGGACGGGGTAAAAGATTTTCTAATTTAACCTCATCTTTTACACATTTTTAGACAAAGCAGTGAAAAACAACTTTTAAAAACTGGCTAATGGATTCTATTTTTTTTTTCTGTTTTGGGCAGGGACGTTAGTAGAATAGTGCAGGGGGGTTCTCTGTGAGGTTTCTCTGCCCGCTAACAGTTATTTAACAAAAATACTCCAATCTGCATTTGATATCTTTATGTTATTGACATCCATACTCTTAGGAGCTGTTCAGCTGTTTGAGACTGGCTTTTATCTTTTCCTGGTATTTGGAGTCTAAAATGGACCATGACAGCACTCCCAGCCTTACTGAAGCTCATCAAACTGTCTCATTCAAAGTGATGCCCGAGTTGGATTAAACCCAAGGCCTTGGCTACCGGTATTAACCCATCAGATGTTGCAGCCCCTCAGCCTCTTTAATCATTAGGGTGGGATTAATAGGCTTGCTCTGCCACAGCCTCTGTGCCTAGGAAATCACGCCAGGAGAATGCAGCCGCTTCGACGACGGGCCGAGCTTTAATCACACAAGGCAAAACGTGACAGTTTGGAAATGAACTCAGGAGGATCAACTTGGAAAGGAGATTAAAATAGTCCGGGTGTTTATCAACAGATGCTACAATATTAGCCAAGCAGATTTCCCAAACTCCCAGTGAGAAGCCCTGTGGATGGCACCCTCCATGTTCTTTTCTCTGGAAATGAACAATGAAGAGTTTACACAGGCACATAAAAACGAAGGCAGGTACGTAGCTAATAGGGTTACAGGTAACAATCATACACAGTCAGGGAGAACAAACACTCAGATAAAGACAGCATTGACAGATGCCCCAACAGAATTTAAAATACTTTCTGCTCCAAATCTACACATGTCCAAATAAATCAGGATCCACTTGAGCTCCCCTGGGCTCTTTTTTTTTTCCCTTCATGGCTGTAATAAACATGCTTGATTGTCAGGCCCTGCTGTTCTTAGGGCCAAATCAAAAATACAATATTAACTTCTTTCAAAGATGCAACCACCAAAGCAATAGAAGAATGAAAATAAATCAATTCTGCATGCTTAAGCCCATCTCCCTTTCATGCAAGCTTGGCGATAGAGAGGGATTCTTTTCCCCCAACTCTGCCTTATCATTTTGAGGTATGAAAAATAGATTGTGTCACAGTAATGAAGCACAGGAAAAGGGAGCTTGCTATAAGCTGATTACAGTTTAGATTGAAGGACTGGTTCTCATTAGCTCTTTTAGATTGGACAGCATCCTTGAGCTGGAGTAATTACTGAAAGTAATTTTTGAAAGGGAGGGTGGGAAGCTGGTGCAAGGAGAGACTCAAACAGTTGCATGGGGATTGAAAAGAGGGGTGGGGGGGAGAGACCTGCAGCTGGCTAGGTTGTTATTACCCCCAATACTAGGGCTACTTGAAGCAGCTGTGCCTGGCGACTTTCTTGTTAGGCTCTCCAGCAATGAGGAGAGAGTGCTTTGCATGGAGGAATGAATACAGCATAAGCGGTAAGAGGTCTATTTAAAGTTCAAGTGGGCAGGGTGACTCCCCAGAGCTATGCCATCAACACACAGAAGCTCAGTTTTCATCCCATAATAAATGTGATGAAGGCAAGTTTCATTGCTAGTTACAGAAGTGGCTTAAAAAACAGACGCTAGGGGCTTCCCTGGTGGCGCAGTGGTTGAGAGTCCGCCTGCCGATGCAGGGGACGCGGCTTCGTGCCCCGATCCGGGAGGATCCCACATGCCGCGGAGCGGCTGGGCCCGTGAGCCATGGCCGCTGAGCCTGCGCGTCCGGAGCCTGTGCTCCGCAACGGGAGAGGCCACAGCGGTGTGAGGCCCACGTACCGCAAAAAAAGCAAAAAACAAAAAACAAAAAACAAAAAAACCAGACGCTAAACGATGGGAACGGCACTATGACCTACTTTCTTGCTTCGCTAAGTGGATTTGAGAGCTTGACCATTTTACTGGTCCAAATAGGATGAAACATGCAACCTTACCAGTCTTGGGGGTATCCTGAGCAAATCTCTACATATGTTGTTCCAAATGTGGGGTTTTGATTCAGCATTTTCTTTGGTATAGAAGTTTCGGTGGAGGAAATGTGCTATTTGTTTGTTTGTTCGTTGACTTGCAGAGACTGGGTATTTGAAGGCTTGCTTCCTAGCTCTAGATCTGCCGCTAACTAGACCCCTGGCAACCCTAAATAAACGAGTTACCCTCTCCATGTGTCCGGGAAATAAAAGAAGTAAGTTCAATAGTTTCTAATGTCCCTTATATCATTGACTCCTCTGATTCCAATTATTGTCTCTTTGAGCTAATTCATGGAGAATAAAATAAAGTCTTACCTTCTAAATAAACGAATGTGTTCTGCATAAGACCAAGACGAAAATTTCTTATCCTAAACGTAAGAGGTCTGAGTTGCACTTCGATGGGAAAATAAGGAACGTTTACTGAGACCTTAATATGCAGAAGACTTTTTACACCCTGATCTCCCCGTATCCCTGCAATCCCTGGGGAGAGTCTGAGCCCCAGAAATGCGGTGTCACATGCCCATGGTCACACAGCTTGTAAATGGAAGAGACATGACACAACGCATGAGGCTTCCTACTCATCTGAGCAAAGTGGCCATGAAATACTGGTCTGAGTCAGTGGAAAGTACAAGAGGATGGCCTTTTTTTTTTTTTTTTTTTTTTTTGTGGTACACAGGCCTCTCACTGTTGTGGCCTCTCCCGCTGCGGAGCACAGGCTCCGGACGTGCAGGCCCAGAGGTCATGGCTCACGGGCCCAGCCGCTCCGTGGCATGTGGGATCTTCCCGGACCGGGGCACGAACCCGTGTCCCCTGCATCGGCAGGCGGACTCTCAACCACTGCGCCACCAGGGAAGCCCAAGGATGGCCATTTTTATAGAGTAATTTGAGCAGCATTCAGAAGCTTTTCTTACTCTAAATATCTCTTAAACTCCCAGAATGTGGCCTGCATTCCTTCCACTAATGTTGTTCCCTTGTGGTAACTAATGCACCATCTCCAGAAAGCCCTGATTAAAATACAAATGTGTTACCTGGGAGGAATACATTCATTAAGCCATTAGTAAAAATTAACAGTCTTTATAAAATTAACAGCCTGAATATCTGATTAGCCAGCTGTCACTCAGTAGGAAGCGTAGATACTGAGGGGGGAGAACATGAAGTTTCTCCTTTAGAGAAGAGATCCAGAAAAGTCTGGAACTCCAGACGCTGCTGCAAGGGGCAAGGTCAAGTGTGTGCCCCAGGTATGGTTCCTGGTCAGGGAGAGGGCAGCAGGGGCACTGGGGACCTCAGACTGATGCAGGGGTGACGAGAAACCGGTGGGGAACGGAAGATGAAAACGAATAAAGGAAAGGATTTCCGTGGTGGGAGAGAGGGGATGGGGTCAGGAGAGGCAGCAAGTCACACTATCACTTGACTATTTTTCTAAAGTCTATAAGGAGCTCTCAAGATTCAAGATTACCGTATGCTAACACATATATATGGAATTTAAGAAAAAGAAATGTCATGAAGAACCTAGGGGTAAAACAGGAAAAAAGACACAGACCTACTAGAGAATGGACTTGAGGAATATGGGGAGGGGGAAGGGTAAGCTGTGACAAAGCGAGAGAGAGGCATGGACATATATACATTACCAAACGTAAGGTAGATAGCTAGTGGGAAGCAGCCGCATAGCACAGGGAGATCAACTTGGTGCTTTGTGACTGCCTGGAGGGGTGGGATAGGGAGGGTGGGAGGGAGGGAGACACAGGTGGGAAGAGATATGGGAACATATGTATATATATAACTGATTCATTTTGTTGTGAAGCAGAAACTAACACACCATTGTAAAGCAATTATACTCCAATAAAGATGTTAAAAAAAAAAGATTCACGATTTAAATTCTAGAATAGAACTTAAAACATGATTCAGTCCAGTGATTTTCAAATTGAAGTAACTGAAAACTCTCCCCACATCCAAACCTTTGAAATAGATAAGGCCCACTTTTATCTGTCTTGTATGGGTCTTCTATGTAATATATTGTTTGTAGAAAGGAGTCAGATGTGAAGAAAGAGAGAAAGAAATAGAAGAAGGAAGGAAGTGGGAAGGGAAGGAAGGAAAAAACGAAGGACGGAGAGGAAGAAAAGGAAGTTTGTGAACCAAGGATCTAATTCAGCAGTTGGCAAACTTTGCCAGTGAAGGGCCGGATAGTAAATATTTGAGGATCGGTCTCTATAGTAACTATTCAGCACTAAATAAACAAACGGACCTGGCTGTATTCCAATCAGACTTTATCTACAAACCAGGCAGGGGTTGACCCTGCTCCTAGCCCAAGTTTCCTGTGTCCTGATACCTAAAGAAAATAAGGCCCAACAGACTTAAGCCCTTGCCCAAAGCTACCTGGGCCTCCTTATCCAAAGTCTGAGTTTTTCCTGCAGAATCTCTATACAGACCTACTTGAGTTTAAAGTATTAGTTACACATTGAAAGAAAGGTGCTCACAGACACTTGAAAAAGCAGGTCTGAGTTCAGGCTTTCACTCCAGAGGCAGGTCTCCTTGAGGAGCCGCTGCCTGAAGGCAACAAGAGAAGGTGTGGGCCTGAACCAAGTCATCAAGGAAGACAGAAAGGGGTCCACACTGAGAGTCAGTTGGGGAAAGCCTGGTGTGTGATGCCTGGGAGAAGGAAAACCAGTTTACACACACACATACACAGATACACATACCCAGTCACACATACAGACACATAGACGCACACACACAGACACAGACACAGAAACACACAGACACACGTACACATACAGACACATAGACGCACACACACAGACACAGAAACACACAGACACACGTACACATACAGACACATAGACGCACACACACAGACACAGAAACACACAGACACACGTACATATACAGACACATAGACACACACACACATACAGACACACATACACATACAGACACACAGACACACAGACACACATGGACAGACCCAGACATACACAGATACACACACGCAGAGACACACACAGACACACGTTATGTACGTTGCCTGGTTGTTCAACTCTCATGGAATATCGTTAGCACTGGTTAACAGAAATGAAGAAACTAAGGCTCAGAGCTTTAAGAAACTGCTCAAATTCACACGGTTGGAACATAGCAGAGGTGAATTTCATCTTCTGGTTTTGCTGTTCTTGTATGAAAAATGGTAGGAAAGTGTATAAACAATAGTAGCTGAAGCTCATCATCGTACTTCTCTTTGTAGGTTTTTATATTAACCACCCTGATATCAAGAAAGGACACGGTTTAAATGTTATAATTGTCTCAGAATTGTATCATTAGCTCCAACTTTACAACCCAAGTCCCTCAAGCTTTTAACTCAGTTCTCTCTGTCTCTCTTTCACACACACACACACACACACACACACACACACACACACACACACACGTCTCTGTGTCTCTCGTTTTCACTCTCTCCTCAAAAGTATGGGTGTGTAGCTTGTCTTATATAGTAACTCTCACCTAGACAAATGCAGCTGCCTTGGCTCCCACGCTCTCTCCTCTCCTTGTTTACTCTGCAACCAGAATGTTCTATTCAAATACTTCAGTGGTTTCCCTTTGCCTTCAGCATAACTTCAGGGCAGCCTCCAAGCCCTACACCTTCAGCCCCTCCTTACATTCCAGACATCCTCTCTTCCCACCTGCCTGTTCTCTCTGCCTTCCAGGAACAGGTGACAAGGGCTTTCTAACCCAGCCTTACAAAAAGGCCTTTAAAAGTGTTGTCCCCTTTCAGGTAAAGCTGTTCACACCTACAGGCTTGTCCACCTCCTCTGGCCCATCTAAATCCCGTTCACTCTTCAGATCTCAAGACAAAGTAGGTGTCTTGCCCTCCTGATTCCCAGGCTAGGTCATTCCTCACTGTGACATATCCCATAGCCACCCATAGCACTTCCAGGATTGAAATTACATATGCATTAACATGATTATTTATTTTTGAGCCTCCGAGGAGACTGAAAGTTCCAGAAAGGCAAAGACCATGTTTGTTTTTCCTAACCCTGCATTCGATTCAAGATCTGACATCAAGGAGTCAAACAAAAGCCATTTGTTAATTAAATAACTAAAACCCCCTCTCAACCTCGAAATGCTCACCACCACTGTTAAAATTCTCTTCACCAAATTCTGAGCTAATTACAAAATACTTCTAAAAACGTGTCCTCCCTTAATAGCAAGGTGGTTAACATATAAAAGTAAATAAAAATACAATAAGAAGCTTCAGGTAAAATTGCTTTATAGGCTTCTCTATAATTTTTCATACAATAACAAGATGAAATATAGCTGTTTGACATAGTCCCACATAACTAGGAAAAAATATTCCCGAGTTAACCTTTTTTTTCCTTACATAATCACTAGACGTTTGCTATCAGAGTTCAAACTGCTGTGCACAAAAGCACTTTTTTTGTGGTGTACAGTCTTTCAAGGTGTACAAGAAGCCACAAATACAAGGTCAGAGATAGATCAAAGAAACCCAGAGAAGAACTTTCTCCACCGACAGCCCCTAGAGCTATGGGCCCAGTCAGACCCATTCCACCCTTCCGCTGGTAGTAAGGCAGGCCCTGGAGCTAGGTCTTAAATATCTGTGCCCATCAGAACTTTCTGCAGAGATAACTGGATAGAACTACTGTTTAGCGTTGCCCAAACACGCGGCTTCACCGTATAAGTTGACATATCCTGTCTCGATACAATTAATTTTAGTAACTGCCTTTTCTAAACACCTACACCTGAAATTAAAATACTAAAGAGAAGGCATACCCAAGTCACTCTCCAATGAGCAGATGGGCCCAATCATATCCAGCCATGGACTGTATGAAGCAACAGATTGTGCATCTTTTCACAAATCCTCAAATTAGAAATTTCATAGCATCACGAATTGCAAGATGGAGTCTGTTTTCCTGAGAAGGAGATTTTGTGTTGACTTGATACCAGCCTCTAAGCCTCCATCTCTCTGATGGGGCCCTTTGCAAATAAAACGTGCTGTACAATCTATTTAATTAAGACTTGCTCACAACCATTCTAGCAATTCAGATGATGGTTATTTGTATTTTATGACTGCATCAACTTGTTCAAAACATGCCCTGAACAATGTCTTAGTGTCTGATTTCACACTAGTTCAACTAGAGGCAGTGAGCAAGGGCAGGGGCCCATCTGCAGCAGTGCATCCCACTCCCTTCTAAGACTACCCTGCCCTGCCACAATGTTAGCAGTGGGCACCTGAGTACCCATGGGCATTTGCAAGACATGGATGCATAAGATCTCTGCTTTGACTGCCTGCTAATCCCATCAATTAATAAGCAGGAGACGGCAGTCTAAGGGCACCTGTCCAAGTGCCTCTGTTCCGGCAAAGGAGGACACACACCTGGTCCAGCAGAGAATGGAGAACTTGCTGAAAGGACCGGAAAGCTCAGTGTCAGTGAGTAGCCTCTCTTAGTCTGTGACTCAGACATCCTTCTGTAGGCTTCTCAAGTTGAGGGACAACTTGGAGGATCTAGAATACTTGCCAATACATAAAATGTGGCATTTTTATTCACTGGAATGGTATTCAGGAGTTAAAAGCAATAAATTACGTTTACATGAATCAACATGGAAAAATCCCCAAAACAAATAGTTGAGTGAAAATACAACTTGCAAAATGACACATATACTGTGATACCATAGGTGCCTCATTAGCGCATCAGGTAGCACATCAGTCTCATAAAGTACGATACCATTTGTATAAAAAAATTCACGTGTACACACACGAAAACCATTCTATTTCCTATGTATGCAAATATGTACATGTAAAACCATGAAAAAGTGACTTTTGTGCCTATCAGTTTGAATTCTCTCAAAAAATATTTAGAAGGATTCTAAGGGAAAAGTGGATAAATATCTTAGGAAATCTATTTTTTCATAGTAGTTTGGGAATAAGTCAACTGGCTAAATTTTAGCTTTTGTTTTAGACATATACATCTCAATATATAGAACAACATGTAAAATATATACTTATACACAGTACTATATACTATATTTATTACATCTAGTATATTTTATATACTGTATATAATTATTCTAAGAGCTAAAAGGATACATACTAAATTCATCATTGTCTTTGTATCTGAGGGAGGGATTAGAGCTGATTGTCAAAGAGATCATCCCTATAATTAGTGATCAATACAATTATAAAAAGAAAAAAGAATAAAATAAAATAATAACAGTAGCTAACGTGTACTGAATCCTCATTATAAGCCAGGCACTCTTCTAAATGTTTTGCATATTTTAATTCATCTAATCTTTATGTTACCAAAACAAACTTGGGTCCCCTTTCCTGTATGCAGTAAAGCCAACCTACTGACATTGGGCTGTAGCGAAGGGAAGTACAGCATTTACTGCAGGGCGCCAAGCAAGGAGTCTAGGCAGCTAATGTTCAAAAGGCCCGAACTCTTCAAGGGCTTTTAGGGAAGGGTTTTTTAAGGACAGGGTGAGAAGGAGAGAGTTGTGGGGCACGTGATCAGGTCGTGGACTTTCTTCTGATTGGTTGGTGGTGAGGTAACCCAGAGTCAACATCATCAACCTTCTGTTTCTGCTCTGGGGTCTATGTGCTTTTGGGCAGCATGCAGTTAACTCCTTCCACCTGGTGGGGGTTTCAGTATCTGCAAAATAGCTCAAAGGATATGGCTCAGAATATTATCTGTAGCCCTTGAAGAGGAACAAAAGGTCCCTGACTTTGTTTAATAGCTAAACTGTTATTATTTTGTTCTGTTTTGTTTTGCTTGACTCTTTTCCTTTATTTCTGCATTTTCTCACTTCTTGGATTAAATTTATTCTTTGGAACCCAAGGAAAGCCTAGGAGGCTAAAGTTTTTCTACAACCAAGAGGCAGGCAGAGGACATGGAGGGAGTCTGTCCAAGGAAGGCCCCATAGGGTCCTGCTCAGTTACAATCACACAACACCATGAGGTAGGTGCTATCATTATACTCATTTTATAGAAGGGGTGATCGTTGCCAAAGTGCTATGTTTACTGCATAATGATAGATAATAGATGCAGGAGACTGGATTGAGACCCAGGAAGACTGCTTTAGCCCTGTGTTTAATCACTGTGATATGAATGACCCCTAAACCTTTGATCTGACCCTCCAGAAGCCCTTCCAGCTCTCTCTCGAGACAGACAATCCCATCATCTGGTGTAAATGTGCAGGAATAAATGCATCATGAGACTTGACTGTACTTCTGGTGAAAGACCAGGAGCTGTTCAGAGAAAACTGCTCTCAACCTGCTCCACTGTCACAGAGGAAGTCTGAATCAGAGCAAAGAAAGCACTGTTAACAAGGCAGAGAAAGACCAGCCTCCCAACAACATTCAGGGGGACTAGCTACTCCTAAAATAATGAAACAAGGTTCATGAATTATTGAATGTTTTCAAGACAAAAAAAAAATTAAACTAGTACTTTATTTTTTCTTTCAATGCATTCCAAAATGGACTCTGAAGATATTGACCTGACATGTATTTGTTTCTTTCTCAAGGGGAAGGTTGAAACTTATAAGATGCAGAGGCATAAATTTGATTGGTAACTCAAAATGCAGTTTTTATCTAACTCAAAGATGCACCCAAAATAGGATTTTCTTCTTTCTTTTTGTGGGTAGGTTTTAGATCAAAGGTCAATTAGCTGCATGGCAAACATGCATCTATTTCCTGTCCCTTCCCAAACTCCAAAAAACTGACAAAAACTTTTTTAAAAAAAGCAATCAAATCCAAAAAGACAAAGAGAACAGGAAAGATGACAGCAATAGATGAAAGACTGTATTAAAAGTTTGGAAGAGCAAAACCAGATCCAGCAGAGGTACTTGTTGTTTGGAAAAGAGAACCGAGAAGAAAAGCAGGTCCATTCAGCCTGCTGGGGGCTTGGGATTTCAGACAGGGGCTCACATCAGGGAGACGGGTTGAAAGTCCGCATATGAGTTTGGAACCATGGGACTCCCCTCCTGGTCCATGAAGCCAGGTGTCTACCACATCCCAGCAATTTAATTATGGTAGAAAAAAAAAATAATAAGAGACTGAGAGGCTCAGGATTAGATGCACCAAGCATGGTGAGGTTAAGCTGGAGTGGGGGGTAGGATTCAGGTTAAAACAGGAAACAAGATGAAAGTCTACACTGGAAGGTGGGAAGCCAGCCCCCATCCTCCAGTCCAATATCACTCAGGCAGAATTTTTCTCTGAAGAAATGGAAGCACCCCTTGACAAAGATCTCCAAGAACTTGTCAAGTGTGGGATGGAGTGGTACCTCACTGCAAAGCCATCCTCCAGCCCTCCAGTGGAGGACAAGCTCCAAGAGGCATAGAGAGCTCTCTGCAAACTTTTAGCCTCATATTTTGATATGACTAGAAAACCAAGGGCCATCAGACATTTGTGAAAAGTCTCCATCCTAACATAGAGAGACTAAATCAAATCAAAAACTATATGCCTGAAGCACATGGCACTACTGAAAGAAGCCAAAATGGGTCAGGAAGCTGAAGGAACTGCAAAAATAAACAAACATCCCCAGAGAGATACAAGAAAATATTGCACCAATGAAACACAAACAAATTGCTAAGAAAAGAGGCCAATCAGAGAAGAAGTAACAGTTCTTGAGAGTAAAAAATAAAATAGCCAAAAGAAAATGTTTGAGAGAAGAGTTAGAAGTTAAGAAATTTTTCAGAAATTAGAGCAAAAGATAGAAAACAAAATTAAACAAGAGAAACCCAATAAAAGGTGTTCCATAAAGAAAGAAAGAAAAAATAAAGAACACATTCTGAGGAAGAAATTATCAAAGAACTAATACAAATTTCCCAGACTGAAAGATATGTCTCCAAATTGTAAGGACACAATGCAATGACTAAGAAGCCTTGCACTGAGGCATATCTCATGAAATTTTAGAAAACTAGGGACAAGAAGTCTTTTTAAAAAAAGCAGATCACATACCATATATTAAGAATGAAATGATTTTTCAACAACAGTGAAATCTGGGATCTGAAAGACAATGGGGAAAGGCTTTCAAAATTCATGAAAATATATATTTTTTCCAACATAAGTTTCTGTAGCCACTTTTCTCCTCTATAAAATTGTTATGATGATAAAGTGAGTAAATATTTACAACCTAGAACAAAAACTAGTTTGTAAATATTTACAAACTAGAACAGTGCCTGGCACCTAATGTGCTCACTGTGTTTGTTAACTACATAAATAAATGGCATACACCTGGGAGTGAAATCTCTAGTGGAAATTGGAAGCGATGGGTTTAAGAATTTTGAACTTCAGGGAGGGGGAAGGGTAAGCTGGGACAAACTGAGAGAGTGTCATGGACATATATACAATACCAAATGTAAAATAGATAGCTAGTGGGAAGCATCTGCATAGCACAGGGAGATCAGCTCAGCGCTTGGTGACCACCTAGAGGGGTGGGATAGGGAGGGTGGGAGGGAGACACAAGAGGGAAGAGATATGGGGATGTATGTATATGTATAACTGATTCACTTTGTTACACAGCAGAAACTAACACACGATTGTAAAGCAATCATACTCCAATAAAGATGTTAAAAAAATTAAAATTAATTAAAAAGAATTTTAGGGCTTCCCTGGTGGCACAGTGGTTGAGAGTCCGCCTGCCAATGCAGGGGACATGGGTTCGTGCCCCGGTCCGGGAAGATCCCACATGCCGCGGAGCGGCTGGGCCCGTGAGCCATGGCCGCTGAGCCTGCGCGTCCGGAGCCTCCGCAACGGGAGACGCCACAACAGTGAGAGGCCCGCGTACCGCAAAAAAAAAAAAAAAAAAAGAATTTTAAACTTATTTTGATGGGCAAGTGACAGAGGTGTTGAAGGGTCTGACGGTCTGTACCCAGCACAGCCTCTCCCCAAATCCCACACTCTTCTGTCTCCTTGACATCCCCACTTAACAACCTGGTGACCATAATGTATCAGCCTAACAGGGGTCTTTTGAGAGTGAAAGGAAGCTGCTGATTATTCCATCATGACAACAGGATAAACTAAAACCATCCTAGGCCACTAACACGTAGTTCCCTCTTAAATTTGCTTTTTCTAAAAGTTTACCCAACGATGTTAGTGGAAACCCTATCCTTCAGTTCCTCAAGCCGAAAAGCTTGGAGCCATCCTTGACTCTCCTCTTCCCAGTGCCCCCCACGTCCAACGTATCAGCTAATCCAACCAACTCGACCTCCAAAATATGACCCAAGCTCCCCCATTCCTCACCTCTCAGCCACGTGGCTGCAGAAGCCTGGTTACTACCTCCTTCCAGCTCATCCCCTCTTCCGTCTCATCTCATTCCAGCAGCCAGAGAGGCTCTTTCTAAGTCTGCTGACCTGTATCTTGTCACTCCCCTGCTCAAACCACCCCCCACGTCTCCCATCTCTCAGAGCAAGAGCTGAAGACCTTGACGCACTCAAGACTCTCCATCGTCTGTCTCCACGCACGCCCCTGTCCTCTCCCACCAGACCCTCACCGCTCACCCCTGCTCACTCCACTTCCTCACTGCTCTTGTTTCTAAAACATTCCATAAGCACTCTCATCTAAGGGACTTTGTATTTTCTCTGCCTGCAGTCTTCACCCTCAGATGCCCTTAGGAGCTGCTCCCTTGCCCAACTCCAGTTTTGGGGGTGTGTTTTTTTATTCAAATATCACATTCTTATATTACATGTTTTCACTGTAGCACGATCACATCTTACACAATTTATCTATTTATTTTGCTCGGCGTGTTCGTCCCCCGAGGAGGTATCAGCTCTATGGGGAGGGTGAATTTTAACTATTTTGTTCACTGCTGGGTACCTGCAACTAGAACTGCACCTCATTAAATATTCATTGAGTGAATAAAATAAGAATATAAACATATTATTTAAAATATGAAGTTAATAGTAGAGGACACAGCCAGAAGAGTTGAAGGTGGTTGCTACTGGGAGGGAGGGTGAGGGTGAGCAGGGGATGGCTGTTTTTATCACAAGCATTCTCCTATTAGACTCTTTAAAAAGACAACTGTTAGTTTGCTTTTTTAAAATAAATTAACCTTGTAAACGCAGGAGGACTAAGTCTTGGCAGCCTTAAAGTCCGGACTTTGTGTCAAAAATGCTTGGTTGTTCTTGTCTTCAACTCCTCACACTGCCCTGAACCCTGGAGGCACACAGCCCACCCCTCCCTCCCCCCCACACCTATAGAGGCAACATCATGTAGATCTTTCCCCACTTGCCTACCCACCTTAGTGTTTCCAATCACCAATGAAGCTCTCTGCACCTCAACCACCAGTGTAGGTGCCCAAAGTGCCTCAGTGAGCTGGGCTTACCATAACGAAGTACCACAGACTGGGTGGCCTAAACAACTGAAATTTGTTTTCTTCACAGTCCTGGAGGCTGGAAGTCTGAGGCCAAAGTTTCAGCAGGGTTGATTTCTCCTGAGGCCTCTCACCTTGGCTTGAAGAAGGCCACCTTCCTCCTGTGTCTTCATGTGGTCTTTCCTCTGTGTTTGTGCCCTAATCTCTTTTTATTATAAAGACACCAGCCACATTGGATTAGGGCCCACCCATATGGGCTCTCGTTTTACCTCAGTTACCTCTCTAAAGGTCCTATCTCCAAATATAGTAACATTCTGAGGTACTGGGGGTTAGAAATTCAACATATGAACGTCAGCCCCATAACGCAAAGCAACCCACTGAAAACCTGCAAGATTCATACTGAAGAGAGAAGACGAGGAGAAAGAGTTGAGCATCAAGATATTGCAGGGTTTCCTTTTTATCAAAATGCACTTTACTTATCAGAACCCCTTAAAGAGACAGAGAAAGAATTCACTGTGTTATTCAGGAAATGCTCGCTCCAGAGACCTGGAAACACCCTTTTGTTAAGAACTTCTGTGGCGGAGGGATGGACTGGGAGTTTGGGATTAGCAGATGGAAACTATTATATAGAGAGTGGATAAACAACAAGGTCCTACTGTAGAGCACAGGGAACTATATTCAATATCCTGTGCTAAACCAAAATGGAAAAGAATAGGAAAAAGAATGTATATCTATCTATACACACATATATATGTATATATGTATGTATACCCGAATCACTTTGCTGTACAGCAGAAATTAACACAACATTGTAAATCAACTATACTCCAATAAGATAAAATTTTTAAACAAAGAACTTCTGATCTAGAGGAGAATAAAGGAAATGTTATCTGTGAAGGATTTCTGACAATATGATAACTTAGTTTGGGTGTTAAAATGGTCACCTTTCCTGACGACTGTTGGTGATCAGACAAGAACTGGTCTGAAGAAGAGGTAAGTCTGTCACCAGCTGAAAGTAACTGGCTCAGTTTCACCTCGCTTTTATTTATTTATTTATTTTTAAATTTTTGCAACTAACCACTGCCGTAACTAACAGCAGGTCTTCAGAACAAGATTTCACAGGAGCCCAGGCATTTAATTTTCTCCCTACCCTTTTGTTAACTCTGAATCTTCCCCTCAGGCCATTTGGTTGGAGGTAGAATTAGGGAAAGCCAGTGAGGAGGAATCCCTTGGAGAACACTGACAGACCTAGGGTTGGAGAATAATGAAAATCAAACTGGGCCAAAAAAATGGCTTTTCAGTATATTGAAAAGAGGATTGAATGCACCGCGGACCAAGAAATCCCCTCATCAAATCCAATCTTGATTTTTACCTATGAAGTGATTAGTCCCACCTGTCACTCAGCCGTTTTCTCTCCCAGGTTCGGTGTATGAATAATTTTGCTGCGGTTTGTCGATTTGGTGTCTGTCCACCGAGACCAGAATATTGCTCACGGTGGTTAGAATCAAAAAGAGAGCCACTTCAAGGCATTTTATCATTGCTATTAGCAGATATTTAAATCGCATTTTAAAAGCCTCAACTTCTTGAAGAAATTACAGCTAACTCTACAACAACCATGCAAAGATAATTATGAAGCCCTGGCACTTAATAAAACAATTGCATTTTTACAGACCTCAAACAAGGTAAAACTCGATTTGAAAATATAAGTAACTTTAAGAGTCCAACGCCAAAATACTAATACATCTTTGTAGTCCTTGAGTATTCTGAGAGTGGAACAAATTTGAAAAGATTCTTTATGAGCAGATAAATTGCTCTGGAAAAAGATAATGGTTTTATGTTTTTCATTAGTATTGTACCTTTGAAAATATTCTTTCACGTCTCACTTATGTTTTATCATAATATTTTTCTCTTGTTTGTTCTGCTGATACTGATTATCTTGATTTATGAACACAGCTAGAGAAGTTGGACAAGCCAAATGCCTTTCCATATTGAAGACACTATGTCTGTAAAACCACTGGGTGAGGAAAATAGATTTTTCTGACCAAGGGCTGATTATAGTCTTGGTTTCATAAAACAGTAAGGAGCCTAATGACCTCTCGGTATCCTCTGTTGACAAGATATAATCAACATTTTCTTTCTTTCTTTTTTTTTTTTTTTTTGGTCTCCAGCAGAGCATTTATAAATGGTCACCCTATTTTAAAAAAGTTATTATGAAATGAGAAATATTTATAGAACATTCCATTAGGAGAGAAAGTTATACCCATAACATTAAAGTTTGTTTTTCTGTACACTGCATAGGGCTATCTCAAGCCTAATCTCTTCCTTCCATTTTGAAGATAAGGTGTGCAATTCATACGTGGATCTCCATGTAACACTCCTGCTAAATCTATTTGTCAATGCAACAAAAAGTATCCATCCAAAACTATTACACTTGGCATTCACTAATGGCACTGATTATCCAGGCTCAAATTGAGAAAAGCACATTCTATATACATGAATTCTCCTTCCTGAAAATTCCACTCAAAGGAGGACTAGGAAAATGATTCAATATTAATCACCAACATTTAAGTGGTTATGATATGCTGAGCACCCCACATTTTTTGTACATACTGAACTTCACTGTGGCCCCATTCTACAGATGAGAAACTGAGGAATAAGAAACATACGAGAACATGACTAATATGGCTGACACAAATATATTTTATTTTTCTTCACATAAAAAAGCAGTGAAAACATAAACCAGTCTGGAGCTGGTAATATCATCAAGAATGTACTATCTTTCTGTCTCAGCATCTCAGCATGTTGGAATATGGCTGCAGGGTTGTTTAAGAGATGGCAGTTACAGGGCTTCCCATGACATATTCTGCTTATATCAGTCAAGGCTGTTTGGGAAAACAGAAACTTCTGTGGGTATTTTAAATGGAAAAGGGATTTCAGTGCTTATGGAATCGTTGGGAATGTGGTCTGGAAGAATGGAGGTCTGCATAGGTCACTGCTGGTTCCGAGTTTGCAGCTAGCTTCTGGGATTAGGAAGCTGCAGGAACCACAGAAAACAACTGATCATGATTGCACTGCTCAGCATCAAAGCAGGTGATTCTAAAGAAAATGACCAGAAACCACTGCAAAAATCTCTCCTCTGCTGAAGTCCATGGATCTGTTCACTGCTGTCAAAGGACCAATGAAAGGGCTTCTGCTTCTCTTCTACTTCCCAGATCTCATTGTAAGTGCTGGCTGTAAACTGAAACTCAGATGGCGGGAAATCTGAGAAAAGTAGTTCCCAGGCTTCCAGCCTATGCAGTGCAGAAAAAGGGAGAAAATGGTACTGAGTTGCCTGTAGACAATCATTCACCAGGTTCGAAGGAGCAAGAAGGCAAGGAGGATGCACCAATGAACACCATCCCTTTACTGGAAAAGCAAAAGCTTTTGCTTATGTGTCATTGTCCAGAACTGGGTCACCTTGGGTCCTTTGGCTGCAAGGAAATCAGGAAGAACCTGCCATGTCGGAGGTACTTTACTTGGTGTATTAAGAATATACAGATTATGTCCTGCTGAATGAGGAAGCACAAGCCACCCACACAGCGTTGGCAGGGAGCCACCTCCGTATCTGAGCTACGCTGGGGAGGTGAAAACCCCAGGGCTGTTTTGATTGAAGGCACAGTTTCATACACTCACACAAAGGAAGTGAAATCACCAAATGAATTACTCACCAATCCCGAAAATAGGGGTGGGGAGGCAGGCGCGCAATGAGCTGGGGAAAGGGCAGTCCTCCATCACAGGTCACAGGTGAGCAGGAGATACAGAGCAGGGTAGCAAGAACCTATTACGTATGGGGATGATTGGGGCTGTGCTCACTGGCTTTTCCTGGACTCAACTCTGAGCAGTTATTTTAAAAGGTGCCCCAGGAAAAGCAAAGCAGGAACTTGTGGCTGGAATCCTAAACTCAGGATTAGGATTAAGTGAAAAACAGAATGAGATCTATAATCTGATGCCATTTGTAAAAGTCAAAAATACAAGTAAGCAGAATGCAATACGTATTTGACGATAACACATTAGAATGAATGGCTATGGTGAGGTAAATAGGTAAGGGTATGGAGAGAAGAAATAATTAAAACAGGAGAAGAGTCTTGCTTGGACCAAGGATGATAATGAGCCATGAACTGAGGGTGAGATGATTGATTTTACTCTGGGTAAATGAGGTTAACAACAAAGACCAAAATTCAACTGATTTAGAAAACGAAGTTGTGTGTGTGTGTGTTACAAACACAAACACCCATCCGTGCCCTCGTAGAAATGTGTCACCCAAGATGTCCTAATGCTAATGCATAGGTTCTGAAAGTTATCTATGCACAAAGCTACCTTGGTGAATACGGCTCCTTTCAAAGATGAGCTCCAACCACAAGGGCATGTCGGGAAAAGGGGAGCCAGCTGCAATCCACTATGCAATCCTCCAAGAGTCTATGGGAGACAGATTAGCACAAGGAAGATCCAATGGACCAGAAGCCAGAAGCCAGACACTTCATGGGCAATACCCTCCTTTTTGTTGAAAATACTTAAGTGGCTCTTCTTATCAGGTCATGAGGAAAGGATTCAAAACTCCAGTGGACAGCTATCAATCACAAGGATTTTTCTACAAAGTCCTTTTAATGTTCTAAGAGTGTGTTAAGAAGTAATCAGGTATTATCTACATAGGTTTCTCAGCCCTCTGCTTGTGAGGTTTCTTTCTTTTTGTTTCAAAAGCGGTAGTGAAGCCTTCCCTTGCCCTCAATTAGGAGAAAGAGAAACCTGTCAAGTTCTGTGGACCAGCCTGTTCACCACTTCCCTGGGGCTCTGTAGAAACGGACTCCCTCTTTTATTTCAGGGGTGATTGGCAGTGATGACATCTAAGAACAACGATTCTTTTCTCAATATAGATGCTGAGAGGTGGGTGTCCTCTTTTCTCAAACAGAAATATTCAATGCAGCCAGCATGCATAATTTATCACGACATAGGACAAGACAGAAACATTTTGCTGAACATGCCTCGCCTTTACCCCCTCCCCTTGCTGATACAGAGAGGGTATCCCCAGAGAATCAGAGGCCAATCCTGGTGGCAGCTCTCCCGGGAGCAATTTATCAAGCTTGTCTTTTTCACAGATGAAGAAGGAATGATTGCCACATGACAAAAGGAGAGCAGAAGTAAGATTTTCTGAGGATTTCCCAGCAAATCCTTAAAACTTAGTGCCTGTGTGACTTTAGATGAGCTACTTAACATTCTTAAATGCCCATTTACTTAAAATTTTTTTGAAATATTTGTAAGTGCACAGAGTTGCTGGGAGATTCACCAAGAATAAGAAGTGGGAGTCAAGCAGACCAGAGTATTTGTATCACCTGAAGCCCTTGCTTCTGAGTCACAGGCAAGCCTCACATCCCCTGCTTACACCATTCACTGGACTAGTGTGGAAAGTGCATTTCCTTGGAAAAAGAGGGCATAAATCCATTCAAATGCAATTATTATAACCTATGTATTGTGTAGCCTCCTTTCCAATAGAGAAACCCACATCCAGTACCATCATTTCATATTACACTGAAGTCATGCTATACATCGATAGTGTACATGTAGATGCAGCTGTATATGTTCACCCTGTTTCTTGCATCTTAAAATTAATCTAAAATTGCATCTCGCTATTGTGTTGTTCTATCTATTAAATATTCCTATAAGCATTAATGGGAAGTTGCATACACACCCCCAGTAGTTAAAAGGTCTGTTGTATTTTATGACCAACTTAACAGACCTTGAGAGTAACTTTGACTATTATGATGTTTCCCCCATGTACTGAATTCAGAACCTACACCCTATTTTAAGATAAGTCTCCACTAAACTGTTAGTAATCACAAGAGTGGGCTCTGAGTCCGATGGACTGGTTTAGAATCCTAACTCCATGCCATACCGTATAACATTAGGCAAATTATTTAACCTCTCCAAGCCTCAGGTGTATCATGCATAAAAGTGATTAACATGGTGTCTGAAAACTTGCAAACAGTAAATATTAGCTGCTCACTGCAACTACTGCTACTATTATTATTGTCATTACTGTTACTTTCTTATTACTCACGAATACCTAGCAATGCTTAAATCACTCCAGACATCCTCTTGGAATCTCTAATCATGTCTCCTTATAAGCACGATGCTTTTCTGTTCCAGTTTATAGCTATTTTTTCCAAGTTCTGTAAGTAGGAGGCATATTAAAATCAGAAGCATTGTTCTTTAAGTACTCTGGCCTAAACATTGAATCAGAAGACATTGCTGCCACTTAAGAAGAGAATAACAAAGAGTAAAACCCTCCTCGTGTCCTCATTTTCACTTTGATGTGCCACAAATAAAAAATGAGCTGACACTCCGAAAATATGAAGACACCATATTGTTGTCACTCTACATCCTGGCTCATCTGATCCCCCTCATGCTGTTGAAAGGCTGTTGAAGCTTTTGAAGTTAGAAAATACCAGTACCTCATCTTCCAGCACCGATAATTAAGACATAGTGTGGCAAATCAAAAAAGACATGCCACCTAGTACCTACATTCCCTTCCCAGGGGGGAGAGGGAGGGGAAAAGAAGAAGGAGAAGAAGGGAAGCACGCTTAGCGTTGTGATTCATAAATCAATTCGTTCTGCCTTCTGGTAGGAAAGGACCAACCACTTCAATATTATGACTCAATCCCATCCTGCATCCCCAAATCAATTTTTCTTTCACTTTTATGGTTTATGATCTTTGCGTTTCTTTTCCTTAGACTAATTTTTCTTCTAAGAAGGGAGAGGAACGCCATCTCAAAAAGAAATCTTATCATTTGTCTTCCTGTGGGGGAAAACAGATGCAATTTTATGTCATTCTTCTTTGCCGTAAGCAATTGCTGTTGTGTCATAAATTTAAAGCAGGTTGTGCTTCTGAGGCCCTGTTCAAATCTCAGCAGGGGATATGTGGGATATAAAGGTTTATTAGTATAAATGGATAAATAATGAATGTTGAGTCTCGGGAACCTTGTGTTCCAGCTAGTTGGCTCCAATAACATGTCATATTATATTTAAAAAAATTCAACCAGGCAATATCTTCACAAAGATAAATTGATCTAAACTTTAGTTGGAAAGGCATAGAAAGCATATTGTCATGTTCATTTCTTTACAATAAATAATTTGGGTCTATGAATTCAACTGTGATTTTTTGGTAAGTATATCATAGTCATCAAAATGGGTGACAGACTTTTTTGGGAAAACTCACTGTTGAATCTATTCAGAATTAAAACCTGTTAACGCCATAGAAGATCTGTCTGAAAATTATCTTAAATGATATTTCCCTGTTGTTCTCCTTCTGCTCTCTGGCCTTTCTCTTTCTACTGCAATATAATTTAAATGGAGAGATTCACCACAGATTGCACAGGGCTGCAAAGAAAAGCTCAGAGTGATCTTTAAAGTCAAAGGAAAGTCTAACTTGACAAATAAAATTAAACCCCACCTCCTATTGTCCAAAGAAATTTTCAAGAATGTCAAGATAGCAGTTTTCAAATTTCATATTACTATTGAAATTTTTAAAAGTCCCAATAAAATGATGGGACTAGCAAGCAATGGTCAAAACCATAAAGGAGGAGTACATTTTTTAAATAAGTATGAGGCATTTTTTGGATAAGATTAAACTGATGCAATTGTTTTCACAATTTCTTTGTGCACGACCTAGGATTAGCAAAAGGGAAAGAAGAACTCCAAGGAGGTAAAATGCAGAATCATTTATATCCTGAAATGCTATTTTGACCAAGGAGAAGGAGGAATGATTGGTGTGGGTGGGACAGAAGGAAGAAGAGGGGAGCTGTGTAGGAATTAATACGCTCCCAGGAGTCAACAGGGACAAAAGCCGTGATTGAACATGTGGTCTTACTAGTTTGTGTGTCATATAATACTTGAATGTGTTTAATCATGAAAGGGAGATGATTGAAGAATTCCAGACCTTAAATGGATTCCAGACCTTCACTGTCTATATTTCTCCATATTTGGTAAAGGAGGGAATGTGAGATATGGCTGTAGGGACGCCTTAACCCAGAAGAGTCAGACAGTGGTGGTGGGAATGGGCCCTACAAAATGGCAGTTACTTGAGTGATTTGAAGACTGGGCCAGGTGTGGATGCCACATTTTTTTTTTTTTTAAGTTATTTCTAGCTTCGTTTTCCCCTCTTTATTTTTTTTTTTTTTTTTGCGGTACGCGGGCTTCTCACTGTCGTGGCGTCTCCCGTTGCGGAGCACAGGCTCTGGACGCGCAGGCTCAGCGGCCATGGCTCACGGGCCCAGCCGCTCCGCGACACGTAGGATCTTCCCGGACTGGGGCACGAACCCGCGTCCCCTGCATCAGCAGGTGGACTCTCAACCACTGCACCACCAGGGAAGCCCTATCACTATTCTTCTAACATTGTTATAGCATCTTACAGCTTATAATTTTGTGTGTGTGTGTGTGTGTGTGTGTGTGTGTGTATGTGTATATGTATATACACATATATATGTGTGTGTATATATATACATATTAATGTATAATACATATTCTCATTAGACCTTCCCAGAGTCTTCAAAGACAGTAGTACTCATATCAACCCCATTATGAAGGATCTGAGGACCTGAGGGGTTAATGAGGTGCTAAAGGTGACACAGGCACCAGACTCTGAAATAGATCCCAGTCCTCCTGGTATTCAATCCCATATTTTCAGACAAACCACATAATCTTTGAAAAAAACATCACTCATGAGAGAAGCTGTGAGAAGAAACACTTGGTTTGGTGGAAGGAAAATGGAGAAATTAGGGAGAAGAAAATGGTACGATTTCTTTAACGATCACTTACATAGCACTTGGTATGTTCCAGGCAGTCTCAGGTACGTTACAATATTGACAAACCCATGCATATAACAGTTGTGTAGGTAAGTGCTATTGATAGTCCCATTTTAGAGATGCAAAAACTGAGGCCCAAAGAGGTTAAATAACTTGCTCCAGGACCTGGCAACCCAACTGGTTTATGGTTTTAATCAGAGAGGTTTGCTGCCTCTGTGGGTAATGGCTTAGTTACTAGAAATATTGAATGAGGTGATACAAGCCAAGTGTTTAGTACAGTGCTCGGAAATGGTGTTTAAAAGAACATAAATACATCACCAACTGCATGGAGAAGACAGCTGGCAGATTTACCAGGTTCAAGTCAAGCACTTGTAGTTGATGCTACACAATAAGATGAAAGTTGAGCAAAGTCTGATGAGATGTTCAAGAGCATCCTTCGGTTCAGCTGGGCACACTGAGCATTCTTTTTCTTCTTAGTTCTCAGTTCATCTTACTTTAATCCAAATCTGGAACAAGTTTTCCCAGTGTCCTGAAATAATTCTGTAGCTCAAATTTTATCAGGTTGCTAAGCTCTGACGATACAAAGGTGAAGAAGCTATAGCTTCACCCCTCAAGCAACAGACTTCTTAGAAAGTGAATAGAGATATATAAACCCATGATAATAACCACATCATATAATAAGGGCAAAAATTAAAATTTGCTCAAGGAGCACATAAGAAGATTTTTGCTTCCATCCAGGGTCAAATTTCTTCAAGGAGGTGAAATTCACAGAGCTTGGAAGAGAAAGAAGATAGCTGTGGAAATGAGTGCAGAAGCTAGACAGTCCGAGAAAATCACACAGGCTTGCAGAAATGTGGTGTGATTGGGGAAATATGCATGATCTGTTATTTCTTAAAAATAAATTAGAGGGGGAAGCATAAAGAAGCAGGGAGAGCAGGAAGGCATGAGGAGGCTAGCCAGGTGTCCTGTCGTGAAGGCTGTGTGTACCATGTGAAGTCTCATAGGAGAGGGATGAAAAGGGGCAAGGAGATCAGATCTGTATTTTAGAACATAACTCTCCTGAACACATGGTTGAAAAATTTGAGCAGGAAAAATTAGATGTAGGAGTCTATTTCTAGGTGAGGAATATTGAGATTTTCACCTAAGACAGTGTTAGTAGGGGATGGGGAAAATACAAGATGGGTTTGCAAGTTATACAGGAAGAAAAATTGAAAGGAATATTGGATCTGGGAGCAACTCTTAGATTCCTGGCATGGTGACATTGTTAGTGGGGTCACTGATGTAGGTGGCAAGTACAGGAAGGAGAAGAGGTTAGAGGATGAAGGGGAGGTGATAACAAGACTTTATGACAGATTGAGTTTGTGAGACATCCTAGTGGAGATGTCTAGTAGACAGTGGATCATCTGAACACATAATAGGTGTTCAAAATTAATTTGCCTTGATGCGATTATCTCCCTTGAGATGCCAGTTGTTTGGGATGTATTCATCTTACTGAAATCGACAGGACCCTGGCCATTCTTTTCTGTCTATATCACTGTTCATCCCACACTTCTTAGCCAGTCACTAGGCTGCCTCTGAATGTCACAGAATTTATCACGATTCAAAGCACCACCCTCCCACTTCCCTCTTAAAGCATCTAGTGATTCATCCTATGTTTACCATCCCCATTCCCAATCCCATGTCAGGGTCTACTGCCATTCTCTGTCTTTATATATCAGTGGTTCTCCTCAGACCAGTGGCAGCAGCTTTACCCTGGAAGTTGTTAGAAATGGAAAATCTTGGTCCCCACCCCAGATCTACTGAATCAGAAACTCTGGGACTAGGACCAAGAAATCTGTCTTTTAATAACCTCCTAGGTGATTCTGATGCCTGCTCAAGTTTGAGAAGCTATGCTGTAGATCATCTTTTCTGTAACCTAATAAATTTAGATTCTTCTAATTATACGCGCTCAAATCAGTCATCCACTCATCTATGAAGGAGCAATTATTGTTTTAAAATGCAAATATATTAGGTCTACTCCTGACCCATATATAATTTTTGGATACCGATGCTTTTTCTCTGTATGCTAAGTTGGTATGAGTGACATTTAAACATTATTTTGTTTTTAAGCTGTTCTCAGAAACTTCCATGCACCAACTTGACTAATAAACAAGGGGTAAAGACTAGAGTGTGTAGGACTGAATGAGAAGAAGAGAGGGAAAAAAGAGGGGGAATGAAAGTAGAAAGAAGAGAAAGAGGGAAGTGAGTACAAGAAAAATGAAAAGCTAAGTGGAATGTGTAAGGAAGAAGGAAATGGAAAAGATGGAAGGAAGAAATAAGGCACACAAGGACAATGATTCAAAACCTCCAGATTCTGCCATCTGGTGTCTCTTGTTAAGCAACTTTCAATAAGGATATAAGTGAAAAACAAACTTAGAGGCAGATTCTGTTTCATATAATCCTCATTTATAATCCTGCTATCAGCTTTCTTCGCTTGGCAAGCTGGCTGTCTCGTATGTCCCCTCCAGACTCACACCTTACCTTCGTCCATCCTGCACTATGCCCTGGAAGGTGGAGGCATAGACTAAGCTAACAGTTCCCTTCTGGATGAATTCAGCCAATGGCAGAACATTGGAAGACAAGAAAAGAGAGGTTGGATTGTCAATATGCTTACTCATTCCCTGCAGTGTGCCACAGACTGGTACCCTTCAACCTGATGCTGCAATTCCTATTGGTTATTCCTCCACAGTTCTCTCTGTCTGATTCTGTCTCTGTCTCCCTCTGTCTCTCTGTCGCAGTCTGTCTTTGTCTGTATCTGTCTCTCTGTCTCTCTCGCGCGCGCGCGTGCACAATTTCTCACTCTCTTGTTCTCTTTCTCTTCTTGTCCCTTCAGGCCTAGCTGTGGTAACCACAAGTCTACCCTTTGGGTAACTGGATTATTTCCTTGGGCTTCTTCCACACCCTGATCACACCATTGTAAAAAGTCCCTCAATTAAGCTCTCTTCAAATACTCTACTTGAGCACACCACCTTTTTCTTGCCAAAAATGACTGCTAAACTTGGCGTTAAGACTTCACATTCACCTAGTTTTCCTCCTATGTCATTGTTCCCCCCATCCTATTATCCTTTGCTGGCTTCCTCTCAACTTCACAACATCTAAATCTTAGAGTACCCTTGGACTCACTTCTCGGACTTGTTCCTTTTCCTGTGTACCCTCAGTTCCTGTGTGATCTCATTCAGATGATATTAAATACCATCTATGTGGTGAAAGCCAAATAGAGGTCTCCAGCCCTAAACTTTCCCAATAAATTCCAAACTCAGCTGTCCACTTGAAAGGCTAATTAGGCCAATCTCAATTAATTTGTCCACATTATGCCCTCCCTCCAATTCCCTTCTACCTTGGTCATATCTATCTCAACAGCAGCATCACCATTCATAGGGTTGCTCAAGCCAAAATCCTAGGGGTCACCTTGGACTCTTCCATGCTGCCTACCCTGCAAACAATCCAGTAACAAGTACTTTCAACTCTACCTTCAGGATATACCCTGAAACCAACAACTTCTCCCTCCTGCACCATGAGAGTCCTGGACCATGCCATCTTCATCCCTTACTTACCTACCTAATGATCTCCTACCTGGTATCCATGCTTCTACTCTCTCCCCTACTGAAGCCAGAGTGGATCCCCTTAGGCACAAATCAGAGCATGTCACACATCCATTCACATATTTTAAGAGACTTCCTAGCACAAGCCAAATGAAATCCAAACATTTCCCCCCAAGACCCCTAAGCTCTCTGTCTCCTGGCCTTTATCTAGCTCTCCAACTGCTTTGCTCTTTTTCAGCCACTCTGACCTTCTTACTTTCCAATACAGTAGCCACTCACCATATGTTCCTACTGAGCACTTGAAATGTGGCTAGGGACACTGAGGAACTGAATTTCTTATTTTAATTTTTAGTAAATTTAAATTTAAAAATAAGTACTAATTTAATGATCAGAAAACCCTGAGGTATGTCTAGACAACATGGATATATAAACCTACTTTATCAGTTATAAATTTTATGAAATCAAAATGCATATCAATTGCTTCCAGTCAAAATTTAGCTTCTGAGTTGAGACATGCTTTATATATAAAATACCCATCAGATTTGGAAAAAATTATATGAAATGAAAAAAATGTAAAATATTACATTCATAATGCTTACATTGATTACATGTTTAAATTGTAAAATATATAATTAAGATCAAATTCACTTGTTTGTTTTTACTTTTTTTTTTTTTTTTTGGCGGTACGCGGGCCTCTCACTGTTGTGGTCTCTCCCGTTGCGGAGCACAGGCTCCGGACGCGCAGGCTCAGCGGCCATGGCTCACGGGCCCAGCCGCTCCGCGGCATGTGGGTGGGATCTTCCCAAACTGGCGCACGAACCTGTGTCCCCTGCATCGGCAGGCGGACTCTCAACCACTGCACCACCAGGGAAGCCCTGTTTTTACTTTTTAATTGTGCTTCCTAAAAATTTTTAAATTACATTTGCGGCTGTCATTTTATTTCTATTGTACAGAGCTGCTCTAAGGCATCAGACTCAGTCCCGTCTCCAGGGTCTTTATACTGGTTGTTTCCCTGCATCTAGAATGCTCTTCTAGACCCACATCTTTACATGGTTCATTATCATTCATTTGTAATTTTTATTCGTATCTCTGCTCAAATATCAGCTACTCAATAGCCTTTCTTTACTTTTCTTCCCATTCTTTTTCTTACTAAAGTACAGTTAATTTACAATGCTGTGTTGGTTTCAAGTGTACAGAAAAGTGATTCAGATAATATATACATATATATCCTGATATATAGGTTCTTTTCCATTATAGTTTATTACAAGATATTGAGTATAGTTCCTTGTGCTATACAGTAGTTCCTTGTTGTTTAACTATTTTATATATAGTAGTGTGTATCTGTTAATGCCAAACTCCTAATTTATCTCTACCCCCTCTTTGGCAACCATAAGTTTTGTTTTCTATGTCTCTGAATCTATTTCTGTTTTGTAAATAAGTTCATTTGTATCATTTTTTTAGATTCTACATACATGATCCTGCAATCCCACTCCTAGGCATATATCCAGAGAAAACTCTAACTTGAAAAGATACATGCACCCCAATGTTCATTGCAACACTATTTATAATAGCCAAGCCATGGAAGCAACCTAAATGTCCATTGACAGATGAAGAGATAAAGAAGATGTGGTACATATATACAATGGAATATTACTCAGCCATAAGAAAAGAATGAAATAATGCCATTCGCAGCGACACAGATGGACCTGGAGATTATCATATTAAGTGAGGTAAGTCAGACAGAGAAAGACAAACATCATGTGATATCGAATAGCCTTTCTTTAACCACACTATCTAAAATAGTTTCTGTCCTCTCTCTCTTATCTTGCTTTGATTTTTCTATATCACTACTTCTATTTGCTCATTCTCTGATTCCCATATGAGAAAGTAAGCCTTGTAAGGGCAGGGATTATTTTTCTTGTTCTGTGCTCTATTCTCAAGCCTAGAAAAAAGAATATATATGAATACACGGGCACTCAATATTTGTTGAAGAATGAATGAATGAGTGAATAAATGAACGAATGAAATAAGCCACTGATACTCAACTGTGGCTTAGCATGAATAATTCTTGTGTGTATACTCTATGACTCTTACTTGAATTCATTATTTAAACATTTCACCAAGTTGGACCTTAACCGAACATGAAATATTTCTCTCAGGGGAAGCCAGGAAATTTGAGGTGCTTGTATAAATGTGGCACTTGCTCAGGACCAGTGTTAGAAGAACTCCAGTAATAGCAGAGCAGGTGGGAGGGACATGAGCCACTCTCCAAATATCCGCTTTACAGATACACCCAAGAGCTAAAATCCTATGCTTAACAACAATGAATCATTCACATTTAAGAATGTTATCATTTTTCATTTATTCTCTTTCAAGGAAGAGATTTCAAAGGTATATGAAAGTCTTCAAAAGGGAAAATGATATATGAAAGATATAAATCTGAAGGCTTCTAAAATGCATCTTCCTTGAGGTGCCTTAAAAGTACACCTGAGGGCTTCCCTGGTGGCGCAGTGGTTGAGAGTCCGCCTGCCGATGCAGAGGACACGAGTTCGTGCCCTGGTCTGGGAAGATCCCACATGCCGCGGAGCGGCTAGGCCCGTGAGCCATGGCCGCTGAGCCTGCGCGTCCGGAGCCTGTGCTCCACAACGGGAGAGGCCACAACAGTGAGAGGCCCGTACCGCAAAAAAAAAAAGTATACCTGAACTGTTTTGCAATGCAGCCATGATTCTAAGCATACTTTTTTTCTTCAGTTTTTAAGAGTCAGTAGCAGGTAATTCTAAGAAAGAAGGAAATTAGAGCAGCATAAACATATTCTAGGCTCTCCCCAAATTAAAATATATAGAAGGCTTATCATTTGTATGCTGCTGGGAATCACTGTGAATTTTTGACTTAGATTTTCAACAGAAATACCCTTTCAGGTACTAAGACAATCCTCTTTCTTCAAATGTGAAGTTGTGTGTGTGTATGTGTATGTATATATATATATATATATATACACACACACATATATATACATATATATATATACATATTTAGCATGGAAGCCAGGGAATTTTAAATTTTCCTTTCAAATAGCATCAATCTGCACCTCCTAAACAATAAAGACTGAGTTAACAATAGCATCACCACAAATGTCAAAGAACATTCTTTTGCTCACGGTTTAGGAATTTCAAAACTGAAAGTAAGTTAAATGCATCAACATAGCAAAGTGGAAATAAGATGCATTTTTATCTTGTCTTCCAGAAGTGGTATCACTTTCTGTAACTGTAAGGTTATCAGCACGGATAACTGCTGAAGAATTTTAGCAGACTCGGACAATAAATCTTCAGTGGTGGGAAGAAAAGATAGGGGAAAATAGAAGGCCCCCTCCAGAAGGTCACAAAAGTAAGAATGTGCATGAAGACAGCTGTCAGCCTAGCTGACGACCAGAGTCTAAAACCATTTCTGAATGATTATGACCTTCTTCTTTGTGGATACGTGAGAAACATTCAATGAGGAGGTGGAGGTGAGGGTCACATCAACCATCATTTCTTGTCCCCATTCTGCCAGGCGTGGTGTTGCTGGGTTGTTTATTTTCCTCGCCTACATCCTAATCAGTTATGCGTTAGTGAAGTTGGTTAAACTTGTGGGTGACTAAGGAGAAATATTTTGTCAAGTTTGGGGCGATGTCTTTTCTGCATATTTCTGAACATTAAAGCTTCATATTTGTGACCTTTGTCTGAAGGTCTTAGTCACATTCAAGCTCTCCACTGTATCAGAGATAGAAGTGGCAGGTTTGGTGAATTTTAGGGGGAAGTGGATGTAATTTTGCCATTTACCCTATTTTTTTTTTTTTTTTTGCGGTACGCGGGCCTCTTACCGCCGTGCCCTTTCCCGTTGCAGAGCACAGGCTCCGGATGCGCAGGCTCAGCGGCCATGGCTCACGGGCCCAGCCGCTCCGCGGCATGTGGGATCTTCCCGGACCGGGGCATGAACCCGTGTCCCCTGCATCAGCAGGCGGACTCTCAACCACTGCACCACCAGGGAAGCCCTTCCCTAATTTTTAGGCATGTAGAATTAGATGAATCACAGAAGATGAGCTTCTGGAACCTGGCTTGCTGAGGCTTGCTGTAACACTAAGCAAAAACACTGATTCCAGGTTCAAATCATGGGGGGCAGAGGTTGCCAGTCTGTAGACCATCCCTGACTTGTCTCATACCCTCTTGAAAAATGAACATTCTGAGGGTCTGCTCTCAGTTGGCACAAACATTCAGTAACATGAAATAAATTCAATCTCAAACTACTGATACAAGCATGAATGTTCAGGATTCTGACTTGCCTCCGATTACAATCCCTTCTAGTCTTTCAAATCAAAAAGATGTTTATTTGGAAATGAAAAATGAAAAAAAAAGACAGAAGCATATTCAAAAGTGTTTTCTGATTCCCTCAAGATTCATTTTCATTTTCTTTATTAGTTTCTACCTGGAAATTGCTTGAATACCCCTTTTTTCACGATTACTCAGCACTTGTCATCCAAAATCCTAAGCCGGAATGTGTCCCTCATACATGAACTGATATGATAGTGGTGAAATCTGACAACACTTACTCTCCACAAGAAAGTATTCATCACTGTTTCCTATGCTAGTAATTCATTTCACTTCTGGTATCGAATAGATTTTACTGTACACCTCTGCTTGCCAAATGCATGCACCAGTCTTCCTCTAAATTTAAAATCCACTCAGGGGAATGAAGGAGATAATACCTCTTTTATTACAGTTTGGGAAAAACAATAAAAATCATTCTAGATATTGAAATATCCCATGAAGCACTTGAGTATTTTTCACTCTGTGCTTGGAAAACAGCAGACAATATATTCAAAGAAACAGATAAAGACAGTTAAAGCTACGAGGCCTCCATTGTCACCAACACGTTTGCAGATACTAAATTGAATCAGTGAACCACAAATAAATAAGCACAGAGAAAACGAATTGCCTAGAAAAGGATTTCACTTGCTTTGTCATTAGCTACTTGAAACTCTCTACAAATGCAGCTTATCTGAAAGTCAAATTCCAGAACCGAGATCAGACAGATACTGAAACCGAGACCAAGGCTTGTGTCTGTCTTCTCAGACTTTGATCAGGGCAGCCAGGACTCAGAAGAAACCTCACAGATGTAAAGCAAACTTATCAGTGCTATGCAGTTTGTTTCAGAGAGATGTCCTTCAATACGGAGGGGTCAAGTTCAAAATTGCTCAAACTTTAACGTGTATATGAATCATCTGGAATCTTGACAAAATGCAGATGCTGATTCAGTAGGTCTGGAGCTGAGCCTGAGAATCTGTATTTTTAACCAGTTTCCAGATGTTCCCCATGCAGCTGGTCCAGGGGCCACATATTCAATAGTGAGACTTCACTTGGCTAGTCACTTCTCTTGGAGGTCAGAAAACCTACATTACAATTCTCACTCTTCCAGGAATCCACAGTCTGATTTCAGGGAAACTGACCGATCAGGGTCTCAGTTTCTCATCTGTGAAGAAGCGGTACTAAGGTTAAAGAGATCATGTTGATATGAAACCCTGAAGACAGTTATGATATGATAGTTGATAAGAAACTTGTTCTGTGACCAGGTTTGGCTGAATGAATTTCAGGGCATGAAAGACATCAGAAGAGGGAAGGAATGAGCCTTAAAGGCTGAGAATCAAAAGTAAACAAACAAATAAACAGGTCCTATTGGAAGGCAGAACCACAAAGAGGAGAGTAAGAAGAGAGCATAAGTAAAGGAAAAGAAAAAGCAAAGTGCCACAAAAAGAGTCAGTCGAAGGAAAGTCAGACTTCAGCACAGAGGAATAGAGGATAATGTGAACGTACCATATTCTTTAATATCTCAAGAATGATGACCACAGCAATTTATAAGGGCAGATCCCTGGAGAGAGGTGGAGAAGAAGATGAGGTAGCATATACAGGAACAAGAAAAGATAAGGAAACCTTTGGATGAGATACAACAAATTATTTAAAGTAGATAATAAAAAAAATGAATCATCTCTTTCTCAAAATGCTGGATGAATTTTTAATGCAGTTTTTACCCTTGGCCTTTTGACATGGTTTTAATTACCTGGGACACACATACAGCACACTTTCCAGTCACTGCCCAGTCACATATTGCCACCAACAGGAGATGAATCAAGTTGCCAAGAATTTCCAAATGCGCTAATGTAAAGGTTAACACCTAGGCTCTATATTGGGTCCTTCCAAGAAAAGCAGTCTGCCTTTGTATCCCCAAATCCTCCTTTGTGACAGGGAACTCCTAGCAGAACTCTGGGGGGCAAAAAGGATGGAGAAAAAAACAACATTTTTGAATGTACTTTTTTATAAGTCACTAACTAACTGAACTATGATATCAGCAAAGCTGGAAAATCCTGCCCATTGGGATTAACAGCCACTTACACTGATAGCGTTCTTGAACTTCTCCAAGGTTGAAGCTACTGATGATTCACCTCTGGAAACACCCATGGTTACTATTTCAGACCCGTGAACTATCACACCTTCTCAATGTCAGCAGATGCTCGCATCCAGCAAATACCTTTCCAAAAGGCTGTAAGATTGCATTTTATTTTTGGAAGTGACCATTCTAGCCACCAAACGGTAATACTCTGAGCCTGCCTAGGGCCCTGGCTGACTTTCTTCCAGAGAAAGGCATGATCTGCTTAAGACTAATGTTACCTGTGAATCAGCTGTTCTGGCACCCAAGGCTGCATCTGAAATACAACTGGCTCTTTTGATGAAGGGTCCATCTAAAAGGTTTCCAACCCAGGGAGAGCCAGTTAGAGCCTTTGCAATACAATCAGTAGTACAATTGGGTAGGGGAGATGTGGTTTTATTCACAGATAAGGACAGCAGTCTAACAAAGAGTAATCTGACCCTCTAAATTTACCAAGATTCACTCGGGATTCTACTGCAGTACTCACAGATTTTCTTTCTCTTACAACCAAATCCAAGAGGTCTGCCAAAATAGAATTCGAGTGTAAGGAGAAGGAAGCTAAAGAATTATGCATTGATATCACCCTTACCCACAGGCGGAACATATTTTCACCTGCACACATCATGAACCGGAGATCTTAGGTTATTAAAGGTGAAGGAGGCTAATCGTCTTTGGGATGGCTCTCTAGGGATGCCTACTTGCATAATGAACCTATTACATGCAGCCCAATTCAGCAGTTCTTTGGGATCAGCTACTTGTAGTCGCACACAAGACTTTTAATTCACTAACTAAATTACTTTGTGAAAGAGCTGTTTGTAGCTAATCTCAAAACTACGTCTACAAATAATTCATGACTATATTTACCAATGAAGAAGAGGCCTAATTGGTGAAGATGTATGGTTTAATTAATCTGCCTTTTGGAAAATTCCAAATTATGCGTAGATAAAGATCACCATTGATAAAGATTTAAACACTGCTGAGGTATCCAAATCATCTAAACTCAGAGTCTGGGCCTCTGCCTTGCTCTAGATGGCCAGAGCCCGGACACCTAGATCAGGAAGCAGCTTCTGCCTGGAGGTATCCTATAACAAGGAAAAGAAAGCCAAAACTTTTGGCCATAATCTTATATTTATATTTAGTGGTTGCTGAGCCATTTTATTTAAAATTATTTTTAATGATGGAACCCAAACTACAGGAAAAAGTCTAGCATAAAAGGTAGGATTAAACTGATAACGTTGTTTTAAAAGAGAGGAACGGGGTTATTTACTACATAGGAACAATTTAACATTTTGCAGTTAATTCATCGGGTAATTTTCTCTGGTGTCTTTTTTCTTTTTTTTTTTTTTTTTTGCGGTATGCGGGCCTCTCACTGCTGCGGCCCCTCCCTCCGCGGAGCACAGGCTCCGGACGCGCAGGCTCAGCGGCCATGGCCCACCGGCCCAGCCGCTCCGCGGCACGTGGGATCCTCCCGGACCGGGGCACGAATCCGTGTCCCCTGCATCGGCAGGTGGGCGCTCAACCACTGCACCACCAGGGAAGCCCTTCTCTGGTGTTTTTATTGTGAAATGATTTTACTTTAAAAAAACAACTTGTTTTGGGGAAGGATGAATAGGCAGAGCATAGAGGATTTTTTAGGGCACTGAAAATACTTTGTATGATATTATAAGGATGGATATATGTCAATATGCACTTGTCCAAACCATAGAATGTATGACATCAAGACTGAAACCTGGGCTTCCCTGGTGGCGCAGTGGTTGAGAGTCCGCCTGCCGATGCAGGGGACGCGGGTTCGTGCCCCGGTCCGGGAAGATCCCACATGCCGCGGAGCAGCTGGGCCCGTGAGCCATGGCCCCTGGGCCTGCGCGTCCGGAGCCTGTGCTCCACAGCGGGAGAGGCCACAACAGTGAGAGGCCCGCGTACTGCAAAAAAAAAAAAAAAAAAAAAGACTGAAACCTAAGATAAACAGTGGACTTTGGGTGGTTATGATGTGTCAATGTAGGTTCATCAGTGGTAACAAATGTTCCCCTCTGGTGGGAGACGCTAACGATGGGGGAGGTTGCGCAGGTGTGTGGGCAGCGAGTACATGAGATATCTCTGCACTTGCCTCTCGATTTAGCGATGAACCTGAATCTACTTTAAAAGTCTATACAGAAATAAACTCACAGCTTGATCTATGCCTAAAACTTCATGAATAATAACAGTAACAATAATTCATATTGACTGAATATTTGTTATGTGCCAGGCACTCTGCTAAGTACTTTACGTGGATTAATTCACTTATTTCTCACAACCTCTCTGTATCCTAAGTGCTAATAATATATCCATTTTATAGCGCAGCACAGAGAGTGTAAATAACTTGCCCGTAATCACAAAGCTAGTAAGTGGCTGAGCTGGGATTTAAATCTAGACATTGAATCACCATATCTGCTGGGAGATCTTGCTACAAAAGCAGTGCATTGGTTTTCCTAGAGCTTTGCTTTTTCTACATGTGTTTGTCGTATAGAAGTTGGTGAGTGTTTATATCAATCCATATCGGCATATCTCTATAAACAACAAAGATGTATTGGGTATTTACTTGGTGCCTTTTAATGTGTTAGGAGAAAAAGGTAAGAAGGTGAATAAAGAGGGCCTCCTCCCCCGAGGATCTCTGCATCCCCCAGACACGCCTTGAAATTCTTACATCACAACATTTACTGAGTAGCTGTCTCATCTGTTGTTAACTTGTGAAGACAGTTACTTTAACTCTTTATCTATTAAGTCCACATTTAGCTTCTTTTTTCTTCATGAATAACTTCCTAACCCAACACACCTCATCTTTCAACTCAAACTCTGGGAAACCAGGGAAAGTAGCCATGGTACACTATGCTAAGTTTCAGATGAAGACCATTAAAATCAGAGAGATTTGCTGCAGAGAAGAGAGAAAGAATGTCTGGAAATGGAGCTGGTCACAAAACAAGGGAAGGAGGAAAGTGTTTAGAAAAGGAGTAGGAAACTTTTAGAATAAATGCGGTCCACCTAGTGGTGGAGATGCTTAGACCCCAAAATGAGGCAACTTAATGGGCAGAAATGAAATAGGTTAAAAGATTGGAGGTGATAGCATAATTCTTCCTCCCCCCTGAATGCGGGCTGGACTTTGTGACTCACTTCCAAGGAAAAGAGCATGGAAAGGGAAAAATAGTAAATTTCCAGTGGAGAAACCTGGCAAACACAACCTTAACCAGGTGATGAAGGTCAATGGCGCCTGTAATAAAACATGTTGATGGCATACAGTCCTGATATGATGTGATGAGAAGGGCACTTTGCCTCTGTGATATTTTCCCCTAAACCCACAACACAGTCGGATCACAAGAAAAGTATCAGGTAAATCCAAATTGAGGGACATCCTACAAAATCCTTGACCAGTCCTCTTCAAACCCGTCAAGATCATGAAAAACAAGGGTAGACTTTAGGATTGTCACAGATCAAAGGAGACTAAGAAGATGTCTTGACACAATGCAATGTGGAACCACGGATTGGATCCTGGAGAGGAAAAACGACATCAGTGGGAAAAAATGGTGAAATCCAAATAAAGTGTGCAGTTCAGTTAACAGTGATGCACTGACATTCATCTCTTAATTTTGACAAATGCACTATGGTTATAGAAAATGCTCATATTAGAGGAAAATGGGATAAAGAGTATTGGGGAACTCACTGTGCTCTTTTTGAAACTTTTCTGATAATTTATAGTTATTCCAAAATAAAAAGTTAATTAAAAAATAATTGTGGGTTACAATTTTATCTTATTAAAATGATATTAGAGCATCAATTTTTTTCAATGAACATTTTAAAGAAGATACGTAATTTTCTGTGGTATAAGGAAAATGGGGGAGAAAATGCAGACCTAGAGGGGATGGGCTTCAAAAGCATATTGTATTCAATAAGACTAGTAATTATGTTCCGTAGAGGCTTTATGATAAACAGAGGCAATAAGGTACACGGTAAGCAAGGATAAAAGCAACAGATAAAGGTAACAGGCATTTCAGGATGACGGCTCCACATTAGCTCTGTTCTGCTTTTCAGTGGTCAATTGGGCAAATTCTCTAGGCAGCCATTAAGCCTAGATTAGGTGGAAGTTCCATAAGTTAAAAATTTATGTTCAAGGGAATGACTATGGGAAGAGTAAGTCACTTATTAGGGGAACAACTCTGGGCAATCATGAGCAAGAATAAAAACATGGAAACCAGTGACCCCAATGCTGGGCATTGGTAAGCTCCTCAGGCTGCAAAGGGGCTGAAGAGGATAAAGATGGAAGGGGATATTTTGCAAAGTTGGTTCAAGGCTGTTTCCACCAGAAATGGCTGTGGGGAGGCTGGATCATGAACAATCTCACATCTATTACTTTGTCTCCTTTCTTTTCCTTTGACAGTTTAGGGTCGGGAATGAGCCCGTGGATCCTGGGCGATGAAGATCCCAGCCCGGCCACGAATTAGATTTTTGATATCAGGAAATTCCTTTAATCTCTCTAGATCTCAGTTTCTTCAAGTGAGAAATGAGGAAGTTCTACTTTATCCTTTCAAACATCTCTTCCAGGTTGTAAACCTTATGCAGGATGATGATCACGGACTACTTTTGATACACAAGCCCCCAGTTTGCAACCCTTGATTACTATATTCAATGGTATGTAAGTCAGAATGGATGGAGTGAACACATGAACTGGGTCGCGTGTGCACCTTGTTCCATCAACACAATAAAGGGTCTGCCATTTTGTTGGCACCTGGGGACAGAAACATCAAGATCATAGTACTACTTCCAAGAAGTTCTGGTGTGCTGGTTACTTCTGGCCTTTAAAAGTATTTCATAAAACGTATGTTCCTCTTTTTTGTTTCAATGTGGAATCCAAATCACAAAAATATGGGCCATTGGTATAGAAATAACATGAATTTCCCAATGAAAATAGAGGTGCAAGTTACCTGGAGGTATTAATGATCATTTCATGGTCACTAAACACTGAAATGAGTGTATTAAAGGTGAACTCTGTGCCCTGGATGCTCTCTTGTGGAGGAAGAAAGCATGCAAGAGGGGTGAGGAAAAGAGAAAGAGGAGGGAAAGAAAGTTTTAAGAAAGAAAGAGTAGTCTATAGACTAGCCAGCAACAGCATCTGAAATTCATAAAAAAAATAAAAGGAATTGGCCAAATAAAAACTGGTCATATTAGAATTGGAAAGTAGTCAACCATTTTAGGTTTAAAAAATGGTGGGGAGGGTCATATAGGAAGAATTAGGATAAAGATAAGATGACTGAATCATCCCAGTTTGCCCAGAACTTTCTCTATTTGGGCACTGAAAGCTCTGCATCTTGGGAAACCACCCAGTCCCAGGCAACTGGGGATGGTGGATCACCCTAGAAAAAAGTCTATAATCAAACATTAAATTGTTTTATTTTAATATGACTATCACATTGAAATAGTTGAATTTCCTTTCCTATATTTAGTTAGAAGCCAATTAGTTTTGTTCTATATTATTTTAAGTTCTGTAGAAACTATGGAAACTCCCAAATAAGGAGCACAGAGAATGGATATATATATCCGCATGGATATATATACACACATATACCTACACATATTCCTTGTTCTTAAGAAAATGCAATTATCTCTGCCTTAGTCATCACCACCTCTTATTGCATAGGCCAGCAAGTAACTTAGACTCATGATCCATCTAATTTTATAACTGGGTCTAGTTTTTAAGATAAAAAGTACAAAGGGTTTTGAAACTATTTAAAAGCAGCACACACGTAAGAAAGCAAGCCTGTGTTAACTACCAGTCTGTTCACATAGAAATACCACCAGAGCTAAACTATTTTTTCAGTAATCTGAATGGTTTGGCATGTACAGATCAGCTATGATAAGGGCAATGCATTTCACATAGATGTGGCAAAAGTGTCAAGAACAATGAGTTGGATCATTAAAATTATGTCTATACTATTAAAATGAGGAAGGCTTAAATCTACAAATTGAGATAAATAACACATTATTAAGAAATAATACAAAAGCACATGTGCTCAACCTTTACTTAAAATCATCTTCTACATCTTGCAGAATGACTTTCAAATTGGAAAGTGTAGGTACCAAGCACAGTTATCAGAAAACTGGAGTTAAAGATACTAGAAGATCTAGAAGAAAAGAAAAAAAAAAAAACTCTACTTGAAATGAATAAAAGTCCTCAGATCCAAATAAGCTATACACCAAGCTAGCTGAAAAATAAAACAATAACAAAAATTAATACTTAATTTCCTACAGAAGCACAATGTTCCAGTGGATGAGATATGGACAAATACCCCAATGTTTCAAAATAGAGAAGAAGTTATAAACTAGAAACTGCATCAATCTTAACTTGAAGTTGACCCAACCATTCTGGAATAAAGCTGAAACCAAGAACCCAACATGGAAAACTGACTAGTTATGTCAAAAAACCAATGTCCATTTTAATAAAAAAAAAAAAAAAAAAGGAATCATAGTCAGGAGGGTCAAGGAAAGACTATGCAAAGAACATATATTGATTTCAGCAAGTTTAAAATATTTTGTTTGTGGTTTGTTTTACAAAGTTTCTCTCCGTATCCTTAGCAACAGGAATACCACACACACACACACACACACACACACACACACACACACACGTACACTCTGGATGAGCTACAAGTAGCATGATTGGACTCAGTGTTGTACCTAGAATCTGTTTGATTAATGGATCAATAACAGACTAATAGGGCGTGGCAGGACTCTGCAATAGACATGATCTTGTATTTTTCTTAATTATAAATCAATAGATATCCCCATCGAGTTTGTCTAAGATAAACATCTGGTGATGAAATCAGTTTTCAAAAGAACTTGACAAGTTAGAATTAATGGTTGTGCTGATTTTTTATTAAAGTCCTTCATGTGGATCTCAGAAAACAGCTGCAGCAGTGAAGTGCAGCAGATATGCCTGATACGACCACGAGATTGTTTATAAAAATGCTTGGGAATTTCGGTTGATATCAATCTCTGTATGAGCCAATAGGATGGCAAGGTTGCCAAGAAAAGCTAACGCCTGCCTAGCCTGCACCAGTTAGAGGAATCCTGTTCAAAACAAAGAGGCCAGTGTTTTTGCAGTGAGAGTCCTCAGTTAATCCTTGTCACCACATTTTATGAGAAAGACTTTGATTAACGAAAGCTTATCTAGAACAGTGAGACCAGAACTGCCGGAAAGTCTAGAAAGTGGGTTAAAGGAGTAATTATCTAACTGGAGACAGACTACAGTAGAGACATGATCATTATTTTCAAATATTTGAGATTCCATTTTAAAGAAGGGGAATTGAAATTACTCCACAAAGCTCCAGAAGACAAAAGTCAGATCAATAGATTGAAGATTTTAATAGGCAAACTTGAGCTCAGCACAAAAAAGAACTTTGTAGTAATTATAGCTTTTTAATAAAAAAGAATGAAATAGAAGTATTGCCAAGGGTATGCAAACATGAATATTTTTATATAATTGAAATGGGGGTGGAAATTGGATCATTCTTTCTGGAGTGGCAATTTGGCAATGTATTCAAAAGACTTAAAAACCTACATCCTTTAATTCAGAAATTCCACTTATAGACATTTACCTGCATAATTAGAAATGCTGGAAAAGGCTTAAAAGAAAATTAATTACAGACTTTTTGTACTAGTGTACATTTTGAGATAACCTAAATAGCTGTATATATATTCCACATGTGTGTACATAGGGAATATATATGTATACATACACATACAAAATGGAATAATAGGCTGTTATTTTTAAAGCACATAGCAGAAAAAATTTGTATAAACAGAAATATTCATAACACATTATTAGTTGAAAAAGAGAGCTCAAACTTTTAAACCTAGAAAGAGAGAAAAAAATTAAATGTAAGAGGCCGAAATACTAACATTGCTACTTGTAAGGGAAAAAGCAACTTTTTTCTTATGCGTTTTACTGGGTTTTTTCCAATCTGTCTAAAATTAAAATACCATATACATTTTGTGATCAGAAACAAACAAGTAAAAAACAATGAGGGCACAGAATATGTGCTCTCACATCCCCAGTACCTGACTCACAGTAGGAAGGCTACACATCTTTTGTTGAATAAATAAATTAATTAATTAAATGTTATAAATATTCTATGGAGTGAACTCTCTAAAAGAGTTGATAGCTTCTCATTACTGGAAATGTTTAAGCAGAGCCTGAATGACTCTCAGCATATTTGGAAGGCACTCTTATTTTGATTTAGATCAGTTGTTCCCAAAAAGAGACACCTGAGAAAATGAAAATGGTCCCCCATTTCACAGAATACAAATTTCCAGTCCCCTCCCCAGTCTTACTGTATCAAAATCTTCAGGAGTTGTTAAAATTCGCCTGGGTCGGGACTTCCCTGGTGGTCCAGTGGCTAAGACTCCATGCTCTCAATGCAGGGGGCACGGGTTTGATCCCTGGTCAGGGAACTAGATCCCACATGCCACAACTAAGACCCGTCATAGCCTAAATAAATAAATAAGACTAAAAAAAGAATTGCCTGGGTCTAGGGGGGTGGAACTTGGAGATTAATTTCATGCATCTGGAAAGCAAACCTGTGCTCCTGAGCTAATGGCTATAAGGCAGGGTCCTGTAGAGGTTACTCAGGGCCTTTGCACTGGCTGCTCCCTGGCCTGAAACATTCTTCCCCTAGATCTGCAGAGCTCAAGCTCCTTCACATCTTCATTCAGATGTCACCTCCTAAATAGTCTCCCACAACTTGCAGCCCTTTCCAAGGGCTCCCATCCATGTACACCTGCTCTAATTTTTGCCTCAGCACTTAGCATTTTCTACAGTATGTCACACTTATTTTGTTTATTATTTACGGTCTGTCTCTCCCCATGAGAAAGTAAGCTCCAAGAAGAAAGGAATTTTTGTCTTTTTTGTTCACTTAAGCATCCCAGAATAGTGTCTGGCACATAGTAGGTGCCCAATGAATGTTTGTAAATGAACAAAAAAGAATGAATGAATGGATGCATGTCTATGGTTCTCATCGTAGGTGCTTGGCTGCTGCTCTGTGACAAGTGATGTTTCATGTGAGTCAATCCCAGGGGTTTGCAAACTTTTTCTAGAAAGAGCCAGAGAGAACTATTTTCAGCTTTGTGGGTCATATGGTCTCTGTCACACCTATTCAGCTTGGCCCTGGCAGCACAAAGGCAGCCATAGATAATACATAAATAAATGAGTAGATGTGGTCCAGTTAAACTTTGTTTAAGACAGATTTGGCCCACGGGCCATAGCTTGCTGACGCCTGTTCTACCCATATTTCTGGAAACCTCATTAGGTCAGAATTCTCTAAGGGAACTGCTCGTCTGGCTTTGCCAACTCTAGGCACAATGCTCTTGGCTCTAAAGGACAGGGATCTTGGGAAAAGTGTCCCTTTTTACTAACAATGGAAGGGGTTTTTAACGTGGTCTTTATGAAGACATCAAAAGTTTTTGTTGATAATGACAAAATCCACACCCAGTGAGAAATAAACAAAGTTTCACATAATTAAAGAGTACACAGTGGATTTTGACACTAATCTCTGGTTCTTTCTTACTAGTTTTAGTGGTAATCATCCCTAACTAATCTTTTTCTGGTTCTGTCTGCTCTCCAGAGTCCCTGTTTTTGCCTCATGTCCTGGGCTTCTTCTTCCTTCGGGAAGTCTATTACTTTAAGTTCACAGTGTCTCCAAACAATCTTCGAAAAATGATTCTGCCTCAAAGAGTTTCTGCAGAGACTCTTAATTCCTTTCCATATGCCCTGCTCATTACAGGTGTGTGAGGCTGCAGCCCTCTGTCGAATCATCTAAGGGATTTTTATCATTCAGGTCTGGGGAGTTCAGCATACCCTACATAGAGTGGAAAGCTGAGGGGACAGGACACTTGGCAGGGGACAGACTTTGAACTCCAGTAGCATGAAGGGCCTCTGTCTGAGTCATCTGCTCTTCCCCCATTTGGCGGAAACATCGTGCTGCCTGGCAATTCCTGTATATTCTAAGCAACAGACTCCTTGTAGAAAGCCGCACAGAACACTGCCATTTAATTGCATTCACCCAACATCAATGTGACAACCAGATATTTGGATGAAAATGAAAGGATTCAGAAAATCTTGTGGATATTTTCCTTACAGAACCATAGTAATCACTTGTTATAAAAGACCACAGCATTTAATATTGTGTTATCTAAGTCTGGCTGTCAATGAAGACTTCTACTAAAGATCACCATTCCATTGCTAATAATAGGGCCACAGTTCTCTGCGTTAACCTGTTGGAACAAATAACTGTAGGCAACAGCTGGGCAAGGGCAGGGTACTGGTTCAGCTGCTACAGGTCACGGCCTACAGAAAAAAGAGGTTAACCAGGTCGCAACATTTAGGTCTGTCCTCAAGTCAAATATTACGTCTCACTATCAGAATGAATCTGTTGATTTTGTCACAGAAAATATTGTCCTTCTTATCTTGGAACCAAAATGGAGCAAAAGAGACCACAGGAACACATATTCATATTTCCCCCCAAAAAGCCAACCTGTCCACTTAGAATCTCCCCCAATCCCTCTTCAAGACTCTGATCTAAAGCCACAGACATTTTTAAATAGACACGTAAATGCCACAGACATTGCTTTTGGATGCTATTTCTTAGAAGGTTTAGACATTTTTTTTTGTCTTAATTCTGCGCAAAAAAATAAAAATCAACATGGGGTGTTTGCTTTCACAGGTTGATTAGCTTCTTTAAGGCAGGAACCTGTTCTTGAGTATTTCTGTCTCTTCCAGAGAGTTCATCCCTGGAATCTGGGGGGGATGGGGGGGACTGCCATCTCTTCTCCACCCCATAGTGGGCACTGGTCTGAGCCTAGGCCCTGTCTCTGGCTCTCCACTCTGCTCTTTCCTCCCCCAGGGAGAAGTAGCTGATCTTACTGGTGTTGTCCTGACCACAGCTGAGCCACTTTACTGGCATTCAAGGTCACTTCTCCACAGGGCCCCTCTCCTCTGCTTTCTGTCCACCTGTGATACGCCCAAGGTCCCAGGGCCAGTGTGGTGCTGTGAAATGTGTATTTGACATTGTCCCAGTTCTGGCACAGAGCTCCTGAAACCTTTCAGACTTCCTAAGTGATGGCAATCATAAAGGTATCTTTTGTTATGTGAATGAGGTAACTTTTGGACTCCACCTAAAGGTGGGGCTGATCACCAAAGGAACCAAGCTGTGATTATAGAGGGTTGGAACTTTCAGTCTCAACCCCTGAGGTCTGGGGAAAGGAAAAGGGGTAGAAATTGAATTATTACCAATAGCCAATAATAATAATAATAATCAATCAGGCCTATGTAATGAGACCTTCATTAAAACCCCAAAAAAGTGGGTTCTGAGAGCTTCCAGGTTGGGGAAACAGAATGTTTCCATGTGTCACTGCATTGGGCCCCAATCTCCACAAGGACAGAACTCCTTTTTTTGGGACCTCACCCTAAGTATCTCTTTATCTGGGGGTTGATTGATATCCTTTGTAATAAGTGGGTGACCTAGTGAGCAAACTGGTTTCCTGAGTCTGTGAGCCACTCTAGCAAATTAATTGAACCCAAGGAGGGGGTCATGGGAACCTCAGATTTATAGCCAGTAGGTCAGAAATACAGATAACAGCTTGGATTTGTGAATGGCATCTGAAGTGGACGGCAGTCTTGTGAGACTGAGCCTTTAACCTGTGGCATCTGATGGTGTCTCTAGGTAGATAGGTCAGAACTGAGTTGAATTATAGGACACACAGCTGGTATCTGAGAATTCTTTAGTGGTGCAAGGGAAAAACCCACAAGTCAGAACTGGGGTACAGAATCTTTCGCCAGCCCCACAGCTTCTGTGCCGTTCTATCATTTCTGCTGGTGACTAAGTGGATGAGTGAGGAGAAGGCACCAGTACGGAACCAGTTCCCAAACTACAGGGTGGAAGGTGAACTGGTCCCTTGCCTGCCGTTCTCTGTGTGAAGTTCCTTCTGCTCAGACCCTAAATAAGAAGCAGGCTCCCTAACCTCCAAGACCTAAACAATTTTTACTGAGTAAATGCAAGTTTTACTTGCCTGAATCCCCACCTCTTACCTTGTTTCCTGACAGTCATTCATAACAAAATACTGCACAGGTTTCAAGCAGATAGGGTACCATTGCTGGCTATCAAGTCAACACAATGAAATCTGTCCTCAGTCATGTGTTTGTTCCTTTCCTTACTCTTGTAAAGAATACATGTTATTCTATCATTATTCTGAGGGCTATATCCATATGCTTATTTGTCCCCCAAGATTGTTGCATCAAAAGCATTTAGTTTTGAAAGATACTACCCGTATTTCTATGGTGATAAATTAGGATATATTCCTCCAGTCCATTTCTCATCCTGTCTTCTTCAGGTAAGACTGATGTCTGAAAACAAATAGCCTTTTACTTCTATTAGATAGCAGCATTTTATATCCATTTACAGAGGAACTAAAAATACCCCCAAATAATACTTGTAATTGCAGGCAAATGAACCCTCTTAGTTCATATTTCCAACACACACACTCTAGCAGAACTAGCAGGCACTCGTGATGGAATAGATGTGAATGCTACTGCTGACATTGAAAACTCCAATTACCCCAGGATTTGAGTGCTGACTCATTCCTGATTTGTTTTTGGCAAATTAGGTAGAATAATGAGTAAAACAAATACTTTGAGGATCAGATTTAAATGAACAAATCTAAAGGAATTCAGGTGTGAGTCTGATTTCCACGGTTATTTCCTCAATTGCGGTAAAATCTTGGCAGCTGCAAGCATCAATTAATGATCTGGGATTCCAACGATAACAGAGTCCTGCTCAGAATGGATTTACAGAAAATTTGTCCAATCTGATCCAAAGCTACCAAACTGGCAAATTTACTAAAAGTAGATGGAGTAGATTACACTTCACAAGACAATGATGAGAAAAAGATATGGTGTAGATAAAATTATTGTCTTTGAGGTTTTAGGAAAGAAAAATAAATTTCTTGGCCATTACTTGTCCAATGGGATATAATAACCCACATGTCTATGGTGTTTAACAGTTTGAAATATGTATTCACAAGCATCGTCTCATAAAACTCTCACAACAACCCTGTGAAGCTGATGTGCTTACTTGAACAGATGAAGGCATGGAAGCTCTAAACCAGCAGTTCGCCCAACCTTTTTGGCACCAGGGACCACTTTCGTGGAAGACAAGTGGAGGAGGGGGATGGTTCAGGAGGTAATGTGAGAGATGATTCAAGCAATTATGCAAGCGATGGGGAGCGATGGGGAGCGGCAGATGAAGCTTCGCGCTCTCGCCCGCCGCTCACCTCCTGCTGTGCAGCCCAGTTCTTAACAGGCCGTGGACCTGTAGCAGTCCGCGGCCCGGGGGTTGGGGACCCCTGCTCTAAACAACTAAATAACTTCCCTAAAGTGACACAGACAAATAACTGTATGAATGGCTGAAACTATAAAGTAAATAAATTTAAATGACTATTCATAGGAAATGTCCAGATTGTGGCATGGTCTCTTTCTTTGTGACCCAATAGACAACCTCATTCACTAGCAGTGTTTTCCTAACCAGGGATGACCAGTTGGTGGCCTGTGGGATATGGCAAACCACAAGATGATGGAGGGCACAGGACAGGGAAATTTACTCAATACTCTCTAATGACCTATACAGGAAAAGAATCTAAGAAAAGAGTGGATATGTGTATATGTATAACTGATTCACTCTGCTGTACAGCAGAAACTAAGACAACATTGTAGATCAACTATACTGCAATAAAAATTAATTAAAAAAAAATGCTGACACATACTTCCTCATAGCCGGCTGCTCATGAATTCATCTGGAGCCAGTTCTGAAACACATATCATATTTTCTTTTCTTCCCCAGGTTTCCAGAGATTCAAGGATGTGCTTTCAATAAAACAAAACAATCTTATGCATAAATTATCGGTATTGTTGAATTCTGTATCTTGCCCCCTTTCTCACCTCTCTCCCTTTCTAGACACATTTGTCTAAGCATAGGGACAAAAATCATTCCAAAAAAGTTTTGAACAGTGTTTTACAATTAAAAAATGAATTTTGAATTTGGATAGAAAGATCCAATGTATCAATTGTTTTGAGAACACCAAGGCATTTAAAGACCCAAAAGTCAGTTTCCCACTGATCCCAGCACTTCAAAGGTGGACTTTTGGAACCATAGATGTTCAAGCTGTATAGTATAGACTCTCTTATCCAAACCTCTCATTTTTCCAAGGAGGAAAGCCTTGTGTCAAGAAATGACTTTTAATAAGTCACGCAATGGATTAACATCTGAGCAAATCTTTAAAACAAAAGTCTCCTGACCTCTGTCTTGGGCTTCTCTGCTATGATTACATAGTAACAAGGTGCCTGATCACCTAAGCAACAATTCTTAGGATCAGTCAGCTGCAAGATCCCTGGATTTTTTGCCCTTCCTATGAACAGGGACCAAGAAATATCTTCTCACTTCCTACTTTCGAAACTTCTCAGAGGAAAATAAACTGGTCAAAGGAAAGGAGAGGAGGAAGCTACGTGCATATTTCTCCAGCTCTGTCTCTGACATTAAAATTGTATTATCTTGAGGCCAAGACACTTTAAGTCTGACCCTACCACTAGAATCTTCAAGAACTTTAGACATAAAGCCTGAACTTCCCAATTAGTCCCTATAAGATATTGAGGGCCAAATAAAAACGGTGAATGTTAAGGGATTGGTCTGCCATATCAGTAAACAAAGGATATCACAGTGATCAGTGACTGAAGCCATGCAGCCACCGCCTAAGGTGAGCTGGTGGGCTGGAGAGCCCTGAGGGAACTCAGGAAGGAAAGAATACCTGCCATCCAGCAGTCACCAGACGGCAGCCACTCCCTAAGGTGAGCCCTGAGGAAACTCAGGATGTGAAAACACAGGACACTGGCCCCAGATAGCTGAGTTGCATATCAAAGGAATGATTTCAGTGAGCTCAGACTCTTGCATCTTCCCATACATAGAAAAGCGCTAAATTCCTTAATTTAGGATTTCTGGTTTTCTTTAATTAACAGTAATCTTTGATTCTGACTACCTGTCCTTTGTTGCAAAACTCCTATACATCCTAGCTCCCCCCTCACCTCCTCAGAGCAGTTCTCTCAGGGTTACTTGAGATGCTGCCTCCTGGGCTTGAAATCCTAAAAATTCCCACTGAATAAAACATAACTCTCAACTTTAAGTTGTGAAACATCTTTTAGTCAACAGTCTAAGCAAGAAGTGGACCAGGGTGAGGGGAGTCTCATTTAAATGTTTGCATGAAGATACATGTCTTCAACATTCACCATTTATTCCTGGGCATATATCACCCCTCCAAATAGTTTGAAAGATCTTAGAGAGAACAGAATTTATCCATTTCTTCTATGACACATCAAGTGAGGCCCAAAATAGGTGCTCAATAAATTCTTCTTGCGTGAAGGTGAAGAAAATAATATATATTTCTTTTAGTCTTTAGGAAGTAGCCCTCTTTCAATTGGCAAAATAACTCAAGAAACATGGACTGCCTAAACTCAATGAAAAGATAAACAAAACTTTTCACAGAATAACAGCTAGAGTCAATATCCAGGATTATTGGATCTAATCTTCTTGAATTATATGCAAGGGGATAGAAGTCTGGTGAGGTGCACCTATGGGCTGCATTTGTACACACCCCAAGACAGAGCCAGGATTAAGTTCTAGACCACATGAACCATCAACCTCCGAGAAGTCACAGAGAGTCCTTGTTCTGCGAGCCATTGTATCAGAGGGAAGATTTTGAGACTGTGCTAATTGGTCCAGTTGTCCAGGCACATAGCAAAGACCATCAAGACCAATGTGCTATGCCTCACACTACCATCCTCTTTTTTTTTTTTTTTTTTTTTTGCGGTACGCGGGCCTCTCACTGCTGTGGCACGGGCCCAGCCGCTCCGCGGCATGTGGGATCTTCCCGGACCGGGGCATGAACCCGTGTCCCCTGAATCGGCAGGCGGACTCTCAACCACTGTACCACCAGGGAAGCCCTACCATCCTCTTGATTGCCATTTAAAATCCACCCTCCCCACCCTGACTCCATCTTTATCCTTGTCTGTGCACTTAGCCTGACCCCCTCCCTCTCATTTCCCCTCCCTCTCAAACCTCAGTCAACTGAAATTCCTCTCTACCCTCCATCCTTTCTCAGAAGATTCTCCTCACTTCTTAAGTAAAACCCAAGTGTCCTCTAAGTACTGCTTTGAAGACTGCTCACAGGGAGAAGGCTTTTATTTCCTCACTCATGTGTCAGAGCAACACCACCCCACACTTCCTGCCAAAGTCACAGCTCTCTTGAAACTCACACCGAGCAAATATGTCACTCTTGTATTCTTAAGTGGTGTAGTCATCTGCCAACCTCTTGGTCACTCTCCTCATTCATAGGAAACTTTAGCCCCTAGCTCTGTCTTCCTCTGCACCTCACTTACTATCATTATTTTCATGACTCATCATGAACATGAAGGAACCTTCATACGTCCTGACCTCTCAGATTCTGAATCACCACCTACCCAGGGAAATGTTATCAGACCTCAAAGCTTCAGCACAGGAAACAATAAGCTCTCCTATCTCACTAGTTATTACATAGTAACAATGCTAGGGGGTTCATTAATTTTGTCTCTGGGAGTTGAGAAAGTGTGTATGGGAGTAGCTAACATTTGTGATAAACTTTGAAAGATGAATATCAGTGATAAGATGGACAATGGCAGAGGGGACAGCACAAGCCAAGGCATCAAATGATGTCAAGTTTGGAAACAGCAAATTACCTGATATGGCTGAGAAATCAAGTTTGTGCTGAGAAAACTGAAAAGAGATGGTAAAGGTACAGGACTAGGCCTGATTAAGAAGTGTATTAAATACCAAGCCAAGAAATACTGAAGGTTTGAAGAAGAATTATATGGGCAGATCTGTGTTTCTAAGCTAATGAATGCAGACTGTAATGAGTAGTTTATAAACTGTAGAAACAAAGTGCACTCGGATTATGGGCAAGGGAGAGGTTAATTCCAATTCAGCATCTAATCCTTGGCAGAAGCTGAAGTCCAAAGTGCAATTAAAAAAAAAAAAAAGCTGCTCTGATTGCTAGTAATAACATTCTAATTTGGTCAGCTTTCAATGCTGAAAGTAGAAGGCAGGTCACTGAGATTCAGATTGACGAAAACCAAATTTGGGCCTTTTCTAGGGTACTTCCCAGTAGCATTTGGCTGTAGGTTCCCATGGCTCTCATCCACCAGAAGTCCCTTGGATATTTGGAAGGTTCAAATCTAGAATGAACTGGGGATTCCCTAAGCACCACAGAAGGCCTTTGAATTTTTAAGACCTGAATCTGAACCAAATGACTTGGTTTATTTTTCACTGTAGTGGGAGGCCTGTCCCCTCTCTCAAGACCCAAGTAAACCCTCAGAGGTAATGTCAAGACTCCAAACAATCTGGGAACTGAGTGGTTTGGGCACGATGAGTATTTACTGCTCTGAAATCATTGATCTGTGATGAACTTATGATTTTCCGTTTCGTGACAAAGGGGGATTTGCGTGACTCACTGAAACCAAAGTCAAAGACTTGATGTAATTTTGTCCTTACCTTTTTTTACCCAAACTCCTACATATAAAACATAAGCTTAAAGATTGATTATTCTGACTGATTTGGAATTCAGTTCAAACTTTTACACTATTTTTATTCTACAGAAGTGTTCAGTTTGACTAATAAAGAGAATAAACATTTTGACTGAATAGGATCCACCCTTGTCTTTAATGTTTTGAGTGGTCACTCTGGAGTGTAATTTTTTTGCAACTCATTTTTATGATAGGATTGAAATTTCCAGTGTCAGTTTTTCCTTGAAATATAGATGTTCCTGCTCTTATGCCTTCAGATGTTAATACTTATTTCCCTGTTAGGAAGTGTATTATGATGCCCCAAAGGGATCTCTCACATTTTCCTGCAATGACCTCATGAATCATTGGGAACTAATTTGTAACTAGACAATGCAAATACATCTAGTTCAGACTTAAAAACTCATTTTGTCTTATAAATCCAAACATGAACTGGAATTTTATATAGAAATTACAAAATGGCGACTGAAATGATATTTCTACTTTTAGTTAATGACACCACTAATGAGATAATATTAATCTGAGAAATAAATTACTATATACATTTCTACAGATGTCAATAGTACATTTTGTTTGGGGTAAATCAGTCCCTACAGTATATATGCCTGTGGATTTATTTAAATCAACTTTCTTTCAATGAAACCTGTAAAGGAATATGCATATTTTCTCATTTTGAAGCGCTCAAAAAATAATCTCTTCTGGGTGAGTTGCAATTACGTATATCTTGAACTACAGTTAATTGCGACTTGGCATTAGATTATAGGGAAAGATACAGCACAGGTGAATTGAAGTTTCCACGGGGACTTCCATGTTTGCTTACAGACTTCAAGTCTGTCGGTTTGAAAATTCAGACAATTCCGACTTGAAGGGCTTTCGGACCCTTACGGTATTTGTCTTTGGACAAAACTGAGCACATCTGCATGCATACTGAACTGCGGGAAATATGAAAGTGTGTTCTCCCGTCAGGCCATGGGGCTGTGCTCCCGCTGTCACAATGTGGCACGTCTGACAATCATTGTCTGCCCGAAGTGCCAACTCATGTCTGCTTTATCTCCATCTCAGTATAAATGGATGTTTGCAAGGCCTTGAGACCATACAAGTCACCTCAGGCGGTATAATAATTGCTCTTGTAGCAGAGCAGCTAGGCTATTTCATGGACATTTTGGGTTGCCAGAAAAGTGAATCAATTTTAAAAAGAGTGTGTAGCATTAGATAAATCCCAAGTCCCCATGGTCTTATCTGATGGTTTAGTTTGTTTTTCAAAAAGTGAGATGCCCAGAGGTATTGGTGCTCTATTTCAAGCAGACTTAGAGTGTAATAGGAAGGTGCTGACAAGCAGCTGAAAGGTCATCAGTAGACACTCTTGTGCATCTAACTGGATTGAAAGTTTGCACCGGGCAACTGCATCTGGTGTAAATAGGTTTTTTGTTTCAGAGGGTTTCGGAACAGAATGCCAGCCCTGCTTCTCCGGGGTTAAGCATCTATTGTAATCAAGGCACCGACAGTTATCGATGACTTTCTTGTTATGTACTTTCTGTTTTGAGTATAAATAAAGCACTTACCCTTGGAATTGAGCACTCAACCGAGAACACATAGCACAAAGTGGAAGAAACGATGGTCAGTGATCCTCTGAAGCAATATTATGGTAGTGGGCAGTAGCTGTGGGAGTCGAGGGTTATAAATAAAACGAAAAACATATGATCTGTTTTGTTTCTAGATACATTTCTGGGAGTCAGGTGAACCAAATAGACCTAGTCAGATAGAGAAAGATTAAAAAGTCCAAGGAGAGTCTCATCAAGGATTATCAATGGAAGTTGCATGAAAAACTTATTCCCATTACGTAAAAAGAAACTGAACCAGGGGAAACAGAAAAAAGTCTGAATGGTGGATCTTAATCTCTTAATTGATCTCTCCGCTCCAATTCCTCCTCCTTAGTATTCCCAAAGTTAGCTTCCTGAAACACAGAGCTGAACGTATTACTATTTTGTTTAAAAATGTTTAATCCATTGTCTATAAAATTCCATAATTTGGGATTCAAAACCCTCTATTATGTGTCTCCAATCTATGATGCCAACCTCATCTCTCATCCTGTGCCCAGTAGAATCAGTCTTTTCAATTCTCCCTTATACGTCTGCAATTCCTGCTCACATCCCTCCTCCTTCTAAAGCCCCCTCTGCTTCTGCTTCAGATGGCGAGATTCAAGAAAGCAGAGAATGTGTCTTAAATCTGGGCCATGACTATGAACCTTACTGGGTGCACAGTGCTATGCTGAAAGATAGACTTTCATTGTCTTGTTTAATGCTGACAGCAACCTTATGAGGTGGCCCATTTTACACATGGGAAAACCATAGTAGAGAGAGTTTAGTTAACTTGCCCAAGGTCACACAGCTAGTAAATCACACAGCTAGTAAATGATGGAGCTAACCCCACATTATCTTAGTTCAAGAGCCTGTGTTCTGAATCTCTTTAATGAACTTGTATTACATCTATTCTTGTAATCAGCTCTCCTCCATCAGCACAATTTTTAGGCACAGTAAGTAGAATAATGGTCCATTAAATATGGTTAAACCAAAGCCTCACTAGGAAATATAAAGAATAGAATTAGTTAAAGAGAGAGAAAATATATATTACCAAGAAACAGCATGAAATATTGACTTCAGAGAAAAGATTTGTAATAAAAAGGGAAACATGGTCTTCTCAGCAATCTAGGTTTATGTACAGTAGATCTGTAAGCCGCACTTTTGTCCCTTTTCTGTTTGTTCATCTCTGTTTTTCTCAGACCTTAATCATAAAAATGATATCACTAGGTAGCGTTTAACCTAACTCCTGATTTTTGCTTTACTGAATGTACACCATGCCTTGCCTAACCTGTTGATTCCTTTCCTGGATTAGAAGGAATAATAATGAAGAATTAAGTAGTTAAAGGATGACCATCTACCCCTAGCTTCCCCTTGGTAAATTTGCAGGTGGACCACACGGGCAGGAGAGCATCCAAAGGAAGATCAGGAGAAGCCAGCAGGTCTGTACACAATGGAAAAATGACAAATATGACCTCCTTAATATTATCTGAGATTATTTCCCCTTTTTCCCTTTAAAAATCGTCATGGCTGAGCAGAATTTTTGGAGTTGTTCTTGGGACATGAGTCCACCTTCTCCCCAGATTGCTGGCTTTCTGACTAAAGCAACTTTCCTTACTTACAACATTTGCTTCTCAATTATTGGCTTTTGAGCAGTGAGCAGCCAAACGTGAGTTTGGTAACAAACACTGTCCTGTGGGTTAGGAAAGACATCAGAAGGAGAGATAACTTACCACAACTGGACTAAAGACTAAGAACACTAGCTCTGGAAGAAGTTGGGGCAGGTGATGAGTGAGGCTTCAGACTTAACTGCAGGGGAAATCAACTTCCAATTCAAGGTTTCAACTGCACTCAGTTAGGTCTTGAGCGAACACAGCAGATCTAAGACTGGTCAGTGAAGGGTCGCTAAGCTGAAGACTTACTACGTAAAATAAAATCAAAGCAGACAAGTTGAGTGTGACAAGAAATCCATCAAAGCAATGGCAATACCAAGACAAAAAGTCCAAGTGACAATACAATGCAAGTGACATGGGCCAACTGAATTGAGAGACAGGAGCTGAGTGCTGGCCAGGGAGGTGAAAGCTGGCTCTTGGAGACAGGGCAGGAGTTGAGCTGAACAAAATGCAGAGAATTTGAGTAGGTAGAGAGAAGTGAGAGGAATTGCTCCATCAAATGTTAAAGACTACGAGTCAGGATCCCATGGAGGTATGTCTGTCACAATATTTCCTAAACGGTATTCCAGAAAACATGAATCCAGCCAGATGTTCTATGGAAAAAGGGTTGGTAGTTTAAGTAAGTCTTGGACAGGCTGAGCTCTACAGGCTTCTTCTGCAAATTCAGGGCCTTCATTAGCATATTGGGGGTTCTGAGAAGCCCCACAGTAGCAGCAGTACTAGTACTATACTAGTACTAATAGCAGCAACTTACATTTACTAAGTTCTTACTAAGTGCCAGCCACTGTGCTAAGATTTTACACGGGGTCCCTACGTGTATCATTCCTTATGTGATATGTGTATTACCACCCTCATTAGATAACTAAGGCTTGGATAATAGACAAATCACCCAGTGTCATGCAGCTAGAAAAGTGGTAGGACTGCGTCTCTAAATCAAGCACTCTGGCCCCGAAATACATGCCCTTAAAAGCCACATTATGACTGCATCCCACTAAGCATTCTTATTTAACTTTCTTTATGCAAACCTTTTGAACTATAACATAGGCACTTTGTTTCTCATTCCCTGTAACTTCTCTTTGATCTAATAAACCTCCCATTCAAGCCAGCATTTTGCATGAAAACTGCAGTGAGAGGTGTCTTCTCTGGGTGCTGTGTTTGGTTATAACTTTGGTCTAGTTCTCTTCTTAGATAAAAAAAAAAACCTGTCATCCTGATTTACTTACTAAGCAACACCCCGCAAATTTGAGACACATCATGCTTGAGAAGGACCTGATTTTCACTGACAGAGCAGATCAGCAGAGTCAAAATGATATCTTCCCCTGGTCCCTTTCCACCAATTTCTGCCTCCACTAACTAAAACAAAATGCAAAATAGCCCTTGGTTGGTACATTGATTATGATTTTATTTCATCTTCCTGCCAGAAAGCTTCCTGAATTACTTAAGAAAATATCTATGGCAATGCCTCACCCACTGTTTAGTGGGTATGTTATATTTCACAACTAAACTGTTTAAAAATATATCAGTAGAACAAAAATAACCCTGGGGGCTGACCAAGGGGGTATTCTTTCAAAATTCCTTCCAGGAAAATGCTGACTCTTAGGCAATGGGACACCAAGCTGATAATACTGGGGGTTTACAGAACAAATTCCTTGTGAATACCAATGTGGGTGGAAAATGTTTAGAAACAACATCAGAACCATCTTATGGGGTATGCATTTGGCATTTGCACTGCACGTCTGAAATTAATAGTAATTCATGAAAGGTTTTTCCAGGAGAGGCTGGAAGTTCCAGGGGAGCACAAGGGCATTGAGTAGATTTCTGTAGTAGCTTTGCTTGTGACCCTACCGTGTAACCCCAGGGAGAAAACTCAATGACAGCCACCAGAAGATGAATGTCTCCAGGGAGGCAGGTGAGGAGGGGACGCTGTTCAGTCTGCAGCCTAGAAGGAGAGAAGCCATGTTTCCCAGGCCTTCTTGCCTGCTCTGAACTCCTTTCCCCTTATCCGTACACGGTGTGCTCCCTTAGCTAAGACCTTAAGGTATCTGCCGTTCCCTGAATCTCCATCGACTTGGGTAATTTAAAAAACAAACACCTCAATCAGCTTCATAATTGATTCCCAATTGATGGAAGGTGCTGCCTTTCTGCATTTGCCCAACATGTCACTGAAAAATCAAGCAGCGAATTTCCCAGGGCCTACCAAAGGAATGATTAACTTGGTGAACCCTCTGAGCCTGTTGAAAACCCTTTCCTGTTGACAGCTGGTTTTCTTAAACAAGTTAGTACCTGCTGAAGTGGGTTGGATTTGATCTGATCCACCAGAGCTGGTGTCTTTAAAAGCTCACAAAACAGCCCCACGCTTTATTTGTAAACTACCACCATGTAGTTAAATAGGCGCTCAATGAATAAATACAGGAAGATATTGCAGCTCTGTTCAGGGAGCATGAAATACAACTTGCTAAGCTGCAGTCTATTTTTCCCGGGCAAGACACACGGTGTAATTTTTTTCCTTTTGATTACGTGATGTCAGCACATACTCCATCGCCTCCTGTATAAGCTGACACTTGACAGGCCTATTTCAATGTATTCCAGGCCTTCACCAGCACAGTTAGCGTTTCTAAGCTTCTAGGAGCAGTCACCAGAATGGCAGTGAGTCTGGTTTGATTACCAGGCTGGAAGCCTTTGAGAGAGCCCAGAGTTCCCTGTTCCCTTTACATAAGCCTTCAAATCAAAAGCCTCCACTTCATCGTCTTTAGAAATGCCCCACCTCTGGGGGAAGTAACCACATGGTTCTTAATGGTTTCAAAAAAGAAATACGTATTCAGTCACTGTGAATCCAGAGCATAACAGATCACATTTCTAAATGCGAAATTGGTTGAGATGAATCTGGGGAGAAAGAGAACTGCCTTCTTGCCCAGGGATTTGAGGAGGCTTTTGAGAGACTTAAGCATCCAAATGCTACTGGATCCTAGTGAATTTTTTTATTACTACCTATGAGGAGTGTGTGTGTGTGTGTGTGTGCGCGCGTGTGTGTGTGTGTGTGTGTGTGTGTGCGCGCGTGTGTGTGTGTGTGTGTGTGTGTGTGTTTGATAGTAGAAGGGGTTGAGGCACAGCAGAGAAGGAAAAGTCACAGTGTCTGTAGAGGAGAATTTCTCTGCAAAAGAGGCCTGATCTGAGATAGAATCTTTTGTCTCTCTTTTTAGAAATCCTCCTCCTCCCCACGCAATTCCCATGCCTGGTGAGACCCAGGACTAACAATAATTCCTCAGAGAATTTGGCCTGTTTGAAAATCCACAAAATGGATTTTCAAAATAAACAGCATCCAAATGAGGGTACACTCTAGAATATACACCAGCAAGAAAGTGATGGTAACCACTTCATGGTTATTTACTACTCCCAGGAATGCAAAGTTATTTCTTCTGAAGTTGTCGTCTTTCCAGGTCAGGACTCAGCTAAGCCCAAACCTGGAAATGTTTTTATTCCAGTGACCAGCTGTCACCCCAAAAGGGAGGGCACAACCCTCCTGGTGGAAGTGTGTCTGGGTCATCTTCCCAAGAGGTGGGATGTCGCATCAGGTCAACGCCTACAAAATGAGGTTGGGAATACTCCTTGGGCAGCTGTAAGAATTGAATGATCTAGCCTATGAAGGCCCGAAACATAGGAGTTCAAACACGTAATCGTCCCCACCTAGGAAAATTGTACCTGTGTGTAATCATGTTTATAAAACAGAGGTCGCCTTATCAGTAGAGCCTCATGATGGGACACCACCTTCAAATTCCTGGGAACAACCTTCAGTTGTCAGCAAACATCAGTCTCCTGCTCTGCCCTTTCCAGTTCTAGAGAAGATCTTACTGCCTCCCTCGGAAAGGCAGCCCCACCAGCACAAGTGGCAGGTCTTTGACGGACGATGGGGCAACTTCTGAGAGTCCTCATTCCCTCCCTCAGTTTCATCAACACAACCAGATGTGGATTTACCATGAAGTTAATAGAGCTTAAGCTTCAGGGCCCTTTAATTGTAACGGCCCATTCCAATGCCTTATACCCAACTTAGAACTTATAATATTTATATTCTTTTTCTTAAAGAGGATCTCTCAGAATGTGTAAGTTCTGGACCTTCAAAAATATAGATCTGTCCCTGGACTCACCATAAGGATAGTGTCTTCCTTATTTTACAGCTAAAGAAATGAAATACCTGAGATGATCAGGAATAAGACCTGAGCGTCTTAGTTCCAGCCTCAAGCTTAACCTTCTACATAAGCTGCCTGCCTCACGCAGGCACCGTCTCCACCTCGGGTCACCTCTCCCCGCTCTGGCCATACCCCAGACCGTGCAAGCTAATTAGCAAAGAAAATTGGAGATTCTGTAACCCCACATCTTACCAATAACTACAACTAAGACTCATATTTTATCATATAAGTAGTAGATAATTTTCATTTTATATAAATATAAAATTTTGTCCCAGACTAAAGCAAACTGTAATAATGACACCGTTGTAAATTATTATATTAACAAAAAAGGTCTAAATTATTTCCTCCCAACATTTAAAGAATACAGTTGCTTAATGAATTTCCCAAATGCACTGCCTTCCCCCATTCCACATTCCCATTGCAGCAGTGGAATTATGCAGCTGTTGGGAAGACCAGTGATCCCCATGTCATCCTTCCAGAATACAATTTATTTGCCAAAAAGAAAGACTGAAAAAAGAGAGAGAGAGAGAGACTAAATTGTCTTTGATCAGTGGGAATTAGTTGCAAATGCTCAGTAAAAATAAAAGCTGGATTTGACTTGTAGTATGTTTAGGACTTCAGTGATGCAATCACCCAAATTTAGAATTTATAAGGTTGCTTTGTTCAGTTCCTTCAGCTCAGTTCCCATATAAATGTTTGCTCTCAGGGCAAAAACATAAAGCATCTGGATGGAATCTATTCTGGCTTCAGGAAGACAAAATGCCAACCCCGTAGAAAAACTGTCCATCTTTAAATTCAAATCCAAGCAGCTTGCACCCCAACCAAAGTCTGTTTCTCTACATCTTTATAAATGACATGATTTAAATCATCTGCGTGGTGATTCTCTTTTCCCTATTCTTTGCAATCTTTTGGAGTAAATGTGGTGCTTGTTAACGTAAGGAACTGATAGTTTGTTGTCATTTTCCATGGTCTTGACATTTGGGAACATTTGTAATCAATAAAGGCAGACACGAGGAAACAAATTTGATAACTGTTTTTAAGGAATAAAGATAGAATATTAAAACAGGATTCAAAAGAAGCGCCCTTACCCCAAACCTAATAAATCCACAGCTTGAAATTTTTGATTAACTAGCTGTCATGTCGTCCAACCTACTTCTGCATATTTAAGAGAGCTTCCTCTCATCCACACTTGCCCTCATCCCACACACAATACCATACTGCTCAGGGACCAGTAACAAACTAGTTCACTAATGTCCATTAATTCCACTGGGCACTTGGAAATGCCAACCAGCCAGTCCTGGGCAAAATTGTAACACAAAGCCTGGGCTACGTGCCACCGTCTTCCTTTTCTTTATGGCATTTGTCTTTCACTTATTCACTAGTAAAAACACCCAATTCTTTCTTTGCCATATGGTTACACAGGGTGGCCCATCGTAGCTGCAGAATCAGCTGCATTGAGCAGTGTGTCCTGTCTAAGCCATTTCCTCATGCCGCTCTCCACATCAGCATCTCTCTGTCCACTGGCTGACTTCACAAGGTCATAACCTAAAACGGGCCTCTAACTTACACTCAGTTTTGCTGGTGGGACTGGATTATCTGAGCTCTGTATCATCATGGAAAAAATCTCCATCCTGCCTTTAATGATGGATTCCAGTGGAATATGGTGATACTTTTAAATAAAGTTTTGTTTTGTTTTGTTTTCTAATAGGGACCCATAATAGTAATACTGTCTTAACCCAAAGAAGTGATTCCAATACAGAAATGCCAAATAGTGATGGAAGAAGGATGACTAGCAGGGTCCCAAAAGGCAGAAAATCACTGACATTTCTCAAGTCACACCTCCCAGGAGGCTCCCGCTGTCTAAATTTTTCACATGGTGGAACTATTAGGACTACAACCATATGATATTATTGTTTAATTAGAGCAGAGTTTTCCAGGTTATCCATGGTTCTGCAGTGCTCAAGAATCTTGAGTAGTAGTGTCAGAAACAACCTGGGAAGGGGAAGAAGACGGGGAGTTGCAATGGGGGGCTCTGAGCACCCCAACCTAGCATCACTCTAAGAGGTCCACTTCCACTTTATTTATAAGTTGAGATTTAGTCATATTTTATCTATAAAGCAGTATCCTAATAAAATGCCTAGATTACCGTACTTAACTAGGCTAATAAAACTCATGAAGAGTAAGAGGAAAACCTAATTCCTCTCTCTCTCTGATCAGGACAGTCCCTCTATCTGTTTGGCACTGGTTCTAGTAGTGATATTATGCTCGAGAGCCAGTTTTCCTTCTCAAAGGTAAAAGGATGGCGCTTTAGAAACCCTTTGTATGTAAGGCATTCCTGTTCCCCTGTGGAAAGCTACAGGGACTGTGGTTCCAGCTAGAGGTGTATATAACTATACTTTCTGGCTTAGGGATAAGAAAAATCAGACGCATAGACCAATTAGAGCACCTAATGCCAAAATCTAATCATGAGAGACACAGAGTGATTCTGCTCATCACAGGACATAAGTGAACCTCAAGAAGGCAGAAGTATCATTTTTAAATCAATTTTTAAAAATAGTCTTTGGTCCTGTGAGATCACTGTTGCCCCTGTGATACTCAGAAAGGTGAAGCAGCTTCCACACAGTACCTCTGACACTTACGTGAAGTGGGATCTATGTGGAATTACCTAGATGGTTATTTACTATATTTATCCCTGGCTTACTTATGATGGATGCTAAATATAAAAACCAAAGAAGGAGGGAAGTCATTTAACAATATTGCTGTCTAAGGTCTCTGGGCCAGATGTCTTCATCGAATTTAAAAATAACCTGGCTCTACACGATCCATGTTAAAAAAAGACTACACAGCCCATTTTCTCAGTTGTGGAACTTTGAAGCACAGAGGTGGAGTGGATCAAGTTAAAACCATGCTAGCTGCTTCTGGGGTAGAGAGCGTTTAGTCCCCTCCCATTTGTGTGGGTGAAACAAACTCTGGAACATGTTTTTTAGCACATTCCGCCTACTCCCCATTCTCGCTTCCTTCTTTAGGAAATAGACTCTTCTACTGGTCCCTAAGGTGATGAAAATGCAGGCTCGGGTATGTGCATTATTTCCTAGTATGAGACAACAAATGAAGAAAAATGTAGAAAATGTTTTAGAGAAGTTGTAGCATCTCCAAACAGAAAATAAAATACAGTAAATTACCGTCTAGCTGGCTTGCAAACAATTACAAAACCAGAAACCAAAAGCATTTTGCACGTTTTGCATTCTTTTTTGAGAAAGAGACGAATGACAAGTAAACAAGCTGTCATCAGGGATGTATTCAATGCCCAGAGATTGCCTAAGGCTCTAGGGCAATTGGGCCTCATTGTCTAAGTCTTCTGGGTTCTTTATTATTCCAGGATGAGTCTGTGTTTAGAGTCCTGGACCTCAGGTTCATATAGACCTCAGATTCAATATATGCAGAACAATTCGAGGGTTTATTTTTCTAAGTCTTTGAAATCTGGAGGTCCACGTAGGTAAGCATGGGAAACTATAACCTTCTGATACGTATATGTTCCTCTCTATCATGGATTACAGCCTCAACAAAATATCTAAGGGCTGTCCTCTCCTCTCCTGCAGAAGGATCTACCACCTGCTGCTGGGAGCCCTTGGAGGTAGGTGCTGGGAATCTCTCCTTCCTATAGAACAAACATCCAGTGGAAGGGGGATAATTTCTCATAGAAAAATCTAGGTGTTAGGGGAAAGGGACAGAGCTGACCAAGCTCTGGGTACGTTGGGGACACACATCTACCAGCAGAGCCCCTTGAGTCCCCCTCCTCTAGAGTTCACTCCTAGAGGGTAGGGTTCTTTAATAGTTATTCAACTCTTACTTTTGAAGAAGAGTGCTGGTTTTCCATTCCTAAAAATTATATTCTTTTTTTTATGATCAAATGAAGGTATTCTCCTGAAAGTAACAGATCATTGTAAATGTATTTGGAATTACATTTCATGTCACAGTTTTTCCTTCACTTTATCCAGTTTTTCCTTTAACTGGGTGGGATTCGTCACTCACATTCACTTAGGTTAGCGGTAACTAACATGGGTATACTTCCAAAGACTTCTTCCAAATACATTTGAGTTCCTTTTGCTAGCCTTCATAGGCTGTGTTCCCTGGGAAAGAGACTCTGAGATTTGCGTGCAGAAGCTTTATTGGGGAGCACACTCACGAATAGCACTGGTGAGAGGTGAGGGAAGCAGGACCCAGAAGAGGGAAGAGCTGAAATGTGCTCCAGGTGCAGGAGCCACTGCAGCCAGTCGCATGAGGAGCCCCAGAGGTGGACTGGCCCTTCGGAATTGTTCCTTCTATGCAAAGGTCCTCGTTTTGTATCCCCCAAATCAATCAGTCTATGGGTGTGGGCTGCCTCCACAGAGGAAATGTAACCTTGGACAAAGCAACTTCCCTCAAATGGAGGACAATTCTCCAAAGAGGGACTCGGCTATGGGCCATCAGTGGCCAACCTTCCTGCCAGCTGGACAATGAGTCCTCAGTCCCAGTGGGGAATCCAGGTGGCATAACACAGCATCCACTACTTTCCATCCTTTGTGTGCCATTTGCCTCTGATGAAGAGCTCATCCTATATGAAAATAGCTCTTCCCAGGTTGGACTGATCTCTTTTCCTTGAGAAACTTACAAGATGAAGGTTAATGGGATAAACTACAGCCCCCAGCACTGCAGCTAGTTTTTAAACTGCAGCTGGCACGCCTCTTTTCCCTCCTTTACCACCCATTTTAGATTCTTCTTATCCTTGATCAGCACCTCTTTTGCTCTTGGTAATTTACTTAGTTGGGTAACCAAGACTCTCATCTTTGAGGGGTCTGGGCTCCTATTAACATGCCCGTCTCATGCCTGAGCATTTGTCCAAGTAACATCCAGAGCGGGAAGGGTATGCCAGGTCATGCCCCAGTGGATCGTCCGGTGCCAAACAAATTCTTCCCTGCCCTCACTGTGTAACAGCAGCTTTACATTTCTGAGTGATCAGGGTCAGTTATCCCCACCAGGCTGGTGATTCTGTGCCTTGCCTGCTTGTCTACTGGCACAGGGATAAAAGTGATAGATTGGCAGCCATAGTGTAAAGTTGAATGGGACACTCACTGTCCCATGGTGGAAATGCTCCCCCTCTATGACTCAGGAATTTTAAAACCTACAGAGCCTAGAGTTATGAGAGCAACAAATTCCCCCAAGGGATCATTGGTTGTGATGATAGCAGAGCCACTCCTACTTCTACCCTTTAGTTCCTGGACCAAATATTCCTCCTGTTTGGGACACAGCACTGTATAATAGTCGACGATAATAGAGCATATACTGCAGCCTAGGGAAGGGCTCCCCATGCCTTCAGAGAATAGTCTCTAATCCAGTACCTTATCTTAACCTTCAAAGAATCATTCCATCACTCTATCAGGCCATCAGTTTTGGGGTGGTATGGTTTATAAAACAGTAGATTCCATGGTGATATGTTTACTGCCACATCTTCTTTATTATAGAGCAGGTCCTTTGGTTTGATACAAGGTTATGTAAGATCTCATGCCCCTAGATCAAACTGTTTGGTCCTCAGTGGTGCTGGCTGAAGTCCTGTGGGCAGGAAGTAAACTTATACCCAAAATATTCCTATTCCTATCAGGCCATTTTCAGGGTAGAAGAGGTTCAATATAATCAAATTCCTACCAAGTGGCTAGTTGGTTTCCTCAAGGAATGGTCTTCCTACCCAGATCACTTACCCCTAATATTTCCCCTTCCCTCTCTTGATCAACCAGAAAAGCACCACAAGTGCCTTTCCCCACTTCATATACCTCTAATTCTATTAGGTCTGCTGAAATGTATACTTTGATCACAGGCTGAAGCTGCTGCAGAGCCCTGTCCTGACTGCTCTGTGTCACACTCAAAGCTGGTAGCTTTTTATGTCACTTGGTCAGTCAGGACACATGATAAGGAACCAGTGCGGGAGTTCTGCAAACTACCAAGTATATCCATGCCAAGCATCTATTCAGGGACTGAAGATACATGGTTCCCTGGTCATGGACTCAGAAGACCTGTGAGCCATAAGACCTGAGCCAAAATTCTCTTTATTACTTGGTCCTCATATGTCCCCACCTTATCAACCAGATCCTATGTCCAAAAGCCCTTAAAATGTCTTGATATTCTTCTATTCTCATTATACGAGGATTTGAGTAAGAGAGTATAGTTGCCTTTGAGGAAGGCTTGGCATAATCATTACTGAATATACTTGCCATGGTTTCACAATGTTCTTCCTTGTAAGGACTCATCATCTCCCTGTTTTCAGTGAGTCTTGCCTCTGAACACTGGCCCAGTTTTGGAAACTGGTCAAGAGATGATGACTTTTGATTGGAACAACTGCCTGCTATCTGCTGGGCATCCTCCTTGTTTTCTTCTGTTGTACACAACCGAGCAATACCCTTGTTGACTGACAATTTATCTTACCCCAGGGAACATCACGCTCTCTTCACCACATACCCATAGCTCTTTTTAGGTCAGGTCCCCTAGTTCCACTTGGACCTTACTCCTCCTTATAATAAATGCACCCACTTCGTTTCTGCCAGTGAAGCACCATCAGCTGGCGTCTATTTTTACAGAATATATCATCTACATTGCTCTCAGGGAGCCCAAATGCAGGACAGCATCTCTCTAAATCAGTGCCGACCTACGAAGGACAGCTCCCTTTGTACTTCTTAAGAATGCTGGCACCTTCTCATTAGCACTTGGTAAAGGAAGTATTGTCAGACCCTCCCACCCTGAACATAGACAATTAGTAGGTTTTCTGGCCATATGAAGTAAATCCATTATAGCAGGCTCAATTCCTTGAGACTTTTGATCTTTTCCTCTACACAAAAGTTCTGGCATTTCTACTTCATTTAATGTGATCCAACACTTTTCCATATTTTCAAGGGTCAACCCAGTGTTAGATTAATAACATCCCTTGGGATCTTGCCAATATTAAATCCCCTATCACAGGAGAGTGTTCCCATAGTAATAAACTCTCTTTTATGTAACTTTAATTTCTTTCTTTCTTGTTCTATTACCCTCAAGATCCAGTCCTGTATATGCTCTTCCAAGCAGTGTGTTCACACCCTCCCTGGGCATCTTAGCTTGGGTGGCCACAACAAAATTCCATAGACCGGGTGGCTTAAACAATAGAAATTTATTTTCTCACAGTTCTGAAGGCTTGGAAGTTCAAGATCAAGTACCAGCAAATTCAGTTCCAGGTGAGAGCTCTCTTTCCTGCTTACAGGTGGCCACCTTCTCACTGTATCCTCATGTGGTCAAGATAGAGAGCTCTGGTGTCCTTCCCTTTTATAAGGTCACCACCCCATCAGAGTAGGGCCCCATCCTTATGACCTCACTTAATTTTTATCACCTCTTCATAGGCCCTGTCTCTAAGTACAGTCACATTGGGTGTTAGGGCTTCAAAATATGGATTTCACGGAGGCCACAAACATTTAGTCCATAGCACTGGGTTCTTGCCCAACGATTAAATACTGCGTTTGAGAAAGTGCTACCATATCAGTAACTATCTCCCAAATTTATGTTCTGTTCTGCTGTGGTATAAGAAGAAATTTATTTGGTCTCTGTCCTTGCTTCCTGGCACAGGGCTCCAGAAATCCTGGTAATTTCTTGAGTGAGAGAAGTATCTTTTGTTCTTCATAAGAACTTTTTGAACACACCTGAATTTATGTCAATGTGGTAACTTAGGGTGGGGCCCCTAGATAGCCTCAGGGTGGGGCTATTCACCAGAAAGACCGAGTGATTAGATTGGTCTTCCAGCCTCACCCACCGGCTTCTGAGAAGAGGAAGGATTGTGGGGTTTAGAGATTAAGCTCTCTAAAAAACTCCTGAACAATGAGCTTCCGAGTTAGTAAACACATCAAGGTGCTGGGAGATTGTGCCCAGAAAGGGCATGAGATATGCAAACACCCCCTTCGACCAATACCTTGCCCTATACACCTGTTCCACCTGGCTGTTCCTGAATTCTAACTTTTTATAATAAATTGGTAAATGTAAGAAAATGTTTCTCTGAGTTCTGTGAGCCATTATAGAAAATTACTGAATGCAAGGAGGAGGCTGTTGTAACCTCTGATACATAGCTGCTAGGTCAGACGTGCAGGAGACGGCTGGACTTGTGATTGGCATCTGAAACAGGGACAGTCTTGTGGGATTGAGCCCGTGACCTGTGGGGTCTGCATTAACTCCAGGTAGTTAGTGTCAGAATTGAGTTTAGTTTGCAGGACACCCAGTCAGTGTCCATTGAGAATTGGAGAACTTCTTGGCATGGGAAAAAAGCCCATACATCTAAGTCAGAAGTTTTGAGTGTAGAGGAGAAAAATAGAGTTTCCTTTACACCTGCCTTCTCCTCCAATCCAGCGCTGTGCCTTCTCTCCTGGTCCTGCCAGTATATGTTGATTAGTTCTTGCAGCTTTTTGGGGTACAGACCCTTTCCGCCTTTGGCAGGCTCAGCACATTCCCAGCTAGCTTATGTGCTTGTCAGAATGATAGACAGAAGAGTAGATGAAAGTAGAATGAGGGTTGCTTGCTGTCTTGCAGGCAAAATTCTCTGTAACATATTCAAGCAGGTGGGAAGAACCAGACTTTGCCAAGGACGAGTGACCCGCTCCTACGGGCCCACAGTGCTCTATGAAGCCAGGGATTTTTTTTTAATTTAATTTAATTTATTTATTTTTATACAACAGGTTCCTATTAGTTATCTATACATATTAGTGTATATATGTCAATCCCAATCTCCCAATTCATCCCACCACCACCACCCTCCTGCCCTGCATTCCCCACTTAGTGTCCATACGTTCATTCTCTACATCTGTCTCTATTTCTGCCTTGCAAAATGGTTCATATGTACCATTTTTCTAGATTTCACATATATATGCGTTATTATACGATATTTTTCTCTTTCTGACTTACTTCACTCTGTATGACAGTCTCTAGGTCTATCCACGTCTCTACAAATGACCCAATTTCGTTCCTTTTCATGGCTGAGTAATATTCCATTGTATATATGTACCACATCTTTATCCATTTGTCTGTCGATGGGCATTCAGGTTGCTTCCATGTCCTGGCTATTGTAAATAGTGCTGCAATGAACATTGGAGGGCATGTGTCTTTTTGAATTATGGTTTTTTCTGGGTATATGCCCAGGAGTGAGATTGCTGAGTCCTATGGTAGTTCTATTTTTAGTTTTTTAAGGAACCTCCGTACTGTTCTCCATAGTGAAGCCAGGGATTTTTCAGTGCATCAACTCAGATGTATTCATCCCAAGTCACAGATCCCCACTCTTTCAAATTGGAGCCCTGATACTGACACAAAAGTTCAGGCATGATTGAGAACCCAACATTCTTTGGAGCTATTCCCTTGGCTATAGATGAGATAAAAATCTTTTTGTGTTGCCAAGGAGATGATTATGGGCTGAATTATGTCCTCTCAAAATTCATGTGATGAAATCCTAGCCCCTAGTACCTCAGAATGTGGCTGTATTTGGAGATAGATTCTTTAAAGAGATAATGAAGTTAAAATGATAATAATTAGAGTGGGCCCTAATCCAATATGACAGCTGCTCTTATAAGAAGAGGAAATGTGGACACAAACATGTATAGAGGGAGAATGTCACGTGAGCATGAAGAAGGCCATCTACATGTCAAGAAGAGAGGCCTGGAACAGATCTTTCCCTTGCAGAAGGAATCAACACTGTTGAAGCCTTGAGTTTGAACTTCTACCCTCTAGAACTGTGAGAAAATGTATTTCTGTTGTTTAAGCCACCCAGTCTTTAATGCTTTGTTATAGTAGCTGTAGTAGACTAATACAGAGGCCCCCTGGCTTTCACACAACACCTTCCATTTGCTATTAATCATTCTTAACCTTTTAGCGCCCTTCTCTAGTGCATCAGTGGACCCCAGCAACAGTCACCCAATAATGTAGTCCTAATAATTACTATTTCCCTTAAACCTCACAAATGCAATTGCTCCTGCTGGTAGGTGACCAAGCTCCCAAATCCCATTTTACAGCCTTCTTAGGAACACTTCTGTTGTCAACTGCCATAGGTCAGTTCAACAGGAAAAAAAGATTATGAAACCCTAAGATTTGCATGTGGGATGTTTACTGAGAAGTGCACTTGGCAACCACACCTGTTGAGGAATGAGGAGAAAAATGGAGCGGAGGTGGAAGATGAACCGTGATGTAGTTACAATAGGAGTTTCTGGAACTGAAGAGTTACCCTAATTGAGACACAGGAGTCAGACCTTCATACACCCACGTTGACCACGTATCAGATGCAGGCTGCCCCCCAAAAGAAGTGTAACCTTGAAAGAAGCAGCTTTGCTTAGTCAGGGTAATTCCTGGAGAGTGAATCTATTGTTTTCAGTCAGCAGCCCTGGTCCTGGGGTGGGAATGAGGGCTTCATCACTGTATCTATCAGTCTACCTCATGGGCCAATCCACTTTTCTTACCCCTTTTCCAAAAAACGTGCGCATTCCACTGTTCTTTACCATATTAGAGCCTTATGCTTTACAGGAAACATTTGATGGTCCTAGGTAGGCATTAGGATGACAAAGGCCTATGCATTCTTCTAGGAAAGGGAATGTAAATGACTTCTACTCTTCCTTAAGGAGTCAACTGCCAAATCCAGACCCCAAAGATGGTCACGGGAATTTTGCTACAGAAGAAAGAAATAGAGAGAGGAGGTAATTTAAATTTGCTATAGGTCACACCGCTATCTCTGTATAGATTATCATGAGGAACAATGGCACCATATTGCTGAGTTTCTTCCAATAATATTGTACTGTGACTTGGAGACCAGTGCCTTTAGCAGCTGCCTTGCTTACCCACCCCTAACCTGGATCTGGACCCTCTCCACACAGTGGTGTTTTTCTGTTTTGAGTTTAGCTTCTGATGCCTTACGTTACTCATACCTAGTGCTGCTTACTCTTTTCTTTTCCACAGACCTCTAGAGAGCAACCAGTAAAAGTGAGCAGTATCATAACTTGTTTCTGAATTTAGGAATTAGGAAGTATCAGAGTTTCTTTGAAGCATTCAACGTTTTTCCTTCCTTCCCAAGACAGGACACAGCTCCCTTAATACTTCCTAGAATTAGCAGACTCCCTCCAAAACCATTCTCCAAAGTTGTTTCAGGGTGAAGTCACTCATTCCTTCCAAGGTTTGACAATATCTTAAACTGTCTGCATTCTACAACTTCATTGGACATAAGGGAATGTGTAAAGATCAAAATCTAGCCATGGTCCTGGAATCCCAAAGTCTTCTATCTCTTGACTCAGTTCCATTATCTTTTACTCATTCAGTTACACCATAGGAAGCAGAATGTTAAGTCTGTCTCGATATCTCAATTATTCTGAAGAATTATAATTTATTTTGTTGTAGATATTTCATCAGGGAAAAAAGCGCTACAAATACTTGCAGTAAATTGTTAGTCCCTAGAAGCAGGGTCAGTTTTTGTAATTTAGGTAGGAACAGTAAGAAGTACATGATTTTGTGTTAATGTGCTTAAAAGATCATCAATTCTAATATCTAATATAATAAAATCATATCACTATCTTTTTGTGCTCCTAATAGCATACACTTAATAGAAAAATGCTTCATTCCAGCTATTTTGGAGTCTGTGGCAAAGAACAACATGTTTCTTACAAGTATTTGTGAAACCATTTGATCTACAAATTGTCAGGCAAAATATCTCATGATGCCTATTGGTGTTGGAAGTAGAGATTTTTTTTTAGAGTTACTGACGATGTGTTTCTTCATGAGAAACAGTACAAATATAAATATGAAATAAAACTGCATTGAGTGCACAGAATACACCAAATTACTTGTTTCTTCATCAAACATTTCATAACCAACAACACTGTGCCAGCCACTGAGTGGACCAAAGACATAAAAAGACTCATTTGCTGACTTCTAGAAGCTCACCATCTGGTGCAGGGAGAAGGTACATTGTATTATGAAAGGGGGATACTGTTTTATTTATGAACCTTTTGACAAGGACCAGAAAAGGTGAAGAGTATTACTATATCTTAGAAATATTCTCATTTAAGTTTCCTCACTACAACACCAAGAAATAGGCACTATTATTTCTATTAAGTTTACCTGACACCATGTAGCCAACGAGTGGCTTAAATCCAACTCTATCTCCAAAATCTTCGCTCTTTGTGCAATTCCATGAGCTGGCAAACTGTCACCCATAGGGCAAATATGGCCTGCTGCCTGGTTTTATAAATAAAGTTTTATTGGAACACAGCCACGCCCATTCGTTTTCATATTATCTGTGGCTGCTTTCACTCTCTAATAGCAGAGTAGAGCAGCCGTGACAGAAACAATATCACCCACAAAGCTAAAAATATTTACTAGCTGACACTTTACGGAAGATGTTTGCCTACTTCTGTACCGTATCATACCATAGTGGTTCTCAATCAGAGGCAATTTTGCCCCCACGGAGGCACTTGGCAATGTCTGGAGACATCGCTAAAATTGTTTTGACGTTGGGGTGCTACTGGCATCTTAATACGTCAAGGCCACAGATGCTGCTAAACATCCTACAATGCAGAACAATCCTCCACGACAAAGAATTAATTATTCAGCCCAAAATGTCAGTAGTGCTGGGACTGAGAAACAGTCCCATCGCAAATCCCCTATGTAATGAAATTTGCATGGTCCCGTTCCATAACTTCATGAAATGTACAATTTTAATGCCGATTTAATATATGTTATTATACCAATGAGTTGAACATTGACTAAAATTTTCAAAATATTTGTTTCTTCCAAAAAGTAAATTTGCAGGCTATATGCTTGGTATTACTGTGTTATGCAAATATAATCCATAAAATAGACCATCTAAAGACTTCTGTGTAAAGATGGCTGATTGAATACAATCATCTATTTTAAAACACTCTCAAAGGCCAACTAAAATGACAGTAAAAAGATCTTTACGTAGTTATAACCCTACAAGAATGAGAATGACGTCAGAGATATTGGCAACACTTTGGAAGCTGCAGAGAAAACAGGACAGTGGTAAATGCTAGCAGACCTAGCAAACTGAATCCTAGCAGTAAGAACACTGAGAACCAACCAGATTTTCACCAAAGAAGTCTCCAAAGCATTGGGAATTGGCAAAACAATCTCCTCTGGAAGGAGTGCAGCAGCTAATGCCAAAAGTACAGAGGACTGGTCAAAGTTGGTTAAAGGAACAATCAGAGGCTCAGATCACCTCTCTCGAATGGTACAAATGGTCACTGTTTCACTCCCACCTTGCAAAAGAAAGCAAATGTTCTCTGGAGTGGGACAAACTAGATCATGATCAGGCAGGAAATTCTGAACTGAGAACTGAGAAGTTAAGGGGACAGATGCATATAGGATGCTGAGACCTTACCCACACCTCTATATCTCAATCCCACTCAACTCCCAGAATGCTGGCAGAGATACGAAAAAATATTGCTAACTTTAAACAAGAACAGGAATTTTTTTTTTAATTCAAAAAAAAAAATGAGGTTTTGGAGAAATTTAAAATTTGAGAGCAGAAATGAAAAAGTCAATAGAAGATTTGAAAGGTAAATTTGAAGAAATTTCCCAGAATGCAGAACAGAGTAAAAAGACACACAGTAATAAAAGAAATTCGAAGGCAAGTTTAGAATATTCAATAACTGAATGGTAAGATTTCCAGAAAAAGAACACAAAGAAAACAGGGATGAAAAAAAAATTAGCAATAAAATAACCTAAGAGTATTGAATTTCTACCAAAGCATAGAGTCATACATTTCAGACTGAGATAAAGAGATGATCCAAAAAGCCTCCAGAAAATGTAAACATAAAAATCAAGTTACATAAGAGGTTCCAAAGTGGATTTTAGATTTCTCAATAGCTGGAAGCTAGAAGGTAGAGAACCACGCATTCAGGATTCCAAGGCAAAATTGTTTCCAACTTTGAGCTCCATACAAAGGCAAAATTCTCATCAATTGCTGTTAAAATATTTTCAGACATCAAGGTCACAAAAAATTTACCCACCATGTACCCTGTCTTAGGAAGCACCTTTCCTCCAAAAAAACAGGATAGAAAACCAAGAAAGTAAAAGACACGCTATCTTAGCCCAGAACACCAAGCCTGGGGCAAGGAGTGTTTTATTAGGAAGTTTGATCCTCGGAGCAGGAGTGAGGGGTGTGGGGAGCAAGCTAGGGAAAGCACAATCTATTTTTCGGGAGATTCCTCCTGGGAAGAAATGGGGAAGAATTTGTCATTTAGTCCCTGTCCAATGTTGGTCCAAGTTTCTCCTGAGGGTGCCAAGTCTTCAGCTTGTTACTGAACCAAAACTTGGGTCCACTCACCCATGTGCAATAAAGCCAATCTACTGACACCAGCTTGCCATGAAGGAAGTACAGCATCTATTGTAAAGTGCCATACAAGGAGTCCAAGACAGCTAACACTCAAAGAGCTCAAACTCCCTGATGGGTTTCAGCAAAGTATTTTTAAGGGCAAGGTAAGGGAGGGGAGTCCCACAGTGCGTGATCAGCTCACACACAATTTTCTAATTGGTTTACGGTGAGGTAACAGGGCAATGTCACAGGGGTTAACATTATCAATCCTCAGGCTCCAGTAGGTCTGGTGGCTATGTGCTCATGGTCATCAGGTAGATAATGTCTTCCATTTGGTGGGGGGGTTAGCATCTGTAACACAACTCGGGAAATGTGCATCAGATACTATTAACTAGGTACTTCAGAGAGGAGCTAAAGAAGAGGATATGGGGGAGGAGTCCCAAAAGACCCCATAGGGTCCTGCTTGGTTATAAGCTCTTTTAGGGGCACATGCATGAGCACCAAGTGGTTCCAGTTGTCAGAGAAGCTCAGAACCAGAAGCAAGAAGCATCAGTGCAGGTCCAAGCTGAGCTGCTCTGTGTTGCTCCTTCCTGAAGCAGCTTGGTGTACTCATAGAACTGACTGTCACAGTGTGGCTGGATTAAGAAAGAGGTGATGATCAGAGTCAAGAGAATCTGAAGTGTGCAAAACAGATGTGGGAACATTAAGCTACGCACTTGTATTTTCAGTTATCCTCTCCTTCTAAACACACATTTCTCCACACCCTCGCAGTTAGCATGGCCAGGTGACTTGGTGTGGTCAATGAAATATGACCATAATGCACAATGAAACTTCCAGATGGGAGCACTTCAGAGCTGGTGCACAGTACTCCATGCTCTCCTTCCCGTCCTCTGACGTCATGGACGTGCACATCAATGTGGAGTCACCACAATATCAAAGTCACCTGGGTCGCTGGTCCAACAAAGAGTAGAGCTGTTAGGGAACCGTTGACCAGAACTGCCTGCCTTGACCAGGCACGATGATCACCACTTGCATGAGTTGTCTCACAAGAGGTCCTGATAAGGAACATGGTGCTTCCACCCAAAGCTAACCAGGAGAATTCAGGAGGGGCCAAAAGGGGAGACACCAGTCCATATGTCCTACCAACCTTCCAGACTACTTGTTGCTGGAATCCATCTTGGCTGTGAGATGCCCCCACCACCAGGAAGCACCCTGAGTCAGACCAAATAGGGGCCAAGCAAGAAGACTGGCCAGAGACAACCAGAAACTAACAAACACCATTACCATAAAACCTGAGAGTGCGAGCCACATGGCAGAGCATTTCTCCTGGGTTCCCTCACCCTCCTGCTCTCCACCCGGGTGCCCCTTCCCAATAAAGTCTCTTGCTTTGTCAGTACATGTGTCTCCTCAGACAATTCATTTCCGAGTGTTAGACAAGGGGTCTCCCTTCCTGCAACAGAGCCATCCTGGAAAGTCATCCAGAGTTATCCAGACCTGCAGAGAACTTTATACAAGGGGTAAACAACTTTTGTCATGGGAAGCTACTCATAATTTGGTACTAGACTGAAATGACACAAAGGGGGAAATAATTCACCATAGGAAAGAGATGACTTCAATTCCCAGGATAGTAGTCAAGGACATCTTGGGATGATAGTTAGGTGACATGCACATAGGGCACCCTGTCCACACGGGAGCAAGTCGGAAGCCTCCAGGAAATACATCTTTAGGAAGAAGAAACTGAGTTTCTGGGTATCTAATGAGTCTGAGTTCTTGAGAAGAGAGTTAGACGATTGGCAAAGATTTTGAGGTTAAATTCCAGATCAACACAGAGAAAACTAGCATATATTAAAGCAAGATGATTCTTAACTATAAGAAAGGAGTTTCACAGTAAAAGAGTTATGATAATTTGCTATGAGGCTCTGCTATAAATAACATTTACTTAGTCATAAATATGTCAACCCTGCATGTTGCTCTAAGGAAGCGCACTATTCTAGGGAAATGGTAGAACGAGAAGTCATGCATGGGTAAGAGAGACAGTGAAAGAATTTCTTTAATTAATTAATTTGCAGAGTGGGGAGTAAATATAAAATGACTGAAATTGAAGTTTAAAAGTACCAATTCAATAAAGTTATTTGGAAACATGAAGAAGGTAAATACCAAAATAATCATCGAAAAGAGTTGAACGTAGTTACCTCCAAGGCAGGGAAAATGTGAAGCAATAGATAGGATTGTGCTGTTTTCCAAAATAAATTTTGTAGAGCTATTTGACTGTAAACTATTTGCATATATAACTTAAAATAATACAATGAATAAAAAATCAACACACTTTCTTTTAGCTGTGATTCTATTAGTTTAGCTTCCCCTGCCCTATGCACAGCTGTGCTTAGGGGATGACTATTACGTTTAATGTAATTATATCTATGTTTGTATTACATAGTCTCAAATGAGTCTCTTAATAGTAAGTGACAGGGCATTATTATTTCAAGGTCTCAGAAGTTAGCAAATTGTCAGGCAGAATTGTGTGTCCCACTTTCTTCCCTCCCCACAACACACTGCCTCTAACATGTCGTGGTTTTATGGAAAGTCGAAGTAGTCAAGGAGCCAGAAATGAAGATTTGAGTTAAAGTCCTGATATCAGGCAAACCTAAATGACTCCGACTAGACTTAAATGTTATGATCTCATAATTAATTAAAGGCTCTTAAAAAAGTTAGGGAGATATTAATTTACAATCAGGGTAGTGAACGATCACTCAAAGAACATGGGTGGGTAGGTACAGGGCAAAGCAAATGGAATTTTCTCTCACTACCTCAAAAGTGTATTCTGATTCATTCCTAAAATATTTTAGGTACCTACTAGGCACCAGGCAACATGCAAGGCACTGGAGTCAATGATCATATGCCAGAGTCTTTAGACTCATTGCTGCTTCTCCCTCTGCAGCTCTTACCATAACTGTAATTTTGCATTTATTATATTGCTCTTTGTTTATTGCCAGGAATGGCCTCTGTTTTTACTCACTGTTATATCCTCTACATCTAGCATGATACTTGAAATATAGTAGTGGTCAATTCATATTTGTTTAATAAATGAACATGAGTAAATAAATAAACAAGAGGATAAATGACCAGTAATGAACTTGGGTCAGATGGACAATGTGTAGGATTGGGAGAGTGCCAATCAAACTACTTTCCATACTTTCTACCTCCAGCTCTTTCCTGCAATGGTTTTCTACTTGTTCCAAAGTGATTTTATGTTCGCTGTGACTAAACGATTATCTCTGGGGAGTAATGACCACGTGTCAACCTTCTGGACCCCTCAGAGTACACATCATAAGACTGGACACAGAACTGAACACATACTCCATGATGAGCACAGCTAATGCAGCAGTCCTTGCAGACACACCCCCATAGCTCTACGTGAAAGTTAATCAATCCAAAAAGCATGGCTGTATATGCAAGAGAGATAAGCCTGTTCATGATTCTCTTCTTATCTAAACACTTCTGACCTCACATGAAAACCTTGAAAAGTGGGAGGATCTAAAAATAGTTCTGCAGCACTTACTTAGAATGGATGTAGGATGTGAAGAACTCTCTTAAATTCATTAATTTGTCTCTATTGACTCAATAAATACCGATTGAGTAGCTATGATTATCTCTAATGTACCAAGCACTATACCATGAGGCAGCCAGAACTAGAGTCATGTGTATTTTCACTACCTTGTAATAAAGCATATGGTCAACATTGTACTTTGAAGGACATCTGTTGACAATTAAGAGAATTCATCAAGAATGAATCTTCCACCTACTTTTTCCCAAAGAAGATTTTATTGATTGATTGATTGATTGATTGAATCATATAGCTTCATGTCGTCAATATAAAGATCTCTAGAGAAAGTCATCATTTGAAGCTTCTTATTTTGCCTTTTAAAGTTATCTTACAATAAACAACGGGTATATCTTGCATGTAACTTGGCATCAATGTGCAACCTGATTAAATCTGTTGAACAACTGGAGGAAAGAGAAAACTAATCCATCCTCTTTTCTTCAATCATATAAAAGTAGTAAATGATCACTGGAAAGAATTTTGTTTCTGCTGTGACTGGCCCTCATGAAATCTTCATGAGCCAACAGACAACCAGATGTTTCTCTAGCAATAGGTAAGGACTGCAAGAGATATATCTACTATCCGTAATATTCCAACACACATTTGTTGAGCAATTACTATCCGTAATATTCCAACACACATTTGTTGAGCAATGAGTGAAACATCATACTAGATACTGGAGAGACAGAAAATGCAAAAAAATAAAATAATGCCCCCCTCCTTTTAGGAGCTGCCTCTCCAGGAGAAAATATTGACAGGTAAGCAATTACCATCAAAAGTTATCAGAGCTAATAGATATAAGGTTAAATGTCTACTCTGGCCAGAAGTGCTCATTGAAATGGGCCTTGAAGGATAAGTAGGATTTACCAAGGAAAGAAAAATTTCGGGTGGAAAGGGCTTTTCAGGCAGCAAAAACAGTACATGCAAAAGTCCAGAGTTCAACTGAAAACTTTGGGTATTACCAAATATGTGTGAGAAGAGTGAAATTGGACTGAATAATGCTGGGAAAGCAAGTTAGAGCCAAATAATGAAAATCTTTTTTTTGCCATAAAAAGAATTTGGGACTTATGTAAAGGGGTTGCATGGTGAAACTTACAGCAATTTTCTTTAGTTAAAAACAAAAAACAAAACCTAAAGTCCAAACAATTACTAGAGCCTAATGTTACTTATTTCTTTATAACTGTCCTAAAAGAAAAGATTCTAGAGTGAATTACTTAGTTCCCCTCTAATAACTACTTTAAAAGCCAAAGTGATTTAAATCTTGAGAACACAAATGAAATTATCTGTGGTTTTACTTCAGATGATCATATTACAGTTGAATTATTGGGAAAAAAAATTCCCATGAAAGGCCATAAAATTAACTGCTACTTATCTATCTTCCATTTGGGGACTTACATATTTGTCATGCTGAGTTTCAAATGCAAGTTTTTAACAAAACCTTCTGTTCTTCCATGTACTTAAAAATATAATACAGGTTTCTACAGCAGACCAACAGGAGCACGTATGGGTAGCAAATGGGTAGCCAATTTTTTCCCAGAGCCCTCAAGGCCAGGAACTTTATCTAAGGGTTATCCCAATGCAATCATGACACTGGAAAACAGATGACATCTAATCAAAATTTTAAAATTTTGGCTCTGCAAAAGACACCATTAAGATAATTAAAATACAAGCCACAGACTGTGAGAATGTATTTGCAAAAGACACATCTGATAAAGGACTATTAGCCAAAATATACAAAGAACAGTTAAAACTCAACAGTAAGAAAATGAACTCAATTTTAAAATGGTGCAAAAGATCTGAAAAGGCACCGCACTTACAGATGACAAGTAAGCATATGAAAAGGTGTTCAGCATTATATGCCATTATTTCTGCAAATTAAAACAACAATGAGATACCACCACATACATGTAGAATGGCCAAAATTCAAAAAACTGACAATATCAAATCCTGACAAGGATGTGGAGTAACAGGAACTCTCTTTCATTGTCACTTGGAATGCAAAATGATACAATCGCTTTGGAACAAAGTTAGCAGTTTCTTACAAAGCTAAAATAGCTTTATATGATAAAACAATCAAATTCCCAGATATTTACCCAACTGAGTTGAAAATCTATGTCCACAGAGAAACTTGCATGTGAATGATTTTAGCAGATTTATTCATAATTACCCAAATGGAGGAAAACAAGATGTCCTTCAGTAGATAAATAGATATAGAAACTGTGGTACATCCTTACAATGGAATATTACTCAGAAATAAAAATAAATGAACTATTAAGCCATTAAGATACATGGAGGAAAGGGCAGAGAGCAGAAGCAAGAAGAACTACAATCCTGCAGCCTGTGGAACAAAAACCACATTCACAGGAAGATAGACAAGATGAAAAGGAAGAGGGCTATGTACCAGATGAAGGAACAAGATAAAACCACAGAAAAACAACTAAATGAAGTGGAGATAGGCAACCTTCCAGAAAAAGAATTCAGAATAATGATAGTGAAGATGAGCCAGGACCTCAGAAAAAGAATGGAGGCAAAGATTGAGAAGATGCAAGAAATGTTTAACAAAGACCTAGAAGATTTAAAGAAAGAACAAACAAACAAAGATGAACAATACAATAAGTGAAATGAAAACTACACTAGAAGGAATCAATAGCAGAATAACAGAGGCAGAAGAACGGATAAGTGACGTGGAAGACAGAATGGTGTAATTCATTGCTGTGGAACAGAATAAAGAAAAAAGAATGAAAAGAAATGAAGGCAGCCTAAGAGACCTCTGGGACAACATTAAACTCAACAAAATTCACATTATAGAGGTCCCAGAAGGAGAAGAGAGAGGGAAAGGACCCGAGAAAATATTTGAAGAGATTATAGTCAAAAACTTCCCTAACATGGGAAAGGAAATAGCCACCCAAGTCCAGGAAGTGCAGAGTCCCATACAGGATAAACCCAAGGACAAACACACCAAGAAACATAATAATCAAACTGGCAAAAATTAAAGACAAAGAAAAATTATTGAAAGCAGCAAGGGAAAACCGACAAATAACATACAATGGAACTCCCATAAGGTTAACAGCTGATTTCTCAGCAGAAACTCTACAAGCCAGAAGGGAGTGGCATGATATACTTAAAGTGATGAAAGGGAAGGACCTACAACCCAGATTACTCTACCTGGCAAGGATCTCATTCAGATTCGATGGAGGAATCAAAAGCTTTACAGAGAAGCAAAAGCTAAGAGAATTCAGCACCACCAAACGAGCTCTAGAACAAATGCTAAAGGAAGTTCTCTAAGTGTGAAACACGAGAGAAGAAAAGGACCTACAAAAACAAACCCAAAACAATTAAGAAAATGGTCATAGGAACATACACATCCATAATTACCTTAAACATGAATAGATTAAATACTCCAACCAAAAGGCACAGGTTTGCTGAATGGATACAAAAACAAGACCCATATATATGCTGTCTACAAGGCACCCACTTCAGACCTAGGGACACACACAGACTGAAAGTGAGGGGATGGAAAAAGATATTCCATGCAAATGGAAATCAAAAGAAAGCTGGAGTAGCAATACTCATGCCAGATAAAATAGACTTTAAAATAAAGAATTTTACAAGAGACAAGGAAGGACAGTACATAATGATCAAGGGATCAATCTAAGAAGAAGATATAACAATTATAAATATATATGTACCCAATGTAGGAGCACCTCAATACATATGGCAACTGCTAACAGCTATAAAAGAGGAAATCGACAGTAACACAATAATATTGGGGGACTTTAACACCTCACTTACACCAATGGACAGATCAACCAAAATGAAAATAAATAAGGAAGCAGAAGCTTTAAATGACACAATAGACCAGATAGATTTAATTGATATTTATAGGACATTCCATCCAAAAATAGCAGATTACACTTTCTTCTCAAGTGTGCATGGAACATTCTCCAGGATAGATCACATCTTGGGTCACAAATTAAGCCACAGAAAATTTAAGAAAATTGAAATCATATCAAGCATCTTTTCTGACCACAACGCTATGAGATTAGAAATGCATTGCAGGGGAAAAAACGTAAAAAACACAAACACATGGAGGATAAACAATAAGTTACTAAATAACCAAGAGATCACTAAAGAAATCAAAGAGGAAATCAAAAAATACCTAGAGACAAATGACAATGAAAACACGACGATCCAAAACCTACGGGATGCAGCAAAAGCAGTTCTAAGAGGGAAGTTTATAGCTACACAAGCCTACCTCAAGAAACAAGAAAAATCTCAAGTAAACAATCTAACCTTACACCTAAAGGAACTAGAGAAAGAAGAACAAACAAAACCCAAAGTTAACAGAAGGAAAGAAATCATAACTATCAGAGCAGAAATAAATGAAATAGAAACAAAGAAAACAATAGCAAAGATCAATAAGACTAAAAGCTGGTTCTTTGAGAAGATAAACAAAATTGATAAACCATTAGCCAGATTCATCAAGAAAAAGAGGGAGAGGACTCAAATCAATAAAATCAGAAATGAAAAAGGAGAAGTTACAACAGACACCGCAGAAATACAAAGCATCCTAAGAGACTGCTACAAGCAACTCTATGCCAATAAAATGGACAACCTGGAAGAAATGGACAAATTCTTAGAAAGGTATAACCTTCCAAGACTGAACCAGGAAGAAATAGAAAATATGAACAGACCAATCACAAGTAATGAGATTGAAAATGTGATTAAAAATCTTCCAACAAACAAAAGTCCAGGTCCAGATGGCTTCACAGTTGAATTCTATCAAACATTTAGAGAAGAGCTAACACCTATCCTTCTCAAACTCTTCCAAAAAATTGTGGAGGAAGGAATACTCCCAAACTCATTCTATGAGGCCACCATCACCATGATACCAAAACCAGACAAAGATACTACAAAAAAAAAATTACAGACCAAAATCACTAAAGAATATAGATGCAAAAATCCTCAACAAAATACTAGCCAACAGAATCTAACAACACATTAAAAGGATCATACACCAAGATCAAGTGGGATTTATTCCAGGGATGCAAGGATTCTTCAATACACGTAAATCAATCAATGTGATACACCATATTAACAAATTGAAGAAGAAAAACCATATGATCATCTCAATAGATGCAGAAAAAGCTTTTGACAAAATTCAACACCCATTTATGATAAAAACTCTCCAGAAAGTGGGCAAAGAGGGAACCTACCTCAACATAATAAAGGCCATATACAACAAACCCACAGCAAACATCATTCTCAATGGTGAAAAACTGAAAGCATTTCCTCCAAGATCAGGAACAAGACAAGGACATGCACTCTCACCACTATTATTCAACATAGTTTTGGAAGTCCTAGCCATAGCAATCAGAGAAGAATAAGAAATAAAAGGAATACAAATTGAAAAAGAAGAAGTAAAAGTGCCACTGTTCGCAGATGACATGATACTATACATAGAGAATCCTAAAAAAGCCACCAGAAAACTAGAGCTAATCAATGAATTTGGTAAAGTTGCAGGAAACAAAATTAATGCACAGAAATCTCTGGCATTCCTATACACTAAGGATGAAAAATCTGAAAGAGAAATTAAGGAAACACTCCCATTTACCATTGCAACAAAAAGAATACAGGGCTTCCCAGGTGGCACAGTGGTTGAGAGTCCACCTGCCGATGCAGGGGACACGGGTTCGTGCCCCAGTCCGGGAAGATCCCACATGCCGCGGAACGGCTAGGCCCGTGAGCCATGGCTGCTGAGCCTGCACATCTGGAGCCTGTGCTCCACAACGGGAGAGGCCACAACAGTGAGAGGCCCACATACCGCAAAAAAAAAAAAAAAAAAAAAAAAAGAATATAGGAATAAACCTACCTAGGGAGACAAAAGACCTGTATGCAGAAAACTATAAGACACTGATGAAAGAAATTAAAGGTGATACCAACAGATGGAGAGACATACCATGTTCTTGGATTGGAAGAATCAATATTGTGAAAATGACTATACTACCAAAGCAATCTACAGATTCAATGCAATCCCTATCAAATTACCAATGGCATTTTTTACAGAACTAGAAAAAAAAATTTTAACTTTGTATGGAGACACAAAAGACCCCAAATAGACAAAGCAGTCTTGAAGGAAAAAAACGGAGCTGGAGGAATCAGACTCCCTGATTTCAGACTATACTACAAAGCTACAGTCATCAAGAAAATATGGTACTGGCACAACAACAGAAACATAGATCAATGGAACAAGATAGAAAGCCCAGAGATAAACTCACACACCTATGGTCAACTAATCTATGACAAAGGAGGCAAGGATATACAATGGAGAAAAGACAGTCTCTTCAATAAGTGGTGCTGGGAAAACTGGGCAGCTACATGTAAAAGAATGAAATTAGAACACTCCCTAACATCATACACAAAAATAAACACAAAATGGATTCAAGACCTAAATGTAAGACTGGACACTATAAAACTCTTAGAGGAAAACACGAGAAGAACACTCTTTGACATAAATCACAGCAAGATCTTTTTTGATCCACCTCCTAGAGAAATGGAAATAAAAACATAAGTAAACAAATGGGAGCTAATGAAACTTAAAAGCTTTTGCGCAGCAAAGGAAACCTTAAACAAGACAAAAAGACAATCCTCAGAATGGGAGAAAATATTTGCAAATGAATCAGCGGACAAAGGATTAATCTCCAAAATATATAAACAGCTCATGCAGCTCAATATTAAAAAAACAAACAACCCAATCCAAAAATGGGCAGAAGACCTAAATAGACATTTGTCCAAAGAAGACATACAGATGGCCAAGAAGCACATGAAAAGCTGCTCAAGATCACTAATTATTAGAGAAATGCAAATCAAAAGTATAATGAGGTATCACCTCACACCAGTTAGAATGGACATCATCAGAAAATCTACAAACAACAAATGCTGGAGAGGGTGTGGAGAAAAGGGAAACCTCTTGCACTGTTGGTGGGAATGTAAACTGATACAGCCACTATGGAGAACAGTATGGAGGTTCCTTAAAAAAATAAAAATAGAATTACCATATGATCCAGCAATCCCACTACTGGGCATATACCCAGAGAAAACCGTAATTCAAAGAGACCACGCACCCCAATGTTCCTTGTAGCACTATTTACAATAGCCAGGACATGGAATCAACCTAAATGTCCATCGACAGATGAATTGATAAAGAAGATGTGGTACATATATACAATGGAATATTACTCAGCCATAAAAAGGAATGAAATTGGGTCATTTGTAGAGACGTGGATGGATCTAGAGACTATCATACAGAGTGAAGTAAGTCAGAAAGAGAAAAAGAAATATCGTATATTAACGCATATATGTGGAACCTAGAAAAATGGTACAGATGAACCGGTTTGCGGGGCAGAAATTGAGACACAGAAGTAGAGAACAAACGTATGGACATCAAAGGGGGAAAGCTGCAGGGGGTGGGGGGGTGGTGTGATGAATTGGGAGATTGGGATTGACATGTGTACACTGATGTATATAAAATGGATGACTAATAAGAACCTGCTGTATAAAAAAATAAAATTAACTTTTTTTTAAAAACCTATTAAATCATAAAAAAAGAAACATGGAGGAATCTTAAATGCATATTGTAAGTGAATGAAACCAGTCTGAAAAGGCTACATATAGTGTTATTCTAATCATATGACATTATGGGAAAAGGTAAAACTATACAGATAATAAAAAGATCAGTGGTAGTCATACATTTTGATGGTGGGGGGAAGAGGAGGGATGAATAGGTGGAGCACAGGATTTCTATGGTGGTGAAACTACTCTTTAAGATACTGTGATGGTAGGGCTTCCCTGGTGGCGCAGTGGTTGAGAGTCCGCCTGCCGATGCAGGGGACACGGGTTCGTGCCCCGGTCCGGGAAGATCCCACATGCCGCGGAGCGGCTGGGCCCGTGAGCCATGGCCGCTGAGCCTGCGCGTCCGGAGTCTGTGCTCCGCAACGGGAGAGGCCACAACAGTGAGAGGCCGGTGTAGCACAAAAAAAAAAAAAAAAAGATACTGTAATGGTGATTATAAATGTTATGCTTTAGTTAATAAATACTTACTAATATATCAATGTAGACATTAGTTATAACATATGTACCACATTAATGCAAGATGTTAGCAATATAGGAAACTAGGGGAAGGGGTGGTTATGGGATTACTGCATACTATCTTCTTAATTCTTGTGTAGATTTGAAACTATTCTAAAATAAAAAAAAGAAAGTTTATTAATTTTTTTAAAAAGGAAATAGGAACTGAAAGAATAATCTGATTAAGGAACAATTATTTTTAGCCCCAACACAACTCCAACCTGACTGCTTACTGAAAAGTGGAATTTGGCCTAAAAATAGTTTGAATCAGCTCATGCAAGCCCACCTTAAAGGCTCCCAGCCACCACAAAACAACTGCTAGGACACAGCAATGGTCTTAGACTGCTGGACCCATTGCCAAATGTGAGCCCCACTTATGAGCTAGTAGCTGTACTATAGTAGTTTTCTATGACTGTGTAACAAATTACTACAAACTTAGTGACTGAAAACTACCCACATTTATTGGGTTACAGTTTTCATGTGTCAGGAATCCAGGCATGGCTTAGGTGGGTCCTCTGCTCAGGGTCTCACAGGTTACAATCAAGATGTCACTGGGCTATTTTTCATCTGGAGGCTTGACATTGCAGAAGGCTGCCTCGAGTTTTACAGGGAAGCCCACCCCTCCTTGCCATGTGGCTTCCTCAACACGACTGCTTACTCCATCAGCCCCGCCAGGAGAACTCTGCTGTCTGCTAAGAAGGAGTCACATAGCACGATGGAATCACAGGTGTGACATTCCATCACCTTTGCATACTCAATTGGTTAGGAAAAAGTCCCATGTCCCACACACGCTCAGGAAAGGGGAATGACACTAAAGTGTGGACATTAGGAGGTGGGGGCTTACTGGATGTCCCTTAGGGTCTGTCCACCATCTATGCCAACTGGAGGACTTCAAGAACAGGAACTAAAAACAAAACACACTAGAACGCATAGCCTTGTGGAGAAGCTTCAGATCTGTGAAAAATAGTGTTCAGCTCACTGGATAAAGTTTTGACTGAATGGATGGTATCACCTGTCAGTGTGTACCCTCAGGCTTTACCAAAGCATAATGGATATTCAAAATATGCAGGTATTTGCACTTCTAAGCTGAACCACAGGCTTGTTATGTTCATTCTTTTTATTGAAGGATAATAATAACATCAAACACATTGTGTATCACCTCTTTTGTGTCCAATACTGTTCTATGGTTCAATTAATCATTGTTTTTTTAAAAAAATTTACAAAAAATGCATGGAAGCACAGAGCGGCTTCAGGGCTAGTAAGCGACAGAGCCAAGATTCAAACCGGGGAGGCCACTTTGTCTCTTCATTATTTATAGACGATGTGAAATAGTGAAGCGAAGGATGGGAGAAATTCTCTGCAAGGTCATAAAATTTGGAAAGAAAAAAAGTTATCAGAAAATTATTGTTTTATCAAATCTAAAGTCCACTCTCCCCAGTACAACTCTTTACCATCTGGTTCATTTACAGATTTTAATGAATGCTACTAGATCAAATTTTAGAGTGCTATAGTCCATCTGCTATAACTGGGGCTGTGGAAATAATAACTTTTACGTTCTGCTAGTCAATAACCAAGACTTATCGCTCAATTCCTATCTTTAATCTACAAGTCATAATCACTGATGTCTCCACGACAACAAATCTAAATTTAAAAAGTGAGATATTGGCAATACATACACAGATATGTATATAGTAAATTTCTGACACGTGAATTTACTAAGCATGTGGTACTATAAGGTTTCATACTAAATGTAGATGTGATGGAGGGAATAAAAATGAATACAGATTCTTTCTGCCCCCAAGGAGTTTATAGCCCAGTTGGAGAGGCAGGCGTATAATGAATATTATAAAAGACAGAAGGAAATAAACGCTACTAATAGAGGAATAAGCAATATGGTGTGGGAGCACAGAGCAAGCAGGGATGGGTGTTTCAGAACCAGTCAGATGTCAAATTTACTCCCAGTCTTTACCTCACTGCAACACTCTCTATGATCTGAAAACGTCAGCTTTTAAAAGTTCCATTGTCAATTTAGAGAACAAAGGAGAAAACACTAGAGAGGCCAAGAAAACCACTGGCAATTGCTGGAGCCACAGGGAGAAGGATCAGATACAGTACATGCCTTCCATTGGATTCGCTTGTTATTCATCTGTAAGGAAAATTCTTTGAAAGACTGACACCAAGAGACCTCCTTCTTCAAGCTGAAAACTGGGGAGAAAGTAGACCAGAATTTCAAGGGGAAAGAAAATTAGCCAGAGTTTGCAAAGTTTTGAATTTAGTGTACTAAACCGTAACAGGCTCAGACCACTGGTATAAATTTTATGCTGTGTTCCAACAGTAAGATCACCGTATTTATCTAAATTCAAAGGAATAATCAATTTCCGAATACTCTTGGTCACCCAAAACTGCAGCAGGCATTTAGAGCAACGCTTAAGGTGTATAAGAAACACATGGATATTGTTATAATGCAGATTCTGATTCGATAGATCTGGGGTTAGAAGATTATGAATTTCAAACAAGCTCCCAGGAGATGCTGCTGATTCATGGACCATACTTTGAGTAGCAAAGATTTAAAGAAAAAACTTCAGTATATTCCAAGTGCACAACCTGTTCACTGTAAACGTGCAGTTGGAGTCCAGCTGACTTGCAGACTGAATGGCTTCGGAATGGATTAGGAGGAAGAGAAGAATTCTGAAAGTAGGTCTTAACTGGCAACTTATCCTGAAGAAGACTACATTCTGTCTGCTCCACTGCATGACATAAAATATTCTTACATGGTGTGAAACCTCCTTCAAGAAGTATCTATACATCTCTGCTAAGGTTTTCAGCGTATTTCAAAGAATTATTTAGTGTTAACTGTATCTTTGTTCATAGGAACATTTACGATGTCTTTAATGTAAAAAACATCCTAGTTTTTAATTTTAATTAGAGCAGATCCAGATTTTGAGGAATGTGAATCTTACAGAAAATTTGGGAAACTCTTTAAGAAAAAGGATATCAAACTGTAAATACAAAATTCAGTATGAAAGTGAATATATATTTAGAGAAAAAGGCTCAGGGCCACCCCAGACTCACTGGTCACAAGTAGATGCCAGAGTGGACAGAGACAGTGGCCTTAACCAGTTACAGTTAAATATCCTGCATGCACTTAACACTCCCAGGGACTTGGATGAGGCCTCAAAGCTAAAGCTTTAATTGCTTCACAGTAAATGTGTCTCTGGCTTTAATTCAACTCTTGATTAGCTGGAGTATGTCCATTAATGTTTTTTTCAAAATAGGCAAATTTGTAGCATAGTCATAAATATTTCATAAATCATAAAAATATCATAAATCATAAAAATCATTTTAAAATACATATTAAATAAAATATTTAAGTAATTTAAAAAGAAAAATACTATTTAAAAGAAAAAACTGAAATACAAAGAAAATGTATCCAAAAAAATAATCATTCGTATTATCTTTTTTAAAGGTATTATTTTGCTTGTCACAGGCAGCCTCTGATTTAGAAATGGTTCTTCTCTGGGAAGCCAGCTGTTTAGATCTCAGGACAGTGCAACTGCTATATATTGTTTCTCAGGGAAGCCCTCGAGAAGTTTGTTTATTCCACAATATGTATTCCATAAACATATAGAATGCAAACTCTACACTGACAACTTGCTATTATCACAATATATGAGAATTCCTCTGCTCTGGGATGTCCAGAATGTTTCTAACAGAATCCATGGCTTCCAGGTCCCCAGAGACCTCCCAAGGCCTCAAGTCCACTGGAAAGAGGGCACTGCAACCCCTCCAGCCCCAGGTCAGTGTCAGCAGCAACTCCAGATTAAGGCAGGGAAGAAAACAGGGTAAAGAGTAAGGGGGTGAGTGAGGACTTCCCACACTTGCCTCAGTCCAAGCTCAACTCTCTAGGAGTCCTTCTCTTCCTTAAGAAAGTCCCAGAATGCAGTCTGTCTCTTTCTCCTGGTCATGTGCACAGAGGTCCTGGGTAGGGTATATTACAAAGAATGAGGTTTTTCTCATTATATGAAAAAAAAAAAAAAAAAAAAGGCAGTCTCAGTCTTAGCTACTCCAGGTACATAATCATAGAAGTCAAAGCCAGATGCTAGGAGGGGCAGGGATAGGGGTCTACAATATGAGCAGAAGGGATGAACTGATGGGTTGAGACTGGGAAAGCTACCAAGGGTACCAAGCATGGGGGCAAGGTAGTGATAACAAAGGAGAGACGGCAGGGCCCCCCTCCTCTCATTCCTCACCTCCAACCAGTTCTACCAACCAGACACTTCCTTAGATCCTTGTGGACCAGCATGGGGAAGAAGCATAGGGAAGACTGGAGGACAAGAGCAGGGCTGAAGGCAGCCCTGCAGGGTGTCAGCAACAGAGATTAGAAACCCAGAACAGCCAAAGAAGTAGCAATAGAGAAGAAAGAGTTTCGTACAGCTACCTGATTAAGGAGGATCTCACCAAGGGCTGGTCCAACATCAAGAACGGAATTGGCAGTTCTGTAGAAAGTCACCTCAGACAGGGTTGGAGCCAGAAAGTTGGGGGAATTGACTCCTGCTCCTTGAGGTTCAGAATGCCTGCTTAAAGATTTCTTTTTCCCAGTGAAGTGCAGTACCTTTGAAATCTTTATCTTCTTTCCTGACTCTATCCCCCTGTGCTTGGAACAAAAACATTCCTGACTTCCACAAACACAGTTACCCAGCTAAATAAAGTTCTTGACTACGGATCAGCCTCAGATCTGAGGAAAACTTTGCCAGGAAGGAGACTGTCCAGACAGCCTTTGTCTACCAAGCAATTTTAAAGAGCCCAAGTAGGAAGCCTAGAGAAAGGGCAATCCTGACAGGCTCTAGAATCCACACCACCACCCCCACGATCCAACACGTTTGTTTAATTTCCTAGGTACTCCCTCCTCACTCAGGGGAAAGCAATTTCTCAATTCTTATTAAAAGATAAACTTGATGTATGTGTCGATTAAATTCTCCTTTATTGCAGGCTACTTGTTTGTGTAGCCCATGAGTCACACACTCTAGGACCCATGATAGAGACTCCTAGGAGCCTCAAGGGACCAGAACCAACAGACATTCACAAATTAGCCACAATCTCTTTATGAAGTGCAGCAATGATGTACAGTGTTTTCCTTGTCCACTGTCATCTTCTTTGGCCTCCACCATGTTTCCAGCACACCACACACAGGCATGTAACACAAGAACAAGTTTCCGAGACCCAAGGCTCTTTGGGTTTCATGATGGGGACAAATATTTTTTTTTTTATTTTGTGGCCTTTCCACCTCTGCACACTGACCCTACACAACCATGTAAATTGATGGCTGGCTTGTTATCCCCATCTGTCTATGAACATAATCAAGTATAGTCTCTATATCCTCAGGTGACACCAGCCTGGGTAAAAATGAGGTTAGTATTGGTCTAACTCTGCTTTGACCTATTAAAATAGGCCCTCCAGTCTCTTGATCCCTCAAAACTTTTCTGAGAGTACTTGGAAGATATATTATATGTGATATCGAAGAGAGCCCACTCTACTAGAACTTGGAATCTACACTTTGCCTCCTCCAGTTCCATCCTCCTGCACCAATATCCCCCAACAAACTCTCCAGACCCATAATGTACAATGAAAGTGACACCTCACGCCAGGAATACTGGAAAGGACCACAGTGCCAAAGCCATGCCTCAGTGTCACGTCACCTACGCCAGTGATGTCTTGACACCATTTTGCAACAACACTGGAATTTAATCTGATAGGCTGGGGACTTTCCTAAGAAGGTGACATTGTTTCCCTTGCTCCTGGTACCAGCACTGTGGTCCTGAGTTCCTCCAGTGCCAAAGTCACCAGTACCACAGGTACCATAGTAAACGTGGTAATTCAAGAGGCTGGCTGTGCCCTCTAACCCCTTTCCCCACTTTGGTATCACTCATGATTACAGCAAAGGACTCCAAGCAGTACTCGCCCAGGCTCCCCAGGTCTCAAGTTCCTTCTGCTTTTCCCACATTTATCTCTCTTTGCAGGCCTCAGGCACAGATTCATGGCAAGAAGCATCCTGAGGACAATTTGAACTAGAGACACAATGATAAGTTAGGAGTATGGGATTAACAGATACAAACTACTGTACATAAAATAGACAAGCAACAAGGAATTACTGTGTAGCATAGGGAACAGTATTCGATACCTTATGATAACCTATAATGGAAAATAATCTGGAAAAAAGTAAGTATATATATTTATATAACTGAATCACTTTGCTGTACACCTGAAACTAACACAATATCGTAAGTCAACTATACTTCAATAAAAAATTTTCTTTAAGTCACAATCATTCATTTGTTCATCTGACACTTATTAAGAACCTGTTGGCTGCCTGGCCCAGTTCCAGGGCTGGACTCACAACTGTGCACAGTATAAACTCCTGAATCCAGAGCTTGTAAAACGGTGGGAACTCAGGTAAACAATGAAAGCAGTGTGAAAAGTGTTAGGATGAGGGAGGACCAGATTCATGGGAGAGCCCAGCACAGTGGCTACGTGCAGGTTTTGCAGGCAGACCCACTAAGAGTTCATTCTGGTCCCATCAGTCACTCACTATGTGGCCCTGGTAATTTATTTAATCTTACTGTATCTCATTGTCCTCATCTGAAAAATTCTATCAAGCAGGGGCTGTTAGAAGTACTTAATCAGGTAAAATTTCATAGGAATTAATACTTAGTTTTTAACTTTGTTAAGTGACTTCAGCTAATCTGTGTTCATTAGAAATGTGTACCGTTTGAATTGCCATTTTAAATATATTAACAAGTAATTATTATTAGTGTGTCATTTGCAAAATTTGTATGATTATTTTTAGTTTCTGTAAATCATGAAAACAAAGTATTATAAAATAAGCATAAAAATCATGACCTTATTTGAAAAGTGATTATAAATTCAGAAAAGTTATTGTCTTAAAAAATTGATGCCTGCCATTCAGGAGAGCTTAATGCAAAGAGTACCCAACATCATCCCTCTGTTATTTCTATGACAAAAGTGGACCTGGACCTGATGGGTTTGAGATGGTGGGTGGAGAATAATTCAACCTGATCTTTCTGTTTTGTGTATATCAACAAAACTGTTTGATTGTCTGGTTTTTTTGGCTGTCCAGACAGCTGTGTACTATTCGGGAGACCTAAGAGTTCTATGATGAAAAAGTAATTACAACTCCTATGACTATAGCAATCCATGTTTTACAGCAACTCATTTACTCCACACCCATGATTTATTGCATTTGTATGTGTGCACATATAAGTTTGCCATGACAAGATGATGCTTAGCAATTAATTTGCCAACATAGTTTTATGTAATGTAGTCCAGCTGTACTAAGTGCACCACATTCAGTAAAAGAAGGTACTTAAATAGAACTGCATTCTGAAAGGCCCTTTGGTGTTATGGTGAAACATCAGGAAACCAAAGCAGAAATGTGAAGCAGGAAGCCGAAATCTCAAACAGTGCTACAAATCCCAAAGAGGCAGCCTGTTTGAGCTGTGAAAACTTCCCACCCCAAACTGAAGTGTTCTTGCATTACATAAAACTGAATGGTCTCCTGGGAACCTGAAGAGAAAGAAATGAACGAAATTTCTGATTCTTTCAGATGGCCTGCAAATTCGTACATGAAATATAAGAGGAGATGGCTTGGGCTGGAGACACTTGAAGTTCTGGGAGTCTTTCTGGTTTGAGCCTCAGTTCTCAGCAATGACATCATTGCTGGTATAACCTACCTTTCTCAGCTCATGAGTGAAATTGTTTTTGTTTAGTTTGTATGGAAAGAAAAACTGATGCACGTTTTGTCTTTCAAAATAATATCAGTGACATGCTCTCTTGAGTGGAACATCGCAGAACAGACCATTTTTCTCCCTTTAATTAATTGCTGCTGAATTTTTTATTACTTAGATAAGTTCTTTTTTAAATGACATTTAAGATAGAAAATAATCACAGCACTGTCTGTACATGGAACAAACAGTTGCAGTTCTGGCAATCTAAAAAAGTTCTGCCTGAAAATCTTGTGGTGAAAAGACCTCCAGATAAAGATAGACGAATTCTCCCTGCTTTTTCCCATGCCTGAACACCACAGTCCCTGCATACCTCATCCCGCCCTCCGCACACCTGTCCTCTTTCTACAAGAAAGAGCAGCATGAGCGGAAGGTGATCTGCTGTCTCTTCGAGGATTTAGTTCCTATTCTACAAGGGTCGCCCAGAGGTTAATAACCTATGCAAATTAGTTTAGGGGAAAGCAACAGATTGCACGTCCCTGTTAATGTCACTGCATATCTCCTAGAGAAGTCTTCCATGATTTATGTCTCTCTTCTGACTTTATTGACTTCTCTTGTCTTCTGCTGATTTTCATTCCTTTATATGTTGATCTGAAAATATCTGTTTTCTCTATTCATTGCCTCCAAATCACTCTGCACACTCTTCAGAAGGCCACCTGCCCAGTACCCTCTCTATAACACCAACCAAGATACATCAACACTTTCATTACATCATGCTACTGTTGCAGAAATTTAACATCTGGAAAGTAGGTAGATAATTACATTCAATCCCTTCAAAAATGCTTTGGTAATCAGAAAACAACAAATACTAGGCAAACATGTTTACTTTGAGACTTACAAATATTAAAAGAGCATCATTTTCAAGATGTTGGTGACTTTCCTTCCAGTCTTTTCTTTCTAAAAGAGGTGGATAGACAAATCACTTTGTCAAGTTCCAACACTAATCAATATAGTCCCACACAATGAACAAGAATTGCAACAATCCTACAATTACATCTGGAAGAATTTTGTATACTTAAAATATTCAGTCTTTCCACTTAGAAATATGTGTCTAGGTTTAAAAAAATTTCTAAGCATTTAAAAAATTTTTTTCTTGTGATTGGAATCTGATCTTTCCATTTTCTAGACTAGTTATGTTTGGTGCATTGGAAAGCTTTTATTTTTTATATACTATGAATTTCTTACTAAACTCTCCAGCCCTAACAGCTTTCAGTCAAGCCCACATTTTTGCAAGATGAGAACAAGAATCTTTCATGGGGACCAAAAAAAAAAAAAAAAAAATGCAAGAGAAGACAGAGGCAAAGGAAATGTAACGTCAGAGATGGTTGGAGAGCTTTCTTGGTCTGTGTGTGCATAGACAGAGAAAAAGAAAAGTTGAATAATATTTTTGACTCTCTGTTTCTGCAGGTCTTCCATTGCATATTTACATTTTAAGTGTGTGTCAGATAATAAGTTCTCAATTAATGCTTGTTAAAGGAATAAATACAAAGTAGAATTGGAATAAATGAGAAAAATTATCCATATCATACGCATTGAAAGCACTAGTTTTAAATCTACAGAAAAGAGTGATGAAGGAGAAGGTATTTCCATAAAAGGCAAAGGAATGCTCAACTGATCAAACTAGGGCATTAATTCATGAATTCTGTCTGGTGCAGTTGACAGAATTGGGATTTTAGGTGGTGACATACTTCAATTCAGGACTCAAAGGCAAGATAAATTCACATTTTGAATCAAGTTCAACTCAAACAAATCTGCCAAAAATATGTGCTCTGGACTGGTGGTTACCAGGAAACAGGGTAAAGCTCTTCAACATGGCCACAGCAGCAATGGGACATGTACTGAGTGTCACTTAGGTCATAGCTCACCCTCTTCCTCTTATGCATAGGACTAATCGAACTGGCCTCTCTTAGATAGTTAAAACTGGTAATTTGCTAACATAAAATGATATTCCTCTATGTGAAGGTTACTACTTAAATGGCAATATGATCATTTTCAAGTGTTTTAAAATAATAAACAAACGTGGAGTGAAAAGATGTAATTATTATAATCAATCAGGAATTAATTAAGCCACTCTGTTCTGCTCCTTCTACAGAAGTCTGCAGCCCAATGCAGTAAAGAGAGTCCCTACTAAACCCTCGGCCAGTAATCCTTCTAAATATCTAGGATAATAGAGCCATGAAAAAGTGAAAACCTCTCAAAATTCAACCAAAGCATTTTGTTTCCTTGGGAAAAATTCCTAATTCTTAGGTTCATTAAAACTGTTCAGTTGTGGGCAGTGTGTGTGTGTGTGTGTGTGTGTGTGTGTGTGTGTGTGTGTGTGTGTGTGTGTGTGTGTATGTTTTACAAGCTTAAAGAAAAATCCCCATGAACAAATTAATTTGTGCATTAATCTGTGTAGGAAGATTTCTTTATCTGATAAAAGAATGGAGGAAAAAAAGACATCATATTGACTTAAAAGTTTTGACTAATTTCTAACTATGCCTGAGGAGTTTCCACTATGCCTTCCAATCCGCAAAGGATTTGTGATTCTTTTCAGTGTGCCTGAGATTATACAGACAAATTACTTAAGAGCCCAAGGAGATTATCTCTAATTGGCATAAAAAGGATAAGGCATTAAAAACAAAACTCTCTGGAACTCTGACAGTGTTTGGTGCCCAAAGGGTAAGGCAGCTCCCGATGCAGGAACACTGTGGAAATAAACACACCAGCTGTGATAGAAGGTGGCCTTTTGAGGTCTTACTTAGATTTGAAGAGATTTACTTATCTTGCACTGTTTCACAGAGCAGTGTCATACTTGCTGAATGAGGGCAAATGACAGACTCACCTTGGCAGCTACACATCTTGAGGCTTGCCTTTGTTATAGCTAATTAATGCTCATTGTTTATGAAATACAAATACCAACGCTCACTAAAAGTCAATATGAAATATTTGCTATTTGACTAATGCAGAAACCAGAGACTGAGGACATTTTGGGGAGCAGTGGAAGGAGCAGGGAGATTAAGTTTGCACTTAGCAGATAGGTAGGAATAAGTAGCAGTAAATTTCACCAGGTATTTAGTTAATGATAACAATCACAAGACAGTGATCAGGTGGGATTAGGTGATGGGCAGGTATCAAATTCCCTACTTTTCATGGAGTTGTAATCCTATGGCCAAAATAATACAGATTTATCATAAAACTGAATTAAAATGACATGGAAGGGCTTCCCTGGTGGCGCAGTGGTTGAGAGTCCGCCTGCCGATGCAGGGGACACGGGTTCGTGCCCCGGTCCAGGAAGATCCCACATGCCGCGGAGCGGCTGGGCCCGTGAGCCATGGCCGCTGAGCCTGCGCGTCCAGAGCCTGTGCTCCGCAACGGGAGAGGCCACAACAGTGAGAGGCCCACGTACCGCAAAAAAAAAAAAAAAAAAAAAAAAAAATGACATGGAAAAGGCAATAGAAAAGTCCTAGGACAAAAATCAACAAAGTTGGGTAAGCAATTAAAGATCATTCAAACCAATCCTTTCATTTTGTAGTTGAGGAAACTACGGCCAAAAGAGATTAAGCGTCTTGCCGGTGGCTACAAAGATGGCCAGATAGTCTTGCCCAGAACTGAGATCTTATGTTCTTACCAGTATACCAGACTGCTTTACAGGATATATTGTCAAATAATGAATAAACAGATGAGTTTATGAGTTCAGGAGAGAGAGAAATGATTATGTAACACAGTAGGGTCAAAAGGTTTTGCTGAATTAAGTAAGTTTAAAAAAACAAAAAAGGAAGCAATAAACAAAAATGACAAAATCCAGGCCTTGAAGGAGAGAGACAGTTTCAAAGAGCAGAAATGCAGGGAGTGGGCTGGGGAAGAGCAGAAGCACAGGCTTAGGTGGGGCAACAGAGCCATGCTCTGAACAGAGTGGAGACTAAGGGAGCTGAGCTCAAGAGACCTCATGTGAGGGCAGTGAATTAGATAGATACAGTATTTTCCCTCTTGAATCCCCCAGTACAAACTTTGGTTTTGGAATTCTGTCCAGGCCTTAAGACAACAATTTCCAATCAATCCAGTCCCCTTGTTAGCCTCTGAACACCCACGTTCTTTCCTAAGCCCTTGCCTTTACTCATGCTGATCCTTGCAGGACAACTCCTACCTGACTTTCAAGGTCAGATGGAAAGTCTGCCTCCTTTAGAATGTCTTCAATGCTTGGGCTCATGTAAAGCTCTGGTTTCTGAACTCTGTTGAGTACTGGCTGAAATACTCATGTGATTATGTAGATTGTAAGCTTTGAAGAGAGAGGTATCATAACTCACAGAAACAGTAGGCATGTCATGGGCCCTGAATAGTTGTTTATTGACCAAATAATGAATGGAAATCATTGTTCCAATGGATTGTGCACCTGTCACCAAGTCCTGGCCACTTATCCACAGGTCTTCACCTGAGCTGCAAAATGATGATAGTGATGATAATAATGATGATGATGAGGGTCATGGTGGTGATGGTGATGGTGATGTGGTGACGACAATGATGGTGGTGGTAGTGGTGATGATGATGAGGGTCATGGTGATGAGGGTCACGGTGGTGATGATGATGGTGATGTGGTAACACCGATGATGGTAATGGTGATGATGATGGTGATGGTGATGATGATGGTGGTGGTGATGGTAGTGATGATGATGGCTCTGATGGTGCTGGTGGTGGTGATGATGGTGAGGGTCATGGTGATGATAATGATGATGTGGAGATGACGATGATGATAATGGTGTTGATGAGGATGATGGTGGCCGTGGTTCTGGATGGTGATGATGATGTGGGTTATTATGCTGATGATGGTGATGATGATGATAACACTAATAACAATAACAGCTAACATTTCTTGAGTTCCGTATGCCATACACCCTTCAAAGCACCAATACATGTTACTTATTTAACACTTATACTCAAATGAGATATGCACTCTTATTATCATCATTTTACAGTAGAAGAAAATTAGGCACCAAACACTGATGATATAAAAAGCCAAAAAAAATTTTATGCAAAAAGTTTCCTTTCATGGATGTAGCACATAGACTGCTTTGTAGTTTAAATAGATTTGGATTTTCATAAGATAATTGTGATTAAATATTCCTTTCCTTATTTAAACAATTATTCCATACTTACATTGTTCCTTCCACATGAAAGTAGGCAGGATACTTAAAAATTTTAACAGCCTGTAAGATAAGGATATCAGCCTTCTGTCAGCCTACAGATGCTTGACTATCATCTCTGTGTGGCAGGCATTCTATCAGATTATCACTCAGTCTCATCCCTCACCACCCACCCCTGCTCCCACATAAGAAGAGTGATGTGTCTAATTTGATCTGAGCATGTGTGACTTGGCGCCTTCCTCTTCCTTTTCCCAACCTAGTGCTTGCAAGCTGGACACATTTTGCTCAGCTCCTCCAGCTTTTAACAGAGTGGTCCCAGTTGATGAGCTAGGGGAGAGCCCACAGTGAGAGCGCTGCTTGTGACTGGGTGGGGAAACCTGTCTAATTTTGAAGTTCAGCATGAAGTAGCACACTGTTGCCACATCTACTCCAACCAAGATTTCAACAGCACTACTGGAGGGGAAACTGACATTTTGGTCGCTATGTGCCTGCCTCCTTGTCTAGCTCTCGATGGTTCTGAAATCATGGAAGACTGGGGCTACTTATTGGGCTCTCAAAATCTGCACTGTAAACCAAAAGATGTTTCTACATAAAAGAGAATCTGCAATAAGAATGCGAATTTACACTTACGTTCAAAGCTTTAATTCTTTGTTTAACATACACTTTTGTTTGGCAATATTTTATTTAATCTTTGCACCTCTCAAGAATGAGACTATCATTGAATCTATGACATTAAATGCTTTCATAAAAATTATACCATTGAGGAAATTGTTTGGACTCTCTGGCAACACATCCGCTCCTGTTTGTACTCCTTTCTTTTCTAGGAAGATGCATGTACTGTTAAGAAGATGAAACAAAGTAAACACTTTGCAGCAGCATGAAATGACAAACCTGGCACTAAAAAAAGAAAGACTCTTTTTCCCCTAAGGAGGAAATAATGCCATTCTTAAATGTTTCTGTATTAAGAATCTATTATATTCTTTGCTTCCTATTAGAATCTATTACAATATTACATCGTATAATATTATCCTATGTCAACCATACCTATATCTCCACATTTGGGGGGGGGGAATTTATTTTATTTTATTTTTATGAAGAATGATAACCCTATTTCTTTCATTTGAGAGAGACATTAGCAAAATGTAACAATGTTATGTTTGGGGATTCTTTTAACATTTTTAAGCCCCGGACTGGCAAGAACAAAGAATCACTTTGCTAACTAACGTATTAAATATGTTGTCTATTTATATAGTAATTGTTTGATGGAAAATTCACTTCTTTTGTTCCTTCTTATCTTTTCTTTCCTCTTGTCCATGCAGCGTATTTATGAATTATGCATGTGAACATAATTAAAAGTAACAATTGGTGAATTGTACTCCATGGACATTGTTCCAATGTTTCAAGTCTTATTTAGACTGAACCAAATTTATGCAAAGAGAAGAGCTTATAATTAAATTCATAGCCATCCTTCCTGAGAAGGTTTCCTTTATGTAAAACGCATTGGTTGCTAGAGGCTGTTTTTCTGACCAAAAGCATTGCATAACATCTTTTTAAAAAAATCAGTAGACAATTTAGCAGCAGTCCCCATCCCTTCCTACAAAGGAAGATTTCCTATAACTGGTTGTCCATCTTCCTTTATCTTTGACAGCTTGGTGAGTCTGCAGACCACGGAGAACTGTTAAGCATCAGCTCCTACAGTGGTTCTGTTATTTGCAAACTAGGAATAGATACAATACGGCAAATGGTGGAATGAAATCAATTCCTAAAATGTTGTCCTTTGATTATTCTCAGGGGCTCTCATAGTAATTTTTCATCTTTTGTTTGCTTGTTTGTTTTTATGTTTTAAGTACAAGAATCCTGGAAAAGGAAAAAGCTGAGACACTTAGAAAGATATTGCTCTATCCACAGGGATATTTATTCTTTAAGGAGAAACAAAAAGGTTAAATATTAGTCCAGCTCCAAACTTCTTTCTTCCCAATTCACGCTTCTCAAAGCATTCGTTCTTTAGGAAAATACTTTTTATTAAGTGATTCTATTTTTTCAGCTATGATCCCAACCCCCATCTCAGTGTACACTTACAGAGAATCATCTGCACTCCATCATCTATTATAGTTTGGAATATTCTGTTCAGGACCTGTTCCCCGTATTTTACTAGCATATACCTGTATAGTCTTTCTTTTTCTTGACCTGGGTCATTCCTAGCAATCTCTTTCTTTACACTTATTATTTTCCTGAAACAAAAAGCTCTTCTGTAAAGATACCACTTGATGATTTAGTAGTAAGGAATTGACTATTTCCCTTCACTGACAACAATCATTTCTGATTCTAAGTCAATTTCTCTGCAATCTGACAATATCAAGGAATGGATAGACCTGAAGAAACTTCGGATTTGCTCTTAGACTCAGGGAAGAACGTGATGCACAATTATTGCAGCCTGGCCTGTATTTTTTAAAATGTAGTTTGATATTCTCTCCTCTTCCTCCCTCGGCTCTGCTTTTCTCCTGTGATTTGAAAAATGTCATGTTTAAAAGCTTTGGCTGGTCCACAGTGTCACCCACTTGATCCATCCTCATCTTCTCAGCTCATCTTTCTCTCTATTAAAAATAAGATATTTATATTTCTAGATGAAATGGGAGAAACCTAGGCCTGATAAATGACTTCCTGTTGTCATTATTGCCGGGCAGTCTATTATTGGATGGAGTTCAGCCGTGATCTAGTGTTATTGCCTTCTGTTATGCTGACTGGAAACAATCACTCATAACCACATACTGTAAAGTTTATTTATTTTTTTTTTGGCTGTATGTGGGCCTCTCACTGTTGTGGCCTCTCCCATTGTGGAGCACAGGCTCCGGATGTGCAGGCTCAGCGGCCATGGCTCACGGGCCCAGCTGCTCCGCGGCATGTGGGATCTTCCCAGACCGGGGCACGAACCCGTGTCCCCTGCATCGGCAGGCGGACTCTCAACCACTGCGCCACCAGGGAAGCCCTGTAAAGTTTATTTTTAAGAATTAAACTTTTAATTAAAGAGAAGAATAATGAAGACAGGAAGCATGCATGGAAAGGTGGTGACAGATGTCACCAGCTGCAGGTGTTGAAGTCTATCGAGAAGATACATGGATTCCCTTAAATTATCCCATATCTCTGAATAGTTGAGTGAAGTCAATTATTATAGATCTTGGGAAAAGAAACAGTTATTTGAAATCAGCACTGCCCTTATTTACTACAGAACCCCCTTGGCGATAGGGAAGGCAACCCATTCCCAAACCTGCCAAAGAATTTCTCACCAGAGCATGGAGTGTGGCCATATTGTGACCCTTTGAGATGCCCCCAACAGTTCAGGAAATGACCTTAGGAGATACCCAGACATGGCATTATACACTTTGAATCACATACAGAGGAAAGCATTATTTTTATTTTCAGTCTTTCTTCCTATATCTAAGGGTAAGTCTCAGCTGGTCTGAGTATTTCTTTAACACTACCCATCATGCACTCATCTTCCTTTTTAACAAAGAGAGAGAACACTCTGAACCTCTACTAGTGTCTGGATAGAATTTAGGAATATCAGTTTACATTTTATTTGTTATTGCAATTTCCTGCTATTTCTTGGAAGCAAAACTGGCATTTCATTTATGGTGGTCATATGAAGTTTCTTTTTTAAAGTGAACTAGCTTAAGCTAAAAAAAAAGTAAGTGAATTTAAGTAGAATATTATGTAAGTACATGATACCCAGATAGGATAAAATAATTAAAGAAGAACAGTCATAGTATGTGTATGTGGAAAAAATTGTTACGGTTTTGCAGAAATGACTGAAGTTTGGAAAATGCTGGTTTAGCAGGGATTTGTGTCAAAAACCACACAAAGGACTGAGGTAAGTCTTCAGCACAGTAATAAAGATATCAGAAGAAAAAAGAGATACATAAATAAAATCAGTATTAAGCCCTCAAGAAAAAATTGTCTGATGTTTGAAGGACTCTTTTTAGGGTGTCTTTTAATGCTTGTTATTAACTAAGCACATCAGTTTCCTTTATCCTAAAAAAAGGAAAAAAAAAGTGTCCAGCAAAACTAAGTAGAAAAGGACTTAACAATATTTGACTCCCTCCCTTGTATACATTCCATTTAAAATGACTCACTCTGAAACTTACAAAAATAAGTGCATTTTGGCTGGAAATGGAAGGTCAAAAGCCAGAGGTTTTTTTTAAGCTCACTGGACACTTGATGGAGAGATGTATGAAACTGTCTGATAGAGAACTACAGCCTGATAGATGTCTGTTCTTTTGCTTTGAGAGACCCTGATTTGATAACAGGATTTCCTATTTCCTTACAAAGACATCTCCCTCACTAGGCTCTCCAGCCTCTAAGACCTTGGAGGTCATGTTCACCACCTTATCTCCAGGGACTAATCCAGTGTCTAGCCCATAGCTGGCATGCATAAGTAGTGAATGAGCAAATGAATGAATGAATGAACAAATGAACTTAAGGTCTTCATATAGGAACCCAGCCTGTGAGATCTGATAAGAGGAAAGAAATGAGTACCTCCTCTTCCAGAAAACAGTAACGGAACTACTGAAGTCAACAGTTTGTTTTTTTCCCCCCACTGTTAACCTTAAAAGTGAAGGTCACAATCAATGCAGTTCAGCCGTCAGCTTTATAATCCATGCACGAGTTTTGTTCATCTCTCTGTGAAGCTGAAAAGATTATGATGAAAATGCCTAAAGAAAGGGAGGGACCACTGTAAATAGTTTTCTCTGACAACTAGTATCAGCATTTTCTCGTAGCCTTGAATTTTTTCCCACTAAAATGACAAATGTATTACAATGAATAGATGAGATCTTTCTGTCTGGACATGGCATAAAAATAAAACAATACTGTACTGATTTTTCTGTCTGAGTATTGTCCTCCTCGCATAATTGCTGAACACTGGCAGAGCTGTTAACACCATTGATGGGAAACAAAAGCAAAACTTGCGAGAGATCCTACAGCCAGGGGCTTGTGAATGTCTGGGATTTACAGCACAGCTTGATGCCACCATCGGACTCTCCTGGCTTCAGCATCCTGCCAGCTACCACGGGGGCTTTTTTTCTCTTCATGAAAGTGCACCTTTTCCTCAAGGTCACACATTTATAGTTTCTTAAAGAGATTCCTACTGGTCATGGGACTCCCTTCAGTTTGAGGAGCCTCCTGGGTGCTTGGAAGCATGGCTTCTTGAAAGCCGACCTGGAGCCCCATGGAGTGGAGCTTGAGTAGACAGACATGGACTGTTCAGAACTGAAAGGACCCCCCGCCCAGCATCCCACCATGGAGTTTCTTCTACCTTCCTTACAGAACCTATCAATCTACTACTGAAAAGTTGTCACCAGCTTTCAGGAAAACATCAACCCTCATCAAAGTTCTATGCATGTTTAAACACATCCTAAGCAGGCATGAGGTCCCTGAAATCAAATCTCTATCATACAGCAAGCACTCTGGTTAGAGAGAAGCTTAAAATATGCCCTGATCCGTGCCCTAGATTTGGGTTTTTAATATGAGCACAGTAACTTCTCTCATTCTGGAAGTCATCGGCAAGGTTCCAGTCATCCCTTGCTGCTCCACAAACCACTGGCAGGAGGGAGCTTCATTTCCTGATGAATCATTCAAGCCGACCCGGAGGGCCTACCAGGTCAAATGACCCAAGGCCAAGTTCTCTCAGTACTCCCGCATCCATAATCAGTCACATCACTGGAAGAGGAAAGTACACCCTTGCTCCGCAGATGATTTGAGGACACGCTTCGGTCACCTTTCTCCTGTGTTTCTTTAGTCTCCTGTTTTAAACTCTTTGGCCCATGGCGCAAGGAGATCACAACTGAAGATCTGTGATGCCTTTTTGAAGGAGCCAGAGTAGGAAAGAGGACTCTCACAGGCACCGTGAATTGAGCTGAAGGTGAACTTGAATAGGGAGGGAGGAGGGCACAATCTTTAAAAAGAATGACATAGCCATTGAGGACACAACATAAACTGGTTAGAAACAACTAGGTTCAAGACGGCCGTTGATTGACTTGCACTAGACCTTGAGCCTCAGTATACACTCCTTATAATACATTAGCATCTAAATGACACACCCATGGGCACCATGACAGATCCAAGGCCAACCAAAAAAGGCCAAAGAGTGGGTGGTGGCCCGATTCCTGGAAATCTCCGCCCCTTCCTGAAATAGCTGGAATACTCCTCCCCCTCATTAGCCTATGAAATTACACACCCCTATAAAAATTGACAACCCCATACCCTGGTGCCTCTCTTGCCTTCTGAGATGGCCCACACTCTGTCTGTGGAAGGTGTTTCTCCCTGAAAAAGTTTCACTTTACTATGGCTCGCTCTTGAATTCTGCACAAAGCCCAGAACCCACACTCAGTGGGAGTCCCAAGGACTTGCCTGAGACCTGGTATATGACCATCTTCTTGCACCCCACTTTCTTTCCTGCAACAAACTGGCTGAAACACCCATGGAACATGACCCAACAAAGCAAGGATCCCAATTCCAGAGGCAGCAAGCATAGTGTCCTGAGAACACAGACGTTGGTGTCAAATAGATTTAGATTTGAGTCTAAGGTTTCCCACCTTAGCTAAACAACATAATTTGACTAAAACTCTCTTTTCTCACTTTCAAGTGGGAGGAAGGGATACGTTTCAGGAGGAAGGGACATGATGAGCACAAAGTATCGTGTATATAAACACCGACTATGTTCAGGGTACTGAATTAGTCTTTAATCTGTGAGAAAGAATATTTTCTTGAAGAGGTACATTTTGTCTGACTCTGTTTTCAAAACTTATTCTGCTTGATTCTGCTTTTAGAATTTAAGTTTCTAGCTGTTCAATTAATTCCACTTGAATTAAATTTCATTTTAATTGCTGGGTTGCCAGATACCAGAACATTACTTAACATGTGGGGGTATCTCAATAAGTAGCTGTTGGTAGATCCAGCTCATCCTCAACATTCTGAGCCACAGTAAGAACACAAACATTATTCTTCCTTCTAGAATCAGCTCTTAAATTACACTCTCCAGAAAGCCTCAGACTCACACTTAAGGTCACTTATCCTTTTCAGGTTCTGACCAGTATCCCCAACCGGACTGCAGTCACTTGACAGCAGGAATGTCTCATGTTTCCTTAGATATCTCCTAGCTCAGCACATCACACATAGCCAGTATATGTTAACACTGATGCCAGCAAGTGCTTCTTGTGAGAAACTACTGTGGCCTTGGTGGAAACCTCCTCCAAGTCTTATTTCTGCCAAAGTACCTGGTTTTTCTTACCTGCCATTAATCACAGCCCATATGTTTTCATTCTAATCTCTCTATATAGTGGCTACTATAATTTATGAAATTTCCAGCTCAGTCAATAAACACACACCCCCCCCATAAAACTAAAATGGACTTTCTCATTAGGATTCCTTTACAAAGGCAAATAAGAAGCTACTTTTTACCCTCTCTTTAGTTTTTTAGAGTAACTAGCAGTTTTTATTTTTTGCAAGGGATGTCAATCATCCTCAACACTCCTGAAGAAACAACAGGTCTTCTGAAAACTTAGCTTTGATCCTTCTGACTGCATTGGGAGGCCAATGGAATGGCTGTTTAAAGTGTACATTCTCCCATGATCTATCTTTCTCCTAATGCTGCAGAGTAAAGCTGTGATGGTCCATCAATTAGCGATGAATCCACCTATTTCCCTCTGCCTGAATATGAGGAAATAGCAGTGAGTGTGCATCAAATATTGACTGTAGAGATAAGAACTGTGTTCTGTGGAGAAAAATACTTTTTCAATATTAAGCTCATGACATATTTAGGACATCTATTTTATCTTTATTTGGCTGTACAAATCCCGTTCCAAAACATGCTCAGAATATCAAGAAATCATTTTGTGTATTTATCACATAAGTATATCTGAATAATCCATTCATGCCCATTTTCCCACAGCTTTTGAGACAGTCCCTCATGTGGAGAAGCCAGCATTTCTAACATCTTTCTTCCCACAGAGATGAATATAAAGTCAGATGAATCTTGTCAGAAACTCCTTAGTTTTCTTCCCCACATTTTCCTTCCTACCCTAGTCCCTTTCAACTCTAATTCAGGGGAAAACACTGACATTCCTCAAGGACATGTGGAGGACACACAGTAAGAACATCTCCTTGGATGGAAAACTCTGCTGGATAGAGCAAAGGGGCAATTATTCTCATCTTCCTTAAGAAGTCTTCTGTCTCCTCTCCTGTGGCTAGAATAGAAAAACTTCTGCTGTATTTCACTTCAGTATAGGATATGTTCAACACAAAAGCCAAGTGGGACTGGGACAAAATAAGAAGTGAGAAGGTCCCACTAAATTAGGTCTTTGAAGTCAATATCAGGCAGCTGGCAAACTCCAAGAGACAAAAGCTCAGAGTTAATAGTGATTATATAAAACAAAAGTCTGTAGAGAGCTTCTACTTCCAGACAAAATGGAATAACAGGGACTAAATTTACCTTCCCACCCAAAACAACCAAGAAAACTGAAAATATATGAAACAGTGGTTTTCAAGACATTGAGTATTAGTCAAGGAAGGATAGTGATCCCCTAGAAACAAGATGTAAATGAGATGAGCCCTCTGATTGCCCCTGCTTACTATCTTCAAGTGTTTCCAGGCTGTAGTGTAGAGAAGAATGTGGGTGGAGCCCAGCAGACTGCATTGAGGAAACAGAGCTGAGAGTTTGGGGAGACCAAGGCTGCCAGAATTCACATGTGAAGTACTGGAGAGGAGAGAATCACAGAGACAAAACTCGAGATCTGCAGAGGACTCCCCTTAAGTATTCAGAAAAGTAATTATCAGTGTATGTAGGTGAAAAGCTACCCAAGGCTAGGGGAAGAACCACTTGAAATAATTAGAAGTAACAGTGCCTTGTGTGCTCATAAAGTGTGGGAACAGAGTCTGGTCCCACCAGCCAGACTGTAAACCTCATGATTCACAGAACTTTGGGTAGAGTACCCAGAAGTTTTTTGCCTCATTAGTGGGGAATAATTAGCCCTAGGCTAAATAATACACTGGTAGCACCTAACAAGTCTAAAAAGCAAGACTTGAAAGAATCAAACTGTTACCAACTAACTTAATGGTGCCCCATAACAAAGTTCAAAAATAATTATAGTATAAGAAAACATCTAGCACCCAATAGAGTAAAAGTTACAATATCATCATCCAATAAAAAAAATACCAGGCATGCAAAGAAGCAGAATATAAGACCCATGATAGGAGAAAAATCATTCAATCAAAAAAACCCTCAAAATTTATGTGGGCATTAGAATTAGCAGACAAGGACATTGAAACAGCTGTCATGGACTTCCCTGGTGGTCCAGTGGTTAAGAACCTGCCTGCCAATGCAAGGGACATGGGTTTGATCCCTGGTCCAGGAAAATCCCGCATGCCACGGGGTAACTAAGCCCATGCACCACAACTCCTGAGCCCACGCTCTAGAGCCTGTGAGCTGCAACTACTGAGCCATGTGCCACAACTACTGAAGCCCACGCACTCTAGAGCCCATGCGCCGCAACTATTGAAGCCCACATGCGCTGGGACCCACATGCTGTGACTACCAAAGCCTGCACACCTAGAGCCCATGCTCCACAACAAGAGAAGCCACCGCAATGAGAAACTCATGCACCACAGCAAAGAGTAGCCCCCACTCACCACAATTAGAGAAAGCCCACATGCAGCAAAAAAGACCCAGCGAAGCCAAAAATAAATTAATTAATTAATTTAAAAAATAAATAAATAAAAGAAAAACAGCTATTATAACAATATGCCTTATGTTCCAGGACATAAGTAGAAAAAGAAATATATTTTTTAAAGACTGAAATTTAACTTCTAGAGGTGAAAATTACAATATCTGACATGAAAAACATACTGAATGAGATTAATGGCAGATTAGACATTGCAGAAGTGTTTAGTGAATTTGAAGACTTAGCAATAGAAAAAATGTTTAAATAAAACAAAACAATTTTATAAATGAACAGAGATTCAGAGAGTGTGGGACAATTTCAAGCCATCTAACACTATAAAACTGGATTCACTGAAGGAGAAAAGAGAGACACAGGAACAGAAAAAATGTTTGAATAAGTAATGGGCCAAACTTTTCCCAAATATGAAAACAGCAAACCCACAGATCCAAGAAGCTGAATGAACTCTAAGTAAGAAAAATATGAAGAAAACTATACCAAGGCACATAATATTTAAATTAGTCAAAATGAGTGATAAAGAAATCTTAAAAGCAGCTAGGGAAAAAAGACATTCCATACAAAGGAACAAAGATAAGGATGATGGTTTCTTATCAAGCATAATGTGAGAAGACAATAGAGCAACATCTTTAAAGTTCTGAAGGAAAAAAGACCTGTCAATCCAGAATTCTATATCCAACAATAACATTTTTCAAAAATGAAGGTGAAATAAAAACATTCCAGACATACAGAAGCTGAAAGAATTCATCTATAGCGGACCCCAATACAAAAAATAATAAAGGAAGTCTTCCAGGCAGAATGAAAATATACCTCGTAGAAATATGAATCTACACAAAGAAAGAGCAATGGAAATGGTAAACATATGGATAAATACATAAGAAATGTTTTCTTATATTTTAAATCTCTTTAGAAGCTAACTGACTCTTTAAACAAAAATTATAAGGATGTAGTGTAACATATTTAAATAAAATATGTGACAACAAAAGCATAAATACCAATAAGAATTAACATATATTAATGTAATGTCATTATACTATATGTGAAATGGTATAATATTACTTGAAGGTAGACTGTGATAAGATGTATATCATAAACGTTATATAAACCACTAAAATAACTAAACAAGGATTACATGTAATAATTATATCTAAGATGAAATAGAATCATAAAAATCTCAATAATTCAAAAGAAGGCAGAAAAAGAGGGAAAGAGAAACAAAGAACAGACAATACAAATGAAAAACAAAACAGAGATAATAGACTTAACACTTACCATATCAAAAATCACATTAAGTGTAAATTATCTAAAGGCACCAATTAAAAGGAAGAGACTGTAAGATTGGATAGAAAAGCAAGACCCTATTAAACACTGCCTGCTAAACAGACCCCACTAAACATAAGAAACACACATAAGACATAAAGTGATAAACAACTTAAAAGTAAAAGGATGGAAACAGTTATACCATGTTTACATGAATCAAAGGAAAGCTAGCATATCTATGTTAGTACAGACAAAGGAGATTTCAGAATAAAGTACATGATCATGGATAAAGATGATCATTTGATAATGATAAGGAATCAATTCATCAGGAGGATGTAACAACTTCAAAAGTTTACACTGCTAGTAATGAAGCTTCAAAATATTATGAAGCAAAAACTGAAATCTGAAATAATATACAGACAAATCCACAGGTATAATAGAAGATTTCTATACCATTCTTTTAATAACAAGTACACAGAAATCAGAAAAGATATAGAAGACGTGAACAAAACTATTAACTTGACCTAACTGATATTTATAGATTACTTCACCCAACAGCAGCATAATGCATTCTTTTTGAGTGTGCATGGGACATTTACCAAGGTAGACCATATTCTGGGTCATAAAACAAGGCTCAATAAGTTTAAGAAGATTCAAGTCATACAAAATATGTTTTCTGACCATGATAAAATTAAACTCAGAAATTAATAACAGAAAGATATCTGGAAAATTTCCCAAATATTTCAAAACAGAATAACACACTTCTAACAACCTATGGGTCAAAGAAGAAATGAAAAGCAAAGTTAGTATTTTGAAGTGAATAAAATGAAAACATAACATTCAACATTTGTGGGATTATGCTGAAGTAGTACATGGAGGAAATTTTACAGCACAAAACACCTATATTAGAAAAAAAGAAAGGTCTCTAATAAATCAAAACTTCAGTTTAACATAAAACACTAGGAAAAAAGAGCAAATTAAAGCCAAAGTAAGCAGAAAAGAAAAAATAATATGGATCAGAAAGGTTATCAATGAAATAGAAAACAAGAAAACACAAGAGAGAAAATCAACAAAACCTAAAGCTGGTACTTTGAGAAGGTCAACAAAATTGATAAATTCTAGATAAACTAATCATGAAAAAAATCAGGAATAAGAGAAATGACCATTATTATAGACTCTATTGATATTGAGAGGATTATAAGGGAATATTATGAACAACTCTATGACAATAAATTTGACACAATAAAATGGACACATTCCTTAAAAGATACAAATTATCAAAGCTCAAACAAGGAGAAATAGCATGAGTAGCCCTATATCTCTTTTTTAAATGAAACATATAGTTAAAAACCTTTCCACATAGAAAACCTCAGGTTCATATGGCTTCACTGGTGAGTTCTACTAAACCTTTAATGAAGAAATAATATCAATTCTATACATTCTTCCATACAACTATAGCAAAGGCAATTCTTCCCAACTCATTCTACGAACAACCTTACCCTGATATTAAAACTAGACAAAGGCATTATAGAAAAGATAACTACAGACTGATATCACTAATAAACATAGACACAAAAATTCTAAGCAAGATTTTAGCAAATTTACACCAATAATATATAATGGATAATATATTATGACCAAGTGAAATTTTCCCAGGAATGAAAGGTTGTTTTAACATTTAAAAATCAGTTAATGTAATCCACCAGATTAATAAACTAAAACCAATGCAACAAAAGTATATTATCTCTATAGATAGAGAAAGAGCAGTTAAAGATTCAATATTCATACTTAATGGTGAAATACTGAATGTTTTCTCCTTAAGATCAGGAATAAGGCAAGGATGTCTGCTTCCATCACTTCTTTTCAACACTGTACGGGAAACTTTAACCAGTCCAACCAGGCAAGGAAAAGAAATGAACAGTATCCAGATAGAAAAGACATAAGTAAAATGATCTTTATTCACAGGTGACATAATCATCTATATAGAAAATCTGATGTAATTCACAAAAAAGCTACTAGAACTAATAAGTGAGTATAACAAGATTACAAGTTATTCAATAAATATAGAAAGTTAATAGTATTCCTTTATGCTAACAACAAAAAATCAGAAATTGAAATAAACAAAACATGCCATTTACAATACCTTCAAAAATATTAAATAGTTAGGGACAAATCTGACAAAAGTTGTGCAAGATCTATATACTGAGAACTATAAGACATTGCTAAGTAAAAGTAAAGAAAAATCTAAATAAATAGAAAAAGATTCCATCTTCAGGAGTCAATATAAGATATTGAGTCCCCTCAATTTGATCCATAGATTCAAGGCAATCTCAATTAACATTTTAGCTGGTTTTCTGCAGCTCTTGACATTTTGATTTTAAAATCCAAATGGAAAGGCTAAGGACCTATAATAACAAAAACAAATCTGAAAGAGATGAGAAAAGTTAAAGAGCTCACACTTCCTGATTTCAAGATTTATTTCAATGCTACAGTAATCAAGATAATGTGGCACTGGCATAAAGATAGAGAAGTAACAGAATATAGAGAAGAGAAACAATAGATGTTCCAAAATTTACAACAGCCAAGACATGGAAGCAACCTAAATGTCCATTGACAGATGAATGGGTTAAGAAGATGTGGTACATATATACAATGGAAGATTACTCAGCCATAAAAAGAATGAAATAATGCCATTTGCAGCAACATGGATGGACCTCGAGATCATGATACTAAGTGAAGTAAGTCAGACAAAGACAAATATCATGATATTGCTTATATGCAGAATCTTTAAAAAAAAAATGATACAAATGAACTTACTTACAAAACAGACTCACAGACTTAGAGAATGAACTTATGGTTACCGGGGGGGAAGGGTGCAGGGGGGAATTGGGAGTTTGGGATTGACATGTACAAACTGCTATATTTACAATAGATAACCAACAAGGACCTACTGTAAAAATAAATAAATAAATACATAATAAAAATAATATAAAATAATAAATCTACTTTTATATACACAACTAATTTTCAACAAAGGTGCAAAGACAATTCAGTGGAGAAAGGAGAGTCTTTTCAACAAATAGAGCTGAAATAATTGGATAAACATATGCAAAAAAAAGAACCTTAGGGACTTCCCTGGCAGTCCAGTGGTTAAGATTTCACCTTCCAGTGCAGGGGGTGTGGGTTCAATCCCTGGTTGGGGAGCTAAGATCCCACATGCCTTGTGGCCAAAAAAAACAAAACATAAAACAGAAGCAATATTGTCACAAATTCAGTAAAGATTTTAAAAATGGTCCACATCAAAAAAACAAAAAAATATTAAAAGAAAAAGAAAAAAACCTCACACCATAATTAATCAGTACCTCACACCATATATAAAAATATAAAAATTCAGTCTAGAATCAAAATGGATTCTAGACTGAATGTGAAGCCTAAAACGGTAAACCTTCTAGAAGAAAACATAGTAGAAAATCTTTATAATCTTGGCAAAGATTATAAAGGCAAAGACTCCTTAGGTTCAACCCCAAAAGCATGATCCATAAAAGAAAAAAAAGATAAATTAAACTTCATCAAAATTAAAAAATTAGGTACTTCAAGAGACACTATTAGAAAATACATATGTAAGCCACAAAATAAGAAAAACATTTGAAAAGCATACACCTGATACAGGACTTGTATCCATTAAAAACAAACAAACACTTCAATATGAAGAAAACAAACAATTCCCCATACCCCCTCCAAAAAAATAAAAGCAGGCCCAAAACTTGGATAGTCACTTTACCAAAGAAAATATACAGACGACAAATAAACACGTGAAAAGATATTCTACATCATATGTTATCAGGGAAATGTAAATTGAAACAACAGTGAGATACCACTACACACTACTGAAATGGCCAAACTCTGAAACACTGACAACACCAAATGCTGATGAAGATGTGGAGCAACAGTAACTCTCATTCCTTGCTGGTGGGGAAGTGAAACAGTACAGCCACTTTGGAAGACAGTTTGATAGTTTCTTACAAAACTAAACATACTCTTGCCATAAAATCCAAAAATCACACTCTTCGGTATTTACCCCAGGGAGTTGAAAATCTATGTCCACACCAAAACACACACATGAATGTCTTAAGCTTTATTCATAATTCATAATTGCCAAAACTTGGAAGCAATCAAGATGTCCTTCGGTAAGTGAATAGATTAATAAACTGTGGTACATCCAGACAATGGAATGTTATTTAGCACTAAAAAGAAATGAGCTATCAAGCCATGAAAAGACACAGAGGGAACTTAAATGCATATTACTAAAGAAGCCAATCTGAAAGGGAATCATACTGTATGATTCCAACTATATGACATTCTGGAAAAAACATAACTATGGAGACAATAAAAAGATCAGTGGCTGCCAAGGTTTAGGGATGCGGGAGAAGGATGAAGCTGGAGCACAGAGGATTTTTAAGACAGTGAAACTATTCTGTATGATATGATAATGGTGGATACATCTCATAAAACATTTGTCAAAACCCATGGAATGTACAACACCAAGAGTAAACCCTAATATAAAGTATGGACTTTCATAATAGTGACATGCCCATGTAGATTCATTGATTATAACAAATGTACCACTCTGGTGTGGGATAGTGATAATAGGGGAAGCTGTGCATGTATGGGGGCAAGGGCTATATGAGAACTCTCTGCACTTTCCATTCAATTTTGCTATGAATCTAAAACTGCTCTAAAAATATATATTATTTTAAAAATGCTTTCAGAGGGAGTCATATTTTCCTTGAGCAAGTGGGAGATAGTAGGAAGTCAGAATGAGGAATCCTGTCTGTATCACTTAAGGATCCTCCAGAGAAATACAACCAATAGGAGGATGGATGGAGATATATATATATATATATATATATATATATATATATATATATACACACACACACACACACACAGACACATACATACATACATATATGTATGTATATTTTTATATTTATATATATTTTATTATATGGAATTGCTTTATCAATTACAGAGTCTGAAAACTTCCAATATCTGCAGTCAGCAAGCTGGAGACCCAGGAGAGCTGATATATTGTTCCTGACCAAGTCCAAAGACCTGAGAATCAGGAGAACCAGTGGTACAAATTCTAGTCCAAAAGCTTGCAGGCTCAACACCAAAAATAGACACTGGTTCAGTCTAAATCTGAACACTAGAAAAGACCAATGTCCCAGCTCATACAGTCAGGTTAGAGGAGCTCCCTTTTACTCAGCCTTTTTGTTCCACTTAGGTCTTCAATTGATTGCATGAGGCCTAGCATCATTAGGGAGGGCAAAATGCTTTACTCAGTCCACTGATTCAAATGTTCATCTCATTCAGAAACAGACACACCCAGAATAATGTTTGTCCAAATGTCTGGACATTAAGTGGCCCAGGCAAATTGATACATAAAATTGACCATCACACTGTCCTTCAGTAATCTCCCTTTCCCATGTCAAGGCCCTAAGAAATCTATATGTATAGAAGACAAGATTAGGGAAATGTACACCCTGTGACTTTGGGGTCTTAGTTGAGCTCTAAACCCAATGCTGAGAACCAAGGCAGGAGAATCCTTCTGCCTGGGCTGGAGACAGGCTTAAGACCAAGGAATAAACTGAATCACTTTCTCTGCCCTTTCTCAGTAACACCACCTTTCAACAACTTAGTTTCTCATCTCATTATACACCCAACACACAGCAGCCCTCCTGTCTTTGAATTTGTCCTATTTTTATAGGTTTTATAAACACACAGCAACTGTCAACTGTAATGTCTGTCACTGATCAGTGGGAACTCATTGATACTATTGGATTTACTAGAAGGTCAAAATGAAAAAAGTCCACTACAAATGCATAATAATATACACTAGGAGTTATAAATTTGAACAGAGTAGGGTCAGGAGAGAGCCCACTAAATGTTATTTAAGGTCCCACCCTTCTCTCTGCCTAACTCCTGCTATTTGCTAATGTTTTCTCTCTGTAATTTGCCCCTTTCTTCTTGGTCTTCAAAGTCCTAGATCTGCAGGGTTGACAAAGGTACACCAAGATTCTTTGTGACCAGTATCTCCCAGTGATTATCTTGGCTTTGTCTGCAAATTACTCACTCTACAGTCTATACTGTAGAAACCATACAAAAAGTTATTCATGTGTTTAAAGACATTAAGTAAGGGCAATTATGGGAAGAATAAAGTAGAAGGAACATTCTCAAACAATTACAACTACGGTGGTTTTATCTACTCCTTGTTACAAAGTGTTTATTAACCACATCTCTGATTCTCAGACCAAATGGATTATGGCCAACTCAAGATCCTTAATGTACAGTCCTTGGCCTAAACCACCTGTCTCCCCTGCCTGGGCTTGCTTTTGTAATGCTCACTAGCCAGTTCCAGCCAATTCTCCTTCCTAAGGGAAGGCAAGGCTCCTAGTCAGGTGTTCAACGCTAACACAGAGATCTAGATTCCTGGGTGCCCATGCAAACTAGATAATGGCCTCCCTGGTGTATAGCTTCATTCTTGGTTACTTATAGGAGGCTGCCCCTCTTTCAGGTCCTTAGTCTGGCAGACCACCTGTCTTCCCACAGAAACTATTCCTTTTTACTCTTGAGCATAATTTTCTCCTTTCTGTTGCCTGGCTTTTCCCTCTAGCTTAATAGGTCCTAATCACCCCTGGTTCAAACCCACCAACTTACCAATCAAGTGATGTTCTGATGTGCCCATGGACTTTCTGTTCCTTCTTTTATATGTTAAAGTGCAAAGCGATTCCTCTACAATCACTTTGGAAAACTATTTGGCAGTATATGCAAAGCTAAATATTTGCATGCATTAAGACCTAGCCTTTCAACTCAGAGGCATATACCCACCACAAATGCTCACACATGTTCCACTAAAGAAATAAGAAAGAATGTTCGTAGTTACACTCTTGGTAATACCCCAAAACAAACAAACAAACAAACCAAAAAAATAACAGGGCATGAACCAAATGTTTCCCTACAGTGGAATGGATAAATTGAGCTATGTTCATCCAATGGAATTATTAGATAGCAAAGAGAATGAACAAGCTAAAATTACACACAGTGTGGATAAATCTCACAAACGATATTGAGTAAAAGAAGCCTGGCATAGAAGATTACATATAGTTTGATTCCATTTTATTATGTATAAAATCAGCAGTCCTAACATGGTGTTAGAAGTCAGGGTAGTTTTTACTTGAGGAGAGGGATTTGCTAGTGACTAGAAAGGGTGTGCTTCTTCCATAGGTGTGTTTATTTTGTGAATATTCGTTGAACTGTGTTCTTATGATTTCTGCACTTCCTACTATTATTTCACACATCAGTGAATTATAAAAGTTAGTGATAAGCTTACATACATTTTTATTGATGGTACTGTATCAGATATATTGATATCAAAACACATATAATTCTCATCAAGGAAAAAAGGTTAAGGGTCACAGGGGATGAGGCACCTTTTCCAAATGCCACCTATTAATTTTGTTTTACAGAAGAAAACCTTGGAATCCAGGTCCTGGAGAGAAGAAAAACTGGCTTCCTCAATGTTAACAATCTATTTGGTAGCAGAGTAGACTAGAAACTAAATACTATGACTCAGTCTGGCATTCTTTGACCACACAACATTCCTTTGGATAAGAAAACATCTTTTTTTTTTTTTGTACGTGGGCCTCTCACTGTTGTGGCCTTTCCCGTTGTGGAGCACGGGCTCCGGACGCGCAGGCTCAGCGGTCATGGCTCACGGGCCAAGCCGCTCCACGGCATGTGGGATCTGCCCAGACCGGGGCACGAACCCATGTCCCCTGCATCGGCAGGCGGACTCTTAACCACTGTGCCACCAGGGAAGCCCAAGAAAACATCTTGATGTTCTCTGTAAAATGGTTTAAGCTTTTTAACTCAATTTATTATCCTTCCATTAGGTATATAAAAATTCAAAAACTCTTGCATAATGAAAAAAACTCCTGGTTATGACCCTTCCAGACTCGGAGTGCTCCAATGCCCTAGGCAGGCATGTGGGCCACCTACAGAGACAAGCAGTCAATGCTACTTGAAAAATCCAGGATTTCTATCTGGACACTGCTCCTCACACATACAACATCTTTCTCATTCTCTATTCACTGTACACATTACCTGTATCAATCACCTGAAAGTAATGACACTTTCAAAATGGTCATTCAATACAGTCATTCAATACCATTAACATCTACCTACTAGGTACCAAGAAACATTTCTACTGTTTTATTCTAACAGTAGTATTGGATTTATCCCCAACCATCCAGACTCTCTTATTAAGCTACCTAATAACCACAAGATGATTAATTTGCAAGACTGCTGACAAGAATCACTGAAATGATCAGCCTTGCTTCCTATCCCAAGAGTTCATCTATTCAACAGATAAATCTGCATCACTCCACATGTAGGCTCAGAGCCAGACATATTCTGAATGGAGCAGGGGTTCTGGGGTGGAACAGAAGAGTAGTCCTAAAATCTAACATTCAACATTTGATATGCCATAATGGTCCTGCTGACCTCTCTCTGAAACCTTCTTTCCTATTTTTTAGCCATAAAATCTTGAACAAGTTGCTTAATGTCTCTGTGCCATTTTTTTTTTTTTTTTTGGCCATGCCACATGGCTTGTGGGATCTTCATTCCCCGACCGGAGACTGAACCCAGGTCTTCGGCAGTGAAAACTCGGAGTCCTAACCACTGGACTGCCAGGGAATTCCCAGTCTCAATTTTTTAAGCTGTAAAGTGGGAATAATAACTCTAACCCATTTGACTCAAAAGAATCCAGTGAAAAAACTGTATATAAAACAATTAGAACCATTCCTGGAAAAGAGTAATAATCAGTCAACATTAGCTATTATTATCACAATAATTATTATGCTTGTTCTTGTAGCCCTGTTGTCTTGGCTATTGGTTTATTAGCTGTCTTAGGGCAGACTCTCCCAGAAGCAGATTGTGAGCTAAAGTTTTGAATGCAACTGCCTTATGAAGGGACTGTTCCTAGAAGAAACCAATGCAGGACTTAGGGGAGCAGGATAAGACAGGGAAAGGAGTCAAGGGACGGTGCAATCTTAGTTGAAGTCCAGTTTCGGTCTGATCTCAGAAGGAGCTGTAGAATGTAAAGTGTACCTCGGAGTTTTGTCCCATCTCAAGGCAAAGTTGCTGGGCTTTTTGTACCCCTACACCTGTTGACACTGGTTAAGGTACAGGAGGGGATTTGTAACCGCCCCTAGGTGGTGTAACTTCTGAGAACTTTAGTATCTCCATCAGGATGAAGCAACTCCAGGAGCCTAAAGGCAATCCTCTGAAGGTTTAGGCAGGAAAGTATGGGTCCACAAAACTGGTAGAGGAGATTTGAGGGGCTTTGACAGGCTGACAATAGTGCCGGCTACAACTTCCTATGACTGAAACGGTGCAATCTGTCCCTAACTGTCCTTGCTCAGTATCTGCCGATCTGAATCTACCAAATGACTATATTTTGCCTGTGCCTAGCTCTGCTTGTCTTGAGAGACAGGGTGTGTCCTCCAGACTCAGACCTCTACATGCCAGTCCCCATGAGAATGACTCCCAGGCTGCTTTCCATTTTGAAAACCCCTGGGTCTCCCCAACCTTGATCATCTACATGGCTTACCCCAGCCAAGTTCTAGCCTTGCTTTTCTCCCAACTGGCAGAAGGGAAAATGACATCACATCTCTCTTAATTTTGAAGGGCAGAATTCTAAGAATTATCCAGAATGTTTTTTTGAGTCAATCTATTTACTTTTATTAGTTATATATTTTATCTATATATGCGTATGTAGGTATTTTTTATTTACTAACTCTACAGGTGGCTTAGTTTGAGGACATGAGCAGTCCCAAAAATAAAAGAATTGAGAACTGAATACCAGTATTTGTAGAACCAGGGAAATAACTTGTAAACTAAATAAATACACCAGGAGAAAATGTGTGATATCAAACTTGTCACATACAAACAATGAAAAATGAATCAAACCTATATAAAAAATCAATTCTCCTCCCCATAATTTATGTCAGTCTTTTACATATAATAAAATCCTGCCTAAGCAAATAACTGATAAAGCAATAAAGCTGTCAGATGCAATAAACGGACTGTTTGCCTGGACTATCTAGAAACACTCCCATTCGGAGGCAGATACCCTGTTATATTAAGCTACATGACGAAAACATTTATCTATTGTGTGATAAACCTGACAAGTGCCTAAATCACCTGCCTAAGAAGTCTCTCTGGAAAGGCACCTCTACAAAGGCTGATATTTAATTATATCACCCTGAGTGTGAGATATAATTGTGCCTATTATGTGATAGGAGTAGAAAAGGGGGAGTAGAAATTAACTTCCATTGAACAACAAAGTAATTACCCATCACTGAAGATAAGGTAGGACATCTCCATTCTATTTTAAGAGTGGATTCATTCATCAGTGTTCCTGTTGCTCCCTCCATCTACATGACCTAAAAAGAAGGTCAACCAGCAGCCAGAATATTATCCACAGGAGGAACTTTCCGACATCTGGAAACACACTAGCCTGGGCTCCAAATGTGTCAACTTCAAGTTGTTATCTTTCTCCTCATCCTGGCTATTCCTCCTGTGCTCACCACCTTCACCCAAACAGCTGTCCAACTAGAATGCTTGGAATTATTATTAGCTACTCTCTCATTCCTTACACCTACGGGCATACCTCGAAGATACTGAGGATTTGGTTCCAGACCACCACAATAAAGCAAATATTGCAATAAAACAAGTCACACAATTGTTTTGGTTTCCCAGTGCATATAAAAGTTATGTTTACACTATACTGTAGTCTATTAAGTATGCAATAGCATTATGTCTAAAAAAACAACGTACATACCTTAATTAAAAAGTACTTTATTGCTGAAAAATGCTAACCGTCATTGGAGCCTTTGGCGAGCAGTAATCTTTTTGCCATGGCCACATCAAAGGTAACTGACCACAAATCTCCATAACAAATATAATAATAATAATAAAGTTTGCAATATTGCAAGAATTACCAAAATGTGGTATAGAGACACAAAGTGAGCAAACGCTGTTGGAAAAAGGTGCCGATAGACTTGTTCAATGCATGGTTGCCATAGACCTTCAACTTGTAAAAAGTGTCATATCTGCGAATCGCAATGAAATGAGGTATGCCTGTATTTGAACGTTAAGTTGTTTTTTTTTTTTTGGCCACACCAACAGCTTGTGGGATCTTAGTTCCCTGACCAGGGATTGAACTCGGGCCCTCAGCAGTGAAAGCACCGAATCCTAACCACTGGACTGCCAGGGAATTCCCTGGACATTAATTCTTAACAATTCTGTTACAAACGCCTATTAGTTCTGAGCCATCTTTCCCATTCTCTGTTTCCACTGTCAATTTAGGTTCCGGCCATTTCTTGCCAAGCCTGTTGTGTGTTCTTGCCACCCCCAGCCTCTCAGCTTCCCAGGCTACTGACAGAACACTGATGTCGAGGTAAACTTCTAAAATGTAGATCTAGTCATGGCACTTTCCGGCTTTAAAAATGGCCTAAATTCAGCAACAGAGAGTTCAGAAGAAGCCAGACAAGAAAGAACACCCTCAAGGATTCTACTTACAGAACGTAAAATAGGTAGTGTCTAGGGAAGCACACGTAGGTGGTGCGTTCGCTTCCTATCGCTGCTGAAACAAATTACCAGAAACTTAGTGGCTTAACACAGCACAAGTTTATTATCTTATAGTTCTGGAGGTCAGAAGTCAGAAATCGATTTTTAGGGGTTAAAATTAAGGTGCCAGCAGAGCTGTGTTTCTTCTGGAGACTCAAGGGGAGAATCCATTCTTTGCTTTTTCCAGCTTTTGGAGACCAGCTATACTCCTTTGATCTGATCCCTTCCAGCCCTCAGACCACTCCGACCTCTGCTTCTGTCATCACATCTCTTTGTCTGACTCTTCTGCTTCCCTCTTTCACTTTTAAGGGCTCTTGTGAGTATGTGGACCCACCCAGATAATGCAGGATCATCTCTCCATCTCAAGATCCTTACCTTAATGATATCTGCAAAGTCTTTTTTGCCTTGTAAGTATTTAAGTATTGTAACCGGTTTACAGGTTCTGGAGATTAGGACATAGACATCCAAACTGGGAGGTGGGGTGGGACAGGGGAGGGTATTATTCTGCCCATCCCCCCACCGCCCTGTGGTAAGATCATAAAGAAGCCCAGGAAGTGATGACTATGAAAGTCAAAAGAGTTTACGTCTACATGGGAGAAAGGGATTGTGATTAGAAAGAATGCATGCAGAAACAGGCTTCTAGGGGCTGGAAATTTTCATTCTCCTGAACCAGGTGGTAGTTATGTGAGTATTCACTTCAAAAGAATATTTTAAACCTATACATTTACATTTTATGCCTTTTAATATAGGTGTTTATTTCACTTTTTAAAAAAAGATTTTTAAAAACCTGCCTAAAAGTCTCTATTATATTATTCTGGGTATTTTGTCCTCACAATCCGGCCCCAGCTTCTCTTTCCAGCCTCACCTCTAGGCACTTCCGGTCCCTCCCCCATTCCTCCTCCCCTCCCTCACCTCACATTCTACCTTCCAGCTTCACTGACCAAAGGATGCTCTTTTACACCTTTGTGCTTTGTGTCTTTGCGCATGAAATTCTCTCTGCTTGAATTGTTTATTTTTTGCTTGGTGAATATTATCACATTCATTAAAGCCCAGGCCAAATGCCACATCTCCTGTTAAGCCCTCCCTGACTCCTCTGTTCCCCTCTCTTCCAGAGATTCAGCTTGTTCCGTCACCTGTGCTGCTCCTGAATTTTGTCCCTAATCTGTCATAGCCCTGGCCATGTGTTATTCTGAATTGATATTTATGTCTCGATCTTCTCAACAAATCTCCAAGCAACTTTAGGGCATCTACTTCTTAGCAAAGTGCCTGGTATACATTCTGTACTTAATAAATATGCTTTTTTTAAAAATATGACCCATTCCACTGTGTGAAAAAGGCTAAAAGATGGAGTGGAGCAGATGGAGGCTGAGAAAATGGAGAGAAGCCAGGTTCACACAACCATATTCCAGGTCTACCAAGTGAGATGTAAGGAATCAAAGTTTTGAAAATAGGCTTAGGGCTTCCCTGCTGGCACAGTGGTTGAGAGTCCGCCTGCCGGTGCAGGGGTCACGGGTTCGTGCCCCGGTCCGGGAAGATGCCACATGCTGCGGAGCGGCTGGGCCCGTGAGCCATGGCCGCTGAGCCTACGCATCCGGAGCCTGTGCTCCACAATGGGAGAGGCCACAACAGTGAGAGGCCCGCGTACCGCAAAAAAAAAAAAAAAAAAAAAAGAAATAGGCTTAAATTCAAAGCGTACAGACACTTCATATACAGCTGATAATTCACAGTAATTATGTTTTTTTAAAGTCACTAGGAATACTGAACCATTGTTCCTAGCAAGAGAAGCTGGGGCCATAATGTGAAAACCAGGTATTGAGAATAATATAACAGAGACCTTTAGGCAGGTTTTTAAAATCTTCTTTTAAATGCCAAATAAATGCTTATATTAAAAATGCATAAAATAGTACTAAACCATTGCTTCTGAAGGAAATACAGGATTAGATACCTGGGAGCCTCTGGTAACAATGTTTCATCAACCAACCAATACATAAACTTGTTGTAGGTGTGTTTCTGCTTAAAGAGACATTATTAATGTATATTGTTGGTTCATTAACCTTAAACTCATGGTCAACAGCTCTACAGCGCATTCCTGAACAAAGTTTACCTAACACATATATTTTCTTCATTAGACTACATCACAGCCTTCCTGTGCTTAGCTTGAAAATTAATACTAAACAGCAACCTCATTTGAAATGGAGCCAGAATGCCAGAAGGGGGAGCTCTCATGCCCTACCACTGGATGCCAGTTGTAGACCCAACAGGAAGAGAGGTACCTTTCCATCTCCAACAAAGTTACTACTATACTACCAAGCAGGAGGAAGGAAGAATTTATCTTTGCCCGGCAACAGCCCAGCCAATGAAAAACCATTACACTTCAAACTCCCAGTGTCCTCCAATGGACTCTTTGTTTATAACATGCCCTCCCAACTCCCTCTTCTTCATAAAAGAACATTCTTCCCCTTTGTTCTCCAGGCTTTTCTGTGGTTTTCCATAGACTGCCTGTTCCAAATTGCAATTCATTGCTGTCCCCAGATACACCCATTTTGCTGATAAAATAGTCGGCTGTTATTGTTTTAAGGTCAACCCTAGGAACACTTAGCACTTCAGCACTATGCTTGGGCTATTTTAAAAAGTAACATCATCACTAAAAAGCACAAAAATGAGGAAAACGTGGCACTAAATATGCACCGAAAGGATTCTTGTTTACAGTATGAGAATTGAGTAAGAAGTGTCTTCTCTCCTTAAGTATCCGCTGGGAATATGCAGGTCTGGACGCTAAAACTTTCTGCCACTCAGTGAATGTCCACATCCACAAATGACCATTAATATGCTGCTGAGTATTGGTGTGGGGATTACAAATAAATTTTAGCAAGTAGGTGAATTTGCTAATACAGAATCCACAAATAATAAGAGTCAACTGTACATTATTTTAATTTCACTATCATCCTCACTTTTCCAAGAGTGGAAACTAAGACTTAAGAGTATTGACTAGCCTAAGGCAGGATTTAAATCTCTGCATCTCTGCCTGGGGCCAAGGCTTGTGCTGTGCCCGCTACAGACCAGCTGTAGTCCTGCAAAGTGAATTTTGGAGATTGAGTCTTTAGGGACTCTAGGTTTGGGGGTGGTGTTTTCTGTGGTTTCTCTTATTCAGTAGTTATCTGATCATATAGGTATTTAGCTTGTCTTGCCTCTTAATGGAATTCTACTGGAACACTGTCATTGTGGTTGCCTTCCTTTGCTGATTTTTAGTTTTCCTTCATGTTGTTAATAGATTTTTCAAAGGAACTACTCTTTCTTACTTACCATAAGATGTTTTGAAAAGAAAAATTTAATTCTAAAATATTCACAAATCACACACCTGAGAGCTTATTCATCATTCTTCATTATTAATTAATGGAAACTCAGTTTAGATTTACTGTTCTCCTTCAGTATAGTCTGTTGACTTTATTGACCTTGGATATTTAAAAATTATAAAAGCATATGCTTTCTTAGAGCTCATCTCACACTTCCAGGGATATAGGAACTCCCATAAAGGGAGGGAGCTAGTTCACAGAAACCATTCTGTGTGAATTGCCAGCTTGGGAACATGAAAAGCATCAAGGACCTTCTGTGTGCATATCTCCAGCTCTGGCCCACTTTCCATTTAGCCACAGATCAACGGGAAGTAAGCAATTTCATTACTGATTTATGATGCAAAAAATGTTTTCCATAATATATATTTCAGTGTAAGTGTCCATCATAAGCAAAATATTCTTAGATATTCATTTTATAAAATATGACAGTCTTAAGCCAAGATGAACGCAGATCATAACTCCTGCCTAAATAGTCATTTGACCAGAAGATCCTGACTTGGACTCAATTTCCAATAAAAATTATGCTGTCAACCTCTCTTTGTTAATCTTCTCCTTAATGTGATCATGATTATGATATTCATACAAATTCTAGAATTACACATGATGGCAACCAAATAATTCTGTAATGACTACTAAGAACAAGGTTGTTCCAAGATGTTGAAATAAAGTTGAATGTTGGTCAACTCAATCCATCCTCAAACCCCTCCCATGTTAAATCTCAGTCCCTGCTTTCATTTCTTAAGGAATGGAATTGAAAAGGGAAAAAAAAAAATTAGCAGCTAATTAGAGAGGTGTTGTACTCAAATTCTTTACATTTTTAAAGTGTTTTCTTATACTACTATTAAATTATATTGATCATTAGGATACCTTAGGTATCCCTCCAAAGTCACCCAATGAGACAACAGGTTGACATTTTACTTCATTCTTATTATAAAAAAAAAATAGCTTCATTTTCTATGCTTGACACTTACTAGTTGAGATTCTCCCTGCCCTCTCTGATTGATTCAAGAATTCCAAAGCAATCTTAAATTGTCTGGTGAATCAGTACCTGAGTTTTCACAATTTGATTCTAATTCTAAAAATGACAAACATGCTTTTACTCTGGATGCTATCGTAGCTTAAGAAAATATTTACGTAATCTGTAATGAGCACAGAGAATACAAGAAATCATTAATGACAAGTTATTTTATGTGAGGGAATACAGGAGGGTCAGATTCAGAGCTTAAGCAAAAGTATGTTCCTGTAACTTTTCTCTAAATGAGTACATTAAAGTCAGAGAAAGAACAATGCTTTCACCATAACTCATAGTTTTCTGAAAGCTAAATGACCTTTTTAAAAAATTCTTGGCCTCGCGATGTGATAAAAATGGAAGGGATATGAATACCTACAATGCAGTAATGAATTGTAAATGGCTTAGTAATCCACCTCCAGAGGACACAGATCCTGTCCCAAAAAGCATCTGTTCATACATCCAAACCATCCAACAATAGCTCCTTTGATACCTGAATTCCATATCAAATTGAAAAATTATTCTGGTCATTTTTTTAAAAAGCCTTTCCTAGAATGATCTTCGTACATTTCTTTGTTGTTTACTGTAGCTAATTTAAAATTCATTCTAACATATCAAATGGTATGTTATAAATCAAAATAAATACATTATATTAGTCAGGCTGCTCCATTAACTTTACATTTTAAGAAAAAATATTGAATGCTGCAGTCTTTTTCTTCTTTCCCAGCAGGAGTCCCTGATGCTCTCAGATTGTGCTCTGAATGGAGAATCCAGACCCTGGCAGCTCATAAGGTGTATTGTGTGTCACTTGTACTTTGGAGCCCGATTCCATAACACATGCATTCAGATGGCCAGATCTATACTGGGGAGGTGGAACTTAGTGACGTTCTAATGCTTGAACTTCAAGCCTCACTGCAAAACAAAAAAAAAGAGTGAGCAGTATGAAAGTAAGAGGCCTGTAGGCTGGGGCCCTGGTTTTTCATTCTGGGGCTTGTAAGACTTCAATTCTTCATCCTTGCCCCTCTCCAGTTGTTGCAGTGATTAAATGAAATCACCTTCAGATGTTTTCACACGTAACCCAAGTAGATCTCCATCCCCAGAAGCAGGGCCTGGGTAACAGCATTATATAAAGCTCCCCAGTTATCCAGGGTGGAGGCCCAATGAGTTAAAATATCTCTCTTGTGGTTTTTCACTCTTGTAGAAGTTTGATTTACAAATACACAGCCACAACACATCATGCAGTTAGGCAGGAAACGCTTCCTAACCTCAGTCACTCAGACACAGTACATTCGCTTCAGGAACAGTGGATGAGTCTGTGAAGGGAAACCTGCAGAACCCACGTATGGGTGGGTAACATTGGGAGGGGGGTCACTTGCCCTTCAAATATCCCTGTGGCCCAGGCAAGATGTGGGCCCTGGAGGGGCAGCCTTGCAATTATGATCGAGATTGGCTAGGCTGCACCAGGTTCAACAATGACTCCACCAAGTAACAACTGAAACAAGGATGAGAGAAAACAGGGTTCTACCAGGGGACTGATCACATGCTCTGGTTCTTTCTCAACTAGTCATTTGGGAGTAGATCTGACTCCTTTTGAACTAAGCAAACCCCATGGTGCTTGGTCAACTAAGCGGCTGAGACTGGGATGAGGAGAGGAAGATAGAGACCCAAGAGAGATACTGAATTTCCTGTAAATGCTAAGTGCTAATTTAGCCTTCTAAGTTCATTACTTAATAGATCATTATGTGTTAATATACTCTGAAAATTATTATGTATAGTTGTACAATATACAATTTGAAAAAAGTTACAGGAAAACTTGACTCTAGATGCTTCTATATCTGAAAGATATGAATAGCATATCAGTAGATCTTCATCCATTTAGAAAAGCATATTTTGGGGCCTTTTGGCTATGAAAAGAAAAGCGCCAAAGCATCAGCTGGATGATAAATGGATGAGACTCAAAGAAAGACGTCAGTCTATATATTGTGTTCCACCTTAGGACTGCGTTATGATTGATTAGTTCTCTAATAATGGATGTTTTGGTTGTTTCTAATTTTTTGCTATTACAAACAGATATATAATATTTTGTATATTTTAAATATAAATATACTTATATGTCTATCATGAGCATATATACATACATAATCTTTATCCATATGTGCTAATATTTCTGTAGAATAGATTCCAGCAAGTGGGAGTTCAGTGTTGTAAGACAGTGCATCTTAACTTTAATACATAGGCATAAGAATCACTAGGGATCTTATTAAAATGCAGATTCTGATTCAATAGGTCCAAAATGTGACCTGAAATTCTGCATTACTACCAAGTTCTCAGGATGCCAATGCTGCTGGTTTGTGGACAATGCTTTGAGTAGCAAGTTTATAGGAGATGTACTTTCCTTGATTTTGACAATTATTAAAATGAGGAAGAGAAGTAAAGGTTAAAATTGAAAAGTAGAAGACAGAAGAAGAGCTATATTGTTTAACTCCATATACTTACGTATTGTTGGAAATTTTTAACACACATATTAGTTTAATAATTAAAAAAACAGACATTTAACACAAGTAACAAGAGAATTTTAATAATTACCCAGTGGATGAAAACATTTTTTCCTCTTCCCAGTAATAACCAGGTAGGTTTCTCCCATTCTCTCCAATATAAATGTTTTCCAATAAAACTGTAAAATTTCTAGAGAGATTCTTATTTTTGTATTTTCCTGCCTCTACTTTAAACTGACCTCTTTCAGATTTTTTTCCAACCATCTGCCTAGTGGCCCCACCCGGCATTCAGCCAGTACCTTATAAAGCTCCCACAGCTTCCAGCTCTTTGTAAAATGCAAAAAGTTCAGAAGGTTGTGGGCTCCTCCCCCTGTTGGGGGGTAAATAATGGAATTTCCTGCCTAAGATAATGCAGCTACTTTCAGGACATCTGAGAGTCAGGTATGCCATGAAATAACCCTGGGATGGTCAACTCCATTCCTCTGTAAAATCCTTCCATGACCTAGCCTGCAGAAAGTGGGTCCAAGCAAATTCCAGATGTTAAATTCATCTTCGGTGACAGACTAAACTTTATTCCACGTTATCTTTTTTTTTGAAATCTGTTTTTACGAGTTTTTTCATTGTAGTTTTTGGAAGCCAGAGAAGTTTCAGATAGTTGGAAAAGTCTCACTCAATGGGTAGGTGAAAAGTACCATCTGATTTTTAGAAAGAAAAATCTATACAAGAAATATAAGAATCTAAGAAGGGATTTTAAATCATTTTGATATTATAGTAAACGTGGGCTTAGCTTAATGATCATACCGACAGAAAGAAATATTGGCATCGTCAACCAATTTGAAAATCTAGTCAATGCACGACTGGTGTTAGATGACCTAGAGAGTATAGAAACAACTAGTTTTTTTGTTTAGGTTCATCGTATTGTTTCTGCAAACTTGGAAACCTGCCACACAAAATAGTCTTTGGCTACTTATTCATAAATCAAGTCCAAGTGGGTGATACAAGTGCTCTCCGGCTCCCAGTCTCTAGCAAGCGAAAAGGGAAACGAAGTTGTCAGTCCTCAGCAATGTGAAACTCTGAGATTAGCTGTTTTATTTCAAGATTGGTTGGCATTTTTTCGGTTGAAACTTGCAAGACTCCAAGGAGAGTTAACATTTTATGGTTTATAAACTATAAACTAGAACATAGGGATTTATTGGAACCACAGATCTCACTTTTGATCTTTTGCAAAGACAGCATCCCAGCATTTCTCTGGGCTGAGAATCAGGATCACTTCCCTGGTTACAAAGACCTACGTACTGAGGCAAAAAGCAGCAAATCTAAGGGGGGTGTGCGTGCGTGTGCGTGTGTGTGTGTGTGTTTGTGTGTGTTGTAAGCACTTGAAATATAACTTGCATGTGTTTTAAACCTAAAATAATCAGGGAGGAGTGTACCTACGGTTTCCCCTAAGGCTTTGTAAATAGTATTGTGTAACATGCTGGTATCAGAACCCAGATGCAGGTGCCCCAGCACTAGTCAGGAAAGTGTCATTATGATGGACATCACACATAGACTGAGGCTGAATTCTGATCCAGTGGCCTTGGTGAGACAGTCTTAAGTACTCATATACCACTGCCACCCTATTTTACTCTGATTTCTACCCTCTCATCACAGACTGCTCTCACTCTGGCAATGTGATCACAATTGAACAATTATTCCGTAAAAGAATTATACACAGCAACCTTTCCGTATTCACTGGAAGACTCTGAAATTGGAAATTGGGTTTCAACCAAAGATGTTGTAGGCTGGACTAGCTGCAATAAACAGAAACCATTAGGGCTATTTGCAAACTAAGTGGATGTGTCTTTGTTAAAATTTGATGTTTGTTTTTAATATGGTTGCTTGACCTTCTCTATTTGAACAGCTCATTACACCTTAAATATAAACCACATGCGCACTAGAGCATTTATGTAATTTTCTGGGGCAAAGAATTTGGGCTGTGATCCAACTCTAAAATATATTACTTTAATATTTATTTGCATCTGTTTGGTATTGTCATGATCCATAAAAGACTGAATCATTTTGCTTTCCTTTAAAAAAAATACAAAGGAGGGAAAACTCTCTGTTCACAGACTACTTCTAGTCAAGTGGAGTTGAAAAGCTTCATTTAAGATTCAGTTCATTTTTTGCAGATATTAGGACCATAAGCATTGATGAAGAACAATGTAATGAATGATGAGTATTGAACAATACTATGGCTGATTTGGTAAAGCTATGTTTTTGGCCTAAACAATAGGATGTTTGATCAAATCAACCACAGAGAAGGAAATGGTATTTCAAAAGATGAGTTTCTAATTGAGATAGACAATGAACTGTGCATTAGAAACAGCTGCAAGGAAATGGATCTTATTGCATTTCTACATGTTAATATGCTGAACTTCCACATTAGACAGTCCCAATTTTGAGTGCTAGCACATCCATGTGTCTTTACATCTGTGTAGTATATTTAGAAAGGAAGAAAAATCAGATAGAAAATATGTCATATTCATTGTATCCCTTATTTTAGGTAATTTCTTATTAATTTCATTATTATAAGCTATGCAGATGAGGGCACTTTTTTTCAGCAGTGACATTATTTGTAAGTTTAGATGTCATGGTTCCCTCCTTTTTCCATGCAAAAGGACATGCGCCCTGGTTCTACGGTAAATATCCACATTTAACTTTACGTAGTATGTTAAAAGAAGCCAGGCAATAAGCATTATTTCTCTTCAGAAGATAATCGTATCAGGCAAGGTCATGCTGAGTAACAAATTGACCCCAAATCTCAGTGACTCTACACCGAAAAGGCTTATATGTTGCTGCTATGAATGTCTGTGTTTCTCCAAAATCCATATATTGAAGACCTATTCCCCAATGTGGTGTGAGGTCTTTGGAAGGAAATTAGGTCATGAGGATGGAGCTCTCATGAATGGGATTACTGCCCTTACAAGTAGAGACACAAGAGAGATGATCTCTCTCTCAACCAGGTGAGGATACAGCAAGAAGATGGTCATCTGTAAACTAAGAATAGTTTCCTCACCAGACACTGAATCTGCTGGCATCTTGATCTTAAATGTACCAGCTTCCAGAACTGTGAGAAATAAATGTTTGTTGTTTAAGCCACCCAGTCTGTGGTATTTGTTATAGCAGCCCAAGCTGACTACACCTCATGCTTACAGTCTGCATCCAACATAAGTCAACAGGAGGCACTGTTCCACGATCAGCACTGAGGGGACTGGTTTGATGATATCCTACCATCTTATAACATCACCATGCCGACACATGACATTCAGGATTGCCACATCAGGGGAAGAGAGCACGGAGAGCTCACAGCCACCCTCAGTTCCTCAAATCTGCAAGGATCACTTTTATTCACAGGACATTGAACAGAACTGGTCATATGGTGCCACAGAAACTACAAGAGAGACTAGGACATGAAGGGGGGCAATCAAATATTTGGTGAACATTGTCACTACCAGAGAACTTTTTTCATCTGTGATTAGAGGGCTGAAAAAGCCCTAATCCATAATCTCCTTCAACAGGGTATATTGTGTTGGGAGTCAATGTCATCTCTTTAAACATTACCAATGTGTATCTATGAAACCTAGTTTTTAATTTGCTATTAAACCATTGTTATTTATGAGAAACTCTGATGTAAATGTACGTATAGTTCACAAAAAATTATTATTTTTCTAATGGATACTTCTCTTGGATTTAGTGGTTTATATTTTTTTCAAATTCCTTTTAAATATACATCCAGTGAGCTTTTTGGTACAGAGAGAGACAAACCATAAAATTAATGAAAGCATTGATAATTCCTATGAATGGTTTCCAAAGACTCAGGACTTATTACAAACCAACCTCATAACATGAAATTATACATACATCGATATCAACTCTTACTTTGGAAATAACTAATTGAACTCACCCTCTTTATCTAGAGCTGAAAGCAAGTTTTAAAGCAGCATTTATCAGTGGGCTTGGTGGGAATGGATCAACAAATCCCAAAGGTAAGTTTACTACATATTGATCCCAGGAAAGACCTGAGCTCCAGGGGAGACTTGAGAAACTCTAGGCTGAAATGGAGTGAAGGAGGAGAGCATGCGACTGTCTGAAATGTGCCTATGGAAGGGATGTGAGAAACAGACCAGTATAATTGAAGGCATTATCTTGGGCTCAAAAGTTCCTTAAACAGATAAAATGAAACATGGCATTAATGAGAGAACATACATTAAAACAGGAAGAATAAAGAAAGGGAAGGAGATGCCGACCTGCAGGACACAGATACACATGTCACAGCTTAGATATGAGTGTCTACACTCATATCTACACAGGGAAAATGAGCTTAGAATAAGAATTTTGTTTTCATGTCATTTCTTTAGGCAAATGACTAGTTGTTTTAAGGGAAAGGACTTCCCTGCCTTCAAAAATGTTTTAGTGTCATGAAGAAAATGTAAACTGTGCTTGAATTTCCATAACCTCTACATTTTATGGCAAGGACCCAGATTCTATTAACAGTTTTCTGTTTCAACACCTGTTATCAAATCACAACATTTTACTTAAACTGGCAAATGACTCTGTTTCACAATGAAAGTGTAAATGAACTCTGATTTAGAATCATTTTGCTAATTATTTTTCCATACTGTGGACATTAATAGCTGCTTAGTCTTCTGTTATGATCTAAACACATGGATCATATCTTTATGCAGTACATTTCTGTCTCTGTCACTGGAACATAAGTTTTTTGAGGACAAGGTCAAATATATTCTTCTCTGAATTAAATCAGCATGTATCTGTGCACCTTGAATAAAGACTGTCCTCAGTGAATGCTTATCACATACATTGTACATGTAGTCCAAAGGTGAATAAGGATTTGTTTGATTGATGTACCATGGCTAAGTTTTGGTTCAGAATCTCTTAGTGACAGAGGACTTTCAACCATCCTTATTTGTAAGGAAAAAGAATGCCTCAAGCCAGAGACCATTAAGCAAATTTCTGAATTTTGTTGGCAAACATTCCTTAGAGATTTCTCAGTAAAATGGGGATAGAGCATCTACCTGCCCAGATTAACATGATCATTAAATGTTACTTTAAACATTTAGAGCTCAGTGAGTTCTTCATGATGTCTAGTAAGGGTGTATGTTTTCCTTACCAAAAAGTATAAAAGTCACAAATTAGGAAAAATGGCCAAAAAAGGGTTCCCAACAAGAAATGATCACCGAAAGAAAAATGTTGTTAAAGTTCTGGAATCTAAATTTCAACAATTCTAAATCATCTAAACAACATTAAGAAAAGAGACGGCCACGCCATATGCTAAGAGATTTAGACAGAAACATGTTGACCAGTTAGGAAACTTTCCAATGCTCCAGACTAGAGATGATGACTGCTTGGACCACGGTGATCACAGTGCACATGGTAAGAAGTGGGTGGACTTGAGATATACTGGAAGGGAAACCCAATTATATTTTCAGATGACTGGAATGTGGGATGTAAGAAAAGTAGGGAGGTGAGGCTTTTGACTTAATGAAGTCCCCATTTACTCAGATAGGAAGACTGTAAGAGAAGTAGATTTCCAGAGTGAATTAGGAATTCAGTTGGAAAATGTTAAACTTGAGTTAAGCTGCCTATTAGAGATGTTCATCTAAGTAGAGATGTACACTAGGCAAGTGGACACACTTTACAAAATTATCATTTAATTTTGCTAATTACTATGATTTAGTAACCCTAAAAGTAACCCTACTGTTTTGGGTGAACAAAAGCTCAGAGGAATAAAACAACCTGTCCAAAGACAATACAGCTAGAAAGTGTCATATTATATACACATAATGTGCAAATATATTTTATACATACGAGTTATATATTTCATCTGAGATTCATTTATAGTCCGATGATTTCATACATGTGTGTCTAACATATCCAGATAGATAGCAAGGCCCTCAGAAGCAGAGACAAGTCCTTATTCTATTCCATATCCCGAAGATGACTAATATACTACCTTCTCAATTGTAGATGCCCAGTAACAACTGATTTAACTCTGAGTAACTACACATTGTAGAAAGACAAATTTGGAGGCTAGAGGAAAATATAAACCCTCTCCTCTATCCCTGACTCAGGTAGAATTTTCTTATCACCCACAAAACACACATGTATCTTGGAAGCAGAGAAGGGGAAAATGGGATTCTGTCTCTGCTGCAAAACCTCTCTCTAACCTCTCCCTTCTGGGACCAGCTCCCTGCTGTCACTTGTAAATAGCTCCTTATTAAACTGTCTTCAAATCACCCAATTTGAGAGTGCTTAGTGTCTCCTGTGGGGCCCTGCCTGATTCAAGGAGGATTACTTGGAGATGTTGGACCTACAGGAGTTGGGTCTGCAGAGGCCCTCAGAGAAGGAATTGGGGAAACGCATGCCCTACTCTTTTGCTCCTCCTTTCAACCCAAATTCTGCCACTGTTCTCCATAAACCTAACCAGAAGCCAGAGGGCAAGGGAGTCTGTTGATGGAGAAAGGTAGACAGAGTACCTGAAGGGCAAAGGGGAGATACGCCTTCCGCCTAGAGTCTTTCTCATGCAGAAACAGAAAAGCAACCATTTCTACCCCCTCCCCACCCCATGCAACTTCCTTTCCCCTCCCCAGCTGAGGTGGTGGGCACTAGAGGCTAAAACATTAACTGGGAATCAGAAAACTAGGCCTTGATCTCCTCATTAACTGAACTTAATCATGTAATTCTCTCATCTGTATAAAAAAAACTTGAACCTCATTGTTCCTATCTGTGGTTCTGTGAAATCTGTCCTTTGAGGCTCCATTGTAGAGCTGTGTTGCCCCAAACAGCTCTTGAACACTTGAAATGTGGTTGGTACAACAGTAAAACTAAAAGTTCTATGTTTTAAAATTTTAATTAATTTAAATTATATGGTCCTCTGAAGTTTGTGATGACCATACCAGACAGCACAGACATAGAACATTTCCATCAATGCAGAAATTTCCATTGGACAGTGTTGCTACAGAGACTACGTAGTCAGAACAACTATTACTTCCTTACCAGCTGACTATATTTTTAAGGGAAAGGCATCCTCCATTCTCCTTCATTCTGCACCCCTACCATATGATCCAGCAATCCCACTCCTGGGTATGTATCCAGAGAAAACCATAATTAGAAAAGATACATGCATCCCAATGTTCATTGCAGCACAATTTACAATAACCAAGACATGGTGGCCATCATCAGAAGAATGGATAAAGAAGATCTGGTGTATATATATACAATGGAATATAACTCAGCCATGAAAAAAAAGAATGAAATAATGCCATTTGCAGCAACATGGATGGACCTAGAGATTATTATACTAAGTGAAGCAAGTCAGACAGAAAGACAAATATTATATGATATCACTCATATGTGGAATCTAATTTTTTAAAAATGATACAAATGAGCTTATTTACAAAACAGAAGCAGACTTACAGACGTAGAAAACAAACTTATGGTTACCAAAGGGGAAACATGGAGGGGCAGGATAAATCAGGAACTTGGGATTAACATATACACACTACTATATATAAGATAAATAACCAGCAAAGACCTACTGTATAGCACAGGGAACTCTACTCAATATTCTGTGATAACCTATATGAGAAAAGAATCTTAAAAAGAATTAATATATGTATAACTGAATCACTTTGCTATACATCTGAAACTAACACAACATTGTAAATCAACTATAATCCAATAAAATTTTTTAAAAAAAGAAAATATTTGGAGGAAACTTCTTTTTTTAAACCCTTATGCTCCTATCAGCCAGCTTAAATTAAACATACATGTATAACTGAAACTCTGTGAACCCTTCTCCAGCCACATTTCTTTCCCTCCATCCCACCAAGAAGTAACCACCATCTTGGCTTGGTGTTTATCATTTCCAGTCATGCTTTTAACTTTTACTATATGTGTATCCATAAACAAAGACAGAATCCTTCAAGTGGGCCAAAGCCCATAATGTGCCCTTCAGATGACTAGATTCCTAACTGGGAGAGAGTTTACATCCTTATAAAACATGGATGTTTCCCCAAACCAGATGATTTCTGAGACATGTTTCCAAGTAGCCTACCAAGCTGGGGATTGAAAGTCTGTCTCTGGAGGAAACAACTAGCTTGTATTTATTTAAACTCACATATGAAGATCATTCTGAGGTAGGGCAGAGGCGTGGGAGGGCATAGCTTCAAGCAAGGAACACCACAACTGTCTTCACCAGCAAAATAAATCCAAAGAACTGAGGACATCATCCAATAACTGAGACAAAGGTTGTCCAGAGGCAAACCTGTGAACTTGCTTCATATTTCCTTTGGAAATTTGGGCTCTCTAATGAGGACCCTCCTCACTCTCCCATTCTGCTCCCCCCTCCCTCAGAGATTCAGTCTCGGCCATCTCAACAGCTTGGGACCCCTCAATTTTCTTCCCTATCTCTGAAAAGCTCTAATAAACCATCCAGGTATTCCACTGGGTTCCCCAGAAGCCAAGGCTGAGATAAAGATGTCCTCGAATGTGTCCTATTAAGGAAGTACTCCCAGGAGAAGCCACTGAAAGAGTGAGGGAGGCAAGCTGTGGATGAAGAAAAAGTCTGATCCCCTGGAGGAATTCTGGAGAGTAAGTTCGTGCTCAGAATCATCCCAATCCTGTTGGAAGCTGGGAGTTGGCCTTTGAAAGTCATAACCCCCAGCCGTCATCCACTAAGGGCCACCTGGGAGTAGGGTGGGAGTAAGCCCTAAAAGCCCAGCAGGTTTGGGCCACTGCAACAAAAACACATCAAAGCCAGGGGAGGGAAGCACACGCAGGGTTAAAGTGACCATAGGCAGTCAGGGCAGAGCACCAGCAATGTCCACCACACAGACCCGGAGGAGTTGATGGGTCATTTTATTTCAGTAGTGATCAAATCCTCGGGCTTATGGCATGAGTTTATAATTTCAGAAATTAGCATTTAGAGTTGAAAGTTCTTTTAATATCTGTACTTGCCCAAAGCTCCCCGATTCAACTGTGAAAACAGACGTTAAACAGTTACTGAATTCACCTAGTCTTGCTGGGAAACCTTCATGGGCTGAATAGCTTAGTTAAGAATTGCTTTGCTTGGCACTTCCCTGGTGGTGCAGTGGTTAAGAATCCACTTGCCAATGCAGGGGACATGGGTTTGAGCCCTGGTCTGGGAAGACCCCACATGCTGTGGAGCAACTAAGCCAAATAAGTAAGTAAGTAAATGAAGAATTGCTTTGCTTGGCTCTTTTGTACCTACAACTGCATGTGATTTCATTTATCAAGCCAGTAGCTGTCCAGCTACATCCTGAACTAACCTTGGTGTTCCACTTGTCTTTGTACTTTGGGACTATTTCCCAGTGACAGAGCAGTAAACCAATAGCGCCATCTCCCTGCCTCCGTGGGCACTCACATGTCAAGAGGGCAGCTCGGGTTAGACTGGCTTCAATATCCTTCAATGTTACCGTAAACTCAGCTTTTTCATGGCAACAGGAGCCCAGGACTCTAGTAGAATACAGACTCAGTCTGTGTAAAGGATAAACCCTCTCTATGAAATCCAATGTGCTAGGAAAAGGACCTCAGATAGTAAAAATGAATTGGTAGAATGAGGTCCCATCCCCACGTACCATCCCCACTTATATGGGACTGTGTGGGCTGGCAGCTTTGGGCAATTGCAGAATAGGATGAGGCCAAGTAGGAGGATCACAGCAAGTAAGTTGCAACCAAACCCTTCTGGGAATCGTCTGTGCAAATTCATAAGCTGGATGACCACTCAATGGGCATTTTCAACATTCATAAATGGACTGGCCTGCTGGGAATGGGTGTCATCTTACGGAAATGGGTATGCACCTGCCCCCTAAGAAATGTTTTTTCACAAACCCAATAAACACTTCAGAGAAAAAATGTCTCCAGGGACTCGGAGCAGAGCGTCTTAGTCATAATTCTGCCGATAGTCAGCCCCAAATACTCTCAGCAACATTAAAGCATTGTGTCCTGAACTGAACTGGAAAGAGACCAGCGGCAAGTGCTTACAAGTAGTATAAATAATACTGCAGCGGGGTGGAGGGTGGAGGAGAGAGAGGGGCCAGAAGGTTGAAAAATATGCTTATCATCTCCAGCTCTACTGCCCTATACTTTATTCTACATTTTCCAAAATATTTTTTAGTCTTTATTGTTTTTAATTCTTAACGACGAGTCTTTTCAAACATTTAAAGTATACAGAACATTAGGTAACAGATAACTAGGCATCCACCATCACTACTAAAGCAGTGTCTTTGGTCCTTGCTTATGTTGTCATTTATTAGAAATATTGGTTAGAATGTATTCGGTTTTTTCTATGGCTTAGGTTTTTTGAATCTTAAGAAATCCTTCCCTATCAAAATATTTTTAAAAATACTTTCCTGTATTTCCTTCTAAATGCTTAGCAGTTTTTCTTCTCACATTTTGGTGTTGCATCCATCTGGAATTTATTTCTGTATGTTGGAAAGGGATCTAACTTTATTTTTTCTAGATGGGCTGTATCTTTTTTTTGAGTAGTCTATCCTCCCTCCACTGATCTGCAATGCCCCCTGTGTTGTATACCTTTTCCCATGTATAAGTAAGCCTGTTACTGGGTCTTCTTTTTCTGTTCCTGATCTGTTTGTCTGTTTCTGTACTATTACCACATTTCTTACATTTCTAGGCTTTAATTTAAGCTTTGTGTCAAATAAGCCAAAATTTTCCCTCCTTTTCTTCTTAAGATTCTGATGGCTATTTTGGCTCTTTGCTTTTCCAATGAAACATTTTATGATGAGTTTGTGAAATCCTATTGTCAATTTGGTTGGAGAATCATTGTAATTACAGATCAATGTGGGAGAGAAATCCTATCATTACGGTATTGATTCTATCAGAGAAATCCTATCATTACGGTATTGATTCTATCTCTAAATAAACAAGGTATACTTTTTTCCATTTACTCAGTTTTTCTTTTATTTTCTTCAACTATAAGACTTTAGGTTCATAATTTTCTGCATCTTTTCTTAGATTTATTTATAGGCACATTTTTTTGTACTGTTGTTGCTGTTCTTTTCTTTTTTTTTTTTTTTTTCCCGGTACACAGGCCTCTCACTGCTGTGGCCTCTCCCGTTGCGGAGCACAGGCTCCGGACGCACAGACTCAGCGGCCATGGCTCACGGGCCCAGCTGCTCCGCGGCATGTGGGATCCTCCCGGACCGGGGCACGAACCCGCGTCCCCTGCATCGGCAGGCGGACTCTCAACCACTGCGCCACCAGGGAAGCCCATTGTTGTTGCTATTCTTAATGGCACCTTCTTTTTAATTTATATTTTCTACAAATTTGTTGTTCATACCTAGAATACCATTGCTTTTTGTGTACTGATCATATAACCAGCAACCTTGTTGAACTCTCATCAGCTCAAGTAGTTTGTAAAATCATTTTGTCTCCTATACAATAATATAAGTGAATAAGTAACTGTTTATTCCTTTCCAATATTTATGTTTTACTTTTCATATCTTACCACACTACCTAGGGCCTATTGGCCAATGCAGAGTAAAACTAATAAGAATAAGCATACCTTTCTTCTCTTGACTTTAATAGGATACAACCAAAAATTCACCATTAACAAGGATATTTTCTAAAGATTTTTGATAAGTGTCCTTTACCAAGTTAAGAAATTTCATGGCTACTCATGGTATACTACGAGGATTTTCTAATAAACACAGGCTGAATTTTATCAAATGCTTTTTTATTAATTCATTGGAATGATCATTCACTTTTTCTCCTTTAGAGTGTTATTGTGTTGTATTATAATGATAGATTTGTTGAGGTTAAAACCTTGTTATATTCATTGGATAAAACCTTCTTTGTCGTGGTGATTAATTTTTGACACGTACTGCTGAATTTAATTCACCAGATTTTGTTATTTTCGTATTTATATTTGTAAGTAAGATTTGGTCTATATTTTTTCTTGTGTTGCTTTTGACTCATTTTGTAATAAGGTAATATTAGCCTCTTAAATTAGTTGTGGAGTTTTTCCCTCCTTTTCTGTTTCCTGTTAAGAGTTTATGTAATTATTACTTTTCTTGACATTTTGCTAAAAATCACCTGAAAACCACCTAGGCCTAATGAAATTTGGTTCTAGAAGTTTTAGTACCAATTTGATATCTTTAATACTTACAGATCTATTAAGCTCCCCATCTTTTCTTTAGTTAATTATGGAAAATTGTATTCTCCTAAGAAATTCTCCATTTGGTCTACATTTTCTAATTTATTATTACAAAGTCATTCTATGTTATTTTCTTATGATTTCTTTAATCTTTAATTATATCTTTATTTTCATTATTATTTATTAATGTAATGTATAATATAATATTTGTTCTTTCATATTAGTTTTGTTTATTGTTATTCTTGTCTATTGTTAGTCCTTCAAAGAACCAACTTTTGGTTTTATGGACATTCTTTTACATGCCTTTGCTCTAATGTATTATTTCCTATTCTAAGGTTAAAGTTCCCTTCATTCTACTTTCTTTGTGTTTATTCTGGTTTTGTTTTTCTTCTAACTCTTTCTTTTGGAATTAGATCATTAGTTTTTTGTCTTTGTTCTTCTCTAATATGGGCATTTAATGCTGCACATTTACCTCTGAGTGATGCTTTAGCTGCATCCCACTAGCTTTTATGTGAGTCTTTTCACTGCCATTCAGTTCTCAATATTTTCACATTTTCTGATTTCTAAGTTTATTTTTTGCTCACAGAATATTTAGAAATTGCTTTTCTTGTTTCCAAATACAGAAGAAAGAGGATTGATTTTCTCTCTTTAGTTCTATTTTTATTTCATGTTGTCAGAGAAAATAGGCTATAAAATTATTTTTTTATATTTGTGGCCCAGTATGTGGTCAACTTTTATAGAAGTTCCATATGTACTTCTGAAGAATGAAGATTCTTAAATACAGAATGGCAAGTTCCATATGTACTGCCCATTACATCAAGATTGTTAATTACATTGTTTGAAAATTCTGTATTTTTCCTAAATGATACTTGCTAAACATATTAGTCCTGGATTTTTTTTTAATGTATTAAAATCTTATGTGTTAAGGCATTTGTCAAATTCTACTTGTAATTCTGCTGACTTTCAGTCTATATACCAACCTCAAGCATCTAAATTGGTTCACATAGCTAACAATTTATTACTGCTGGCAAGTAAATGAAACTTGCCCTTTCTTCCTTGTAAATTCAACTACATATTTGTAATATTTTAAAATATTTTATCTAACTTTTCTAAGTGGTTGTACCAAAAGGTTTTTCAAGGTTTATTTGTGTATTTGTTTGGTTAATTTGCCATATTTCCAGAACCAGAATGCAACTGAAGGGAAGAAATGAAGGTGAGGAGGAAGGAAGGAAGGAAGGAAGGAGGGAGGGAGGGAGGGAGGAAGGAAAAGAAAAAAGACATTCTGAAAGATGGGTAGGTTTCTATATATTCCTCTGGGTTATCCTTTGTCTAGGTATTTTAAAATTTCCAGTGTCCACCTACAGCGAGGAAGATGTATCTGAGAGTAGAGAGTAGGAAGGCTTCCCACTCCCTTTTTTTTTTTGCAGTACGCGGGCCTCTCAACGTTGTGGCCTCTTCCGCTGCGGAGCACAGGCTCCGGACGAGCAGGCCCCGCAGCCATGGCTCACGGGCCCAGCCACTCCGCGGCGTGTGGGATCTTCCCGTACCGGGGCACAAACCCTTGTCCCCTGCATCGGCAGGCGGACTCCCAACCACTGAGCCACCAGGGAAGCCCCCCACTCCCTTTATATCACTTTTCCCCTGCTCTGTGCTGGAACAGAGAAGCATCCCCATGTAGGACTGGTGGGGGAACAATTTCTATCACACAATAAGAATACATGTTGGGGACCATCTTCTGTGCCTTCTAACCTAATTAGTTCATATTTGAGGCTTTCAATGAAAAAACACTCTTAGGAGGCTTCTGCTGAGTTTTTCTTTTCATGTGTACTAATTGCTTACCAACAATCACATAATCAACCTCTTGGGTTGTGAAGAAAAACAAGGGTGTGAGTGGCTAATTGCAAATGCGAGTGGTCCATTGCTTGTGCAATCAACAGACCTCCAGCATATTAAACCTGGTGCCCAGTCACAGCGTAAATATTACAAGTGGTAAAGGCTGGCCTTTTAAAACTGACTTCACAAGTTCACTTGCAATTTTCTCAAATTCTTCAACCCTTCATAACTCTCTTTTAAAAAGCACAAAAACAACAACAAAATCACTGTCATTGGCGCACAATGATTTCGTTCCTTCTACTTTCCAAGCTGTACCCATTGGGTTCTCTAAACCAGAAGCTTTTAAATGAAAACGAACGGTAATAGATAAAGTCTGTATCCAGTTGTAATATTTTAATGCTATAAAACAATGCAATTATATCTTTCAAGCAAGTAAGAGCTGTTTTCAATGTCGTTTGCTAAATTTATTGCACTAAATCTAAAATGGAAAACAGTAGTTAGCTGTAAACACTGAGCTAATGGTATTCTTTCTATTCTAGATCCAATGAGGCTCACACTTTCACAGTGAGAAATAATTTAACAATATTTATATAGATGATGAGTCAGGTCCTCTGACCCATATGTTGATGCATAGCAATGTTGCAAAGTAGATATCTTCCAGATGGACATTAAAGCCCCAGCCCCATTCATTCCAGTTTCTCCATTTGGAACTGACAAATGGAGACGGCAAGGCTGGTTTATTTTTTAAACTGATCCCAATAGTACTTAGATTAGTTAATCAGTTTTGATCTCCTCTAAAAGAACCTCTGGAAAGTATCTCTAGGATATAATTTTCAAAAAGGCGACATATCGTGACAATGTTTAATTGGATTCTAAAATTAGTGTGATTAGCTAGAATCTGTGATCAGAACATTTGCATATAAGCATGGGCTCTCCTGTATGATTCTGAAAAAGGAAAAAGCTTCATGAAGCCACAGTTTCTACATCTGTAAAATGAGGAGAGTAATTCATAGCTTTACTCCCCTGAAAGGATGAGTGCTTTGTAAATTCTAAAGTACCAGAAAGAACAAGTTGCTATTTTTATTATTTACGGGGATTATTTAACACTGACACAAATCATGGATTGCTATGAGACCAGGCTTCAGTTAGTTCTGTGATCCTGTGTTTACAGTGAACTCTTGGCCTATGACTTGCTTTGACTCTTTGGTTAATGATTCCAACAGCCACATGTGAAGGGTCCTGTTCTGAGTGGTATGTGGGTGTGTTTTCTTCATATTTTCTGCAGATGTTTCAGCTGAGCATCAAATCAGGCCTCTCGGAGCCAGACATGTGGGAATACCTGTCATTTTACATGACCCAAGATCTCCTAAGCCAACCCCCTTTCTTTCCCTACCCAACTTCAATTTCCAGGTAAAGTTCAGCGTTTCATTTACAGAGAAGTGTCTTGCCCAAGGGCAAAAAGATATTAAAGAGCCCACTAAGGACCCTGCTGATCAGTCCTGTCTTATTATGGGGCCCATCTTTTGTTTTGAGCTCAAAAGCATCTTTGATTTCATATTGTCTCCAGCAGTTTCATGAGATCAAATACAACAAATACATCCTGAATGACTGGGGCTGACAGTTCAAATGTCAGTTTTAGGAATCCATTTCCAAAATAACTTCATATTAAGATAAAATTGCAATTTATTTATTCTATTTTCTGCCCTTTTCATCTTTACTACCGCACACATAAAACTTTTAAGCCCTAGTATTGGAAACAAAAATCTCTTACCAAGTAAGGGACTAAGGAATTATTGCCTTTTCAGGGACGGTCACATAATGAGGTCAATGCTTAACTCCAAAGGGGTGAATCATTAGTACTTTAAGTATCACAAGAAGGATCTTCCTCCTTACTGCCCCTGGCATCATACTAAGTAGGACAGGAAGCCCTATTTACTGTGCCACCAGAAACTGGGCCCAAGACAAATCCACCAGCACACCAAATTTTTCCTCTAGTGAAAATGCATGTCATGTGTTGAGACAGCCTTGGGAAATCATACAGTAGGGTACAAAAACAATATGACGAATTCATTTTTGTATTTTCATCCCTATAGTCTACATTTTGTCCGTAAACATTAGCTTGTAAATAACTCAGCATGAGACCAGTCCGGTTTTGTACATTTTATAAAGTAATCTACTAAATCAGGGATCCTGTCCCAGCTCCCTGCAAAAATCCATGCTGTGATAAACTCAGTTTATGGGTTAATCCTCTGTCTCTGTTTGCCCTTTGATATTTCTGTAGTGATTCTCCTTCTACTTATGGGAAAATCACCCATTTTCCTGTGCTTACTGCCACATGAGCAACTGACAGAATTAGCTACTAACCAAGGCTATCATATTTTAGTTATTCCCTTCAAAGCTCACTTACTTTCAACATAATAGGATGGTACATAAGGAGAAAATAATATTTTTTTCTTTTCTTTTTTAACTTCCTATGTCATGAAGCACAAATAGGCTAGAAATAAAGAGATATTTACCTTATTGCTTTAGGTGAGAGGCTGGCTTATGTTAATCATTTGAAATGTTTCCAAGAAGGCAGTGACCAAATGTCATGCACCATGCTCCCAACTACCCAGCACACTGGTGAATACCAATGTGGGATTAGAGGTGGATCACATGGAGTGTGGCAAATGCAGAGCAGAAGAGTTGGTTCCAGGGCTTCCCTGGTGGCGCAGTGGTTAAGAATCCACCTGCCAAGGCAGGGGACACGGGTTTGATCCCTGGTCCGGGAAGATCCCACATTCCACGGAGCAACTAAGCCCGTGCACCACAACTACTGAGCCTGCGAGCCACAACTACTGAGCCCATGCACCACAACTACTGAAGCCCACGCGCCTAGAGCCCGTGCTCCACAACAACAGAAGCCACCGCTATGAGAAGCCCGTGCACCGCAACGAAGAGTAGGCCCTGCATGCTGCAACTAGAGAAAGCGCACGTGCAACAACAAAGACCCAACGTAGCCAAAAATATTATTAAAAAAAAAAAAAAAAAGAACCACCTGAGGAGCATATTCTAAATGACCCACCTCAGAAATCCTTAATCACAGGACCCCTGGGGTCAGGGTCCAGAAATCTGTGGTTTAAAAAAAAAAAAAAAGAAGAGTTGGTTCCTCTTCTCAGGCAGGGACCAGTTCTGAAGGCACATGGTTAAGCTGAAGTTCAACACAGACTCACATCAGTGAGCAAGTCTTCTCAGAAGGTATTTGGGAAGGACACATTCTCAGAAGCTGTGGGTGGAGGCATTTAGCAGGGTCAGATGAAAACCTAGTTGTAAGCCAGGGAGGTCCATGCAGAGGGCTGAAAATGTTAGGGCAACGTCGACTGAAACCGCCCACCTTGGCCAGGCCTGATGATAACTGCTTGCCTGAGTTGTCTCACAACAGGAGGTCCCTATAAAGAACTCCATACTGCCAAAAACTAACAGGGAGAGTTCCAGAGGGGTTGAAAGGAGGAAGGACGCGCCAGCCCATAATATGTCTTGTAAAACTAACCTGGAAGAATTCGGGAGGAGCCAAAAAATGGAAGGAGGAGACAATATGTCCTGTCGACCTCCCAGAAACCCTCACGGTGGAATCCATCTTGTCTGAGAGATGCGCCAGCCAGCAGGAAGGACCCTAAGTAAGAAAGATTGGCTAGAGGTGGGAAACTAACCCCATTACCATAAAACCTGAGACTGTGAGCCACACGGCAGAGCAGTTCTCCTGGGTTCCCTCACCCTATTGCTTTCCTTCCAGGCGCCTCTTCCCAATAAAGTCTTTTGCTTTGTCAGCACGTGTGTGTCCTCGAACAATTCATTTCTGAGTGTTAGACAAGTGCCCACTCTCAGGCCCTGGAAGGAGACTCCCTTCCTGCAACAACAGGAATTTCCGGAGTCCGAACCCAGGACAGCTGGGACACAAATGAGAGAAGACTGCGATTCCCAGTCTCTGAGCTGGGGACTTTCAGAGAAAATGACAGGAAAATATTAATTATTAATCTCAGGAACAGGGAAATTGGGGTTTGCTTTTGAAAGACAGATAAGAGAGCTGCCTTAAAGTTTCCAAAAATGCTCTTTGAATTATTCCTCACTTTCTCCCAAATCTCTTCTTTTTTCAGCAGCTGTCCCAATTCTCTCTCTCCCCAAACTCCCCCAGATCTCCCTTTATTGTCTCCTTTTTTCTGTTTACTTTCTCTACTCTTCTTTTCCCCACAAAGGTGCTTAGATTTTCCTAGTGCATCTCCTCCATCCCTTACCTAGAAAAATGAGCTTAACTCAGTAAACTCTCTTAACTCACTCCATTCATATTCTCATAAAAACAAAGGCTTGTGTGACCTGGACTTTTCTCAACAAAATGAAATACCAACTAGTTAGTCAAAATCTACTGCCTCTCACTCACACTCTTAGGAAGAATTTTTATTCCACCATCGTCCATCTTTTTAAGAACCTTTCAGTCATTTATTCATTTCCTCATTCACTCACTGACTCACTTGCTTGTTCTCTCAGAAATTCATCCATCAAATATTAAGTTTTTATTTGCAGAGGAAATGTGTTAGATGTTGAAAAAATAAGATGACCAAGACACAGTGCCCATCTTCAGAAGGTCACAGTCCTTTGGGGAAGACAGACATCTAAATAAATTTCAGCTGAGTGTAATGTAAATACATACAGAATCATATGGAAGCATAAAAGAAAAAACAATGATTTGCCTGAAGAGACAGGGGAGGTTTCAAAGCAAAAAGTACATTTGAGATGGTTCTTGGGGGTATGAGTAGAACTTCATCAAACAGACAAAGGAAGAAACGAGCAAACAAAAATGCCAAGTAACAACTATCAAGCTTGGGGGAAAGAAAGTTACTTAAACTCTCTAAGACTCAGTTCTCTCGTGATTAAGTGGGGATAACAGTGGTACGTACTCGTTGTCATGGAGTTGGACGATCAGCCTGCAGGCTGGCACAGAGCAAGCAGTGACATGGTAGCTGTTGCTATTACTGTTACTACCGTACTTTTATCTAAGGTCTCCCCGCCCCCATCCCAACCTTGCTGGAAATAGGTAGGTATATAAGGAAATAAATAAATAATCAAAATACATGGAAAAAGAACTATCAAGCTTGCATGTGCCAGAAATTGTGCTGAGCCCTTTCCATGCATCACGTGGATTACCTTATTTAATCCACATGACAGCCCCAATGAGGTAGATATTTTTTTCTTTATCTAATAGGTAATGAAATGGTCTCAGAAAAGTAAGTTGCCCAAAGGGGATGTCAGACAGGGGAAACATGCATGCAAGGCACTGTGTATGAAAAAGCAGGAAGAATTAGGGAAATGATCAGTAGTTTAATGCGCTTATGATGCAATAGGTGAGAAATCCCATGGGAAAAAGTCAAGAAAATGAGACAAGGTCCATACCTGGAAAAGTCTTACCTAGAGTTTGAAATAAATGCATCAGGCAGCATGGAATACTTGAAGAATTTTCCCTTTATTTCCCCATAATGTTTATGGCATAGAGAGGAGATGGATGCTCCTGACCAGGCCCTTTCCTTCTCTCTTCTTGTTCAGCTAGTTAATTGTCATCGTGGGATGTGTGGACTGAAGCATAGAGGCCCTGCCTCTTTGGGGTAGATGTGCTTGATTTAAGCTACAATAGCTATTACTTGGTAACCCAAGGTTTTCCATGGCTGAAATAGCACAAAATTCTGACAGTGAGGAAGAATTATAGTCCCTGATGACTTCAGCTATAGGAAAATTTCCCACCCCCTACATCCTATTCAGAAAGAAGGTCTGTGAATGGGGATTATGGTACGGTTCTGAAGCTAAGGAACCCCCTCACCTAAAGTTACTTGGGACATTTCCAAGAGAGGAGAAGCCACCCAATACCCAGAAGCCTAGCTCAGCCCTTTTCCTACCTCATGCTTGGTAGACTCTCCCATGCAGTCCCCCAAGTGCTGAGCAGAAGGGGTGCCCCATCTTCCTGGTGGGCTTTGGCTTTGACTTACAAAAAGCTTTCAGTTGGCTCTGGCCCCAAAGTCACATATTTAAATGCTTAAATCCTCCAGCAGAAGGAGAAATTTAGGTATGCCAAGCAAATACCTAGTATTCTTCCTTGTCTATAATAATAAATTAAAAAGATGTAAATAGAAACAATTTTTAGTTAAATGGAGCCTTTTGAAGGCTCTCCTCCAAATCAGCTATGGAACTGATGTGAATAGCCATGATCTGGGCAGTATGAAGGAGAAAAGACTGAGGTTAAAACAAGAATAAAACACAAGCAGACAACTGCACCACCAGGTAGAAAATGTAGCATGACAAGGGAGGTGCAACGTCCTCTGAGAATTCAGACAAAGGAGAGAGCACCCCTCTTTGCTGAACATTTTTTTTCCAGAACTTTGTAATAAATAGACAACTGAACTCTGTTTGGGTGTGGTTTCTGCTTCAGTTCCACAAATGGAAGGTGTAAAAGTAAGGCAAAGTAAACGAATAATATACAAACAAAAAGCACGGAACTGACTGTATTCCTGCTTCTCAGTGGATGTGGACAAATATTTTGTCACATTCACATGACAATAGCTCTGTATTGATGAACAATTTGTATTTTACTGGTTCTTTTCTCATCAGCTAAAATAAAGCCCAACCCAGAGCAGAGTATTCTGACGATAAGCATTTCTGGGAATTCCCATGGGTTGGCAAATGTTTTTTTTTTTTTAAATCCCTGTCAATCATCTCATGCTGGCCATTTTTTCCCTCTTCTGCTCTGCTTCCTCCCCTCAAGTCCTCACTGAAAATTGTATAGCTAATAAGTGGTAGAGCCAAGCCATGACTCAAATCCAGTTCCGTCTGACTCTGAATCTAATACTCCTAACCAGACCAGATTCTCATTATCTACTCCCAAGAAAGAATGGATCTTGGCCAAATTAGTGCATTTCTAACAGTAATAACCCAGAAGACATTGACCATATCCTTATGAGTTTTCAGGCCCTAACTTGAATACTCTACTGTTCAACTAGGAAAAGAAAGTGAAGGCCAGTTTGTAACGAAAATACCATTTCATTTACTCATGCATGTATTTCATTTACTTATTTACTCAATTGATATGTTTAATTAATTCTTTCCTATTCTGTATTCATTCTCTCTCTATATATATATATATATTTATTTGTTTATTTAGTATCTATGAACTAGACACTGCTTGAAGCTGATCATATACCAGAGAACAGAACAGCCTAGCCCCCCATATTCCTGGAGCCTACAATGGCACAGAAATTCATGTCTTCCAGAAGGCTTCCTTTCCCTAATACCTCCTGCAGATCACCAGGCTCACATATGCCCCTCAGCTCCAAAATCATCAGTGATTTGACAAACGCAGCACAATTCTTTTCCTTATCTTTCAAGGGCCCTGGTGAGATCTTAATCTAACTCGCTATCTCTAAGGCTTTTACTGAAATAATCATGCCACTTTAAACATGATGCGAAAGCCCACTAGACAAGGAGAAAAGAGGAAAGTAGATTTGAATTGCTTCTCTGCCACTATTAACTCTGGAAACTTAAACAAATAAGTTAATTTCTTTGAGCCCCAGGTACTTCATGTATTAAATTAGAAGACGGAATATATTTGGATTCAACATATTTAAGGATTATTCATTGAACACCTAATATGTATTTGAATTTCACTAGGCATTTCCCCATATTACATTATTCACTTTATTTAAACCTCACTTTAATAATGAGCAAACTGTAGGCAAATGATGTTGACTTGAATAAAGTTACATACCTACTAATTCCATTGATTTTGTTTGAACAAAGGTATCCCAATTCCACTTTAAGACCTGACGAGATGACCACAAAGGACTCTTCCAGCTCAAAATTCTGTTCTTAGCACCTTTGCAGTTTTATCTCTATTTCTCATCTACTCAGAACCAACTCTTTAGCCAAAGTTGATTTTCTACTGTTTCCCAAACATGCTTTCCTTTGCTTACGGAGCCCCCTTTTCCTGCTATCATCCTTTAAATCTCTATGTAATCGAGCAAGATGACCTTCTCTTTTATCCCTTACCATTGGTAGATATCTACTAGTATGTATTATTCATGGGATCTAAGATATTTCGTATTTAAGCACACCAGGTAGCATGTGTGTAAATTAACCATTATAAATCAAAATACCCTAGGTGTTCTATATCAAGCAATGTGTTCAAAGTCCCATTATAGGCAAACATAACAAAAGCCCAAGGATCTATATTAGGGGTAACTTGTGATAGGGGAATTTCTCAGCTAATCCTGACAAGAACAAAGATATTCCAGGGATTAAAACATCACAGGATTTACACGTGTCCCCGTCTCTGGCATCAGAAACCAGAATATTGAGGATATAAAAATTTTGTCCATGCCAGATGGTCGGCCTTTGAAGAGGGGTTTTCTCTGTTGATCCAAGACACATATGCTGAGACCTAACCATTCTTTTGACAAATGAGGGAAATAAGCCAAGAATCTCAATTTACCCAAGGAGAGCTCACTTTCATTGCATCTTGAGATGGAGCTCACACGTGAAATGTTCCAAATGCCTAAGCATATAGCAGGAAGATAGGGAAAGAACAGATACAAGGGAAGAGTCCTACCATGTTTCCTTTCATGGCTGCTGTTTACCCTTAATGGGATTGTTTTAAAAGCCCACCCTCTCACAAATGTATCATTTACATGAATCCACCCTGGTTGAGAAGGAAACTGGTAACCAGAGATGGTACTAGGAGCTCCAAATCTCCTCTTCACTAGACTTAGCCACGGCCCTTCCGGAACAAGAAGGCTAAAGATCTCTGGTGTACTGTCAACATCCATCTTAAACACCAACTGCTCTGTGAAGTGTGTCTTGATTCCTCAGCTTTAAATGGCTCTGATCATTCCTATCTTCCTTTCTTTCACCACCACTCCTTCTCCTGATACATTACATCTATCTTTGTCTTTAGTTCTAAAGCTCTATTGCTACTTTTATGCCTGGATATTCAGGCACTAGTGGAGTCCAGATGCTTTTTCCCAAGTGTTCCTCAAGACACTGGCTTCCTCTGACTTGAATTCCATACATGCTCTGGCATGATCTTTCAAGATGCATGTCCACCTATATAATCTGAATCACCTTGAAACTCGCCCAGGAGTTCTTTGAATATTTTCCACTCTTAAACCTGTGGGCTACTCACATGAATTCAGAAGTAACCTCTCCACAGTTTCCTCTTTGCTCTTGAATGCAGAATGGGATCCAAAAGAGCCAACTCAACACTGTTTCTCTGACCTGACATTAACAATTCGAAGCTAGAACCACACCAGTGCTTCATAGCATGCATGGGACTCAGTTGCCTTGTCCTTTAAATGCAGCTAGTATTGTTCTGCCCATCAATGCCTAGGAGGCTGGTAGAGAGTCTCTTTTGTCTTTAACTGCATATTTGTCTCAGCTTTGTCCCCCTCAGCCAGACCATGCAAGGGCCCAAGGTGTCAATTTTCTAGCACCCACATGGGCCAGTTGAAGTGGCTCACACATGTAACTCTCCCTATAAAAACAGCCTCTTGCCTGTGGACAAAACCTCCAAAAACTTTAGTCATTCACCAAGGTCAAAATACTATGTGCCTGTCTTAAAGACTCTCATCTGGGTCACAGTAGTTAAATGCCAACTATGTAACTATAAAAACTCACCTGGGCTAATATGAACCTCAAATCCCCCATGTCAAAAGACTCTTCCCGGGCTTCCCTGGTGGCACAGTGGTTGAGAGTCCACCTGCCGATGCAGGGGACACGGGTTCGTGCCCCGGTCCTGGAAGATTCCACATGCCGCAGAGCGGCTGGGCCCATGAGCCATGGCCACTGAGCCTGCACGTGCTGAGCCTGCATGTCCGGAGCCTGTGCTCCACAACGGGAGAGACAAAGACTCTTCCCTAACACCAAGTCTATGGCTAAAACCCATACATCTTGACCACCAAAAGCCTTTGCCACATGTATAATTTGCTTCCCTGAATTTCACTCTTCGTTTTTAATTTCTTAGTACCACTCATCAATGAAAAAAAAATATTGGAAGGTTTTAAAATTATTACCTGAAAACTGCAGCATCACTCCTTCTATCTGCCACTTAGCAGCAGAAGACCCATGCAGGACAATGCAACCTAAAGCAAATGTGCTATGCAGGGGTGTGGACTTCTAGGTAGAAGGGCAGAATCAAGTCAGCTATTCTTCCCAAATTTACTAAGCAATAAGTCCCCTACATTCACTGATGGGGAGTGAGTTACAGCGTAGAGAGAAACCAGGAGCTATACTATGTCATGGAAACCCTCAGGAGTGGGGGCAAACCATTTCTCCTGTCACAGTGTCCTATACATCACTAGCAGCACCTAGCAAAACATTTCTCACTTATCGGATGCTCCATATATAAGTAGTTATTGGCATGAAACTGAATTGGAAAGAAACCTGGCTGTTTTTCCTTTTCTGTTTTACCGTCACCCTAACAGAAAACCTTCACAAATGTGAAAGAAGCAAACTCTCCTGAAAGGTATATTAATTCCTAACTCCCCCTAGCACACAGGGTTAGTCAAGGGATGAGATATTTTATGACTCCAAGAGGTTTAATTAGAGAGTTCTTTAAAATTAAGTTCACAATCAGTCATTTCTCACTCTGGCTCAGGACGTGTTTCCAACCAGCTGTTTTAACTGGTTTTTCCCACGTGGACTAGGAGGAAATACCAGAAGAGGCTTTCATCCTGGAAACACTGCTGTACTGATTTTCCAGGTGACTGTCCCAAGGCTTAGCCAAGACCAGGCTTCCCTCATATCTGCATAATTGCAAAATGTTAAACTGGGAAGGATAACACAAACCATGTAGGATAATGTGGTGATTTTTGCTCAGTTTAAAAAACTGAAGTCTAGATAAAAAAAACTAGTGATATTTTCAGACTCCTTCAACATCTGCAGTGGCAAAACCCAGGTTGGAATGTAGGTGATGTGACCCCATGAACAGGAATCTCTCTGCTCTGATGTCTTCTTCATAGCCCTTGGACCAAGGGCCACCATTTTGATTGCTCTGTTTTAGTGGCTGCAGTGTCATACACTAAGAAACACGGGAACATGAGCTAAAACAATTATGATTCCACCAAAATCGCCTTGAGTATTTCTGTTAGGGCCAGGGATGGGGAGGTGCAGACATTCTTCATCTAAAGCTGTTTGACCCCTGTGTGATTGAAAGCAACATCTGGTCTCCAGGCTTCCAGTGGTGTTTCTCCTATCGAAAGGTAGCCAATTGCAGACAGATGTAACATTTCCTTAACATGCTGTGTTGACATCACTGACATATACCTTATTTGAACAACAGGCAGCCAAGCTTCTCAACACCTTTAAATCCAAAGCAATTCCAGCCCAAGATGGCGGAAAAGCTATTCTCTGCATAGATTTTCCACAGAGAGATGCAGAACGAGTCCAGGTCCCATGCTGACCACTCCCCCATATTTTTTTCTGCTCCATATCCTGTCACTTAAGCCCCAAATCATTCCCTTTCATACAATAAATGTGAATCACAGAACACAGAGCTAAAGTTCATGAACGGGTATATGGCCTACAAAAAACAATGGATACAGTTTAAATTTCAGCCACTCAAAAGCCCTCAGATGAAACACTCTTCTACGGCTGTCATGTCATGACTTAATTCTTACTCTAAGCCCCCAAACTCTCCCTAATTCATTCTTTCCTACCTACCTCTCTGTACCCTTGCTACTCTATACTTGATGAAGTTGGCAGGCAAACACTATTACCTCCAACTACCCAAAGAGGAACCTTCAGTTCAGAAACAGAATGTAGCTGACCAGAAGTCACTCAAGTAGCTTGTGGCAAAACTAGGATTAGAACTGGGGACCTGATTCTAATTTCCATGTTTATTCTGAGAGATCAAAAAGTCACACAAACACTCAAGAGTTACTACTGTGCCACGAAAATGCTGTTATTATTATTTATATTGTCAGTGTTATCATTAATTACAGCAGCTAGAATTATCTTCTCGATCATATTTTCTCAGAAAGTGGCTGAAATAGCTCCTCACTTTGTGAATCATGTCGACATCAAGGGCATTGCTTAGATTTTCTTCTAGCTCATTTCTCCATCTTGACTTTCCTCATTTCCCACTTCTACCTATAAATGGTGTTTATTGAGAGCTTGTTATATGCCAGACACTATTTAAAGTGAATTAACTCATTTGATCCTCAGAGGAGATAGAAATTGGTATTACCCTTATTTACAGATGAGGAAAATCAAGTACAACTAGTTAGAAATAGAGACAGGATCTAAACCCAGACAGGTGCCAGAGCCCATGCCAGGAATCACTGTGCTGTAATCCCTCAAGGCACATACCGAAACCCTCAGAGCTACAGCGTCAGGTTCAGTAGTTGTTTAATTAATTGAAAAAGTTAGGTAAAGCAATAAGTCATTAAAAAGAGAAATATATACCTACATTTATTCTATGAATTTATTTAAAGTTAAAACAGCACTTTTTAGCAACTCACTCTTTTCAAGTCTTTCCAAACCATTCCACTTAGTTTTCCAAAAACCAAGTCATTTTCTGATGGGGGCTCATACGTCATTGGTCCACACAATTATAATAGTAAGTTTTAAGGGGCATAAATAGGTTTTTCAAAGAAACACAACTGGCTCTTGGAAAACAGAAATAAACATTGAACATTCAGCAGACCACAGATATCAATGCAAATGTTTGCAAGAAGGAACGAAAAACAGTAAGACCAGTAAGTTGTGTAAATGGGGCTTAGTTAATGTAGCTTCTGCTATATCTAATGCTAATATGCTATTATGCTATTAGATAGGATATTATGTACCATATCTAAGTGGCACACAATATCAAAATTCTGCTGTTTTATTAAATGAAAATTAATAAAACAAGGGCTCTTGCAAGTACACTAACTGTTAGTTTAGATAGAAAATGTTACATTAATTCAGCAAAGAAGTAGATCAAAGGAAAAACATAAGAGGCTTAGGAACTCTAATTATAGGAAGAAGAGAAGAGAGGATACAAAAGCAATTCTGAGTCTTTGTGTCTGGTGTCTAGGAGAATAAACCACAAAATGAGGTTGAGAACATTTGATGGAGGTGGGATGGGATTGTCAGACTACATAATGAGTATTATTAATCTGAAGTTAGCAGAACATCTTCGAGGAAATATCAGGGCTTTGGGATAGAGTGTTGAATCTTGGGACCAAAGTCAAGATTGGAGAGCCCAGCTGAGGCTATAAATTTGGGTAAGTTCTCCAAGGAAAAGAGAGGGGGGAAAAGGGAGAACAGATTTTTGAAACAACAGCAGAATCATTCCCAAGTGTCAACAGGTATGAATTAGGGGTCTAGAGGGAAGCGGTAGAGGGGTGGGGCCACAACTTCCCCTCCTTGGCAGCTGGCGTCTCTTCAAGAACCTAAAGTACCAAATGGAGCCACTTCCTTTTAAAAGCTCTAATGCCACGTGATTCTAGAAATGTCCTTGTTCCTGCTTCTCTAGAGTCTTCCTTGCATGGTGACTCCAAGACTTTGAGGAATGTCTATTCAGCCCAAGGGATCAGTAGTGGACATTTGTGTTTTGGGAAGTGAATGTAAGACAAAACAAAACAAAACCCCAAATGACAACTGCTTAGCCATCCAAGAAGCCAAATTACCTTTGAACTTCAAAGGGACAGAATTATTAAAGGGTTCATGTCTGAAGATTAATCCAGTTTTCCTGGATTAATTAAGTGAAGGAAAGAAGGCAAGACAAATTGATGTAGATGGGATTAAAAAAAGAGATTCGAGCAGGACAACGGAGATAGGTGCCTTACAGTGCTGCCATTGAACATGGCGGACTGGCCTCCACACACTGATGAATTATGGGTGTGTTTATGCATTATCAGTGAAACCTTCTAGCTAACCCAGTAAGCTGGTCAACCCCTCTCTAGAAAATAGATGTGTTTATAGTCCAACGACCACTGCCACAGTCCTGCAGTTAGTGTTCTCTTCACCCAAGGATGAAAAAGTAATCTCCCTTCCCTGCAGAGTTGTTGATACAATTAACTGTCAAAGTTCCATTCTTCCCCTAGACCCAGTATCCCTGGTGTTACTATGCTTTAATCATATGCTCACACATACACACCCACACTCTTAGCTGGGTCTTTCAGCTACACTATATGCCTAAAATATATCTCCCAACGTCCTCATCCCAGCCCTAGAGCAGAGCAAGTTCCCTGCATCTCAGTCCCCAAGAGGACTTCCATTCCTGTCTGGGAAGGAGGATTTTCTTTCAGGCAAAAGACTCATTCTCATTTTTGCTATTTTCAGCTCTCTGTGCTTCTGGCTAGAGAAAAATAGATCCAGTTCCATACTGGGAATTTGTTGAAGACTTTCTACTAAAATATTACTGTGGTTTAGTTGTATGCATCAGAACTTTGGCTAGATCAGAAAAAGCAACCAAACAAATTAATATTTAATAGTTGAATCGTACACTCTATCCTTTCATAGATGTTTTCCCAGCAAACCTTAAAGCCCTCTACTTAGCTGATCATCTGCTGTTTACTCCAGCCCTTTTCATTCTTACTTTGCACTTTTCAGTTTCTGCACTTCTACTACGTTAGAAGCCTAGCAGAAAATTTTAGCACTGGAGGAAATAAATGACCTATGTTCCCCAGAGAGTGGAGCTTTGGCAGGACTTGGTGACCATCCATACATTCACTAACAGTCAGTGTCCCTAAGATATCCGCTCAGGGTCACACATATTGGTACCACCATTAAATCAAACACCATGTTTGCAGATTTTTAATTTTAGTGCCATTTCTCCTTAGATGTGTTACTTTTCTTGCTAGCCAGTAACTTAAAGGAAAAGAATTAACTCATTTTAAAGTAACACTATTCACTCTACTAATTTTGGAAAATTAGAAAGTGATTTAAAGAAATTAAAATCACCCATAGTCTCACTCCTCCTGATGTAGTTGTCATCAACATCTGGTTATATTTACCTGTCCTTTTGTCCCCCTTATTTTATATATTTGGACATTTTTGCACAAACTTATGATATTGTTATGTTTTAGTTATATATCTGAATTATTTGATATATATTTTATTGGAAACATTTCCCACCCTAATAAAAATTATCAAAATTATCTTGGTGGCTACATAAGATTCCAATATAAAAATTTGTCATCATTTGTATAATCCTTCCCTACTGTAAGACAATCAAGTTATTTGCATTCCTTATATCATATACATCACTGTAATTACCAATTTCAGGATAAATGATCATTCACAACCATCAGCTGCTTGATCTCAGACAAGTTACTTGAACTATCTTTAAAGTCATCTGTTCCTCCATCTATAAAATGGGAAGAATAATAACCCTTAACTCCTAGGGTGGCTTAGAGGATTAAGTTCATATTTGCAAAGTTCTTATAATAGTGCCTGGAACCTAGTAATATAAAAGTTCTGATGAAGAAATAAGTAAATGTTCAGTTCTTATTATTTGCACAGGCCAACCAAACACCAATTCAGTGAGCCCCCTTGTGCTGGGGGTTATGAGGAAGAAAAGAGGATTTTCTACAAGAAATAAGAAGCTCCTGTCATCCTTCTCTCCTTTAGTGAAGCATTTGGTGACCCTACACAGAGCACATAGCAGGTGATATTTCTACACCCAAACACAAAATATTTCTAATCTCTTCAGAAAGCAATGTTCTTCTTTCTACAAATCAATAGCTAAATAAGTGGATGATTAGTGTCTATAATGAGACGATGAAAGTTTACCCATTAGATCATTGTAGAAAAATTCTTGTCTGTTCCCAAAACATATGTTTTTCCCCCTGAGGATTTTACAAACTTTTATTATTTTATTGTGTTTATGTTTAAATTTTATATTATGTATATTTGTTGACAGAATAAATGCAGGCAAGAAGAAAAACAATCTAAAATCTAATTAAGTGTAAACACAAATATTATTTTTGTGACTATCTTTTCAGTGTATATTCAGATTTTCCATTTGTGCCTAAAAAATATAGTGTCTATTCAATCCTATACCTATTATTTTGTAACCAGCATTTTTACTTAACATAATACAAGTATCGTTCCATACTGATAAATGTACAGCTATATTATTTTGTGGAAATCCATTTGATGAGTGTACCATAACTGGCTTAAATTAACCCCGTTAATGCACAGTTATAAACTTCTCACTATTGTAAACAAGACTATAATAAACATCTTGAGATAAGTATCTTTGTATACCTGTCCAATTCTTTCTCTTAGGATAAATTCCTCAAAAGAGAATTGCTGATCCAATCATATATATATTCTAAGACTTTCGCCAAATTGCTGGCCAGAGTATAAACTCCCACCAGCAGAGAATGAGAGTGTGTGTTTTCCTACATCTTTGTCAACACTAAGTTTCATTCTTGTGGTTTTCCACAGCGTGATAACTAAAATGTAGTATCTCATAGATATATTTACATTTCTTTAATTATAATAAAGTCTAAACTTTTAAAAGATATTTTATTTTAAAATGTCTATTAAATAGAGTCTAGGAGTAAGGGGCTGAAGACTAAAGATACTTGTAATGTAATAGTTCTTAATGTTATTTTGGTTGTGAACACCCGGATTTGATGAAAACTGCTAGGTGGAGCACAGATACACAAAATGTTACATACAATTTCCTACATCTCCTATAGTTTATCTATGGGCTTAATAATGTCCACAGAGGTGTCTGCTTTAAATTAGCGTTAAATGAGAAATCACAAATTCATCATGCTTCCACCCTACTTCACTGGAACATATCCAGTCAGTTTCTGTTTTCCAGTAGCGGTGCACAGAATTAGAACTAATTCTACCAGCAACTTCTCCAGCCGTGCTATTATTTAAACAAAGTCTCAACATGAGAAAGGTAAGCCAACTGGAAAGCTCCAGCCTTGGTAATGGATGATTTGGGTAGATGAGCCATTTTTCTTCAAGGCATTTGAGGCTGTGAGGTCTAAGAGGGGAGCCCAGGACACCGGCAAAGGAGCGCTGAGGTTGAGTCATTAATCCTCAAATAAGTCACATACAGCTCCAAGAGCTATTAGGCCTTACAGATTTTATAAAGCTTATGAGGGGAAAATGAGTACAGGCGATCTCCTCTGAGAAAATCTGCCGTAAAATAGCCAATCTTGAAGAAATACATTAGGGGATAATTATTAACTTTTCTTAGGGATTTTTCTTTTGACAATGGGTTTTATTATAGGTCTCTTCTAAATAGTACCTAAGAGCATTTTAAAATAATTCCATTTTCAAAAATGTGATTTACTTCCCACTTATTGTGTAAAATGTCTTGTTCTTCTGAGACTAAAGATGTTCTATGCCAATAAACTCTTTTAATACATCATCTGTGGCTCCTTGGGAGACCACAAATCTTGATAGATAGCAGGAGTAATGCACTGTGTTATTACAGAGGCTGTACTCAGAAGGATAATCAATAGATTGGTGTCAACCTGAGGAGGAGAGGGGGACCATCACTAGTGGATTTCTTCTTGACTTTGACTTGAGAGTATTGGTATTCCATGTTTCTGCCAGTGATCTGCATGATGGAATAGTTAGTACAACATTAAGCTTTGCAGGTGACACAAATCTAGAGTGGCTGGCATTTTGCATTGGAAGATTAAATGCCCTTGTATATTTGAAGAGTGTTTAGAAATAAAGAGAATTGAACATGAAAAGGATAAATGAAGGAGAGTGTCACTGGAGAGAAACAATGTGAGCAACCGACTGAAAAAACACAAAGGATAGAGGACCTACATGTCTTAAAATAGCACAGCACCCAAAAGGTGCTATAAGAATCAGATTTGAAAATATGATGACCATGGTCCAATAATTGTGCTTCCATTTTAAAAGAAACCACTCATTTATTGATTCCATAATCCAGACCTACTAATCAAGCACCTACTCAGGGCCAGACCCTGTGATGCTGAGATATGTAAATACAGGCATCATTATCCTGTCTTTCCAACACATCATTTTTTATCATAAAATATATTTTACTAGAGGCTAAAATTCAGTAAATTTTTTCTCAGTTTTGGAGGAAGCATGAAGATTTTAGAAGACTGCTGAGGGAGAGGCACAGAACAAACAGGGTTAAAAGGTAAGACCTCAATTGAAAAAATGAAGTAACTGGGGTGTTTCAGCTACCTTCAGCTGGAGGTAGCCAGCAATTTTCCATTTATTTAGAGTGGAAATTCTTTTAAATGGGCCTATACACTGCACAGCGGTGTAAGTAAAGACAATGCTTGGAACAGTCAAAGTTAAAATAGGATTTGAGTGGATAATATGGGAATCTGCTCTGTAAAACTCCGAAAACTCAATAATCCCTTTTGGCTGGGGCCCCTGTTGAGCAGAGGATATGGTTCATGACCTCCCATATCCCTTCTAATTGATTCTGTCTATAAGAGCTCTACTTCAGCAATGCTTTTCAGATTCCCAAATTGGAAATTAGCCCATCACCTGGACAAGAGTAAACATTTTTTGGACTTGTTAGACTCATAGGCATTTATCTCCTTATTGAATTACAATTTATTTCAGCCACTGTCTACATGGTCTTAAAACTCTAATTGATATATGAGATGATGGGTCCTACACTGAAGTACCTATCACGACGATGACATTTTAGAGTTCGTGGATATTTCTCATCATATAGACACAACTCCATTCCGTAGATGCCTTCTTAACCTTTCCTAGTGTTTATTTCTAGTAATTATTCTCTTATTTAAAAGGTAACATGTATTTACTAAGGGTTTAGAAAATTTATTTAGAGAATTTAGAAAACTCAGGTAAGTAAAAAAATAGAATAAAAATTACCCCAAGCCCTATCACTCAAAGATATCCACTCTTCACATTTTTATTTCACTTGGCCCATGATTTTTACGTATATCATTTCCCTCTGTGACACACACTTTCACATGTAAGATATTCCTATGGGCTTACCCAGATTTGGACAATTGAGCTACAACATGCAAAAAATAGCCTTTAGTTTATTCACAACTCCCAAGTAATTACATCCATTTCTCAAATTTGAAGCAGGACAACAATGTAAATTGTGGAAATGTGGCATAGTGGTTATGAATCCAGGTTAGACTTCCTGAGCTCAAATCTAACCCTGTCACATTGGTGTGATCTTGACCAAGACAGTTAATATCTGTTTCCTCATCATTAGAATAGCTAATAAAATTGCCTATCTTATGAGTTTATTGTGAGAATTAAATGAATATTCATAAAACATGTCCAGTACAAGGCCTGCCACACAGAAGACACTCAGTGAATATTGTTGGGTTTTTTTTCTATTATTATTATTCTCCAAGTGAGAGCCACTGCTCCGTATGTAGCCTCCCTTTTTGGATGTTACATATAGTGATCATCTATCCATATTAATAAATTCTATTCTAAAACATAACTTTTAAATGTCTGCATAATATTCCATCATTTGCACTTATGACAAGTTCTTTAACAATTCCCTTTATAAGATATTTAGGTTGTTTATTAACTTTCCAGTTGTTGTAAACAGTCATGTGGAATTAGAGTGTCATAGAGCTGGCAAAAGTCCAAAGCTCTTAAGATGCATTGCTGAACTGCCCTCCAGAAGATCTGGACCATCTTACAGCCCCACTACCAGTGTATAGGTTTGGGGCCCACTCCTTTCACTCCCCAAAGCCCTATCTACCTTCACTTAAACCTCAGGATGACAATAAAAAATTCAGTTATTCCTCTGCTTATTAATATCCACCTGCCTGGTATTTCAAACTCAAGCTTCACAAAACTGAGATTAACTGCTTCTGACTTCCTGTCTCTCAGGGTCAACAACAGCTTCAGCAGTATATGCTTAAAATTCACCTGGTCATTTACTCTTGTTACTCTCCCATCTTCTGTATGACACTGTGACTTTTCCTCCAGAATATCTTTGGGTCCTACTTTTCCTTCCACATCCACTGTCAACAACCTAATGGAGGGCTTCTCTTGTCTCTGGCTAATACCATTTCAATACCGACCCAGCAAACCCCTTTATATCCCACCTCTCTCTTTTGCAGCTTCTTCCACCTTGCTGCCATATTAATCTGATCATACTGTTCTGCCCTAAAAATCCTCCAGAGGGTCCACACTCACTGTGGAATAAAGCCCAGACCTCCTAGTCAGGCATTCAACATCATTAAGTCTGTCCATATTCTGCCTTCCTAGGGCTCTGGTCTCTCTGCTCCTTTAGGAAAACCTTGCTCCCACCATGCTCTGCAGTATCCACCTGCATATATTTATTTCTATGGCTTCCTTTACCTATATGATCCCTTGGGAATCCTCCTTCCTCTATCTGTCTTTTCAAGATTGAGCTCAATGTCATTTTCTCCATGAACCCTTCCCTGGCTCCTAGCCTTAAACATCTCTTTCCTCTAAATTCTCATATTCCCTCATTTGTTTGGGGAGGTGCAATAGGCAGAATAAAGCTCCCCCTACAAAGACACTCACATTCTACTCCCCAGAACCTGGGAATATGTTATGTTACATGGCAAGGGGGAATTAAGGTTGCAGATAAAATTATAGGTTGCTAATCAGCCGACCTTAAGATAAGGAGATTACCGTGGGTTATTTGGTGGGCCCAGTGTAATCACAAGGGTCTTTAAATGCGGAAGAGGGAGGAAGAAAAGTCAGTGTCAGAGCAATGCAATATGAGAAAAACCTGATCAGTCATTGCTGGCTTTGAAGCTGGAAGGGGGCCACTAGCCAAGAACTGCAGGCAGCGTCTGGAAGCTGGAAAAAACAAGAAAACAGATTCTCCCTTGAGCCTCTGCAAAGGAACACAGCTTTGCTGACACCTTGATTTTAGCCCAGTGACACCCAGTTTGGACTTCTGACCTTCAGAAGTATAAGATAATAAATTTATAGGGGATTAAGAGATACAAACTATTATGTACAAAATACATAAGCTACAAAGATATATTGTACAGCATGGGGAATATAGCCAATATTTTATAATAACTATAAATAGAGTATAACCTTTAAAAATTGTGAATCACTATGTTGTACACCTGAAACTTACATATTATAAATCAACTGTATTTCAATAAAAAATAAATTTGTGTTGTCCTATGACATTAAGTGTATGGTAATTTGTTATAGCAGCAATAAGAAACTAATACAAGAGGCATCATACTGTGGTAGAAAGAGCATATGTGACGTAAATATACCTGAATTTACATCCCAGGTCTGCCACTGACTAAAACTGTGATACTGAACATGTTTTTGGTTTTGGTTTTGGTTATAACATTTTTGTACCTCAGCTTTCTTATCTACAAAATATAGGGAAAGAGGATTACATCATAGGGTTGTTGGAAGGATTAAATTACAATTTTTTATGTATTTAATGCCCAGGATAATGTGTCTGGCACACAACAACACTCACTAAATCTTTAACAATTAGTCCTGCTATTCCTTCATTATGGCCTTTAACACATTCATTCTTTTTTTTTTTTTAAACATCTTTATTGGAGTATAATTGCTTTACAGTGGTGTGTTAGTTTCAGCTTCACAACAAAATGAATCAGTTATATATATACATATGTTCCCATATCTCTTCCCGCTTGCGTCTCCCTCCCTCCCACCCTCCCTATCCCACCCCTCCAGGCAGTCACAAAGCACCGAGCTGATCTCCCTGTGCTATGCGGCTGCTTCCCACTAGCTATCTACCTTACGTTTGGTAGTGTATATATGTCCATGCCTCTTTATCGCTTTGTCACCGTTTACCCTTCCCCCTCCCCATAGCCTCAAGTCCATTCTCTAGTAAGTCTGTGTCTTTATTCCTGTTTCACCCCTAGGTTTTTCATGACATTTTTTTTTCTTAAATTCCATATATATGTGTTAGCATACGGTATTTGTCTCTCTCTTTCTGACTTACTTCACTCTGTATGACAGACTCTAGGTCTATCCACCTCATTACAAATAGCTCAATTTCATCTCTTTTTATGGCTGAGTAATATTCCATTGTATATATGTGCCACATCTTCTTTATCCATTCATCCGATGATGGACACTAGGTTGTTTCCATCTCCGGGCTATTGTAAATAGAGCTGCAATGAACATTTTGGTACACGACTCTTTTTGAATTATGGTTTTCTCAGGGTATATGCCCAGTAGTGGGATTGCTGGGTCATATGGTAGTTCTATTTGTAGCTTTTTAAGGAACCTCCATACTGTTCTCCACAGTGGCTCTATCAATTTACATTCCCACCAACAGTGTAAGAGTGTTCCCTTTTCTCCACACCCTCTCCAGCATTTATTGTTTCTAGATTTTTTGATGATGGCCATTCTGACTGGTGTGAGATGATATCTCATTGTAGTTTTGATTTTCTCTAATGATTAGTGATGTTGAGCATTCTTTCATGTGTTTGTTGGCACTCTGTATATCTTCTTTGGAGAAATGTCTATTTAGGTCTTCTGCCCATTTTTGGATTGGGTTGTTTGTTTTTTTGTTATTAAGCTGCATGAGCTGCACATTCATTCTTTAATCATTGATATATTGGGAACGTGCCTTGTCTTTGCCAATATATTAAGAGTAGTTAATGTGGATTTTTTTTTTTTTTTTTTTTACTTTTTTATACCAGGTTCACAGTAAGCCAGGTGGAGGGAAGGAAGGAAGGCAAAAATGAAGGAAAGGAGGGAAGGAAGGAAAGAGAGAAATCTGAATAAGTTTATCAATTTTCAGGTAGCACTTTCTATTATATCATTCTAAAATATTCTGCCAATATGAATATGAAAGAAAAATGTTTTATAAAATTCTTCACAAGAGAAAGAAAAGTATGTTTTGTTGTGTTGTATAATTAAATTTTACCTTTTTATGAATGTTCTCCATCAATCAATGATACATTTTTAAACTGAAAATAGTTTATGATTATCAAAACAAACAGCAAAAATAAGCCACAAATTGATACAAATAATTTTCTCTCTAAGGTGTTGATTAAACAAAATGGAACCTCATAGAAATCCAATTAAGAAGAACTCACCAGGAAGCCATAATTGACCCAAGGCATCTTGTGGGTTTACAAAAATGGCTCACAGAGTGAAAGAAACTATTGTTTTTGCTTCCATGTTTGTTCAAAGTATTGTTTTAAAACATCATCTTTGAGACTAGTTGCATATTAACATAGAAGTTTTACATTATGGTGAAAGGCAAAGAAGAATGGAGGGAAAAATGAAAAAAAAGGAGACTAACAGTTCATTTGCTCTGCTCTATCCCAAGCCCATGCTGAGTGCTTTTATATGCATCTCATTTAATTAAGGAAATTGGAAGTTTCAATTTGTGGATTCCAAAGTAATCCACCGGGTTGTGAGTGAAGGATATAAGAGCATGCTGACAACGAACTGTCCTCTCAATGCTGGAATACAGACTTAAGCCCTGAGTTAAGGGAATTCAGCTTTTGTTGAATTAATGAAATATTTTTAGCCCAGCAGGATTTGTTTTTAAATTTTTATATTCTGGAATGAATCAAATTCAATTTCCTGAGGTGTAACCTTCCAGTCCAATTTTCAAGGGAAAAAAAAGTTTTTTAAAAAAACAGTATCTCCCTCTTTTGCAAAGAAAACAGACCAGCCCTGATCAACCATGACACACGGTGCACTTTGAAAGTGGCAGGTAGGGCTCCTCTCTAGCCATTGATGTCTCACATGCAAAGGGACAACTTGTCTACCATCATCACCAAGCATCCACTAGGCATCTAATGGAATGGAGAATTATGCAAAGAGAATTCCACAGACACAGTTCCCTGTCCTCCTCACCTTCTTAACTCATGCAAAATTAGCTCCCTTTGACTACAGATTTTTCAGAGGATTCTGCTGGTGTCTGATACATGCAGTTTGTTACTCTGAGAAAACTGTGTTCTGCCACAAATCATAAGAACAGACTATCAGGCTGCCAAAGCTTGTCCCTCTAGGCCCTATTATTATTGTTGTTGCTATTGTTGTTGTTAAGCATTCTGCCCAACCAAGAACTATTTTCTGGAATGTGAATTTAATACAAGCAACTACCAAGACCATCTTTTACCTACTTCATACTTCATCTGTATCTCAGTTCAAAAATAAGCAAAGTTAATGCAATAACTACAAATGGTCTTTCAAGAAGAAGAGTTATCATTTACATCCCACAACGTTATATAAGTGCCAGAGTGCAGGTTTCAATTTTATTTATTCAGTCCTAATTGCTCAGTCCTAGCCACTGTGCCATATGGCATCTCATTTAGCACTCACAATTATCCTATCGAGTAATTACTACTATTGCCTTTCTAGATAAAGACATGAAGATTTGCAGAGGCCAGGAAACATGCCCACATACTGTGAGTAAGTTGCGGTCATGATTTGAAGCCATTCTGATTTTTTTCTCTTCCACCATTACTTAATGCTTTCTTACACCCCTGCGCACTCCTGTAACAAATTCAAAGCTACCACCACTCTCCTCACCTCCATTTCAACTGCTCTCTGCTATACTTTAAACATCTGCTTTACCTGCAGATAAAATTTGCTGATTGTATGATTGAAACCCTACCTGACTGACTTAAGAGTTACTTTTAACAGAATGAGACTAAGCTTATCTGCAAAACATTCATTGGGCAGATTGAAATTTTCAAAGCAGATAGACCTAATAATGTAAAAGTTATTAATTTGTCACATCCCCATTTGGAGACATGTGCTAACGATTCCCTTTTCTTAAGTCACTCAAAAAAAGAACAAGCCTCAAATAGTATAACGAAGAAACCAACCAACTAATGGAAAAGTGCTCTATGTGTGCATTTCCTTAGTGATTTTTACTTTGGGTAGAGAAATTGCCAATTATGTCTGCATAATTGGGAAGCAGTGTGTCATACTGCTTAAGCACATCACAGGCTTTGGGGATTCTGGCTCCTGCATTATTAGCTGTGAGAGTCGGGTGAGTCATGCAGTCTCACAAGATCTCAGTTCCCTCATCTCTAACATGTTAATAATAATGGTAGTAATAAGAGTTAATAATAGTAAAACTCATATAGTCATTTGAGGCATGAATCAAATATATATTAGAAGCTTAGTACAGTGAAGGAGAAATGGGAAGAACTAAATAATTAGTCACATAAAAATATTATTTTATGGTTTTTTTGGTCTCCAGAATGTAAATAGAAGATACTAAACTTGGTCTCCCATCAACTGAATTATTTAATGAGTTACAGCATTATTCCCTGATTCCTCCAAGCCATTTTTAAGGCTTTCAAGTTACACACAGGCAAAGAAACACCACCAACAAAAATTATGATTAGTACTAAACATTCTCTGTGCTTCCAAGGAATATCAGGGAGTAAAGGACCACAACAGTTACATGTTTTCCTAGAGGTCAATTTCAACCATTTTTATGGAAGGTGGGAAATGGAAAATGTGTGTGTGTGTGTGAGTGTGTGTGTGTTTCCCCCAAGGAAAAAAGTGAAAAAGGAATGTCCATCGAAGTAATTTTTCTGACATGTCTATTATAATATGAGAAAATTACATCTGAGATTTTTATATTCCAAGATAGGAAATTCCTAGATAAGCAGAACTTAAAAAGTGAGGATTTGTTGGTTCTTATTATTGAGTCCCCATTGCACAGTACTAGCCACTGTGACATATGGTATCTCATTTAGACTCTCAATAGAGTTCCCATTGCTTCAGCACCACAAGAAATAAAGGAGAAATTCAAACACTACAGCACCTACCTTTGCCAAATCTACTTTAGTACCTCTGAGCAGACATCTAGGAATAATGGAAAATGCTGAATTCAGGGCTTAGGAGATCAAGATTTCCTAACTCAGTACTTTCCCACCCTCAAAGTTACATTTTCTTACTGCTACAGCATTAGAAAATCTAATTCAAATGGCTTGTTCACAAAGGCAGCGGGTGTGTAAGCCATGTATGCTGGACTCATGTGGCTTTACCACAGCCCTAAAAAAAAAACACACCTACAGTCAAAAGATCTCAGTCCAAGAATGGCTTTCCACATTTCCTATGGAAATCCAGAGGAAGTTTCTTCACAAAACTTATATTTTTCTCTAAATCCAGGGAAATTTGGCGTGTGATCTGATAGGGATTGAAGGTAAGCTATCTAGCACCATGTACATTAAAATGCTTTAATTTTCTGGAGGGACGAGTTTCATGTTAATGATTCTTGGAGCCCCACTTTGTGGAGTTTCTCTGCTTCTTCTAAGAGAGTCAATCACTAGACCACCGAAGAATAAATATTTTGATGATGCAACAGGTCCACAGAACCACCATGCTTTGTGGGATTCTCTACTGGGAAGTACATTTTGGAGTAAGAACACCTACCAACAGATGAAAAAGAAAAGACAGTAAACCTATCTTCATTTATAACATACTACATCAGCACAAAAGGTGTTTCATTAACCAAAATTCCCTGTGCTTTTCATTTTAAGGTTCTCTAGACCCAGACAGTCTGCTTTTTCATTCTTGAGGCTTTACCTAATAATTTCATATCCAAAGTGCTCTACATGGTAAAGAATGCATTTTCATATGACCAGTTTGGGAGTGAATTACATTATCTAGGTGTTTATTAATCCAGACTAGAAAAAAACTATTTGGCCCAGAAAAACATGCTTCTGGAAAATAAATAAACAAAAGCTAAACTCAGTCATAAAGTTCCTACAATGTTTTCATATATTGATTGCCAAAAAAATTATTTCTACGTCATAATCCCAAAGTAAAGAAACAGAGAATGTGAGAGAGAATGACAGAGACACAGAGAGAGAAGAAGAAGAGAAAGAAGAAGAAGAAGAAGAAGAAGAAGAAGAAGAAGAAGAAGAAGAAAAAGAAGAGGAAGAAGAAGAGGAGGAGGAAGGGGAGGAGAAGGAGAAGAAGAAGAAGAAAGGGAGGAGGAGGAGGAGGGGGAGGGGGCGGGGGAGGAGGATGGGGAGGCTGAGGAGGAGGAGGAGGAGGAGAAGAAGAAGAAGAAGAAGGAGGAGGAGGAGGGGGAGGAGGAGGAGGAGGAGGAGGAGGGGGAGGAGGAAGAGGAGGAAGAAGGAACGAAGGAAGGAAGGGAATTTAAATGCTTAAATGGTGGGCATAGACATGTATTCAAATCTCAACTCAATTCAACAACCATGTATACTGTGGTCACTCAATATATAACTAATGAATGAGTAAAATGGATGAAAAGTTTTAGATTGTTATCAGCAAATATTAGTAGTAGTAGCAGTGATAGTATTAATAACCAACACTTTTTTAGTGCATGTATTAGCCAGGCACTGTTCCAAGCACTTTACATGTATTAACTCATTGAATCTTAGAGTAGCCCTAGGACATTGGGTAATGTTTTCACCTCCATTTTACAGATAAGAAAACTGAGACACAAAGTTTTTAAGTAACTTGCCCAAGACTACATGACTATGGTTGCAGAGTCAGGATTTGGACCCAGGCAGTCTGGTTCCAGAGGCCATGCTATAACCACTATGTTTTCTGAAAACTTAACTCCAATTGCCTTAAACAATAAAGAAAAACATTGGAAGTCCAGAGGTAGACTAAGACCCAAGGGTGGTATAATCAGTGATCAATATTTTTAATTCAAAAGGACCCAAGCTCTTTTGATCTATCTGTTCTGCCATATGCATTGCTGGTTTCGCCCTAAGACAGGTTCCTCTGTGGATACAAGTTGTCCTTGTTTGTATTTGGAAAAAGAGAAGCGAGAGAAGACTTGGCTCTCAACATTCATTATAATATAAACCTCCATCCAGGCTAACTGGACCAACTTAGGGCTCAGACCCAACTCTAGACCAAAAACAGGCACCAAATAATGACATCAACTGAGAGTCATCTGGGATGGAACAATATTTCAAGAGTTAATCAGTTAGTCCACCACAGTATTTTGGCTTAGAAATGGCTATAGGTAAAGGCTACAGAGACCCATCTTTATATTCTGTCTTCAGAATAATCATAAGCCATAATGATTTCATCATAAACCTTATGAATTAGAACATCTTTAAGTTAACCTTCAGTTCTGGAAATCTATGATCTTATGAATTCATTCAATTGTATTAACATTTCTCAGTGGGAAAATGTTCCTAAGGAAATATTTTCATATACCCGAATTTTTCTAATAAAGCATAATTAATTTGCAGCAGTTGCCTTATCCATAACTTAGAAGGGAAAACATGATGGAATAAAGGGTAAACATAAGGCACTAACTTTGCTGTCTTTGCTATCTTAGGAGAAGATGTTTTTCATCATACACTATGATCTACCCATGTTTGTCCTCATGTTAAGTGAAGGAATGAACCTTAGGCAGACCTGATGTGTGGACCTGCTAAGAGATGCTACACCTGAGAAACTGATCTTTGATTCAGTTGGTCTTACAGAGAACACTCAGGAAGGTTCCCAGCTTTGTTTGTACCCTGAGCTGGCACACATGTAGGCTGTCTCCATACCATCAGTAAAGTACATGAGAATACAACTGCACCCCAATAATGGAACAGGGGTGGTTATTACCAATGCAAGAAGTCTAACTCCATGTAGGTAGTATCAGCAGCTGCTATACGTTCCTACGGAGACCTAGAGACCTGGGACACCTTCATCTGGGAGCACACCTTATTGTCTCCTGATTTTGTAACGATCTTCAGTTTCCATATCCTTTGCCACTGAAGAAACATTATATTCTATAACTGTGTCTACTGGCCTCTTAGCATCAATCACAACACTGTCCCATGGAGACACTCATGCAGTTACACAGGAAATTGAACAAGAGCAGTTTGAGAGTCAATCACTTTCTTTAAAGTCTTGGTCTTTAAAGTCTCAGTCTAGAAATGGCTGAAAAACAATTTTTCTGAGGTGTCCTTATGGTTCTGCTGGCATCTGGGAACAGCCTGAAATGACTGAAGAGCTCCACTTATATTAAACTTCCAATGGGTTGATGAGACAGACTACATCTGCCTTGGCAGTCAGAGTAATTCTCTACTGAGTTGAGTTCTTTAGAGCCTTGCTACTCAAAACAATGTTCCACATACTAGCAGCATCCACTGAAATCTAGTCTTGAGGGTCCTGCCCCAGATCTACTGACTAAGAATCTGAATTTTAACAAGATCCCCAAGTGTTTCCTATACACATTAAAGTTTGGGTACATATCACTGCTTTAAAGGTTTGCCTTCTTTGGCTTAACGACAATTTACTCCCTTCCATTTCTTCATTAAAAAGGAAATTCATGTTGAGTCAAACACGCACTTACAGTTACCCATCCTTGGAGCCATATCTTCAGAATAACGTGGTGAATGAGACAGGCATACACAAATGATATACTCCCACAAGTACATGTGGTACCTCTAAGATACTAGACATTCTCACCTTATGAACCACTGATATAATATGAATAACCAATTACCAGAATTAAGTCTAACATGTTCTCTTAAAAAACTATGTGAAACGCAAAGCTATCTCACTAATTTAAATAATGGAACTGTTTAGCCCAAAGTAAAGAGACTTGGGAAGGCATCATTGCCATTCTCAAACATGTGAGGCTGGTCACAGGAGAAGGGACTAACTGTCTACAGAAAATAGAAGACAGAAATAGTATAAAAAGGAAGATGTGTCCAAGAGGCAGATTTCAACTTCATTTAAGGAGGAAGTCCTTAAGAGAACTATCCATGGTATTAAATATGCAGTTCTGAAAATTATTATCAAAACTGCATTGAGAAGCAAATCCATTCTTTGACCATGGCCTAGATGATATCAAGCTTCTGCATCTCTGCCCATCCACTTCCTTGTTCACTGCATCCTCCTCCCGTCATGCTAGCTCTGCTCTTTCTCTGACATGTGTACCAAGCTCATCCCACTGAGGGGTTTCACACCTGCTGCCACCTCAGTGTGAATGACCATCCCTAGCCATTTCCCTGAGTGGCATCCTCACTCCAGGCAGGTCCCTGCTCAAATGTCCCTTCTTCTGAGGGCGTCACTGACCCTTCTATCTATAATAATCCCCCTCCTTCATCTCTCTATTAATCAGTCATGCTGAGGTAACTCAAGCCTCAAATTCTCAGTTTGTACAACAACTAAGGATTTCTCTTGCTCATATGTTGTGTAGGTTCCTGGTTGGCTGCAGGCTGGCTATGCCTCTGCTCAGGTCTGTGGTTCTGGTCCACAGGCTTGTTCACATGACAGAGGAGAAGAACAAGAGTCTTAGCTAAACCTCGTGATCATTGTAAAAGTTTCTGTCCCAAACTAGGGAAATCTGAGTAAGAGTGCTGGATTTTATCAATGTCAGTGTCCTGGTTGTATATTATATGATATTTTGCAAGATGTTACCATTGGGGGAAGCCAGATAAAAGGGCCATGGGATGACTCTGTATTATTTCTCGCAACTGCATATGAACCTACACTTATCTCAAAAATAAAAGTGTAGTTTTAAAAGTATCTGCCTTATCAGATGTGGCACAAACCACATCTAATCACATTCCACTGGCCATTGTGAATCATATGAACGGGCAATGAAATACATCTGCCCACAAGGAGGCCCAGCAAACCACATGGCTATGGATGAGGACGTACAATTTATGTAACAGTCAGGATCCCATGTGGAAAACAGAAACCACATCAGGTTTTTCAGAAGAGACAATTAATATAATGAATTGTGATGTTAAAATAATTCTTGAAGACTAAAAAACTGAGGTAACAAGAAATAGTAGCTGCAATAAGCATCTACCATCCCTAGGTTGGAGAACAAAGGGAAGAAGTTAATTACAAGAAATTAGAAGCTTGGAAGAGGAGAGGCTCCCTCAGAAAAGACAGGGTGCTGCTCAGCTGATGCGTGCACCCCAAGAATCTGGAAGATGTGCTACAGTCTTCATTTCTGAAATTGGTCACAGGCTTAGAATTGGTATTTATTATTTCCTTCTTTTATTATCCCTTCCCTGTTCCTTTGCCCTAAGCCAGCACCACAGGTGGTTGGGTTCTTTCCTTGGTGGCATGACCCAAACCCTCATTCTTAAAGGGCCTGTTTCTCCGTGGTCCCACCTTTGTATTGGTTGTTCTGGTTTTCCTTACACTTTTACTAGAGGATGTGGAAACACTAAAAGGTGCCCAGAGGAATCCTTTGGGTTCCAGTCTGTTGTTCCCTGCCTCCATCATAGAGCAGCAACCCAGTTTCCCTTGGTAATTGGGATCAATTTCCCCCGCCAATAGGATACCCCCAAATGGCCAGTCTCAACTTCCAATTCAGTGAAACCAACGCTTCATCCCCCTGTGGAAGCATGCCTCCCTTGAGAACCAAGGCCATCAGGACTGCAGACCTCAACAGCCTGGGGACTGAAAGTGAAATTTCTGCAAGAAGTTTATCAAAAATAATAGAAGAACCATTCCTGCTTCTATCCTTGATTCTAGGACCCATGTATTTTGGCTTGGGTAGAAACAGCACCATAAACTCATCACTGATTTTTACCCCCTGAGATAGAACCCCAAGGTGTTGTCTCCTCACTGAAAAATTAACTCAGTTTTCAGTTGGTCATGATAACATTCCAGCAGGTCAGTTGCTTCTGAGTGGTAGAGTATGTGATGTCTTTGATGGTGGAGCTAATATCAGCAATCTCCCTTCCTACCATCACAGGTGACTGGGCCCATGTGACTGAGTATCTCTATTCCAAATATATTTTAGGTAACTGGAGAAACAATCATAGGAGGTGTCATTGACCCACTGGGTCCAATTGTGAAAAAGACTTGGGCCAAAATTTCATTTATTGCTTGAGACCACAAGCTCCCAATTGACTGGTTGACCATAGAATTGTTTTGGGTCCCCCAGGAATTAGCATCAATTTAGAGACAGTATCTATTAATACCCTATTTTATGAGTATTTCCCTTTCCCCAGTATTTCCCTCTTCCCATCTCCTTTCCCATAAGTCACTTAAATGGAAGAGTTAAGTGAGTGTTTGAAAACAATAACACAAACTTACCAAACTCTCTTGTCCCCTTTATTTTTCTTCATAGCCCTCATCACTACCTGAAATTACATCATATGTTTACTTGGTTATCTTTTACCTTCTAGCTTCTTGATTAATCTATAATACAAGCTCCATGAGGACTGGATGCCTTACCTATTATCGCATCCCCAATACTTAGAACGGTTCCTGGTCCTTAATCAGCACTTAATAAATACTTGTTGAATGAAAAAACATTTCTAGAAGGCAGTTTGGCAACGTGTATCAAAAGCTTTAAAAAAATGTGTAAAGCTGATGGCCTAGAAATTTAACCTCTGGAAGTTTATCCTTAAAAATACTTTAAGGGTCTTCCCTGGTGGCACAGTGGTTAAGAGTCCGCCTGCCGATGCAGGGGACACTGGTTCGTGCCCCGGTCCGGGAAGATCCCACATGCCGCGGAGCGGCTGGGCCCGTAAGCCATGGCCGCTGAGCCTGCGCGCCCGGAGCCTGTGCTCCGCAACGGGAGAGGCCACAACAGTGAGAGGCCCGCGTACCGCAAAAAAAAAAAAAAAAACTTTAAGTAAAATTTAGTATTTGAAGAACTGCTTATTTATAGCATAAAATTTGGAAAAAACAAAATAACCTAAACATACAATTAGAAATTATTTATTTATTCATTCAATAAATAATTATGAGTGCTAAGTACTAGAACAGGGTGAGACGCAAGAGACACTATAGTTAACAAGACCAATGTGATCTTTCAAGGAGCCCAGAGAGATAGATGTCAAGAGACTATTTTACTTTTTAATCTTGTAATGCAGCAAATAACTGAACGTTAGCTTATAGATACTTGACTAATAATAGCAATAATAATGAGGATACTTTACATTTGCATAGCACTTCTAACTTTTCAAAGAAATTCTCCAGCTATTATATTTCTTAAAATTAGGTCATATTAAACTGCACTTGAACTTCATTATTAGATATTTTCTGAGAAGAGAGTTGAGAGATTGTTGTCCTTTTTACATTAATTATGGACATATAAGATGAAGCAGAATTAAGCGGAATTAATCAAATTCCACTGTATTTGCTATTAGGGTCAATTGTGTGGGAAAAAAGCCACTCTCTGCAGGGTTTAGAGTAGGATGCAGCAGAGAAGATTGAGCAAAAACAAAAGTTCTTTAAATGGTTTCAGTTTTAAATAAACCCTAAGCCCATTGTCACTATGAGGCATCATTAATAATTTAGGAGAACACCACCATTTTGCAAAATCAAGTCCATTAGCAGAAGTAGATTTACAGTGAACCTGCAGGGCCCCTCACTTGCATAATTCCCACCCAAGGCACTGGGAGGGGAGTCAACATGGTATTCAATGACTATATGTTTTTGTAAAACGGACAAAAAAAATTTGTTTCCCTCAATCAGCTTAGACTTTCATCTCTTTCCATCAAACTTCCCCTCTTTCACATTTTTCTTTTGTTAGGTTGTGCAGGAGTGGCCATAGGCAGGGCTACCTATAGGATATGCAGGGTCCCAAGCAAAATATTTTTGTTGGGCCTCTGTTTATATAAACAATTTTATTAAAAATATATTAGAAAAGTCAGGGGTCTATGTGAGATATGGTTAGAACAGTTAGAACAAGGCCTAATGAGAGCCAATACATAGATCTACGCCCCCACCACACCCCCGCTTAAGCCTAAGGGTTAACAGTGGACCATCACTAGCTCAGAGCTCCAAGCTCATCCTGTGTCAGATGTGAGTGAAAACCACCCTAAATCAGTCTGTTAGCATTATTCTGGTGGCCAAGTAGCACAAGATGCCATGAAAGAAATGCTGCATTGGCTAATGAGTGTAATTCATTCACCAAGACACTACATCTGAGTCCCATAGATCACTGGGGCATCTGGTCAATCCCATATATGAGGTAGGAGGTCAGAGAGCATCCCAATAGTTGAGAGGTGGACCAGCAGCCATACAGGCCCAGGTCCAGGGTTAAGGTGCCCCATCCAGATGGCACTGCCTGTCCCAGCCAATCTCAAAGAAATGGGATAATTTTAAGGAAGGCACTCCGAAATGCACGGCCTCCTGAGGCACAGCATCCAATGTGGCAGCCTGGCTCACTGGGTTCAAGGGTGATACTAGCCACAGAGCTTTTAATATGTAGTTTAAGGGATGTTGACTTACAGGATATATTTAGTTAGGATTTGTTGAAATGTATTTATTTGGTTTGCCATTATTTCCATGGGTAATCAAATTATTGCTAGCCATCTCAATGCAGAAATGGCTTCCAGGAATACTCCTACTACCCACTATGCTAACTCACCCAGCACCCTGATACAAAGGTGCAGGGCCAGAGGTCATGTCATGATGTGACACTTGCACTAGGAGAATGTGGATAGCAGGTAGTGGCAAGAAGCAAGGTTCAAAAGTAGGGAGCCAGAAGTCAGTCTATGGAAAAAAATTACAATCATAACAGCTCATGTATGAAAGGAATATTGACAGAGAAATAGTCCTCAATTTAATGATCTTAATAATTCACATAAAGTTACCAATAAAAATGTGTGAGACCAAAGAAACTTCTAGACCATTAACACTAAACTTGCTAAAAAAGAGACTGAGTTACCATTTTATTTTCTATACAGAAAATATTACAAATTCATTATCATATAACAAGACGACCAGAGTATGCAACTAAAAATGTAAGAAAAAGTACTATAGAAGTATGTTAGCAAGTCTACGAATAGACCTACAGTGTTCCTGGATTTTGTGACTTCTATGGAAGTCAACTTTAAAAATTTGCAACTCACTGTGATTTCATTTCTCAATCTAAAGAAATATTTACTTTCATACCTAATTTTGTATTCACTTTTTAAAGAAGATCTTAAAAACTGTATAACATTCCAGGCTCACAAAACCTAGATCTATCCGTGTTTATAGGGTTACATCTTCCAGACTTCAAAATAGCTGACTTGATTGAAACTCATCTTTGGCTATAAGAAGGGACGTGGATTTATGAGTTCCTCTGGGTAGTAACTACAGTATTTACTTCCCAAAAGAAGCCATTCACACTTAGACTCAAATAAATACATATGTTCTTATCAAATGAGACTTTCACCAGATGTAAACCTGTACACAAATATTCCCTAACCTCTTCATTCTGACTGTTAAGAGACTGAATCCTGTCATGCTTGTTGAAGTTCCTGTTCCAAAAAATTCACTTAATTCCTAAGCAAGGTTTACATTAATTTCATCTTTTTCTGACCAGCTCCTACTGTCATGAAATTCTCTTGGGAGGAGGTCCTGAAGTATTGAGGACTGTTTCGGCCAGCTGTGAAGGGCTAGGCTAAAGGCCAATGTGTGTAAATACGAAGAAGGTTACCAGGTCAGCAGATCCTGGCTGGGTTCTGCTTGGGCTGCATCCTCCGAGGGGTGGTTCCACACTTCATGGCTGCGGAAACTGACACCCAGAGCCACATATTCTATATATGACCCAAAACACACCACAGTGGAACTGGAACAGTTGACTTTAAGGTGGTCCCTTTCAATGCAGCAGATGGGAGAGAAGAACCGGATACCAGTGGGAGATATTAGAAAGTTGGAACACTTTAAAGCTAATCTTACATAATCTGATTTTAAAGCAGTTTCCATGGGATAAGGCAGGAGTAACACATGGTGCATCTTGTTACCGTCAACATGAAAAGAATGAGTTATGACCAGTAACTTACTCTAGATTCAGCGTCCACAATTAAACAGGCCTTTATTCCCTGAATTTGTGTCCGCCAGGGCAATTAACATGAAATGTGATGACAAAAACAAAATCAAAATCTCAGTGACTTAATAAAATAAAAATATTTCTAACCTATACAAAGTCTGGTATGAATGCGTGTGTGATTATCCTCCAAATGGTGACTCAGGAATCCAGGTTGCTTCAATCACATGGCTCTGCCTTCTTGTTGCCCTGGTGGCATAAACCTGGCAGATGGGAGGGTTGAGAAAATGAGGACCATGCAGGACTTTCTGTATACACCAGGATGGAGGCAGAGTTTATCACTTCTGCCCATTTGCACTGGCCAGAACTCAATCAGGTGGATTCACTCAGCTGGAGGAGAGACAGGGAAATCTCACTTAACTGTGTGTAAAGAAATGAAATAAGTTTGGTGCCCCTGGTAGCGTCAACATAAACCAGCTAAACCTTGAGTTTCAATGTCAGTTCTCCATACACCAAAAAACACATTTGCGTGCTGAGAAAACTTTAAACATCTCCACTTGTTGTTGGCAATCATTTATTTGATTTTATGCTTTAAGTTAATATAGAAATGTTAGAATCTGATTTGTATGCTTCTTCTTGTGTTTAAGTTAATTGAACATCTCTTTTCTCTTATTTGGTTCTAGGCTGATACATGCTACGTGGAGTAAAGCTGGTGGAGTAAATAGTTAAAATTCAGAAATGTAAATCTGAGCTCCCTGGTGGCCCAGTGGTTAGGGCTCCAGGCTTTCACTGCTATGGCCTGGGCTCAGTCCCTGGTCAGGAAACTGCTATCACGTAAGCCGCGTGGCACGCCCCCCGCAAAAAGAAAAGTTTACTGAATATTTGGGAATTCCCTGGTGGTCCAGTGGTTAGGACTCGGTGCTCTCACTGCCAGGGCCCCAGTTCCACCCCCGGTCAGGGAACTAAAATCCCATAAGCCGCACCATGTGGCACGACCAAAAAAAACCAAAACAAAGACAGAAATGTCTCTTTTATCAATCTGCCATCTCTTCCAGGCCTTCTGGTTAGATCACTGATACCCTCTGGCCCCTGTCATGTTTTATTTCAGTCCAATCTTCTTCCCACAGGAGTTTTACAAGGCACTTGCAGTTAATTTGATAAACTAATTTAAACTGAGGAGTTAGGCTGGTTAATAACGGTTTCAAATATTATCACGTCCCTGTTCTGATTTGCATTTTAACCAGCGTTTTTCAATGCTTTCATCAAAGCTTTTTTATTTCGAGGTCAGCCTCCTAAGATGTTGGTGGGAGTAAATGGGTAAAATTTTCCTCTCATCTAAAGTTAGGCCTCCTTATGTGGCTAATTCTATAGCTCTTCTTGAAAATTCATAATGTACATGAGAATATTACAGGTCCAGGGAAATCCTACAATAAAGACATCAGTTTCCTTTGTTTATTCCAGTTTTCCCAAACTTTTTCAACCACAGGAGTTTTCCTTAATTGCTTTTTGGTTCAGGGTTCTATTGTTTCTTTTTGTTTTTGCATAACTCATATCCAAATCAGGCAATATTTCTAATGGAGGAAATATAAAGCCCAACAGAGGCCCAGTAAGGGCGAGGCAGGGGATTTGCACGTGGCCTCACGAGCCATCCTCACTCTGTTGGTGGGACTGTCACTGGCTTCAGCTTCTCATCCTTTCATGGCCCTGTCCTACACATGTCCGTCGAGCTCCTCATTCTGAGTTTTCTCCATCAAAATCAGCATTTCCCCAGTGATAGATTAAAAAGAAAAAAATATGAATCTCAACAATCAGCCCCCTCATGAGAATTGCAATCTCTTTCCTATTTAAATTAAAGAAAATTCACAGCATCCCTGTTTTCTTTAGTCTGTTCCACATCAAAAAAATTTAAATCAAATTTCAAATGTTCCCACTTTGGGCTTTGCACTTAAAGAGAAAAGAAGAACTTTGTCCTCTCAGAGGGAAGGACTTTTAGAAAAAAATAAACCAAATAAATCCAATAAGCCCCCTGCCAGCAGTCCCCCTTCTTGTCCACCACTTACCCACTGGGGAAAAAAAATAAACTATCCATTTGACTCTCCCTTGCTGACAGTCTCTTCTAACTGTATCACAAATGGAACTTGAAAATAAATGAATCAAACCAGCTGCTATAGGATGGGAAATGCAAAGATGTATGAGTAGGACGTTTATGAGAAAGGAAACCACAGCATTAACTGATCTGAAAACATCCAAGTCAGTGATTTGATGTAGCCCTCCTTAAACGGGGAAATAAGGGTTTTTCAGTAATAGTGAGTGATGGCCACATCAAAATGAAAACTTAAAACTTTGTGTAGATGATTTACCAAAACTAGACAGCAAAAAGAAATGTAGGATAATCTCGACCACCTCTCACCCATTTCCATCTCCTACTACGAATCCACAAAAATCAACCATCAGGAGAGCAAAAGACAGCACCAACCTGGTCGTCGGAGTTACTGAAATGACCAGAAATGTCACCTGTGTGCTGACGAGTGGTGGTTTCTCACCTATAGTTATTTCCCATTGATCAGACGTGATGCCTCCAGCTAGATGAGACTGGAGCAGGATGCTGAGTGCCTGACCCCATGCATCTCTGTTCACTAGAGGTGTGCATATACATCTCACCTCTCCCAATGGACTGTAAACTCATTGGCAACTGGGAACACTTTTGATTACTTTATATCCCTCACAATGTTTGAGACACTGCTTTAAACTTCACAGGCATTCAGTGGGAGGCAAGGTACAGATCATGGGTCAGAAGTCATGACTTTCAGGTCCTTGTTATATTATTATTAACCATGTAAACTTAGGTAAGTCATAACTTCTCTGAACCTCAGTCTCTTCATCTGTATAGTTGATATTTTTTATTATATCATAGAGTTGTTAAAAGAATGGGGTACAGAGTCAGGGTAAAGAGGTGGGCAGTAAACAGCATGCATATAGGACTTTAGAACCCCCTCCTCGTTTCAACCCCAGAAATTCTCTTTTTGCTATTTTATATGTTGGAATTCCACGTAAAAGTTTGTTTGGCGAAATAATTGTGATGCTTAGAAATATTTGAAAAACATTATGATGTGAGAATGTGCTTGATAAAGTGAGAAGTAGTGTAACTTATCTTTACAGTATTGTATTGAGGTATAATTTGCATAAAGGACATGAACACACGTCAGGTGTACACTCAGTGATTTTTATATATGTATACACCCATGCATATACTACTCAGAGTAAACATTTCCTTCACCCAGAAATTTCCTCCACTCAGTAGTCCCCCTTTCACACACACAAACCCGCCCCAATAACCACTGATCTGATTTCTATCACCATTGATCATTTTCGCCTATTCTAGAGCTTCATATAAATGTATGTACTCTACTATGTACTATTTTGTGTCCAGATTCTTCCTCTCAACATATTATCTATGAGATTCATCCATGTTGTTACATATAATTGAAGCTAATTTTTTCATTGCTGCATAGGTTTCCATTGTGAGTAGGTCACAATTTGTTTATCCATTCACTTGTTGACAATCTATGGAGCTGTTTCCAGCTTGGAGCTACTATGAGTAAAGCTGCTATCAATATTTGTGTTCAAGCTCCTTTGTGGTCATCTGTTTTCTTTTCTCTTGGATAAATACTTTCAGTGGAATTGCTAGGTTAAAGTGTAAGTGCATATATAACTTTACAATACACTGTCAAACAATGTACGCTTTTATAGTCCCACCAGCTAAGTATGAGAGTTTCAGTCATTCACCAGCATTTAGTGGTGTCAGTATTTTAAATTTTAATAATTTTAATGGGTTCAAAATATCTTCTGGTTTTAATTTGCACTTCCTTGATGTTAAACATCTTTTCATATACATATTTGCCAATCTAATATCTTTTTTTTTGGAGTGTTCAAGTTTTTGCCCATTTTTTTTAATTGGATGATTTGTATTTTTGTCATTGGTTTCTAAGAGTTCTTTACATATTCCGAATAAGAGTCCTTTCTTAGCTAGATGTATTGTGAATATTTTCTCCCTGTCTGTGGCTTTTCAGTTTTTTAATAGTGTCTTTGAAGAGCAGAAAGCTTTTAATTTTTATGAAGTCTCATTTAAAAGATCGTTTCCTAAACAAGATCTTAAAGATATTCTCTTCTTCTAGAAGCTTTACAAATTTAGCTTGCACACAACGGGCTATCGTGAAAAGTGTATACTTTCATCTATGAGCTTCTTATATGATCTTAAGGTGTTTGAGGTTGAGTAATACCATCTGGACAACTTGATTTTAGAATCTTGTTATTAGATATCAATAAAGAATGTCTAAGTTGAATCTCATTTTGTTTGTCCACCTAGCAAGTTGTAAAAGAATTTGAAGTAGGACACCTCTGATAGTGGAAGGGGTCACCAGCCACAATAATTTCAAGACAAGAGGCATCCACCAGGGTTGTTTCTGGCAAACTCAGACACATAATCACTCTAGATTCAGGTCTCCAGACTCCACGTTAAGAATCATCCTTGGACATTTTCCATTAATAATGATTCACTTAACAAATTCTCTTTCTGTAGCATGCCTGTGTTTATTGCAACTATGGAAACACTTTTGAGGTGCCAAAAACAGTTGAAGACTGAATTCGTCGGTCTTCTGTCCCAGGTCAGGGACAAGGGGCATCAGACCTAGTTTAAAAACCAAGACTTGTAACTTCTGCATTCTTCAAGACTGAATTTTGAGACTGAACAAAGAATATTCAACCCTGGTGTTCTATAACTCCTTTGGGGAGCTCTTCTAAAAAGATAGATTGTTACTGCGCCAGTTTGCATCACCATTTGGTTTAATTATTATTCGTAATTGGGAAATAATTAGATAAAATGATGATGTAAATCCCAGTGGAAAATAGACATCTCTTAAGAACTCTAATGTTTTCCGTCACTTAAAAGGAAGGGGATATGACTTAGTGGAGGAAAAAACTAATTAGAAAAGCAGACACATCTTTTCCCTCTCCTCATATTTCAGGCATGCTGGCAAGTGCTCAAAAATGATCAGAGAGTGGCCTATTTCTCAAGGACCCCAGGAGAGCATGATAATTTAAATCATCATCTCAGGAAAGCACCTTGAGCACTTGCCTTTGCCTTTTTATGATCTTCGGTCAGGAGAGAGAGTTTGGCTCTCCAGACTGGCACGGCCATGCAAAATATTGGCTGGAGGAAAACTGGGGTCACACCCACACCAAAGTGAATCCAGCCAAGTTAGGATTCCTGCCAGGAGAAACACATTTGAGCAAAATGAGGAGACAGAAATGTTTAAAACCATGCTGCTCCCACCCCCAGCCCCAGCAAAACGAAAACAAGACTTTATCCAGGGGCACAAACAGGCTTTTGGAAAAGTTTGACAACACAAGGAGATGAGAGGGAAGTGATTAGACGTTCAGATGTGGCCCTAGCAACTTCAGAACCTGATGTAAATCTCTCTAAAACCCTGTCTGGAATGAGATAATTTTATTTTAAAAGTTGAAGTAACAGTAACAACAACAACAAAATCAGTTAACTTCTCAAGAAAAAAAATTTAACAAAACAGACAATTTTATAAAAATGATATCTCAATGAAAGTTTTATTTAAATATCCCCACTTGGGGATATATGTATATGTATAGCTGATTCACTTTGTTATACAGCAGAAACTAACACACCACTGTAAAGCAATTATGGACATATATACACTACTACCTGTAAAACTGATAGCTAGTGGGAAGCAGCCGCATGGCACAGGGAGATCAGCTCGGTGCTTTGTGACCACCTAGAGGGGTGGGATAGGGAGGCTGGGAGGGAGATGCAAGAGGGAGGGGATATGGGGATATACGTATATGTATAGTTGATTCACTTTGTTATACAGCAGAAACTAACACACCATTGTAAAGCAATTATACTCCAATAAAGATGTTAAAAATAAATAAATATCTGCACTTGGAAAATGTAAACGTTTATTAATAAATCATAATGTAGTCACAGGAAGATGAAAAACAGGAAGGCTTGAAAATAAAGAACTAGGATTGCAAATATACTACATGCTCTTGACACATGCCCCCAGTTGGTCCTGTTAGCCTTCCATCCCTTGACAATTGGACAAAAAGTAAATCTGGCTCTCCAAGTTCCAACTCTTGGCTAGAAACCATAAAATATGTGAATGATCTTAGACCTGCATCTCTATAGCAGAAAACCCTAGGGTCAACTAATCTAGGCACAAATATTAATCCCAAAGTTATGAGTTCTAAGAACTTCAAGTACAACCTGATCCTGAATAGATGCCATTTCCTCTTCACTTTCCCCCTCACTCCTTCACTTATGAAAACAGTAACTCCCCAGACTTGTTCCAAGGTTCATGGGAACCCTCGCCTACAGGCTGTGGGGTGCACTTGGAACTGCACTTTCCAAATTGTTCAAAAATATTTACTGAATGACCACAAAATAAAGGGCCCCTGTGCTTGGCCATATGACATGCAATGAATATTGTGGATAAGAGGAGCTATTGCAGGAAAAGGGTTTCCTGTGATGCTAGTTGAGTTGGAGGATTAGACAGGTGGTGGGCAAGAGGAAGAGCACTCTTGGCAAAGCCACTTAGATATGCACACAACCGACTTGCACAAGAGAGTGAGAAAGGAGTGGGATGGAGACTTGAGAGTAGGAATGCAGAGAGAACCTGGGGGGCCAGACTGCGGGGTGTCTGATATGTCACAAAGTGCTTGAGCTTTCACTAAGTGGTGAGGACTCCTTGGAAAATCACAGGACTGTCAGATTGCACTAAACACAGGTCCTGTCCTACAAAGTCCCTTAGTAGAGCCTCCATTTCATTTTGCTCTTTGAAGAAAAGATTAATGGGTGTCTGTTGAGGGAGAGGGGAACTAACGTCATATGATTATTGGAAGCTTTATGTGAATGGTAAAGAGATCAGAAGCACTGGACCAGATTTTCCAAATTTATTCAGGCTTATAGATCAGACTAGGGGTCATTTTTAACAAGGTGAATAAATGTAAATCTTGCTGTCTCTACATGACATGATCTAATTGACCTCTATAGTTGGTCACTAGTTTGATTGATGTGACTTTCAAATCCACAGTCCATCTCTCTTCCCATCAACAGCATGCTGAAAACCTAGCTCTCTGAAAAAAAAAAAAAAAAGCTCTGATTGGTAGCATTTGCCAATTTCCATGGTGTAAACACTCCTACCATGGCTGATTTTAAGCTTCCAAAAGTAAAGTCACCGAAAGGAGAGTTGAAAAGATATGCACGAAATCTACTCCTGCAAAGTCTACTCTAAGCACCAGCTCTAGCACATCATTGCACCAGCTCCTAATTTTTCCATCTCTGAAATGTATCCATTTTATGCCTTATCTTCTTAGGGTCAGACTCCTGGAGCATCCCAATCAACTTGCCTGTGTTCCTGTGAGATTTCCTGAGTTTCTCCTGCTCCTCCCAGGAAACATCTGGAAACAAGAAGGGCACACTGATCTATTTACCCTCTCATTTCACATTTTTACTGGTCACAAGAAGGATGGGAAATAAAAGAATGAATCCATTTAAATCCATCTTCTTCTAAAGTAACAAGTAAAAACCCTTCCCTAGCTAAGGGTTCGGTTAACATTATTAGGTTCAAAACAGAAAACAGTGTGTCGTCTTTTCTATAGTACACCACGTGCAAAATTCACTCAAAGTCTTTTTGGATACTTTGGAAATCCTTTTATTCATAAAAATTCTGTTTACAGTTTTGCATGTTTATGCTATTCAGTACAGAATGTTTGGAAACAGTGCAATAATTGGTTTTTTTCCTCTCCAGTAATTTTTTTGTAATTAATGTCATGGATTCTTTCAAAATCAAGAGAAAAAATATTTGAAGAGTGTTTTCCTTCTTTCTTTGTTGAAACACGGTTTAATGTTTATTATCATAATTTTGATTGCTATCGAACCACCTCATGTGATGTACTTTTTACTTCGTGAGCCATTATTTGCCTTACACTCATGATTTGTGCATTAATACCATTCAAGGTTATGCAATAACAATCAGAGATTATGATAATAAACACTGAACCACATTTCAACAAAATATGATAAACTCTTGTGGGGTTTTTTAATCTTTTCATTAACAAAGCATCTTATGCTTCAGTGACACTTTAATTACCAAGAAATTACCCAAGAAAATATGTAATTATTTCTAGTAATTGACAGTGACTCTATATGTAACACTTCTTTATGTTAAAATAATTGCTAAAACGTGACCTTTTTTTTCCCAGACATGTGACTTAATTGATTGCATTCTGTTTTTCAAATAAAAAGGTAATAAAAATACCATCACTAAAGCACAAAAATGATTCCAGTGCAACAGAGGACTGTTTTAGTGATCTCAACAATTTTTGATAATACTAGTATTAATGAAATTATCTTGATAAACTTATGGTAATTATTTCAGCTTCTCAATTTACGCAACGTACTATTACATTTTCTTTCCCAGAAAGGCTTTGCCAGTCATTCCAAAACCTAATGTATATTGCAAAGAAGAACATTCCCTAAGTGGCTATGCAAAAGATCAAAATCCTTTGCTTATACATGAACATTCATTTAAAGAAAAAGAAAAGCTCCTCTCAAAAACTAAAGCCACTTTTGGGATAAAATCATTCTTATCTCTTCCAGCTTTAAAATTTCAATACTTTATGATTCTATAAAATCTCTTCCTAACTTAGACACATTCTTTAAATCAAAAAACCAGCAGTTCAAATGTGCCCATCTCTCTGCTTCCTCTTTTTTACACCTGACAGTTTGGTCTAGTGAGAGCCTTAACTCAAGAACCAGAGATTACACAACTCCTTCCATAAACCTCTGCTTTTTTATTCTTTTCCTACTGCCCCTTTCCTTCTCCTAGTCAGGACAAAACATCTACCAGATAAGCCTTTGTCATCATACACTGTCCCTTTTGAGACTGACCAACATGGGGATTTTTTTTTTTTAACCAACAACAATATACAACCATAACCCACATAATAGCATAGTACCAATGTAGTTTAACTCTTTTTAATATTAATTTAGTTGCACCAAGCCTTAGTTGTGGCACGTGGGTTCCTTAGTTGCAGCATGCGAACTCCCAGTTGCAGCATGCGTGTGGGATCCAGCTCCCCTACCAGGGATAGAACCCGGGCCCCCTGCATTGGGATCGTGGAGTCCTACCCACTGCACCACCAGGAAAGCCCCCAATGTAGTTTAATTTGAACAAAAATCAATACAGATTTCCACACAATAGAGAAGGACTGAATAGTTTTTTAAACTTGGGCATTGCAGAACACAAATATCCTCTTGTCTGTTTCTATCTTCTTTGTATCACCTTCAGGGTCATTCTCCTACTGAAGTTTTAGAACACACACAAGTCTAAAACCACAGTAACAAAAGCCTGACGTTTCTGCTATGTGATCTCTAGGAGGATTAGCAGGAGGAGGTATTTTGGGATCTATGGATGCTTAAAGGTTTGGTGAAGCCACTTGAAGGGAAAGTGGGAAGGAGCAGAGGATAAGGTAAGTGATGGGTCCTTGGTCCCTCGGCTGTTCTGAATTTATCTGTTGTACATATTAGGTTTTCTGGTTGGTTATAATTTGAAGAAAGCCTTCACTGTCTCTCAGTTTGTGGATTAGAAAGTGGCAATTCTGTGAGTACAACTCACAGTGGGAATCTGTGAGTACAAGTGATCTATCCTCAGTCAAACACCTGTCCAATGGCAGTGCCAGGTCTATAGTACAGCATAAATGACTCTCACTCCAGTGCTCCTTTTCCTAGAAGACATCTCTATCCTGAGACAGAACAGTGCTCCAGTGTTTTGATTTAACAGTCTATGGACTGCTCTTTAGAGCTATCACCAAGTTTCCCCAGGGAGATAAAGTCCGCCAGGGAGAGATCTAAGGCAACAAGCATCACTGAACAAAAATATTGGCCCTGAATCAGGACTCAGCTCAATGTCATATGCCGGAGTATGTAATATAATCCTCTCTCTTCATCCAGGCTCCAGACAATTAGCCAGCCATGCCCTTGGGAAGCTGTTACTACACATATGCGATGTCTAGATACTGAGGAGTGGTGGCTGTTCGTTATGTAGACACTCGCTATTCATTGGCTGAAAGCTTTGGCACCACCTCTTCAGCACAGTGAGTCTAACAAGGACAACAGCAATACCTAGTGCCTTCAGTTCACATTCTGATTCCACCCTCTCCTACATATGCCAGGTGGTTCCTTCTTTCCTATCCCATTCACTACAGAATTCATCTTCTGCCCCTTACTGATGGAGAATGTTTTTTTCAAAGGAATGGGAAGTCTGAAAGCATAATGCTTTCAGAATAATTTTTCCTGTGCTTGTTTTCCACTCGTCTCCATAAATTCTAAGTTTGAAGGCAAGAAAGGGCTTTTTATTTTTCTATGCGCTAGAGAGGGTCTCATCACTCAACGAATCCTGTGAGCTTTTTACATTCTCAGCACTGTGTCCTTCTTCTGACCTTAAACTTGCTCACTGCCTGGAAAGAAAGCTTTTCATGAGAACTGACAAAGCCCTACAAGCTGAGCTGGACAATGAGACAAGCAATGAACAGAGCAGATTATTGTCAGAGGAAATGGCAACTTCCTCATCAAAAATTATTTGTTTAACATAAAACCCCAGAGTCTACCACAAGCTAACAGACCTGCTTCGTTACCTCTAGCAGATACATAATTTCTTAGGAACACAGAACAAGGGTGGCACTTGCAGACCTCAAAGATTTTATTTCACTTTGCATTAGACGTATCTTCCCCCCATATCTGGCATGGAAGTGTCCTCAGCTGCTTTCAACCCAACCTCAGGAAGGGCCCATTAGCTGGAGCAAAAACACTGCACCCCTTCTGCTACTTCCGTTTGGAATTCCACTTAAAAGACCCTAAGCAGAGCAAAAAAAGGAAGAGGGTGGGAACCAAAGGCAAGGAGGAGAAACCCAGCCTGTCCTGAGCACCCAGTGGCTGGCAAGCTTCTCCTGAGTCAGTGATTGAGCGTAGGGTACTGTCTGATGACAACTAAGTGACAAAGGAAAGGTGCTTAACCAGCTGAGCTGAAAACCAAAGTCCTCATCTTTAAAACAGGACTCAAAACTGCACCTCCCTGAGTGGAACTGTTGTGACATTTAAGTAAGATAAGGAATGTCAAATGATGGACCTGACGCTGACTCAAGTTTCGCATTCAGTAAATGTCAAGGAATAGTATCGTGTCCTTTAATCCTCTTAACAATCCTGGGAAGAGAGTCTTATTCCCATTTCGCAGATGAGCAAAGTGAGGCATAGACTGTAAAGGAGCTTGTACAAGACCACATAAGCTTTGCTATTCACACACTATCTCCCTTGTAGGTAGCAGCTTCTCTAGAGAATTTCAAACTCCCATGATTTTTTGATAAATGAGCAGAAAAATGATGCAGTTACACCTAAACCTACTCCCGTGTTGTGGGGTCTAACTCTACTCTTGGCAGGAGGGGACAGCTCAGCCTGGGCATCAGAGAGAAACAGGAGAAGACCAAGTCTTTCCCCAAACCACCTACAGTGGGCTTTCCCACCCAAGGGCTTGGTGGAGCAAAATCCCACCAGTGCCTGTGAGATTCCAAACCGCCCCCCCCATAAAGGGAGCCACCAGGCTGTAATTGTTTCTTCTTTAATTTTCCACCTCATGTGAACAGAGTCAAGGTTCTGACCAACATACTTCAAGTAACACCCAAGTTATTGTTCCAGATATTGTGGTTCAGTTATTTCAGTGAGGAAGGATAGGCTGCAAAATTTAAGTCCCAGGTTCATTGCAAACAAAGAAAATCCATCAAAAATGGAATATCTCAAGAGAAACCCTTTCCAGGCTTTCACTACTGATTGCAAAGGATAAAAATCTTTCAGTTTGCTGATGGCTTGGTGTCCCCGTACACATTTACAGTGAGGTGACTGTTTTGTTCAGATGAAGGCTTATATCTCCTCTAAAGCAAGCCCATCAAAACAGTGCTTGTTAAACATATAACAGTGCTTGTGTGGATCTCTGAAGCCTTTCAGTGTCACCCGGCTTAGCGTCCAGACCCAATACAGCGCCAGAGAGAGGAAAGGTTGTTAAAATATCACTCCCAGAAGTTTGAGCTCTTGACTACTGAATGAACGTTTACCAGGAAATTGCTTCCATTTTAAAAGCCCTGAGTTAGAAGGCCAGGGACTTGGCTTTCTTCTAGTCTTACACACTCACTATGGGGCCTTGGACTAACGGCCTAACCTCTCTGTGCCTCTCTTTAACTGTCTGTAAAGTGGCAATAGTGGCTGTCTTTATCTCTCAAGGTTTATGTTTGTCAGGGTTCTCCAGAAAAATAAAACTAGTAGGATAAGGAGATCTATCTATCTATTTATCACCTACCTACAGAGAGAGAGATTAAGGAATTGGCTCACACAATTGTGGGGATTGTCAAGTCCGAAATCTGTAGGGCAAGTCTAGAAATTCAGGTAAGAGTTGATGTTTCAGTTTTGAGTCCAAACTCCATAGTGCAACAAGCTGGAAACTCAGGATGAATGTCTATGCTGTGGTCTTAAGGCAGAATTGCTTTTTGGGAAAACCTCTGGCAAATGTGCTCTTAAGACCTTCAATTGATTGGATGAGGCCCACCCAGATTATGGAAAGTAATCTGCTTTACTTAAAGTCAACTGATTATAAATTAATTCTATCCACAAATACCTTCACAGCAACATCTAAATTAGTGATTGACTAAACAACTGGGTACCATAACTTAGCCAAGTTGACACATAAAATTAACCATCATACAGCTACTTTAAAGCTCACATCACATGAATTCACACATAGAAAAGAAATTTCAAAGATATGAAGAGCTGCACAAATATTATTTTGTTTGTTTTTTAATTAAACATTGAACTTCTGTGTCACATGAGGCTGTGAGGAATGCGGAAATGAATAAATCAAAGGCCTGCCCTCAAACTGTTTACCATCTAAGTGAGATGACAAGATTAATGCAAGGGGAGTGAAATGCTACTAGGTTTCCCAAGGAAGTGCTGAAGGAACAGTGTGAAAACAGAGTTGCCTGTGGGTCAGAGAGGTTGTTAAGGGCCAAAGGGTCCCGAGGAGCCTCTTTGAAAGAACCTCCTTCCCTAGAAAGGACTTTCCAGTCATTTACCCCATCCTCATCCAAATTATGTCCCCTATCTCTCTCTCTCTCTCTCTCTCTCCCTCTCTCGACATTTTACCTTTTTGTTTTTCTTTGTGACATACTGCATCACATCACTATTCATTTGCTTGCATGTCTCACTATTGAAGTGTTCTCACCCAATTTGAAATTCCACAAGAACAAGGAGGTCCTATTTGTTCCGTCACCATTATCTCCCCAACATTTGACACAGTGATTAACACATAATTGATGGGCAAACCCAAACATATAAAAGAATTAAAAATTGTACCATATACAACCCACACTACTTAAGTTCAATTGTTAATATTTTTGCCATTTTTTGCAACATCTCTCTCTCTTTCATTTGTCTCTCTAGTTCTATTGCTAAATCATTTGAAAGTAAGTGGTTGATGTTATGATACCTTATTGCTTAAATATTTCAGCACACATCTCCTAAAAATAAGGTGTATGTCCTATATAACCTCAATGCCATTAGCCAGCCTGAGACAACAATAATTCCCTACCCTCTTTCAATATCTAGACCATCTTCAAGTTTCCCCATCTGATATTTAAAGCTCTTTTATTTTTATTAACCAGTATCTAATCAAGATTCTGGAAACATTTCCCAACACACACAGACACACACACATACAGTTAAGGTCTTGAAGAACCAATTCAATTGTTTTGTAGAATGTTCTATATTCTGGATTTGAGTGCTCGTTTCCTTACAGTATCATTTAACTTGTTCTTCCAGTTCCTGTATACCCTGGAAACTAGAAATTAGGCTTAAAAGTTTGGTTAGATTAAGGTGAAACATGTTTTTTGATTGCGTCCTATCAGGAGGCACATGTGTCAGTACCTCCACAATTTGGAGTGCCACCATCAACCACATGATCAAGATTGCCACCACCTGATCTGTCTGTTATATATTGGTGCATTTTCCCCTTTGTATGAGCAGGAACTCTTTCAAGCAAATTTTTGAAAATGTATTTATAATTGAAATCCAACTTAAATTCCTTTCCCTGGGACTGAACAGTATTCAGAAAGCTAGTTTATTTGTAGAACTTCTTTATTCCTTTCCCTTTGGAGGGAAGGTGACTGCATTGAGGGCGGAGGTGTCTTCAGTTACCTTTGCAGAAACTGTTGCTTAGCTTAAATTCAAGTCTTCATGAATTTTAAAATAAAAGCACCCCCTCCATATATTTTAAAAGACAGCATTTTGTACAAATCTTTGACTGTAGAATTTTTCACTCAGCATTAATTAATATATCAACTTTTCATCCTTCCTGTAAACTGATATTATTTATTAAACTCACAAGAAAAGACACGATTAATCTTTATGATTCATTGTTTCTCCTGCAAAGAACTAAAACATACACAGAGTTGAATTTTTTTTCCCTACTGGGCTGCATAATTGGATTAAATCAGTGCTGCTCAAATCAGTGTACTGCTGGGGGTATGTGGCAGTGTGCTGGGGGTACTCAATAAACATGGGGCCTCCTTCTGAAGCATCTTTTTCCTTAATGATTTGTAATTTAAAACAGCGTTACATACCAAAATAAACTCATATTATATTACAGAATAAAATGCAAAATTCATATAAATTTAAAGATAGAACATAAGACCACTTTAAGTAAGCCACCATTCAGTACCCTCTATACTTCCTACCACTCCCCACGGCCTCCCAGATGCTCCCAAGTCCACAAATGAGCACACTCCTCTGCTCTTTGAAATTTTAGGTTAATCAAAGCACCTGGCTATACTGCCAGCAAAAACTTCAATCAACAAAAACAAATTTCTTCTGGAAGATTTAACTAAGATTTCCAACAGCCACTCTCTCCAGCCCCACCCCCTGTCAGATAAACTAAGTAGGGGAGCTGGAGATTGGTATACGGGGCCCCACCCATGCTTAATGATACAACTTGGTAAACATCACTGACCTTCCTGTGCTCCCACATCCAGGCAGGACTCCTCTCATGCTCAGTTCTGTACCTTCCTTTCTCCTACACCCCATCTTTTCCTTCACAAACATTTATAAAAGAATTACTGTCTGTTACAAGGTGTCCAGGCACCTTTCCAAACACTTGATTAGTGACGATGTTCTTCACATCAACCTTATAACGTAGGTACTAATATCATCACCATGTTACAGGTGAAGAGAGGTGACTTGCCCAACACAGCTAGGGACTACTGGAGCTGGGGTTTTACATCAGGCAGCCTGGCATTTTAAAAACAGCACCTAGCCCAGGGCTTTGCCCTTAAGACCTCAAATAATGGGTTTGATAATTTTGTTGATATAGCAAGAAAATCTGGAGTCATCTTCGGTCCCTCCTCCAGCCTTATATTCAAGCAATCACCACGTTCCCTAATGCCCTGAATAGGTCTTTTACCTTTTTACATCCCCACTGCTCCTGCCCCAGGTCAGGTCTTTATCTGGACACTGCCAGAGCTTCTTGTTGGGTACTTTTTGTTTTCATTTCCTTCCCTCCTCCAATCCATTCTTCATACTCTTGCCAGAACTGTCCTCCAAAGCACAACTCTGATCATGCCAAACTCTTCCACACAAATCTTCTACAGCTCCTCTTTGCTTAAAACATAAAATCCACACTTTGTTACTGGCATTCAAGACCCCAACCTACCTCTCCATGTTTATGTCCCTCTATACTACACACCTTACCCTACACTCAGAATAGATCAGTGATTCTCAAACATTTTTGTCTCAGGCCCCCTTTTAGACGTGTAAAAACGATTGAAGACCCCCAAATTCTTCCTTTCCTTTACAAAGCACACTGTTCTCAAAACTGTTGACAGTGCTGTTTTGAGAAATACCCAGCATACCCTCCCCAGAGTGAGTGATAGAGTGGATTATATCTATCAGTATTTACCACATTAAAAATTAAACAGGTTTGGTGGAGCTAATGGCGGACTCTGGGAGGGCTCACGCCAAGGAGTACTTCCCAGAACTTCTGTTGCCAGTGTCCTTGTCCTCACAGTGAGACAGAGCCACGCCCCACCTCTGCAGGACACCCTCCAACACTAGCAGGATGCAAGTGATGTTCAAGTTGACAGGATCCTGGATCAGAACTAACCTTTAAATGGTAGCAGTAAAAGAAGCTTTGTGAGGAATCAGCCATTTCTCTAAAGAGCATCAGAAACAAAGGTCTGAGCAGAAGCAAGAAGAACTACAATCCTGCAGCCTGTGGAACAAAAACCACATTCACAGAAAGAGAGACAAAATGAAAAGGCAGAGGACTAGGTACCAGATGTAGGAACAAGATAAAACCCCAGAAAAGCAACTAAATGAAATGGAGATAGGCAATCTTCCAGAAAAAGAATTCAGAATAATGATAGTGAAGATAATCCAGGACCTCGGAAAAAGAATGGAGGCCAAGGTCAAGAAGATGCAAGAAGTGTTTAACAAAGACCTAGAAGAATTAAAGAACAAACAAACAGATGAACAATACAATAACTGAAATGAAAAATACACTAGAAGGAATCAATAGCAGAATAACTGAGGCAGAAGAACGGATAAGTGACCTGCAAGACAGAATGGTGGAATTCACTGTTGCAGAACTGAATAAAGAAAAAAGAATGAAAAGAAATGAAGACAGCCTGAGACATCTGGGACAACATTAAACGCAACAACATTTGCATTATAGGGGTCCCAGAAGGAGAAGAGAGAGAGAAAGGACCCGAGAAAATATTTGAAGATATTATAATCGAAAACTTCCCTAACATGCGAAAGGAAATAGCCGCCCAAGTCCAGGAAGTGCAGAGAGTCCCATACAGGATAAACCCAAGGAGAAACACGCAGAGACACATGGCAATCAAATTGGCAAAAATTAAAGACAAAGAAAAATTATTGAAAGCAGCAAGGGGAAAACGACAAATAACATACAAGGGAACTCACATAAGCTTAACAGCTGATTTCTCAGCAGAAACTCTACAAGCCAGAAGGGAGTGGCATGATATACTTAAAGTGATGAAAGGGAAGAACCTACAACCAAGATTACTCTACCTGGCAAGGATCTCATTCAGATTCGATAGAGAAATCAAAAGCTTTACAGAGAAGCAAAAGCTAAGAGAATTCAGCACCACCAAACCAGCTCTACAACAGATGCTAAAGGAAATTCTCTAAGTGGGAAACACAAGAGAAGAAAAGGACCTACAAAAACAACCCCCCCCCAAATTAAGAAAATGGTCATAGGAACACACATATGGATAATTACCTTAAATGTGAATGGATTAAATGCACCAACCAAAAGACACAGGCTTGCAGAATGGATACAAAAACAAGACCCATATATATGCTCTCTACAAGACACCCACTTCAGACCTAGGGACACATTTAGACTGAAAGTGAGGGGATGGAAAAAGATATTCCATGCAAATGGAAATGAAAAAAAAGCTGGACTAGCAATACTCATATCAGATAAAATAGACTTTAAAATAAAGAATGTTACAAGAGACAAGGAAGGACACTACATAATGATCAAGGGATCAATCCAAGAAGAAGATATAACCATTATAAACATATATGCACCCAACATAGGAGCACCTCAAAACATAAGGCAACTGCTAACAGCTCTATAGAGGACATAGACAGTAACACAATAATACTGGGGGACTTTAATACCTAACTTACACCAATGGACAGATCATCCAAACAGAAATTTAATAAGGAAACATAAGCTTTAAATGACACAATAGACCAGACAGATTGAATTGATATTTATAGGACATTCCATCCAAAAATAGCAGATTACACTTTCTTCTCAAGTGCACATGGAACATTCTCCAGGATAGATCACATTTTGGGTCACAAATCAAGCCTCAGTAAATTAAAGAAAATTGAAATCATGCCAAGCACCTTTCCTGACCACAATGCTATGAGATTAGAAATCAATTACAGGGAAAAACAACGTTAAAAACACAAACACATGGAGGCTAAACAATACGCTACTAAATAACCAAGAGATCACTAAAGAAATCAAAGAGGAAATCAAAAAATACCTAGAAACAAATGACAGCGAAAACACGATGATTCAAAACCTATGGGATGCAGCAAAAGTAGTTCTAAGAGGGAAGTTTATAGCTGTACAAGCCTACCTCAAGAAACAAGAAAAATCTCAAATAAACAATCTAATGTTACACATAAAGGAACTAGAGAAAGAAGAACAAACAAAACCCAAAGTTAGCAGAAGGAAAGAAATCATAACTATCAGAGCAGAAATAAATGAAATAGAAACAAAGAAAACAATAGCAAATATCAATAAAACTAAAAGCTGGTTCTTTGAGAAGATAAACAAAATTGATAAACCATTAGCCAGACTCATCAAGAAAAAGAGGGAGAGGACACAAATCAATAGAATTAGAAATGAAAAAGGAGAAGTAACAATTGACACTGCAGAAATACAAAAGATCATGAGAGCTTACTACAAGCAACTCTATGCCAATAAAATGGACAACCTGGAAGAAATGGACAAATTCTTAGAACAGCACAAACTGCCAAGATTGAATCAGGAAGAAATAGAAAATATGAACAGACCAATCACAAGCACTGAAATTGAAACTGTGATTAAAAATCTTCCAACAAACAAAAGCCCAGGACCAGATGGCTTCACAGGCGAATTCTATCAAACATTTAGAGAAGAGCTAACACCTATCCTTCTCAAACTCTTCCAAAATAGAGCAGAGGGAGGAACACACCCAAACTCATTCTATGAGGCCACCATCACCCTGATACCAAAACCAGACAAAGATACTACAAAAAAAGAAAATTACAGACCAATATCCCTGATGAATATAGATGCAGAATTGCTCAACAAAATACTAGCAAACCGAATCCAACAACACATTAAAAGGATCATACACCATGATCAAGTGGGATTTATCCCAGAGATGCAAGGGTTCTGCAATATACACAAATCAATCAATGTGATACACCATATTAACAAACTGAAGAATCAAAACCATATGATCATCTCAATAGATGCAGAAAAAGGTTTTGACAAAATTCAACACTGATTTATGATAAAAACTCTCCAGAAAGTGGGCATAGAGGGAACCTACCTCAACATAATAAAGGCCATATACGACAAACCCACAGCAAGCGTCATTCTCAATGGCGAAAAACTGAAAGCATTTCCTCTAAGATCAGGAACAAGAGAAGGATATGCACGCTCACCACGGTTATTCAACATAGTTTTGGAAGTCCTGGCCACAGCAATCAGAGAAAAAAAAGAAATAAAAGGAATCCAAATTGGAAAAGAAGTAAAACTGTCACTGTTTGCAGACGACACGGTACTATACATAGAGAATCCTAAAGATGCCACCAGAAAACTACTAAAGCTAATCAATGAATTTGGTAAAGTTGCAGGATACAAAATCAATGCACAGAAATCTCTTGCATTCCTATACACTAAGGTTGAAAAATCTGAAAGAGAAATTAAGGAAACACTTCCATTTACCATTGCAACAAAAAGAATAAAATACCTAGGAATAAACTTACCTAGGGAGACAAAAGACCTGTATGCAGAAAATTGTAAGAAACTGATGAAAGAAATTAAAGATGATACCAACAGATGGAGAGATATACCATGTTCTTCCATTGGAAGAATCAATATTGTGAAGATGACTATACTACCCAAAGCAATCTACAGATTCAATGCAATCCCTATCAAATTACCAATGGCATTGTTTACAGAACTAGAGCAAAAAATCTTAAAATTTTTATGGAGACACAAAAGACCCTGAATAGCCAAAGCAGTCTTCAGGGAAAAGAATGGAGCTGGAGGAATCAGACTCCCTGACTTCAGACTATACTACAAAGCTACAGTCATCAAGACAATATGGTACTGGTACAAAAACAGAAATATAGATCAATGGAACAAGATAGAAAGCCCAGAGATAAACCCACACACCTATGGTCAACTAATCTATGACAAAGGAGGCAAGGATATACAATGGAGAAAAGACAGTCTCTTCAATAAGTGGTGCTGGGAAAACTGGACAGCTACATGTAAAAGAATGAAATTAGAACACTCCCTAACACCATACACAAAAATAAACACAAAATGGATTCAAGACCTAAATGTAAGACCGGGCACTATAAAACTCTTCGAGGAAAACACAGGAAGAACACGCTGACATAAATCACAGCACGATTGTTTTTGATCCACCTCCTAGAGTAATGGAAATTAAAACAAAATTTAAAAATGGGACCTAATGAAACTTAAAAGCTTTTGCACAGCAAAGGAAACCATAAACAAGATGAAAAGACAACCCTCAGAATGGGAGAAAATATTTACAAACGAATCATCAGACAAAGAATTAATCTCCAAAATATATAAACAGCTCATGCAGCTCAATATTAATAAAACAAACAATCCAATCCAAAAATGGGCAGAAGACTTAAATAGACATTTCTCCAAAGAAGACATACAGATGGCCAAGAAGCACGTGAAAAGCTCAACATCACTAATTATTAGAGAAATGCAAATCAAAACTACAATGAGGTGTCACCTCACACCAGTTAGAATGGGCATCATCAGAAAATCTACAAACAACAAATGCTGGAGAGGGTGTGGAGAAAAGGGAACCCTCTTGCACTGCTGGTGGGAATGTAAATTGATACAGCCACTATGGAGAACAGTATGGAGGTTCCTTAAAGAACTAAAAATAGAATTACCATATGACCCAGCAATCCCACTACTGAGTATATACCCAGAGAAAACCGTAATTCAAAGAGACACATGCACCTCAATGTTCATTGCAGCACTATTTACAATAGCCAGGTCATGGAAGCAACCTAAATGCCCATTGACAGATGAATGGATAAAGAAGATGTGGTATATACAATGGAATATTACTCAGCCATGAAAAGGAATGAAATTGGGTCATCTGTAGAGACGTGGATGCATCTAGAGACTGTCATACAGAGTGAAGTAAGTCAGAAAGAGAAAAACAAATATCATATATTAATGCATATATGTGGAAACTAGAAAATGGTACAGATGAACTGGTTTGTAGAGCAGAAATTGAGACACAAAAGTAGAGAACAAACATATGGACACCAAGGGGGGAAAGCTGCGGGGGGTGGGGGCTTTGGTGTGATGAATTGGGAGATTGGGATTGACATGTATATAGTGATGTGTATAAAATGCATGACTAATAAGAAAAGAAATTAAACAGAGGATTTTAAAATATTGTATCATTAATTTTTACATAAAAATAAATGTACTAATATAAATAACATTATTTAAAATCCTATATTTTCTGAAATAAAAATATATTAGTGAAAAGAGTGGTATTGTTTCACATTTTTGCAAATCTCTCTAATAGTTGAATAGAGGGCAGGTAGATTCTTATATTTGCATTCACATCTAATCTCTTGAAATATGACATGACATATAGCTTCCAGAAAACTCCATTGTATGTTCATGAGAGAATGAAAGTGAAAAGGGCAAATATCACTTTAACATTATCATGAAAAGATTGTGGGAACCCCAGGGTCCCTGGACCATACTTTGAGAACCACTGCTTTAGGTAAATTTCATCTTGCTTTTATACGTGTTCACCCTAAGCTTGTGACATTTCTTCTCTTTAGAGTGCTCTCCCCCCCCCCCCCGCTTAATTTCTTCTTATTAAAACTCAACCCATCTGTCACTATTCAAAGTGTCACTTTTTAATGACCTTTCTCCATCTTGAGTAAGAAGTCCTTACTCTTTCGTGCTTCTGTAGTACTTTGATTGTACCTTGACTTACTTACACTTAAAATACTCAATCACTTGGACAAAAATCATTGAGTGCCTACTATGTTCTAAATGTGAGCAGTGTTTACCCTTTCTCTACCGTCTTTTCCCTACCTACTCCCCCTACATTAAGACTTGTCTTCAGCCCTGTCCTCCTCAAGCTGACAACCGAAGCAGTACATTAATGGTAGAATTTTAGGCACACTGGTATAGTACTATGGAGATTTTTTTTTCAGACTCAGAGGACCTTTCCATAGCTCTCAAATTACACCACATAAACCATCTGATTCTGCCATTACTTAAGAGCTCTCCTATACTTAAACCACACTAAAATAGGTCCGATTCTCTTTAGTAAGCAGAAAATTAAGAGCAATTTATCTGATAAATGTTTATAGGCATAAACTGAACCACTCTAGCCCTTGTCCAATACACCATGAATATTCAATTTGACAAATAAGTATTACATCAATTGTTGAAGAGTTTGAATCCCAGATCAGCGGGATGACCCTGTAGTCCCATGGCTCTATAATGCTAAGTTTCAAATGAGCACTAAGTATTTGAGTGAGGAGACCCAAATGATGTAACTTTAGACATGACACTGGACACTTCTGGAACTCAGTTTCTTCCACTAGACTAGAAGCCCCTTGAAACCAGAAACCATGTCTTTTTGATCTCTGCCCACAACAGTGCACAGAAAATAGTAAGTGCTCCATGATTTTTTGTTGAACAAATAGTTCCATGGTGAAGAATTATGGTGTATAAACTCCAAAGTCCTCCTCAGTTAGAAGAGCACAGGGCCCATGTGTCACAGCCACTCATTACATATTTGGTGTCCAGACGAATAAACAATTGAATGGTATTTAATCTCTGATTCTACCATGAGCAGGATGTTGCCCTAGGCACCATGGTGTCACAGTAATGACTAAGACATGCTTCCTGCCCTCACAGAACTCAACATTTAACCCAATATTAGCTGTTAAGATGAACATCTGTGGAGCAAACAGAGCAGCTAAATTCATGTTTCTTTATCTGACTTGGAACACCAGGATATTTGAAATTCTACCTCTGACTGGCAAAATCACTTTTATTTCTGCTTTTAAGAGACACATAACTAAAGGCAAGGGCTAATGGGATGTCAAAGCAGTATCATCACAGCCCCTTAATTGATTTCAAGGTGCTTGCGTAAGTATTGAAGGCAAAATGATGTTCTCACTGATGGGAGATATAGAATGTACAATTTGCATCTCATCAGAAAAAAAAGAATTCCTTGGTTTCCTCTACAAAGCACTAATGTTCTCAGTACTGCTGACTGTGCTATTTTGAGAAATAGCCAGCATGCCTTCTGCACAGTTAGAGAGTAAGAGGAAATATTGCCTCCCCAGGTGTCAAATTTCCTTTCTGTAATGGAAGGATGTGTGGGACAGCATTTCAAACATAGTCACAGAGGGAAAAGGAGGCTGACAAGTAAGATGGATGAATGAGAGGGAAAACATGTGTTGAGAAGGAAGCTGTCAGGGGTAGATCCCATTTGTGCATCAGAAGTGTCCTAATTAAAAATGCCCATCATAAGAGCCTTTGGGGAGGAAAGAAGAAAAGGAAGCCCACTGCTCTGTAACACAAGAGATCTCAGAGAAAAGGCAGGCCTCTGGGGCTCAAGTGAACTGCAGTGTTCACATAGGTGGCTGTATTCTGGCATCTAGGATATTAACTGCTCCTATAACTCAACTCAGGAAATATGCACCTTCATCCAGAATGCCTTTGCTTTGAAAGAATATCACAAATTCAGCTGAAATATAGAAGTTGGAGACGTTGAGCTGTCACTATGCAATTCGGGGCTCAGTTTTTCCAACTTCTCCTAAGTAATGATTTCCTTCTTTCCCGTAATTAGAGTCCTAAGACTTCTAATGTTTACAGTGACATTAGTCAATTCCCTAGATGCACTAGGCCAAATTAAATAAAGGACTGCAGGGAAATTTATCTATAGAACATGAATCTTTAATGAGCCTTCAACCCTATAACTCTTATAGTAGAGAGAGACTTGCAGGAACAGAGTCTAGTCACCCATGAAGGCTGGGGGGACTTGAACAGAGCATTCCTGATCCTCTTTTGCTTCTTGAATAATATAAAGGGAATGGATTAGGTAATCACTGAGGTCTTTTCCACTCTGACCTTCAGACTCTATCATTCTTCTCAAATGTGCATCCTCTTTCCTAGGAAGTGGTTAGGGGCCATTGTTAATATGTAGTGGGTTTGTGATGAGAGAGGAATAGTGGTAGTTAAGAGTACAGATCTCCTATTAAATGGCTCACGTTCAGTTTAACCTCTACCACTTACTAGCTGTGTGACCTTGGTCAAGTTACCTAAGCTCTCTGCATCTTGGTTTCTTCATCTATTACATAGGGATAATAATAGTACCTATATCTCACAGTTGCTAAGATTAAATGAAATAATCAACACAAAACATTTGTTACAGTACCTCCTATAGAGTTAACATGCAAGAAATACTTGCTGATATGATGTGTGTTATGCATCTAGAGATTTGAGAGGATACATCATCTGCAGAATGTGGTTAGAGGCAGACCTGCCAAAATTGAGTGATTTCTGGAGACACAAAGGAGAAGAGAAACTTTTCCTATAAAACAAGTAAATGTTACTTGCTAATGTCAAAACTTATTTTATAGTGTAAAAGGAGAGCAATAATACACCAGTTTGCATTCATAGTCTTATAAATAACTTTTACCTTTTTATCAATTTATTGAAAATAGACTTGACTAACAAAGAGTATTTCATGCAAGGAAGGAGGAGAACAAAAGGATAAATAAAGGATAGAGCAAGGGCAAGAGAGATGAATAAAAGACCAGCTTCCATTACCTTGTATCATTGCTTGGTTTCAATCTCATTTCTATGTCTATTTATGGTTAGTATTTAATTTGTATCTGTGTAATAAGTACCTTCTTCAATAAGATCCAGAAGGAATGCAAAGGTAGACTTGGTTTGGGGAAGCTAAATGTAGCCTATGTACGTGATTTGGTCACGTCCAAAAATTTGGCTTTATTAAGAGAGCTCCATCCTGGATTCCAGGAAGAGTGTTACTATCGGCAGCAGCCATTCTTAGAGTTTTCTCCATATTCCAAGACATTCCTGGTTAAATACAACTGAGTCACTCATAGAGTGTCCCTGAGGGTTTGACTCCACCAGTGGCCTTGCTATAACCCTGGGAACATTAGGCCAAAGCCTAAGTCTCAAGAAAGACCTTAAAACTGACCACCAGAATGCTATATCTGACACCAATGTCAGATATAGGCAGTATCAAACCACACCCACAGATTTCAAACTCAAGCCAGAATATATTTACTAGTCCAGAATATATTCAATATATTCAAAAGTCCAATATATTCAACAATATTTTCAATAGTTATATGGTCACCTGACTCCCAGCTCCCCACTGAAAATAACTTGATAAAATACACTTGACATGCATGAAGCTCAGCAGAGAAAGGCCAGATAAAGATCATAATCCCAATAAATAAAAAGCACACCTACATTAATATTTTTCCAGTTAGCAAAATTAACTCATTTGTCTTATTGAACTATAGTATTTATTTATGTAGTTTACTGATGCAAAAACATCATAACACACAACCTAGAATTATATGCCAACCAGATAAAAGCAAGGAAGGAAGAAAGGAAGGGAGAGATGGAAGAAGTAAGGATAGAAGCCTAGTTCTAAAAATTAATCCAAACAAAAAGAAAGCAATCCAAGAAATAGCAAAACCTAGCTAGAGTCTGGGGGAGATCGTGTGAGCCTTTGTATGTCTGATTCATTCAATTGTCATTGCTTGACTTTTCTGTTGTCTTATTGACTAAATCCGGTCAAGCACACAACCAATTGTTTGAAAATAAGCTAATGACCCCTTTCAGGGATAGAGATGATACCTCCTGGAAAACAAGTTTCAGTTATGTTGCATGATACAGAATATTCTACAGTGCTCATTCAGTGATCATTTGTTGATTGGCTTAGCTACACTAATAGTGAAAAAAAATTATGCTGATAAATAGTCTAATTACCAGTTCTTAAATCAAAAGCTACATGTGAAATCTGCCACCTAGATGAACTTAAGCATTCTTGAGAATGTTTATTTTGAATAAAAAAAAATAATAATCAATCATTTCTAAGAAAAATTTGCGTTTTTTCTTTCAGTTGATAGTATACACAAGGACAAGAAATGCTAAATATAACTAAATATGACAGCTTTCAAAGGGACTGAGTCTTTGTGAGTTCTAGTAAATGACATATAAGAGCAATGTCAGGAGGAGACCTACCTTCCCTCACGTTTTATCTATTGAAGAGTAAATGAGAACCTGCACTGTTAAATTGGTCTTTTTTTTTTTAAACAACACATCGTTTCACTTTTTTTTTTAATTAATTAATTTATTTGTTTTTGGCTGTGTTGGGTCTTCATTTCTGTGCAAGGGCTTTCTCTAGTTGTGGCAAGCAGAGGCCACTCTTCATCGCGGTGTGCGGGCCTCTCACTATCGTAGCCTCTCTTGTTGCGGAGCACAGGCTCCAGACGCGCAGGCTCAGTAGTTGTGGCTCACGGGCCTAGTTGCTCCACGGCATGTGGGATCTTCCCAGACCAGGGCTTGAACCCGTGTCCCCTGCATTAGCAGGCAGATTCTCAACCACTGCGCCATCAGGGAAGCCCAAACTGGTCATTTTTAATCAATGTTTAATCGTTTAGAATAGACAGAATGTATATCTCCTTTCATTAATATTAAATGAAAAGAAATTTTCTATATCCTAGGGTACAGAGAAAGGAATTAGTGACCGTTTTCATGAAGATTTAAGATTTTTGCAGAAATTTAACATATGCTACATGGAAAGCAGAGGTGTCTGTAAAAGAATAAACTCTAAATGGAGTAAATAGCAGAGCCAAGCATTTCAGTGTTTTCTCCCCACTTCAATAGATTCACATGGTACTCAGTAGATACCAAACTGCAGTGACTACTCAAAACAAAATAGTTTTCAAGCAAATTCCTTCAAGCTTTCAAGGAATCCTGCTAAAAATAGTAAGAACATGGAGGACAATCAATGAGAAAATAAGAAAAATGAAGCAAAAATGAAATGGAAAAAAAAATGGGGATTATTAAACTGGAATTAGACAGAAAATGACGAATTTAGAAGACAGTCAAAGATCCAGCATATATATAATTAGTGTTTGAAGAGATTAGAAAATCTGAAACTGAAATAATTTTTTGTAGTGATCTAAGAGATGAAAATATTCCTGAAATAAAACTGGACCAAAATCTATAGATTAAAATACTACATGATGTTCAAGGAGGGATGATACTAAATTAACAATGCAGACAAGTCCCAATTAAGTTATCAGACTCTTGTGGGCATGAGGTCAAGAACACCAAATCAACTATGAGCATAAAAAATTATCAGGTTGACCTCTGGTTTTCCTAGCACACTCAGTGCTAGAAGACAGTGGTAAACTGCCTACCAAGTTCTGAGAGAAAGGAAGTGTGATTCAGTAATTTTATACTTGGCCAAGGTATCATGAAACTAGAAAGATCAAAGGTATACATCCTCAAATATTCCAAAATTTGGGTAATATAGGAACCATGGACACTGCTTGGGGACAATAATGACTTAAAAGTGAGTCTCAGCCAATTAAGACATGAAGGAAGAAACCACAGTAAAAAGACTGATTCTGAGCATTGAATAAGTTTAAATATAGAATCAAGGCTAAATAACTTTGAGCAGAGTATATAAATGTTATAAACTACGGCAGTGTAGAAATATTATGCCTAAAAAAATTGAGAGATAAAGAAAGGAGGAGGCAGGAAAATAGTGTAAACCTGCTGATCTCCTCTTCTTTCAGAGTCAGAGAGTCAGAAGATGCAATTTAAGGCAGATAAGTACAGGTTTAAGTGTAATATGTTAAAGCACAAAATAACCTCTAGAGAAACTAAGAATAATCATATAAACAATACAAATTGGGTGGTGGAAAGGAAGGAAGAAAGATGGGAAGAATTATTAATATTAGGGGCTTCCCTGGTGGCGCAGTGGTTGAGAGTCCGCCTGCCAATGCAGAGGAAACGGGTTTGTGCCCCGGTCCGTGAAGATCCCACATGCTGGGGAGCGGCTGGGCCCGTGAGCCATGGCCACTGAGCCTGCGCATCCGGAGCCTGTGCTCCGCAACGGGAGAGGCCACAACAGTGAGAGGCCCGCATACCGCACACAAAAAAAAGAATTATTAATATTAATTTTTCATCAATTATAGATAATAAATAATATTTAAAGGTGATAAATAATAAAAAAAGTTATAGAATATTCTTAGGTCAACAACTTAGGAAAATCAACATTAAAAATGAAATAAAAACAGTACAGGCCAAGCAATAAGGGATGTAAAAGAAATAAACAAATGAGAATTAAAAATAAAAATATCAGGGCTTCCCTGGTGGTGCAGTGGTTGAGAGTCCACCTGCCGATGCAGGGGACACAGGTTCGTGCCCCGGTCTGGGAAGATCCCACATGCCGTGGAGCAGCTGGGCCCGTAAGCCATGGCCGCTGAGCCTGCATGTCTGGAGGCTGTGCTCCGCAATGGGAGAGACCACAGCAGTGAGAGGCCCGCGTACCGAAAAATAAAAATAAAAAAATAAAAAATAAAAATATCAGAAACATAGTTTGTAATAGCAAAAGACAAAAAATAGATGGCTATCAAAAGGTAATTGGCTAAACTTTTAAAAATAGCCACATAACTGAATAGTGTACAATTATTTAAAGAATGAGATAGAGCTTTTGGGGAAACAATCTCCAAGGCATGTATGTAGTCAAGGAAAAACAGCAAGGTGTCAAATAGAGTACACAAGATTTTTCCACGTATGTAAATAAATAAGATGTTCAGTGTACACACACACACTCTGAATGCTAACATAAATACTTGTTTAGGTAGGGAAACATTTGCAATTTTGCAGAAGAAAGTATTAATAGAGATATTTCTTTTTGGGTTAAAGCCTGGTGTTATAGAGTTGAAGAGGTCTAATTTTTTACTTCTTTTTGTACAATTCATTAGTACTTTGACAAAAATAAAATAAAACTAGTTCAAGAAAATGCATATGTATATTCACATATATATGCATATGTATACATATAATTATATAAATACACATTTCTTAACAGAGTTTAATAGACACTTGTGTATAATTAAGGAAGCATCATAAACCAAAGGAATGAACAATGAATTAGCCAATAAATTTTGCCAGTAAGAAAAAAAACCAAGTTAGATATCTCATCTCATGTAAAAAATAAGTTCCAGAAGGATAAAATATAAATATAAAAATTAAAACAAAACTAGAAAAAAAATTGTAAAGAAACATTCAATTGATATTCAGTTGGTGAAGGATTTTCTAAATATTATAAAAGGCAATAAAAAAGTGAAGAAGCATCTGTAACAATATGACAGTCAAAGGGGTTCATATGTTTAGTACTTTAAAAGCCTTTATAAACTTATGGGGAAACATATTTATCTCAGAGAAAAATGGTCAATATAATAAAAATAGATAAATCTATATATTTTTATTGAGTACAAACTTTGGGAATTTAGAGGTGAGCTAAGAGCTGTCATGGACTTTATAGTCTAGTGAGGGAAGAACATAATAGAAATAGGTGGGTTCTTTCCTCATAATTAGTTGGTCAAAATGGGCAGAAGATCTAAATAGATATTTCACCAAAGAAGACATATAGACAGCCAAGAAGCACATGAAAAGATGCTCAACATCACTAATTATTAGAGAAATGAAAATCAAAGCTACAATGAGGTATCACCTCCCACCAGTCAGAATGGCCATCATCAAAAAATCTACAAACAATAAATGCTGGAGAGGGTGTGGAGAAAACGGAACCCTTTTGCACTGTTGGTGGGAATGTAAATTGATACAGCCACTATGGAGAACAGTATGGAGGTTCCTTAAAAAACTAAAAAATTAACTACCATGTGACACAGCAATTCCACTACTGGGCATATACCCTGAGAAAACCAGAATTCAAAAGGACACATGTACCCCAATATTCTTTGCAGCACTATTTACAATAGCCAGGACATGGAAACAACCTAAATGTCCAATGATAGATGAATGGATAAAGAAGATGTGGTACATATATACAATGGAATATTACTCAGCCATAAAATAGAATGAAATTGGGTCATTTGTAGAGATGCAGATGGACCTAGAGTCTGTCATACAGAGTGAAGTAAGCCAGAAAGAGAAAAACAAATATTGTATATTAAAGCATATATGTGGAATCTAGAAAAATGGTACAGATGAACCTATTCATAGGGCAGGAATAGAGACGTAGACATAGAGAATGGACACGTGGACACAGGTGGGGAAAGGTAGGGTGGGACGAATTGGGAAATTAGGTTTGACATATATACACTACCATGTGTAAAATAGCTAGCTAGTGGGAACCTGCTGTATAGCACAGGGAGCTCAGCTCGATGCTCTGTGATGACCTAGATGGGTGGGATGGGGGTGGGAGAGGGAGGTCCAAGAGGGAGGGGATATAGGTATACATATAGCTGATTCACTTCACTGTACAGCAGAAACTAACACAACATTGTAAAGCAACTATACTCCAATTAAAAAAAAAATTGACTGGCCTTTATAAAAGAAACCACAACTGGTTACTTTCTTTTATAAGCATTTAAAGCATTTTCAAGCCAGCTGCTACTCATTAACAATTGGGATATATTTTAAAATATCAGTAGATATACAGACAGTATCAATGCATCCTTCAGTCTATGCTATGTGCTAGGTCATAGACATGCATTATCTCATTTAGTCCTCACAACTCCAGGACATTGCTATTATTATTTCTCCCATTTTGCAAATGGGAAAACTGAGGGGCTTCAAGAGATTATGCAATTTATCCAGACTCACATATTCGGTAAAAGGCTAAGGCATGAATTAAGTCCTCTCTAACTGCAAACTTCATGCAACAAGGTAACATTTGTAAAGAGCACAATTTCTGAGAAACATATATATGCTCCATAGACACAAGCTAGCTCTGTATGTCACACAAATGAATGCTTTCGCAGCATAGATAAACTAATTTACAATTTTTTACTTTCTATGATATATTTTCACTTAAAATGTGTGCGTGTGTGTGTTCATCTTTGTTGGTTTCATTTTGCCTCTGTTAAGTCATTACTGCTGCGGTTTGATTAAATTAAATGATTGCCCTTGAACTCTCTCCATACTCCAAGGCAGCAGAGCAGGAAGAAACATATGGCACCAGTGCCACAGCAGCACAATTTTTAGGCCTCCTCAAGAATTATGTGGCCGGGGTGGTGATTGCTATCAACAATTTTGTGACTCCTAATTTAGAGTAGGAGATTCACGGCCTTAAAATGCAAACCTGTGGGTCAGCCAGGCAGTCTCTCTCCTGTATTCAGAGTCCAGCTTTTCAGCACACAGTCTCTGCATTTCCCTTCACAAGACCACAGCACTCAGGAGAATGTGGACCAACTCAGCACGCAAGGACAATAGGACAGGCCTTTGCTCTGTAAATAGCACACAGCATGATTACTAGAACAACTGATTTTATATGGAGAAAGGAAGAAGAGGATGTGTGTGTGTGTGTGTGTGTGTGTGTGTGCGCGCACGTGCATGCAAGCACATGTTTTCCATGCACCAAATAGGAAATTATTCATTTTATGATCATTTACAAGACCTTGCATCCAATACTTGACTAAATGATGACTTTCTGCAGTTGCAAATGTGTGAGCTTGAAAAATAGAATTTCACCTCAGCATCACAGTATTTACACTGGAATTTTGTCCCAGCTAAAATCTGAAGTGCCCACAAATCTCATGACTGTGGGTCTGACATCTCTTTCTGGTGTGTTGAATTTATTCCTTCTGGACAGCTTTGCTGTATATTTTTATTGTGTGAGGCTGGTCTACATTCTAGCAAATTTGCAGTTGATTATCCTAAGCTCATTCAGGACCAGTTTCCAGAGATGGTTTGTGTGACCTTGTGGAAGCAAGTTTGCAGACTCATTAAACCTTTTATTATACTTGTACCAAAAAAAAAAAAAGTTCTTTTAGGGATTAAAAACTATGTCCTCTCCTGGAAAAGATATGAGGTCCAACTTTAAATAATGCTATTAAACATATCAACATGTCCTCTTTCTTGGACATGCGGTAGACTATGGCCCTTGAATCCTGATAAAAGTGTTACTACACTTATTTTTCATTATAACATATATGTGTGACTTTGTAGAATGTATTTTGCTTGAGAAATGGCCCCTTCTCATCCAACCTGTTGTTAATCCTTTGTTGAATGTCATTGTGCCATAGACAATGTGCACCTTGCTATGAGGAAAAGGAGGGGATTGCTAGTTAGGATGACATCACCACACCAAGCTTCCTCCTTCCTCACCCTGCCCCTTAGCTCACCCGCCTGGATCAGAACGTTGCATTATAAGCAAATGCAGTGTTTTCCCACAGTCATCTTCTCATGGGCTGTGGCAAGAAAGCACAAAAGGAAGATGACACACACCCTGTTTTTGAGTAAGGAAGGGAGGGAGTGTCAATATTGATATTGTTCAAACAGAGAACATGAATAAGGACAGATTGTTGAAGACACCAATCAGGAAATTCCAAATATTGCCTCTCATCAACCCAAACTCTGTAGCCCTTGAATACTGAGGTCATTCTCCTGTTACCCCTGTTTAAAGTCCCTCAAAGCCTCCCTCACCCCCAGGATAAATGCGAAGGGCTTTCACATGGCACAGGAGGTCATCTGTGCCCCAGGCTCAGCCCTGTGTTTCTTGTCACTCCTTGACCCTTTGTTCACTAAAGTGGAAGTAAGCTCTTTGAGGACCCCACACACTCCAAGCGCTTTTCGCTCCTGGACCTTTGCTTAGGTTCTCCCATCTGCCTAGAACTTCCTTCCCCACCTTCCCCTGGCTAGCATCTAACCCTGTAATTCTTGCCCTCCCAAGAGACTTCCTCTCCTTCTCTTTGCTCCCATAATGCTTTGCATCTGGGTCTCTTTCTAGTTGGGTTAATTTATTATCTTCTCCTACTTATTCATGTGTTTCCCTGAAGCACCGTGAGGCCCTTGAACTATGAGACTGTGTCTTATTCATCTACCTATCCCGAAGCCCTGCAAAGACCCTGGCACATACTAAGAGCTTAATAAATATGGGTTGAATAAGTGAATTATCTTGAAAGGTTGACCTTGAAAGGGAAAAACTGAAACATAAAATTAGCCAAATTATTTCTTTGCTTTGTTACCTTGAGCAAGTGACTTTTCCATCAAAATCCTAATTTCTTCACCTTCACAATGGGCATAATGTGTGACAAATAAGGAAATGCCTAGAAAGTGGCTTAGCCAAGTTACTAACATGTAATAAGAATTAAATGAATGTTAGGTATTATTATTAACTAAATAATTAAAACGAAATCCATCCTTTGACTTCTAACATTTACATTTGTCAAGAGTCAAATTTTCAGAATTATTTGGTGTTTGTTCTTGGTGGGGAATTTTTTTTTGGCCTCCTTTTGAGGATTACGTTGTGTCGTGTTACTCTTTTATCTGAATTATACTGATCCTTTCCTCAATTTTTCTCCTCTCTGTGTGAAAAGAAATAACCAGTAATTCAGGTGCCCAGTAATTCAGGGCTGGGTGACTCACACACATGTTGAGTCAGCAGGGACTCCAATTTAGAACCACATCAGCAGACATAATCCTCTGTAAATATTTCAAAAATTGATGGACGTGGCTGTTTTCACTATTCCCAATTACCGTATGTGTCTGTCACTCAAATCTGTTTCCATTCACAAATAAGTTTCATGATGTTCTTGAAAAAAAGGAACCACGAATCTAAATTTCAAAATACATCAGTTTTAGTTGTTCTCACTCTCATCAAGGTTCAGCAAGGGAAGGGGAGGTTTATAATTTGGTGACGGAAGTAAATTCTACATGACCCCATAGGTCAGCAATGCCTTAAAGCACGTTAAAAACTAAAGGTCAAATCTCCAAAAGTCAAAAGCTATTTTCCAAGGGCAGAAATCTTATTTTATTTCTTTTAAGACCACAAACATGCTGATTTCCCTAAAGGTCTTGGAGATTTGCTTGGAAGAACTGGAGAACTGGAAATAAAGTTAACTTTAGCACTCTACTAATTACAGACCACCCTGGTGCTTGAGGCAGGGCAGCCTCCTTCCAGTACCACAAATATGTCGTGCTCATTTCCATCTTCTTGCTGTGACTCACATTTTCTCCTTCCTCTATAACAACCTACTGCTCTCTTAGTTCAAATCCTGGCTCTGCTGCTCATTAGCTCGGAAACCTTGGGAAATTTACTTAACTTTCCCTAAACCTCAATTTCCTCATCTATAAATTGGGGATAAAAACTGTATCCATCTCAAAGAGTTGTTATAATAAATTAGACAATGATTTAATTTTAGCCCAATTTCTGGCATTACAGGGCACATACTTCATGACAAATAGATGTTGCTGTTGTTATGGCCTATCTTACCCATCATTAAAGGCCCAGTTCACCCTATATCTCTCCCAGATAGTTTCTCCATTCACTGTTCTCTCTCTTGTGTGGGTTTCATACTTCACATGTTTATACTATGGTAAGCACTCTTAATACTATGGTTCATGATAATATATAATATATATAACACATGATTACGTATATTACATAACATATATACACATATATGCATGTACCACATGCGTTACATAGATTATAACAAATATTAAAAATTATAAAATACATAATATGCAATAAATATATAAATAATAAAATATAATGATATACAATATAAAATAAAATAATATGAAGAAACGAATATAAATTAGAATATTTAGCACTCTTCATACTATAGTACATGCCAATACTCAGTACTCCTTCCAGGCACAGAGGAGGATTACACATTCCCACCCCCTTGCTGTCCTGAATAGCGGGAACCCACATGAGTAGTTCTGGCCAATGAGTTGTGAATGGAAGCAACGTATCACTTTCAGGCTAGGGCATTTAACTGCCGGTGAGAGACCCTCTAGAGCTCTTTGCTTCAGCCCAAGTCATTGGTCCTGGAAGCATCTGTTGAAATAAGGCCCCATAGTGACTACAATGAGTAGAATCCCCTGACATCTATGCTGTGTCTGTAGTTTAATGAGAAATCTTGTTTTAAGTTTCTGAGTCTGGGAAGGGAGGTTATTTGCTACTGCAGCTATTCTGATACAGATACAGATATAGATACAGATACAGATATATAGATATATGATGGTTTTATCATCTTGACTAGAATGTAAACTGTTTAAGTAGAGGGAGCAAAGTCTTACCCTTCTCTGCACCAGTCACAGAACTCAGTAAGTAGCTTCTACTTAACTTGGGCCAACCTAATAGTTTCAATATTACAGCTGAGATCCAAATGGAGGACGCTCCCTGACATTAATTTCTAGTCATTAAAGTGGAAATGTGTTAAACTAGTCATCCAAAACCAAAAAAGAAACATACTCGAGTAGGACCCTAAAGCCAATTATCAGTTTTCTTTCACGGTAGACCCTAAGAGCAGCAGGTGAAAAAAATCTCAGAAACCAGGTTTAGCAGCTGTAAATAAGGCTGATGTAGGTCATGTGACTCAGAGAAGCATAGACTTAAGATCTTATCATCAGAAAGGAAGATTTAGGAGTGGTTTTAAGGATAAGATTGTTAAGACATAATTTTGTGAAATCAGTTAGTCATGAGGACATCTGCCCACGAAAATAACTATTTGCTTGTTCTTCCGATGATATTTCTGATGCCATTCAGATTCCTATAAAATAATTTCGTTTGGCCCAAAGAGATCACGGCTCTCCTGGAAAAAAAAAATGGCATGACTATTTATAGAGAAAGTAGAGCATTTTACATAACGCAGAGAAAAATCCACTTTGTTCTGCTGAATTATGTGCTAATGGTTAGCCTGGAAATGGCCAAACTTATCAAAAGCCAATCTTGAATGGGGATGAGAAGTCATATACCAAGACTTAGTGGGTGGGCTTCCCTGGTGGCGCAGTGGTTGAGAGTTCGCCTGCCGATGCAGGGGACACGGGTTCGTGCCCCGGTCCGGGAAGATCCCACATGCCGCGGAGCGGCTGGGCCCGTGAGCCGTGGCCGCTGAGCCTGCGCGTCTGGAGCCTGTGCTCCGCAACGGGAGAGGCCACAACAGTGAGAGGCCCACGTACCGCAAAAAAAAAAAAAAAAAAAAACTTAGTGGGTGGATATCAGATATTTGCAAACAAGGTAAGAGAGGGCAGACAGCCAGATGAGGAGCATCCAAGTTTCGAATGAAAAAGCATATAAATAAGGTTCTCCTCTAAAGGTTCCCACATTTTGCTGATAATCTGAATCAACAAGCACATTTTTAAGAATACAGATTCCCAGGCAGCATCTCAGACTTACTTATTCAGAATCATCTGGGATAAGGTGGAGGCTGAGAATAAGCATTATTAACAACATTGCCAAGTTGAACTTGATGAGTAATTGGATCTAAGGATCTCAGTTTTCCTAGAAAAGAATCATTCCTTCTGCAGCTGGGGACGTTCTGGGTCTCAAAGTGAAAATCAAAGTGCTGCCCATCCTACAGAGAAAGGCACCTGGAAACCTGGAAGAATGAAGGGAAACTTTGGTAGGAACCATTCCAACTTTTCCTCCTGCCATTTGAGATTCAAGAACTAAAAGGAAGTTGGGGATCCAAGGAAATCTGGGTGGTTCCCAGCATAGGTTTTAATTACATAATTCTATTTCCAGGTGTTTTCCTGAGAGACAGAGCCTCTGTGTGGTTACTGACCAACCTGAGAATCTTTCAGCCTTCTGTGTTGTCATTTTACCTGCATCAAGAGGAACTCAAGGAAATGTAAATAATGTATATCTTTTCTTAAAAGTCAGTGTAAATATTTCATAGACTGTACAGTAAATAATAAATACATTTAAAAAACAATATAAATATTTGATTATTTATAGAGCAACTGTTAAGCCTGGAATTACATGTGAATGTTCCCCAAAATCCGGTAAATCCTAAATTACACACAAATGGTTTTAAAGTGACCCTGACACAGTCACAGGCACAGTTTTTTTAAATTCCTATGTTTGTTTCTTAGCCAGGGGAGTGTTAAATCAAAATGTCACAGTCTATCACAGCTTGCTTGTGAATCATCTGAAGTTTTGGTAACTCCCCAGTTCCTGTGCCTTCTGATGCTACTTGGCATGCATCTTGAAATAATAAAACGCCCTCTGCCTATGAGAGAAATGCAGGCATACCAAGCCATACAGCTGTTGCTTTTAATGCAAAGAATTTCCAGTCCTGTAATGGTTGCTCACACAGAAACACTGGATACTAAACACCCAAAGCCTCTTACAAACCAAGCAGGTAAAATTTTCTTACACCCAACAGTGTGTCAAATCTCTGAGTAGGAACCTTCAACCAGATAATTTTTTTTTTTTTCCAGATTATCAGGGATGTGTTTCATGTTCATAAAATAATCCATCCATCCTGCTAGCAGACTCCTGGTCTTTAATCTGTTCCTTTTCACATCTCTCTGCTCTTTTGGAATTATATGGAATCCCCATCCCCTTGACCCACACAAGTTCGTCTGTGTTCTCCTCCACTTCTATTATTTCCTGTCATGTATGCCCTTTGAGACTCAGTCCCAGCACTGTTCCCCTGGGAAATCATTCTCACTGAAACCTGCACATGCTTGTATGGCAGCATCAGTCCCCAGGAATAAAAATACTTGTTTATATTATTTATTCACCACTAGATCCCAGAATCTAGAAGAGTGCCCGGTACTTAATCAACTTTAAAAATATTTGTTGAATTAATGAATGAATGCATGTGTGTCTCCCCTAGGGACCAGGGACACAATTTTTTTTCACTGTGTTCTCAGGGCCTGGTAAGGTCCCTCACACAGAGTAGGTACTCAGTAAAGAGATGTTGGGTGGATAAATAGACTTTATTAGATAACGTGTCTGTACGTGGTGAGGACAAATGCGGCATGTGAAAAAGAGAGAGAGGAAATAGGGGCTGTAACAAACCACAGCTTCACTCTTCTCATGGAAACATATCCTCGGGGAAGATTAGTAAGTATATGCTTTGATGAAGGTTTATGAAGGGGATACAGAGTATGTTTCCTTCTAAAATAAATCCCCATAAGATTAAAACGAAATGTTCCTGGTTACACTCATACAGTATTATAGGGCACATACCTCTAAGAAGCTCAAAGCAACACCAAAGTTAGCACATTAATTTTTGCATCAAACTACCCCTGTGTGGTTGAGGGAGGCCATTTATTCACCTCATTTTCCCCTTGGAGGGAGCAAAGGCAAATTAAAGGAAAGCATCTAATGATTTGCCCAGAGGCACACGAAGATGCAGCAGCAGTGGATCCAGTTTCCTCTCCACGGCTCTTGAGAACATATGGCTCAAAGGGTTTCGATGAGCAAGTCTGGCATTGAGAATCACCAACGCTCTACAATCCACCAAGCAATAAAAGCTCACGGAGTTTGAGCACCATCTATGACTTGACAGTGAAAGGTGTGCAAAAGAAAATAAGATATGGTCTCTGTCCTTGTGGAAGAATCTAGTTGAGGACATAAGACAAGACAAACACCCAGGAAACACTTAAACCCCAACACATCACATTAAATGGCAGATGTAACTGAGTGGGAGAAATGATGTATCATTTCAGGTTCTTTGATTGTCCGCAACAGTGACTGAAGCAGAAAAGATATATAATGCAAGGACAGGGAGAGTCTGAGAATAGGAAAGAAGGTTGCAGAAGCAGGAAGCCCCAAAGTGCCTTAGTGAAAGGAGCTTCTTCGAAGCTTAGCCCAGCCACCATTGCTGGAATGAATGAACAATTGCCAACCATTTCTTTCTTTCTGTAATTCTGTTCAAGACTCAAAGTCCCAGTAGAGAGAGCCCAGTCGGCTGAGTGTAGTATAATACTGTCCCCTTGGGTGTACTGAAGTAATAATAGAAAGGATAAAAGTGGAAGAAGCCCCTAAGGACCTCTCAGCCTCTCATGTAGGAGGGCAGAGCCCTTTGATTTATCATTCTTCTGTGACCCTGCCCAATAAGCAGTCTCCCAAAATGGCACTGAGGTGTTGTCAGGAGGAAGGAAGAGCCATCAGAGGATGGCAAATGAGCTTTACCAACAATTCCTGTGAAAGGAATTCAACAGAGGGGGAAATCCCTGGACATGAATCAGCTTAGAATCATGGGAAAAAATGGGACTTGAGATTGGTCTAGAAGCACTTAATTAGATGGTGAGCATGTAAAATCAAGATGAAACCCAAAACTAATGCTAACTAAAGAGATGAGGACAGGAAAGGGTAAATATTACAGTCAAAAAATTAAAGGGCTTCCCTGGTGGCGCAGTGGTTGAGAGTCCGCCTGCCGATGCAGGGGACGCGGGTTCGTGCCCTGGTCCGGGAAGATCCCACATGCTGCGGAGTGGCTGGGCCCGTGAGCCATGGCCGCCGAGCCTGCGCGCCTGGAGCCTGTGCTCCGCAACGGGAGAGGCCACAACGGTGAGAGGCCCGCGTACCACAAAAAAAAAAAAAAAAAATTAAAGTCCACTGAAATTAAAAATAATAATAATAAAATATATATATTTTAAAAAAACACAAGCCTATTTAAAGGCAAGAGAACATACACCAGTGAAGAAATGTACCAAATTAGCAGAGAGGTTAAAAGGTGGTTTTAAGTTCTAGAAAAGATGTTAATAGTGGTTATGTTAAACTTGCTCTCTGGGCAGTGTTGAACGAGTCCATATAGCTGTGCCATTTACATGATTGTTCAAACAGGACCTACTTTTCATGGGTAAAGAGTTTTCAGATAGGTTCAGGAAGGACTAGCCTAAGGAAATTATTCAGGTTCATGGTTTTTTGACAGTTTTAGGTAGTTGTAAAAAAGCACTACATTCAATTTTGATATCTTTTAAGCAAGTAGTGAATTTTCCTTCTAGAGCACTTGGCTACAGTTGAAATCACATGTTATAGTAATAATGCTATAATTTATACTCGCATAATACTTTGCTTATTTTTTCACAAATGTTAAGTCAATTGAGCCTCTCAAAACTTCTATGCCATACCTACAACCTCTGTTTCTATTCTCATCTTACACAAAGGAATTAAGCTCAGAGAGATAAATGACTTGTCCAAGATAACAGTCAGCGTCATCCAGCTGACTTCATACATTTATTTTTCCAAGTCACGTTTAATAAAGAGGCAACAAAATATTGCACCCATGTATAAACATTAGTAACCCATGTTCTCCAAATATTTTTAAGGATAATGATGACATTGCTGTGATAATAATAATAATAATAATAGTAACAGCTCTTTTAATAGAAGAAAGAGCCATGGAGAGGATATTTCATCAGTTAACAAATATTTACTCAGTACTTTGCTTTGTGCAAATTCTCTTCCAAGACAAGCCAGGTCCCGAGGAGCTAGACAAAGCTATCAGAGTTGGACTGGATGGAGAAACAGGGAAGAAGCAGGACTGGCCTGTGACAAGAGTTTTAAAAGAAAGGAATCCAAAGGACTCCAGGGCAAGGCTGGAGACTAGAAGTAAACAGGCTATGGAACCAAATTTTCAGCCTGAGAAAGCAGAAAAGACAGGAAGAAACCAGAGAGTAACAATATAGAAGCCAGAGGCCCTAAACACAATGATGGGGGAGGAGAGCTGGAGGATAGGAGTTTCCCTGGGGCTTGCTCGAAAGCACCTGCAGCCTCACCCCAGAGTGACAGAGAGTTGTTAAGTAAATGGGCTAAGCTAGCTCCCAGTTCTGCATGAAAGGAAGACAAAGAAAGCCTAAGAAATAATCCCCCTCAAAGAGCTGCTGATTAAGTTGGAAGGGTAAAACATAAACATTTGAAGATACATTTAATAGCTCAGGACAGGAAACCAATACGAAACAAAATAAGTTAATATGAGAATAGGCATTCAGGGAAGGAAGGGACCACTCTAGGCTAGGGCAGCCTCTGAAAATTTCACCCAGGAACAACACAGACCTTGAGAATGTGCTTGTGGCCCATATGTCTTGCCAATTTGCTTTGAAATGTAATTCAGACTTAGAGTTTACTTCTCAGTTTATCGCTTTTAGGGAGTGTAACTCTTGCGCCCTTTATTTATTTTTTCTCTTCCTACACTGGATGATTTCTCTGAAAGCCAGCCAAAGTATCCAATAGGTATGCCTTTGTTTTATCTCATTTCAAAAACTTATGTTGGGTGGCTCTGCTCCATGCTTGGCACTAGACAAAGTGCTGGACTTGACTGAATAAGGACAGAAATTAATAAGACACAGGTCCCTGTCCTCAAGAAACTCAATTATTCAGAAAATTCAGACACAAACTAAACTCTTAGAAATCATGGTGGAAAAGGGTACAAAAGGAATCAGTATAAAAGCTCAGATCAATGAATTCTAGCATTAGGGGAAAGGATTTTTAAATTCTTTTATTCAACAAATATTTTGAGTGCTGCCCAGTGCTGAGCGCTGTGAAGGAATCACCCCTTAATATGCCATAGTCCATTCTTAGGAATAGTTTACATTTTAAGTTGGGGAAGAAGTCCATCTGAGTGAGAACCAAGAAAAAACATTTTGGTCATCCTGAGACTTGGCATCAAAAGGATAACACATGGCTGCAGAATGGATCTAATTTGGTATCATAGTGATGGAGGACTAAGGAGTTAGGCTACATTCCCATTATCCCTCTCAAACACATATGGTTCTTTTCCAAACTCAAGGATTTGCCATAAGCAAAAGTAGCAATCCTAAATATCTGTCATTTAGACTAGAATCCCTGTATTATTCATCAAAAGGAACACTTATTATAGCAGGAAGAGTCTCTGCATCGGTGAGATGAGACCCAATTTGAAGAGGTGTCAGCCCTGCCTCGCACCCCCTGTATGTGTTCCAGGGCAGGCAAAAGGGAGCTCAGAGCCGATGTCCTCATGGTAGCTGATATAAAGGCCTATGGCTCCTCTTTCTGTAGACTGCTCTACTTTCTTAGCCTGTGCCGGACTCACAGCGTTTCTGAAGAACTAAGAAACTACCACTCAAATCATCTCTGGCCACTGACTATTATGTACCTGTCTTAGTTCATTCTGCTCTAACAAAATGCCACTGTCTGCGTAGCTAATAAACAATAGACATTTATTCCTCACAGTTCTGGAGGCTGGGAAGTCCAAGATCAAGGTGCAAACACGATTTTGTTCTGGTGAAGTCTCTCTTCTTGGTACATAGCCGGGGACTTCTAGCTGTGTCCTCACAAGGTGGAAGGGGTGAGAGAGCTCTGTGTGTCTCTTTTATAAGGGCACTAATCCCATTCATGAGGGCTCAACCCTCATGACCTAATCACCCCAAAGACCACACCTACTAATACCATTACCTCTGGGGATTAGGATTTCAATATGTGAATTTGCGAGAGAACACAAATATTCAGACCATAGCTCTACCCCGTAAGGTTACTGGGAAGATACATGAGGTAATAAATTACAGGGTTTAGAACTGCCTGCTACATAGGAAGCATCATGTAAGTAATAGTGGTAGTGGTAATATCAGTAGTCTCCCCAAATATGTCATATAATTGCTTTTCAAATTACTAGCAAGCCAAGAGAGAATGGGAAAATCAGTTAAATGACGACTTGAAACAAGGAGAAAGTGTGTAATTACCAATTTTTTAAAACTCAGAATGATGCTCATCTCCCTGGTTATACAAACAATGTCGCCATGCCCTTCTAGTTTTATAGAATGGTATATGCTATGTGTGTACATATTTGTGCATGTGTGTGTGTGAGTGCCAACTATGGTATAGTGAGGCCTATACCAATATCCCTGATAAACACAGATGCAAAAATCCTTTCAAATTATTAGAAAACCAAATTCAGCAATACATTAAAATGATCATACACCATGATCAAGTGGAATTTATTCCAGGTATCCAAGGATGGTTTAGCCTCAATAAATGTGATTTGCCACGTTAACAAAATGAAGGATAAAAATCATATGATCATCTCAGTAGCTACAGGAAAAGTATCTGACAAAAATCAGCATCCATTTATGATAAAAACTCTCAATAAAATGGGTATATGGAGGACATACCTCAACATAATAAAGTCTATATATGACAAGCCCAGAACTAACAACATACTCAATAGTGAAAAGCTAAAACCTTTTCCTCTAAGATCAAGAGAACAAGAGAAGGGTGTCTATTCTCACCACTTTTATTCAAGATAGTATTGGAAGTCCTGGCCAGAGAAATTAGGTAAGACAAAGAAATAAAAGGCACCCAAAGTGGAAAGGAAAAAGTAAAATTGTCACTATTTGCGTATGACATGATATTATATAGAGAGAACCCTAAAGACTACACACACACACAACTGTTAGAACAAATAAAGAAATTCAGTAAAGTTGCAAGATACAAAATCAATATACAAAAATCTGTTGTGTTTCTATACACTAATAATGAACTATCAGAAATAGAAATTAAGAAAACAATCTCATCTACAATTGAATCAAAAAGAATAAAATACCTAGAAATAAATTTAACCAAAGAGGTGAAAGACCTGTACACTGAAAACTATAAGACACTGATGAAAGAAATTGAAGAAGACACAAATAAATGGAAAAATATTTCCTGCTCATGGACTGGAAGAATTAATGTTGTTAAAATGTCCATACTACCTAAAGCAATCTACAGATTCAATGCAACCCTATCAAAATTCCAATGGCAATTTTCACAGAAATAGAACAAACAAGCCTAAAATTTGTATGAAACCACAAAAGACCCCAAATAGCCAAAGCAATCCTGAGAAAGAAAAACAGAGCTAGAAACATCTCACTCCCTGATTTCAAACTATCAGCTATAGTAATCAAAACAGTATGGTACTGGCACAAAAACAGGCACATAGATCAATGGAACAGAATGGACAGCCCAGAAATAAACCCATAAATATATGATCAATTAATATACAACAAAGGAGCCAAGCATGTACAATGGGGAAAGGACAGTCTCTTCAGTAAATGGTGTTGGGAAACCTGGATAGCCACATGCAAAAAAATGAAACTAGATCATTATCTTACACCATACACAAAAAGTAACTCAAAGTGGATTAAACACTTAATGTAATATATACAATGGAATATTACTCAGCCATAAAAAGAAACGAAATTGAGTTATTTGTAGTGAGATGGATGGACCTAGAGTCTGTCCTGCAGAGTGAAGTAAGTCAGAAAGAGAAAAACAAATACCGTATGCTAACACATATATATAGAATCTAAAAAAAAAAAAAAAGTTTCTGAAGAACGTAGGGACAGGACAGGAATAAAGATGCAGATGTAGAGAATGGACTTGAGGACAAGGAGAGTGGGAGGGGTAAGCTGGGACAAAGTGAGAGAGTGGCATGGACATATATACGCTACCAAATGTAAAATAGATAGCTAGTGGGAAGCAGCCGCATAGCACAGGGAGATCAGCTAGGTGCTTTGTGACCACCTGGAGGGGTGGGATAGGGAGGGTGGGAGGGAGATGTGAGAGGGAGGAGATATGGGGATATATGTATACGTATAGCTGATTCACTTTGTTATACAACAGAAACTAACACACCATTTTAAAGCAATTATACTCCAATAAAGATGCTAAAAAAAAAAAGACTTAATGTAAGAGCCGAAATCACAACTCCTAGGAAAAAACATAGGCACTAAGATCCTTGACATCAGTCTCAGATATGATTTTTTGGATTTGACACCAAAAGCAAAGGCAACAAAAGCTAAAACAAAAACAAAGAACAAAAAGCAAATGAGACTATATCAAACTAAAAACCTCTGCACAGCAAAGGAAATCGTCAGCAAAATGAAAAGGCAATCAACTGAATGGGACAACATATTTGCAAATCACATACCTAATGAGGGATTAATATTCAAAATATATATAAATAATTCATACAACTCAATTGTAAAAAAAAAAATTAAATTTTAAAATGAGCAGAAGATCTGAATAGACATTTTTCCAAAGATGACATACAGATGGCCAAACAGATACATAAAAAGATGCTCAACATCACTCATCATCAGGGAAATGCAAATCAAAACCACATGAGATATCACCTCACACCTGTCAGAGTGGCCATCATCAAAAAGAAATCTTGGCGAGGATGTGAAGAAAAGGGAACCCTTGTGCACTGTTGGTGGGAATGTAAACCAGTGTAGGCACAATGGATAAAAAGCACGGAGTTTCCTCAAAAAGTTAAAAAGAGAGCTATCATGTGATCCAGCAATCCACTTCTGGGAGTTTATCAGAAGAAAATGAACACACTACTTTGAAAAGATATATTCACCGTGTTTGTTGCAGAGTTATTTACAACAGCCTAGATATGGAAACAACCTAAGTGCTCATCAATGGATAAATGGATAAAGAAAATGTGGTATGTAAATACAATGAGGTATTATTCAGCCACAAAAAAAAAGAATGGAATCTTTCCATTTGCAATAACATGGATGAACCATGAGGGCATTACGCTAAGTGAGATAAGTCAGACCAAGACATACCATGTGATCTCACTTATATGTGGGATTTAAAACAAAAACCAAAACCAACCTCACAGATACAGAGAGCAGACTGGTGGTTGCCAGAGGCACGGGGATAAGGAGGGGGCAAAATGGGTTCAGAGGGTCGAAAGGTACAAACTTCTAGTTATGAAATAAATAAGTTATGGGGATGTACTGTACAGCATGGTGACCATAGTTAACAATACTGTATTGCATATTTGAAAGTTGCTAAAAGAGTAGATCTTAAAAGTTCAAAAAAATTGTAACTATGTAAGGTGACAGATGATAACTGGACTTACTGTGGTGATCATTTTGTGATGTATACAAATACTGCATCATTATGTTACACACATGAAACAAATATAACCTTATATGTCAATTACACATCAGTTTAATAAATAAGTAACAAACAAACAAACTGGGCCTACAGACAAATATAAAAGCAGCCTTCAAGTGTCTTTAAATATTGTAGGCAGTTTTCAGTTGTCTCCAAAATGTACACCATGCAATTCATCTCTTCATTCCCCCCCCCTTCATTCTAACCTTTACCCAGGTCTTCTATGTTCCCCTCTTATTCTAAAATTCTAAAGTAGGGATGATATTTTGAGCATGCCTTCTGATATATTTGCATTTTCAATAATCTGATTCCCCCCTCCTTACAACTATTTCATTGTTATCGCCTAAAGAAAGAGGAAGGTGTAAACCCCCAGCAAAAGTGGAGGCTATGATATAGGGGCAGCTCTTGTCAGATGAGAAGGGAAAATATAAAGTTCTTTCAATGCTGAGGAGAAGAACCCTGACAGGAGAGGGAGGAAGGGAGAAGCAAGAGGTCAGACTCAGGGCTTCCCTGGTGGCGTAGTGGTTGAGGGTCTGCCTGCCAATGCAGGGGACACGGGTTCGTGCCCCGGTCCGGGAAGATCCCACATGCCGCGGAGCGGCTGGGCCCATGAGCCATGGCCGCTGGGCCTGCACGTCCAGAGCCTGTGCTCCGCAACGGGAGAGGCCACAACAGTGAGAGGCCTGCGTACCACCAAAAAAAAAAAAAAAGAGCCCCGACTCAGGTAAAGGGTTTTGCTCCTCCCCACACCTTGGGTGGCTAGAAGTGGTGGAAGCTCCCAGACTGGATCTCATGATCCTCACAGGGGAAGGGGCCTGCTCCCTGTTTTTCAAACACTCTATAAAAAGACTAGCTTCTTGGAGAAGATAAGATATGTTCATGAAGCCATACGGGCGAGGTGGGTATCCAAGCAGTTGTCTATGGCTGGGTGTGGCATCTGGGAGCCCAGAGATCTCAGCAAGTCCCGGTGCGGAGGCCTGCGAGGGGACTGTTGGGCCAGCAGGAGATTACTGAGAGCATCCATGAGCCATGGCATGGGCTGTTGTCTTCATCAACAGGAGCCAATGTGATACCCCAAAACCAGGTAAGTCAAGTCACACGCTGGAGGCCCTAGAACAGGATGCCGTGATCAGAGGGAATAAAGGACCTCTCAGAGGAGTCACGCAAGGACCCAGAAGCACTCTGTGCCACTGGGAAGAAGGAGGGGAACAGGAGGTATCTTACAGGGAAGAAAGATGCCTCTGACTGGGGGGTTGAACATTCAGATAGCTATCTGAAAGAAACAATTAGAAATGCCATAAATTGAGTCATCTTTAATTGATGAGATTAAGAGTCCCCATTCCGCCATCAATGAAATGGGAGAATGAGACTAACTATGGAAAATAAAGTTACATTTTTTAACATATCTAGTTGAAACACTACATGTAGATAGCCCAGAGTTACAGTGACAGTGTATCTAGATTTTCTGAGGCAGCAAGTATTAATTACAAATAGTCTTCCATTGTCCACGTAATCTTGACTGCCATTTGGAAAATGAAGAGTATTATCCAGAGAACATCACCACTTCAGAAATGGTTAATTTTTTTGAAGAAAATAATCATCATGTTCTTCTCAACTAGAAGGAAACATTGCTAAATATGTAGAAAATATAATGTAGGCTTCTCACAGTAAGTGAAACTTCTTTTCCAAAAAAATGTTACTCCTACTTGCTTTGGAGAAAGACAGTTTTTCTTTTGGCCTCCTTTCAAATAGAAAGAAAATCTGCTTTACTACATATACAATATTCCCAACTTATGAAGGGAAGGCAAGCGCCCAATATGAATATCACAGCCAAAGAAAACTAGAAAGGGAGAAAATTACTATTAGGATCAAAAATTAAAATGCCCGTAAAAGCAAGGAGAACAGAATAGGTCGTAAAATTACTATTTGGGGCACAAAGAAGTATATTAGAGGGCCCCTTCCCTTTTCTAGGCAAATACTACACCATCTCTGCTTCACACTCCTCAAATTTTTCCCAAATTTCAGAGAAGTCTGGCTTCTTTCCAGCCTGGGAATAAGTCTACTAATTTTACTATAGTACTCAACTCTGGACATAGAGAAAAAAATAAATAACCTATTTACCTTAGGTCAGCATGAAAACTCAAAATTAATATTGTAAAAAAATAGCAAACACATGACAAAAGATAATTTCCCCTTATAATGGAAAATATACAAAATAAAGTAAAACAGAGGTGTTATTTTGCAGTTCCGAAACCAAGGGGTAAATATCTTTGACGATAATATGCAATTCTAATGAGGTTTCAGTGATGCTAGTATACTCTCTGCTGCTGGCCTACAGCCTTTCGGTCAGCAATATGGTGATACATGACCAGAGCCATAGAGATGTCCCCGGTCTCTGAACAGCAACACTACCATCCGAGTTCTGAGAATTAACCTAAAAAAGGAATTCAGGAAAAGCAAATAGCTATGTGCACAAAGATATTTACTGAAGTCTTGTCTATTCCATCAAACCAAACAACAAAAAAACTCAAAAACTGGAAACAACTAAATGTCCAAAATAGGTTTATGATCCATTAACACAGTATAATATTCTGCTTCTTTGAAATTACATACAATGCAAACCATCGGAAAACACGGGGCTATGTTCACTGTGTAATGTTAAATGGAAAAATAAGATATCAATTTTTAGTACCCACTCTCTGTCACAAATTTGTTGAAAATGTTTGCTTGCAATATGAAAATAATAAAACTAGTTTTATTCTGATAGTGGGGTTCCATTTTTTCTTCCTTAAAACTCCTTGATTTTATTTTTGTGATTGTAACAAACAAACAAGCTATTCTGTCTCTTCAAATGTGTATGTTTTAAGAAAGTCTTTTCAAGAGTCAGTGTGGCTCTGATATAAATCCAGATGGTAAAATTACAATGTATTTAAAGAATTCTCTTCCATGAAGACAATTTAGAGATTAAAAAATAAAAGGAAATTAAAAGGCTAAGGTGAGGAACAGCTTCTGGGAGAAATCTCTCTCACCAATAACCATTTCTTCAGCAAAGAGAAGAATAACACGGGGAATCCAGGTGAGAGAGTTGTCAAATTTTGTTTCAGTTTTTCCTTTCTGAAAATTTCTCTTTTTAAAGTGAGAGACAAAACAAAACAAAACAAGCAAATAAACAAACAAAACACCCAAAAAGCAAAAAACTCTCTTTGGCTAGTTATTCTATGGAGCTAACTGCCAAATATTAGCAGAAAAGAAAACAGCAGCTTTGACAAGCTTCTCACACCTAAGAAATTAATGCCTGCACCAAAAGTACCCATAGGAGCTTTCAAACTTACAGCTAAAAGTGACTTGCGGGTAGCCATGCATTGGACAGTGCCCAGCATTTGAAAGTTAAAGTGTTTTCTAGGGAGAGAATGGAAACCAAACTCAATTAAGCAGAGGTGGATAGCAAATTGAATTTAGAGCTCAAAGGTACATGATACTTGGAGTTGTATTTCTTTAAATAGTCAGCATAGTAGAGCAGGAAAGGCACTAAACAGGCATGAGAAAACTGGGTGCTAATCATGGCTCTGCTACTAACTACCTGATGGCTTTAGAGAGGAAAAACCACAAGTTTGCTTGTCCTTGTCTTTTTATTTTTTTACCTGAAAATTGATGGAATTAGGTTAGATTGCCCAGGTCTGCTTAGAGGACAGAGCCATCCTGGGGCTGTAGATCATGCCAGAAAGCGTTGTTGTCATCAAATGAATGTTTCATGGAGAATGAATTTTTCACTGTCCATTGCCCATGCCCTCCAGCCCAAAACCACCGGAATACACCTATATTCAACAGGGTTTGGTTTATTGGCTCACTGCAGTAAGGGAGACACCACCCTAAAGAGAACCATGGGACAAGCAACTAATGAAAAGGTTTTATGATGAGCTTGTATTAAGATTTGAACTTATAGGTAATGTTAAGGAAGGCTCAAGGAAACACGGTTTTGTTTTGAATTGGGTACTGTCAGAAAGCAGAAGCAATTCTATCATTGGGTAGCATGTTAATAATTTTTCTCTAGTAGACAGGAGAACGGAATGAGACTGAAGCTATAATTGATAAAGCAGCCGCAAGCACTCACCTCAGCCCAGAAAGGGGAAGCTTGGCCATGTTGGCTTGGATATGGCTCTTGTTTTTGACTGTGTGCAGACAAGTTTCCACAGTGCTTTTGTTTTTGTCTTGCTCCAGCCATGATCAGAGAGTGGTATTGTCTGATATCGATATTCTGTGAAATTGTTTATGTCCAGCAGAACTCCATGGTCTAGCTGTTAGAGCCAGACAGCTTCAAGCTGACAGCAGTCAGGGGCTACACTTTTCTTTCTCACCATGAAGAAAATAATTAACTCCAGGGGTAAGTGATTAGCTCAGAAGCAAGAAAAGGAGGCCCCAGGCTGGCAGCTATTGAAAGGCAAAGAGTCAATCCATAAGGCAAAATTCTAGGAAAATGAGCCAGAGAACAAGTAAAAGGTATTGACCTGGGGAAAAAAAAAAGACAAAGACTTACGAGCACGTGACACAAGATAGCTGTGGAACTAACTCCTAGGATGCAGCGCTTCCACAAAGCTACTCCTTTTTATGCACAGGCCTTCAGAGTTCATTGCTAGGGCAGATTTTTAAAGAAACTAAGCTAGGCCAGGCATAGTAATATCTCAAGTATTTCCCAGCTCTATAATTTTATGAAACCTTGCTCCAAATGGTATTTTATCTTAAACACAAAACTGATTTGTGTTTAAAATAACTGTTGGTCCATTTTATTAATTTTATTAAAAATAGAATTAAGCCACTAGATGATGTGCTTTATTCAATTTCTCTATCATCTATGCATGGATCAGGGGAACTACCATCTACTCTTTGAAAGATCAGAAGTAAAGAATAATATTTAGGAGGAAATAGGCTTATACAGGTGGGAAGAATATGCATTTCAGATTATACGGAACCTTTCTGGTTTCGGAGAGTAAGTCCCATTTCTCAGATGGTGTATCGGCTCATACCAGAGCGTGTACTCATGTTTTTGGTTTTGTTTTTTAAATGTCCCTATATCAAAAAAACTTGTCTTGCCATGCAGATCTATTTAGTGATGCTAAAATCTGCAGTCCATAATGGTTAATTGGTTACACATTCTGGTAGGCATCTGTGCAACAGGAGTTTGGATAATACTGAAGTGTTTAAACAGCACATGTGAGGCACACAGGACGCTACATCTCGGGATTTCCTGGGGTGCACACTCAGAACAGGATGGGTATTATATCTCACACAGGGCTACCAGGATCTGAGAAGGCCCCAAACCAATTTCTGGAAGTTACTGCAGTATTCATGGGCTGCAGAATGATAAAACAGTGATTCTGGTGTTAGTGCCAGTAATTGACTTTGCAGCATCAGAGGCAGGGCACCCCCTACAGAGGACATCAATAACATGGTTCCTCTAGGGGAAGTCTTGCTGATTCCTGGGTGGATCCATGACCTTTGGCAGATGAAGCAGTATTTGAATCTACCAAATCAGGAAAATGAAAACAATGAAAGAAAAGCAATTTGCTAAATGAAATCTACATGAACTGAACTTCCTGCAACAGTTCATCAGAACCTATGAGGATCACACAGGAGGTTTTTTAACAACCTCCACAACTGCAAAAGATCCTGTAATGCCCTCTTGTATAAAACAAAAACAAACAAACAAACACGAACCAAAAAAACTTGCTTCTTAGGGTGTGTGTGTGTGTGTGTGTGTGTGTGTGTGTGTGTGTGTGTGTGTGTGTGTGTGTGTGTGTGTGTGTGTGTGTGTGTGTGTGTGTGTGTGTGTGTGTGTTTATAATCTTATACCCATTGTAATATTTATCTGTTACCCCCCAAAAAAAAGAATATTTTCTCTTCTCAGAAAAAACTTGCATAAGACCTTTTCTGAACAGTCTTAGTGGAAAGAACAAATCATGCAATTATGGACCAGCTAGATTTTCTTAGGATTCAGGTTCCACTTTTATTTGTACCTCAAAAGGAAACCCAAGATTCATCCTGTCTCCCCAGTGATGGGAACATTGAACTTTGTGAAAATTGCCAAAGTTTGAAGGAGCTCAGAGGGCTAACGTGGGGCTCTTGGAGGATGCTTGCTTATACTGCATGACCTGTATCCAAGGTTGTATTCCTTTTTAAATTGGGATGTGACACCATGACCATGGTCACCTCCATTGAGAAGCTCACACAGGTCACTGTTTCAGGCAGTGGTTCTCACACTTTGCTGCATGTTAGAACCACCAGAAGGCTGTTAATAATCCTGATGGCAGTCCCTGCACAAAAGCCTTTAAACCAAAATCTCTGCTAGTGGACCCTGACATCAGTACCTTTAAAAGCTTCCCAGATAATTCTAATGTGCCAACAAGCCTGAGAACCACTAAAGGAAAAAAAAAAACAAATTAAAAAACTAAGGTCAGTAAACATTTCATTACTAAGACTTGGTCAGAATGGAGCCAAACCAATCCCCAATGACTCTGTAGAGCCCAGCCACTCCCAAGAACTAGGGAGAAGATAAAAGGACCCTCTGCAGCTTGAGTAGAGGCCCATTTACTGCTATAATGTGTTTGTGCAGGATGCCATAGTCAGCCATGCGGGTGGAGCAGGGTTGAGCGACTCTCTCACCAAACCTACACAAAGAGAACACTCTGAGAGAAAATGTAGGGTTGGGGGGACCCCTCTAAGTCTCTCTGCACCCGAGTAGAAATAGTTTCAATCTCCTCGGACTACAACTGATCAAGACCCGCAAAACCTCCTTTGGGGTATGACAGACAGAGTCCAAGATTACAAAACTGTTTTTCCAGTTTTTCTGGGTCCTCCCAAGCATTCACCCACATTTGCTGACACGGTTTACATGCTTTCCTTGGGTACCAGGCACCTGGGAGCCAAGTCCTGGTGACAAACAAGCTTCGACTTCAGAGAACCAGGTGCGTGGACGCAGCCAGGATGCAGAAATGGGTGGCTGCTGTCTTCTCTGACATCCAAAGAAATGTTTTACCATGCATTCCAGCCAGCTGGTAAAAGTCCATTTGTAGTTGGGTATTCTGCCCAGCATTAAACTTATCCACATAATCAAAGGAAAGTTGCTAACAAATTTGCTTTAATACCTCGCTAGTTAGTGACAAACCCAAAGTCTGTAGAATCTTATACCAAATGACCCTAGTTAATAGAGTCTAGTTAATAGGGTCCATATCTACTTTTCAGTGTTTTGAGGCTCTCCCCTTCCGTTTGCATGATATAAGCATAAAATAGGTTTTACAAAGCCATTCCTCCAGTGATGGAGATGCAGATTACTTCTAGCTCTTGCTACTGCAGATAGCAAACAGGAAGAATCCTTGTGCTTATCTCCTGTGAAGTTTTGCAAGACTTTCTGGGGTGTGAAACTTCTGAGGTGTAAGGTAATCATACAGTTAAGTTTACTAATCATTGACAGTTTACTCTGCAGGAACGCTAGACCAGTTTACGCTCCTACCAATGGTGCATAAGTATGAACAGTGCTGTACAGGCTCAGTGACCAAGCAAAAATGAATAACTAAAAATAACTTAGAGTCTCTTATTCTTTAATTGCCATGGTTCTACCTAATTCTCTTTTAGCTTAAGCCAACTTTCTTAAGAAATGTTGCAATTATTTTTATTCTTACTAAAAATAGATTGATTAGGTATTACATTGGCTAGTTAATACCACATTCCAAATCCCAGTTATGATTTTCCACATGACTTCATTCTGTGTATAACTCATAATGTATAAAAGCTACCATGTGTATTTTTGTTTTCTATATAACAATAACTCAAAATTAATACAAAAATTAAAATATACCTATCCCTACAAAGTATAGACAAATACACCATTTGGCAATAGAGCTCTGCTCAAGGAACCACCTTAAGAAATGTCAGTTCCACTCAAAAGCATGTTGGAGTTTAAAAGGGTTCTGGGGGCAGGGGCCGGGGAGAAGAAAGAAAGAATGGAGAGAAACTATACCCAGCATTCAAACCACCAAGACTGTGCTGGCGAGATTAAGACTGTTGCCAGGAAAAGATTTTTATAATTTCTTTTCCATAATTTAGCCTAGCTGGATAATTACATTTAGAAAAGTAAGAGAGTAACCACAAATGTATATGAAATAGACTTAAAAAATGTAGATATATCTCTCATGGAAATAAAAGGGGCAATAGCAGTCTCTCGTTATCAACTTTAGAACTAAAGTTGTACTCACTCCAACCACAAGAACAATTAAAATCAGCCAGAAAGGCACAGAATGCCAATCTTACCCACTTGTCACTTCAGCAAGTTAGCTTGACAGTTGTGCACCCACTCTCATTGACAATTAAACACATTTCTAAGGAACAGATCAAACTCGACAGGTGTGGGTAGCAAAGTTTTTCTCTCCAAACCAGTTTCACCCAACCCAGAGCTGAGAACTTTGTTTTAGGCAGCAGCATTGGCTAAAACCATTCTTGGTTCTCCATAAATAGTTGAAAATGTCTAGGAAGGCAGCATGTTAAAAATAAAAAGGACACGGGCTTTGGGGTCATCTGGGTGACAGTTGCACTAGTTATGTGACCCTGGGAAAGTTACTTAACTTCTCCTCCTGGAGGTTGCAAAGGAGAATCTGTTTCCTTGCTTTTTCCAGCTTTCTAGAGGCCACCTGTATTCCTTGGCTTATGTAATCATATCACTGACCTCTGCTACTGTCATCATATCTCCTTCTCTTACCCTGATCCTCTTGCCCCCCCCTTTTACTTATAAACACCTTTGTGATTACATTAGGCCTACCCAGATAATCCAAAACAATCTCCCCATCTCAAGATTCTTAATCTAATCTTATCTGCTAAATCCCCTTTGACATATATTCATAGAGATCAGGACCTGGGCATCTTTGGGGGTCACTATCCTGCCAGCCACATTAGCTATATGACATTTGGCAAGGTGCAATCTTGGTGGACCTCAGTTTCTTTATCTGTCAAATGGGAATTTTTAGTTATGTCAAGGATTAAATCAAATAATGACTATGGAGTACTCAGTCAAGGGCCCACTTACAGAGCAAGTGTTCCATAACTGCAACCCATAATAACACTAAGAACAAAATCAAAACAACAACAGCAAGAATGATGCAAGCAGCGTGAGAGTTTTAAAATTCAAATTGTTTTAATTTTTCCATTGCCTATGCTTGAAAGACATCTTTATGATCATATTGAAACAATATGTCGCTTGACTTTTTAAAGCTATGATCAGAACAGGAGTTTATGTTATAAGACAGAAGGATTACTTAGAGCATTTGCAATAGGTTAAAAAGAGTGTCTAATAGAATAGATTGAGTGAACCATACCTTTCAAAAGAAAGATCAAACTATGCCATAGACAATAGATCTCAAAAGCCTTAAAACTGGGCTTCCCTGGTGGCGCAGTGGTTGAGAGTCCGCCTGCCGATGCAGGGGACGCGGGTTCGTGCCCCAGTACGGGAAGATCCCACACGCTGCGGAGCGGCTGGGCCCGTGAGCCATGGCCGCTGAGTCTGCGGGTCCGGAGGCTGTGCTCCGCAACGGGAGAGGCCACAACAGTGAGAGGCCCACGTACCACACACACACACAAAAAGCCTTAAAACTGCATATTTCCAAGACCCCGATAGCAAACATCCAGGAGTACCTCCAAAGGATATGGGCCAAGAGTCAGCTACATGGGTGCTTGTAACAGCATTGTTTATAAAAGGAAAAAAGTGGGAAAATCTAATTGTTTTACAGTAGGAAACTCTTTTAATAAATCAAACTTATATTTGGTTTTTTTTAAAGGAAGAAAAAGAAAAGAAAGAAGAAACATACCAAAATGTTAAAAGTTTTGAGTAATGGTAAATTACGAGTAATTTTTACTTTTTTCCATTTGCTTACCTTTATATTCTAAATTTTCCACCATTTTCTACTTTGTAATAGGCCAAATCCAGTCTCATTCGTTTGTCGGTAGAGTTTGTTGGTTTTACATTGCAACATGGAATGAACAGGTTCAGTTAGGACTCTGCCTGGCTTGCCCAAAGATGAGCCAGTTGGTTGTTGAACCTGAACAGTTAGGTAAGAGGTAGAGCTTTCCTGGTTCTCAGGGGTCCATGAGCTACATTTAAGCCAGACATAAGCAAGCACTAGCCAGAGAAAGGCTGGAGAGGATCTGGATAATAAAAAGGCTAAAAAAATTTTTTTTAATCCTGAGTTGAGTGCAGATAGAACTTGAGTAGTTAGATAGAGGCATCTAAAATAAAGGGGTCTCTCAATAAAAGCCTATTTATTCTATGTCATGTCATTTTTGATATTAGCATTCATTCTCCACTTCTGCATTTACACATGTAAACCGCACCTTCTGTTGCATCAAAAGCATTGACCTGAGATTCTATCAGGGACGTGGTAAGGAGGGGCACAGAGGATAAAGGGGAAAGATTTTTCTGATGTTATAGTCCAACAAAAGCCCTGCCAATAATATGATCTTCATGTAGCACCTCAAGTAACCACACCTGTGCCCTAGACTTGCTATTCCATTAATTAACTATGTGACCTTGAGCAGATCAATTACCCTCTCAGAATTTATTTCCGGAGGAGATCAAACTAGAATTAATGGTTTTCTAACTATTATTCTTGGCAACAACAGGGGGATAAAGCAAGGGATAAATGGAAAAATCCTCACCCCTCCTGGAGTGATTATAATTTTTATCTCTTTTATTCATTTACATTTCCTCATAAGATTTCATTTAAAGAAAGGGTTCCACTGTCTTTATAAGACAATTTGAAAATCCCTTGACTAGATGACTTCTAACTCATTGCCCAACTATAACCATCTACCTAGAAGGACCTCAGGTGGTGGTCAAAATTCAGAAACAAAAGACTTAGGGACCAGATGCCTGAAGCTTGAGGACAAAGGTGTTGGCCACATAACACAGGACAAAAGCAAGTTAGTACCCATTCGGAAGCTAGGAAGCCAGTGAATCTGGTTCTACAGCCTGTCTTTCCACTTTTCCAGGTAAACTCCTACTACCCATGTTTCTTAAGTGCTGGATTTGCTTTATTGTGGTTATATAGACCAGGTCAAATGGGGCAAATACTAGATTGTAACTATACCCCCAAAGCTTGAAAGAGAAAAGGACTGGAGCACATACATACTTCCATCCCACTATCACTTGTCATTTAGTTAATTACCAAGAGTATGGGGAAGAAAGTGCCAAAGATGGGCAGGAAAGGGTCTTTATTTGCTTAAATATATTGATGAAAATAAAAGCCAGCACTCATCCTTATTACCCTTCTTTTCCACCCTCGGTACACCTACCCCACCACCACCACCATATTTACAATAATGGCTTCCATTTCTTTAGCGCCCCCTATGTTCCAAGTGTGGTACTAAATGCTCTCCATACAAAAAATTTCATTTGATTCTCACCAAGCTTACTAGGTATGATTAACCCGTTTCAAAGATGATGAAAGCAAGACTCAAGAAATGTAACTAACTTGCTCAGGATCTCTGAACTAGTCATAAAAGGGTACAGGACTCCTACCTTGACATTCTTAGCTGCAAAGTCTGTTCTCACAATGTGGATAGATCTTACAGTTTATTGCAGGAGCCACTAATTGTGTAAAACTAGGGAATCCCCACAGAAGTCAAATAGCTACTAATTTGCTCCCACTAGCTAATTACTCTTTATAGCAAATACATTTTAAGTAATAACAGAGCACATAATTTCTTTCTTCAAAATGTCTTCTGAAGGTCATGACTTTTAGCAGAAGTAACTATTTTCTGTTTTGGTCTGGCTTTAATTTGGGTAATAGTCTGATTGAATATAGATATTTATGAAATTTATTAAAAGCTTTTATTACTAATTTTGCCCAGAAAAAATTCTAATGGAGATGTATTGGAGAAGTTCCATAAAATTAACGTCTAGACTTAATGGATGTCTAAGGTATCATTATTAACAGGAATGTTCCATATACTAGGATCCTTTGATTAGAGATTAGATACAGTTAGATCAGAATGTATTTAAAACTGGACACATGCCAAAGTATCCAGAAATTCAATTTAAACACATTCTAGAGGCTAATGCTTTATTTACGTTGTGTCTTTATAATGTTAAATGAAAAGCTGCAGTTACAAAAAATCAATTGATTTGGTCAGCTGCTGGATGATCAAAGATCACATCATGCTCAGTTTGACTCTCACTGAGGCCTACGTGAAGCCAGTCAGTTGAATCAACATGAATTCTCCATCTGTAGAAATTGACCACCACTCTTCCAGAAGGATATTCTTACTGGATCAGCAACCCTTGATTGACCCAGTCTGGACTGATGGACTCAGTGATATTTTCTGTCTCTCCCAAGACCTCAAACCCACAACTGTGACTCTCAGCAATGAGGGGAAATCGCAGGGCTCCTGCTTCCATCCTGCAAAAGGCATATCAAAAACTCAGCAGGTAGAGACATCTTCATGCTACACCTTCCACCAAGATTGAAATTCTGAGAGGTCATCCCCCTTCCCAGATTGAGAATCCCCCATTTACAGCTGACTTTAACTGAAAAGAGTCACATGGATATGTTTTAGCTTTAGTTCCTTCTAAGGAGTCCTAAACCATGCTCAACACTCTTAAGCAACTAAAAACATTTTGAATGTAGCTGGAAATATTAAAGGGAGGATCTCAGGATTTCTGACCCAATTAGGAACAGGATTCCGTTTCGGTCCTCTGATTACATGCAGGTCATGTTCTGGGTTGGTGGGCATCCCTAGAAACTTTTATAAGCATTGCAGAGGGCAAGCCAGTATATCCCAGGGTCAGTAGTGATTCTGCTTTTGCTAAAATGCCCTGAAGACTCTCATTTTTCACATCCTGGTTTCTTCTTATCTTCCTAGACTCAGAAGCAGCAAACCAGTGGCTCACAAATATACTGGGTTTGCTTCATGAAGCAGTGGACCAAACAACGTCTAAAATAAATCAACAAAAAAATTGAATCAGTTGCTAGTTTTCAAAAATTATGAGAATTCACAGAAAATGTAGAGTCCCAGCTTCTCTGAAAAATTCAGGATAGTACCACTAGGCATATTCCTCAAGTCTGCAGAAGCACTCAGTTTACTGTCTCCACCCTTCTCCTTTGTCTCCAGAGGCTTAAGGTCAGATCAAATCCACTTAGCTTACTTGGCTTGTTACTATTACCTGCTGGCCCCTGTTAGCATGTGATTTTGCAACTCCACCCCAAACTGAAGAAGCTGGGTGCAATCTCGGAGACCATCTTCTCCAACTACCTTCTTCTATCAATGAGAATTGGAGATCCAGAGAAGGGAACTGACTTGCCCCAAACTACACATCTTACTAGTGGCAGAGCTGGGAGTAGATTCCAGATTTTCCCTTAATCCATCGATTTCACCTCCAAATAAAATCAACCCTAACTGACACTCTAGCCATTAACATGAAAAACAGCTAGAATGTATTGAGCCCTTACTATAAATCTGGCTGGCACTGTGCTAATCTCCATAAACAAGAACTTGCCTCTCTGACCCACAATACTTGCTCAAATACCTACATATTTGCAGGCCTACCTCCTGACTTCTCCAGCCAGCCCTCCCCGTTGCTGCAGAATCTTGTAGTTTGGTCTGCGGAATAAAAATGAATACTATCTCTATGCCTCATAGAAGCCAATTCCGCTCTCTTCAGTGGGAAACACAGGCCCCTCCCCCTTGGGCCTACATCCAGTCAATGTGCTGATGGATGCAGAGACACCAGCTCAGTAACTGGAAGAACCCGTGAACAATTTGATTAGAAGAGGGTGCCTGATTACATCCTAACCACAAGAGAGCTTTTCTTTTTGCCCAGGAAGTAGACAGAGTCCCAATGCCCTCCTTGTGATGAGACCAGCTGATCACCAGCGGAGAGAAACCCCCTGGACCCTCAGCTGACAGCTGCTGGAAGCCCCCAAAGCAATTGCTGAGCCTGCAGACTGCAGATGCCCTGGTTATTAGCACTCTTGGAATGGGAGCCAAAGCCAGACACATGGAAAGAGGGGGAAAAATGGGTCTTCAGTCAAGTTACATTCATCTGCACAAACCATGAATTGCCTCACCAAACTGAAACACCTCTGTAGTAACAGTGGCATGAACATGCAAAGTGCATCAGAAAAAGGAGCCACCTGACTAGTTACCTGGTTCAAAACAGACTCTAAGATACTGTTTATCTTCAAAATCATTGATTCATTAATTAATTCATCAATCATTCAAAAACAAACAAGGAGTGAGTACCTAGAATGCTCCAGGCACATGTCTATCCACTAAACACTCCAAGTTCTTTAATAAATCTGCATGGATCCATTATCCTTTAAGTTAATATTTTTAAACTTTCCAAAAATGTTTACCTAGGTGGAAACAGCTTATGCCTTGGGATTATATAGGCTTATATTTTATTTCAATTTGAGTGTTGGGGTTTTTTTTTCCAACCATTCTCCAGTCCTATGACATTTATTCTCTGCCATTCTCTGTAAGATTCAGTTTCTTTAAGCAGTCCTGTGAGGTGGCAGAATTATAACTTTACATCTTTGCATTGTCCTGAGGTTAAGCCAGATCTTTTGTAAAAAGCCTACACAGTGCTTCACACCCAGGGAAGTACTCAATCTACAGAGGCTTTGATTTTAATCTATTACATTACTAAATATTATTTTAAAAATTAGATCCCCACGCCCAGAAAGGAAGAGTCAGCCATATTTTCTTTAAATGTATAGTTTTTTTGTTTTTTTTAAATGTATATGTTAATAAAGTATTGGTATTCACCTGTTTCACTGAAGGCAGAATACTTGTGAAGCTTCAATAGAAGCTATGTAACACAAGGCATGCCGAGGAAAAATGTTTGATTCTACTTTCTATTTTATGATTGTTAACAATTACATATTAGAGAAAACAATACAATGTAACATAAAGAAGCACTTGATACTGAGAAAAAATAAAATCCTTAAAAGCAAGCGTAATGGCAGGGGTTAAGAATCTGCCTGCCGATGCAGGGTACACGGGCTCGATCCCTGGTCCTGGAAGATTTCACATGTCCTGGAGCAACTAAGCCCGTGCGCCACAACTACTGAAGCCTGCGAGCCTAGAGCCTGTGCTCCGCAACAAGAGAAGCCACCACAGTGAGAAGCCCTCACACCACAACGAGAGTAGCCCCCACTCATCGCAACTAGAGAAAGCCCACACGCAGCAACAAAGACCCAATGCAGCCAAAAATAAAATAAATTTAAAAACCTATAAAAAAAATTTCAAGAGGATATCACTGAAAATATGGAAGTAATGAAAAATACACATACACATTTTTATGCATAAGGTACAGGAATTAAAAAGTGCAATAAAGATTCATCAAATCTAGGAGAATCACAACATAAAGAGAACAAGATTTAAACCATCAAGAACCAGACTAGTTGGACTTCCCTGGTGGCGCAGTGATTAAGAATCCACCTGCCAATGCAGGAGACACGGGTTCAAGCCCTGGTCCGGGAAGATCCCACGTGCCACAGAGCAACTAAGCCTGTGCGCCACAACTACTGAGCCTGCGCTCTACAGCCCGTGAGCCACAACTACTGAACCTGCGCTCTACAGCCCACAAGCCACAACTACTGAAGCCCACGAGCCTAGAGCCTGTGCTCGGCAACAAGAGAAGCCACCGCAATGAGAAGCCTGCGCACTGCAACAAAGAGTAGCTTCTGCTCACCGCAATTAGAGAAAGTTCACACACAGCAATGAAGACCCAACACACCCATAAATAAATAAATAAATAAATAAATAAATAAGAACCAGATTAGTGAAGTATAAAGACTATAAAAAATAGTCTTTAATTTTCACTATTAGAAAAACCAAAAATAAAAAAAATCCACCAAATGTCAGAAATAAAAATTTAATATAAACATTGTAACTTGAGTCCTATCGAGGAGAACTTAAAATAAATTTTTGAGAAAAAAGATATACCTTTAAAATAAGCTTCTTAGGGCTTCCCTGGTGGCGCAGTGGTTGAGAGTCTGCCTGCCGATGCAGGGGACACGGGTTCGTGCCCCGGTCCGGGAAGATCCCACATGCCGCGGAGCGGCTGGGCCCGTGAGCCATGGCCGCTGAGCCTGCGCGTCCGGAGCCTGTGCTCCGCAACGCGAGAGGCCACAACAGTGAGAGGCCCGCGTACCGCTAAGAAAGAAAAAAAAAAAAAGCTTCTTAAAAGAAACAACAAATCACACACTAATTTCAGATTTGATTTGATGGTGTAATAGTGCATGAGATGAGATGAGATGAGATCCTTCTAATCCTCTATTTCTACCAACTTTTAAATTCCTGTGCAAAATTAAATTCAGCTATCAATTCTCCCACTTGTTCAGCTTTTTGTGGGATGGCTGGTATAAATGTGTAAAATGCAAATGAAAATAGGTTCAGTATCTTTATTCAGACACATGTATATTCAGACACATGTATACATGTGTAAAAAACAAATGAAAATAGGTTCAGTATCTTTACACGATTCAGACACATGTATTTTCCATTATTCAAAGCAATTTCCTGTTGCCTTTTCTATAACATGTAGATTTAAATGTGGTATTCAGAGTTGTCTTCAATTTGAATTAAAAACCAGTATCTGCCTTTTTTCCATACAAAAAGGAGGTACTGATATGAAATCATATCTGATAATGAGTGGCACGGCAAAAAGTCCCTGAGGTAGCCCTCTGGATGTTTTAAACCTTATAGCCTTTCCATAAAGTCTTTATTATTTGATATTTTTGCTTTTCTTTTTAGGTCATCTTGGTTGCAAGTAACAGAAAGTGAATGCTCTTAAAAGATGAAACAATGTCTCAGGAATTTCACGGAAGAGTTGAACAAACAAGACTAAGAAAAGTCAGGAAACATCAATATCATAGGGACCATATAGAAAAGTTCAGGAATTTTTCTCTCTAAAAAAGATATTCTCAGTGTGGGTGATATTGCCCTCAAGGGGGTGAATTTGATTCCTGGAGGAAGGAGCAAAAAATCTTACTCTTTTACGTATAAAGCACAGTTATACATATAATACACTCAGATATATACATTTTATCTGTGGTATTAAAATTTCATGGAGGTGGGAGTCATTGGGGGAAATGTCTAAAAAATCTCCTTAAAAGGTGGAGAAACATTTCTCTAGTATTAATACATCTATCAGTATGGAGACCCAGCTCTGCATTTCCCATTTATGTGATTCTCAGTTTTCCACTCTAAGTCTTTAAGACCCAGAGTGGGTTAATCAGCCCTGGACAGAGGGTCAGGGCCATGTATTACAGACATCATTATTAGGGACCCACTCCTGTGTTCCAAAGGCAATTTGAAAAGAAGACAGAATTGGGGCAACTGAACAGGCACCTCAAGAGGTGCCTAATAGCAAACTTGGGTCCTCCATACTCCTCTTCCCTGCATCTTTCTCCCTGATGCTACCTCTAATGGACATGCCCTCCCCTCTCTCCTCTTAACTAAGGCTTACCTCTTCCTACAGAATGAATGTATGTTCCTCCAAAATTCGTATGTTGAATATAATCCGCAATGTGATGGTGTGTGGAAATGGGCCCTTTGGGGGGTGATTCGGTCATAAGGGTGGAGCCCTCATGAATGGAATGAGTGCCTTATAAGGGGCTGGAGAAACCTGAGTTTTTCCCTTCCATCATGTGAGGACACAAGGTGAAGCTGGCCATGTATGAACCAGGAAGTAGGAACTCACCAGACACTAAATCTGCTGACACCTTGACCTTGGACTTCCCAGCTTCCAGAACTGTGAGGCATAAATTTCTGTTGTTTATAAGCCACCCAGTCTATGGTATTTTTGTTTTAGTAGTTCAAACTGACTAAGACAGAAATTGCTTCAGAGAACTGGGGTGCTGTTGTAACAAATACCTGGAAATGTGGAAGTGGTTTTGGAACTGAGTAATGGGTACAGGCTGCAACAGTCTTGAGGTGCATGCTAGAAAGAGCTGACATTACCACTAATGGACTAAGATGCCTTTGCTTTAGGTCCCTGGCCAAGGTCCTTCTCTTTTATGAAGTCTTCTCCAACCCACAGTGAACATCTCTCAAATTCCCTGAGACTCGTCATTGGGGTCACACATTTGCCTGTTGGAGTACACAAGTTTTACTGTTATTTGCTTTTGCAAATTATATGACCCCAATGAACTAACAGCAGTGACCATGTAATAAACCTCATCCAGGAAGATTCACTCCAAGTTGAGATCCCTTGGTACAGAGTTTGGGGTTCCATAAGGGATCATAGCAGTCACTGTATACTTTGTCTCTTCACATGAAGAATCAGATTCTTTCTCTAGCTAATTCAGATATTAACACACAGCATATCCAGAGAAAAAAACATCCTTTTAGGAGTTTTTCAATTTCATTAGTATATTCAAAGAACCAACTTTGGGTTTGTTGATTCTCTTGTGTGTTTGTTTTGTATTGCATTCATTTCTGATCTTATCTTTATTTCCTTCCTTCTGTCTTTCCTTTTAATTTGCTCATCTTTTTTTAGCTTCCTGAAACGTAAGATAAGACTTTTGATTATCAGCCTTTCTTCTTTTCAGATATGTTCAATTAAGGCCATATATTTTCCTCAAAGCACTTCTTTAGTTTTAGCCCACAAGTTTTATTATGTTGTATTTTCAGTAGCATTCGATGAAAAAATGTTTTTCATTTTTATTGCTATTTCTTCTTTGACCTATGGGTTATTTTGAAATGCATCGCTTAATTTCCAAACATTTGAGGGTTTTCTAGTTATCTTTTTGCATTTATTTCTAGCTCAATTTCACTGTGGTTGAAGAATATACAGCACATGGTTTCAATCTTTTGAAATTTTTGAGACTTGCTTTATGATCTGGCTTATGGGTCAATATTAATAAACAATGTTCTGTGTATAGTTGAAAGGAATTTTTGTTACACAGTTGTTGAGTGTAGAGTTTTATAGGTCAGATTGGTAGATAATGTTGGCCAACTCTTCTGTATCCTAACACATTTTTGTCTGCAGATTCTAACAGCTGTGTTAGGGTGAGCTGCATTAGAATAACTGTGTATTCTAACAGAGCTGGCTGCTTATTACAACAAATCCAATTAATTGAATTTGTCAACATCTACTTTTACTTCAGTGATATTTTGCTTTATATTTTTAAAGTTTATGTTATTAGGTTATTATTATGTCTGTTGAATTATTCCCTGGAACATTATTCAATGTTCCCATTTATCTCTAGTAATACTTCTTACCTTAACATCTATTTTGTCTGTTATTCGTATAGATATATCAGCTTACTTTTGGTTAGTATTAGTATAGTATGTTTTCTTCCAATATTTTACTTTCATCCTCTCAGTGTCCTTATACTATTTTAAGTACGACTCTTACAAACAGCATATAATACAGCCCTGTAGGATGGGTGCCAGGAGTTAAAATTAAGTCAATTTAAAGAAAATGTTTAAAGAGGTACATTTCCTGCACACCTGAGCTTACGAAATAAGACCCATACTCACTGTACCTACATGTAGGTGTGCGTGGAGGGTGAGTGCCTGGCCCAAGAACAAGGCACTTGGGACTAATTAAAATAGCAAAGTGGTTAAGAGCACAGACTCCCTCCTGGCCCTTCATGCTTCTTGCCAGCAACAGACAGGACAGCTGCTTCACAGCCTATTTGCTAAAACCAGAGAAAGTTGTAGCCCTGAGTGGTATGAGGATGGGGGGGAGGGGAGACAGATGAAACCTGTTTGCCTGAAACAATGTGCATGCAGGAGCAAAGAAATATATATAGAAGGAGCAAGTGGCTCTGACACCAGTTTCTTAATAGGCAAAATTGGTCACTCCCAGGCATGAGGAATTTTTCATTTATAAATCTCCTATCAGACTCTCACGTTAGATTTTAAACTCAAGGGGATTCCATTTACAGTTATTACGATGTGAATTACAGCCTGGAAGTAAACTCTGAACTTTTCTTACATTTCCCACACCATCCCTAGGGTAACCAAACCTCTTGAAATAAATGGCACAACAATGTTCAGAAAACCCTTCTTCCTCAGGATGTGATTTGGTGTAGAAACCACCAGAAAGTAGAAATTGTTCAGTCACATCCCACTTAGTTCAAATGACCTAGAGAGGCCACAGAGCTAAACAGTGGCAGGCAACACTTTTTTTTTTTGCATGATAACAAAAAAGACCAGACCCATGCATATAGGGGGTTGATTTGTCATAATATTATACCAAAAAATATTTGAATGCAATAAGTACGTCAGTGAAGCTGTATGGTTAAATGTCATAACCTCTGAAGTCAAGAAATTCAAATTTATAGTTGCCACGTTAAGCATAAATGTTAAAGCATTAAAGTTAACGCCATATACAGTCATATAAAATATTGTATGTGCAAAGGGTCTGAGTTACGTTCATACTGGGAACCATAATTTAGCGTTTCCTGACTTCTGAACATGTAACACATCATAGTAATTGATCTAGCTCCTTGGAGCTAATATAAAATACCTTGTTAACATGTTTTCTATCCAATTCTTTCATCATTTACCTTTTTGGCTCTTGGAGAAACGATTCATCATGCTCAAATCTTTTCACATACCTGCACTAAGCTAATATAGCAATGGAAAAGCCAATGCAACCAGCATTGAGTGAAAAGATTTGTAAATCATGTAGGAATGTTGTTAGCATGGGCACTTAGTCTGGATCATGCAAGATGACACAATGCCTTGGGGTTAGTTCATAAAGCTGATGTAGAAGGGAAAGGTAGCAGGGCCTACTCCATGATGGAACATGGCATGTTAATTTCCTGGTACAGCAAGAAAATCACAACAATGGACTGAATGTTTGTATCCCCCTGAAATTCAGATGTTGAAATCCTAACTCTTAATGGAATGGTATTAAGAGGTGAAGCCTTTGGTTGTGAGGGTAGAGCCCTCATAAAAGGGATTAGTGCTCTTATAAAAGGGACCCCAGATAGTTCTCTAGCCCTCTTTCTGCCATGTAAGGACAAAGAGAGAATTTGGCCATCTGCAACCTGGAGGAGGTTCCCTCCCTGATCTTGCTGGCACCCCGATCTCAGACTTTCAGCCTCCAGAACTGTGAGAAAAAAAATTCTACTGTTCATAAGCCACCCAGTCTATGGTACTCTGTTATAGCAGCCTGAACCGAGTAAGACACACAATCTCCAAAGCAATTCTCTGCCAAGCGCTGGGGCTGTGTGTAAATCCCCTCAACTGACCTCTGCCCTTATTTTCATCTGACTGACCCTCATATTCTCTATACACTAACTCATTTCCTCTTACTGCTTAGCTCCTGCTGCCAATTTCAAAGTCATTATCATATTCCAGGCACTGCTTAAAGCACCTTAGAAACATTGATTCATTGAACCCAGTAGAGTAAACATTGGCAAACCATGGTCCATGAGCCAAATCTGGTCAGTCACCTCTTTTGATAAATAAACACATTGTTTTAAGTGTTGTCTATGGCTGCTTTCATGGGACAACAGCAATGTCGAGTAGTTGCAGCATTGATGGCTAGCAAAACCAAAAATATGTACTATCTAGTGTTTGTAGAAAGTTTGCCCACCTGCACTAGAGAATTCCCCACTATGTGGTCAGCAAACCTGATTCTCTGAGTCACATGTGAGAAAGTTAGAATCGTTACTAACAGAAATTTTGGTTTGGGGAGCTCAATTTACATTTATGCATTTACTTAACATTTACTCATTAAGACATGCCTTTTATCATTGTATAATTGGTACTGGGGATCCTTTTCAGTACAAGCACTAATCACCTACTTTCATCTTTTGACATTCTTTTGCTCACTCATTTGACCTTGCCCAGAATTTGCTTCTTACAATTTTCAACCACAAATTCGGTAGTGGCTACCAACAAACTGAACAGAAGAGGTGGACAATGGCAAATCAGCAGCAGGCTTGTTTAATGTAGTCTGTTTGTAGCTAAAGGGAGGGGGCTGGATATATTTCATAAAGCTCCAAGGACAAAAAGCTCGCATATGGAGTTCTGGTGCCCTCGTTCCAAAAACGAACATGTGCTTCCCTGATACGGAAGAGAAGGAAGCTTCCCCTGGCTCCTCCCAGAAGTTCCCCCTTTGTCCATGAAGCTACTCCCCAGGATAGCCACTGGGTCATCCCACAAGCACATATTGGCTACATCTTCACATTGCCAAAACATCTGGAATGAAAAATTCATTTAATCATTCAGACTATTTTCCCCTGAAGCAATGCCAAACATCTGTCTAACTAGAAACAGCTGTGTATTAGTTTGGGAATGCCATCCCAAATACCCTAGCCTGGGTGGCTTAAACAACAGAAATTTATTATCTCATAGTCCTAGAGGCTGGAAATCCTAGATCAGGGTGCCAGCATGGTTGGGTTCTGACGAGAACTATCTTCCTGACTTGCAGATGGCAGCCTTCTCGCTGTATCTTCACATTGCAGGGAGGGAGGAAAACAGAGAGAGAGCGAGATGCGGCTGTCTGTTGTCTTTTATAGGAGCACTGATCCTATTATGAGGATCCTACCCTCATGACCTCATCTAAACCTGATTACCTTCCACAGGCGCCAGCTCCAAATATCATACAGGGGATTAGGCCTTCAACAGATGAATTTTGAGGGACACAATTCAGTCCATAGCAAGCTTCATCTCTAGCATTAAGTAAGCCAGACCTTTGGTGTCCACGGGGGATGCCCCAGGCAAGGGTTCAGTGAATCACAGCACCAGAGACGCCACACCCCCGGCTTCCTCCTATTCCCCAGCGCCACTAACCTCATCCTCCTACAAGCTCCCTCTGAGGGGGCCTCACCAGGGCAATACCTGTGTTGGTGCCACAGGTTCTGTGCATTTGAGAGCTTGCTCTGGGCTCAGCGTAAATGTAGACTGGCTGAGCCAGGATGAAAGTGTTCCAGACACTTCCTGGAACTCAGGTGGTAGAGACTTGGGAAACACGCAGCTTAGAATTCCAGAGCAAAGGCAGGATCACATGACTAGATACCAATACAGTTGTATCATGATTATCGTTGAGTAACAAACCACCCCAAACTCGTTGGCATAAATCTGAGCATTTATCTTTGCCCAGCTGGGCAATTTAGCTGACCTGGGGCAGATGTGGCTGACTTCTTCTGGGCTTGTTCGTATGTCTGCGGCCAGGTGGCGGGTGTGTGTGTATTGGGGGTGAGAGAGGGGCACTAGCCTAGGATAGCATGGGTCACAGGGCTGATAGTTGTCTAGTTGTCGTCAGGGATGATGGGGTGACTGAGCCATGCAGTTTCCATCTTCCACAGCTAGCCCAGGCCAATTTTCAAGATGTTTCCAAGAAAGAAGAGAAGCACATAAACCTTTGAGGCTTAAGTTCAGTACTGGCACTCTGAGACTCTGCCCACCTCTATTAGCCAAAGCCAGTAACGGGGCAGCCCAAATTCAAGGAAATGGACTCCACCTCTTACTAGGAGGAGCTGTGAAGATGCATAGTAAATAGTATGGATACAGGAAGGGATGAGGAAGTGTGGCCATTTCTACAACCTGCTACAGGAGTGGAATCTGGGCAAGAGTGGTTACTCAATTGTGAATGAGCTCCAGATAACCATTCATGTCTTTTCCTCTATTCACTGCCTTTGCCTCCATAGGAAATGAACATGGAATATTGGACAGTGGAAAAGAATACAGGAGCCTAGGAGACCAAAAGCGGGAAGGACTGTGTTTTCCGTGTTTTCCTTGTTTTCCTGACATCAACGAACTGTGTCACTTTGAGCAAATCACTTTCCTCCTTTGAGTCACTGACTTTTCATCCTGAAAAGTATAATAGACTACTTAATCTTAAAGCATCTTATCACTTGGAGGGCCTATATTCAAATCAGATCCTTCCCTGCAGACCTTTCCAACCAGTCACCTACCTAAAGCATTGTGTGGGAGGTACAGACATGTGTATTCCCTAGCACCTGCAACCATGCCTCTTTCAGAGTAGCACTGAAAAGTAATTGATTAACTCATCCTAGGTCTGCCCCTACCAATGAGATTATGTGATTGAAACAATCAGACTTCTTAAAGACCACACCAACTGGGCGATTTTGTGGGTATGGTTTTCTTCTGTATCTCTTCCACCTGAGTCCACACCAACAGGACAAGAGTCTCTCTATTCTCTCAGTCCAAAGGATGAAGGATTGGGTCCTGGGAAAGGGCAGCACATCCTGTCTCACCCTCTCCTGAGGTGCTTAGGTGTACCCGTCTGTGTCTCCATTTTCTCTCCTCTGACTTGTGAAAAACATCTTGGTAGACGAGTGACATATTGTCCAGAGTGTAATTATTATACTAAATTTGCAAATTAAAGAGTTGTGTGAGAAATACAATCTCCTCCATTGAAAGCATAAGTAACTGCTATAAGACCTTTGCCCAAACAGAAAAATGCATCCTTATTTTACCCTTCATCAAAGCCTAAACTTCTTCATATCAGCTCCAGAATCCCCACTATTGTACCTGGCATGTAGTATGTGTTCATTAAATACTTTATGAATTTAAGTCTATGGGGGGGGCGGGGAGAAATTTACTTACTATATTAAGATTGTGTTTGCTTGTTACCAAAATATCTCATTGGAAAATGAAAACTCCAATCGTTTCAATGCCCAATTATGCCACACATTCAGACATCTGGGAACCATTTGGAGCATTTTTCCTTCCCCCTGAATTTTTTGGTGTCCTATAGAGGCAAGCCTCAGGAAATGGCTGTGGGTGTTTGTGGTGAGGGGAGTGTACAATGTGGGAGGTTGTATTTTCAAAGTGGGTCTGGGCGAGGTTGCTGGTAGACTCAGATTGGAAATTCATTCACTTCTCTACACTGATGGCCATGTAAATTTGGGCTAGCTTTTTTGTTTTTATCACAATAAGACAATTAATAGCAAAGGTCACCACAATGTCCATTTCCCTTTAGTCAATAATCTCACACCAGTAATTCAATAGGACATAAAGTTTAAGAAAAGAACCCTATAACAAGCCAATGGAATAGTACTCATCTATTAAAAATAAAACATGAGGGCTTTGAAGCCATATGGAAAAATATTTATAATAAGTGGTTAACCAGGAAAAAGTCAGAAGATAGAATATCATATACATTAACAATACAAATAGCTAAAATACAGACGAGTAATGGGTAGCATCCTACAGGAATACACCTGGTCTAGTTCTACCTTGCATGACTCACAGGTACTGACCTCTCTCCACCAGCATTGTAACTTCATGTGTGGGCAGTTTCATACGGTTCAAGTATCTCTCATTTAAATCCAAGTCATTTATTAATTCAATTATTCAATATTGACTGTGAGCTTGCTGCAAGTCAGGCACTAGGCTCATAACCTCTCTCTTTGAAGGGCTCTCACAGCCTAATGGGGTAGGGAGACATACCAATAAGTCTTAAATATAAACTTAGTATTTTTACCTTATTATTTGGGGATTTTGGAAAAATAATTTGGCAAAAATATTACAGGCCTTTTCAGCAGTCCTAGGCGGCCTGCCACGTGTGCAGTGTCCAGCCCTCATCCCCTAGGGCAGGCAAGACAGAGGGGAACATCTGAAATGAGAGGGCAGCAAAGGACGAAAGACAGGAATCCTCCTTTCCTAAGGGACAGTCCTTTTGGTTAAATACTTCCTGAAAATGATTCCTTGCCACTCAAAACCATCAAAGCAAGAAAGATTCTCCCGAACCCTGCATCTTTTGACATATATATTTTTAAAAATTCTAAATCCAAAAAGCTAATTCTACTGTCCCCTTAAAATGATATCTGAATCCTTTGGATTCTTTCGTCATCTTATCCCAACCAATTTTGTTTTTCATTTTGTAATTTATATAAGAAAAATGGATTGGTGTGCTTGTTCCTTTTCCAAACTAAATAGTAAATATTTTTCTAAATTGAATTTTATAACAGAAAATCATTAGGACACACTGCCCCACCCTGGGGGAAAGGAGTCTATCAACCTGTTGTTGTCTACTAATTGAAAGTTTTAGAGGACTCAGAGACCCCAGATTTACACTTAGGGAGCCTACAGTCTACCATATCTGGAGATTTCAAGGTCCCCATGGCTGGAGATGGCAGGGGATCCAATGACAATTGGCTCTAAATGGAGCTGTCAAGTCTATAAGCTGGGCATAGGCATTAGATTCATACATTCCACCAGCTCCCCAGAGGTCACTGATAATTAAGCTCATCCCTAAAAGTTGAAGAGTTGCGGCCAACAGATTCAGAGCATTCAGATTCCAGAAAATCACTCAGTGAGGAGCCTCGTCTCCTCCACCTTATTTTTTTTTTATTCTTTTCCATGATGGTTTATTACAAGATGCTGAATATAGTTCCCTGTGCTATACAATAAGATCTTGTTGTTTATCCATTCTATGTATAATAGTTTGCACCTGCTAGTCCAAAACTCCCAATCCATCCCTCCCCCCACCCCACCTTGGCAACCTTCCCCTAGGCAACCACAAGTCTGTTCTCTATGTCTGTGAGTCTGTTTCTGTTTCATAGATAAGCTCATTTGTGTCATATTTAGATTCCACATATAAGTGATATCATATGGTATTTGTCTTTCTCTTTCTGACTTACTTCCCTCAGTATGATAATCTCTGGGTCCATCCATGTTGCCACAAGTGGCATTATTCCATTCTTTTTTATGGCTGAGTAATATTCTATTGTGTGTATATATATATATATACCATCTCTTCTTTAACCATTCATCTGTCAATGGACATTTAGGTTGTTTCCATGTCTTGGCTAATGTAAATAGTGCTGCCACCTTATTTTTAAAAACAGTAGCTTATCTAGGTCTACTTAAATTGATTATCAAAAGCCACCCAATGGCATTTGCTTAACGAATATGTGGAAGAACACTGGAGCTGTAGGACAGGGTAGAAATAGTCTTATGTGATTGAGTTTATCCCATGAGCCCAAACACTATTCATTACCAGTTGTCCTGTGCTAACTCCTTCCCCCTCCCTTGTAGTTGCCTGGCTAAATCACTGCACAGGGACCCCCAAAAAAACAGGACTCAAGAAGTCATCTCTATTTGTCATATCCCAAGTTGACTTGGATGGTCCCATTTTAGGCCATGATAGAAAAATTATATGACAAGAGTTTAGCCATTTGAGAAATGGAAAAGTCATTTAAGGACAAAAAAGGAGGTAAAAAGAACTTGTGAGTAATCAATATGTCATGGGCAAGAAAAAATTTGGCACATTTCAAAATGGAAAACAAAATACTACTGAAGAAAACTAGAATTTTCCATAACTTCAATTGCACTTCATTTTCCAAATGTGTGCTCTTTAGAATGACTAATGTTTTTTAACAATCCAGAATAAAAGGGGCAAAGAGTAAAAGAAAATAAATCTTTCCATTTCTAAAGTTTTGCAAGTTTTGAAACTTGCAACGTTGAAACTAGCCAACAAAACCATGGGATCACTTCGAACCAGCTCTTGGCCATAATTAAGTTAGAATGTGTTTAAATTCTTAATGGCACTGTATTTTATACTGAGTTTGAAATATATACCTAAACACTCCAGCCATCATGAGTTATTAATATAAAGTGCCCAATAACTGGAGAAGTTTTGCAGCGTATTATCACTCCTCCCTGGCTAATGAAATCAATCATCCTCTCTCGCGTTTTAGCCACACAAACCGGAATCACTCTCCTTGTAGCTTGAAAGGTTTCAGAAAGCATCGAAGCAGCTGAAAGGCAGCCTTTTTGCCTGATGAAACAACCCTGAAATAAATGTTGGGTTGTTTTTACTGAAATGTGTGTGTGCTTTCTTTTTAAGCTTTCTACGTGTCCACTTCTCTGTATGGAATAAAAATCAGATCCCATGAGGCACAAACAGCACGACCACAGTTTACTAATTGTTTTCAGGAAGCCTCTGTAGGAGAGGAAGGTCACAGTTTAGAAAGCTAAAGCTGCCTGTTTAGTTACTGAGCATATTTTGATAAGAATTGGCTGAAGTGTGTATATTAAATAGGCCTTAGCAGTAGGTTTTGGAAGTCTGTTGAATTCTGCTAAGACATAGCTTAGGCAACAAGCAACTGTATGATCAAACTTTCTAATTAAAATTAGGGCTGGCTAAACCCTTTAACTAGCGGAATTCATGGGCCAGCAGTGGAACTCAGAGTTTTGGCAAGTACTTCCTAATGACCAAACCTAGACCATGGTAGATTTTGTCCAAGGCCCCCATGGGAATCCCAGAGCCCAGCAGAAGCCAGGGAAAAGCAGAAATCTGGGGATGGCACAGGGAAGGCAGAAGATGAGGTGAGCCATGTTCAGAGAGTCCCCAAGCTAAGACAGCAGGATCGGTAGGCCACCAGGTCTTAGGGGTGAGTGTACAGAGCTGGGTAAGCAAGACCAAACCGAGAAACCAGAATCCAGAAGACAAGGACCAGAGCAGATACGTAGCAACAAAGTGGAAGATGAAAATGAGTACATGGCAACTGCTGACATTGGAGCTGTGGGTTAAAGGCTCATTTTGATTGGATGTCAGCCACTCAGGCTGGGTTAAGTCAGGCTCCTTTAAAGGTATAGGCATAGGTGGAAGATTTAGGTTAAGTTTTGAAGGGTTCCTGTACCAACAAAAATAATAAAAATAACAGCCATTACTACCACTTACTGAGCATTACTCTATGCTAGATATTATCTTAGGGGCTTTTATTTACACTACATTAGAATCAATATGAATAACAACAATAATAATAACTACCATTAACTGAGCAATAATATATGCCCAGAACTCTAAGTGCTAAGGGCTCTAAACATATTCTTTTTACTTAATCCAATACTTCTGCAATGTTGTCATTTACTTATTATTTTTATTTTACAGATGAGAAACCTGAGGCTCAGAGAAGTTTAGGAATTTGTCCAAGTTCACACAGAGCCAGCACTTGAATAGAGCTTTTGTCTAAATACAATGACCAAGCTATTTCCAAAAGTTAAGTGACAGTGTAGACAACAGGGACAGGAAGACTGATAGGTATGATATGGAATGTGTCAGGGACAATCTGTTAAGCTCAACAGTTTGGAGGTTATGAAAGCAGTTACCCTTATAACTGTTCGCTTGTTCCGAGTGACCCAGTAACAGAATAACTACTTAGATGCTTATGATTGCAAATGATGATCATGATCGAGAAGAACAAAGAAGAGGAGGAGGAGGAGATGCTGGTGATGATGATGATGAAAATTATAATGATGCCAGTGATTACAGCAGCCCAAACTACCCCCATGTTCATGCACAGCTGTGTGATCACCCATGGGGCAAACTTTGGATGGTATTACCAATGCCTTGCCACCTACTTCCACTTAATACTGAACACCCCTTTAAGAGGTCATAGAATTTTCTATGGTTAGAGACAAAGTTTAAAGATAGCTCCAAGACAGGTAACAGTGTCCTAAATTTATTTGAAGGTAGATTAAAATATCAGAAACCATCTCTAAGAAGTGCTTTTCATAAAGACAAAATGATAAAGGGATAGAGGTAGGCTGATCTGAGGTAAGAAAGAAAATAGTCATTCTGCCTACAAGTATTTATTAAGCTCTTCTATGACCCAAGCCATAGAAGAGTTATTATTCCTATTTTCTTTTTCTCTTTTTTTTTTTTGCAGTACGCGGGCCTCTCACTGCTGTGGCCTCTCCCGTTGCGGAGTACAGTCTCCGGACGCGCAGGCTCAGCGGCCATGGCTCACGGGCCCAGCCGCTCTGCTGCATGTGGGATCTTCCTGGACCAGGGCATGAACCCGTGTCCCCTGCATCGGCAGGCGGACTCTCAACCACTGCGCCACCAGGGAAGCCCTATTCCTATTTTCAAGTATGAAAATTGGGGCTCAGAGAGGTCACGCAATTAATAGTGATCCAGCCCATGTCTGAGTCCAAAGCTAGTTTTCTTTCTGCTTAGCCAAAGTCCCCAAGGACTTCATAAGTAAACAGATGAAATTCTCTGATGAAAAGGTAAGACCATTTCATCTATGCATCTTTCCAACACCACAGGTCTTGGTCCAACACCAGAACTCGAAAAGAACGCTCTGGCTTCAGCATTTGATTCTTGAAGTTGCCAATAGCCATTCCTGGTTCTGATCATGGTAATGCACATGAGAGACAGAGAGCTTTTTCATGGGTTGGGATTCAATATTACACATAGAATGGAAAACATCCATGTACCTTGTTAGTCTCAAAGCTTTGTAACAAGCTCATGAAAAATTTGCATGAGACACTTTAATATCAAAATATCAACAGAACTCCATACAGCAATAAACCTCTCTCCCTAAGCAAGGGTAAGAAAAGCTCAAACTGCTGCCGATGAGTGAGCCTGTAGCCATGAGGCCAGAGGGCACCCGCAGGAAGACTACCGAGCTTTCCCTATCCTTCACCAACCTGAGCCACTTCTCACACTGACCACCTCTTCCTCACCATTTCATCTTTTCACGAGCTTAAGCTGTGTCCAGGGACAGCAGTGCTCATCCCTTTTGAACAACTTGCAGCTTGGTCTCTGGTTGCTTCAGCCAAGGAAGTGGTGCCTCCAAGCACCATAGTTACAAGTGTGCACGGAAATTGACTCTCACAATTAGATGTCACAGAGAGAGCAGGGAAGGCACGCGATTGTCAAATTCAGAGTATCAACAAGAGCTCGTTTGTTTTCATTGCATTTTTCCTGAAAATTTACCTAGCTGAAGAGAAGTTAAAACATTATTCTTAAAGACAGAGCACAGGTCACATGAATGTTAACAAGAGGTAACCTGGTGGTCTCACTAAGGCTTAGTGAATGTGCTGAACAATCCTTTGAGGAGGTATTTAAGTCATCACAGTTGGCACTAATTGTAAAAGGAAACCACGTCTTTTTCTTTAAGACTTAGGAGAAATGCAACCATTTCAGCACATGCCAGAAAAAAGTTAACTAGATCCTGATTTTCATTACCATGCCTGATTCCCCAAACACAGATGTCATCTTAGAATCTGTTATGGGCTCAATTATGCCCCCTCCGAAATGTATATGTTGAAGTCCCAACCCCCAGTACCTCAGAATGTGACTGTATTTGGAGATAGGGTCTTTAAAGAGGTAAATAAATCAAAATGAGGTCATTAGGGTGGACATAATCCCTTGTGACTGGTCTCCTTATAAAAAGAGGATATCAGGACACAGGCACAAGTAGAGGGAAGACCATGTGAAGACACAGGGAGGAGATGGCCATCTAAAAGCCGAGGAGACAGACCTCAGATGACAGCTACCTGCTAATATTTTGATCTCAGACTTCTAGCTTCCAGATTTGTAAGTAAATGAATTTCTGTTGTTTAAGCCACCCAGTCTATGGTACTTGGCTATGGTAACCCCAGCAAATTAATACAGAATCCAAAACTGTAGGTGTTCAATATGGATAAATCTAAGGCAGTTCAGTTGAAATAAATCTGCAATACAATCACTTGCCTGCCATGGCCACTTACATTCAACTCTCAAAGCCACTGAAATAAAGAGCACCGCTGTCCTAGAATTGGGTGAAACCACATCTCCTCCTCTGAACCCCTCTGACAGACAAGATGAAGTTAGGCTGGTGAAGAGTTCATGTGTCTGCTCTAGTCTAATAAATTCCATTGTCATAATTAAGTACAGATTCTTTCTCCCCTGATTAACCCAACAGCCTCCTTAGTGGTTTCCCCACCTCCATTCTTATCCGCTCCAATCCACTCTCAGTAAAGTGATCTTCTCAACATTTGGAAATTCTCTGGTTTAGAAGCCTCCAGTGGTTTTGCACTGCACTCAGAATAAAGTCCAAACTCCTCAGAGTAGCCTAGAGAGCCCTCCAAGATCCAGCTATTATACATGCTGTCTCTCTGTCCTAAGCTCAAGGCACTTTCAGTCTCTGGGACACACCTCCCCGGCTTGTTCTGCTCTTGGAAAGTGCCATAAACTCTTTCCTGCTCCAGGACCTTGGCATGCCTTGCCTGCAACTGCCTCAGAGAGACGTTCTCCAACCACCCTCCTAAGACAACCACCCTCCTAAGATATATGTCATGCCCACACCATACCTGTCATTCTCCATCCTGCCCTATGCTCAGTTCCTCCACAGCAAGTATTATAACTTGTACACATTTCGTTCACTCTTCTGTGTATTTGTTTTTTCTCTAACCATGAAGTCAAGGACTCCATCCTCCAGTTCCATGATTGAATGGATGAATAGATAAATAATACAGTGAGTGAAAGCATTTTGTAAACTCTGAGGTGTTATATAAATGTAAAGTATAATTATTAGATTTGAAGGCTGATTAAAGCAGAACTCTTGCCTTCTTTTCTTCCCATACCTCGTTTCCTCAGTGAAAGGTACCTGAATTGATTAATTTATTCATTATTGGAAAATGATGTTAAAAATGAATTATCAGATCAAATAACTTATGATTTATAGCAATGTCTGAGTTCTAAAACAGTTTTATATATCTTATCCCATGTTAATCTTCACAATCACCCTGTGAGTAGGCATTCTTATTCCCATTTTACAGGGAGGAAAACTGAGGCTGAGGAGTTAAGTAAACTGCTGAAGTCTATACAGATAATAAATGGTAGAGCCAAGACTTTTCCATTATCCCAGTACTGCCACCTCAATCACACTGCTTAGTAATTATCCCCCCTGGGCCCGTGGTGACAAAAGACAGGGTGGAAGGACTCATGCCCACATAAAAGGAGATTGTCCTATAGGCTTGTTTGGCAGCAGGGAAGATTTTCTTGGAATGGGGTGTTTTGAGCCACTAAGGGAGGATTTTCCCTTGTACTCTAATTTTCCCCTTATATATCAATTCTAGAAGCTAAGCGTATTTTATTACCATCTAAAGTAGTTGTAGTTCTGCCTTCATTCTATTTTGAGGTGTATTTCTACACAAATTATTTAGCTGTTTATAATATAGTGCTATACTTCTGGCAGATGAAAAATTATATTGTTATGTCTTCCACGGTGAGCACTCCTATATACTGAATTAGGTATTTGTTCCAGAAGATAATTGAGTTCTGTGACTATTACTTTACACATTAAACGTATTTATTTAATACTGTTATTATCCAATGAACATTCGTAACAGATTACATTCTCTCTTTTTTTTAACATCTTTTTTGGAGTGTAATTGCTTTATAATAGTGTGTTAGTTTCTGCTTTATAACAAAGTGAATCAGCCATACATATACATATATCCCTATATCTCCTCCCTCTTGCGTCTCCCTCCCACCCTCCCTATCCCACCCCTCTAGGTGGTCACAAAGCACCGAGCTGATCTCCCTGTGCTATGCGGCTGCTTCCCACTAGCTATCTATTTTACGTTTGGTAGTGTTACATTCTCTTTTGAGATGACATTTACAAAATAATTTTGCTAGGAAAATGGATTCTGTGGTCAAAGTAGAGAGACAAATGACAGAATATGCAAAAAATATTTGTAACACAAATAATGATCAGGGTTAATAACTCTATACAAAAAACTCCTACAAATGATTAATAAAAAAACTCAATATAAAAACGGGCAAAAAAATATGAACAAGAATTCATGGAACACGTGAAATTGTACAGCTACTAAACAAATAAAAATAGGACCCAATCTCATTAACAAATTAATGCACATTAAAGTAGTATTTGCCGAAAATATTGGTAGGAACATTAAAAGCTGGGGACATCTATATAAGCAAAAACATTTTGAGGTGTAAATTATTCAAATCATCTTTGAGGGTAATTTTACAATATCCATTTAAATTTAAAATGTGTACTTATGACTTACATTTCTAGGACTTTATCTTCTCGTAATACTAACAAAATTATATGTTAGCATAAGAGACTATTATTATATTTAAATAACTTTACTGTCAATTCCACAAGTAAATGTCATTAGCATCCATGTATTTGACTGACATTAGGTATCTGGCCATACTGGATGCAAGTTTTCATTTGGAAAATTTACCCAATAAGAATTGAGTAGAGGCTCAGTAATAAACTCTTATGGAATGGGATTAAAAAGATAATTCAGCTGACAAAGCCATAAGAACCATAAGAAGCCATTATCGTGTTCTGCATGTTGTCCTCTCCTTTAAAAAAGGTATAATGGAAAAAAAAAAATCAGTTTGGAGTCCGTCATATGTGATTCTAATTCTTGTTCTGATACTTGCCAGCTATGTGACTTTACCTTTCTAAGCCTCAGTTTCATATCCATAAAATGCATGTAAAAAACTGATTTTTTTTTAAATCCCTCAGATCTCAGTTGACTGTTGGTTGGAATAAATAAGTAATGATTCTATATAACCCAGCAAAATTCATGGCACACGCTATGTGCCAACAAATGTTAGTCCCTCCTGCATTTCTGCTCCTATAATCTGTAGGTCAAGGAGCTGTGCAGAGGGGAAGGGAAAGCTGGGAACAGACACCTCTTTATTGCTCTAGGATTCATTCACCTTTCATTTTCTTATAGTTGCTTAGCATCAGTTGTGAGAGACATGGGACTTGGTTCTATAGGTGCAAATATACAATGCACATATCCTGTCATTCAAACTGGGACAAAGGAATTCCGCATAAACACCTATAAAGAAAACAAATGGCTCTCTTTTTAGCAAGAATAACTGAAAGTAGCCTTATTAATAAAAATAATAACATTGAGAGTTTAACATGTGCCAGGCATGGTTCTATTCACCTTACGTGGATTATCCCATTTAATCCTTTCAACCCTGTGATGTAGGTTTTAATATTATAGGTCATAATGGTCAACGAGAAAGATACTTGCCATTTCAGGGCACCAAACTGACCCAAAGTTTTAGACGTGACTGACATAAACTAGCTCCCGTTCAGAGCAAGCAACTCTAAAATGAGAGCAACTCTAAAATAAGATTCCTTAATTATAAGATACAGATGCATGCGATTCAGGAGAAAGGCTGGTTCGAGAAGAATAGAAACTATCACCCTGGTCAAAACCCATAATTTGAACAGTTCACCATAAAACGGATGGTATCTGACTTAGATCATAGCCTGCCCAATGGAGTAGTCAATCCAAATCTCTATGGAAGAGACACCCGCATCTCATAAGCTAATTGACATCCTGATCCAGAATCCATCATCTGTTCATTCACAAAGAAATCTTTGTGAGCAACTCCTATGTGCCAGGTACCGTTCTGGACACAGAGATTACAACAGTGAACAAAACAGGCAAAAAATATATGCATGGATGTAGAGACAAACAGATAAGTACAAATGCATATAAACAAATAAGTACAATAGGCATATCAGTTAATGAAAAGTGCTATGCAGAAAATTAAAGCAGGGGTAGGGAATTAGGAGCTCTGAGGGGGCAGGGGGCAGGGGAGCAAAAACTGTCAACCTCTACCTACAACCTCAATAGCTTGGGAAACGTCACTCTGCCACGGAAAAAATAAACAGAATAAGACTAGAGATAATGAAAAAACAAATAAGTATATTACCATTTTTATACCAGGTTTTGGTGTGAGCGTCCTGATAAGTACTACAAACATGTTAATATTGTATGAGTGTTGTCTGTCTTCTAAATGTTTAAAACATTTACAAGAATATGATAAATTAGACTTACAATTTTAATTAAATATTTAGAAATCTTAGATTTAATCAGTAATCACTGTTTACATGTTTTCAAAAATGTCACTTGTTAAATTCATGAATTTGCATGTATTCGTTGTACAAATAGTACATAAAAGAGAGAAATGTTTTTAAGCTTTTATATATTTTTAAATACTCACTGATTAATAAATTCATAAGGTTAATAAATTGAGCACTAAAAAAGTGTAAAAAGAACTGAGTGTTTCCCTGCATGAACAAAAGTTCCTCAAATATATCACACATGAGAAAACTGATATCCAGGGAAGTTAAGAAACTTACCCTGTTCCAAGTCCTGTGGCCTGCAAGTGGCAAAGCCACCAAGGATCTGAATATGACCTTTACATTAATAGCCTCCTAACAATGACATTAAATGTTTAAAGTGTGTAGTACAGAACCTGGCACAGAGTGGGCACTTAAGATCGCTCTCATCCTGACTGCAGCCTAAATCAAACTGCAGGGGTAATCAGAGTAATCCAAAATAACACACACACACACACACACACACACACACACACACACACACACACACACACACACACACACACACACACACACACACCCATTCAAACAGGGCGAGGTAGTCCTAACAAAGAGCCTCCATCTGTTCCCTGCCCTCCTGGCTCTCACCAACTCAACTCTTTCCGAATACAAATACTCACAATTTCACCCATTAAAAGGGCTGAGCAGGCAAACTCATCAACAACTTGGTGATGGTGGTAGGCACTCCACAAAGATGACCCTCAATAAACCACACCATCTTCTATTCACAAACTTAGGTAATCACCTTCCATTGATCTTGGCTGTCCCGTGACTCACTCACAACCCACAGAATGAGCCAGAACTGACCCCAAAGGACCCTGAAAGTCAAATTAGAAAAAACCTTGCAAACTGTGCTTCGGTCTATTGGAGCACTCGCTGTGAGGGGAATCAGCTGACAGATAAGAAGTCTGACTACCCTGAGACCATCACACTGTGTAGAAGCCACATGTTGAAGCTGCTGGAGAGAGAGATGCCCAACCAGCCCTCAGGTGTTCCAGCCTCAGAGCCGGACCTGTAGGCCATGAGGCCTTCAGACGCCCCCAGCCTCCGCCTCCGACTGTACTCACATGAAAGACCCCAACAAGCAAAAATTGCCGGTCTGGACCCATCAACCTCCAGAACCGTGAGAGACCATGATAAATCACTGTTGTAAATCACTACATTTTGGACTGGTTTCACACTGCAGTGCATAAACAGTGATCATGCAAGCACTCCAACTGGCTTTTCCGCAATGTGTTTTTTAGTTAATAATCACTGAGTTTCCTTAGATATTACCTATCCATTCCGAAATGTGCAGTCAGCATGCTCTTTTTTTCCCTCTATCCATACTGGGAATGGTAATAACGTACACTTTATCTAATATTTCAAAATTACCACCTATCATGATACCCAGACAAAGAATATTTTCTTTCTCCTTTTTCAGGAAATGGTTAAAAACGAACTTAATAATGAACATTTTCCAAGCAACGTTCTACTCCAGAACTCATGGGAGTTATAAAATCACCCAAAAGTAAGAGGGTGAAATGGCTCACCCTTTAAATTCTTTATACCTTGAGGTCTTTGATTTAAATCATTATTTTAAAACAATCAAATCACACAGTGCACTTAATAAAGCATTATTATTTAAGGGAAAAGGATAAAACTTTCCAAATGCAAATGTTTAGCTGGAGATTCCAAGACATTAGTCAGGAGATGGATTGCCTTGCTATTGCAAGTCTGGGTTACAATATCGCTGGAACCAAATTCCCATCAGATTAGTCTTTACTCAAAATGAATGTTTGTAATTACGAAATGAAATAAGTTTTAATTTGAATTGACTAAAAAGGGGAAACCAAATATTGTGTAATTACAGGAGAAGAAATTTGAGATGGAAAACAAGATAGTGTTATTTACAAGTAAAAAGGCTTTTATGGGATTATGGGACTTTAATGTGCATATTTGTAGGATTGGGGGTGGCAGAATTTGGAACTAAAATATTTTTCATCAGCGTTTATTTACAGTGTGCATGCAAGAAATGGAATCCCAGACACATCTGATATTGGATTTATTTAAACCTTTCATATCCCTCCTAAATCTGAAAAGACTCAAATGTTAGCCACACATAATGGAAGTAATCGTGGAGTGTGATAAAATAAGTATTTGAAAGCCACATGCAACTTTTAGTCTCAAACCCAGAACTATAAAATCCACCTAAAGACATAATGAGCCTGACTCGCCTTCTTGCAGGAGGAAAAGCTGTGAGGGGGGAAGTAGGTCCTTATTCTCCCTCCACAGCTTGGGGCACCTGAGTGGAGCCTCCAAATGGCTCATAAATGCTTTACTGTAAAGACCGCCCACAAGTACTATGTTGCCTCTCTGTAGGGCAGTCATGTTTCAGCCTCCACACATCTGTGACTTACACTTCTCCCATCCTCTCCTAAAGCCCCACTTCTCACACCCAGAGCCTACAACCCTAGGACCACAGATTGCTCCCAGGTATCTTTCCCACAGCCTGCACCACTCAGCTTTATAGCTCTGAACCTTTCTCCCTCACCTTTTCTGGGGTAAAGCCTTCCTACTGAGGTGGAGACGTTCCTCTGGGGGGGACAATTTTATTTACACTAAACTGCCCTTCCCAGAGATACTGGCTCCTTACAAGGTACGGCAAAGACGGTCCACAGCTCACCAAATGTTTATTCCTCTTATTGCACAGTTGTTTCCGGAAAGTTGTTGGCCAGCCAGGTACTCTGTTTCCCAGACTCCCAGACACATCTTGGTCAGGTGTGGCCATGTGAATGAGTTCTGGCCAATGAAACAGAGACAGAAATGATAAGTGCTACCTGAAGTCTGGCCCATGAACACCTCCCAGACAGCTCTTCTCCACGAACTTTTCCTCATTCAGCTGACTGCAAGGGAGACAATCCCCAGGGTGATCTGACAAGCCTCCACTAACCTGGGATCCTGAATGACCTCATGGAATAGGGCCACCCCATGTACATGTACATACACGCCCTCCCAATGTGGTTAAATACACATTTGGGTCTCTCTCTCTCTTTTCTTTTTTTTTAACTGTATCATACTACCCTAAACACTACTTAATCCAAAGGAATCATTCCTTAATGACAGGTTTTGGAGGGTGGAAGAGACTTTCCAATTCCCTGCAAATCACCTAGTTTAGAAGTTACCTACATACAGAACCATTTCGATAGACCTCCAGCAAGAGCTTGCTATCCTTCAGTCACTTGTGTACGGGTGCCCACACATGTCAGTTAGAGACTCTGCTCTCTGGCTGCCCTCCTGCCCAAGGACCTTCTTCTACCTAGTTCATCACTGTTTACTCTCAGTTGTCACTTCTGAGACTCTGATTTTTTTCAATGAGCTTTCCCAGCATTTCAATTTAGAAATTCACTAATCAATAAAAATCTCCTGTGTCATGATCTCATCATTTTTTTCATTTGTCATTCATTCATTCATTCGTTCAAACACTTATCCAATATAACAAATATCAAGTATTGTGCTAGGCACTGACTGGACATACACAGCTACTGTCCATTGACACCAGGAAGTGAAGGAATGGTTGTGAACAACTACCTAGGTAACAGTATAATAATTACCATCAGAGCTGAATTTATTGAGCCCATGCCAGACACTCTGCTCAGAACTTGGAACTGCTTATTTAATCATCTCAGTACCCTGTCCTCATGCTACAGATAGAGAAATCAAGGCTTAGAGATGTTAAACGACATGCTGAAATTGCACGACTATCAGCGTTGAGGTTTAAACCAAGTTCCGTCTGATTCCAAAGTCATTTACTAACTGTGTGCCTTTGGGCAAATTAGTTAAATACCTACCGTAACTCTCCATTTCCAATCTGAAACGCCATCAGTCACAAAGAAGTTTCTGCAGAGAGTTTAATGGCAGGGCAGAGACGTTTACACTCTCACTGCCCATAGTATATTTTATGAATACTACGTGTCAAAGTCTGAACAATCTTCTTGCTTCTGAAATGCCAGTGGAGGATGGAGGAAGCTTAAATAAATATTTACAATATTCATATTATGAGAGACTTTTCCAGATGGTGCGTCTTGAAACGCTGATTGCCTTCACACCAACTGAGACCCCCCAGTGAAGTCATCTCAGACTTCATTTTTGCAACCTAAAACAGTTGTGATGAGGTGATCACTGATTATCACGTGACACTAGGGACTCCTGTTCCAGGTGCTCATGTGAGCATGACTGTGGGGTCTGGAGAGGCCCAGATAGAGGGCCTCCTGCCTAAGTTTCTGGGCTGTGAGAGGTACCGCGTCACGAGCCCACTGGGAACCTGACTTGGACGCTAAATGTGCTCTCGAGCAAACCCCTGCACGCCAGGTGCTTATTCAGGCTTAGCCACTGAGTGACAGGTGAGCATCCCCTGGAGAACGGAGAAATCCACATTTGGAAGAGACTTGGAGACTGTACTCTAAAAGGAGCCAAGAGAAAGGCTGCCAGACAATTAGGAAGAAAGCCGATCTGTGCCGTAGATGGAGGACTAAGGCTCACTTGGGGTCTTCATTTCCCAAATGACAGCTCCGGTGGCTGGAGTCAACTTCAGCTCCCAGAGATGGACGGAGTGAGTGCAGAAAAGAGTGTAACCAAAACAACAACGTTTGTCAAAAGAACCTGTAACACCCATTGCTCTCTAAGCAAAGTGGAGTTTGTTCATGAAAAGGAATTCTTTTTTTTTTTTTTTTCAGCTGAGTTAGGTTGTAAAGTTGTTAAGTTGGAGACTTCTGGAGTCAGACACTTAAATTTAAATTTTTCCTCTACTACTTTTTAGCTGTGTGATGCTGGGAAAGTTTCTAATCCTCTCTAAACCTCAGTTTCCTTGACTGTAAATGTGACTAATAATTATACCTACCTCACAGGGTTAACAATAATTAAGCTCCATGTAAAATACTTAACAAAGTGCCTGGAATTTGGCCAGGGGCTCAGCAACTTCATGTATTTGTGCAGCAGATTTGAGACAGGAATCAAAGAGATGAGTTGCTCGAAAACAACAGTTCTCAAAAGTTTGGGTTCCAGGACCCCTTTATTAAGACCCCCAAAGAGCCTTTGTTTATGTAAATTGTATCTCTCAACATTTGCCACAGAAGAAATTAAAACCGAGAAACACTCTTAAATATTTATAAACAATAATAATAATAAATTCAGTATATGTTTGTATAACATTTTTATGAAAAATAACTATATTTTCCAAACATAATTTAGTGAGAAGAGTGACATTGTTTTACATTTTTTACAAACTTCTTTATTATCTCCCTTAAAAGAATCAGCTGGATTCTCATATCTGCTTCTCATTTGATCAGCTGTTATGTCGCTTTCACTAACGTATGTGAAGAAAATCCAGCCTCACAGAGATGTGTAGCTGGAAAGGGAGGGGAACATTATTAGCCTTTTCATATAATTGTGGATAGTCTTCTTTGATGCAGCACCAAAGCTCTACAAGTGGTAGTTTTTTAGAGGTCTGTTGCAATGAAGAATCTAAAACTATATAAATAAACTTACTTCTTGAAGTCTCTTGCACTCTGAATGGTTCTTTCATTTAGGCATGATTTTGTAACATCATGCGTTGGTCATTTGGAAAATATTGGTTCAAATGAATGTTGACACATTTCATTACAGAATGTCATCACACGTCATAACTCCTGGGATACTCCACCGTACACTTGTGAGAGAAAGGGAGTGAAAAAAGCAAGCAGTCACTTAGTATTATTAAGGTCTGACCTCACAGACCCCATGAAGGGATCTGAGGGACTAGGGTGTCTCTAAGACCACACTTTGAGAATTGTTACTTTAAAGCAACAAAAGAAAAACAATCTATTTGAGAGAGAAATCTGGGACAGTCAAGACTAATAGAATCTGAAGGAAGGTCCTAAGCGAAAACATGCCCACCCACTCCCACCCTCACCCCCAGCAAGTGGTAGAAAAGCTAAGGGAGTTTGGGGAAGGGATATACATACCTAATTGATGTTTTTAAGGTGTTTTTTTGGGGGGGGTGGGATTTGTTATATAAACCACTCCTCTATCTTCCTTGAGAAAGCTTCAGAAACTAATGTTGTCATACAAGTGAATTCTTTAGCAGGAAATCAAAAAAGATGCTAACTTTTGTGACCTGGCCTGTGCAGCCTGGGGAAAGCCTTCTTGGACACTGAACCCCAGAGCAAAGATGAATGGTCTGAGGATCTGCAGAAATACAGGGTGGCGTGGGAGCAGACATTTGCGGGAAGAGGACTTCCCCTGTCTGGGGAAGTAGGAGTTTGAGGGGATCCTATCTGGTTGTCAAAATCTGAGTGCCTCTAGCTGACAGCTAGGGTAGTGGACTTAAAAGGTCAGCCTGTCCTTCAACTTTGGATAGGCTGCTGGGACCTCAGCCAGTCACCTTTACCCAGGAGAAAACACCCTTCTCCTATTACAGGGGAGTGACTATAGCAGGTAAATTGAGGCCCAAGTGGATTTTGTCCAGAACAAGGTGGGGGCAGTAAAAGAGAATCTCCATGTGGAGAATGGAAGTCAATAAGTCCTTGATCCCAGGGACTGGGGTCCAGTCTGGCCCTGACCAAGAAAGATTAAAATCAGCAGGTCTTAGAAAGACCTAAACCATGCATTCTTAGCTGGGACCAATTTTGCTCCCAGGAAACAGTTGGCAATGTTTGGAGACATTCTTGCATGGTCACAAGCCGCTGGGGAGGAATATTACTGGCCCCTAGTGAGTAGAGGCCAAGGATGCCGCTAAACAGCCACAGGACAGTGCAACAATAATTATCCAGCCCCAAATGTCAACAGCACCGAAGCTGAGAAACGCTGACCTATGCCAATCATTCCCTGGGATGCTCTGGGCCCGGCAATCCTGACCTACATTTCCCCCTTCACAATGGAGAAATATTTTCAACAGCCTTTCAGAGTTGTATGGGCTAATGGGATCAAAGACCAGATGCTCAGTTATCCCCACGTGAGGGGTCACAGAGAAAGAATTAGGGAGGACAAGATGGAGAATATGTCACAAATACCAGAGATACTAAGAAGCTTGGCTTTAGGCAAACCGCCTTCTGTAGCCTGAATCCCCATCCCCCTATCCCCGCCATCCTGACACTCCAGGCTCCCAAAACCTCATGGTCTTTCGTCCTTGCAAACCTGTTCCTGGGAAATGAGTGAATGTTGGTTCTTCCAGATGCAGGATGGAAGTAAATTATCATGGTTCCTCTCTCAGGGATATTGGCATTTTAAGTCACATTGTCAACTGTGTAATGTGAGTCCTTTTTTCTTGGGTGGGGGGGGCAAAATATATTATAAGTAATATAAGTATAATATAATATTTATATAATAAAGTATGAGGCCATGGCAAGTAGGTAGGGGAAGGTCTAGGGTTTAGGGCTAGAATGTAGCAGAGTGGTGATCCCCAACCTTTTTGGCACCAGGGGCCCGTTTTGTGGAGGACAATTTTTCCACAGACCGGGTTGCGGGGGAATGGTTTTGGGATGATTCAAGCAATAAATGTGCATTACATTTATTGCACACTTTATTTCTATTATTATTACATTGTAATATATAAAGAACTAATTATACAACTCAATATAATGCAGAATCAGTGCGAGCCCTGAGCTTGTTTTCATTTGCCACTCACTGATAGGGTCTTGATATGAGTCTGCAAGCAATTGATTTATTATGGTCTCTGTGCAGGCAAACGTCTCTGCTAATGATTATCTGTATTTGCAGCCGCTCCCCAGCGCTAGCATCACTGCCTCAGCTCCACCTCAGATCATCAGGCATAGATTCTCATAAGGAGCGTACAGCTTAGATCCCTCGCATGTATAGTTCACAGTAGGGTTTGCACTCCTATGAGAGTCTAATGCCGCCACTGATCTGACAGGAGGCAGAGCTCAGGAGGTAATGTGAGCGATGGGGAGCGGCTGTAAATACAGGTGAAGCTTAGCTCACTCACCCGCCACTCACCTCCTGCTGTGCAGTCCAGTTCCTAACAGGCCATGGACTGGTACTGGTCTGTGGCCTGGGGGTTGGGGAGCCCTGTAGCAGAGGGTTCCTTATTGGTAGCCTTGAAAGCACACCATGGAAGACAAAGTAGTAATGAGGATAATAGTAGCCGCTTATATTTACTGGACACTTGCTATGGACACACACCGTTCTTATCACTTTACCTGTATCAACTCAATCTTCACAACAGCCCATTGAGGTAGCTACTATCATCATCATTTTATAAATGAGGAAACTGAGACACAGACTAAAAAACTCACTCCAAGTCCACTAGCAACTGAAGAAGTAGGAGTTAAACCCAAACAGCCTGACTACAGAGAAGAGCCTGGGCTCTTAACTTCCCCTGCTCGCTGCCCCTCATGCTATAAAAAGAACTCCACCTGGGAGGAGTGGGACCCACACTGCACTACAAGTGTGTCTGGGCAAAAGCCAAACTCCACTAGGGATTATGGTTTCCTGCTTTACGAAGTGATAGGATTGGACCAAGCAATCACTCAGTTCCCTGAAGTCACAAATGTTCAGTGATTCTTTTGGTCCAGATACAAAATTTCAAAATAAATAGACTTCATCTTATCTCTGGTGCCATTTCTCCTGAGCAATACAGTTGGGTTTGGGTCATACACAGCAGTCTTTTAGGAAACTCTAGCAATGAGAACGCCACCCTACAGGAATCCCCATTGCCCTCCTCTAGAATTACCCCTTTGCTCTAGGATTGGCTTGGCCACCAGAACAAAACCCCCATTCCCTTATTTGGTGGATCTCTTTGGGGTAAGAGAAAGGAAAGCAGAGTAAACTAATTCACGTCAAGGTGTGAACGGATGATGAGTTCCAGAATCTTTTCTCGTTCTGCTTCTATAATGTCAAGTAAAAAATTGTCAAAGCAATGGGGAAAGTAAAGGTAGTTGGGGGTATGACAAACTTTGGTAACACCCCTAAAATCAGCAGCTCTCATTCCTCTCCAAGACTAAAATGGGATCCACTGAACTAGTCTCGTATTTCTTTTGTATGTCATTATATTTAGCTGAGAGCTAGACTTAAATCAGTGCTCAAAAAAGTACGTTTTGGTTGCCTAAGAAAATAATGGTTCTGTGTGCCTCAAGTTTTTTTTTATTAAGTTAATCTCTGTTGGAATAAAGTTGGAATTTATTTAGCTCAAGTTAGAGATTTATCAGAATTTTCCTACATGTTCTGACCTGACATCCTCCTGGAGAGAACTAATGACACATACCCAATATTTTGCTTCTCAAAGTACCAAAGGGCTTATTAAGAATGAGAATCTCTGGTCTCATCCCAGACCTTCCGAAATAGAATCTACACTTTGACAAGACCCTCACATGATTTGTTTGCAAGTTAAAGTTTGAGAATCATGGGAAGGGTTATTATATTGGGGAGGAATTGGAGAATCTGCACCTTATTATTTAAGGTTACCCGAAGAATTTTCTGGTGAAATCTTAAAGATCGCTTTGCATTTGGGGAGGCGATTTGGGCCTAGAAGCAAGAATTAAATGTGTGTGAATTAAATATACACACACGCACGTGCATGCACACACACACATACACACATACACACACACACAGGCATTATCTCTGCCCTGCAAGATTTTGCAATCTAGTGAAAGACAGATATGTAGAAAAAGCAACCATCATCCATTGTGATGGAACAATAACGGTGGCAGATTCAGGTGTGAGGGAAGGATAGAAAACATTACTGGGTTTAACTAGGAAATTCAGAGGAAGTTTGGCAATGGAGATAGAATAGTCAAGAGCCTTTCAGTTTTCAGTTTCAAGGCAGAAAACTATTTCAAAGAGTGACAAGCAAGTGACATCTGTTGCATGTCACCAGAAGCAGAAGTTCAAACACTTCTGTCCACTGCATCTTGGTATCAAAATCACCAGAAAAACACAACTCAGTCAGGCACCGGATGGGACAACACTTCACTCATACAGAAGGGAAAGAGCAAGAATCAGCTCCAAGGGTGGGCATCGGTCCCTCAGGGCGAGCAGGTCCCTCTCAGCAGCAGATGCAGGGCAAATGTCCTGTATGCATCCTTCTCGTGCTGCAGTATAAGGAGTCAGTCCCCTCCCCTAAGAGGAAGGATATCGTAGTAGGCTTGGCCAGGTGCCACCACGCACATGGTTAAGCTGAACAAAGGAGCACACGTGGAATCTGAAACAGGGAAAGATACTCCCACACAGGGTGATAAGCCCGGCACAGGCTGTGAGGACCCTCTCTCTCTTGGCAAGGAAATGTTCCAAGCTCACAGCCCATTCTTACATAGTCAAGTGGAGGTCAAAAGACTGCCTACTTGAGTGCTTGAGACGACCTTCCCCAAGAAAGAGGCTTAAACCGAAAAAAGGAATCTATTGTTTCATGTAACTAAACAATCCAGGGGTAGTTGGCCCCGGGTATAGCTATCTGCAGGAGCTGAAATCCTGTCCTCAGAGATCCAGTTTTCTCCATTTCTTGTTCTTCCCTCTGCTTTAGCTTCATTCTTAGGCAAGTTCCCTTTAGGAGTTTATCACAGAATGTTAAGGCTTAAAATTAACTTTTCAGGATTCTGAAATTATTTTTAAAACTTTCCATTGGCCTGGCTTGGGTCATGTGACCACCTCTGAATCAATCACTATGGGCACCAAACCTAGACTTAAATCCCCACTCCACTGTTACTAGCTTGCTTTACTGAAGTGAGTCTCAGTGTTCTCCATAACACAGCAGATAGTAATGCCCAGTTTGTACTAGTAAGGTCAGTGAAGGCTCACTAATGGGCAATTTTGGTTATCATCACCATTATGGACCTGTATTCCAAATGGAACTGACTTCATTTTTCAGCATGAGGAACTTCTATTTGTGTTTTCTAAACAGTCTTCCTCGCTTATACATATGTGAAGCCCAACCCTATAAACACCTGTATCTGTTCAAGGTACACCCTCGAAAGGAAGGGCTGCTATCACACCAGTTGGCCCAGTGTGTGACAAGAGCCACTGGAAGGCACCAGGCAAGGCAGGTTAGATTTCAGACAGATTTTTAGATAACGACTTTTTTAAAAGAAGAAAAATTTGAAACCCTCAGGGCCACAAAGATTTAAAACATCATTTGTGTGTAATTCTGTACATGCTTCCAATTCTGATTTGAATCCTGACCCTACTCCATGGAAGAAGGTTTGCAAAGAATTTTTTCTGCTTTGAGGCCAGGATCTGGATTTCTATTACTCCTTCCACCTCTATCACTCCTTCCATCTTGTTTTCATTTGTCCAGGTGGAACCTGGTCACATCCCACCCCCATTTCCACGTGGGCTTTCGATAGATGAGCATCCCCAAAAAGGCCCTCCCTGGGCTCTACTAGATGAGGCTTGGGGAGAGTAGAGGCTATAACATGATGTGCCTTTGAAACCTCGCAGGATCCTGTGGGGCTCTGGGCACGGAAGCCTTTCTGTGTCCCTCGTTTCTTGTTTCTAGGGAATAGGCTTCAGCCTCCATGACCTTCCCTGAGTTCCAAAGGGCAGGTTCAAACGGCTGTTAATCAGGGAAGGGAGGGGATGCAGAGACAAGGGAGGAGCAGTCTAAAAACAGTACTGCAGCCTTGGGGCAGGGTCCTGGTTCCACTTCAAGGGATACATATTACAATATCTTTTAAGTCTTCTGCAGAACTAAAAGCCCCAACAAATGGAAAATGTTAACTACTTGATGAAGCGTTCTTCATCTTCAGAGAGAAGGTCACAGTTTGATAACCTTGAGAACCATAGAAGCTCATCAGGAGAACACCTGAGGCCAGATTAAAGGAGTGCAGGCCCTGCACGCACCCTGATTCTTATCAGCAACTCCGCCCTTGAACCATTGCTATAAAACTCCTCACCAAATCCCTCCAGGTTGGGGCACACAGTTTTGAGGGCATGAGCCCACTGTGTTCCCCTCTACCTGGCAAAGCAATAAAGCTGTTCTTTTCTACTTCACCTAAAACTCTGTCTCCAAGATTCAATTCAGCACTGGTACACAGAGGCCGAGTTTCAGCATCAAACTGGGCGCCCAATGAGGGGCTGCTTGGGGATGGCCCCACAGAGGTCCCCTGGCTCAATCGGATGCTCTGAGGTTTCCTCCATGCCAGCCTCTTTCAAGAGAGCAGGGTTTGGAGAATTCCTTTAGAGGCCAGATCACCTGGGACCCTTGCCTGGAAAGGCTGAGCGCCAGTCACACCTGGTCCACCCTCCCAGCAGAGGAACTCCAAGGTGGGAGTGGAGAATGGAAGAGGGACCATCCTAACAACTGTCAAGGTCACCTTCAGCATCACCTTGGCCAGCTGGAGGAGCAAAAAGGTGGACACAGTCCTTACAAATATAAATTAATTCAGAATGCATCCTATGGAAAGGAGATAGGACAAGTGTCTGGGACATGACTGGCCATAGGTCCATATCAAGCCAAGTAGACCAGGGTTCAAGCCAGGACCTCCACACACGAAAAATCTGATGGCAAATCATCTCCTTATGCTTCTATTGCCAACATTAATTATTCACACAGATTTAATCCTTCCCCCATTGCAGTCAAAAACAGCTGTCAATGGATGATGTGTTTGAATTTAAACTATTATTTCTCAGCAATTAATGGAGTCTCAACTAATATTTTCAGAGACAGATCAAGGAAAAACGTCTTGCTTATGCTAACAAAAGTTTATCCACAGAATACATATAAATACTTTGCTAAGAAAACAGAAAAGCTAGATGATAAATACAGCCAGCCTGCTGAGATACAGATATCCATTCTCAGAAAATACCTAAGAGAAAAGGGATGGGGGGCTGGGCGCTGAACAAGGGAGGGGAGAGACTGCTCCCATCAGCAGCATTACCTATTGTTTGAATCATTGGAATCTCCTCCTCCTCCCCTGGTTCCATCTTTCCACTTTAAAGGAAAGTGCTTGCTGTAGGATTAGGCTAACTTTCCTATTTAATAGAAGAAAAAAGGAAAAACAAAGGAGAAACACCAAATGCATAACAATGATGACCTTCAAACTGCTGAGCTTAGAGCTCTAGCCTTTGCTCTGTGCTTGTAGCAATCTCTCAATAACTGATTAAAGGATTAACCACGCAATTTGTTCAAAAGAACACAAGATTTATATACTTATAAGGTCTGGGAAGACACACACCTGAATTAGCATAACAATAACCTACACCAGAGGAGTCAGACAGAAAAGTAATTCACATTTATAGTCTGAATGTTAAAAGTAACTATAAAGTAGAAAAGAGTCTACGTTGCCACTAGCTCCCACAGCATTAAGCGGTGCGAGGTGGTTTTATCTGTCCTTCTCCAACAAACAGGTCTAATTAGAAATGAAAATCGTGCATCAGTCACATGCAGGTTAATGACTGACAGATCTACACGTTTTATCTGGGGATCTTAAAGAGATTCCATCTGATTCTAACTGGCATGAAAAAAGGTGAATTCCCAGCTGCAACAGAGCAGAGAGGATGTCAGGCATTACCCAGGGTTCCGAAGAAGGTGGGCCAGACTGGGCTGGAAGGGTGTCATTAAGAGCTGTGAGCTCACCCAGGGGAGGCAGGTGCTAGACAAACAACCTAATCCCAGGCCTTCGGTTTTAATCTGTCTCCACCCTCTACTGTGCAGAGCTGTTTACTCAGAAGGACAAGAATCACATTCTCTGTATCAGTACAAGGGAAACACGCCCTCTTGGCGAGGGTCAGGTGACTGGGTTCAGGTATGGAACTGGTGTGTTGGCCCCAGAGGAGTCTTCCGGAGCAAGTCCCTGCAGGCAGACGTGCCCCTGGGAACAGGCAGTCGGCTTCAGGCTAATCTGTCTGCCAAAGCCTGAGAGTCCTCACACCGAGATGAAAGGGCCAGGGAGAACTCACCACCACAACTCCTGACCTGCCGCTAATTCCACATTGTGAGGACTGACCTCTGGCTGCAGGTTCTAATCCCTAAGCAGGGTTTAGTAAAGGAAGTGAGGAAAGAAAAGAAGAGTTAGGATTTTGGTATCGGACAGTATGACTGGATGCTAAAAAAGCATCCCTAGAAGCAAGCCAAGGTAAAGTACTAATGTGAATCCTATTTTATCAGGTGTGCCTGACTTTCCTCTGGGGTAGGAGATATTTCACCCATCCTCCCCTCTCTTCCTCCGTCTTTTCAGCCAAGTCACTTAGTCCTTAACTTGATCTTAAACTTCGACTCCTCAAGGATGTCTCGCCCACAGGATTTCGTCCCTCTCCTCTGCCCTTCCAAGCCTGAATGCCCTCACCTCCTTTAGAATTCAAGTTCCCATTCTCCACTTAGCTACTCCAAGCCGGTTGGTCCTGCCTGGGCTTCCCTGTTCTTTCCCTGAACCCATTCCCACGGCTCTGCCAGACAGCCTCTGTCTTCCAAAGCCTGTCTCGGGTTCACCTCTGCAGAGAAGCCTTTCCAGAAATTTCGACCTGACTCTACTACAGTAACTTTAACCAGCTCCCCTGAGCGGCTGCCCATTCATCTGACTCCGGGTTGGGTTGGGTTGTTTCACTGTGTCTTTATGAGTGAGTATCATGTGCCTCATCATGGGGTGTCCCCCCACACACACCCCACTGAGGGCCCTTTACTGTGCTCTGAACTTCCTCAGCCTCCAGCACTGAGCACTGTGAGGCCTATAGTACTGGCCGGTCTGTCTGGGGCTAAGTGGGTTTATCAGGGACACCCAGAGACAAGCTAATCCGATTAATAACAAGCTCAACACAATCAAGCTCATCATCTAATGTCAGCCACGAATCCACATGTATGGAGGGAACGCAACGGACGAGTTTTTGCTGGTGTGCTTGGCTGGGCTCCCATGGAGACAGGTAGGCCGTGCTGTTCTACCACACCACTTCCTGATTCTTTTAAAACTCCACTTGAATCTTCTTTCTGTGCTGTCAAGATATATAGGACTGTAATCACAGGAATCCCAGTCTCTCAAACCAGAATGCAGTGGCATAGCCTAACAGGGGAATTTTTCCTATTTGACACTAGAAGTATCCCAAGGACATAAAATGAAGTCCTCTTTATTTTTACATCAAGCAAATCACCGATCATCTTTCCAGGAAAGAATAAAAAGTATATTAATTTGAGAACTTAGGAAAATCAAAAGCATGTGATCACCACAGGTAAAGCAAAGAAATCCTCCTTAATTCCAGTAATTCTTTCAGTGTTATGGTCATCTAGAAAATATGCCCAGTGAGTGGGAAATAGGATTCTGGGATTAGCAAGTGAGGCACTCATAGATTTGTTTCTTCTGAGTCTCTGACCCAACCCCTTTGCCGCAGAAGAAAAACGTGGAAGTGGGTGAGTCTTTTGGAACGAATTCCTGGCACACCATCAATATTAACTGGAACACCAAGGAGGCTTGAGACTGTCTGACTGTCTGATAGTGGACCAGAGGCAGCTAAGGGGACAACCAGAAACAAGTTCAGAGCTTCAGTGAATGGGAAATAAGCAAAGGGGATGAGGGGAGGTGTTGGAGACGGGGGCAAAAAGACATCAAGGATAACTCAGACAGAGGTTGGGCCCCACTAGCGGCTCTCATCCTCACAGATGCCAGAACACCACGGGGGGCTTTACAAGAAGAGCCAACGGGGATCCTTTTTTGTGCTGATCAATGTGACTCCCCAATAGGACTGCTTGAAAACCATCACAAAAGTGAAAAAGGTTCTCAAACCCACCTCTTCTCCATGCGCCCCAGCCTCTTGGAAACAAGTTACCAAACAAACAGGTTACTTACATAGCAACCTCAGTCTCAAGAGTTAGCTTTATGGAAGTATTTGTTTTTTAACACTTGTCTCAGACACAGTGGATTTAGACCATTTGGTTTTTATAAGGCAGTAGAGGAGAGGTTCCAAGGAGATATATTCATGATTTACAATATGAAACCATTTTTCTGATCATCTTCCACTAAAGGGAGGAAAGAGATTGGCATAAAGCAGTTTCCAAGGTCAGAGACTTTTCACTGATGGGCAAACCGGATTCCTGGCATCAGAGAATTTTAAAGCTAGATAGGGCACTGGAGATCATCTTACCAACTTCCACATTTTCCAGAAGAGGAACCAAAATCAGAGATCATCAGCAATTCTCACAAGGTGACATAGTATTATTGGCAAAGCCAAAATTAAAATAAAGACCTCCAGACTCAACATATATACTCAGCTATATCTGGTTACCTTCTTCCTATTAGCTGACAAGCCATCCCGGCAAATCATCTCTAGGGAAAATACAGCGGCTATTGTCTTGAAGAACATAGGCTGGCTGACGGCTACCTCAGTCTTACAAAAATCCCACCAACCTCAATATTCCCAGTTAGATTAGCAGTTTGACAGTTTCCATTCGTGAAGGTACAGGTATCTTTAATATGTGAAGTTATTCATTTCTGCCACAAACATAAGCAGATTCATTATTTTTCTAAATACTAATATTATGAAAGAACCCACCTATGGAGCTCCCCCCACCACTGAGAAAACCCTCACAAACTTCTAGAGAGGCATCAGCTTACACCAAGTGTCTCCAGGACAAAGAAACCACCTAGAGGATGCATGCATACTAAATTAGGCATTCAAAATCAATTTTTTACAAATATTGATCAACTCAGACAAAACACATCTTCCAAATCAACTGATGGTTTATGACCCTGGGTACAGCATTTCTAAGATAATTTTTCAACGGTTAGGTAATTCAGTTTATTATAAAAGGACAACTTCATTACTTAAGTAAAAAGATGGAACTCTGAAGAGCCACAGCTGTAAGGCATTCAGCCTCTTCAGTTTCTTGAATGTTCCAACTTTTCTGTGCTCACCGGTGCTGCCCTGCGCCTCACACACATTTCCTGAGCCTGGATAAGGAACAGCTGCCACTTAAACCTACATTAAATGTTGGTGGTAAATGCTGAAATTCCACGGCTCTCCCTTTCATGTTGTTATTTGAGCAAAAGACAACTGCTCACTGTTACACTCAAGACACCCATTATCCTTGGCTCTGTGCGGTTCCCTCCAGCGTGCAATAGCATTTGGCCTGCATTGGTGAGAGTGAGCTAAACTTCCACTCCATGAACCATGGTCCTGCATGTCAACAACCCATTCTTTTCACACTTTTCCATGGTTTCCTTCTCCCAGTCCCATTTCCCTGTAGCCCCATCTGCCTCTCTGTTTTTATTTCTTGAAAAAGGAGTGATGAAAGGGAAGTTATGAAGGACAACAGAGGCTACAACGGGTACAGTGAGCATGGCTGTTCAAGCCCCCAGTAATGCTCACTGGACAGGGTTTGTGTCACCTGGATTTTTCAAATATATTGGGGTGTGTGTGTGTGTTGTGTGTGTGTGTGTGTTGTGTGTGTGTGTGTGTGTGTGTGTGTGTTGGACATTCTTTGACTGTCTCAAAGACCTGACACACACAATTTATTGGGTGAAAGTTTATTAAACGGAATGGAATGCAGTGGGATTTGCATTCATTTATTTTGGGCTAAGGTGACCAGATACATCATTTCCAGCTTATTTTAATACTTCTCTGGACTTTTTTATGACTATCCCCAGAAATTATTTCCTGGTTGTTCACATGCTGCAAATCCATATTGTAGGATAAAGGGAGATGGGAGAAGAAAATCTGAGCAAAAGGAATAGAGCTAGAGAAAATAAAAGTGGGAAGAAACAAGACATATAATAGGAAAAGAATAGACCAGAATTGGTCCTGTTTCTTATACAAGATTCAACTAACTCTTTGAGACTCAATTTCCTTATCTCTAAAAATGGAGGATATGGTATCTGACTAATAATGTTGATGTAGAAGACAAATGGTATAGTCTACACAAAAGGGCTTTAAATACCATAAAACACTAACAAATGTAAGGAATCATTGTTATAGTGGCTGAATGGTTGAGAACATGGTCAAACTGCCTGGGTTCATCTAATCCTAGCTTTGCTTCTTATTAGCTGTATGCCTTTGGACAAATATGTTAATCTATCTGAATCTGATTACCTTCATCTATAAAATGGGAATAATTATAGTAGCCACTTCTCATAGGGTTTTTTAAAAACAAAATGAGAAAATCCACGCCATAAACCTAATGCAGTACTTAGAAATACTTACAAAGTATTCAAAACTGTTGGCTATTTTAATCATTGTTATTATTGTAATAGCTTAATAATAACAAACCATGCACCTTGTTCTAAATAGTATATGTATCACTATATGTATATATGTATTTCAGTTTATATATATATATAATAAATGTAATATTATCTATATATAACTTAATGGCAGAAAAAGATGGTAATTGTCTCTTGGGTATGGAATCATGGCACAGAGGTCTCCTTACCCTAGAACTGCCAGGCTTAGCTCAGTCCTCTCATGCTGATTCATGTTCTTATGTGAGACATGTATTCTCCTATTGCAAAATTTCCCCTCTGCCCTATGTCCATCAAAATCACATTGCTTTCTTTCCAGGCTAAGAAGAGGGTAAGGACTAGGGGAGGAGGTATGACTGTGGCAGCTCTCTGTACCTTCTGGGTGATAAACACCAACAATTCTGCAGCGTTTTCCAACACCAGCAACTACTTCTCTGATTCTCCAGACATCAACCAAGCATCCTACAATTTAATCAATTCTGACACTATCTTCCTGGAGTTAACATCAGATCCCATGGGTTAAAGGAGCTCAGTTCCACAGGGCTGCCTCCACTTCAGATGCCAGTCACAAGTCCTGGACCACCCATACTTTGGACCAATTGCTATAAATTGAGGGTTCCCACAACCCCCTCCTCGGATTTGATAATTTGCTATAACAGCTTAGAAAACTCAGGAAAATACCTTACTTATGTTTGCTGGCATTTTATAAAGCGTACAAGTTAGAGATAGTCAAATGCAAGAACTGAATAGAGAAAGGTATGGGAGTGGGGGTGATGTGGACCTTCCATGCCCTTTCTAGGTGCACCACCCTCCCAACACCTTGATGTGTTCACCAACCCAGAAGCTAAAATGATGACCAAACATAATACCCAGTACCAATGGGAGATACCTGAGCAGCATTACCCAAGATGTGTTCCCACAAAATACCATCCCATGGGAAGCTCCATAAAAAAGAGATTCTGTAGAATTGAGAAATACTGTACCCTGTATTGGCCTCACAGATATTCACATTAACATATGGAACGCTCTGAGAAGTAAAGAGATCTATATAACTTACCTCAAAATTTCCTGACTCAATTGACCACGGAATGCTTATTTCTGCATTAACATCTCACAAGAGAACACAGGTTAGAAATGTTAAACTGCACGACTTCTCTGCCCCTCCAGGTAACACACATCTTTTTCTAAAAGTCTTTATGCACATTATTGAACATAAAAGAGTCAAACTGATGATATTTCTGGACCACAGTGAACAATGGAGTAGTCACAGTAGCCAGGTAGAGAGACTATCTCAGGGGCACACAGCCTTACAGAAACTTACACCAGAAGGTGGTCATGATTGTTGTTGACCAAATATTTCAGGCACATAGTAGGATTTCACTTATCTGTTCTCTTAACGTTAGGTTTAGTCTTATGACTTGCTCTGGCCAATTAAATATGAGTGGAAGTATCATGCAACTCTTCCAGAAAGAAGTTTTAAAAGCTAGTGTGTAAGCCACCACATCCTTTTCCCTTAGTGAGGTGATTGTGGAAGCCTGTGTTGAGATGTAGCCTCCATCAGCCTGGTCCTTATGGACTCTGATAAGCACAGTCCGTTTTATGATCCATGATAGACACGTAGCCAGAAAGAGAAATGAATCTTTGTTATTGTCAGCCAGTTAGATTTAGGTGTTGTTTGTTATCACAGCCTAACCTACTCTAATACATACCATCCAACTGGTTACCTACTCTACTCCATTTCCACCGGGCCCTCACCCTGTACTTATCTCTCTCCATGCCGACTCCTAGCCTGAGATGCCACCACTACCCATGGACTGAGTTCACCCTAAATAAAACTGCTTTTTATAAGAATGCTCATAGAGAATCTTTCAATACTCAGGAACTCCCCATTCAAGGCTTCTCCCACTGTGTAGAGAGAATTAGCCTCAACAGTTTAGAAAGATTCATGCCTACTTTTATTGAAAAAGGAAATCAGTACATTCCCTTTGTAGATGGTGACTGAATAATTCATTGAAAGCTTCATTATTTATAATTGTGATAGCACACACTTTCAAATAAAGTATTGCACATATCAAATATCCCTGATACATTTCCAAACAAATATGTGCACATATGTAATCAGCTTGGTAATCAACTGCACATCAACAAAGAATCGGAGTGTTTTAGGGGCGTAAAGATGCTGTTACAGTGAACAATCATTCGGCAGTGTGGCTTATTTTAATAGACACATCACTTTAAAATAAGTCTTCACCATCTGCTGCAGCCTCTAATTACAAATGCAACAAGAACATAATTCACAATTGCATCATTAAAAAGTATGACATAAGGGATTTAATGCATGTCTATGCCCTTTTTTAATGCAGCAGACGTCTGTTCATCTTTTCTTATGTTTCAGGGGCAAAACTGGTGGTAAAACTTGCCTTCATGCTGAAATATCCCAAGAGTAGTGTTTCAGGAGACAACAGGAAATCCATGTAAGGCTACTTAGTTGTCAAAAATATTCAGAGGCCATAATCCTATTAGACTGACTTTCAACATTGTTTTTCATACGCAAAAAAAACCCTATCTTCAAACTACAGATGACAATAAGAAAAAAATCTATTCAGCAAGAAGTACAGATAAGGCAATTTAATCTGACCAACATAAATACCTTGGAAATTCACCTCTAGTTTAGGTGTCCATAATAAACTAACCTTTCAGCAGCCCATCTTCCAAATGTGCAAAACTAAATTAATGTGCCAGGCCTCTGCTAGATGCATAATTACAAGAATATATCGTACTAAATCACCTTGTTTAAAGTCAATTCTCTATTTTTTCCACCAGATCAAACTCTAATTAGTCAAAGATTACTGAAGAAAAGAGATGCCCATAGCATAAACTGTCAAATTAGAAATGTAGATTTGCAATGCTGATACTTTGCCTGAAATAAGGGTATCACCACCAGATAGATAATGTCATGGTTATGATCTTGAGGTCTAAATAGCACTTTTAGCAAATAAAAAGTCTAATCTATTCAATTTTGTCTTTAAAAATAAAATCATCACTATCACCATCCTTTATTTTTTAAAACAGAAAAATAAATACTCATTTCATTGCTAATTATTATATGAAACTCAATAGAACCATGTGGAAACAAAATATTTATATATACCTACACACACACATTCATATGGCATTTTTAGTAATTCCTAATTCTCAACAAATAGAACTAATAGCTTAATCCAATCCTGGTAAATTTCCTTGTCTCCAGCATTGTCATCACAATAGTTGGTATTTTTTAAATAAGATACGTGAATATTTTATAAGTTAAGCAAAGAGAAGAATATTCATTACCTTACTGGTATGGTACCACAAGACGTGCAAAGGTTCATGATTTCCCCAAGTAGTCTGTTTCACAGAATATCAACAGGTGGCATATATTCCATTCTGTTGCATTCCTTGAATCTGAAATAGAAGACAAATACTCTTACCACAAAGTTATAGTGAAGAAATATATCATCTGTACCTAACATTAGAATTCGGTGTGAAAAATCCATTAATATCACCCACAACCAAGATGGCCTATTATTACCTTTCTGAGAGGCTTGCTTAGGGTGCACTCACTGCTATATTCACTCTCCTAGCATTTCCCAGGATTTCAATGAACTCAATGACTTGGGAACAACCTAGAATTCCCTTTCAAGTCCTCTTTAATCTACAGCTTCCTTCCACTTACTAGATCTCTTTGCTTCTTTCTTCTTGGATGCCATGGTCCCTCCCTTACAGTTACTGCATCTCACACAGTGCACACACACTAGGAGCAGAGAAGTCAGAGTAGTTCTCCCACTCATCAAGGGTAGGCAATCTTGGCCTATTGTTGACAGCTGCCATCTTGTCTCCATTCACACTAAAGACTTTTCCTGTCCCAATGAGAGCCACTTCTGGTCCTCTGCAGTGCTCCAGGGGAGCTTCGTTACCACTCAGTCTCCCACTCTACCTTTATGGTACAACCCTTTATTACAGACTTGTAGCCCTAGCAATCAGTGTGACAACAAGTCATATAATTTCTATCTTTCTTTTACTATGTATAAGGCTCTCATCAAAGATTCTTCACCTGCATGGCCTGTATGTTTTCTCTCATAAAACCAACAGGTACATTTTTGCTATCACATATCATTTTTACTTCCTTAATCCTTAGATTCTTTCCCCTTAACAGTAAAACTTCTATTATTCCAAATTTAATAAGGATTCAATGATCCTTAATAGTCACTACAGTGACCATTTATTCACAGAATTCCACATACATAAAACTAATTGCTGAAAGATAGTAGAGCTACAAAACCTAGGTCAGAAGAACTTGACAATTTTTTTTTTTTTTTTTTTTGGCCACACCTCACTGCATGCGGAACTTCCCCCACCAGGGATTGAACCCATGCCCCCTGCACCGGAAGCACGGAGTCCCAACCACTGCACCGCCAGGGAAGTCCGAGAACATGACAATTTTAAAAACATTTAAACAAAACTAAAAGTTTGAACACTGAGATATAAAGTGACTTCTCAACAAGGCCTTATTGTTCCATTTCCTAAATAGCATAGTTTCACTTTCTCACCAAAGAGAAAAATAGAATTTTTAAAAGTCACAGAATCATAGAAATAGGCACCTAAAGGAATATTCCAGAGAGCAAAATCTCCTAATTCATCTTCATGTCTTCAGTCAGAAAGGAGTGTACTTAAACCACCTCAGAATGATAGCTCTCTGCTACACCTTCTTCCAGAAACTTCAGAGGGCTCCTGAGCAACCCCCGCAACACACACACACACACACACACACACACACACACCCACACACCCCTACACTCTACCCTCCCAACCCCCCTCCCTCAGCACCCTGCCTCCTGGTAATGCATTCCAGGGCCTCCAAGTCCATTTTGGACAGGAAGTTCTTTCCAAACTCCCTGCTGCATTCTCAAACCTTTCTTTTATACCAGTGGAAAAAGAGAACAGCTGTCCATTCTTTAGTACAATAAATCACCTTTCCTGTACTTTAAGATTTATTGAGTTTCCCCAGCCATATCTTCTGTAGATTAAATAATGTAAATGCTTTTATCTTGTCATTGTTTTTATTTCATTGATATTGGGTCAGCATCGATCTTTTTCCTTAGAAATTTTATAAAAATATTTTTAAATCAGTTTTTTTTAAACCATATCCAATCTTAACAGTTATGGCTTCTGCCATTTTGAGTTTTCTCTATTTCCACGAAGTTCAATTTTCCCAGATCAAATTTTGCACATCTAAATTTTGTCAAGAAGATTTAATTTTGCTATCAATTTTTTAGCCAAGAACAAATTCGACCATGAGCTGTTTTTGTTGCTGTCAGATCTATATTGTTGCCATCAGTTCTACTAGTGATAGCCATTATGAATTTGATAAAAGAAAGATAGAGTGTATTTATTTCTTAGCTAACCCATGAGAAAATTGTCAGCAGTTTTTATGAGACAGAAATAAAAGCAAAAAGCAGGATATAAAACAGAGGGAAACCGAAGACAACAGGAGAGATTCCCAAGGAGGTAGAAACAAAGATCCACAGTGAGTGAAACCAAGAGAGAAGCTACAACACTTTTATTGCATTAACAGCTCATCTCCCAAATGCACACTGTTGTCAAAATGTTTTTCATCCAGAGTGGTGGAATCTATACCCACAACTTTGTTACAGTTTTTCAGTTCCTGACCAGTTTCATAAAATTATATTTTGAATTATAAGGACTGAACATGAATATCGTACTCTCCTAAGGGTTTGATCAGTGCTCTGTGAAAAGGAAAGGTTTGGCCACATTTTGTTCAATCATCTATTTGTTCATTCATTCATTCACTAAATAAATGAGATGCTCAGCCCATGATATGCCAGCGACAGTGCTAAATACTGAAGACACGGAGGTATGTGGGATGACCCCAGTCCCTGCCTGGGTTTTCATGGGCAAGAAGACCATATATGTGTGACAAACAAATCAATAAAATACATGCCAACTGTGATGAATGCTTTGAAGGGATACATAGGGTGACGAGGCAGAGTCAATGGGAGGGAAAGCCTCTGAGAGGAAGTAAAATTGGAGTTGAAACCTGAAGGGTAATAAGACACACAGAGCTGAAAGGAGCACCACAGACAGATGCTGTAGAGAGAGCAAGCGTCCTGCGGTAGGGAAGGCTTGAGGAACAGGAAGGAGGTGGGCGTCTTTGAAGATTAGTGAGCAAGTGAAATATCCCAAAATAAGATATCATTCTCTGACGAGTATAAATTGGTTAACAAACAAAATGTTGGTTTTGTTGTTTTTTAGCAGCTTAAAACAACACTCATTTATTAAGTTGAAGATACAATATGGCTGGATTCTCTACTCAAAGTATCACAAGTCTAGAATCAAGGTATTGGCTGAGCTGAATTCTCATCTAAAGACTTTTGAGAAAATCCTACTTCCATCTTCAGTCTTGTTGACAGAAGCCCTCTTTTGTGAGTGTACGACAGAGATCCCTATTCCCTTGCTGGCTGTCAGTTCCTAGATGCCACCTGAATTATTCGCCATGTGGCCCTCTCCATTTGTAAGCTAAAAATGATACAGTGACTCTTCCTAATATGTTGAATCTCGGAATTCCCCTTTCTGCCTCCTTCATGCAGACTTTAAAAATTTGTTGTTAGCTTGGGCCCACCTGGATGGTCTCTTTTGAAGCCATATATCATAACCTAATCAAGGAAATGATAGTCTACTATATTCATGTTGGATTTATCAAAATTAATGTATAACAATTGTATATTTTTATCTTACTTTAAAATACCTGTAATTATCATTATAAATTTATGTCTTGGATTTTGAAAATCAGCTAATGATAGTCGTAAGTTAACACAAAATATTTATTTCAAATGCAATTAAAATCTAAATGTTTGAGATAAATATCAGAATACTGAGGTCAGAAACATTAATTCCACTACTTAGTTTTCCACCAAACTGGTTTTCAATTCACCTTAAGTACTCAAAAACAAATATATATATATATATATATATACACACACACATATATATGCAAGTCATATTTCATATTAACAAATCTAAGATGACATTTTTTAATCTGCTTGAGGAATAACTGGAGGTCTGCTCTTGCTCGGGTTCCAGAAGTGTAATTTTTCCTATTGGTTTAACCTACTATGCAAAGCCCTGAGGAATATTTCAGCAACAAAGGCCTTTCCCCATCAAACACAGGAAGAAAACTAACTTCATTTCCTCCTGTTCCTTCCTGCCACAAATCTACCTTCATATCAGAAGATAAACTGACCCCCAAACACAGGTGTAATTCAATATCCTATTTCAAATGGCATCTGATTTGAAACCCAAGTAATTAACAGCTCACTAGGGACCCTATTGAAATAAAAGCAACTTTGATCCTATTCCCAAATCCCTTGCCAAATGGATGGGCAGCTCAAACCCCTCTGCTTTTGCATTAATTGAAATGAATAACTATATCAGAAGAATGCTGTATGCAGGAGAACGGGCTACAAGGAGGGCGTGTTTTTCAGCTTGATTATTAGAGGAACAAATTTGAGTCTTGGGATGGGATAAATATTGACATGCACAATTATTCTCCATCCTGAACTAAGCCAGCATCTTGGCTCTCTGGCATCTTGGAGGAACAGAGGCTGATGCATCTTAACTTCAAGGAACAAAACTCTAGTTCTCTTATTACACCCCAGAGAAAGCCCGTATTTTATTTCTAACATTTTAGTATAAAAAGAATGGCCTTCTGGTCCAGTGGATGACTATACACAAAGAAAGCGTATACAACAGGATAGTTTTCAGTAATTTGTTCTCTTGCTCCAATACTCTGATTATCCATATCGGTTTACATAGTGTAGTCCAAACAACGTAACAGCCTTATTTACAGAAGTCACTTGGATGAGGCTAAGGGTCTCTGATGGCTCACTTTGAAATAGATAAACTGGGAGACATAATTACTGGTCATTGGTACCTATAATACAACAATTGTGGCCACTTGCTGAACTCCTACTTTCTGCCAAGAACTGTGCTATTGGCCCCAGACTTTTTCTCCCACCTCTTCTCTTTACCAACACTGCTTCAAGGGAACCCCACCCCAAGTTACAGCACCAGAACGAGAGTCAGGAACCTAGTTTTCAGTCCAAGCTCTGCCACCTTCTAGTCTGTGACCTTGCACAAGTCACAGTGTCCTCTCTGAGTCTTACTTTCTTCTGCTACAAAGTGGAGATAATACAACTTACTCCAAAAAACCATTGTGGGGTGAATTAAAATTTTTAAATATAAAATACTTTTAAACAGTAAAGTTCTATATGAGTGTAGTACATAATTGTTATCAGTTATTGTTTATTAAATACCTACAAATTTCCAATCCATGAGTTAGATCACCTACAAACATTTTCTCCAATCCCCACACCACCTGAAGAGTAAATATTATCCCCACTTTCCAGAGAAAAAAGTGGATGTGCAGAGAGGAGAAATATCTTGCCTGAGATTTAGCTGGAGTGAAAATCCCTGTTAATGATGGCAAAATATTCTCAGAGATTATACCAGCAAAAGATAAAGTCAGTTAGAAATACCTATTGTCTTCCACTTTATTTTAAAGTTCCTGGAAATAATCTGCAAATGTTGCATATATGTGATCATGTGTATGTACAAAATAAATGCATGTCTTTAATAAATACATTAAGCTGCCCACTATTCACAACAGCCAGTACATGGAGACAACTTAAATGTTCATTGACAGATGAGTGGATAATGAAGATGTGATACACACACACACACACACACACACACACACACACACACTGGAATACTACTCAGCCATAAAAAAGAATGGAATAATGCCACTTACAGCAACACGGATGGACTTAGACATTATCATACCAAGTGAAGTAAGCCGGAAAGAGAAAGACAAATACCATATGATATCACTTATATGTGAAATCTAAAATATGACACAAATGAACTTTGTCTACGGAACAGAAACAGACTCACAGACATAGAGAACAGACTCTGGCTGCCGATGGATTGGGAGTTTGGGATTAGCAGATGCAAACTATTATATAGAGAATGGATAAACAACAAGGTCCTACTGTATAGCACGGGAACTATATTCAAGATCCTGTAATAAACCATAGTGGAAAAGAGTATGAAAAAGAGTATATATATGTATAACCGAACCACTTTTCTATAGAACAGAAATTAACACAAAATTGTAAATCAACTACACTTCAATAAGATAAATTTTTTAAATGCATCAAGCTGCTAATCACACATAAACAAAGTAAAACTGGTGCACAGGGAGTGAAAAGTTAGTAAGTAAACTAGTGTCTCCCTGTACAGGCATACTTCGTTTTTTTTGGTTCTGACAGTTATCTATTTTATTATAATATTTATAATATTATCTATAGTATTCCCAGGTAGTGTTTTTTTTTACAAATTGCAGGTTTGTGGCAACCCTGCTCCCAGCAAGTCTATCAACGTCATTTCCCAACATATTTGTTCACTTTATGTAACTGTGTCACATTTGGTAACTCTCGCAATATTTCAAACTTTCTCGTTATTAGTGTATTTGTTATTGTGATCTGTGATCCGTGATTTTTGATGTGACTAGTGCAAAAAATTACAACTCACTGATGACTCAGAAGATGGTTAGCATTTTGTTTGGCAATCAGTATTTTTTAAGTAAGGTATGTACACTGTTTTTTAGACATAATGCTATTGCATACCTAATAGACTACAGTATAGTGTAAACATAACTTTTATATGCAATGGGAAACCAAAAACTTCATGTGACTCACTTTATTATGATATTCACTTTACTGCAGTGATCTGGAACCAAACCTTCAGTGTCTCTAAGGTATGCCTGTACTCCTTAGAGCCTACAGAGCCTGATTAAGTAAAATTAGCATGTGTCAAGGTGGAGAAGGTGAGCCGCTGGGGTTGTAAATTCCCCTAAGGTATCAAAAGGACAGCAACTCCTGGGTGAGGTATGGTACCTTCCAATCTGTTAGGGATATTCATTACTTTCCAAATGGCCTTTGTCCTTTCTAGGCTAGGTAACAGCAATATTGAATTGGGTGATAACTTCCGCCCAATTGTTTCCACGTTCCCTATAGAGTTTAAACAACTTGTTACACTTTCTCCTTCAGAATTCTCAAGGTCTATGTGAGGTTATATCAAGAAAGAAAATGGAAGGTACAAATAAACTGTATCATACTAGAAGATGCATCTGTAGATATTTAGACTCTCTATGCAATTCTATGAATTTTTGACCTTCTGTCTCAGTCAAGAATGATCAGCCTGCACAGCAGAAACTAACACAACGTTGTAAAGCAACGATACCCCCAATTAAAAACAAAAAGGATGATCAGCCTGTGTTGGGAAAACAAACAAACCCTTAAGTCTCAGTGGCTGAATACAGCAAAAGTTTATTTCTTGCTTATGCAACTGGTTGGAGCAACTCTTCAGAGAGGGCAGCTGTCCTGATTTCTTCTTGTGTCTCTGCCGTCTCAACATGAAGCCTCCAGAATCAACAAAGCAGAAAAGAAAAAGACAAGACCTTTTCAAGACCTGGGTCACTTTTGTTCATTTCATCGGCAAGACCCAGTCACATGACCCTGCCTACCTGTAAGGGGCAGAGAAGTCTCATCTTAAGCTACCCAAGGCGGAAGAGGAGCCAGAAGGAGCACTGCCGTATCATCCCATATGCAAAGGCACTATGCTGGGTGCTGGGATTCAAGGATAAACTAGACCCAGTCCCTGCCCATGAAAGGCTCACAACCTTACAGAGGAGACAGGAATGATAGTTTAGCATAAAGCAAAGCACACTGTGATTCCTGCTCTAACCCAGCAATAAATACAAGGCTTTGAGAGTGCAGATAAAGGAGCAATTAATTACAACAGGGGTTTTAAGAGAAGATGTAACGGAAGAAGTAGTATTTGATTGAAAATGAAGCTGATTATGTAAAAACATGTTACTCAACAAAAGTATAATAGGGTGATATCTGAAAGAAGAAAGGCAGCATGGGATGCTGTAGAGCTCCCCAAACTCTTTCCCAGAATGGTCACCAGCAGCAGAGAGAACCAGCAGGCACTGGAAGAAAATCCTGAAGCTGCCTGCCTCCATCTCACCCTTGCAGTGAATCCCATGTTTAAAGCAAAAATGTGTGCATATAGCGTAGCTCTTTGTTTTACTACAAATAATCCCCTTCCTTCCATAATCTCCAAGTAAAATTAACACTAAGTTATCATCATATTGTCATAATTTGTTGTAGTCCTAGCATAACCTGGTGTGCTCTCTGCAGGCCCATGGATTCTCACGTGCAAAGCAATGAACTGGAGACAACCTAGAACAAAGAATCTGGCGTTATTGCCCTGACTCTGCCAGAAATGAGCTATGTAGCTTTCAGAAGAGTCACTTTACTTCTCTGCACCTCAGTTTGTCCACCTGTCAAACGAGATGGTTACATATACCCTTGTCAAAGTCTCTTTCTGTAATACATGTCTCTGTAATGATAGTGTAACTGAAAATGTATGCAGCAGATGGCAGAAGTCCATCAACAGTTGAGGTGGATGCTATGAATTTGTTCCCTAGACCTCTATGCACCACCCTAGCAGTGAGAGAGGATGAAAACTGAAAACCATGTTCCCAGACTCTCCTGCAGCGAGGGATCTGCAAGAAGCACAGGTGCATTCTTATAAGGTCTCGAAGGCAGGCGGGAGGTGGTGACCACCTGCCTGCTCCTTTTCGCTGCTCTCCTCCTTGCAAGCATGGTCCAGGGTATGTGAGGCTTTCCTGCAACAGAGGTGTCCAGAGTCCACCTTCCAGCTTCCTGGGCATCATCAGGAGGCCGTTGCAAAGTGGCAGGAGTGATGGCAGCTTCTTGATTCCAGCTTCCCGATTCCTGGATCATAAACTGGGGATGTGCTCTTGAATACACCAAGAGTGGCAGCTACAAAAGTGAGGCCTCTCTGCTGGGTCAATTCCATATTTTTCTGAGAGTCAACCCTGAGAATCCAGCCTAGTAGTACCTGCTCAGGGGACTTTATAAGCACATTATTCCCTCTATTAAATGCCCTCCTGTTTAAAATACCTGCAGTGGTCTCTGTTTAACCTACTAATTAAACAGTCCTCACTCTTCCTGACTTTTCTTTCATCAAGAGACATACACAAGGAAGGGCCTTATGAAGGGTTATTGAAGGAGAGAGGAGAAGGAGGTGAGGAGAAGAAACCCCCAAGGCATAGTTCCAGGCAAACTACCCACTCAAAATTAAAGATAATAGTCTACATGTAAACAGGCTGAGACTGTAAACAGGAGACCCTGAGTCCTAGACTTCCCATCCCAGTCTGTTCATGGGGGGAATTGTTAGGAAGTATCTCTCTCATGTTCTGGACCTTCAGCTAGATAGTAACACATCCTGGAATGACGAAACCCCCAAAGAAGCAGGAAGACTTTTTGTTTCTGGGGACAATAGCTAACTTTAATTTTTTCTTCAAGAAAAAAGCTAAGAATAAAGGGAATGGCAGAAGTGCTAGCCAATGGCCAGTGAAAAATGTTATCTCTAAGAATGAGCATGTGTTGAGGAGGGAGCAACTCAGACTCAATAACTAAGGTGGAGGCACTCAGGTAGAATGCTGGTAAAGGGCCAAGCTGTGGTCCTGAGGCCATAGACCACTGTCCTCAGTGAAACTGAGATGACTGGTAGCAAGTATCTGTTTCTCTGCAGAGCCCGACAGGAGAGAGGGAAGGAGAACGCAGCACGTAAGATGCTGCAGGAGGCTAAGACAGACCCCTGCCCCCATGCTAGTGACAGTGAGTGACCTAGGGTGATATCCAAAAGATTACAATTCTAGTCTCCCTATGTAATCTTCCAAGGAAATATTATGATGGTTTCCATAAAGTAACTTCTTTCTCTAGCTCTGATTTCCCAGGACCTTTTAAATGAGACGGGTAAGGCGTGTTCTTCCTTGCTCAACTGAAATCATGGTTCTGGCTACAAAGCAACCTCTCAAACAAAAGAGAACACTGGCCAGGCCAGGCTGAGGAGGAATCGTGGCTCTTTGTCTGGCTGGCAGCCACAGTGTTGCTGCCTGTGGTCACTGAGCAGCTCCAGAAGCTTTGTGCATGTTGGGGACCCTGAAGATGAAGGCTCAAAAGCTCTCCGTCCACCCTCTGCCTGGAAGTTTGAATACCGTGGGAGTTCAAGACAGCTGCAGCTGCTCCAGGTTCCTCCAGGCTTAATTTCAAGCCTTTGATTAGGTTCCTTTCCAAGTCTTCCATCTCTGCGTGGAATATTCCTCCAGATTGCTAGTAAAGTTATATGACTTTTAGGAACCATCCCACTCCCACAGGCACAGAACTAGCCCCCCAGCTCTCTGCTCCCTCTGGGCTATCTAGAACTCCCCTCTGCAGCCACCTGCCTGTGGACACCACCAGTGACCTCAACACCTGCCTTGCAGCTAGACCTTAACTCTTTGGGTTCATGTAGAAGTTGGCTCAACTCATTTTCCCAAATCCCTTAGGAACCTGTTGTTCACAGTATGTCCTCTCAGAGAACACTAAGGGGTTCAAAATGGGCAACCCATTTGAGACCCATGCTGAACACCACGACAGAGCAGAGATGGAGTACGGGGGGCGTGGTGGGCGAGCATCGCAAAGTGCCGAGTCTTAGGCACCTGAACATCACTGTGGAACAGACAATGGTATCGCCGAGGAAACACTTGGCAGAGAGTCAAGAGACCTGTGCAAAGACTGGGCTTGGGCAGGTCACTTAGCCCTCTGTAGGTAGGCAGGCCCATGTGACTAGGTCTTGCCAATAAAATGAACAAAAGTGACAGGGGTCATTTATAGGCTGAGACAATGGAAAGGTCTTGTCTTCTCCTTCTCTGCTCTGTTGACTGTGGAGGTTTCATGTTGAGATGGCAAAACCACAAAAAGAAAACAGGACAGCTTCTCTGGAGAGTTGCTCCAACCAGTTGTATAAGGAGGAAATATTCAGCCGCCAAGACCTTAGGGTTTGTTTCTTTCCCCAACACAGGTTAATCATTCTTGACTAAGATGGTCCACAATTAATGGAATTGCATGGAGGGTCTAGACATCTACATATGCGTCTTCTTCTAGTATGACACATCTCCAGTGTGCTTTAGAGCAAGAAGATCTTCATGATAAAAGTTGTATTTCTGCATCGACTCTAGATTTCTACTGGGCTCAGACCTGTAATCTGGAGCTCTGGTTTTTCTTGCTCACAGAACAAGTTTCAAAGTGCTTCATCCCAGACAGACTCTGCCCTTCAGAGTCCCCCCATCTTCAACATCAGAAAAGGGGGATTCTCCCTGAGCAAAAGCATCCTGATGGGTGCAAGGCAGCTACCCACCTGAGACCTGGGCTTCTCTTAGAGTCTTAAGAGGGAGGTGGATACTCTGGGAGGAAACATGCTAAGCCCATTGGGACATCAAATTCCCAACAATCCAAGCCCCCAAAGAGAGGGTTTTGCATTTTATCTGGCGTGAAACACAGGTTCCCTGGGGGTCCCCTGTGCGGCCCCATCCTCCTCAGTTAGGCTCCTGCAGCTTCCAGCACTCCCTCTCCCATCTTCTCAGTATCCCCTTCACCTTTTCCCCTTTTCTTCCTCTCCTTCTACTGCATTTTCTCTAGGTCTTCTTCCTGTTGCTCCTTCCTTCTTCCCTTTTCTCCTCCAAGCCAGTGTTTTGAGCCTAGGTGACATTAAATGCTTAGAAAACAAAATCATTTGCAACAGGAACATTGGCCTTCCATGGAATTCTCTTGTTTATTGCTTCTTAACCAGATTCAGCTAGTGGATGGTACGTTCGTTTTGCTGGTTTCCTTTCTTGGAGAAGTTCTTAAAGGATCACCTGATGTTGTGCACATTTAACTATTTGTTGTTGTCTGCCCTGTATTCATCTGCTTATTTCTGCCAAATAATTCCACAGAATTCTCAGGAATTGGTTAGTTAAAATTCTTCTGCATTAGTAAACATCCAGGCCTTCCTGTATTGACAGAAGTACTGTTTACACATGTGAAAAGACTGGTGAACTCTGTTTCTAAAATGTCTTCTGACTGCCCCTTATAATCTGCTCTCAGATAGTTATCTCTTAGTTTTTGGCTTACCTGGAAAGGAAACTGAGTAAAAAGGACATTATTTTTGCTTCCAGAACTCTTCTGTCATGATTTTTTTTTTTTTTAACTAACTGTTCTGGGCTGATTTTCAAAATCATCCGTGAAAAAAAGCAGAGAATAGTAGTGTATCACACTGGTCATTTCATCACGTGTCCATGACATCTGAGCAGTTCTGTGATAGGTCCGTAGGACTGTGAGAGACAGCACGCCTTTGTCACGTGAGGTTTTGAACCTAAACATTACAATACTTTCCTCACCTCATCATCCCTGGGGGTTTGGATATGTCTACTTATAACACCCTCGACAGGCAACATCATCTGACCTAATGGCCAAGGGCAGTGGCAATTTTCACAGTCCAGGAGATGTCAATCTCCAGGGGATGCAGATTCTGAGATGATTCATAATGACCCTAATTCAGATCACAGAAACGTCAATACGCCAGTCCTCTGTCAAGTGTGTGCATGTGTGTGTGCATGTGTGGATGTGTGCACTTATGTGTCGTATAAAGGTCCACATGTTGCAAAGAAGAAAACTGATATCCCAATTTCTCCCTAGAGAAAACTTATCAATGGCCACACTGACCAACAGACCTGCAAGTGTCTACATGTCAACACTGAGTTTTCTGAAATTATGTAATCTGACTCAACAATTCAGAATGAACAAAACTAGTGGATGCATATCGATAAATGTTAAGTAAAGAGATTACTTCTTACAGTGACTTTTAGGAACTGTAAGTTCCTAAAGTTAGCTCAATCTACAGTTTTCACCTGTCCCACTTGTATAGATGTAGTTTTTCGTTTAAAACTATGCAAAGGTGTTGAAGGCAGCATTTCCTACCTCCTAGTTTCCTAGTAAAAGGTTTTTTCGAAATAAATGTCTTCCACCGAGCAGAGTTGATTTTGGTTTTGTGTCGCACTCCTAGAAGGTGCTGTTTCTGAAGTACGGCATCTTAATAAGAACAGGGCCTTGTGTTTGAGCCACTCGCTTCCATCCACAGACTACTTTCATATTTATTACCTCATCTTTATTTCAATTCACACAATGAGCCCACGAAGCAGGCACTGCCATCTCCTCCATTACAAAAAAAGCTTAATCCACGAGTTTAAGGAAAACGTAAGGAACATGCCCAGGGCCTCAGAGTTAATCAGAGCAAAGCTGGGGTTCCATCCCAGTCTCTCTGACTTGGAGTCCAGCTCTCCTTCCACCCCCCACTCCCCTCCTAAGTAAATGTTATGATGAAACTATGCTTCTGGCAACAAGGGTGATAAGTAGGAGAACTCAGGTCTCAAATCACCGTGAAGGGCTCTCTCCTCTGCATTCCTCCTCGCTAGCTATCAAAAATGGCTCCATAACCAAGAAATAAGCCAGCACACAACACGGCAGGACCTTGAACCATCTGAAAGATGATGATAGAGTTTGAGGAGGTGAACAGAAGGGACACTACCCACCTCCCCACCTCTTGAGTCCTCCCAGCCATGATTCACATTTCCAAGGCCACATCACAAGCCTAAGGTCAGACCTGGAGCCTTCTGCAGAGAAGGCAGCTAATCTTCCCAAAGCACAGTCATAAATCTGTAGAAGTCAGAGATCAGGGGCAAAAACAAATATTCTGATCACTAAATTATCACATGATCATGGCTGAGTAGCTTCCCTCATTCCTAGACAGTCAGGGGAAATATATTTTTTCCCTGCTCTTTACCCAATATCTCAAAAGTAACGGTCTCCATGGCTTGATAATAATTACCATTCGTGCATATATCTCTCAAAATACAGGACACAGAAATAAGAGACATGACCAGAAGATAAAGAAGCAACTATTGACAGTTGTATATGAAAAAATAGAAATAAAAAGGAATTGAGGGGAAAAAAGTCATGTCCTAAAAGATTGAGGGGATAACAGAAATATCAGGGTGTCAGCTGAGATGAGGAGTTACTTGTATCTAAGGTTGAGGTGTAAATGCAACTTCCTGCCACCTTCTCTTCACTGTCTGCCTCAGAGCTGCCTGGAATTCTTCACAGGCAGGCTAAACCCCAGAGTCATTCTGTTTTCTCTGAGTCCTGGCTCTCCTAAGAACCCAGGACTTTACGGCAATCCACAGGAAAATAAAGCAGTGATTGGTGCTTAATATAGGGTGTTATCTGTTAGGCTGAACCTTTCTGGCTAAAAGGGACAGAAAACTAACGTAAAGCCAGATGAAACATGATGGGCACACATAACAAGGGGAGTCCAGAAGAGAAGCTGGCTTCAAGGAACGATGGAATATGGGCACTTACACATTTTCATGAGCTCACTTTCACGTTTGCACTCTCTGTCTCTTTCGCTGTTTCTCTCTCCCTCCCTCTCTGTCTCTCTCTCCCATCCCATCTCTTCTTCTCATCATGTGTTGCCATCATTCCCTCCTTAACAGTACATTTTCTCCGTGAGTGAGGATGGGCCAACGGAGTGCTGGGGAAGGCAGTTAGACAACTCCAGGCTTATACCATCTCAACTAGCAACCTAAGAGGATATAAAGAGTGTGTCCATGTACAAAACTCCATGCAAAGATTCTCATTGACTTGGTTGAGTCTCAAACCCATCCCTGGGCCAATCACCATAACCTTAACCCTAATCCTAACCCTAACCAAGAGGATGGGGTACTATGATTAATCAGATCTAGGTCACATGACCACCTCTATGCCCTTGTGGTTAGTGCAGTGGTCTCCCCAACCAGAATCAAATAAAATGGTGTAAGGGAAACTCCCCCTGCCCTCCCATTAAATTAGGGTTGGATGAAGGAATTCAGAGGTAAACAAGTATCCTCTCCAAAACACAGCTAAGACATGGGTCTCCCAGATTTTCCAGTTCACACTTGCCAATGGAAAATCAAGGATCAAAAAATTCCTGCGGTTTGAGCTTGCACTGCATTTTGTATGAATCCATTTTCTTCACCACCCATTAAAGAAAATCCAAGATATTGTCCAATTAGGCTTCTGTTGAGAACTAAGAGTTACCAAATTTTGATAAATCTATATAAATAAGATTATTCTTTAGTCTACCACTCTACTTAGGGAAAGCAAAACTCTGAATCTACCATTTATCAGGCGTCTTTTTGTTTAGAAAATGTAAGTGAGCCCTTCTGATTAAGGAAGCGCTCTCATTCCCCAATGCAGTACAAATGAACCAAGCCGGAAGTAAAGCCCGGGTTTGGGGAGACAGAAAGGGTGAAAGCAGTTGCTTTCCTTGATCACATTCTTCACAAGCTGCTCTTTGAAACAATTTTAAAGGTAATGAATGAGTTGTAAGACTATAATAAAAATAACGTCAAAGAGTTAAAGCAAGACCCTAAGACACAGAAAATAATCAAACGACATCATCGACTTGGTATACTGGTTCTCCAGGGAACTCACAGCTCAGATCCCCTGTCCCAGGCCTGGCCTCAGGCCTCACTCCCTGTCTTTCTAAGAAGCTGTTTATTTCCTCTGAACCGAGTCTAATTTGGTGCCAGAAAAGTGAAATGGAGCATTAAGACCATTATCTGGATACGGGAGGAAGAGTACACACAAAAAAGGAAATCTAGGAAAAGTTCTCTTCATGTGAATTAATTGAGATGAGCATTTATTTTTTGTTTAAATTGACCTTGTAATTGTTTCTACTTTTTTCCCCAGGAGATATGTAGAGACATAACCTCCAGGGCTCGTCCATTTACAGCAAAAAAGGACTCAGCGCGGCTCAGACGCCCTGTATCATTCACCCATGTAGGTCATACAATTGATTCTCTTGCAGACAAGGCCATATGGATTGATTTAGCAGCATTTCACTGGCTGCCTAGAGACAGGGCTTGAGTCATCCTGTATAAATTACTTAACTCTCCACCACAAAAAGGAAAAAAAAAATGTTTTCTTACATAGCAGTAGCAATTAATGTTCAACATGTTTATGCAGTTTAATAATATACAGCCCAGCACCAACCTCGGTATGCAATACCATTATCTTGAGAGAGGGACTTAGGTGGTGTCATCAGCATACAAGACACAGATGATTGATCCATAAATAACTGAGCCTGGCCTTATTACAGCAAACAAATTAGACAATGTGGAATATACTGCCGTATAGACAGGACTTCCTTTTCTTCAAATATATGTCATAATTGATAGTGGTGACCTTTCAGCAACACTGAGAAACAGCTTGCAATTAACAGGCTCCCTCTTCTTGGAATGCCTGCACACACAGGTGGTTGTTCAAGGTTAGGACCAGTGGAGTGGAGCAAGGTCTAGACAACACTTTCCTAGGATAGCGTTTGCCAATAAGGTCAATCTCTTCACCTTTCTCATATTTCATTCATGCAAAAGGAATGTGGTGATGCAAAAAGGAATGTGGTGAGTCACCAACACGTATCTATTGAGCCACTTCTGTGTGCCAGGCACTGTTCCAGACACTGAGTACAGAGCAAAGAATGAGACAAAAGGACCCCCCACCTCCTCACTGCTGGGGGTGGAGAATGACAACAATGACAACAAACATGTAAGCAAATAAATAAATCCTTTTATAAGTTCTGATGTGTAGCAGGCTGAAGATAAAATAGAGCGCTCTTGAATCTATGTATTTTTAAGAGGCAAACAGAGATTTTAACAACGGGAGATATTCTATGTATCAGCATCCATGTGATTAAAGAATCACCAACAGGGCTTCCCTGGTGGCGCAGTGGTTGAGAGTCCGCCTGCCGATGCAGGGGACACGGGTTCGTGCCCCGGTACGGGAGGATCCCACATGCTGCGGAGCGGCTGTGCCCGTGAGCCATGGCCGCTGAGCCTGCGCGTCCGGAGCCTGTGCTCTGCAACGGGAGAGGCCACAACAGTGAGAGGCCCGCGTACTGCAAAAAAAAAAAAAAAAAAAAAAGAATCACCAACATAAGCAAGATTCTGTTTACTTTTTTTTTTTAACATCTTTATTGGAGTATAATTGCTTTACAATGGTGTGTTAGTTTCTGCTGTATAACAAAGTGAATCAGCTATACATAGACATATATCCCCATATACACCCCTCTTGCATCTCCCTCCCACCCTCCCTATCGCACCCCTCTAGGTGGTCACAAAGCGCTGAGCTGATCTCCCTGTGCTATGCAGCTGCTTCCCACTAGCTATCTATTTCACATTTGGTAGTGTATATATGTCCATGCCACTCTCTCACTTCGTCCCAGCTTACCCTTCCCCCTCCCCGTGTCCTCAAGTCCATTCTCTACATCTGCGTTTTTATTCCTGTCCAGCCCCTAGGTTCTTCAGAACCATTTTTTCTTTTTTAGATTCCATATATGTGTTAGCATATGGTATTTGTTTTTCTCTTTCTGACTTACTTCACTCTGTACTTTTATATTTTTATTATTTCATTTCCCCTAATTTTAAAAATACAGTACCAATTCTGAAGAGGGATGGGTTTTGTTCATAATTTGATCATTTAAAAGATTTAACTCCTTTAAAATAATTCAATAGCCCAGAGTAACCAAAAAAAAAAAAAAAAATTTACTGATGCTAAAAAGAAAAGGAAAAAAAAAACAGGGATCATTCTATATATACATACATATTTTTTTTAATTTATTTTTGGCTGCTTTGGGTCTTCGGTGCTGCGTGCAGGCTTTCTCTAGTTGCGGTGAGCAGGGGCTACTCTTCGTTGCAGTGCACGGGCTTCTCATTGCGGTGGCTTCTCATTGCAGCGTGTGGGCTCTAGGCACGCGGGCTTCAGTAGTTGTGGCACACGGGCTCAGTAGTTGTGGCTCGTGGGCTCTAGAGTGCAGGCTCAGTAGTTGTGGCACACAGGCTTAGTTGCTCCACGGCATGTGGGATCTTCCAGGACCAGGGATCGAACCCATGTCCCCTGCATTGGCAGGTGGATTCTTAACCACTGTGCAACCAGAGAAGCCCCATTCTATATATTTTTAAAAACTAGTTTAGTTGTAATGTGAAAAAAAACAGTGCGAGGACACATCAAAATTACAGGAATAACACATTATATCCATGTAGGTTGAACCATTCATGGAACATAAGGTGTGCACACATTTTGTTCTCTTGAAATGTTTTATCTCTGTAATACGATATAGATGATGTCTATACAGATACGCTGAAGTTCATACTTAAGGTAATTGTCCATAAAAAATAATCCTTTAAGCAGAAACACATAGATAGGTGAGGCAAAAGTCCTTCTCACATGAATTCTCTGGAATCCTCCTTCGATTTTCCACTCTAATTTTAGACATCAGCTTGCTTCATTTATACAGCAAGTAAGAATGTTCTAACAATGGCCTGTGGTTCTCAGTCCCTTTGTGGAGCGAAAGTGGGACAACTGGGTTAGTTATGAAATGCATCTCTGTCATAGGTGATTCACCTGCAGAGATTTCTCCCATAACAATGCCACTCTCACTCCTGTGATACTAGTGTCCTTGAGTCATGGGAGAAGGACAGAAGGAGGAGAAGAGGTACACAGAAGAGGTATGCACTGGCAATGGGCACACCCATGACATTCACAGGGACGTGATCAGCAAGTCACCATCATCTTATGTGTGTGACACAGCTGAGAAACAGTCACGAGCAACTGCACTAAGTAAATCCTGATCAAAGGAGTGAAGGATTACATACATGGTACTTCAGGTAGTTTTTCCTTCTACCTCTCACTTCTTTCCAGAGTGAGCTGGTCCCATAGGCCTGTTCGCCCTCAGGTTCTTTCGTCACCCTTCCCTGCTCTGCTCTGTATCACACTGAGGCTGCCCACGAAGGATCACACCACTGGGAAGACTGCCATCAGGATGCAGCCAATGAGAGCAAGTGGCAGGAGAGCACAGGGCAGAGGGTGGGGAGAAACCATGGCGTTTCTCTCCCCATCCCTGCTTTGGGTGCCATCTTTGGCAGCAGAGGTTCCAGCTCTCTCTAGGTGACCCTCCTTGGCTCCAGCTTCTACCTAGAGGCCCCAACCCTGTGGTCCTGGCAACCCCACCTCTCCCTAGGGTGGTAGCGACTCCTGCTGTGGCTACTCTCTGATTGGCCTCATTGTTCCCTGTTCAGATTGTCAGCCCTGCCATCCTCTCTGCAGAGAATTTGCTGTATTAGAACGCCTGCTTTTCAATAACGAGAGCAGTGTCTGCTGCTTTTGGTTGAACACTAATTGATTCAGGGAGTTTGCAAGGAGAATTCAGTTTAGTTTAGCACCTCCTGTCCCAAGCATTGTGCTACACACCAGGGAGACTATGATGCCGAAGACATCATGTCTGCCTCTGAGGAGGTCTGACTATAGCGAACAGGTCATTTCAAGATTACATGGCAAGCATTATAACAGGGCTCAGGCCCTGGGGCTCTGGGAACACTGGGTCTGGTTCCTTACTTAGCTGGATCTGGGGCTTGGGGAAGGCTTCCTAGAGGAGACGATGGCTGAGCTGAACATTGAGGGATGAGAGTTAGCCGGGTGAAAGATGCTGGAAAGAGCTTTCAGACACAGGGAATAGCACGAGTAACCGCACCAAAGCATTAAATCAAATGCCCTGTGTTTCTGGGGTTGGTATCAGGGTGGGGAAAGAGGGACAGGAATGGACTGGAAGAGGGTATCGCTAGACCTTAGGTGTGAGGCCAAAGGATAGGAAAGGCAGTCAGAGACAGAAGGCAGCTAAGGGGTTGAATTCCCTTCAATGTACAGCTAGGAGTAATTGATGATTTTTAAAGAGTGGAACAGCATGGTCACATTAACAATTTATAATTCAGATGGATCACGCAGGCCACACTGTTGTAGTAAGTGGTAGTTCTACAAAAGACAAGATAGAGGAAAGACACAGAAAACACTACTTGAGCCAGATCATTCTAGTAATTCAATTCAACCTAGCAGCATCAGGTCTCTGGGTGGCAACCACCGAAGAGGGATGCAAAACTGTGAGGGCACATTATTAACGATCCCTTGCATTTGTGTGGCCCTTCAAAGTTTACTAAGTAATTTACTAAGTAACACATCTCATGATACTCATAAAAATTCCATGAGTTAGGTATTAGAATTCCCATTTTTCAGATGAGGAAACTGAGACTTAGAAGGCAATAGACTATGTTTCCTGACTGCTGAACTTAATGATTTTCTGCTCCCCATTATGTGATAGGATAAACTGATTTATCAGAAACTTGAGTTTTCACTAGCTAGAGAAACAATGTGGGCACTCCCATATACACATACAGTGGACTACTTCATAATTAATGCATAACTTATACCAGACATGGGCCTGTTGTTGGTTGTTTTTTTTTTTAAAAATTACTCATCACACCGGCAGATTCTATTTCCTTAGGGAATTGAGAATAATCATAGGTAGTTGACTCAACCTCTCTGGATTGGGACTGGCAGAAGACAATAGGATGTAGCCAGTAGCATTTCAAGTAAGACTTGAATTCACCTTTCTATCCTTCCCCCAACATAACAGGGGTGAGAAGATAGGGAATATTACCCTAAAGAAAGTAATCCTACAGGTAGTTGATGAAGAATACACACAGCGTCTAGAGGATGACAGAAAATAATGACTTTTTCTATTGAATGATCTTTCAGTCCCTCTACCAGAGGGCTATTTATTGGTCAGGATCATGGAAACTCAGTCCAGGCTCCATCCCGGGAGGGTGATGATGGATTCGTCATTACTGGTAGTAACTCTGCCCTTCCAAGGAGAAGACTGAGGTCTTCCTGGTTTTCCCAATTGTTAAACTTCCCGCTCGCTAATAATACTGATCCCCTCTCATGACAAATACCAATAATGTATCATGACACTAGCTCTCCATTCCCAGTAGGGGTTAAACAAAAAAGAAACAATGGGACTGAAAGGAAAGAAAACCCCCAACTGCCACAACTATGATTCCCTTTGGAAAACCTGCCTCTCAGCTCACTCCTTCCCTTTCCTCAGATAGCCACTCCCAAACCAGGAACAAAGACCTTCGCACACTCAGCACCTCCTGGGGTTGGAGCCAGTGATTTACAGACTTATTTCCACACCTAATGACTCCCGTCAGTAACAGTGATTCATTCAAGCAGCCAGGATTCTGCCCACTTTTGAGAATCACTTTTTGACTTTTATGTGCATGCATCCAGGCTCCACATCCTTGTCATAAATAAACTCCCTACATCACAGGAGAAGTGGTAGCTGGGCAGTTCTGAACAGTATCTCTTGCCTCTGGACCATATATGCCATGAGGATGTTTGTGCAAATAATAAAGCAATCATCTATAAGCTCTGTTAAGTATAAGGATCTTTTCTATCCTGTCTACTACTGCATCCCCAGAATCTAGTACATTTGCTGGCACATAAGAGACACCCAATAAATGGTAATAGCTAATATTTATTAAACATGTGCTGTGTGCCAAGGCACGGTTCTAAGCATTTCCCAGGCACAAACTCATTTAATCCTCAAAGCAACACTATGAGTTAGGTAGTACTGTCTGCATTATAAGATACATAATCTATAGCACAGGACAGTGATGTAATTTGCCTACTGACATGCAGATCACAAACAAAGGATCTGACATTTAAATCCAGGCAGTCTGGTCAAAGAGCTAGTACTCATGACCATGACCCTACACTGCCTTCCATTGATTAAGCGACTGGGCATCCAGGTCTATAAGCGGAGACTGTGCTTTCTTTCTCCCTTCTAGCCTACGTCACATGAGTCAAATACTGCATTCCATCCAGGTAACAGTCCATCTACAAAGGAATTTTACTCTCATGCTTTGCCAGTGGTTCTCTATCTTGGGAGTAAAAAGGTCCCAGTAGCCCAGGCAGCTTCACTTTCTAGTGCATGAACCTGCAGTTCGTTCCATCTCCAGGTCCCCTGACTATACACAGTGCTCATAAGTTTTCAGAAATAAAACAAGGATGCTGGGTGGCAATCTGTCACTTCTTTCAGGGTGGCCATGCATTTCATAAGTCTCTTGGTGGTAATGTTCAAGCTGGATTCTGATGGAAAAAATCACTCTGGATATGAAATCCACTCCCCCTCTCCTTCAAGTACCTGTTCTTATTTCTCATGAGGAAAAACAGCGGGGGAGGGAAATAAATGTTCTCAGCTTAGGCTGAATTTACACTGAAACTTTCATATCTCAGTAGCGCTGTGGACTTTAAATGCGCGTGCCTCTTTTATAATGGTTACCCGGGTGATTTTAGTCTCTCCAGAACATTCACCTTCTGATCCAGTTTTAAAAGAGACGATACCACTAAAAAGCTGCTTTAAACTTGAAAGCAGACCCTCAACACTCAGAGGAAATGCTTATGAGGAAGAAAGATGATTTTGACCTATATAGGAACATTTTGGGCTAAAATGGTTATTACTCTTCAAGAGTCCTGCAAATAACCAGCTTTTCCAGAACTGAAGAGAAAATTCAGAGACATTCTCACTGAATCCTGGACACTTCCCTTGGTTTTCTAGCAAATAAATACTACGTCCTCAATCATCAGGCATATAACTGTAGTTTGGTCTCATAAGTTCCCCATGAGCCAGCCAGCAAGACCCCAAATAACCCAGTTGGATATGTCCATAGACCACTCAGCTGTAGAATGATAGATGTATAGAACAGGACAGGACCATGCAAGGACAGCCACAGCTGCTCCACCTCTAAGATTTCTCTTTCTCCTACTATCCCTGTCCACTCCACCAGCAAGTTTTAACAGTTCTACTACCAAAACATAGAGGTCCCAAATCTATTCACTTCTCTCCATCTCCATAACTGCCCTCCAATCCAAGCCATTGCCACCTCTCTCCTGGACTATTATAGAAACTTCTAACTACAGTTTCTCTGGTTCTATTCTTTCTCTTTTTAACAGCTTTATCGAGATTTATTTTACATTCCATAAAATTCACCCATTTAAAGTGTAAAACTCAGTAGTATTTAGTATATTCACAGAGTTCTACAACCATCACCACAGTCTAATTTTAGAAAATTTTCATTGCCTTAAAGGAAACCCTATACCCATTAGCAGTCACTTCCCCGTTTTAATCCCACCTTCCCAGCCCCAGGTAACCCCTAGTCTATGCTCTGCCTTTGCCTGCTTGTGGAATCATACAAGATGTGCTATTTCATGACTGGATTCTTAAACACAGCATAATGTTTTTGAGGGTCATTCAAGTTGTAGGTTGCATCAGTACTTCATTCCTTTTTACTGTCCAGTGGCATTCAATTATATGTATGTGCCACATTTTCTTTTTCAGTTCAGAAGGTGATGGACATTTGGGTTGTTTCCACTTTGGGGCTGTTATGAATAATGCTGCTATGAACAGCTGAATACAAGTTTTTGTGTAGACATATGCTTTCATGTATCTTAATTAGATACCTGGAAGTCGAATTGCTAGGTCTTATGGCAACTCTGCGTTTAACATTTTGAGAAACTGCCGCACTTTTCCCAAAGTGGCCACACCATTTTGCGTTCCCAATCAGCACTGTACGGGGGACTCCCGTTTCTCCACATTCTCACTGACACGTGTTATTCTCTGTCATTTTGATTACAGCCATCCTAGTGTGTGATGTGGTACCTTACTGTGATTTTGATGTGCATTTTCCTTATGGCTAGTGAGGTCGAGCATCTTTTCACGTGCTTATTGGTCATCTGTATACCTTCTTTGGAGAAATAGCTATTCAAATCCTTTGCCTATTTTTTAATTGCATTGTTTGTTTTTTTGATATTGAGTTGTAAGAGTTTTTCTATATTTGGACGCTCACCCCTTATCAGATATATGATTTGCAAGTATCTTCTTCCATTCTGTAGGTTGCCTTTCACTTTCTTGATGGCATCATTTGTAGCATAAAAGTTTTTAATTTTGATGAAATCTAAGTTATCTATTATTTTCTTTTGTCACGTGCTTTTGGTATCATATTTAAGAAATCATTGCCTAATTAAAAGTCACTACACTTCCTTCTTATAGTTTTAGCTCTGCTGTCTAGGTCTGTGATCCATCTCCAGTTAATTTTTGTGTATGGTATGAGGAAGGGATCCACCCCCTTTTTTGTTTCTCTTTAACATATGGATATGCCATTGTCTCCGCATCATTTGTTAAAATGGATGTTCTTTCCGCATTAACTTATTTTGGCACCCTTGTTGAAAAACAGTTGACAAAAACATAAGAGTTTATTTCTGGACTGTAAATTCTATTCACTAATCTATATGTCTACCCTTGTTCCAGAACCACACTGTCTTCACTACAGTAGCCTTGTGGTAACTTTTGAAGTTAGAAAGTGTGAATCTTCTAACTTTCTTCTCCTACGTTCTGTTTCTATTCTTGCTACACCATTGTAATTGTTACATCTACCCCGGATCTTGTTATTTAATGTGTTAATAAAACACATGTATTTTATATAACATTTAAGATATATTCTGATAACTGTATTCTAATATTTTTATCTTTTGCAATTCCACTGATGCCTAAAATTTTGTGGGATTTTTTTTTCACTTAAAAACACCTTTCCTCAAAAAAACCTTTCTACTCCACAGCCTAGTCATATCATTCCATTCTGAAACCCTCCAACTGCTTTTCAATAACACAGAGTAAAATCCACACTCCTGCCCTGACCCAGTTTACTTCACCAACCCCATCTACTTCCACTTTTCCCATACTCCCTGCTTCTAACCCCCCTGGTTTCTTTCTGATCTTAAAATCCCTGGGTCTTTTCCCACCCAAGGGCTTTTGCTCCAGCTCCACCCTCAGCCTAGAATCTTCTTCCTCCTGATCATTGAAGGCTGGATCTGCTTATCAGCCAGGTCTCAGCTCCAGTCCAGCCTTGGGCACTTTGTTTGTGACATTGAACCCTTTGGCAGCCTATGGACACCTTCTCAGAAGAAGGTTTTAAATACCTAAAATGAAATACATAAAATGACAAAGAAAACCAATATCAGGATACAGTTATAAAAATAGTAAAGAGGGCTTCCCTGGTGGTGCAGTGGTTGAGAGTCCGCCTGCCGATGCAGGGGACACAGGTTCGTGCCCCGGTCTGGGAGGATCCCACATGCCGCGGAGCGGCTGGGCCCGTGAGCCATGGCCGCTGAGCCTGCGCGTCTGGAACCTGTGCTCCGCAACGGGAGAGGCCACAACAGTGAGAGGCCCGCGTACAGCAAAAAAAAAAAAAAAAAAAATAGTAAAGAAACAAACAGGTGATATAATAATACATAAACTTCTTTATTACTGTAGTGAGTAATAATACCTCATTGTTGGTCTCATAACTATCATGATTTTGAAGGAGGAAGGGGCATAAAAGACATTTTAAGATATCCACCAACACTGGAATGTCACATGAAAATATCTGTGATTTCCACTGGTGACAAATCACAGGCATCGCTTACACTACTGTGGTTTGTTGCCTATCATAATTAAAATAAAATGCTATCCTTCTTTCTTTTCTATCTTTCTATTACAGAAAATAAAGATTTTTTTTAAACATCAAGTTGAAAGGTACCCTGAATTCTTTCCCAGCTTAAAACTTCGGAAAGTATGGGGGGGGCTGGAAATCTGCTTTTACAATAAGATCCCAACTGATTCTACCCTTTAGTACTATGGTCAACACTGAGAGAAAGAGTGACTTATGGATGTTGTATGAGGCATATTAAGAAGCCATTTTCCTTGTGCTAAGTTCCTCCTCGTCCCATCCATGGGCCTACAATGCTACCATAGACTTGGGTCCAGGGACTTTTCAAGAGAGCTGTATTAAAAAGCAGCTCTCTCTGGGCATCTTTTGTTAAAACCTGGGAGGAGAAGCTGAGCCATAGAAAGTCAGAGGGAGGCATCGACCATCCGGCCAGAAATCCTGCAAACCAGAGACACCATGAGCCTGTTTATCGAGGATGTGCCATCCTCATAAGTCAACAAAGGCACATGCTTCAGGCCTAAGAGAATGTCAAGGGCAAATTAAAGAGTTGAGGTGCTGAAGAAAATAAACACATTGGCTCCAAGCCACAAAAAGAAAGCTACAAAATCTAAAATTAATGCATAGTTCAATTAAAAGTCTACAAATGTAAAATGCAACTGTAAGTTAAAATAAATGAATTAGATTGAATGTAATGATACCTCCAAAGTAAACGTGCTCAAGCATAAGAAGGTCTCAAAATGTCTCTGGTAGCCAGAACCAACCCCCATGCCAGCGCTATCCCACTGCAAGCCTGGAAGCACTGTGCAAACAAGGTCCAGGGCTGTCTTTGAATGAAACCTCCAAACTCAAAACCTCAACAAGATCTGGAAAGCCACACTCTTCCTCCCACTTCAGTGCCAGTGGACTCTGCCTCCCTCATCCATCGGGACACTGTCCAGCCTCCTCTAATCTCTCTAAAATGCCAATTTGTGCCTAGCCAGAGGTCACAACCTCAAATTCCTATGGGCATCTGCAGGACCCTTTGACTCCTGAAGCAATTCAGGCAGTGTCTCAGGCTGATGCACTTTTAAAGGGCCTATGATAGTGTCTGAAAACTTGGGGGGGGTATATTATTATATATTTAATTGTATCATTTGTATTATATATTTATTAAATATACATATTATACATATATGTACATAATATATGTATACATACATATGTATATTATATATCTTATAGCTACATCTAAATACAGATACATACTCCAAAATATGAAAATGGAAAAATTGAAATTTTCAAAAGAAAAACTATAAAATCCTTACCAAATCCTTTTTGCCTCCGCCCCCCAAAATCTCTATTTAATGTAGCACGTGGATTAAAAATATTTAATATGATGTGAAATGGGACCTCTAAAAGTAAGAATGCTTAGAGCCCATGAACTTAAAATCCTTAGAACCAGCTAGGAAATAAAATGAATGGAGACAGTATAGAATTATGATCAGTAACTGATGCCTGGTCCCCACATTGGCTATGGAGCTGTAGCAAGCACATGCCCTTTCCGAAAGGGGAACTTGTGACTTAGCCCCAGCTAATCGGTGTCTCTCGGAAAAGGGAGTTCAGCTTTGCCAGATTGTCCAAACTCTAGGAAAAGTCAGGAATGCTGATTCTTACGTAAAATCTCCAATTTCCAAATGTTGACAACTAACTGAAGGTTTTAATAAATACTCTTTGGCCCAGAAGCAAAAACTGGCCACACTGGGTTTGGAAACATGAATTGAGAAAGCTACTTCAAAACAAGACCACCTTTTTTCAAAACCGAAAACATTTCCCTCCCAGGAGGTTGGGGCATGCGCAGTCTCCAACACGGTGGGGTGGGGGAGGGGTGTGGGAACGAGGAGGGCAGCACACTGTAAATGACTTCAGCCTGTATTTATAGGTTCAGAATGAGGTTCAGCATGAATATTATAAAATTATTTGAAGAATAATTAGTTCGATAATGAGTGTGCAGGTGAGAAGCAGCTGTTTTGCTCCTGGGCTTGGGGTCACAGTCTCTGCTGTGTGAAGAGTCAGCAGTAATTAGAAGAACGCGCGGTGCCAAACTAAATTAAAATTTTTTCAAACCGTTACTCACTGTTTGATATAATTTTGTTTCATGTTCCCAGGATGAGGAAACTCGAATTAAGTCTCTATTCATTACAAAAATAGGCTAACTAATTTAAGGCTAAGAACTATCTCTTTGTCGATGGTATTGAATGGTTTCTATCCACTGTAACAGATCATTCTGCACTAAAACAAATGGCAGCTGACTGTACGCCAATGGTTTATTTAACAGCACTCAATTGTACTGAACTCCGAAAAACGTAATGGGTCTCCGTGGACCCTCCTGCCTGCTATTTTTCTGAAAATAAAATATTGATGTAATTGCATTTCCCACCCACACTGATCCTCAAACACACAGATGGGATCAGTTTAAGCAAAAACTGGGAAATGAAGAAATTGTGATAATCACTGAATAAAGTTATTTCTTTCAGGACACTTGGGATATGTTTAATTAAGCTGCCCTGAGATCCATGAAAAACTTTGGGACAGTGTTCTCATAAGTCACAGGGATTGTTGTAGAACCCCAGGAAAAGGCCAGGAAGAAAAAAGAAGTCTGCAAATGAACATTTAAAAGGAAAGAGAAGAAACCTTAAAAGATTTCATGGACATATCCCTGTGATACCAGACCAACTGGTTGTTTCTGTCAGTTTAATGAGGAAAATGCTACCAAACCAGTTGTTCAGCATCTTTGAGGGAAAAAAACAAAACAGTATATTTATTGAATGTTTCACTTTTCAACTTGGTATTTTGCAATTGTATAGACATAGAGTTAATCACACCCTGCAAGCAGCCAATTTCACTGACGTGACTGTATAAGTAAGACCACAAGGTTGAGTTTTTAATACGATGGGCTTACTCTAATGAAGTTTCTTTTGGTCTTTCCTTTTAGGTTTGCTCTGTTTTCTTTAGTCATGAGCCTCTGGACTAATCTTGTTAATAGAATTATTTTGTCTGATTTTTTAAATGTCTTCTCTGGTCCAGTCCAACTTGAGCAATTGCAATGCTTTCTTTCATCAGCATTCAAAAGGTAGCATTAGTAACAGCAGCAATAAAAAACTCAAATTTTTGCTGAATTTTTGCATCATTCCTAAAACAAGATAAACAACTCGGAGTACTGAAGTTCTCAGCATCTGAGCAATGAAATATTTTGTCCTGAACACAGACCACAGCCTCACAAGAAGGGGATTGGTCAAATGGCACCACCCAAAGGTTACTTAGAGATCTGCCAGTTTTTCCACCATTAAAGAAAACAAAAATGGCTTCCCTTCCCATCCTCATCCCCCTTGTATGAACAGATATTCATGCTGGAGTTGTTTCTTCTAAAGTGGCTTGTAAATTAGATCAGATTTTAAGTACATTGGAGATCTCGATAATTCAAAGAACTTTGTTGTGAATCTTTCTGGAAAGTGAATTTTCTGTGAATGTGGATTAGGTTTTAAGTGTTACATTAAGAGGTGTGCTTTTACCTCCCCCAACAGATGAGATGTAATCAAGAAAGGAAGGTCCATGGTCACAAGAACTGGGTCTTAGTCCAGCTCTTTTTCTGACCTGCCAGGTAACCTTAGAAATCTTGCTGAACCTCTCTGGACCTCAGTTTTCTCAATAATGAAGAGAGGATGATGATCATTTCTACTTTCCAGAGTCTTCAAGGAATTCAATAAGATTCTTTTAAAATGTGAGGGTGTTTTGTAGACTATTATAGATAATTAGTGCCATACAACATAGTTGTTATTATTAATAATTATGGTGTAAAAAAGAACAGTGCTGGGTGGTCAGCAAAGCAACTATAGGGGGACTCACATTCCCAACCTGATCCTTCAAACCCCGCTGGGGATGGTATTCTTGGTTTGAAGAGATCTGTAAAGGTCATTCTTCTGATCCCCAATATTCCCTTAAAATGTCTTATCAAAAAACCAGTTTAGCTGGAGACACCCTCTGAAAATGCAGTGAGTCTTTGGCTATGCATATAGATGCAGGCCCCTGGCATATTATTAAATTAGCACATGAAGGAGTCCCTTGTGTTTCCTGGGGCAAATGAAGGAAAATCTAGCTTCATGTTTATAACACTTTAGTCATTCATTTCTTTTTCTCTGGGGATTCCTACACACATTTTCTACAGTAAAGTGGTAATTGGTAAATTTTTAGGATTTTATTTTTCCCTCTTGATCGACAGAGAAATGTGAGTGTGGTGGGCAGGTAGGCATCCAAATGGCAATGCAGATACATGAGGGAGTTTCTACAAATTAGTATGCCAAGAGTCTCATATTAGTATTAACAGGCAAGCCAAATTTATTCCTCCAATTGTATTCTTAAAAAAATGTAGTAACACCTTATAAATGTCTGAATTGAGCCTATGTAAGGGTATTTTCTTGAAGCCACTTAATGGGAGAACAATGACTAGTAAAAGAGTTCTAAAATTAGCTTCTTATACCAGGCCTCCCCAAGAAATGGTAAAACTTGAGCACATGGGAGGTCTCACCTTGCTCTCTCCTCCACACCCCTGAAAACTTATACAACCTGTGAGGAGTCGTTTAACCTGTGTTTATCTCTTTTCTCCTTAACCAAAAAGAGGGATTGAGCTTAAGTTCCCAAGCTTAAAAAGTGCAAACAATAAGTCGCATGTTTTAATCCAAAACTAGGCTGTTGGTAAAATACATTAGATCACAGGGTGAAGATTATCACAGGATCAAAGGATCTTAGCATGGTAATGCTGGGGAGTGGGGGAGGGGTGGCATTTGAATAAACCATTGGTGGTGCGGTTACTTCAGTCTCTTTAGAATTTGAGTACCATGGGTCAATCTTCCAGGGCCTGATCATTCTGAACTCAATCTGAAGACCCCAAAATCTGAGGATTCCAAATTTCCAAATATGAGTGAGGATTCAACCTCATCAAGGTCCTGTTATCTGTGAAGACCCTGCTCTCATGGCCACATTCATGCTGTACCATCCACCCCTAACCATTACTCCCATGGTGTCTTTTGCTCCTCTCTTAACCACAAGAAACAAAGCCTTGCATTTGTAGAGTCTTTGATGGTCTATAAGGTACTTACACACACATTTTCACACAAGGCAGGGATTATTCCTAATTTTCAGAGGAAGAAATCATTTCTAAGGAGTCGAGTAATAGCCTCATGGTTTCCATTATAAGCAAGTGGTAGAACCTAGCCTAGAATCCTTGTAGAGAGGGATTCTAAGAACTGGTTAGATCACAAGGCCTTCTAGATCTCTGAAATTAGGAGATTCCATTATTTCTATAGAGGACCCTAAAATGTGTCCCACATAATGTCTACTGTAATCTGGAGCAAATAATACACATTCAGTTAATACTCTCTGAATTACTTGGACTATTCCCCAGAGCCTTCGCACACCCAACAAGTAAACACTTTCACCTCATCCTCTTTCTTCCCTGTGATGATTCAGCATCTAGCTTGGTAGAGACCCAAGGCTTCCCACACAAGCAGCTCCATTCAGCGACTGAACCAGCAGCTTCCCCATCCAAGGTCAAGACCAAGGCCACAGACACTCTATTTAGAAGATGTATGGTAATGTCATTGTGACTCAGAGAATTCATCCAGCCCCTTAACCTCCCCCCATCACAGCTTTGAACCCCAGCTGTTATCTACTTTTCCTGTTCTGATCTGCTGCACAAATCTTCCCATTCTGCCTTGGCTTTGCCAGCACAGTTACTCATTCATTGATTTTGGTCCCTACCCTTATTGTTGTTTCTGGTGTACCAAAGCCTCAGCATCCTATGTGGCTGGAAGGAGATATAGAAAAAGGAGGGCTCTCGCTGCTGACATCAACCACAGCATCATCTGTGTTTTTATTTCAAGAGCCATATCTACATACCTCCCAAAACTCAAGGATGAATTCCAGCTGCCCCCAAAACGGATGCTACCATAGAGCCTTCTGTGGGTACAAGAGCTGAGCCAGGAGCAAGCAACTTGGTAGATGCTTAAGGGATGGTGGGCTCATGAGCACACAGCCCACACCCAGCACCTGCAGCCTTTGAGTCAGGCCTGGGGCCCTAGAGCCTAAAAAACTAGGTGGGCAGAATTCGCCACAGCTTTAATGCATAAAGTTCTCCCTAAAATTCTGGATTTCCAAATGAATTTCGCTTGGATTTTTAAGGACCTGGAACACCATTCTCCCACAGCTTTATATGCCTGACTCTGCACTGCTCTGGTCTCCACTCAAATGTCAAGTCCTCAGAGAGGAATCCTCCACCCACTCTGAAGAACCACTGAAGAATAAGGCTCACTTCTCCCTCCATTATTCCCTATCCATTGCCATGATTGTTTTCTTCCTAGCACTGATAACTCACTGAAGTTTTGGTTTCCCTCTTTACTATCTATCTCCCTTGACTAGGATGGGCGCTCCATGGGGGCAAAACCTTTGTCTATCTCATTCATAGCCACTAGAAGGGCTCCTGACATAGAGAAGCTTTTCAATAAATGTTTAATGAATGAATAAATGGATGATGGATGGATGGATGGACGAATTGTCTATGAATGAATGAATATACCACAGCAGGTACTCTGATATATGCCAAGCACTATACTTAGCACTTTTCATACATTATCACAGTGATGTTCAAAAGTCTCATTTTTTGTTCAGGCAAAACCTAATAGGAAACACTATATATGACCCAGACAACAAACCATAAACAAAAAGCAAAAAGAAACAGTGGTAGGTGCCCAGCCACTTCCTCCTCTTCAGAGTTTCATATCTTATTTAATTATTTTACCAATGCTGTTATATGTGAATTACCATCTGTCCCATTTTATAAATTTGAAAACTGAGGCTCAGGAAAATTAAGTTCAAGGTCATTTGGCCAAGGTTATATAAGCTAAGTCACAGGACCAGATTGTAAACCAATTCTGTCCAGTGCTAACCATGTCTAACTTTCTAAACCATGATTCTAAAGAAGCTACACATTCTCTGAAATCCCAGGGAACTCTTTCCAGAATAAGTTAACATTAGGTTGGTGTTTTCAGAGCTTATTTGAATAAGATTGGAATAGCTTATTGTAGTGTTGAACAATTAATTGCTGTAGGTATATGAAGAATGACTTTTTCTTAATGAAAAATTTCAGGATGATATTATAATGTTAATATTCTCAGAAAGTACTTTCATGTGACATGGACCTCACTGTTAATGGGAGAAAGTATATTCATATTTTTTTCACAGATAATTCTTGAAAGCCAAAGTATTTAAAAACCTTCATTGAGGTAAAATTCTATTATACAAGAAGTAGCTGCTTAGCAGTTTCTAAGAATTTAATAAATCTCTCCAGGAAAATGTTAGTTTCAAAAGAAAATTTCAAAAGGGACTCAAGAATACTCTCTGTTTTCTTGTATTTGCATTACAAATAAAGAACCTTTGGGCTGGCTCTGAGAAACCAGAGAAAACAAGAATGTTCGTTTTGCATTATCTGGTGAGTGGTATTGTGTTACCGTTTTTTTTTTTTTTTCTTTTAATATGAGAAAACCACAGGCTTCACAGTGCAGATTCGCAGCTGCAGGACACTCGTTAAGAGGTCTGTGGAATATCACTTTCACCAAGAGACACTATCCTGGAGTCGTCTGTTTTTCAGATGACTTCAGTGAGAGAGGATGGCTGCCAATACCAGGTCCAGGACCTTGTAGGACCTTGCAGGACCTTACTCTCTGCCTTTCACTTTTACTTTAGGGGATGCGGTTCACATTCTGTGTGTGTGTGTGTGTGTGTGTGTGTAAATATATATAACATAAACTTTACCATTTAAAGCACTTTTAGGCGTACAGTTCATTGGCATTAAGTACATTCACATTGCTGTGCGTCCATCACCACTACCCATCTCCAGAACTTCTTCATCATCCCAAACTGAAACTCTGCACCCATTAAAAAATAACTCCCCATCGCTTCTCCCCCCAGTCCCTGGTAACCACTGTTCTACTTTTTGTCTCTATAAATCTAACTACTAAAAAAGATTTTTTGACTGCTCAAGTGCCTCATGTAAGTGAAATCATACAGTATTTGTCCTTTTGTCATCCCACATTCTTGGTACACTTGACTTTCCTTCTAAATGAGGGACATTCGCCAGTGTCCTCAATGAGGTTATAGTCCTGCAGCATGACCCACAGCTGACACTTTCAAAAGGTTATGGTTTTTTGTTTGTTTTGTTTTGTTTTTTTGCGGTACGCGGGCCTCTCACTGTTACGGCCTCTCCCGTTGCCGAGCACAGGCTCCGGACGCGCAGGCTCAGTGGCCATGGCTCACGGGCGCAGCCGCTCCGCGGCATGTGGGATCTTCCCGGACCGGGGCACGAACCCGTGTCCCCCGCATCGGCAGGCGGACTCTCAACCACTGCGCCACCAGGGAAGCCTCAAAAGGTTATGTTTTTTAACGCCTGGTCTATACATTCAGTAGTAAGAGTGCTAATGAATCTGCAACATTTTATCAAATTACCAAGATTATATCATTTGGTCTTTCCATCATTAAAGAAAATGTGGGAGGAGGGATTAATAAATTCCACTCTTAAGGATGGAAGGTTAGCAATTGGCCCAAGTCATCTTATAGAACCGCCTAGAAAGTCAGGAACTGCAGTCACTGTCACTGTGGGAAGGCACCAGAAGGAATAGGAATTCTTAGTCCCACAGCTTTTCCTGAGTTTTTAGAACTTTGTTTATGAGTTTTACCTTTGTAGCCTTGTCCTTCCCCAGTGATGGAAAAATGGAGAGAAAAAGAAACTTCCTGAATGTGGAATGGAGGTAAGAGCTTGTGAAGCAGCAAGGAAGGAGGGAACCTAGTGTGTCCATTCCTTTCTGCAGCTGGTCTGGAAAAATAAGAACCCAGAAGGACAAGTACAAGTTGGCAGCTGTGCAGAAGAGAAGCAAGCAGGCGGCATCCAGATTCCTGAGGAGGAAGGACGTGCCCAGGAGGACGTGGCCAGGACTGAAGGCGAGGCCCCTTGGGGTGACCTGACAGACACCTCTGCCCATCCCTGCCAGTCTGGGGACAGCTCTGGTGCTCTGATCAGCACAGCCATGGGGACCTCTGAGAAGAGTAGGGACACTAGGGCTTCCCCCAGTGCTGCAATGGATGAACATTTAGGAACCAGGACATGACCTTGGTCCAGAGTCCTCCCAGAATATCTGCATCAGGACATTGATGGTCTCACAGAATTTAGCCAGCAGGGGCATGTGTGTGTGTGTGTGTGTGTGAGAGAGAGAGAGAGAGAGAGACAGACAGACAGACAGAGAGAGAGAGAGATGGGGACAGAGAGAGAGACAGAGAGAGAGAGAGAAAGGAAGGAGGAGAAATGGGAGGATGAAGTAGTATTTAAAGAGAAGATCCTACTTGAATACTTTCCAATTTACCGCTGCCCCCAACCCTTCTAACCATGTGGTGCCCAGTCAGCTTCAATCCCTATTTTGCTTCCTCAACCAGACAATCAAGGCTGGAGTCTGTGGATTTCTCTGGCGCCATGTGGACTCCCACTGGTCTTGGCATTGAGTTCTAGGAACATCCCATAGCATTTCTCAACACAAATATTGTGCTCTCTGACTCTCTCCTTTGCCATATGGATAACATAAGGTGATAAGGGCAAGAACTTAACGTGGGGAAGACAGAGCTGATTTACACAATCAGTTATTACACTGTGCTGCTCCTATTCATACTCTGAGAAGAGGAGTGCTTTGCTCACCCGAGATTCACTACATAGCAGAGGAAAAATGCATCAATCCTCAGGTTTGGGTCACTTAATGTGGACAAGAATCTCCTTGCTCTTCACCCATCTCCCCATTTCTCACTTCGGTCAGGGGTCCCAACTTGCCACCATCTGGGGAACAAGACCTATCCATGGTTTAAGACCAGTACAATAGGAAATATGCAAGAAGATTTGCATGAATTTCCTTGGGCTGCCATAATGAAGTACCACACGTTGTTTGGCTTAAAACAACAGGAATTCATTCTCTCACAGTTCTGGAAGCTAGAAACCCAAAATCAAGATTTCAGGGCTGGCGGGTGGGGGCATGCTCCCTCTAAGACTCTGGGTAGACCCTTCCATTCCTCCTCCTAGCTTCCAGTGGTGGCCGTCCACCCTTGGCATCCCTTGACTTGCATTTGTATCATTCCAACATCTACCTCTGTGGTCACCTGGACTTCTCCATGTGTCTCTCTCTTCACAAAGCATTTTCCTCCTCTTATAAGGACATCAGTCATACTGGATTAGGATGCACCCGAATGACCTCATCCTAACCTGATTACATCTGCAAACACTCCATTTCCAAATAAGGTCACACAAGTTCTGGGGGTTAAGACTTGAACATATATTGCAGGGGACACAATTTAGCAGATGACAAGACTTTAACCTCAAACTCTTTCTTCATCGAGGGCTCAGCCTCCTTGCCTTGATTTTGGCTTGTTGGTTCCAAACCCCTTCCTCAAGACTGTAATGCTCTGTTACCAGTCTCTCCTTTCTGTGTTGCTGTTCTTGGCTGACAAATCTGACTTCTATTCACTGTGCTCCACCTGAAAAACGTATCAATCTTGCAGCATTTGTCTGACTACCCAGACTTTGAGGCTAAGACTTGTGGTTTCACGGAATAACCCAGACCTGTTCCCAGCACCAGGTCCCTCCTAGCTCTGTGACAGCCGTCGTGTCTAAGCCCACACCCAGGTCCAGCCCCTGCCTGCTTCACCACCTCTGGAGGCCTCCTTAGATTTCCCTTTACTAGATCCAAAACTGGATTCTACCACCTGCCAGGCCTGGCACAATCCAACTAGAGCATTCCTTTTCAAAAAGCAAAATTTTCTAGCTCGCTTTTTATACATTTCAAATTAGGATTATGTTCATGTTGTTAAAAATGGTAACCCCTGCCTCATGCAATTCTCATACAGCTTTAGGCATCCATATATATTTATCATGGTTTCTCAAACTCATTTTGAGAAGTAGGAAAAATTAGCTAACTTTATAGCAGGGCAGTAAATAAAATACTTTAGACTGGATGAGAAGCCAATTATGAGAAAAAATTATGTAATTTCTTCAAAGATCAAATAAATTAGTTCAGGTTGATATTAACAAAAACAGAAGCTGTAGCCATTTTTCAAATTTTGTATCTAATATAAGCCTTAGCCACAAAATATCTGAAGGCAATTTTTTTAACTTTATTTATTGGATTCATTGTATTAATCCTCCATTTACCATGTTGGTATAAACCTGGTCTAAAACCAGATCCACATACAGGAGCAAACACAGCTAATCTATTAGCTCACCACCCTCTTTCTAAACAGTGGTGCCTGCTTAGTTTAGAAGGATCTGAGTATCTCTCAAGTCTATAAAAGTCAGACACTTTCTAAAGAGCCACAATTTCCATTCCTTCAACACAGAGAGACGGCCAATGATACAGTCAATCACTGAAGCTGCCAAGAGCTATGTCATCTTCTAGCTGTAAAAATCCTGTTGCTTACAGTTTATAAAAACATTACCAGGGCTTCCCTGTGGCGCAGTGGTTGAGAGTCCGCCTGCCGATGCAGGGGACGCGGGTTCATGCCCCGGTCCGGGAAGATCCCACACGCCGCGGAGCGGCTGCGCCCGTGAGCCATGGCCGCTGAGCCGCGTGTCCGGAGCCTGTGCTCCGCAACGGGAGAGGCCACAACAGTGAGAGGCCTACGTACCGCGAAAAAAAAAACCAACCAAAAAAAACCATTACCAGCTTAGCCATGCTTATGGTCCACAAACACAAACTTAATGACATCATTTGAATCTTCCAATTGGCCACATACAGGAACCCAAAGAAGAAACTCAACAATCTTCCCACTACTAGTCATTCTGGTTATTGATGTATGTGTGCATTTCTTTAGTCTGCCTGGTCCTCTTTCGTGAAGTTTTAAAACAAATCATCCTCATTTGGGTGGAAAGAAACTCAGAAAGTACAAGTGACCAGCACATTTTGCTGCCATCCAACCCAGCCAATTCTCCAGCCACTCATTCTGCTGACGGGGCCACCAGAGACTAAGAGAAACATTTCCATCATCTGCCTAGTACACGTGCCAGTATTTACTAGTACTTATGCAAAATAATTCTCCAAAATGACTTTTCAAAAGCTGAAGGCTCAGTTGACTTATGAAAGTCTAAAATGGAATAATAGGAAAGAAAGGGTTGGTCCCAGATGTACAAGTTATCAATTTTATGCACAGCATGAGGAAGTCTTACATATTTCAACTAAGCTGGAATTACAATAACCCCATTTCTCTCAAGAGAAGTGGTGGCTGCTGCTAAAATGAAGATGTCCTTTGTTTTACTTTCATAACAGGAAGTCTTCTGGGCTGGATTAAAATGATTGGCATGAAGGCTTGAAAATGCTGCCCCACCAACTGATTTGTCACCAGTTCTAAGCCATGTCTACATGACCTTGGTGGGCTGAATGCTGTAAGATGATCTTTGTATTCATTCATTCACTTAATCATTCAGTCAACCAACATTTAGTGAGCCCTTACCACATGCAAAGCATTGACCTACGACCTCTGAATTCAAAGATGAAGAAGAAAACGTTCCTTCTTGCAAGGGACTCACAATCTAGTAAAGAAAATTCTCTAATTTCATATGTATTACCTTTGCATCAGTCAGGGTTTTTGAGTTGTAAGCAATAGAAACCTTCTTTAGCTTGCTTACAAATATGGAAATTTTAGGACGGCTGAGGGGCAGCTCACCTAATCTAGGAACAGGGCAAAAAAACAAGCCTCAGAAAGGACAGGAGCCCAATCCTTCACGAGTTTCTAGATTGTAAGAAAAAATATAGCAAGCTTTCAGGTTGCTGCATTCCAAGTGAATGTTCTCTGTTTTCAGTCTTTGTCACATCACTTTGGATTTTAATTAGCTTATATTGTATCACATATCCACTCCCTTACCAGGTAAGGGTGGGATACACTGAGTGACAGACTCACCAAGATTGTCTCCAATAGAGGAAACGCAGTTTTCCCAAACCCAGGTGCTCTTTCTAGAACAGAGAGTGGACTCTGGGCAAGCAGAATAGCCCTGTCCTAGCCTTTATTCCTCCCATATTCCAAAGTGTACTTTTTCCATGGCTAAAGCCACTTAATACCCCACCTGAAGGCTAACTTTGCCCTAGGCTTTGAAAGAAGCCCAGTCCAACAGCTCAGAAAATCAGTACTAATTCAGCCTTGGCTTGAGTCCCGCTCAGCCCTTGTACCTGACTCTGATAACCAGGCTCTGCATTGGTACTGAAGACCTGCGTCTCAGGGACCAAGCATCCATCACCTTGGCATCCCTGGTGCCCGGCACAGGACCTGCTGCGGAGGTGCTTCGGAACTGCCTCTGGTTAATGCATTTTCGGCACAGGATCCTGTCTTCTTTGTCGGTTTTGCCACCGCTGCCCTAATAACCTGTCCAAATATTCTAATCCCTACCAAACTAGGGCCCTGCCACCCAGGCCTGACCTCCCTCCTTATTTTCACCTAAAAACTGGAATTCTGCACTTGAATCTGGGAAGCAAAACTTGGTGGTTAAGAACCAACCCTTCTGAGTCAGAAAAGGCCAAGTTAAACGCAGATTCTTTCACTTACTATGTGATCTTGAATAAATTGTACTCTGCCCTTAAAATGGGTACAATAATATTTACCCTGTTAGGTTGTTATGAGGATTAAATGAGATTAGGTATTTAAACATTACTTAGCACAGTGCCTGGCATGTAAAATATCTAATAAATCACCCCTGATAATCAAGACGTTTCAGAATTTTACTTATTAATGTCACATTGGTGCTCTGTGACTCTCTGGATTTCAAACCCCTACTTAGATTCACCTCCAAGTCTTGACTGCTGCCATGCTTCAATCTTCCACTTCCCACGCTATGGAATGGCCCCAGCAAGTGATATCCAGACTCTTCACCGCTGTCTGTGGCCGCCCTGCCAGCACTGAATCCCCACGGCCAAGCTTGGCCCCTTCAAACAACCAAGTTCCCTTCCCTGCAACTTCACAGGCTCAGGCTCATACCCTCGCAGCCCTCTCCTCCCAGCCTGACAGGCATGACCAAGGGACCTGGCCCTTCAGATTTACTCATCCTCATTACAACTGTTGTGAAAACAGTTGCTCTGCTTCCAGAGAACCAACTCTCCCAGGGCTGCTCAATACTCACCAGATTGCTAAGCAATTTCTAATTTTTTTTTTGCTAATAATTTTGCTAATAGTTATTTGAATAAATCCTTAGTTACTTAAATCTAAGGAAGGCTTTTTACCCTCTTCAGCAACTAGTTTGTCTAAACACATCTATCAATGGCTACATGCTAAGCACTAGAGGTAGAGATGCATAAGACACAATGCTCTTCCTACGAAGAGATGACACCAAAGCCAGAAGAATCACAGAGATGCCACTTCTCCTCAGTGCCTTCCATTTTAACTAGCAAGCAACGATGACACCGATACCCTAAAAAAAATTCTAAATAATAGGTAATAAAAATACCACTTATGTTGGGTTTTAGAATGCTCTTTGGCAAGAAGATATACAGATGGCCAACAAACACATGAAAGGATGCTCAACATCACTAATCATTAGAGAAACGCAAATCAAAACTACAATGAGGTACCACCTCACACCAGTCAGAATGGCATCATCAAAAAATCTACGAACAATAAATGCTGGAGAGGGTGTGGAGAAAAGGAACCCTCTTGCACTGTTGGTGGGAACGTAAATTGATACTGCCACTATGGACAACAGTATGGAGGTTCCCTAGAAAACTAAAAATAGAATTACCATAGGACCCAGCAAACCCACTACTGGGCATATACCCAGAGAAAACCATAATTCAAAAAGAACATGCACCCCAGTGTTCATTGCAGCACTATTTACAATAGCCAGGTCATGGAAGCAACCTAAATGCCCATTGACAGACGAATGGATAAGATGTGGCACATAGGGCTTCCAGGAAGATGGCGCAAGAGTAAGACGCGGAAACCACCTTCCTCCCCACAGATACACCAGAAATACATCTACACGTGGAACAACTCCTACAGAACACCTACTGAACGCTGGCAGAAGACCTCAGACCTCTCAAAAGGCAAGAAACGCCCCACGTACCTGGGTAGGGCAAAAGAAAAAAAAGAGACAAAAGAATAGGGACGGGACCTGCACCAGTGGGAGGGAGTCGTGAAGGAGGAAAAGTTTCCACACAGTAGGAGCCCTTTGCGGGCGGAGACTGCGGGGGGCGGAGGGGAGATGCTTCAGAGCCGCGGAGGAGAGCACAGCAACAGGGGTGCGGAGGGCAAAGCGGGGAGATTCCCGCACAGAGGATCGGCGCCAACTGGCACTCACCATCCCGAGAGGCTCATCTGCTCACACGCCGGGGCGGGCGGGGCTGCGAGCTGAGGTTCGGTCTTCGGTCGGAGTGCCGGGAGAGGACTGGGGTTGGCGGCGTGAACACAGCCTGCAGGGGGTTAGTGCGCCACGGCGGGGCCGGGAGGGAGTCCGGGTGAAAGTCTGGAGCTGCCAAAGAGGCAAGAGACTTTTTCTTCCCTCTGTTTCCTGGTGCGCGAGGAGATGGGATTAAGCGCGCTGCTTAAAGGAGCTCCAGAGACGGGCGCGAGCCGCGGCTGAAAGCACGGACACGAGACGGGCATGAGACGCTAAGGCCGCTGAACGCACGGCGCGCCTCAGGCTGGTGCAACGTCATGCCGTCCGCCGCAGGCTCGCCCCGCCCTCCGTGCCCCTCCCCCCCTCCCCGCGGCCTGAGTGAACCAGAGTCCCTGAAGCAGCTGCGCCTTTAACCCCATCCTGTCTGAGCGAAGAACTGACGCCCTCGCGCGACCTACACGCAGAGGCGGAGCCAAATCCAAAGCTGAGCCCCGGGAGCTGTGAGAACAGAGAAGAGAAAGGGGAGATCTCTCCCAGCAGCCTCAGAAGCAGCGGATTAAAGCTCCACAATCAACTTGATGTACCTGCATCTGTGGAATACATGAATACACAACGAGTCATCCCAAATTGAGGGGGTGGACTTTGAGAGCAAGATTTATGATTTTTTTCCCCTTTTCTTCTTTTTGTGAGTGTGTATGTGTATGCTTCTGTGTGAGATTTTGTCTGTATAGCTTTGCTTCCACCATTTGTCCTAGGGTTCTATCCGTCCAGTTTTTGGGTTTTTTTAAAATTTTCTTAATAATTATTTTTTATTTTCATAATTTTATTTTATCTTACTTTATTTTATTTTACTTTATCTTCTTTCTTTCTTTTTTCCTTCCTTCCCTCTCTCCTTCCTTTCTTCCTCCCTCCCTCCTTTCTTTCTTTTCTTTCTTTCTTTCCTTCTACTTCTACTAATTCTTTCTTTCTACTTTTTCTCCCTCTTATTCTGAGCCGTGTGGATGAAAGGCTCTTGGTGCTACAGCCAGCAGTCAGTGCTGTACCTCTGAGGTGGGAGAACCAACTTCAGGACACTGGTCCACAAGAGACCTCCCAGCTCCACATAATATCAAATGGTGAAAATCTCCCAGAGATCTCCATCTCAACACCAGCACCCAGCTTCAACAACGACCAGCAAGCTACAGGGCTGGACAACCTATGCCAAACAGCAAGACAGGAACACAACCCCACCTATTAGCAGAGAGGCTGCCTAAAATCATAATAAGGCCACAGACACCCCAAAACACACCAACAGACGTGGATTTGCCCACCAGAAAGACAAGATCCAGCCTCATCCACCAGAACACAGGCACTAGTCCCCTCCACCAGGAAGGCTACACAACCCACTGAACCAACCTTAGCCACTGGGGACAGACACCAAAAACAATGGGAACTACGAACATGCAGCCTGCAAAAAGGAGACCCCAAGCACAGTAAGATAAGCAAAATGAGAAGACAGAAAAACACACAGCAGTTGAAAGAGCAAGATAAAAACCCACCAGGCCTAACAAATGAAGAGGAAATGGGCAGTCTACCTGAAAAAGAATTCAGAATAATGATAGTAAACATGATCCAAAATCTTGGAAATAGAATAGACAAAATGCAAGAAACATTTAACAAGGGCCTAGAAGAACTAAAGATGAAACAAGCAATGGTGAACAACACAATAAATGAAATTAAAAATACTCTACAAGGGATCAATAGCAGAATAACTGAGGCAGAAGAACGGATAAGTGACCTAGAAGATAAAATAGTGGAAATAACTACTTCAGGGCAGAATAAAGAAAAAAGAATGAAAAGAACTAAGGACAGTCTCAGAGACCTCTGGGACATTAAAAGCAGCAACATTCAAATTATAGGGGTTCCAGAAGAAGAAGAGAAAAAGAAAGGGACTGAGAAAATATTTGAAGAGATTATAGTTGAAAACTTCCCTAATATGGGAAAGGAAATTGTTAATCAAGTCCAGGAAGCACAGAGAGTCCCATACAGGATAAATCCAAGGAGAAATATGCCAAGACACATATTAATCAAAGTGTCAATAATTAAATACAAAGAAATCATATTAAAAGCAGCAAGGGAAAAACAACAAATAACACACAAGGGAATCCCCATAAGGTTAATAGCTGATCTTTCAGCAGAAACTCTGCAAGCCAGAAGGGACTGGCAGGACATATTTAAAGTGATGAAGGAGAAAAACCTGCAACCAAGATTACTCTACCCAGCAAGGATCTCATTCAGATTTGATGGAGAAATTAAAACTTTTACAGACAAGCAAAAGCTGAGAGAGTCCAGCACCACCAAACCAGCTTTACAACAAATACTAAAGGAACTTCTCTAGGCAAGAAACACAAGACAAGGAAAAGACTTACAGTAGCGAACCCAAAACAATTAAGAAAATGGGAATAGGAACATACATATCGATAATTACCTTAAATGTAAATGGAATAAATGCTCCCACCAAAAGACACAGATTGGCTGAATGGATACAAAAACAAGACCCATATATATGCTGTCTACAAGAGACCCACTTCAGACCTTAGAGACACATAGACTGAAAGTAAGGGGATGGAAAAAGATATTCCATGCAAATGGAAACCAAAAGAAAGCTGGAGTAGCAATTCTCATATCAGACAAAATAGACTTTAGAATAAACACTATTAGAAGAGACAAAGAAGGACATTACATAATGATCAAGAGATCGATCCAAGAAGAAGATATAACAATTGTAAATATTTATGCATCCAACGTAGGAACACCTCAATACATAAGGCAAATACTAACAGCCATAACAGGAGAAATCGACAGTAACACATTCATAGCAGGGGACTTTAAAACCCCAGATTCACCAAGGGATAGATCATCCAAAATGAAAATAAATAAGGAAACACAAGCTTTAAATGATACATTAAACAAGATGGACTTAATTGATATTTATAGGACATTCCATCCAAAAACAACAGAATACACATTTTTCTCAAGTGCTCATGGAACATTCTCCAGGATAGATCATATCTTGGGTCACAAATCAAGCCTTGGTACATTTAAGAAAATTGAAATTGTATCAAGTATCTTTTCCGACCACAACGCTATGAGACTAGATATCAATTACAGGAAACGTTCTGTAAAGAATACAAACACATGGAGGCTAAACAATACACTACTTAATAATGAAGTGATCACTGAAGAAATCAAAGAGGAAATAAAATAACACCTAGAAACAAATGACAATGGAGACACGACGACCCAAAACCTATGGGATGCAGCAAAAGCACTTCTAAGAGGGAAGTTTATAGCAATACAATCCTACCTTAAGTAACAGGAAACATCTCGAATAAACAACCTAACCTTGCACCTAAAGCAGTTAGAGAAAGAAGAAAAAAAATCCCCAAAGTTAGCAGAAGGAAAGAAATCATAAAAATCAGACCAGAAATAAATGAAAAAGAAATGAAGGAAATGATAGCAAAGATCAATAAAACTAAAAGCTGGTTCATTGAAAAGATAAACAAAATTGAAAAACCATTAGCCAGACTCATCAAGAAAAAAAGGGAGAAGACTCAAATCAATAGAATTAGAAATGAAAAAGGAGAAGTAAGAACTGACACTGCAGAAATACAAAAGATCATGAGAGATTACTACAAGCAACTCTATGCCAATAAAATGGACAACCTGGAAGAAATGGACAAATTCTTAGAAAGGCACAACCTGCCAAGACTGAATCAAGAAGAAATAGAAAATATGAACAGACCAATCAAAAGCACTGAAATTGAAACTGTGATTAAAAATCTTCCAACAAACAAAAGCCCAGGACCAGATGGCTTCACAGGCGAGTTCTATCAAACATTTAGAGAAGAGCTAACACCTATCCTTCTCAAACTCTTCCAAAATAGAGCAGAGGGAGGAACACTCCCAAACTCATTCTACGAGGCCACGATCACCTTGATACCAAAACCAGACAAGGATGTCACAAAGAAAGAAAACTACAGGCCAATATCACTGATGAACATAGATGCAAAAATCCTCAACAAAATACTAGCAAACAGAATCCAGCAGCACATTAAAAGTATCATACACCATGATCAAGTGGGGTTTATTCCAGGAATGCAAGGATTCCTCAATATATGCAAATCAATCAACATGATACACCATATTAAAAAATTGAAGGAGAAAAACCATATCATCATCTCAATAGATGCAGAGAAAGCTTTCGACAAAATTCAACACCGATTTATGATAAAAACACTCCAGAAAGTAGGCATAGAGGAAACTTTCCTCAGCATAATAAAGGCCATATGTGACAAACCCACAGCCAACATCATTCTCAGTGGTGAAAAACTGAAACCATTTCCACTAAGATCAGGAACAAGACAAGGTTGCCCACTCTCAACACTCTTATTCAACATACTTTTGGAAGTTTTAGCCACAGCAATCAGAGAAGAAAAGGAAATAAAAGGAATCTAAATCGGAAAAGAAGAAGTAAAGCTGTCACTGTTTGCAAATGACATGATACTATACATAGAGAATCCTAAAGATGCTACCAGAAAACTACTAGAGCTAATCAATGAATTTGGTAAAGTAGCAGGATACAAAATTAATGCACAGAAATCTCTGGCATTCCTATACACTAAGGATGAAAAATCTGAAAGTGAAATCAAGAAAACACTCCCATTTACCATTACAACAAAAAGAATAAAATATCTAGGATTAAACCTACCTAAGGAGACAAAAGACCTGTATGCAGAAAATTATAAGACACTGATGAAAGAAATTAAAGATGATACAAACAAATGGAGAGATATACCATGTTCTTGGATTGGAAGAATCAACATTGTGAAAATGACTATACTACCCAAAACAATCTACAGATTCAATGCAATCCCTATCAAACTACCACTGGTATTTTTCACGGAACTAGAACAAAAAATTTCACAATTTGTATGGAAACACAAAAGACCCCGAATAGCTAAAGCAATCTTGAGAACGAAAAATGGAGCTGGAGGAATCAGGCTCCCTGACTTCAGACTATACTCCAAAGCTACAGTAATCAAGACAGTATGGTACTGGCACAAAAACAGAAAGATAGATCAATGGAACAGGATAGAAAGCCCAGAGATAAACTCACGCACATATGGTCACCTTATCTTTGATAAAGGAGGCAGGAATGTACAGTGGAGAAAGGACAACCTCTTCAATAAGTGGTGCTGGGAAAACTGGACAGCTACATGTAAAAGTATGAGATTAGATCAGTCCCTAACACCTAACACCTAACATACTCCCTAACACCATACAAAAATAAGCTCAAAATGGATTAAAGACCTAAATGTAAGGCCAGAAACTATCAAACTCTTAGAGGAAAACATAGGCAGAACACTCTATGACATAAATCACAGCAAGATCCTTTTTGACCCACTTCCTAGAGAAATGGAAATAAAAACAAAAATAAACAAATGGGACCTAATGAAACTTCAAAGCTTTTGCACAGCAAAGGAAAACATAAACAAGACCAAAAGATAACCCTCAGAATGGGAGAAAATATTTGCAAATGAAGCAACTGACAAAGCATTAATCTCCAAAATTTATAAGCAGCTCATGCAGCTCAATAACAAAAAAACAAACAACCCAATCCAAAAATGGGCAGAAGACCTAAACAGACATCTCAGCAAAGAAGATATACAGACTGCCAACAAACACATGAAAGAATGCTCAACATCACTAATCATTAGAGAAATGCAAATCAAAACTACAATGAGATATCATCTCACACCAGTCAGAATGGCCATCATCAAAAATTCTAGAAACAATAAATGCTGGAGAGGGTGTGGAAAAAAGGGAACACTCTTGCAGTGCTGGTGGGAATGTGAATTGGTACAGCCACTATGGAGAACAGTACGGAGGTTCCTTAAAAAACTACAAATAGAACTACCATATGACCCAGCAATCCCACTACTGGGCATACACCCTGAGAAAACCATAATTCAAAAAGAGTCATGTACCAAAATGTTCATTGCAGCTCTACTTACAATAGCCCAGAGATGGAAACAACCTAGTGTCCATCATCGGATGAATGGATAAAGAAGATGTGGCACATATATACAATGGAATATTACTCAGCCATAAAAAGAAACGAAATTGAGCTATTTGTAATGAGGTGGATAGACCTAGAGTCTGTCATACAGAGTGAAGTAAGTCAGAAAGAGAAAGACAAATACCGTATGCTAACACATATATATGGAATTTAAGAAAAAAAAATGTCATGAAGAACCTAGGGGTAAGACAGGAATAAAGACACAGACCTACTAGAGAATGGACTTGAGGATACAGGGAGCGGGAAGGGTAAGCTGTGACAAAGCAAGAGAGAGGCATGGACATATATACACTACCAAACGTAAGGTAGATAGCTAGTGGGAAGCAGCCACATAGCACAGGGAGATCAGCTCGGTGCTTTGTGACTGCCTAGAGGGGTAGGATAGGGAGGGTGGAGGGAGGGAGACACAAGAGGGAAGAGATATGGGAACATATGTATATGTATAACTGATTCACTTTGTTATGAAGCAGAAACTAACACACCATTGTATTGCAATTATACTCCAATAAAGATGTAAAAAAAAAAAAAGATGTGGCACATATATACAATGGAATATTACTCAGCCATAAAAAGGAACGAAATTGCGTCATTTGTAGAGATGTGGATGGATCTAGAGACTGTCATACAGAGTGAAGTAAGTCAGAAAGAGAAAAATAAATACCATATGCTAACACATACATATGGAATCTAAAAAAAGAAAAATGGTTCTGAAGAACCTAGGAGCAGGACAGGAATAAAGACGCAGACGTAGAGAATGGACTTGAGGACACGGGGAGGGGGAAGGGTAAGCTGGGACAAAGTGAGAGAGTGGCATGGACATATATACACTACCAAATGTAAAATAGATAGCTAGTGGGCAGCAGCCGCATAGCACAGGGAGATCAGCTCGGTGCTTTGTGACCACCTAGAGGGGTGGGATAGGGAGGGTGGGAGGGAGACGCAAGAGGGAGGAGATATGGGAACATATGTATATGTATAGCTGATTCACTCTGGTATAAAGCAGAAACTAACACACCATTGTAAAGCAATTATACCCCAATAAAGATGTTAAAAAAAAGAATGCTCTTTGGCAATGACATTTGCAGAGAACTACAACAATCATTAAGAGTAGAGGTCAATGAATTTCCACATCCAGTGCCCAGATCAAGAAACAGAACATTGTCAGAACACCAGCAGCCCTCCGCTGCTCCTTCTCAACCACTCTCCATCACTGGGAACCACTAACCTCGTGGTGAATCCTGTATGGATTTAGACGGTAGACACTCTTGATTGGCTTCTTTCATTCATCATTGAAGTTGTGAGATTCATCAACGTGGTTGCTTGTCATTCAATTTGTTCTTTCTCATTTCTGAATAGTACTGCTTTGGATGAATATTTTACACTTTATATATCCATTCTCCCTACGTGAACATCTCTTTTGTTTGCAGTAATATGAATAATGTTGCTGTAAACATCCTAGCACATGTCTTTTGGTTCACCTATACACTCTTCTCTGTTGAATTTATACCTAGGAGTGGAAGTGCTAGGTCATAGCATATGCATATATTCAACTTTAATAGATATTTCTAAATGGTTTTTGTCTTCCGCATGTGTTTTTAAAGATGTTGCTACTCTAGAGAAATAGCAGTTCATTTGTGGAAGCCAGACTCTGTGAGGTCTAAGAAACTGATTCTAGGACCTATAGGAAAAGCTCCCTTCTCTGCATTTGCTCTTTGTGCTCAGGGGAGACCATTTTTATTACCTGCTGGGCAGGTGCACAAAGCCAGCATCAAGTCAAAAGACCATGCACTCCGCTGAAAAGCTGCTAGGAGGCCTCAGCTGAAAATATAGTTTATCCTGGGCTTCAGGAGCCTCCTGGAGACAAGTGAGGAGTTGATCAGAGGAAAAGAATGGGAGGGGTGGGGTAAAAAGAGTCAGGTCAGGACACCAGGACACAAAATCCAGAAACAGGCCTTCAAGGCATGGGAACAGCCTGGGCAGGTAATGAAGAACAAATGGAGAGTGAGCAAGTCAGAGGGAGCTACAGAATGACCAGTGGGAAGAAAGGTGGGCAACACCTGAGTCTAGGGCGGTCACCCACCAACACCTGTCTCATCTCTGTTTTCTGCAGTGTGGTAGTGGGTGGGTGAGCAGCCAGTAAAGAAAGGGATGAAGAAGACTGCACTCTAATTTCCTACTTTCTCAAGGTGTTGCTTAAAAGACCAGACCTGGTGGCTGAATTGCCAAAACCCTTCTCTACACTGTCAAACCTTTAAACATCCATATCTACTGGTACCATCCATTTGGAAAGCAATATAGCAATAGATAAGGATCCACAGGACACTTATATCCCTTAATGTAGTAATCCACTTCTGAGAATTTATCATTCAATACAGAAAAAAGAAAATCAAATGTACTGACTTGTACATTGTAAGTATATCTATATTGTTTTTTTAAAAAAGGTGGGGGCAACCTAAATGTCCAACAGCAGAAGACAGTGTATCAGTTTGATTGACACTTATAAAATCATTAAAACTAATTAAAATTTACTTCTATGCAAACTTGTTTAAATTAAAGTCTCAGGAGACAAGACTGTACAGACATTAAGATTACAGTGAAATAAACATGAATCTGGAAGTGGACAAAAGCTTAAAAGGAGTAAGAATAGCTAACACTACATGCTCACTGCACTCCAGTACTGTTCTGAGTGTTTTATACAAATTAACGCATGCTCACAACCATCTTAGGAGATAAGGAGTATTATGAACTCCATTTTACAGATGAGGAAACCAAGCCACAAAGAGCTAAACTGTCCAATTGGTAAATGACAGCGCTCAAGTATTTTGACCTCCAAGTCTTTGGTACTAAAGCCATTACTGTGAAAATATGAGTCATATGAGGGAATGGGACTATTAGATTTTTCAATCTTCGTATGGGAAATCTTTTGATGTCTTTATAATTAAATCAGATGTGAGAAACATTTGACATGACATCAGATAAGGCATCCATTATGTCTCTTGTGTAGAGCTAAATTCCTTCACAGGCATCATTTCACTAAATGTTTGTGAGAGTCCTATGCCACTGGGACTGTTAATATTTATTTTAGAGATTAAAAAATAACAGTTACGTTATCAAATTAACTATAAAATCCTCAACTACAAACAAAAGAAAGCAAACCCTACAGCCTTCCATAAATCCACACAGGAAGTAGGAACAACACAGAGAAAATGATCTCAAATAGGAGTAAAGTCAAGGACCTCCTGTAGTGAGAAACCCCACCTGTGTGTAGTAGGATGTTGACGACATGACAAAGAATGCTGGCTTTCAGCTAGAATTTGGCCAAATTGTAGAAAAAAACATAAAGAATAAGACTAAGTAATATCAGTAAATTATCTAGAGGATGTTAAAATGGCCATTTAGAGAGAAACAGCAACAAATGATTAATTTGGAATCTTGGGGTTTTCTTGTAGTCTTTGTGAATCGGTACACCAAAGGCTCACGGATCACTGAAAATGGGAGCTCCCTGAGGGCAGGAGCTATGGAAACATTCTTTGAGGATGTAAATGAAAACACCTTTGACATTGAAATCAGTCTGAGATTGAAGAGACTGTCTTAGTGCTGGCTCAGCAAGATTTTTCCAGGCTTAGAATCTGGGCTTTATGTATTAGGCCTGGATGGCAGACTTCATTGAGTGTCAAAATTATTGAGAGAGATATATATATACATGGACATAGACATGTATGTATATACATAGAGTTGACCCTTAAACAACATGGGATTGAACTGCAAAGGTCCACATATACATGGATTTTTTTTTTTAATAGTAAATACTACCATACTACACCATCCGCAGTTGGTTGACTCTGCAGATGCAGAACCGTGGATACGGAGGAACTGAGGATACAATATGGAGAGCCGGATATAAGTTATATGTGGATTTTTGACTGCATGGAGGGTCGGCACCCCTAACCGCCACATAGTTCAAGGGTCAGCTGTATACATGTACACATATATTCATACATATATAGATACAGATATAAATAGTTTGCGGATGTTAAAGTAGCTGAAGTTATAAAACACAAAAATCCCCCTTCACATAGATTGCCAAGCCCACCAATGCTCAGACACTTGTCCATGTCATAACATGAGAGACATGGGGAGTGTCATCACCAACCTCTATCTTTGTCTCATTTATATCTTCTATTCTAATGTGTCTGTTCAAAAGGAAATCAAAGCAAAAGTAACATTAAAAAAAAAAAAAAGTAACATTAAACCAGGTCTAAGGCAAAGCTTTTGCCTATTCTCGAAACCAAACCTTCTTCCAGCTTATGCCACGACACAGGTCTGGGTCTTTCCCAATCACCGTTGGGTCCCCAGCACACAGCACAGTGCCTGGCACATGATCAGCCCTCAGTGTTGAATAAACTACTGTTGGGTGAAAATAAGAAGCGAAGCCATCGTCCCACCTGCAAGGAACTCGCATGCACTTCAGGAACTGATATCTGAAGTTAAGAAAGGAGAAGTGTGCTGTAGTGCATGGGACAGACATCTCGTTAACTGGGGCACTAGCAGAGGGAAGGGTTTGTGGAGGAGGGGGGCCCTGGATTGGAGGCAGGGTGAGAGGGTGGAGGGGCTCCAGACGGTAGAGGTGCAGGGAGCACCCCCGCTGCTTCCAACCAGCTTTGGATACTTGGAAGTCTCCTCACTTTCCTGAAACACTCAACTGGCGTCACCGGGCCAGAGCAGAGAGACCGGAGGACTCACAATCCAAGGGTGTTGGAGCTGGAAAAGAGATGATCTCACCTAACTCCTGTTTTGCAATAAGAAAACTGGGACTATGGGAGTGAAATTCCTCCTCCCAAGATCATAGGCTATTCCTTGGGGAGCCAGAACTAGGAACACTTTCTCTGGAGCCCAATGGGCATTTTTACTACATCTCAGTGACAAGAGTGGTGCACGTGTCAAGGAAAGATGTCAAGTCACAGCAGAGTCAACACAACTGACTTGCTAGAGATGGAAAAGGAAAAAGGTGGTCGATCTGGTTACCTAGTGTCGACATAGCCCAGAGGCAGTCAGAATATAAAATCCTACAGGCAGACCTGGAAAATATAAATCAGAACAATTGGGTATAATAATTTGGCTATCAACTGTTAGCCCAACAGAAATACATTTCCTTGGGGGGGGAGAGGAATAGAAAGAAAGCTTTGTTAGACATTGCACTCAAACCTGGTGAAAACATCAAAATAATCTCATTAAAGAGTAACACACGGGCTTCCCTGGTGGCGCAGTGGTTGAGAATCTGCCTGCTAATGCAGGGGACACGGGTTCGAGCCCTGATCTGGGAAGATCCCACATGCCGCGGAGCAACTAGGCCCGTGAGCCACAACTACTGAGCCTGCGCGTCTGGAGCCTGTGCTCCGCAACGAGAGGCCGCTATAGTGAGAGGCCCACGCACCACGATGAAGAGTGGTCCCCGCTTGCCACAACTAGAGAAAGCCCTCGCACAGAAACGAAGACCCAACACAGCCAAAAATAAATAAATTTAAAAAAAAAAAAGAGTAACACACTTACTCAAGACAGACAAAAGGAGTTCACAGCAGTCTTAAAAAATCTGTTTAAGGAATTGCACTTAATTCTCCCATCAGTAGACTTGTTTTTTTTTCAAATTTGCCTGTAAGTTAATACTTACATCCTTGCATTTAGAGTAAAGATCTATCCCTGCAAACACTTACTTAAATAAACATTCCTTCCACGACCTAAAAGGACCAGTTGGTATTGAATCATACCTTCCTAGTTCATCTAGTGACAAACCTTTCTGAAAACCTCTTAAGGCAGAGGTGACCTGTCTTCTCATTTTTTCATAAGCAGTAGTTTCTTTTAGCCTAGGAGGTGACAAACAAGGTCACCATTAACATCAGAGAAACATTTACATAAACAAACAGTATCCAGGGTACGCAATTTTAAAAAATGAATGGTTAATGAGCCTGCCAAATTATATGCACCCCTTCCCAGAGCAAATCTTATTAAATGATGAGTGATAGAGTTTTCCATGGTTGAAGCTCTTTTTTAATTGAGTAAATAAGTGAGGGTAAGAATGAAAGCAGAAAAAGTAAAGACAATATGTGGGAGAATGGAGGATAGGGGTGTCCAGTAAAAGGATAGAAAGATTTATTTGTTTGCTTTTTTAAATGTTTGTATCTCCTTTTTATTTAACACTGTGCATGTGTGTGCATGTGTGTGGGGGGTGTGTGTGTGTGTGTGTTGTACCCAAAAGAAGGTGCAATTCAGGCCTTGGAATCACATCTCTTTTGCTTATGTCCCTGCCCTGCACCCCCCATATTTATTCCTTAACATTCTACCAAGAAGAAAATGAACTTCACTTTGTGAATTTGTTGTCCACTAGCCCTGGTGAGTTGCATTATTAACCCAATTCTTCCCTCCTCCTTGAATCCTTGATTTATGTTCAGCCATGTGACCAGTTGGCCAGTACAGTGAAGTAGACATGAAAATGTGCCAGTTCCAAGCCTAAACCTTGAGATGTCTTGTAAGTTTCTGCTTGCCCTCTTGACTTCTGCTGCCGCCCTGCGAAGACTGCTCGTCCAAGAGGAGGATGAGGGTTACATACAGCAAAACAAGTCTGGTCAAGTCCATCTTAGATCAACGAAGCAAGCCGGCCAGTATCAGCAGAGCCACCCAGTGAAGTCCAGCCAAGAGGCGCTGACCCACAGCTAATCCATAAGGCTTTGAATAATAACAATACTACAGTAATAACAACTCTCATATATTATAGCTATAATAATAACTATTATGCTATTCTTATATAGCTTTTTGTTTTATCTCCTGAGTTTTAGGATGGCTTATTACACAGCAATCGCCAGAAGATATACTAGATTTGCTCAGAAATTCAACAAGCAAGAGGTTTCATAATAATATATTTTGAGTGATAAGGAAGACATTTCCCTATCAATGCTTTACTTCTCACATTTGTAAATGAGATCTAGTCCTAGCTGTTAGTCTTCCAGGCACTACAAGAATCAAATGCCCAGAAGTTTCTTATTCTAGGAAACTCACGCAGCTGAACACAAAGAATTATGATATGATACATTGAAAGATGAAAGAAATAGAAAGACATAGGAAGGAAGGGAGGGAGGGAGGGAGCGAGGGAGGGAGGGAGGGAGAGGGACAGAGAAAGAAGAGAGAGAAAACCCTCCTTCTACAGGCCATTGTATGACTTAAAAGGATGCCTGGTAAAGCAGTGACTAAATATACATATCCAGGCAGATAACTGAGGCATTTGTTAAAATTGATGGAGATGACATACTTTAAATCATCCAAACAATTCATTTGCCTGAGAAGATATCGACTAAAGAAGTATCTGAATGTCCCCACAAAGTGGTACCCTAGAAACTAACACAGTGACATATGCTAAATGAAGCCCAAGTTATTCTTTCCTTCCAGGCTCTCATGGAAGTCTGCTTAAAGGAACCATAGCTGAGAAACCTCCCATAGGATTCCTCTCCCAAAATTTGGGTAACAGCCTCAGAATGCAGCCCAGAGAATTACGGAGGCCTCGGCTGCAGCGCCTTCCTTGCTCAGGTGTGACAGGCACGCCTGGGACTCCTCACACTTTACATTATGCAAGTGCAGTCAGGCTGGATCGTTGACTAATTACTAACCTGCCCTGCCCTCCACCTAAGGCCGTACCACCCAAACCGCTGATGAGATAAATGTTGGCCAGGTCCACACTGCTAAGAGAAATCATACTTCTGCTGAGTGGCTGTCACCTGAACACTTAATTGCCTAGAGAAAGCTCCATGAGGAAGAGTTGTGTGTGCCCCATCTGACAAATGAAGCACAGACAGAGACACGGTCAGATGTGACTTTATCATTCAGAAACTGGCACCAAGACAGCAAGGCAGTGAATTGGGAGAGATGAGAAGTTTGAGGGAGGTGTGGCAAGGGGTGCCCGGCCCCGGATATGAAGGCATATTCTCTAACATTCTGCCCCATCTGCAACTGCTACGCCTGCAATCAGACACTCATCCATATGCAACTAGACCTTGGCTACCAGGATCAGTGTCACATTGTCAACATCTTTTCCCCTTGTCACATCAAACGTTCCCTATGCAACAATCCAACAACTAAGAGAACCTAGTTGCCACTAACAGCACCCAGATTCCCAGATAGAAAACACAAGCCATAATCCTGGGATGTTTACCTAGTCTGGGTTGATGGAAATGCATCCACATTGGAGCTGAAAGGAGAGGCAGTGTGTTGCTGACATTGCTGGAGAAAGGGGCTCTCTTCGGCAGGCATTCTCATGTCACTGGTGGAGGGAGGCTGACTCCTTCCCAGGCAACGTCCCTGTTGCTCTTGGATCTATAGGATTCACTTCTTTTAGTTAATTCACTCTTCTTTTTCAAGGTAAATCCTCTATCCTCTTAGGAGAATAGACAGCATAGTAGTCATTCACAACTAAATATCAGTTTAATTAGATTACTTCTGTCCAACAGAAAATGGTTTGTGGGGAAAGACTGGCCATTTGATTGGGTTGGTGAAAAAGGTCAGTTTGGAGTTCTAGCCAATGCTGGGGGCAGGGGGGAGAGGGGACTTCCAAGTATGGACTCCAGACTTTGAGGCATCTGTGAAGTTGAACCTGTGTAGACTTGTTACACTGAAGGTACAAGGGATGGGACTGGAAGGGGAGGGGACAACACAGTTTGAGAGGAAAGCATGGAATGGGTAGTTCCAGGGTGAGCCATTCACACACCTCCATGTGGAGCCAGGTCTTCTCCCAAAAGCTAAGTGCTGGATGGTCACAGATGTGCTCACCTGTCCAGGTGGGGCCTGAAGCACCCAGAGTTCTTGCAGCTGCCTCCATTTAACCTACTTTTACCATCCAGATACTATTTTCTGTGTGTCATGATGGGAAAAAGGTTAGGAAGCCCTGCTACAGCCTAATGGTGTAACAGAACAAGTGGTCTTTTCAAAAATCTCTTTTACTAGAGTGAACCACTTCTGTATGTTTCCTGAAGCCAGAAAAATCTGATTAGTCATCCCAGCTCTCTGCATTCCCAATCTGTACCTCCATATTCTCGTCTACAAAATTAGAGGACTGGGCTTCCCTGGTGGCGCAGTGGTTGACAGTCCGCCTGCCGATGCAGGGGACACGGGTTTGTGCCCCGGTCAGGGAAGATCCCACATGCCGCGGAGCGGCTGGGCCCGTGAGCCATGGCCGCTGAGCCTGCGCGTCCGGAGCCTGTGCTCCGCAATGGGAGAGGCCACAGCAGTGAGAGGCCCGCGTACCGCAAAAAAAAAAAAAAAAAATTAGAGGACTGTGCCTGATGGTCTTTAAGGTTTCTTCTGTGTCAGGATCTCCACTGACTTCCTGACCTTCACATCTTACCACTTCCGCCCACTGTCCATCCACTTGATTTATCCTAGGACTCAGCTGAAATGCTGCTCTCAGACCCTCAGACATGGACTAGTTTAAATCCCTCTCCTATATTGTGCTTCCCCTTTGAAAAGTCTCATCATACTTGCAATTACTTCATTCATGCATTCATTCATTCAGGCAGTAAGTATTTTTGAGGGAGGGTCTACCTTGATGAAAGCAGGGGTTTAGGAGTTGGACTGACAGATGTAAATCCCAATGCCACCGCTGACTGTCTGTGTGACCTTGAGAAAGTCACTTCGCCTCCCTCTGCCTCACTTGCCTCAGTGATCAAATGAAATCAATAACTGTGTCTACAACTCAGGGCTGTTGTAAGGGGTGAGTTAATGTTGATAAAGCGCAGTGCCTGGCATAAAGTAAGCACTCAATAAATTAGCAACGATGGGCTCCCCTGGTGGCGCAGTGGTTAAGAATCCGCCTGCCAATGCAGGGGACACGGGCTCGATCCCTGGTCCGGGAAGATCCCACATGCCGTGGAGCAACTAAGCCTGTGCGCCACAACTACTGAGCCTGCGCTCCAGAGCCCGCGAGCCACCACTACTGAAGCCCGCGAGCCTAGAGCCCGTGCTCCGCAACAAGAGAAGCCACCGCAATGAGAAGCCCGCGAACCGCATCGAAGAGTAGCCCCAGCTCGCCGCAACTAGAGAAAGCCCGCACACAGCAATAAAGACCCAACGCAGCCAAAAATAAATAAATTAAATAAATATTTTTTTAAAAAATAGAAGAAATTGTGAATTACAGCCTAACAGGAGAATGATGTTAGATAGACACCTAGTATTGTACGATGTAAAAAAATCATTATGGAGATCATCATTGCTAATTTATTATTTTTTAATAAATTTATTTATTTTTGGCTACGTTAGGTCTTTGTTGCCAGGCCCGGGCTTTCTCTAGCTGCGGTGAGCGGTGTCCACTCTTCGTTGTGGTGCGCGGGCTTCTCATTGTGGTGGCTTCTCTTGTTGCAAAGCACGGGCTCTAGGCTCATGGGCTTCAGTAGTTGTGGCTCATGGGCTCTGGAGCGCAGGCTCGGTAGTTGTGGCGCACGGGCTTAGTTGCTCCGCGGCATGTGGGATCTTCCCGGACCAGGGATTGAGCCCGTGTCCCCTGCACTGGCAGGTGGATTCTTAACCACTGCGCCACCAGGGAAGCCCCACAATTTCTTCTTGACCACCTGAATTTCCAGTGCCTCGCACAAAGCCAAGCTTATAATCACATAACTGAGGTTCAAAATATTGCTTCAGTGAATTAATGAACACGAGTAGCTTGCTTTGTTTTCAGTCCTTCAATTTCTCCCAGTGTTAGTTTTCACAGCTAAAATTTTCTGCCTCTTCAGCCCATACTGAAGTGTGGTTTGTTCTCAATCTTCGGGGAGAGGGAGAACAAATGTACATTTCTCTGTTCACAAGAGAAATATTACCATTTGGGGAAGCCCCATGAATACCTTTCCCCAAACTTCTTTCTCCCAGCTCCCCAGTCTAATTGCCACTTAAAGAATCACAGTTTGAGTAGCCAAATATCATTCCCAATAAAAAGGGAAAGCTCAAACATTTATGCATTCGATTTCCAGATGTGGACAACTCTTGTTTTTGCCTAAATGGTGTTGACAATTGTTGGAAAATCATTTGATTTTGTCTTTGGAAAATCACTTGATAATGATCCAACTATCTAGAACCTCTTTACTTTATGCCTGTTAAAAGAAAAGAAAGTTATTATCCAGGAAAATTTCCAGACTGCCGTAAAAAGGAAAGGGTTTGCTGCCAAGAATACCTGCCATAAAACCTCCCCTAACAGTGTCTTACCTTTATGCATTTGGAAAGCACCCTTTTTAAAAATGAGGAAAGACCATCAATCATTTCTTTTAAGGTGAACTGCAAAGGTTTAACACAGAAATTAAATATCACAAAATAGGACATAAAGTGTGTGGCATTCTAGAATTACACGTGGGCATCTCGCAGAGAGGAATGCAAGGGTCAAGACTGTAGAACCAGTGGTGCCACTTCCGGCAGCCTGGACCCTTGGTATCCATGTCGGCTACAGAGGGTGATGGTGCCAGTGCCACTGGCTTTAAAGGGCTTTTATGAGAATCAAAGGAGACAAGAGCAGTGAGAACACTTTGAAAATCTAAATGTGGTATGAAAATAAAAGATGTAACCTTCCTTAATGAGAGAAAACAAAAGAAAAACTTGTAGTTCCATGTTGATAGGGTTCAAAGCTGTTGTAATGAAGATGCAACAAAATAAAGGGATTGGACTCTGAGTCAGTGCTTCCCAAAGCTGGCTGAGCACCTGCACCCCTGAGGATCCCTAGTTAATAAAACAGGGCTCTAAACCCTCACCGTAGACCTACTGAATCAGAATTGCCATACACCTACAGAATTAGAATTTGTGCACTGGACCTGGGAATATGTATTTTAGCGCACTTCCCAGGAGAGGCAGACAGACGGGGAGACTGGGGAAGCGCTGGGATGGGTGATGTCTACGCTCCTCTGCAGCAGGGAAAAAAGAAAATCCGTTATCTTCTTCATTCACGTCTGCTGCCAGAACTAATGATTCCTGTGTCAATTTCTACTCTGTAGGTTGCTCTGCCTGACCCCTACCAGTGCCCATCAATCAGAGGGACAGATTAGAGGCCGCCACTGGCACCAGCATCACTTCCCTCCACCCACAGCAGGGATAAAACGGAAGGTACCAGAGGAAGCAGGCGAAGATGCCTCTCCTCCTCTGCCCACACCCACAGAGTGGCCAATGCTGGTTCCGACCTGACGACAAATACCCTGGAAATGGGGCATTTTGTGTCATGTTCACTATATAAAAGGTCCAAATGGAAACTCGACCTTTATTCAGAATAACCAAGCTCTTGGGCATCCCTCTCTCTCTCCTTTCTTCCCTTTCTTCCTTTACTGTTGGTCTAGGAGGTACCTACTGTGTGCCAGTACCTACTGTGTGCTAAATACAAGGAATGCTACGCCAAGGGGCAGTCTGTGGGAAGATCCAACACGATGACCCCCTGAAGTGATGCTATGAAGCAAGTGAACTCAGCTGTAGAGCCCATAGCACAGGAATCTGACCCCCTCTGGAAAACTGACCCACGAGATACAAAGACGAGGCAGAGGAAACAGCTTGTATGGAGGTCCTACTGGAGTAAGGCCAAGGTGGCCATCCCAGAGAATGAGGGAAGATTGGGTGGCATGATGTGACACTGAAGAGGCAGATCAATGCCTGTGGGTCCTCCATTTTACGTTTTGGACTTCATCACATAAGCAACGGGCAGGCATTAAAGGGTCGTAAGCCAAGCAGAGAGGGGAGTTGATGAGAGCACTCCATCTGCAGGGCGGGAGCAAGTAGAGACCAGGAGATAAGTAGGAGGCTATTGAGGGAGCTCGTGTAGCTTGGCTATGGTGGTGGCCGAGGAGGTAGGGAGAAATGGACATTTCAGTGAGTAAAATGAACAAGGGATGAATTAGATTTTTATTGGGAAACAAAAAAATCACAATCACTTATGTGCTGCAGGTGATACAGTCCAAGACCCCCAGGGGATGTCTGAAACCTCAGACAGTACTGAACCCTAAATATGTTTTTCCTACACATACGTGCCGATGATAAAGTTTAATTTACAAATTAGGCACAGTAAGAGATTAACAACAATAATGAATAATGAAATAGAACAATTATAGCCATATAGTGTAAGAGAAGTTACGTGAATTTGATCTCTCTCTCTCTCAAAATATTGTATTGTACCAGCTTAATGCCTTTTCCATCTTATGCGCTGTGGTCGTTACTTTTACAGTCGAGGTGCAACAGCAAAACTAGCACGAATTTCTTTTTCCTTCTTCACAATTTCACGGAGAGAAGATTCATTCTTACCATAGATCTTAGCAACCTCAGCCTATGATTTTTTTCTTTCTTTATTAAGTCAAGAACTGTCATCTTTCCACTAAAAGGAAACACTGTGGCTTCCCTTTGGCAGCTCCAAATTGCCAGCATCACTACCCTTGTGCTTGGAGACATTAGTAAGTAAATTAAGGGTGACTTGAACACAGCACTGTGGTACCGAGACAGTCGATCTGATAACTGAGACAGCTACTAAGTGACTGAGAGGTAGAATGTGCTGGACAAAAGGATGATTCACATCCCAAGCAGGACAGGGAGGGAAGGCATGGGATTTCACCAAGCTACTCAGAATGGTGCACAATTTAAACATGAATTGTTTATTTCTGGAATTTTCCATTTAGTATTTTCGGACCACAATTGACCGCAGGTAACTGAAACCGCAGAAAGTGAAACCACGGATAAGGGGGAATACAGTATTCAGTTTGGCAGGAGAGCAGGGCGATGGGTGGGAGGAATAATCGGAGGTGTCTCTGCAGTAAGAAGTTGGAGAAATTGTGATCTAGCCAGCTTCTTATACAGATGAGGAAGCCCTGACCCAGAGATGTTAAGCAGCTTGTTGAAGGTCACATATTAGTTCAATGAGAGGGAGAGAGCTGGCATATTCTCTGCCCCAGGATCAGTATGGGTGATAATCAAAGTGAAGGAATTACACCAGCTGGGGCCAGGTTCACAGTCAAGCCAATACCAGGTTCTGCAAAGCTGTTGGAAGGAAAGGAAATGTGTTCAGTGGCCCACGGGCACTAGGCTAGCCTGGACCTGATAAAGCTTCGTGCTAGAGCACACCACCAGGAGAGCAAAGATCATGCCAAGAAGGGAGCCAATGGCACTGTCTCAAGATGTTAGGACTCCAGCTCTCCTCCTTTCCTCCAGCCAAGAGCTGAAAAGCATCATGTCCAGGACAAATGCAAGTCAACTGGACCTGGCTCCCATTCTCTCAGAACACATACCCTCCTTATCCACTCACGGGGGCACCTTGCACTGCTTTCCCAGATGTGTTAGCTGGGCTGAGGGAGCACGGCTGGATGCTCAAAGGCCCCACCAGTTACAAGTCTTGGGACTTTGCAGACAAGTACACATATGGAAGCAAGAGGCTTCCCCTGGTGTGGATTACACATACCGTCAGCCAAAAAAGATGAACACAACCAAAGAAGTGAGAGACTCCACGTGATAGCTGAAACAACTCGCCCTCATACGGATTGATAGAGCGGCTGCTACAAGATTAATTGTGTTTTTCCTGGAACAAAGCTGGAAATGACTCAAAGGGCAATAAACGCTGAAATCTGTTTAGACCCTGCCAAAATTTCAGACAAAAAGCCAGTAAGGCAATTTTTACCTCACGTGCTTGAATGGATTTTTTAAAAAACAGATCCGTGGTGAATGCAGCGAACTAGATCAGCTCAGGAGCTCAAAAGAGACTGCTCATTTGGGGAGGTGAGTGAATTCTCCTGGGTCAGCTGTACTTCAAACCACACGTTGAATATGCCACCCGAAGTAGTCCATCTCCTACATCTCCTTGTTAAACTCCACACAGAAATAATGGGATGCCAAGTGTGTGGACAAAACAGAGCGGTTCCTAAGGTCACTTCTTGGAGTAGAGAAGCCAAGAATGGGAAGTTTATGGTGATGAAGCAAAGGAACCTGTTAGCCACAGCTCCTTTTGGGTTTTTGAAACATTTCAAAGATGAATATTGCTAAAACTAAGCCTGGAACCAGACCAAAGCCCTTCAGGGCTCCCTCAGGGTTAAGTAGGTGGTGAAAATAACCTGTGTCTTATATGTTTAAAGCAATTTATAGGTTGTAAAGAATTTTCATACATTATCACATTTATCCTCTCAACAACCTTGTGAGTTTGGGTATTATTATTATTAATCGCACTTTACAAGTGAGGAAACTAAGAATCAGAAATTTTAAGCTGGGTTGTAGAAATTTGCTAGAAAGAATGATCAGACATATACAATGATTGCTACAAGATACAACTGTGTTTACAACACATAAAAATGTCACATCAATCAGGGTTCTATCAGGAATTAGATAGCAAACTCAAAACAGAACTAGTGGGGCTTCCCTGGTGGCGCAGTGGTTGACAGTCCGCCTGCCGATGCAGGGGACACGGGTTCGTGCCCCGGTCTGGGAAGATCCCACATGCCGCGGAGCGGCTGGGCCCGTGAGCCATGGCCGCTGAGCCTGCGTGTCCGGAGCCTGTGCTCCGCAATGGGAGAGGCCACAACAGTGAGAGGCCCGCGTACCGGGAAAAAAAAAAAAAACAGAACTAGTAACAGTGGGGTTGTTACATTCCTAGGGTGAAGGGGCTTGGAGAAGAGGCAAAACCTGGAGTGAACCCAGCTTGAGAGGTGCTGTGACCTTCCATCCAAGCAGGGAGTGAGTTAGGGAAGTAGATAATCCAATTACCTGGGTCCCATATTGGCCCAAACCAACCAGAAGTCAGAACACAAAAGGACAGTTGTATTAACCATAAATCTGAGCCTCCCAGAGCAGAAAGCAGGTGGGGAAAGGTAAGGAAAGGGTCTAATGAAAGGTATCTTCCAAGTGATATTTGTAATTAAAAACCAATCTACCTGCTCAACATTTGGAGACTAGTTAAATATATATGGTTCCTACAAACAAAAGAATATTTGTACAGCATTAAAAATCATTTTTGTTCTCAAAGAATACTGACAGCAGAGAGTATGCTCATATGAAAATGCAGAGCAAAATTTAAAAGAAGAAAAGAAGAAGAACTACACAGATAGTATGATTCTAAACATGCCTGAAACAAAGAAAAGCTGGAAGGAAAGACACAGAAATGTCAGCATCTCTGGGTATTATTTCTGGGTTGTAGAATTAGTTTGTTGTTGTTGTTTCCATTTTCTTCCTTGTCTGTTTCTCTGTTTTCCAAATGTTCTATAAGGAACACATTATTATAAACCTGGAAAATATGTATATTGACTTAAAGCAGATTTTCTTAAATCCTTAGAAATTCTGAAGAACAAAATGTTAGAAACCCTTGACTCTAGCTAACACTCATATAAGAAAAAGTAAGAAGAAAAAAAATCATCCATTCCTGTATTGATATCAGATTAGATGTCGGATATTCTCAGGATTGCTCAAGTCAGGTCTGTTTGTCTTATAATGTGTCTCCATAATAATCCTGTGACGAAGAGTCTTCACATCCTTCTATAGAGAGATATAGACTTTGGCTCACAAGGTCACATTGCTGCTAAGTGACAGAGCCAAGATTTGAACCACATTGTCTGATTCCAAAGTCAGTGCCATTCCAAGGAGCTGGGTCATGTCCCTAGTGGGGGCTGCTGCACTCCCAGGAGCCCTGTCCTACACACCAGTCTCCTCTTCATCATCATGACTCTAAAGAACTGTACTCCTGCAGACACTTCTCAAGCATCATTTGGGCATCCTGAGCTAACAGTAAAGATTGAGAATTTCCAGGGAGCACAAAACAACAAGTCCTGGTCTGGTGTTTGGTCATCAAATCCTCACCTGTAGAACGAGGAGGTTGTTGATCTCAGTGTCCGCTCAAAGGATCCCCATTATGAATAATAACAATTATACAGAAAAGATTCATTGAGTGCTAGCTCCATGCCAAGCGCTGAGCGGCATGCTTGTATACTCTTCCTATCTTCCAACAAACTCTGGGACAAGTCTGTGACTACCTTTATGTTATACAGGAAGACACTGAGGCCCAGAGAATTTAAGTAACTTGCCCAAGATGAAATAGCTAACTAAGTGGCAGATTGCAGCGTGCACACAGATGTGTCTAACCAAAAACCCAGTTTCTCGGAGCTTATGAATTCGATGCGAGATGGGCCAGGCTTATTTGAGAAAGTCACAGAATCATAAATCAGCAGTACTTATCAGTCTTTAATAATAATTTCTCCCCCTGGGCTTTAATGCTGCTCAAAATCCTACCACAAGAACATCAGCCTATTGTGTAGCTCCCTTCAGCGCTGTGAGATGCTGCTTCCTGATGCTAGAAAACGTGGTCTCCCTATGTGCCCAAGAAAAGGACAGATATCCGTGAGCCTTAGCCGTCTGTGCCACAGACAGAAAAGTGGCTCTTCCTCTGAGTCCTCAGTCCCAGAGCTCATCCCTGGGTGGCAGAAGGAGCAAGTAGAATGGTCCAGCGATGGACCAGTTTTAGCCTCTGCTTACCTCCCCTATTCTGTCCCCAGCACCGTTACAAACTAACCCCATAAAGACGCTAGTCTCCAGTTGCCATGGGCCACATATTACAGAATAAGACATTAAAACACCTCAAAGAGCCCCCGGTCACAAAATTCTCTCTGTTTTGCCTCTCCTAGTTTCAAGAGTTCACAAGGATTAACCAGTAGGTAAGCCAGTGATAACCTCACAGCGTCTGCATCCTGAGCAACAGCCATGTCCACTCAACCCAGCCCCCCTTCCTGCTTCTCATGCACACCCCCCAGCTCCGGCTCCACAGCCAGAGCTTCCTTCTCTCCCCGTGAGGGCCTCTGTACATTAAGATTCCATTTCACAGTGGGGAGAAAGGATAAGATGTATCTTAATTTACCTGGTGTTCTGCCTACCTCACTTATTTAGATTTTCAGCCTGCTGAGAAGGAATTGCGCCTACCTTAATGATCTGCTCAGCACTTAACCTGTTGCTGACACTTGAATGTGTTCTAACTCTGGTTAAAATTCAGGGACAGCCTTTAGGCCGGCAGCCTAGGGGTAGGAGACACTCTCTGGCCCTTCGTTATTACTGAATTTTCTGCTCAGCAAAGTCAAGAAAATAAGAGTTGTAATGAGATTAAGTCTGAATTTAGAAAATGTCATTCCTTGAATCCCAACTACTGGTTTTAATGCTTTTGGGCATGGGTGAGGCCCCATATCTCTAGCCTGACACTCAACCTTTGCGGTTCCCACAGATTCCAAGGGCTTGGTGGTTCTCAGCGGCCTACCTTCTACAAATTATTAGAAATTAATTTGACTTGGTTCAGCATTATCTGACAATCGCGCTGACCACCCCCCACCCCCCACCCCGTGAATCTTTCTGGCTAATTTACATCCCTGCCATGTGGCTTAATGTCTCCAATGCTGTTGCACATTATTTTAAGCTCATGCCAATTATAATTTTTAATACAGTCTGAAAATCATGCTGTTACTTAGAAACAAAGGTCACTCCAATAAATAATAATATTTTGTGAGCCTATTGATACCCTCGATTCTTTTTCACGGGATTGAAAGTTAGTGGCGAGACCTCTCCCGGTCACTCGTGACGGGCTTCCGCCACCTGCAGCTCCTCCCCTAGACACCAGCTCAGGCCCCCCGCACATTGTCCTCTTTCTCCTCACTCCCACCCCTTTTAGACCATGACAGGGTGGGCCTGGGTGAGCTCCCCTCTTCCCATCTCTGTTCCCCAGGCATACCTGGGGCCCCGATGGAAAAACCCATCCAAAGGGTAGTTGGATTCAGAAACACCAAGCTGAAGTCCCAGGCATCTGTTATAACAGAAGCCAAGGGTTGAACATCACCACTGATATGGGAGACCTCAACTTTTTTCTCCCTGTAGACTTTTTTCATTGTTTTTCCCTGGGAAATGACTTTAGCTGCAGACACGATGCATGGGCAGACCTTTCAGAGGACAGCCCCTGTGGTAATCAGGGTTTAGGGATTCCACAGCAAGGTTGGACCCCAGACTTAAACCTCAAAGGGATTCCCAGCCCCCGTGTCTCCCAGCTCCTAGAGCACTCACTTCCTTCCTTTTTCTTTTGGGGTGAAGGTCCCCTTCCTCCCTGGGCAAGGAGGAGCCAAATGTCACTTTGGGAAGCTCATCACACAGGGTTGTTTGAAAGTTGTAAGGTCCTGTATATATAAGGACATCTTTGTCATGGGTACTCAAAAAAGGTCAAGCACATCCCCCCGAAGACCAGCAGACTCTCTAGAGAAGGAAAAGTCCTGCCACCCCCTCTGTCCCCTCCCCACTCCCCAACAGCAAACTGCTCAACATGTGCCATCTTAGAGGTCGGACTCAGACAAAAGACCATTGATTCCTGGCTCATCGCTCCCGGTCAGAAGCCACACTAGGATTTTCTTCTTAGAGCTTGACCCGCTGGAGGCCTCAGAGGTGCCTAGACAAAAGGGGTCTCATGCTAACAGTCCACATTTTATATTCCACAGAAAGCAAGCCCAGTTTTATTAGTTAACATTTACTCATCGCCCTGTACTGTGCCAAACACGTCACATAGGTTAACTATTTAGTCCAAAGACGTCTTTACAAATACTCTCCCCTTGACCAAACTTTAGTCAGGCTCCTCTCAGCCTTCTTCTCGACCATGTATCCACCCCTTGAGCTCCCCTGTCCAGCTTTGCAGAGTCCAGTTTTAGCAAGACTCCTCCTAAGTCAGTTTAGAGAGGATTCCCCACCCTTGGTATCTGATCACCCTTGACATCTGATCCAATTCCTCATCTCCCATCCTCGATATCTGATCGCCCTGGCTTGCCTTCAACAAGAATCCTATTAAGTTGGCTTAGCAAGAATCCCCCTACCCTCGAAGTGTCCCTTTAGTAATATTCCATCCACTGACCACCTCACTCTTCTCTTTGGCTATGAATCCCGTTACCTTTGTTGGGGATTTATATTCAGAGTTGAGCCCCATCTCTCTCCCCTATTGCCAGACCCTTCTTGAGATAGTCCTGAATAAATGTTACCACGTGAACAAGAACTAGAATAACCTTTTTCTTGAAAAACAGGTACCACTACTATTCGCATGTAACAAACAAAGAACAGAGGCTCAAAAGAGAACTCCTTGCCTACCATGTATCAGAGACAAGATTTGAAGGGAAGGAATCTGACTCCAAAAATCCATGCACTTAACCATTTCCCTTAATTGCCAATTTGCTGCAAAGTCACTCTCATCCCCTTGCTAGTGATAACACATATTTTAAGAGCCACCAAATCAGACCAGACTGGAAAGCCTTGGGTGGTCCCATCGTCCACAGACAAGCTATAAAACGAAATTATAAGAGATCCTGCCCTTTCAGTCTTGTTATCCTAAATGAATCCCAGCAAATAGGACCAGCTGAATTCCTCACTCTTGGCCAGTTCTGTAGTTGGAAAGACCCAGCTTTAATTTAGTAGCATAATTCAGCAAATACTATCCATTTGCAAGGTGCTGTACTAGGCACCAGAAGAAATATAGATGTACAGTTAGTCCCCTACATACGAATGAGTTCCATTCCGAGAGCGCGTTCATAAATCCAATTTGTTCCTAAGTCCAACAGCGTTAGCCTAGGTATCCAACTAACACAGTCGGCTATATAGTACTGTACTGTAATAGGTTTATAATACTTTTCACAAAAATAATACATAAAAAAACACAAAAATTAAAGAAAACGTTTTTAATCTTACAGTACAGTACTTGAAAAGTACACCAGACACGTGAGCTAACTTACATGACTGGACGTGCGAACGCATGTTCGTATCTTTGAAAGTTCACAACTTGAAGGTTTGTATGTAGGGTACTCACTGTACAACACAGTCTAATCTAAATCTATGCACTATGGTGATGAAACATCCTAGCAGGGTAAAGAATCTAACTGAGCAGGATATTAGCATCATTTAACTTTATGTTCCCTATAATTATCACTTCACTTCTTTCCTAGGCCCTGGAGGAAAATGCAGCTATCATGCAAGCTGGTTTATCTCCAAACTAGCGCCTTTCATATCCAAATAGGAGGTCAGTGGCCCACAAATAAAGGACTCGGGTTGTATCATTCCAACAAGCCCTAGCAGGCCCTTCTGCTCACCTTCAGTCCGAAGCCACCAGCCTCTATTTGTCTGAAAACCCAGGTGTGTGTGGAGATCTGAGTGCATTGATGCCAGGCCAGAATGTTCTGTTGTGCTGGAGAATTTTCCTCCATCGTTTCACTGAATTAAAAATCATTTGAGGTTCTGTTCCTAAGCCAGTGTAGCCTGGGGCCTCTAAAAGGACAGCTGTAAGAATCTGCTTGCCATGCTAGGGCTTCTGTGGCACATTATTCAGAATGAGGGTACAGCCCCGCAGGCCTCCAGCTCACCCTCTGGCAGGAAATTGCTTCCTACAGTCATCCATGGGACAAAAGCCAGCCACACCATCAGGAACCATAAAGGGTCCAAAAGGCAAGCATCCATCCTCTCAGATCAATTTCATTTCAGTATCTCTGCTTCCCAACTCTGCTCTCTCTCCCTGCCCTGTTATATTCCTAAGTCCTATTTACCTTGATTTTTGAAATGTGTTTGTTTCATCATGCCTTCATGTTTACATGTCTTCTTAACTGTTAGCTTATCCTTGGCCTCTGGTATGTGAGAGCCGTCTTAAAACATGGTCTCCATGTTCTCAGCTTGTCCATTCATTCATTCATTCACCGAATATTTATTGGGAACTATTAGGTGTCTGACTGTGTAAGATGCTGAAGACACGAATAAGATGCCATCCTTGTGTTTGAGGAAGTCAGGGTCAAGCAGAGGAGACAGACATGTAAATCAATCATTGTAATGCATGCAATGAGCTTGTTCAAAGCTCAGAAATAGCAAGGAGCAACTGGAAGGAACAGCAAACTGGAAGGAACAGAGACACCTGCACAGAGGTGGAGGAGAAGGGGGTGAGTGTGCTAGATCCTAAGACCAGAAGGGAGGACACAGAGACCCCAGAAAGAGAGGCTGTACAATCAAAGCCAAAAGGACATGAAAGAGTCGGCTGGATTTACGAAATCAAAGTATTGGTAAGTTCTCCCCAGTCAAAGTATGATATGTGAGGCGTGAAGCACAAAAGAACGTGAGGGCAGACAAACTGCAGGGCCAGGTTTTGGAAGCCCTTCTGTGGCCCACTGGGGACTTTGTTTAGCAATATTAACAGCCTACAATTTTTAAGGTTTACAACGGGCCAGGTCCTGCACCATGCACTTCACATGCATTACTTTATCTGATCCTTATCAGGTCCTCATGACGTAGGTATGAGGTTGAACCATAAGAAATTTACCAATACTCTACCATTTTGACCCACAGTCATGGAAATCTCATGGTTCAACCATTAGGTTGCACTGCTATTGTTATCACCTTTTAAGAGATGGGGAAATCAAGCCATCTTACTTGATTGCCAAAGGTCATACAGCTGGTAACTGGAGGGGCAAAGATTCAAACTGACAGTCTGATAAGAGGAGGGGTAAAATTTTAGATAAGGGACTAGAAGACCTCAAGGCACGTGGTTATTCAGGGCAGAGCACTCTGGGAAGAGGGTACATTAAGTACAAATTCCCTGGAACAAAAGCATGCCTGGTATGTTCTAGAAATCCAAGGAGGTCAGCGTGGCCGGAGTGAAGAGAATGGCAAGGAGGACAGTGGTAGGAGATGAAGTTTGAGAGGTGACGTGCAGCAAGATCACATTGAGCTATAGTCCAATAAGGACTCTGGCTTTTACTCTGAATAAGGTGGAAAACCAAGTGACATGTTTTAACAGGATCATCCAGGCTGCCCGGTTGAGAACAGACTGTAGAGAGAAGGCCAGTTAGGAGGCAAAAGGTGATGATGGTTGGGATAAATGTGGTGGCAGCTGAGGGGAGGGAGCCATCAGGATGTGTTGATGATCTGGATGAAAGGTGTGCAAGAACAAGAGAGTCGAGGATACTGCCAGGATTTTAGAAGAATGAGGTTGCACTAACAAAGATGAGGAAGTTGCCAGTAGCGCTGGTTACAGGACATTATTAGAAGCTCAGGTACAGAAATGTCAAGTTTGAGATGCTCAGTGGACCAGCTGGAGTCATCAAGTAGGCAGTTGGCTATGTGAGTGTGCGGTGCAAGGGAGAGGTCCAAGCTGGAGGATGTATTCGGAAGCCATCAGAAGACACATGGAATTAAAGCCATGTGACTGGAGAAGATCATCTAGGCGGTGGATGTGAGTGGAAAAGAGAAATGGTCCAGGAACGATGCATGGGGGCCTCCAATATATTTAGAGGTCAGAAAACTGGGAAGGAATCAACGAAAGAGATTAAGGAGTGACGAGAAAAGTGAGAACCACTGGTGGGCATTGATTTAGGCAACATGAAGACCAGGAGGAAGAGGAAGACTGCTCTCACTTCTCAGAACACTGCCTGTTCTCACGGCCCCAGTTGCCCATCTGCCCAGCACTGCCAGTCAAAGCCCATACTCAGTACAGCTAAAACTGTCTGAACTACCAGGGCAGTTCATTACCAGTGGTCACTGAATTATTCCAATAGCAGATGTTTTTATTGAGGTAATAAGAAAGCTTCATTGCCTGAATCACATACTCTCTGTAACCACAGAATTCTCTAAGAGTAGGTATGACTTTATTTATTTTCAATATAAGGGCATTTATCATGAAAATAATTAAATCTCTGAAAATTCTGGTACTTTTTATGTCATTTCCTAAAATTATCCATTGAGAATCATCCTTAAGAGGGCTCTTTTTTGTTTTTTTTTCTGCTGGGAGCAATAGAGGAACTGTTATTTGTGCCTCCCCAAACCAAACTCACTGTGATTACATCTGCAAACCAATGAATTAACACGGACAGTAGTTCCCAAGCACACATGAACTCCCTTATTAAATGCTGATATGAAAGCAAACATTCCTCGACAGGACTTCAAACGGCAGACCAAATCCAGAGAACATCACATAATCAATGGTCAAATCCCATTTCTAAAATTTGCTCCTTGCCTTCCAGTTATTATTGAAATTTTCTATTCCACACAAAAATTGCTTCTTTGCTACACAGGATCACACACTCACACACACTTTTATTTCCTTTCCCATTTATAAGGTTCTTCTCTAAGCAGTATTTTCTCTTCCGAATCTGTTGTAAAAGAAATTATGACATTTCACTGAACACAGAGTCGAACAGCTATATGAACACACAGATACGTGTAATACAAGCATGAATGAGTTCCATATGTTTTTTGAAAAAATAAGGTTCTACTAGAGCAAGAGGGCATTCAATATTAATCATACACACATGAATCTCACTTAATAGTCTTGCCAGTGGCTTTGATTTCTGAGAAAATTAACATTTCAGTCTATGTAAATAAGCGTTGCCTTTGAAAGAAACAGAAGGGAAAGTGATGTTTTGCCTTTCCCGCAATGGAGCTTCCTCCTCTGGTTCGTCTGCATCAGCTGAGGTCAAGAGAAAATCTCCTGCCTTCCGACACTCACCTCCCTTGACCTTGATTAATATCTGGAACAGCTGACAAACCATGCTTCGGCCATCCAAGTCTGACTTCATTCCTAAGGTCAATCAGAGAGCCTTTCTGTGCAAGGCATCAAGACTTCTGCATTCAGTCTAAGCAGATACATAGTGGAAACTTGCACAAAGTGGCTCTTTCCCTGCCAACCCCCAGAAAATACAGAAAGGAGGAGCTTTTATTTGATCTTCCAGAAGTTTAAGTGATCTAGAAGACTTCCAGAAGCCTTATGTGATCGCATTGCCTCTTACACGTGTTAACATGTGTTACACTTTCAAATATGAGCACTTTTGCAAATCTACCCCTACTCCCCAAGACAAGAGGGAAGAGAGACTTTGATGATTCTCCAGAACGGCCCTCATGTGGCATGATCACCCCCACTGTGATCTTCAGAAGGGCGGAAAGCTCAAGAAATCCAGCTTTGTCGTCACCCTTTTACCTAGGAAACAGATGCCGGAACAGAATCGGAATCACTTCCTTCTGAGAAATCATGGATTCTTGTAATACATCATTTCAGGAAGAAAAACTTCTGAAGTAGGTTTTTTGGATAAAACTAAGTTTATGTCTCTGGCAGCTATCTGGTTAGAAGCCTTCTGATGTGCGATCTTAACACCAATCAGTATCTCCAGAGGGATCATTTCTGCCAACTTCGGGTTCCTCGTGGAGCTCCGCAGAGCGGCTCCAGCCACAGCCCTTCTCAGCCACGTGGCAGCTGTGGGGAAATGGACACAGTGGGAGAATCCCGACACCCGGCTCTGAACTGCTCCACCTGAGCGTGTGTGTGACCAATGAAAGTCACTGAATCTCTATCGAGCTGCACTCTTCTCATCCAAAAACAGGGTTATTAGTCCAGGTCAGACAACCCAAACTTTCAAAAGCAGGGGGAAAATTAAGTGAGCCATGGCATATCCAATATAGGGAATACTCTGCATTCAGGATAAAGAATGAGAGAGACTATTGGTGCTGATGTAGAAAGATTTCCAAGACACACAGACACACTGTAAAAAGAAAAAGAGCAAATCACAGAACCAAAACCTACAAGATACTCCCATTTTATAGAAAAAGCATCTTATTCCATGTAGAAAAGTAAACTATAAACTCATCACAAGTTTATGTCTAAATATATGCAAATAGGGAATTCCCTGGCGATCCAGCAGGTAGGGCTCCATGCTCTCACTGCCGAGGGCCCAGGTTCGATCCCTGGTCATCCCTGGTCGGGGACCTAAGATCCCACAAGCCGCGCAGTGTGGCTAAATAAAAATAAATAAATGCAAATATATGAATGCGTGTGTGTTTTATATATATATACCTCTCCATGCTTAGAGATTTGCCTAAAGGGATGCTCATCGTACTGATAACAGTATTTACCTCCACGGAGGGGAGTATGGTTGTGATGGACTAAAGAGGGGAATTTTCTCTTTATCTTGTGTTCTTTGGCACTCTAGATTATTATTTTTTAGCAATAAGAATGCATTTACATATTACTTACACAACTTAAAAATAAGCTTAAGTTGATTCATTCATTTGTTGATTTAATTATTCCCCTAAGATTCAACAACTGCTTTGACAGAAAGTTAGTTGCTTCTGCACTATCCATCCCCCCCTTCCTCCTTGCGCACATGACCCTGATTTTCAGAGACACCATGTTCCAAGCTGAACATTTGCTTTCCCCACATTTTTGCAGCTCCAAATAGCCAATTGGGGATACATTCTGGCCAATGAGACACAAATGGAAGTGCTGTGGAGGGGAGGGAGGAGGTGATACCTCTTCTCCCCGTCTTGAAGGGATAGGATGGCTGGAACTGCAGCAGCCATCTTGCCAACATGAGGTGTCACGTATGAGAGGCCAGGCCAGATGTTGTTGAGTCACTAACCAGTGCAGCAGCTGCCTACCTTCAAAATTCTTGTTTGTTGAGAAATATAAACCCTATCAGTTTAAGCCACTGTGAGGTGAGTTTTTGTTACTAACAGCAAAATGCATTCCTAATCAACACAACTGCCTATGATGTACTGACCAGAGTCAAGCTAGAGAAGTTGATTTTACAAGAGATAAGAGGAATTATGAGCAGCATAAAATGCCTGAGATTACAAAGATGAGATCCAAAACATAAATAACAAAAATGGGATAAAATAGGAGTGCCCCAATTTCTTCATAGGGCTATTGAGCCAATTAGATAAGACTCTACATAGGAAAATATTGATAGTTTGTAAATGGGGTAACAATGTACAAATATAAGGGCTGTTTTTTGGGGTGGGGGTTTGTTTGTTTGTTTTTGCATATGTAGTCAGAGTGTGCTATGAACAGTGGCTAACTTGCACACTCTGAAGTCAGACCACAGGGCTTGAAATCTTGGCACAGCACACACACAACCTTTGAAAGTTGGGAAAGTTATTTCTCTGCACCTCAATTTCTTAATATGTGAAACTGGAATCATAATAATAATTACACCCATAGGACTACGGTACGGATTAAATAAAATAATGTATTAGAGGCTTAGCACAGAGCCTGGCATGGGTGGCCCTCAGGATGAGTCAGTCATTCTTATTATAGGATGACTTAAAAGGCATCCAAAGGTCCCCAGGTGCCAAAAAAATATCCCCCATGACCTCCCCACTAGTCAGAGAAAGTCTCGCAATAGTTACTATCTGGCTTAAGGTCTCAGAGATCACCGTTAGAAAAGAAAGGTAGAACTCACCTAAAGAAGGTTAAACCTTGATATTCCAGAAATATTTACAGAGCAGCTATGACAAGCAAGCAAGGCACTGAGGAGGATAAAAAAGAATGCCAAAGATAATGCTCTGTGCTCCCAGGGAACTTGAAGAGATAAGACACAAATGAGAGGAAAATGACAGAATATATAAGAGACACATAACAGCTCAATGCTGTACAAGAAATGCCACAAGCTAATGTGTGATTAATTGCCAAACAGCGATGCAGAGAAAGATCAGAGCCATCCAAAGCCCAGAGACATGGCTGTTGGCGGAGTGATCCAGGACTGCTTCAAGGAGACAAGGGGCTCTGCACCAAGGATGGGATGGCTTTTGACAAGCAGGGAGGAGCAGAGGGGCATGCCAGGAAGAGAATGGAGCATGACCCAAATCATGGAAACAGGACACCCCTGAGCATATTTGGGGGTGACGCAGGGGTGGAGCCCATGATTGTGGGGGTGAGTCTGACCCAAGCCAAGGGGTTACACAAGAGGCACAATGCATCATGAGACAGAGGACGCAAGGGTAGCTGGGAGCCTGAATATGAAGGATTTGAAATAGATGGAAAAGTTTGAAATGCAACCTATAGCCAGTGGAGGGTCATACAGGTTCCAGATGAGCAAAAAAGACCAGAACCTTCTGTGGACACTCATCAGGAAGCAATGAGTAGGACTACAGGGCCAAGAGAGTCAGCAAAAGGAGAAAACCCACTGGGACCGGTGGAGAGTGACATAGATGGGAGAGCATGGTGAGAGCCTGAACTGGGATAGGCCAGGGGGGAAAACAAAAACACTAAGCCCATTACCAGTCAGTCATCCCTCCAACAAATGGTACATCCCTTATGGTTCTGTTTCTATTGATGTTCACCTCCACTCACACTAGTTTATAAGATTAGTTCCTATATGGAGTAAGACCATGAGGGGGAAAATCCCAGGACAGGTAAGTTTGGGGGAAGCAAAGGAGAAAGGAAAGCTTAGGAGCCAGGTTCACTGCCTTAGAAGGCAGGCAGAGAAGTGTACGCAACCCAAGGTATGCATGGAGGGCTGGGCTCCTGAGGACATAGAGAGAGGAGATGGAAGATGGCAGAAGAGAAAAGATCTGTTAAGAGAGATTTGACCCATCTTGACCAACAGATAGTCTGAGCTTCAACTGAACTCAAGTGGTTCAACCTCCGGGATGTTGACACACCTCTCCTTGTGCACAGAGCCCCCAATGCTTGGGGAGGTTAGTCTGCTAGCAGGTCTAGGACTGTGCTCAGATATCTGCAATGCACAGCCCGGAGACCACCACCAGAGACAGCAACCAAGTGCTTTGCGAGCTCAGCCAAGGAAAGGGCTTCCCCTGGATGGGCTGGAGAAGGGGACTTACATCAGGCGACATGGGATGGAGGAGGGAGACTCCAGATGCTCTTTGGAAGTAAGTGGCTCTTGGAGAAGAGAGAAGAGTTCTAGAGAAAAAACTTCACAAACCTAGTCCCAACTGCAGAAAAGACTTGGACTTGCCTGAAAACACATATTCTACTGGAGAAAGCATGACACCTGAGTAAAGGGAGGGAAGGCACTGATGCAGCTGTCTTGCAGACAAGCCATCACACAGGGCTGGCCTGTGAGGAGATGATTAGGCTGGGAGGTCAATGTCAGGCTTACAGCTGCATACCCCACTGCCTGTGACACTTCACAACGCACATCACTTGTGCAGTAAATATGTATTAAATGAATGAATGAATGAAGAAACACGTGATATTCCCATTGACTTCACATCAGTCCTGACTGGGCTCCTGCTTCACTCCCTGCCTGCAATGCCCAGCTGAGACAGACAGGGTGGTACAGACACTTCAGGGTTCCATTCACCCCCTTCACCCCTCAGATGCGTCAAAACCAGCCCTAAGCATCTCTATGTGTCTCCTTATACCTGGGCTTGCTCAGCCTCCCAGAGCGAAAGGTGTCTCTCAAGCAGAAGACCCTAGACCCCCTTTCACCATTGTGAATAGGGGATGCACACTTCCTGTTTCAAAAGAGAGCCAGGACATCAAGGAAAAGCAAACCTCTGGCATCCCACCAGAGGTTTCCCCTCTGTCTTCATGGTATAACCTCCCTCAGGCCTGGAAGTTGAGGGATGGTCCGAGTTGCCTGGTCACGTCTTTGGTGCATAGATAATGCCATTAATGCATGTCAAAATCTCTCTTAAAATAATAAAAGCCAACATTTACTGAGTATTCAATATGCGTGGAACACTGTGCAAATCTCTGTAGATAAATGATCTTCTTGAAGTGCCATTTTTGTCTCCTTTTCACAGATGGGAAAACTAGATTTAAAGAAATGAAGAAAGCTGCCCAATTCATAGCGCTGGGCGATGACAGAGGGAACGTTCGCACAGGCACCCTGAATCCAGAGCGCATCTTCCTTAACCACAGGGTACGGACCCTTCCTCCTCAAGCAGGTGAGTACAGAGCTGGCTGGTGGTTGAGGCCATTCTCAATAAACAGAGGGCCAGCTGGGCTCTTGAATTTGGCCTAATATTCAGGAGGCAGAGCTAATAGTGAATCAAGCCGCTTGGCCCATGAGACCCTACGGAAGCCCCTGAGCTTCTCCGGCTTCCCCTGCAGTCTGGCTAACCCTCTTTGAGGTGACACCACTAATTACCAAACTCTCTATCTGGCTGAGCAGATACTCAGTGATGCTCCTTGCCACTCCTGTGTTAGATGCGTCCTCTGTGAAAGCTGACCTCTATGTGAGAAGGGAAAATTCAGCTCCCTGCCAGAAAGTCTGCCCTGGCTTCTTTTTCATCACTGTATTTTAACAAGTCCACCATAGGTTTTCTTCTTTCTACCTTGCCAGGAAGCCAAGAGTGGCATTTCAAAGGACACGTTTACCCCACAGCAATTTCTCTCTTCCACCCCCATGTGCTTTCTTCTCATAAAATCAGACCAGACAATGAAGCTGTAAACCCAGCTGTTAAGATTGATGCCCTGTTTCTCCGACTTCCCTCCCTCCCTCCCTCCAGTGGCAACGGCTCAGGAGCTGTTCACTGTGAACGCTAAACATTCAAATGAAAATGCTTCGAGATAAAGACAATCACAATAACAATAAAATGTAAAAGCTTTTAATTGATATAGGAGAAGGGTGAATTCGAGAGAACATACGGCACACAAATAATGAACTGGACAAAACTGCAAGGAAAAGTCTTGACCTTGGGATTCTGGAGAGCTCTACCTTATTGCCCACCCACAGCTGGAGCACATACACCAGGAATGGACTGTCCCTACAAAATGTAACCAACCAAATCAACCGCTCTGCTCCTTATTTCAAGCACTTTCATTTTTACAATGAATGGGGAATCTCTGGCAATCACTGTTATACCATTTATGATTAAAAAATCAGCAAGTAGGCAGATTACAGAAAATAAAACAGAGGCTCGTATATTCTGCAATCTCATCTCTGCCAAAAATGAGCTGCTAAAAAAATCCCAGAAGTTTTCTATTTTTGTCTGCCACCTTTTGTTTTTTAACTCCTCTGTTGGACAAGGATAGAACTTCAATGGAACTTAACACAAGCTGACTTCACCAGACTTGAGATATGGCAAATTTATGAGAAATTGAAAGCCATTTGTGGGTTTCTCATTCCCTCTATTTTCTGTGATAATTGGTAGATGAACTTTTCCATTCCCTAAATTCTGAAAGTGAAAAATACAAAGTTGATATGTGTGTTAATCATCAAAATAAAGGTACAAAAACTGTAGCACATCTAACAGTGGAGGGGCCGCTCGCCAACCAAAGAAGGATCTACTGACTGCTGAAAATGAAAACATATACCTCCCATTTTAATTGTTTTCCTTCAGTTTCCCCAAAGAACTTATATTCATGTCTCTGCTTCCAGAGAGTGAGTTTCATATTCCTCATCCATAAAATATGTGTTGGATTAGGTGGTCTCCCAGCTGCCTTCCCCATTCAAACAAATTCTATGACGTTAAATACACATATATCCATACATATACACTGTATATTTAAAATACATGTGTGTATACATAAATACATGTGTATATATATAAGCTATACTAACATGTCAAGATAATTTTAAAGTAAAAATGCATTTTCCCTTGCATCTGACATGCATTTAGCCTCTCTTCACCTCAGTCTCTGACTCTAAAAAAAATTAAAGACTTGGAATCATGGGTGGAAAATGGGTTTCAACTTGCTTGCCAAATCTTATCCTCTGCCAGGACCATTATGTTGAAAAGCATCGGCAAAGCTATGCCTGGGCTCAGCATAAAAGAGTGCTTATACTTATAATGAGTATTTATATATAGTGAGCATTTATAATGAGTAATTATAATAAGTTATAACATGAGGCAGATCTTACATGATATTTCTACGGCTCTCAATAAGCCTATTAAAGTCTAAATCCTATTCCCTCTGTGGGAGAGTCATTGTAAGGACAAAAGAGACGTTTGGAGTCCACCCATTAGGATTTCACAGCCAAAGAAACAAAAGTTCAAATAGATGAAGTTACTTGCCTACGGTCAAAACTTGAACCCCCAGTATTCTGAGTCTAGATCCATTAGACTACACCACACCATCTTCCTTAAATTCTAGCAAGCTCTATGCAAGGGGGTGTCTATCTTTGGTCAATGAATCATTTAGGATCCAGCCAGGAAGTAGGAACCTCTCTTCTCTAGGTATTTTAAACAGAGTAAATTTAATCAGGGAATTAGTTACACAGATAACTAAAGGGCTAAGAAGCAAAACAGATGAAGCAACCCAGAGATTAGTAACAACAGAAAGCTGCTATCATCCTTGAACTGAAAGAACACAGGGAGGAGGTAATGTCCCCAGAACCATTTCTGAGGCTACCTGGCAAGAGCTGTAAAGAACTATGGAGGAAACTGTGGGGAGCTACAACCATGGAAGAAATGCAACCAGTGATGAAGCATGAAAGCACAGAGAGGGAGAAATACCCTGGCTTCCCATCCCCCCACCTCTAGTCCTCTGCAAGTGTTTCCACTGACCAAACCTACTCAGAATCTAGTCAGCAAGACAGCCTGAGAAACCTAGTTGCAGAATTGTAAACAATGACAAGCACAGACGAAATAATACATAGATACATAAGAGATACACATAGATATGATTTCGGGACATAAGGTAAAACTAAAAGGCTACATGCATATCCCAAGGATATGCCTAATTTTTTCTACTTAATCCATTAACTTACTCCTATTAATATACAAAAATATCTCTCCTCTCCCAAACGGAGTGGGAAAAGATCTTTTCTTCATACCTGAGTCTCTTGACTTTAGACTCATAGACAAGGGGAAGAGATTAGTATATAGAAGTCTTGATGGAAGTTTGCACTGAAGCCAAGATAAAAGCAATCTCCTATCCAGATCACTCCAACTCTTACGTGAAGGTTTAAGACCTTGAGAGGAAAAACAAATTACCAAGGAGGGAGGCCCAGGAAAATTAGCTCTCCTCAGAGGCCTGTAAGTTAAGTGAAAAGGAATTCAGAGTTATGGACTGGAGATAGTTCTGTAGCTTCAGGATCCCTGACCTCAGAGTCTAAGACAATGACTCCCAAACCATGGTACTGGCTATCTACATCAGAACCACCCTGAGACTACTGTTAAAGATCTAAACTCAAGACCCTACACTAGACCCATAAAAGCAGAGATAGAGATAGCACTTGAACCTTGCATTTTGGGTAGAGTCTCCAAGATATCTGAGAATTAAGAGTTCCTGGACAAGGAAATCCTTGACGTCAACAAGAAATTCAAGATGTGTCCATCAGTACTCCTTCCCAGGTGGGCTAGTGATAGCTTTTAATGACACATGTCATCTATAACAGCTGCCAGGGTGTTTTGCTCTGTCTGACCATCCACAGGAAGGCCTCTCCACTGCCTAGAACTTGGATTCCTTGGGCTCTGTTCCATCTCTGGATTATGTATTTCTAGTACTCTTTTCCCCTTCCCTGGGGAAAAGCTTGTTTCCCTTCTCCACTGCAATTCTCCCCAGTTCTCTCTCATTTTGGCCTCACACTGAACTCCCCTGGAGAACCCCTTCCCTGAAGCTGGGGGCCCCCAAGCTGCAAGATCCTCTTGTTTCCCATGTTACTCTGAAATGGCAGAGCAAGTGGCTGTCATAGACAGCAGCCTCAGCTGTGGGTCTGGGAGCCCTGCCCATCACAGGTGCTGGGGGCTCCGTCCCCTTTGGGGTTAACTGTGGCTGAAGGGCCCTGAGGGTGGGTGCCATGTTGCACCTGCTCCTGGGAGGTGAATATTCTCCCAGGTTCCCCCACAGTTAATAAAGCCTGCAGGATTCCACTCCAAGATTTACAGCCTCCCTTTCTTCCCCTCCATAGGGAAGGGATCTGGTGCAGCATTGTTACTTGTGCCTGGAATAACAGTACTTCTTTTCCTTTACACAATCTACACAATGAAAAGACGGTGAGATTACCTGCCAGGACCATTTAAGCTTTAATGATCTTCATGTGAGCGCTCCCAGAAACACCATGCAGCAACCAAGTCACAGGACACTGCTCTAATAAAATTAAAATTACTAAAATAAACTGCTGGCCCTCTGGAAAGCACCGAGAATACAATACATTATGTAAACTGACACCCAAATATTGTACACCTACTTGGCCCTTGAGTTACAACAAAGGCATGATGCATGCTAAAGCCTTATATTTTTAATTTTAATTTCCTTATAAGCGGATTTTAATCACTAGGTAGCCAAATCACATTCAATACCAATTTCCTTTATGTTGTCCAGTGGTTTACCATTTCTTTGTGTGAAACTCTCAAATTTACATACATTCCAGAGCTGCAAATACAAAACAAGAACTATTTAAATGAGAAGTAAAAGAATTTACAAATACCCAAATAATAGATTCCCCTCCTTTTTACCTCTAGCTCTGTTGGAGTCCATTAAAAACAGACTTAAGATAGGATTAAAGGAACACTTTGTGACTTGATGAAAGTCAAGCTCTGTATATCACTCTTTAAAACAAGAATATGAAACACCAGATGACATTCAGTTTGATCATGAATACTGATAATATAATATTTATTTTAAATATAATGTATTCATCGGTACTCAACCAAAAGTAAAATTAAACTCATCAGGATCAGAATAACTGTTTGGTTTTGCAAAGTCAAGGACCCTCGTTGGGTGGCTTAATGACTTCTTGTTTGTGTTTTGTTAGCATAAATTATCCATCAAGTGCAGCCATTACACCGGATGCAGCATGGCACTCGCGGAGGGAAGAGAGCTGCATCAGGACCCTCATTAAAGGGAAATGTGATTGGAATGGAGTCATTATTGCGTGCCTGGCAAGGCTCTGCTTGTCTCCACTCTCCATCCCTCTGCACCAATTCCATCTGAAGTCAAAGCTGGGCTCTCAGACCTGGATTTTTAAAGGCAACGGATGCAATCAAACAATAGACGTAGTAATGACAGCCACCGTGCTTGTAGCCAAATATGATAAAAAAAAAAAGCGGGGGGGGAGAAAAACAGTATAATGAGTTTCAGGGAAATCAGATGAGTCTCTGAGAATGCAGGTGCTGGGTAATGCTCTCTCCATTCATCCAGCAGTTTATGGACCACAAAAAAAATTCCTTTTCTCAATATCTACAGACATTCTTTCCACCTCATGGTGTTACTCTCCAATAAACTGGGTATGGATAGGACTCAAGTCGTGCTGTGTGTAATAATAATTAAGGAAGACAGGCAAAAATAATGGCCTCCCCGTTTCACACAGTACAATCATCCTGTCCCAGTCTGGACACATCCTGCAGCTATTTCAATGTAATTGTATTACTTAACGCAGGGAGAATGTTGTTTTCTAGTAAGAGACGATGCAAAATGAAGTTTTAGAAAGCACCAGCGAAGCCACATAATAGGAAAAGACGACCTTCCCAATAGAGTGATAAGATGGACTTCTGCAATGTGCAGAGCTGAGCATATGTTGTATTGGAATAAAAAACGCAGGTGAACCCAAGGGAACTGAAGAGCACAACCACTTCTTATAGCAATCTTCACTAAAACTGCCTGTGTACCTAGTGACAGTTCTGGTTTGGTTCACAGACATCTGGCTCTGAAATAAGAAATGAATATTATCAGGGGATGATCATCACCATAAACTAGCCATGGCTTAACCCACCCTCAGGGCTGGGCCACTATCACCGGCAGCTTAAGCCTGTCACAAATGTCACATGCAAGACAGCGTCACCGTGCAAGACCCACACAGCTGGGGCTCAGAGTCAGGCTAGCACTGGCTGAGACTGGTCTTTAACACTCTAAACAGATGCCAAAAATGGTTGAGATGTGATGTGCTTAGTTATAAAGTACATCCTCAGGCCTGGTAATAGCTCATAATACGGCCTTACAGATAGGTTCAAGTACATGAAAGGACACTGGACACACAGGTGACAGGAAACAGCTGTGCCCCATTTACACAGAGGACAGGAAAAGAGGGAGTGAAGTTTAAATTACAACAGGCAGGTGTGACAGGTGTAAAAAGACAGAAACGAGGACAACTAAGTTATTAACAAAGGGAAACGTTATTAGGTGGTGTAAGGAGAGCGCAAAAGAAATGGACATTACAATACTGAATGTCGACATACACATACATGGCAGAGCGACATGTTGATTCCAGCAATCAGCCTGTCTATCAAAAATTTTTCAGAAAACATTATCTGGAACAATATGAAATTGTTATTTTCGTAGACCAAAAATGGTCAAATATCGGCAACTTCCAATGGTTCAACCTAATACTTCTGCCTTAGTTCAGAACCTTGAACAGCACCTAATGCATCCTAGACAATCTACAAATATTTGTTCATAGGATGGATAAATGAATTTTCAAATAGTTAAAGTGAGAATATTTAACTGAATGAGTAAGACTTTTCTGGTTGGTGTTGCATATGGAGCAGTCTCTTGTGTTAGCTTCTTTCTCTCATCTACCTTGATGATTTTTTCTTTTAGTCCATCACTGAAGTTACACTTACCAACGTCAGGGACTTTGAGCATTTGTAGACACTGTTAATAACCATCTTCTCTATTCTTTTGGATTACCAATAATGAAGGTTAATAAAAACCAAGTCTAGGGGCTTCCCTGGTGGCGCAGTCGTCGAGAGTCCGCCTGCCGATGCAGGGGACACGGGTTCGTGCCCCGGTCCGGGAAGATCCCACATGCCGTGGAGCGGCTAGGCCCGTGAGCCATGGCCGCTGAGCCTGCACGTCCGGAACCTGTGCTCCGCAATGGGAGGGGCCACAACAGTGAGAGGCCCGTGAACAGAAAAAAACAAACAAACAAACAAAAAACCCAAGTCTATATTCTTTTCTAAACTCTTTGGATATTAATTTGAAAAATAGACCCAATAACCATTGTTTGCTCTTGAGTCTTTGTGCTGGTGTTAAAATGCTAAAGGAAAAATGTCCATCTTCATTAAAGAAGTTTGAATCAGTTTTGTGCACCAAGCTTGTCAAGACACATGTTAATTCCTTAACATCTTCACATCAGCCAACTCCATTCTTTCAGCTACATCAGCCAAAACCCTTGCAGTGAGCCTTAATTTTTTTATTTCACTCACACCCTACAGCCAATCTATCAGCAAATCTGGAAGCACTACCTGCAGAATATGTCCAGAATGCAGCCACTCCTCACCACATCTTCTGCTAGTCTTCCTCACACACAAGCCCCTTCCAGGCCAAGCCAGCATCCTCTCTCATCCAGATCACTGCAAGAGCAGCTACACCAATATCCTCCATGGAACAGAAAAATCATCACCCTCAAAGGCTTCCATTAACTCCTCATTTCACTCAAAGTGAAAGCCAAGGCCTTAACTTTGTCTAAAAGCCCTCCCCCATCTGCCCCACTACACCCCATTACCTCCCTGGCTTTGGCTCCTGCGATTCCCTCTCCTGCACACTCTGCTCCAACCCCTCGGCCTCCTCCAGACATTGACTCAAGTCTCCCCTTCTCAGTGAGCCCTTCCCTAGTCATCCCACCTAAAATGACAACTCCGTCCACCAGCACTCCATATCTTCCTTCTCTACTTTATTTTTTTCCCTTAGACTTTGTGGGGATTTTAAGATATATCCACAAATTCTTTGATATTCGTCCCTTCAAAAGGTGGAGGCTAATTCTTGAGTCTGGGCATTTCTTAGTGACACTTTTGACAAACAGAATGTGGAGGAAGTGAAAGGATGCTGTTTCTAAGACCAGGTTTGTGGCTTTCTCCCTACACACCCTCTCTCGCACTCTCAGTTCACTTGCCCTGGGTTTGGAAGTCAGCTGCCATGTTGACGGGACACTCAAGCACCTCTATGGAGAGGCCCACATGGAAGGGAACTAAGACCTCCTGCCAACAGCCTTAGGACTAAACCATCATGGAAGTGGGTCCTTCAGCCTCAGTCAAGCCTTCAACTTACTACAGCACTGGCCAACATCTTGACTGTAATCTCATGAAAAACCTTTGGCCAGAAACACCCAGCAAAGCTGCTCCCAAGTTCCTGACCCACAAAAGCTTTGAGAACATAAGTTTTGTTGTTTTAAGCCTCTAGGTGTTGGGGTAATTTGTTACACAGCAATAGCTAGCTAATACAGCCCTTATCACCATCTAACCATATTTTATATACCTTATTTTATTATCCTGTTTATTGACTGTCTCCGTCAAGGAATGTAATTTCTGTGAGGGAAGAGATATTTAACATATGTGAAATAAATTAATCTTTTACTTTTAATAATGAATAAGTTGTATATTCAAGACTCCCATACATGAGTGGATCAGCAAAAATGCAACACTCAGACACATACTTACAAGGGTAGCAAGAGTTTCTATCACTTGGGTAAAGGACGATTACACTTGGGCATAAAGCAGATCCTACCACAGATGTGTTGCAGGAATAATGACCACAAAGAGCCTCCTATTTTCCTACCGAATACGAAAGATGTGTTCTCACAGAAAAACAAATCACCCAGTGTATAATTTGTGAGTTGTTGGTTCTTGACCCAAACAGACAACAAAATCATCAGCAGACCTTTCTACAACCACAAATGTCCAGACTCCACATCCCAAGATTCTGATTCAGGAGGTCTGAAGTGAGGCCTTGGCATCTGCTATAGACTGAATGTTTGTGTTCTTTGAAAATTCTTATGTTGAAACCTAACCCCCAATGTGATGGTATCTGGAGACGGGGCCTTTGGGAGGTTATTAGGTCATGAAGATGGAGCCTTCATGAATGGTATCAGTGCCCTTATAAAAGAGACCCCAGAGAACCTCCTCATCCCTTCCACCATGTGAGGATACAGTGAAAACATGGCCATCTGTGAATAGGGAGGTGGGCCCTCACCAGACATTGAGTCCGCCAGCACCTTGATCTTGGATTTCCCAGCCTTCAGTACTGTGAGAAATAAATTTCCCTTCTTTATAAGCCACTCAGTTTATGGAACTTTTGTTACAGCAGCCCAACCAGACTAAGATAGTATCTTCAGCTGCAAAAAAAAATTCCTCTAGGTTTTTCTGATATATAACCAAGACTGAGAGCTCCTTCCCTGGGTGGTAAATAATTAGAAAAGGTAAGCACATTTCTAGTCTACTAGTACTGGAAGCTCTTCCCATCATTCAGCAACTCTGAATTCTTCTGCATTCACTCAATCATTTATTAAGTATAAAGTGGTTGGCACTGTGCTAGACTCTGGGGAAATGAAGAGTCTGGTGGAGCTCAGGGTCTGGTGAGGGAGATCAGACCCTCACCCAATGAGACATCCAACCCAGAAAGCCCCATCCCTGCCTTTCCTAAATATTCTTGCCTTTCCCAACAGAGCCTGGACTCACCCCACACACACACCTTGGGCTGGAGATAGCATGATCACACATCATCAAAGAGACATGGACTGGGCAGCAACTGATAGCAAGGAAGGGCTGACATCATCCACAGTGAACATGTAAACTGCAAAGGGGAGGACATCCAAACCAACCCAAGGAACTCCAGGACTTAAGGACTGCCAAAGGGAGAAGAGCCTGCAAAGGAACTAAAGAGCAGATTCCCTAAATCTAAGAGGAGAGCAGAGAGTCTCGAGTCCTTAAGTCAAAGACATGGCATCCTCAGGCAAGAGGAGTGGCCGAGCCTCATGTCTCTGTGATACGAATGATGCTCGGCTGGCTCAGATCTGTAAACTGAGTCTGCAAAATGAGTTTCATCCAAACAAGGGGTACGTCTTTCCTAGTAACTCTAGTGGTCTATTTAATCTTCAACAACTAGCAGAGATAGTGCACAGCTAGGAATTTGCTAGACCATGGTTCCAGTCCTGGTCTGCTACTAATTAATTCCGGAGTCTCAGAAAATAATTTACATTAGAAGGGTCTCTGTTTTGTCATCTGTTAAGTAATAGTGTTGGAATAAGTAATTTTTAAAGTTGTTTTTTCTTTTTCAGCCATAATGTTCTATTAATTAAAAATTATATATGTGAATATGTGTGTGTATGTAACAATCCGTTACCCAATATTGTTCTCCAAGAAATGGAAAGCACTGTGTGAAGGAGAGAGATTGTTAACTTGACTTTATTGGTAAGGGAAATAAACATTGGCTGGCTTATGCTAATTTCCAGAGCAGTAGTTGACAGCGTTATCCTTCAGTTGGAAAGTATTTCAATACCAATTGGATGAGTTAGAACAAATATCCCCAGGCATTCTAGCAATACCAGAAAACTGTCAGAACCCCAGATTACGCCTGCGAATTCATCTGGGTTATGCAATGCCCTGAGCTTCTAGACAACTGACAACACAGAGCACTTATCCTCCCACCCAGTTGTTCACTGGCTCATCCTGGTTCCGGGAGTGCGTGTGAAGACTACAGACCCACACCAACGGTCCAACATGGTAGCTCCTCGCCTTCCAGCATGCAGAACATGATGGATGCCGCAGCAGATGGCAAGCTGGAGGCCGTGGGAGGTTGTAACTCCTTGTTCCCTCTGCCAATTAATTCCCAAGGAGGAATCTTTTTTTTTAATTGTAGTTGATTTACAATGTTGTGTTAATTTCTGCTGTACAGCAAAGTGATTCAGTTTTATATATACATATCCTTTTCCATTATGGTTTATTACAGGATATTGAATATAATTCCCTGTGCTCTACAGTAGGACCTTGTTGCTTATCTATTTTATATATAGTAGTTGGTATCTGTTCATCCCAAACTCCTAATTTATCTCTCCCCCACCACCTTTCCCCTTTGGGAACCATAAGTTTGTTTCCTTGGTCTATGAGTTTGTTTCTGTTTTGTAAATAAGTTCATTTGTGTCATTTTTTAAATTCCACGTATAAGTGATATCATATGGTATTTGTCTCTCTGACTTACTTCACGTAGTCAAGGAGGAGTCATTTTGAAGAGAGATTTCCAGACCGCACCTCACTCCTTCTGGGGGAAAAGGATTACAGAGTCAGAGTCAGGAAAACAAGGGCAACATGGGGACCAGGGACAGTCATTCCCACCTCACTCTAAAGCCAGATTTCTCAACCTTGGCACCGTTGATATTGACGGCTGGATAATTCTCTGCTGTGGGGCTGCCTTGTGCATTGTGGGGTGTTTAACAGCATCCCTGATCTCTACCCACAAGATGCCAGTGACACCCCCTGCATAGGTGTGACAATCAAAAATGCTTCCATACATTCCCAAATGTCCCCCAAATTTCCCCCACTTAAAATCACTCCAAGAATGGTCTGCCCACAGAAGGTCCCAGAAAAACCAGGCCGACTGAAGGGAACATTGCCCACCCTCCACAATGATGGTTCAGTCAACACTCCCAGCATGAATTATGCTGTTTAAGCAGTTTAAAAACTAACAGAACCTCTACAGACAACTCCACAGTGTGCATTCTGAAATCCTGCATCTAGATATTGACAGCTCCAGCTGATAGCCTGGCCTTGGGTGAACCCATGGTCCAAGGTCAACCTTATGCTCCCAGCCTCTGTTCCTCACTCCAGCCACTCTGGCTGGAACCTCCCAAGTGGCTCCCAAGAACAGGCTGTATGTGGAAGTCAGTCCTTATAAAAAAAAAAAAAAAACAGAAGAGGCTAGCAATCAGAATACCCAGCTTGGAGCTCCACCTCCGCTGTTCACTAGCTGTGTGACCTGCAGCGCATCACTTCAGCTTTCTGAGGCTTATTTTCACTCACGTGCAAACCGAGAGTAATACTCTTTGCCTTGCCCTTCTCAATGCATCATTGCGACGCTCAAATACAAGCCCTGTGACATCTGTAGAGCACTGTACAACGGTCAGGCACCAAAGCCTTACTGTGACCTATGAGGACTGTTGATCCCACAGCGCCCCATCTCTGTGTTAACACACCCACCGCAGGAGTCTCAGGAAATGCTCAAAGACCAGCCTACTTTCATTTCAATGCTAACTTGACCAGAAGTTCCCCTCTGCATAATTTCACCAAAAATGTGAGATATCTCCAGTGATTTCTTTGTAAAAGACTATCCATCAGTTCCAACAAATGGCAATAAATGCGTATTTGAACCTTCTATGTACCTTCGGGATGCATCGGTGAACAAAATACACCAGGAGCCCTGCCCTCAAAAGGCCTATTTTTAAAATGGTGGCGGGGGTGGTGGTGGTATAAACTACAAACAAACAGAAAAACTAACACAAAATAAGTTGCACAGAATGCCAGAAGCTAATAAATGCTGTGGAAGAAAAGGCAAGTGAAGGACATGGTGTCGACGTGAGGGCAGGGTGAGGGTCAATTTGCTGTTTCAAGGGGGCTGCCTGGTTGAGAAGTAAGATGTGGGCAGAGGTGAGGGGTCAGCCGTACAGCTGTGGGGGAAGAGCATTCCAAGCATAGGAAATGGCCAGTGCAAAGGCCCTCGGGCTGGACCATGTGTTCAAACACCCACAAGCAGGAGAACATGGTGGCTGCAGCAGGGTGAGCAACGGAAAAGGAGCAGGAAATAGGAAGTGAGGTCCGAGGGTTGGAGGGTGGACTGGGCCACTTGAAAAACATGGAGGGAGCTCTCTTCCATGCCAGGCATCATGCTAGGCACTGGGGAGCCACAGCCAGAAACTCGGTCCTTGCCGCCAGGAGCTGGTCACCTGCCAGGGGTCAGTGCTGCAAGAAGGGACAAGCGGGCTCTGAGAGAGCTTGACCAAATCCTTGGCCTTATTAAGACTAGCTGGGAAGGAATGAGGAGGGCAGCAGTCTGTGACTGAGTTCTTCTTTCACATAGAGATTGGCCGGGCTCAGAGTCTTGTGCCAATGCCCCCTTCCCCACCACCACCAGAAAATGGTGGATCCTCCTGCACACGGGACGCCCCCGGTGACCCAGTAAGAAAAGAGAACGTTCACCTCAGTCTTCCCCCGTCCTTTGGTGATGCTCAGCCTACTAAAACACGAATGCCAAAGCGTCAGGCTCAAGAAGAACGAGAGGCCGTCACACCAAGCTCAGCTTCACAATGTCAGTCCACGCACTCCTACCCACCCCCAGCCAGGATCTGAAGGGCCTGTGCTTCTCATTAATGGGGTTCCAGAAGCTCAGACCCCGGGCCCCTCATTACTTACTCCCCACTCTCCTAGACCCCCAGGAGCAAGCCAAGGGTCTTAGGCTCTCACTTGCATACTGGATGCAGCCGTATCAACCTTGCCTCTTTCTTTCCCAAGTTATTTGCAAAAGAGGCGGCTGCAGGAGCACACACAGCTGGCTTTGTGCCCGCGGGAGAGGCGGTCTAAAGCAGCGGGGGATGTGCCTCTCTCAATAAAACTTAATGGAACAAAAGCCCCCTGTGCGCTGCAAGAGCTGCCTCTCCCGGGGAGCTTTTGTCTCCACGGTTCTCTTCCCAAGTCCTCCTTCAGGCTCTCCCGTCCCCTGAGGGTCTTTGGCATAATCTGGGGCCCATCATTAAAGGGAAAGGGGCCAGGAGTAAGTCAGACGGGGGTTCACACACACCCAACACACACACGCACACACACACGCACACACACTGCTCAGATACATCTGCACACCCAGGCACACTCACACACTTGCACACACAAACATTTTGCATAGACATGCACCTTCTTGGTTTCTCTTTTTATCAAGTGAAATCATTGGCAATCTCATGGCAGAGGGAAATTAACCATGAGGGCAGCAGAAAGGAACTATATGAAAGGACAGCCCCTTAGGGTTTCCAACAAAATTAAGAGCCTCTGGTTTCCTTTCCATTTTTTTGTCATTTGTTTCGCTTTGTTTTCATACACAAGCACTCTGTGCCCATTTTTGTTGTGAAAGATTCAGGACAGTATGTTGCGTACAGAGCATAAGAGACACATAACCTCTGATCTCCTAGCTTCTGCTCCCTTCCTCACAGGGAAACACGAGTGTGCTGGATTATTCTATTGTCAGCTTGGTTATTCTAGGCACCCTAAATCCCAGAATCCTCCTTCCCTGTATGGTTCTGGGTTAGGGTCTGCCAAAAGCAAAGTTGCATGAGATTTGGGAGGCAAAAGTGAAGCAGTAGCCATCGTGCTCTGAAGGTCATGTTGGTCAAAGTTGATGAGAGACGGGGCAGAGGCGCTGGCCAGGTGCAGTTTGTCACTGTTCTTTCCTTCTCCATCTCCAGCTCACCTTCCAACCACCAGGCTGCTGAGCAGCAGTGACTCCAGGTAACCTCCAGACGCTTCACTGCAAACTCAGAGATGGCGGCACGCACACTCCACAACCTGCCACAAGCCCCTTCTGCAAGCCCGCTCCAGCAGCTGGGTGTGCTGGCTTGCAGATCCTTCACCTCTCCTTCACAGACCCTTTCTCACTCAGCTTCTCCCACAGCTGTGTCAGGACTCATTCCTATAATAAATTCCTTATTCCAACCTTCTTCCTCTTTCTGCTTCCCTGATTAACTGGCTGACACAGCTGTCAACAGTGTGCTATGCTTCCGTCCCTTCTCTATACAAAGACACATACCCACGCACATCTTTTTTCCTCCTTTTTCCCTAAACACGATCATCTCAGTGAGATGTCTGTGGCAACACATATAAACCAACCTCCTCCTTTTACATGGTACATAGAATCCCATCACACGTGACATTTATTTAAGCACTTCCGTATTGGCGAACATCTAAGTTGTATCTAGTTTTCTACCCTGACAAAAGTGCTGCAGTGGCATTTTTAGGTATCCTTCTTTATGCAAAGTATGCAAATCTTCTTTAGGGCAGATTCCTAGAGCTGGAAGAATCAGGTGAATATATTTTTAATTTCCATAGTTATGACCAAATTGTCTTCCAAAAGGCTTCTTTCTCTAAAGTGTTCTTGCCCTGACAGCAGCTTTGTACTTGTTTGCTAAGCAGGACTCTGTACTCTGGGTTCCCTGGAGATGCACAGCCTAACGTGCTCTGCCTGGAGGGCGGGGGGCATTTTGAAGCAGGGACATGGACATGGGAAAGCAAGAGGGAAGGTCATGGAGAGCATCGTGCTTACAAGAAATATACAACTAGCTGGTTAAAGACGAAAAGAAGACAGAAAATCGGAGCTGGCAGCCACATGAAATGGGTAGGATGAGATTAATACCAAGAGAAGGAGACTCCTTCCTTTGTATGATTTCAGAGATTCCCCAGCCTCCTCTAAATTACTACCCATGCATGCATCCATGTACAAACACGTACATACATACACACACACACACACACACTTCAGATTCTGCTGCTGAAGCTTAAAATCCCTTAAAATATTTTCTTCCCTCCAATAGTGCTAAGGTACAAATAAAATAATCCATATCAATAAATAGTAATTATATGTAAAGAACTTTGCTAAATATTTACATGCCTTATGTCATTGGAGGTATGTATTATTCCCACGTTACAGATGAGAAAAGTAAGGTTCAGAAATGTGAAGCCAGACAACAAGTGCACTGCAGAGTAAGATTTGAACTCAGCTCTATGTGACCAGACAACCGCTGCCTGCACAAGGAAGGGTAACAGCACCCCTTAACTTCACTCAACACCCCTGACCCTTTAAGTAGGGTATGGACTACTTCTGCTATACTCATTCCTGAGGGCGGCTTTGCCTAGAGGAACAGGCACTGGGTGTTGGAAAAGACCAGTTAGAGAGGAGAGAAGGTCGAGAAAGAAGATGCTGAGAGCGTAAATCCAAGAGTCATGTACTTCCTGAGCCAATGAAAAGGAGACAGAGCTATATTAGCGCAAAGAGGAATGGGGAAGAAGACCAGCGGGAGAGGAAGGTCAGCCTTCCCAGTCCAGGCAACCCCTCCTGATTGTGCTATTGAGAGCCTGGCAAGACACTGGAAGTGGTGAGAAGGTGTCAGTTTCACAATCTCCCTCGTCCTAAAGTTTTCCTCTTGCTGCAGTGTACAGGAGCCTACCCTGTAAAGTCATTTAATAGCCCCACAATCAGATGATTCTGGAGACCAATGATCTTGGAATAAGGATGCAGAGAAGGAACACAGGGGATGTGGGTGATGAGGTGTAAGCTCGGGGTCAGGGCAGGTTGCAGGATTGTCAGAGAGACTAGCTCTAGAACAGTAACGTGGAAGAGAGGCTTCCTGGGAAGTACAAAGGATGCAGTCAGAAGTCTCAGGGAAAATGCAGCACACACGTGCGGACCCAGCAAAAGGCTGGGGCAGCAAGGTTCCAGTGGTACAGAAGCCTGCACACACTCCTGAGAACCAGGAGGCCCAGGCCCCAAACACAGATTGTGCGACAACCCTTTAGAAGTCTACCCTCGCTGCTCGGCCTGAAAAACATTTCAGCTGGCTCTCATAACTCTGGGAAGTCCTGCCCATCTCCGGATAAAAAGGAAACATGCCTCTGGGAATCTGTGATGATGGGAAAAGAAGGAAACGAAAGGTAAACACAGCCACACAGCATGCTTGCCTGGAAGGACCCAGCAGGAGTGCCAGTGGGCTGTGGGGCGGGGTGGGCATGGCTGCACACTTTTCGGGAGGCCACGAAGGTGGCTGGGACCCGTCCTGTTGCTGTCCTCCACCCCAGGCCCCAGAAGAGGCCTCATGAAGAAGTGCTGGGTGTGCTGAACGTCCTCTTGTCCCTGCAGAGCCGGTCGGCACTGAGACATGAGCCGCTCCAGCCACAGCTAAGGTCAGAGTTAAAGGCAGTGATGGGAACCAGCCCCGATGGAATGGAGAACATGCAGGATGGTGCTATTTGTTATACCAAAAGCTTGAAAGCCATGTGTATCTAAGTAGCGGTCCAGCACAGCACGGAATACCATACATCCATTAAGCATGACTGTTGCAAAGACTAACTAGCAACATGGAACGTGATCCTAATATGCAACATCACTGCTGATCACCAATGTGCCCTTTATTCATAGGGGGTTGTGGGATTATGGGTGACTCCCCCTCTACTTTCTACATTTCCTGTTGGTTGATAGACTGGTGTCATCATGATGCAGAAAGGTGAGGAAGGAAAGTGGTCTGGCTGTGACCTGAGATGCCTGGGATGAACCTGGGTGACTACACTGTGTCCAAAGTGAGTGTGAGAACCGGACCCCCCCCACACACACTCAACACACATGCATACCATATACATCACACATGCAGTGCACACACAACACACACCATACACACATACTATGCACACAACACACATACATACGCCATACACACCACACATACCACATACACCACACGCACACCATGAACACACACCATGAACACACAGAACACGTACATACTATGCACACGACACACACACATACAGCACACACAACCCACACCGACACACCACATATCACACACCGCACACACACACACAAAGGCAAGCTCATATGCTTTTGTCTCCACGTGCATTTCACTGTGTGTCAGTCTTGGAAAGTGTTTGCTCTCGGGATTCCGGTGAGCCAGGGAAACGGGGAAGCTCTCCCTCGCCCTCACAGGAAACTGAAGTGTGCTTACCCAGCAGAGCACCCCATGAGCCATATGGGAGCCTGAAACCAGTCCCCACTCCACAGGCTCTTGGCCTCCTTGAGAGCAACAGCCTGCACCTGCCAATGGATCACACGCGTGGGGAGAATCCTGATGGATGCCTCCAGAAAAGCCACACACTTTGTTTGGGAAAGCTGGGCCCGCCCCCATGCCCTGCAGGAGAACACTCCCTCCTGCTTCTCTCGCACAGACCGGCTCCCACAGCTTTATCTGCGGACACACGTGAAAGCAGCCCATCGTGGTAGTCCCTCATTTACGATGCTGGTACCAGCCTCGCTGGAGTCTTCCAGCGTTCACCATTAGGCATGGTACATCGCACATATATAAATCAAATTAACATACGCTGTCACTGCCGGTGAGCAGCTGTATTCTTCGCGTTAAATTTCATAGTTAAAATGAAACACTTTTCCATTACTAAATCGCTGCTCCACTGGGTGACTGCAAGGGTTACCTGCAGGAATAAAGCCTGGTGATGCCAGCCCTGTCTCAAAACGGCGAATGCAAACTGGATCGACAAAGTGACTACAAAGTTCCACCAAAATAAAACACTGATGTTGATTCACATCTCTGAACCGAAAGTTTGTATCAACCCAGCATCGTGGCATCCCCGATAGGCATATGCCTTGCTCAGACGGTTACAGCAAAGTGCTGTAAAGGCCAAGAGTAACGTTCAGTGTGTGACCTAATTAACTTGCTCAGCTCGTGGTCAAGGAGTCTCCGCTTCCCGGCACGTGCATGCCATGCTGACACACGTTGAGTACCTACTACAGGCCACGCACTTCACAGCCATTCAATGCGTCAGTTTCCAAAAAAGTCATGCTCAGTATCATGAGCCCCAGGATACGTGTGAGGAAATCGAGACCAGACTCAGGAAGACTGTGACCTAGTAACACAACTAATAAGCGACACGGCCAGGACTCAAACCAGGAGCTGAATGAATCCCAAATCTCTGTTCCTTCCTCTGAGTCGAGCGAGTGCTGACTGGCACGGTGTAATCCACAACTGCTGGATAAAGCAAACCAACTCAGAGCACATGCTTGCTGGTGATTGATGAATAGTGGCGTCTCCCTGCAGAACATGCATCATGGTTATTCTTAGCACACAGAGTGCCTGCCCTTAGGGCCCCAGACGTCCTTCTCCCTGTCACGTGGGGTATAGACAGTCCAGGTTCAAGGCCCAAGGTTACAAAGAGGCACAGCTTCCACTCTGCTATCCCATCAGGCCCCAATGGTGGGAAAGTCCACTGTCTTCCATTAGCTGACACTTAACGTCAGTCCCCAGCTGCAATGTCCCCTTCATTTCTTGGAGGGCTTTAGTGGGTTCCCAGGTCTGTGTAAACAGCCTCCACCCACCCCGCCCATACCAGTCAGAATTGACTCTCATCTCTGTTCTATAACGGGTATGCCTTCTGTCTCCTCACTGGGTCCGTCTGCTGCACCCATAGCGTTTCACAGCTCCCAGCACCCGAGCCCCTACTCCTGTGGCAGCTGCGTATAGAATTCTGGGCTGTTCTAGAGTGCAGACACGGTGAGAAAAAGGAAAGGCATCAGATCGACACCGAGCCTGTAGAGGATATAACTCTCTTCTTATTAGGACAGCACACTTCTCAGCTTCCAGGGCCAAGAATCATAAATCTCTCTCTATGCATGCAGGGTGAGTGCAGCTACAGGAAAACCACAGAGACTCGGGATGCCTCAGTTGGATGGCCCTAGCCCAAGCGATTACCCAAATATTTTGGTAGGCCGCAGAGTAAAAGAATTATGAGTTTGGGACAGGAGATTCTTTTCTCTGCCAAACAGGCGTTTTCCTGCAGGGTGGTAGCACATACTTTCCACTTCAGATAGATCAATGCTGCAATTAAGATGTTTAGCAGATCGGCCTGTTTCAAGGACGTCTACATCTTGTGGGGGCGAGGGGGTCGTGTAGGAAGGCTGGGGTCTGACCCTCAGCACGATGAGTTTATAGGGTGATCAGGCTCTGAATGTTGACTCCATGTGTCCATATGGAGACTATTCGTGGAACTTGACTGACAAGCTCTATGTACGTTTTATCTCAGCAGAAAAAAACACAAGCTTGACAAGCACAGCAGTCGGGGTTAAGCCACCTGATAGTTGTGTCGCTTTGGGCAGGACACTTCATCACTTCATCGGAGCGGTTCACATTCGTGAGTTCTAGGCAGTGTGGAGTGGCAGCAAAGACCATGGACCCTGGACATCAAGTGTGTCCTAAACCCAGATCTGCCATTACTATCCTTCTGACCGCAGGTAAGTTACATGACCACTCTGCCTGAGTTTCCTCATCTGTAAAGTGGATTTAAAGGTAGTGCCCATGTTTCCTTTTGGGGTGATGAAAAGGTTTTGGAACTAGACAGAGGTTGCACAGCATTGTGAATATGCTAAATGCCATTGAATTGTTCACTTTAAGATGATCGATTTTATGCTATGTCTCTTCTACCTCAATAAAATAAATTTTCTTTTAAAGTAGTACCTGCATCATGAGGTTGTTACAAGGATTTAATGTTGATATAGGTAAAGTTCCTAGAACAGTGTCTAGCCCACAGTGTCACGTAAGCATTAGCTATTATTTTGTTCCAGAAAGTACGCTGAGCAATTCACACCCAATAAGTCCTCACAATCACCCATGAAATAGGTACTGCTATTACTCGCATTTTGCAGATGAGGAAATTAACATTTGGAGGGTTAAAGCGCCGCTCCAGTTATTGTGGCTTTGCAGAAAATTACTCCAACCGTGCGACGTAAAGAAGCCATTTTTTAGCCTGCGGATTCTGTCGCTCAGAGATTCAGACAGAACACAGCAAGGACTGTTTGTCTCTGCCCCACAAGGTCTGGTGCCTCCGCTGGAAGACTCGGAGGCGGGGGATGGAATGGTCTGATGCTGGCTGTCAACTGGGAGCCTTCGTTCCCCTCCACAGGGGCCTCTCCCTGAGGCTCTCTCTGAAGACCTCCTTACAGCATGGTGGCCGGGTTCTCAGGGGAAGGGTCCCCAGGGAAGGGGGGCAGGTGCAAGCTGGGTCCTCTTTACAGCCCCCCATCAGAAGCCATGCAGTATCACTCCCACCACACTGGAGTCACAGAGGCAGTCCTAAAGTCTTACCCAGGCTCAAGAGGGGGAAAATAGATTCCACCCCTTCACAGGCAATGACAAGATCCTAGAAGAGCACATGGGACCAGAAGTATCGTTGTGGCTATTATCAGACAATGCAATCTGCCACGTACCTTCCTAAGGTCACCTAGCCTGTCAGAGACGGAGCTTTGGATTCCAGACTTTCACTCCAGAGCCCGGTTCTTATCCACTGTGTGCTGAGTTGCAGTGTTTTCATCTGTCAAATAAAGACAATGAAATCTTTTACTCTAGCAGGCTATAAAGATAAGCCTTAGTTGGGTGCCTTAGTTTCCTAATCTTTAAAATGGGGTTTATACGTGAAATCTTTAAAAAAAAAAAGATACAAATGAACTTATATACAAAACAGAAATAGACTCACAGACATAGAAAACAAACTTACGTTACCAAAGGGGAAAGTGGGGCAGGGGGAGGAATAAATTAGGAGTTTGGGATTAATATATACACACTATTATATATAAAATAGATAACTAACAAGGACCTACTGTAAGAACAGGGAACTATACTCAATATTTTGTAATAACCTACAAGGGAAAGGAATTTGAAAAAGAATATATACATATATATGTATAACTGAGTCACTTCGCTGTACACCTGAAACTAACAGAACATTGTAAATCAACTATACTTCAAGAAAAATAAATTAAAAAATAAAATGGGGTTTACAGAAGCTCCCATGTCTCTAGGTTGTTATAAGGATTGCCTATGGTTTATAGTAAAAGTGATAAGCAGACTGGAATATTCATGGCAACTGGTCAGTACATTCTCTTCCCAATAGAAAAGTCTATCTGGGAAACCGAAGTAAGATCAGAAGTTTCCTTGCTTAGGATTACCTGTAAGCACCATGTCTACTCACACAGATTTAGACCAACCAAGAGAAACACGACTTTCACCGTTGCCCCATCCAGGACATTGACAAATGGATACTCTCTCCTTCCCTTCTTTTCTTTCAACCATGTTGCTGCAACATCACCTCATGTGGCAATTAATTAGATTACTGCTTATCTTATATTAATTACTGTGCAACAGTGTCTCCCCAATGAGGTTCTCAGAAATACCTTAGTCAGCAGCAAATTTTTAAAACTTCTCTCAGGGAAGATTTTCACACACAGCTGTAACCTCTCCCATGTTAGGTTAACTCTTATAAATTTCCCTTCTAACCAGGAATGTTTCCGAGCTTGCTTCTTAATTCTGGGGATTGTACTTCGTTTGGGTCCTGCAGCTCCTGCACAGGCAACATTCCACTTGCCTCCGATCACCAAATGAAGCAATTGAGTCACTGCCACCCGCAGTAATAACACATTCTGACAAAAACATGAAAGATAGCGTATCTCTGCCTTAACTCATGTGGGTATCAGTAGAGGGGAAGAAAGTAAATTCTTTTGAAATACAGACAGAATCTTTTATCAGTGAAAAACTGTCATCCAGTCTTTCTTATCTCTTTGTGCAAAGACAGCGGGATTTATCTTTCTTAGAAGCAAGCTTCCAAATGAATATCATGCCTGTTTTGCCAAGGTGAGTAGTTTGTCATTGTTGGGCAAGCAGACATGTTTTACATAGATGGTGTGGTGCACGCACGCCATTTGTCATCAATCCCCATGCCCTCCAATGTGTCCTGAAGCCCATAGCGTTAGTTAGCCCATTTCTCTCCCCAAAAAAGGAGAGTCCCGTGTGCTCAAAGCCTGTTCTGCAAAATCCCATGTTGTGATCTCTGCATCCAGCCATATTAGCTCCATCGTAGCTGCTTCCCTGCTTCCCTAACAGCTGAAGGAAAGCTTGGCTAGAAACTTCTCCTCCGTTGGATGGAAGAGTCCAGATTGGAGTCAGTATTATGAAGAAATCCTTTCATCTCTCTAGGCACCAGCAAGTAGCAGTTCCTTCTTTTCATTCTTTGGTTTTTTAAAAAGGCTTTTATTTTTCTGTAAACCCAGCTTTAGGTCTTCTCCTGTGGGTTTGCTCCCTTGGTAATAACTGAAGAGTAAACAGTCTCAGGAAAATAATGATAATCGCTAACATTTACCTTGTGCCAAGCATCTTTCTGAGCATGTTATGCGTCTCAACTCACTTAATCTTTGTTACAGCCTATGTGGTAGTACTACAATTGTCCCATTTTACGGATAGAGAGACTGAGACACAGTGGCCTCAGAGGTCACACCGCTAGCAAGCAACAGAGTCAGCATGTGAAGCCAAGTAAACGGGTTCCAGAACCCCAAATCTCAAGCACTTCCTTGTCCTGTTGGTCAAGAAGCTGAAAGATGGCAGCTGCATCGTTATGTGACTCTTCTAAATGACACCCCAGAAATGTTACACCCTGATACTAAGGACTCCCCCCAGAGACTGCCGCTGTGCCTCCTCTCTTTTGCTCAGACTGGGAGGCATCATTCTTCTTAAGCCCAAAGTGAGACCAAATCCAGGGTCACAGGGAACATTTCCCCCACTCAGGCCAAGTCACAAGGTCCTCAGAGTAGAGAGTCTTTCTAGCTGAGAACGCTTGGAAGTTCTATCAGTTGGAATTGGGGACTAACTTAAGCCAAACAGGGCATTTATTAGAAGAATACGGAGAGACTGACAGAACTGAAGGAAGCAGAGCCCCAGGCTGTGGGGAGAACAGGAGCTCAAAGACGGTCTCTTTGGGGCAGATCCATGGGGACACCCAGGGTCTCACTGCAATCTGCCCTCTAATGGCTCATGGACCAGTGGAAACTCCAGGACAGGGAGTCTTGTTGCCCTACCTTGAGTCACATGCCCAAGCTCAGGGTCTGTTGGAGGAGCCTTGTGGGGAATCCTGACTCAGGGGACTGCTGGCCCATGCTTTGAAAGACACTACAGCTCACTTGTTACCACTAAATGCCTTTTTTAAATTATGAAGCAATTCCATACGAAGGCAAGCGGCCACTGAAAGCTTCCAAGAATCCTGGAAAGGATGGAGGACAAGCATCCTTTTCCTTTCTACAGATCAAGACTCTGAGACAAGAAAGGCTAAGTAATGTCCAGGGGGCACTCTGGTTGAGTTGCACCTCAGGTCTCCTGACTCCTGGATGCTGCTTTTCCACCCCACGTGGTCCCCTGGAGAGCTAAATGCGGACCCATGGTGGTTCTTCTCTCTCTGTGGCTTGGCATCTCGAGTCTTTATGTCCCCTTCCTCCTGTCCCCACCCAACATCCTCAGACACACTGGCAAACATATTCATTCAGTAGCCCACATCCTGCAGGGAAAGGGCCAAGCTACACGGCACAAGGACCCCCTCTGTAGGGAGAGAAGAAGAGGATGAAACCACTGAGCTTTGTCAATGGTGACGGACCCCTGGCTGCAGGACCTGCTCTCTTGGCAGAGATGCTAGGGGACACGATCGCCAGCCTCTTCTGTTCTCCTAACTCCCAGTCGTGTCTGTTTTCCTAGAGCTGGGCTGGGGGAGGGAGAGGGCTTATTAGATGCAGCAGGGAGCATGGCTCAAGAAACACTTGAGTGGTTCTCAGTCAGGCGTGAACTAGTATGCAGCTGAAGGTTCTGGGGTGGTGGTGGAGGGCAGGGAGGCAGGCAGGGCTCTCTCCCTTTCACATCTGGGAGGGCACCTGGCTGCACCCTCCCAAAGGCCATGCCAATGGGAGAATCAGCGTGGATTAGGACCCCATCAGACTTAACAAAGTAACATTCACTTATGCTCATGGGCGTCAAGGGCTATTTCATCACCACTAGTGGAGCGGATTGGCTTGAGACAAGCTGAAGTCATAAAACACCCCTAAAATCTGTCTTGAAATAGGCAAGGGAAGAGAATTTATTATTACTGTCCCTCAGTCACACAAAAAAAGGGAGTAAAAATGAATGAAGGTCACCGTTCCCTTCACAGCTGATCGCCTTACCTTTCTCTTTGCGCCTTGCCTCCATAGTAAATTGCAGTTGGAAACAAGAGGCGCATACTAGATGATTTTCCGGTGTTGCTTTCATTTTCCCCAAGAGGAGAAGGGACAGTCCATTTAAAACAACTGAGCTATTATATCACAGTGCTTCTTGTTTAAAATTCAAACGTCACTGGAAACCTGCTCCAGCAGAACTAAACATAACAGGAGGTATGAGAACCATATTATTTCAAAACTAAGAATCCCAAGTACACGTGTAGTTCAGCGCTTTTCCAAAATTGATATATATAAGATTTTAACATATATACATAAATATTATATACATGTATATAAGTATATACACATGTGATATACTATATAATACACACGTATACTATATAGTATATATACTAAATATTATATACTATATACATATATAATACTGTATATGTATATAAACTCTGGGAGGCAGATGGATGAAACTGAGATTCAGTCTAAGTGACTTGCCCCAAGACATATAGCTAGAAATGGCAGGGCCATTAAACTTGGTTTTCTGACTTCATGACCAATGCTCTTTTCTCCATGATTCTCCATATTTCAGGTACTAACTCAAGACATACTCAAAAACGTATCCCGTGGCTCGTCTAAATGAGGCACGGTGCCTAACTGCACGGGTAGCCTAGTTCCATGCTGTCTCTGGACAGCCCACAACAAAATGTCTAAACAAAACTGCGTGCAAACAAACCTCACACTGGTACAGATTCCCCGGGAGCAGGAAGTTCATGGTCACTAGCTCCGGAAACACAGATCAATATTTAAAATAACAGAGAAATTTCCCTGTGGAAAAGTGCTTAATTAGCATCCATTAGAAGCGTGCAGGAGCGTGTAGGGATAGGGTCCATTCCAGGAGGGACCTTGTGAAAAAATCTGATTGGGGGGTAAGAGTAGGTGTGTGTGCATGGGCAGGGGTGGTCTTCCTTTTGGGCCCCTCACCCTTCCCAGGTCTTCCCACCCTTCATTCTAGGAAAGCCATGTCCCTCTGGCCCTCTCTCTAAAGGGAGTGTGGTGCAAATGTCGTCCCTGTTCGTATTAAGGTCTAATGAGTAGAGCTCTGAGCCCACATCTGTTCTCACAGCACTGCAGCCTCCTCTCAAAACCTCCCTTGGTTACTTCAGGGAGCCCGTGGGTGTCCTCCATACTCCGAGATAAGTCTGTGGAGTCTCTTGTTCTCCAGCCCCTAGGCAGGGTTCAGGCCTCCCGCTGTGGTCCAGGACCCTCAGTGAAGTCCTGCTGGGCTCAACCACCTCCCCAGGGGCCTACCTGGTGCCCACTTGGGGACCCTCAGTACCAAAGCCTCATGGAGACCTGAGAGGCGTTGGGAGAAAGGAGCCATGTTCCCCAGTGCTGTGTCTCTGTCACCCAGGCCCTAAATTGACCCTGTGTGTGCCCAGGGTCTCACAAAGTCTTCAGGAACCCAGCTTTCCCACCCAAAATTCAGGCTAGGTAGAGAGATAGTCAGTCCTCTCACCTCTCAGAGAATTCCCTATCGATGAGAAAATTCCTCCCTCCCCTTTCAGCCCAACGTCCCCCCCCCACCACTATCCCAACGATAACACATGTCAGTGGACACTCACAAGCGTCGCTGAGCCACCAGATCTACAACCAGAAGTGGGTCGGGTGAAGCCACCCCTTCCCATCATACATGCTCTGAGAAGTGGAAGAAAGCCAAGATAGGGAGGCCTGGAGGATTCCTGGAGGGCTTCCCGGAGGAGGTACTACTGCTGTTTTTAATTGAAGTATAGTTGACTTAACAATGTGTCAGTTGTGCAGCAAAGTGATTCAGTTTCAGATTCTTCCATTACAGGTTATTATAAGCTATTGAATATAGCTCCCTGTGCTCTACAGTAGGTCCCTGTTTCTCTTTTTTATGTATAGCAGTGTGCATCTGTTAGGAGGTAGCACCAGCACCTTTGATTCCTAAAACAGACTCAGATGAAAAGATAAAACAGAACATCTCAGGCCCAAGAATCACTTGAACCTGAAGAAATAAATGACACCCATACCCTAAAACGATCTCATATGTGAGAGGGAAGAACCAAACCATCCAATTCAGAAGAAGAAACAAAACAAAACTTAACTATTGGACCCTTAACATTCTTTTTTTTTCTTTTTTTTTTTAACATCTTTATTGGAGTATAATTGCTTCACAATGGTGTGTTAGTTTCTGCTTTATAACAAAGTGAATCAGCTATACATATACATATACCCCCATCTCTCTTCCCTCTTGCAGCTCCCTCCCTCCCACCCTCCCTATCCCACCCCTCTAGGTGGTCACAAAGCACCGAGCTGATCTCCCTGTGCTATGTAGCTGCTTCCCACTAGCTATCGGTTTTACATTTGGTGGTGTATATATGTACGTGCCAATCTCTCACTTCGTCCCAGCTTACCTTCCCCCTCCCGGTGTCCTCAAGTCCATACTCTAGTAGGTCTGTGTCTTTATTCCCATTCTGTCCCTAGGGTCTTCATGACATTTTTTTTTTTTTTGTAGATTCCACATATATGTGTTAGCATACGGTATTTGTTTTTCTCTTTCTGACTTACTTCACTCTGTATGACCATCTCTAGGTCCATCCACCTCACTACAAATAACTCAATTTCGTTTCTTTTTATGGCTGAGTAATATTCCATTGTATATATGTGCCACATCTTCTTTATCCATTCACCTGTCAGTGGACACTTAGGTTGCTTCCATGTCCTGGCTATTGTAAAGAGATGCAATGAACATTGTGGTACATGACTCTTTTTGAATTATGGTTTTCTCAGGGTATATGCCCAGTAGTGGGATTGCTGGGTCATAGGGTAGTTCTATTTTTAGTTTTTTAAGGAACCTCCATACTGTTCTCCATAGTGGCTGTATCAATTTACATTCCCACCAACAGTGCAAGAGTGTTCCCTTTTCTCCACACCCTCTCCAGCATTTATTGTTTGTAGATTTTTTGATGATGGCCATTCTGACCAGTGTGAGATCATACCTCATTGTAATTTTAATTTGCATTTCTCTAATGATTAGTGATGTTGAGCATCCTTTCATGTGTTTGTTGGCAATCTGTATATCTTCTTTGGAGAAATGTCTGTTTAGGTCTTCTGCCCAGTTTTGGATTGGGTTGTTTGTTTTTTTGATATTGAGCTGCATACGCTGCTTGTATATTTTGGAGATTAATCCTTTGTCAGTTGCTTTGTTTGCAAGTATTTTCTCCCTTTCTGAGGGTTGTCTTTTCATCTTGTTTATGGTTTCCTTTGCTGTGCAAAAGCTTTTAAGTTTCATTAGGTTCCATTTGTTTATATTTGTTTTTATTTCCATTTCTCTAGGAGATGGGTCAAAAAGCATCTTGCTGTAATTTATGTCATAAGAGTGTTTTGCCTGGGTTTTCCTCTAAGAGTTTTAGAGTGTCTGGCCTTACATTTAGGTCTTTAATCCATTTTGAGTTTATTTTTGTGCATGGTGCTAGGGAGTGTTCTAATTTCATTCTTTTACATGTAGCTGTCCAGTTTTCCCAGCACCACTTATTGAAGAGGCTGTCTTTTCTCCATTGCATATTCTTGCCTCCTTTGTCAAAAATAAGGTGACCATATGTGTGTGGATTTACCTCTGGGCCTTCTATCCTGTTCCATTAATCTATATTTCTGTTCTTGTGCCAGTACCATACTGTCTTGATTACTGTAGCTTTGGAGTATAGTCTGATGTCAGGGAGCCTGATTCCTCCAGCTCCATTTTTCTTTCTCAAGATTGCTTTGGCTATTCGGGGTCTTTTGTGTTTCCATACAAATTGTGAAATTTTTTGTTCTAGTTCTGTGAAAAATGCCAGTGGTAGTTTGATAGGGATTGGACTGAATCTGTGGATTGCTTTGGGTAATATAGTCATTTTCACAATGTTTGATTCTTCCAATCCAAGAACATGGTATATCTCTCCATCTGTTTGTATCATCTTTAATTTCTTTCATCAGTGTCTTATAGTTTTCTGCATACAGGTCTTTTGTCTCCTTAGGTAGGTTTAATCCTAGATATTTTATTCTTTTTGTTGCAATGGTAAATGGAAGTGTTTCCTTAATTTCACTTTCAGATTTTTCATCATTAGTGTATAGGAATGCCAGAGATTTCTGTGCATTAATTTTGTATCCTGCTACTTTACCAAATTCATTGATTAGCTCTTAGTAGTTTTCTGGTAGCATCTTTAGGATTCTCTATGTATAGTATCATGTCATCTGCAAACAGTGACAGCTTTACTTCTTCTTTTCTGATTTGGATTCCTTTCTTTTCCTTCTCTGACTGCTGTGGCTAAAACTTCCAAAACAATGTTAAATAAGAGTGGTGAGAGTGGGCAACCTTGTCTTGTTCCTGATCTTAGTGGAAATGGTTTCAGTTTTTCACCACTCAGAATGATGTTGGCTGTGGGTTTGTCATATATGGCCTTTATTATGTTGAGGAAAGTTCCCTCTATGCCTACTTTCTGGAGGGTTTTTATCATAAATGGGTGTTGAATTTTGTCAAAAGCTTTTTCTACATCTATTGAGATGATCATATGGTTTTTCTCCTTCAGTTGGTTAATATGGTGTATCACGTTGATTGATTTGCATATACTGAAGAATCCTTGCATTCCTGGGATAAACCCCACTTGATCATGGTGTATGATCCTTTTAATGTGCTGTTAGATTCTGTTTGCTAGTATTTTGTTGAGGATTTTTGCATCTATGTTCATCAGTGATATTGGCCTGTAGTTTTCTTTCATTGTGACATCTTTGTCTGGTTTTGGTATCAGGGTGATGGTGGCCTCGTAGAATGAGTTTGGGAGTGTTCCTCCTTCTGCTATATTTTGAAAGAGTTTGAGAAGGATGGGTGTTAGCTCTTCTCTAAATGTTTGATAGAATTTGCCTGTGAAGCCATCTGGTCCTGGGCTTTTGTTTGTTGGAAGATTTTTAATCACAGTTTCAATTTCAGTCTTGGGAGGTTGTGCTTTTCTAAGAATCTGTCCATTTCTTCCAGGTTGTCCATTTTATTGGCATAGAGTTGCTTGTAGTAATCTCTCATGATTCTTTGTATTTCTGCAGTGTCAGTTGTTACTTCTCCTCTTTCATTTCTAATTCTCTTGATTTGAGTCGGACGCTTAACATTCTGACCAGCTTTCTCCCACCTCGCCCAGGGTATTTTCCTTCTCTAAGTACAGTTCAGTTTCTCCTCATATTGTTGATTCTATTTTCTGCCTAGGCAAGACCTCTCCTCTAGGTAAGCACCAAAGAAGACACTAAATCTGATGTAAGACATTCTCATCGTCCTTGTGAACCACCCCCCAATATTTCCCAGCTTTTGTACCAACTTTGAATGGTAGAGTCGACGTGGAGACAAGATGCTTTGGAATATAAAACTCTCAAAAGCCTAATCCGTGGATAGATGAATTTCTGCCCCCAAATTCCTCCAACAATTGACCATATCAGTCAGTTGCGTATCAACAATCCAGTGAGATCAGAGATAAGGCAGAATCCTCCAATTTTAACTGCAATGTGGATCCATACTCCAGAGCCTGAGGTTTCCAAATAGGCTCTTTCTCTGGGCCCCAAACCCACATTCTTACATGTTAAAACTTCCAATGACTTTAATGTGAGTTCCATGCATGTAAGTCCTGTAGGATTGGACCCTGTGGGAGTGTAAAGTGACAACATAATAGAGAAAAATCACTTTAGCAGGCGACAGTGACAGCTGGGCAGGCATTAGAAAAAAGGGAAAAGGCCTCGGTTTAGACAAATTACTGAATGAAATGATCACATGAAAAGCCCTTTTTACAGCTGCCACTAAGAAATCCAGAAAATATAAAACATGTGAAAAAGTAAATAAAGGAATTTCTGAACATTTTTTTCCCTATTAAAGGTGTGGTAAATGGTTAAAATGCTCGAAAAAGATCTTCGGTGTTCTGCGTCATGGGCCCAAATGGAAAAATGTGACGATTTGGGTTTTTCATGTCAACTACTATATACCCAGTAAAACATAAACAATGAAAGGGCTCCAAAAACCCTGGAAAATTCCAAAGCCTATTTCAGAGTCTTTGCAATTATACTCAGATCCTCTTATTTCCATGACTTTTGACATCTCATTACCCTGCATTATACTTTCACAGACTCATTTTCCAGCACATATAAAAATGACTTAATGCATCCTCAAAACCATCTCAATGATCTAATTGATGAGTCCCATCAGCCACTTAAAAATAAAACAGATATTTCCTTAATAAAAATCCTTGAGGTGAGGGGGGAATGGAAGGAAGCCCATGTTGGCCGAAAAAAAAAATTAAATAGAAGAGGCAGCATGATATAGCAGGGTGGGGACAACCAAGTGGGAGTGAAGTGATCTGGTTCCTGGTATTAATTCTGCCGCTAATTTGCCATGTGATTTGGGACCAGCATTAACTCGCCTTGGGCCTTGGTTGCCAGATCTCTGAAATGAAGGCATTTGAAAGGATGCTCTCAAGGCCCCTGCATGCGCTGACAGGCTGATTTTGATAGCTTCCTCAGGGGGAGACCCTTCTAGAACATGTGCTCACGACCTAGTGATTTTCAAATTTAGAAACAAAAACAGTGTTAACTTCTCCCCGTTTCTTTGTCTATATACCCAGTTACACGATTGAGAAGGGTTCAAATGAGGGCCACATCATATAGTGATACTCTCCTGGGCAGAACCCAATTTTATAAAGTAACTCCCAGGACCATCTTGGATTAAGTCCAAAGATATTTTCAGAGAACTTCGAGCGCGCCCTGGGGAATTCCTTAGCTTACAGGATGGAGGCACTTAAATCCAAAAGCCCCTCCAGCACCTGATCAGCTTCCAAGAGCCAGACTAGCGTTAGCTGAGAAATGCCCCCAGCCAGCCTATGCCCAGTAGCCAGAAACATACACTTCCAGGAAAGAAGTTATAACAAGTTATTAACGTACGCACATTTCGACTGTGACAAAACAGATATACCGGAAATACATGACTCAACAGTGGGGGCATTTTTAAAGTTCTTTTCAGCAATCCCTGCGTTTGGAGAGATGGAGGAAGATGAGGAAGGGGAAAGAATGTGGTCAGGGACAGACACTTAAGTACATTAATCTCCTTTTGCCTGGGGCTTAGCCCACTGATGCTCAACTTGGGCTGCACAGTGGAATCACACTGGGAGCTTTAAAAAAATACTGATACCTGGATCCCACCCTTGGAGATTTTGGTCTAACTGTTATGGAGTGTCACCTGGGCATTGGGAGTCCTAAAAAACAGCCCCTCTCAAGATATTTCAACAGGGCAGCTAACTTTGAGAATCACTGCTCTAGTCCCTCTAATGCAGTGGTTCTCAAACTTGACCATGTATCAGAACCACCTGGAGGACTTGGGACAACACGACTGCTGGATCTCACCCCCAGAGTTTCTAAGTAGCTATGGGGTGAGGCCCCAAGCTCCATTTCTAATACATTCCCAGGTGATGCTGATGCTTATTGTCCAGGCAAGGCCCACACTTGAACCGTTCTGTCTGTTTGGTTCATAATAATGTGAGCACTTTTCACACAATTCATCTTCTTCTCTACCCTTGATCTTCTCCCAGACTACTCAACTCTGGCCAAGTCAGACCTATTGCTATGGGGAACTTTCAGGATTCGAGACCCAGGTGTGCCTAGGAACCAGCAGAGACTCTCTGGGTTGGGCTCTGTTGACTGCCTTCCCCATTTTGGGGTGAGCCAAAGGAAAGAGCTTCACCTCCAGAGAACATCATGCTCAATGAACACTGCACACTGCTATAAATAGGTAAAATGGGAAGTCCTTAGGTTGTAGAGTCAGAAGACTTAACCCCGGTGGGCCCACTCAGCCTCTGGAAACTAAGTCAAAGACACCTGAGAAAGGGTCTAGCCAACCTATGTCCCAACCAGGGGCATAATTAGAAAGAAAGAAAACAGTAACAATCCAAAAACACACTGGATATTCCTTAAGGAGTTAATAAAAGAAGGACAAAGGGAATCAATATCTCCACCTGTCCTTGCCACTCCCAGTGTCAGTACTGAAGGTCTTCAACCTGAGCCAATGAGCAGGATGGATTCTAGAATTCTTGTGTTCAAAAGTAATGGCCTGCAAGTTAGAAGATGGCATGGGGAAAAATCCTGATGCTGGAGGCATGGCCCTTGGGCAGTAGATGAGGAGGCTTTGGTTCAGTGGAGGCCTGGGACCTCTTACTTGTGAAATCTTCACCTGCTTCACCATAAATGATTTATATATCTGTCTTATCTCCACCACTAGAGATTACTAGCCCTGTCTTCTTCCACAGCGAGGTTAACCTCTGCGCTGATAACTAAAAATAGTCCAGCCATTGGACTTAGGTCCTCTTCCTAAGCACTTGAGGTCCAGCTCACCCCATCTGTGTGATTCTTTCTCCTAGAGTAGACTGAACATCTGCTCCATCTGAGCCAGGGTCCAATGTCCACCTAGGGTCAGAGCAAGTTCAGTGGTAACTGGGGAAAGCCTCTGGCTTCAATAGGCACCTCAAGAGCATCCCTGGAGACAGTGGTAAGAGCTGCAAAGTTGATAGTTCAATTCTTCTTTGCACTCCCCATCTCCACATGCTTCTTCATCCACTTGGCAGCCAGGCCCAGGGAAGACAGCAGCCACCAGCACAGAAGTGTTCTCTGAGAGGGTGTATCTCTGCCAGTAAGAGTGTCACATTCATTGAGTGATTCACCATCCAAAAGAGCTGGACTGGGAAGAGGATTCCAGGTGCAAGTTGGCAGGATGGACCTGGGGTTTGGAGAAGAAGATAGGAGGCCAGAATTAGAGTCCTCCTCTGAGCTAATGAAGGGAACCAGTCCTGGGTGCTGATCCTTCAGGTGGGGACCTGGCGAAAGGTGTTAAAGATGCAGTCTGGTATAGATAGGAGTTGGACTTCTCCTGAGACTTGTTCACAAAGGTTGTTCTTAACTCTTGCACAGGTGGATTCATATCCCTTTTTACTTTCTGCTTTGAACTGTTTGAGAAATTTCCTCTTAAGGAAGATATACTCAGCTGGAAGCCAGGAACCCAGAATGGGAAGGTGAAAGGTAAACATATTTTCAATGGTAGTAGAGAGCATGAGGATTTTTATATCTGTCTTATTGCTACCACTAGAGATTGGAAGTGGTAGGGAGTTGAGGACACTCAGGACAAAGAAGCCAGGGGGAATGACAGAGCATAAAGGGAAGGTGGTGAAAGGTGGTAGAGGATGTACCAGGTATCACAACTCCATGATATGAGGTCAGGCACTAACTCTGTCCGAGGGTCAGAGATACCCAAGGCACTAAGATCCTAGCCAGGGGAAGGAGGAGGAAGAAGATGAGGAAAAACAAAAGGAAGAGGAGGAATGGGAGAAGAGAAGGAAAATTACAAAAATAAAATATGTACCAGAAAACCCAATTTTTTAATATTCAGATGCATTTATTGAGGGAAAATCTACTATAGCATAATATGACAATTGCACAGTGATAACAAACATCAAAACCATCAATTAGATTGATGAGCTAAAGGCCAAAGCCCAACAGCCTCTCCATGTCCCACCCTCATCACCGACTCTGGTCGTAAGTCAAGCACACTGACATGATTACTGTCCAGTAAGGGCTGTAGGGGGAGTGATATTTCAGCTTGATTGAAAGGCTTTGTGCACAAAGACATGGAAAACACAGTTTCTTGCTCAATTCCTCTGTACACATCATGAAGACACATTCACAGACGTGGTGAGCCTAGGACACGGCTGAGCCTAGGACACGGCATGTAAGTGAGACATACTCAGTCCTGATGTTGCCTTTCCACCTTTCACCTCTAGTAAACCCACTCATAGGAAGGATAACCCGCTTAGTCCTGGTGTCAACCTGGTTCTCCACCCCTCACAAACAAGAACCTGAGATACAAGATCTCATACCAGTAGTTGATTTTTAGAAGTGATCCCCAGAGAATAGGAGAAAGGGATTGAAGAGTGAAACCAGGAAGGAAGGAAGGAAGGAAGGAAGGAAGGAAGGAAGGGAGGGAGGGAGGGAGGGAGGGAGGGGGAGAAGAGACAATACAAGGGCATATTCTTGAGCTGGGCACCACTGTGGAAACTGGGGGTCACTGTGTGTAGAACTCTAAGGAGTTGTCTACCCAAGGGACAGAAGAGGACAGCGTTAACCCACCAGCTCCTGTCCCCCACTGGCAAGGACCTCCCCATTGGACCCTGCCTTAGTCTGTTCAGGCTTCCATAGCAGAATGCTGACAGGGTAGCTTATAAACAACAGAAATTTATTTCTCGCAGTTCTGGAGGCTGGAAAGTCCAAGATCAAGGCTCCAGCAAACTCAGTGTCTGGTGAGGGCCAACTTCCTGGTTCATAGACAACTTTTTGTTGTGTCCTCCTATGGCCAAAGAGGCAAGGGATTTCTCTGGGGCCTCCTTTATAAGGGCACTAATCCCATTCCTGAGGGCTCCACCTCATGACCTCATCACCTCCCAAAGGCCCCACCTCCTAATACCATCACCTGGGGGGTTAGGATTTCAACATATGAATTTGGAAGGAGCACAAACATTCAGACCACAACAGACAATAACTTGCTGCACTTCCAGGCAACATGTTCCAGCGTGCTGGCTGGGCTCCTTTGGCAGCCCACATTTTCAAAGAAGCAAGTGAGGAATACACAGTATACCTGGGCAAGATCCTATGGGGCACACCTGCATGAAGCTGGTGCCACAGAAATACAAGGTGGGAAGAGAGGATGAGAGCCAGGGGCAGGAGAGGGGCCCAATACTATTTTGCACATCTCAGTGGAAATGTAAGCCAACATGTTACTTCTCCAAACACTTTTGCCTTTTTTGTTGATTATTGAGGTCAATATATCCATCAGCAATCAGGTCTTGAATGTACTGGGTTGGCCAAAAAGTTTGTTCGGGTTTTTCCATAACATTTTATGAAAAACCCGAACGGACTTTTTGGCCAATCCAATATTTAGCAGGTAATGGAGACCTCTCAGAGGCCCCAGTATCAGGTTGCCCCTATTCTACCTTTGGGTGTAGATCTGATGTCAATATATCATCAAGATTCTGGGGTCATCAGGTTGAGAGGTGAGCCCCAAGAACCACCCAATCAAGGGCGGGAGATGACATCAGAGTCTCACATGTGACGCACCATACACACGTGAGCAAATGAAGCCTGTAGGTCAAGCCCACCATCCTCAGGAGGATAATGGTATGTTCTGGAACAAACTTCAGCTCCATCCTCCTCACATGTGACTCTTCTTGGCTTTGGAGAGCTAGCAGTCACAGACTCACCCCAGAAGAGCTCTAAAGCAGGCCAAGGAGATGGGTCACTAGTAAAATATTTCAAGGTATGTCAAACGTCTTACAGAGTCAATATTAAATATAGTCTGATAACCAGGACAAAATTTTTCGGATCTCGTCTTCCATTCTCACTGACATTTCTGCTGATTCCTATCTGCTCACACCCCATTTATCCCAGTCATCCTCAAACTGGTCTCTCCAGCTACACTCTCCCAAATCAGCCCAGCCACAACAGGCTAATGAGTGTTTCAAAGCGCCTTTTGGATTATGTCATTTCCAAGTTCAAATAAACCTGGCATTTCCTATTGCAGAGAAAGCAATAAAAATGCTTTCATTTGGCATTCAAGATCTTAACCTGACTTTCCAGGCTTATTTCCCTTAACTGCCCTACACGAACCCTATGGTTCAGCTGACAAGAGCTAACATACACACACATATGACTGACCACTCAGAGCCCAGCCCATCCTAAGTCATCACCATGTCCCTCGTCTCAGAGCCCACCTCAGGTCTTCATCCCTGAGATGGGTGTGAAGAGCCCTGTTCCTATAGCCCTTACTTCCTGTCCCAGCCTCGTGGCTCTAAACACTCATCTACGTAAATACCTGTCGACCACCTTTTCAGCATCCAATGGGAGAAACATGTAAACCAATAATTACAAAACCGTGTGATATTATGTTATAGAAGAGGGGTAGATGATTCCCAAGGCTGGGAAGAGAATGATCAGGGAAGAGAGAACTCCTGCTCCAAATCCTGAAAAAGAAGGAGGAATTTTCCAAGTAGACAAGGAGAGGGAGGACATCCAAGCAGAGGAGCCAATGAGCAAAGAGACGAAGGCCTGAGGCAGCAAGGTGCATTTGGGGAGCTCCAGGAGGGAACCATTGAGAGGTGAGCTCAAAGGTAAGGGAGAGGGAGGCCATGTGAGCCTTGGCCTTCTGATTAGGAGTCTGGTCTCTATTCTGCAAGCAGTGGAACCACTGCTGGGTCACAGGGGAGGGCTACAAGCGGATTTGCATTTTAGAAATCTTATCCTTGCAATATGGATGACGAACAGGGGACAGAGAAAGCCGACCAGGGAAGAAGTTATCGGGATGACTCACATGAGAGACAAGAGACTGAACCAGAACAATGGAACAGAGAGGGGTGAATGCCTTTGACACTGTTAAGGGCTGGTTAGATTTTATAGTACACCTAGATGACTTGGACAACTTATCAAGCATATTAATGGGTTAACCAGTGTTTTGCAGTTAGGATTAGAGACCTAACTCTATGGTAACCCTGTGTCCATGGGAAAATACACGGCCTTCTAAACAACTCCTTTACAAATGGACGTTTGGACCCAGCCCATTCTCAGAGGAGGCGCTGTCTGCATACATCAGATTACTGTCCTCTATGCCAACAAAACACGTATTTCTTCCAACAAACGCTTTTGTTTATTGGCATCATGATTAGCACATCTTAATGTCATGAAACACAGCTGGATTTTCAACTTTGTTTTTTAGCAAATATAATTTTATTAATTGATTTATTTCTGACTGCTCTAGTAAAAAAAACTAAATCAAATCCTTCCTAATCACCTTTGACAGATTGCGAAACATGAGAAGTGACCAGAAGAGGAGAAGGTAGTGGTAGGGAAGCGTTTCCCTGATGGGAAACAGAAGAAGGGAGTCAGCCATTTCTCCGAATAGCATTAAACTTTTTGGAGAGATCAGGGAGGAAGCAGGACATCCTCAGACGCAACACAAAAGGAAAAAATGCTCAGAGTATAAGCTCTGTGAGTGTAAAGATCCCGCTTACCAGTGTACCCTCCAGTGCTTAGCACATTGTAGGTATGCAATAAATATTTGCTGGGAGGGAGGGAAGGAAGGAGGAAGGAAGAGTTCACCATTGTCAAGGAAGAGCATGTGGGAACTCAGTGACTCTGTCCCATGGCAGATTACTTCTGTTCACTCATCACCCTGCCCTGGATCAGGGAGGAGAACGAGGCACAGAAAGGGAGACAAAGGATTGAAGAAGCTGAAAGTGCATCCAAGTGTCCTTACTCAGTCCTGCCTAAAGGATTCACCAGTCACTCGATGGGTTACACAGTTCTGCTTCGGAACAGGTAAGTCTTTTGCAAGCATTACCTTGCTGTCCCCGCTGCCTGGAATGATCTCCCCCAAGGTCACAACTCAAATCTCACCACTTAGAACGACTTTGACCAGTCCTCTATGTACAGTTGACCTCCAGGCACCACCACTTCTCCCCATTTTATTCTTTTTACAGGGCTGATCGCTTCCCCAAGTTATCTTGTTTATTTATGTGCTTACTTGTTTATAGTCTATTGCTTCCCAGTAAAATGTAGGTTCCAAGAGAGCAAAGGTTATGTTTGCAGACGTCATCACTATATCTTCCAGCCAACAATAGTTCCTGGCACATAATTTGCTCTCAGTGAATATTTTGCTGAATGAATACCAAATTAAAGAGATGAGGACACAGAGTAATAAGAATGGATCTAAAAAGTATAATGTTTCTTGAAAAAAAACACAAGAAACAGAATGAGATCTATAACAAAATTCCATTTATATAGATTAGAAATATAGGCATAGAATGCATTAATACCTTTTGCACAGCATTAAAATCATTGACTATGTTGAGGAAGGCAAGGGATTTAGACACTGGAATAAAAGGAACTACATTCATACATGCAAGCAAACAAGAAAGAAGCCACCATGGACCAATTATAATCACAGCTATGAACTAAGATATAGGGGGAAAAAAGAGGGGAAATTAGAGGTACCTAATATCAGACCCACGTTGGGTTATTATTTTTCACTGACAGATATAAATATCGATGCAATACATCATATTACTACTGTCTAGTAAATTGTGTATTCTCTGATATGGATTCAGATCTTCTCCACTGACCTTTTGGTTGTTGTGATAAAGCCCCCCCTTAGAGTACTGTAAAGGAGAGAGATACAAAGTGCTTGGACCAGCTGGGCACTGCAGTCAAGATTCTGGTGCCCAGGGAAGCTGCTCTCCTTCGAGATGAGCAGAGTCCTCCCTGGGTGGTGACACACATACTCGAGTTCCCATCCTTGCCTCTGAGCCTCAGGAACTTCCTCACACCCCCTTTCCTTTACTTATCAAACTCTTTCACCCGGTGTGCTTATATGATTCCAAAACCGAGCATGAAATCGAAAGGGTGCCGCAGGGCTCCACGCGATACACATGAGGGGGCAGAGGAGAGCTGACGATTAGGCAGGGTGAACAAGTCCCCAGAAGCCACAGCTGGCTGTAGACACAAATAACCCCCAACACTCAAAGAATGTTAGCACCTGATGAAATTTTAGCAACTGAGGCAGACCCTGCTCCCTCCTAGGCCCTACAGTCCTGGAGAGCCCCGTGCTCACACCGAGTAAGTGACAGAGCCACGCAGGACTGTGCTCCCCTGACTTCCTTCCCAGTGCTCGTTCCAGGGCCTGCGGTGGGCACTATGTCTTCACCCAGTCCAACGGCTGATGTGCATGAAGGAGGAGGACCAGCTCATTGGCATCGGGACGTGGAACTGGGTTTGCCTCAGCTGCCCCCCAAAACTGGAAGGTGTGTGCTATACCTTTGAAATGTACTCATTTATTTCACCCCAAACCTTCTGGTGTTGTTTTTTTTTTTTTACCTACTGTCTAAAGCTCTGAGCCTTCAATATTCTTACTAGTAATAGACACTGGCTAATGTCCAATGGCTCTCAAAACGTATTTCTTGGTTCTACACTTTTATTCTGACAGCTTTGACCACAGGTAAATATATATACGTGTATATATAAAGGCATATACATTCACATTTCCACATGTATAAACAGTGCAATCAGGACCGCTTTTTACAGTAATCATTGCCCCATGTTCTCAACCATTCCTTATTGCTTCTGATGAAGAAAAAAAGGGGAAAAAAACCGGAAACTCTGCTCTTAAGATAACTTACTGGTGACCCCTGGTAAATGACAGCCAAGCAAAACTTCAAGGAACTTGTTACTTAGAGCTTGAATTTCAAGCAAACATCTTCCTGCATTTCTAATGAAAAACGGATCCTTTCCCCTGCTTTTGAAGTGCTCTTTGGGAATTGTTTGAGTGTTCTCTGCAATCTTTTATACCTAGCCTAAGGACTCTGACAAACTCTCTCTTTCCCTTCAAAGGCTGGTTAACTATGTGATGAATACACCTGTCACTTCCAATTCTAACCTGACTTTCTGTTGTGATGGCTGTAGAATTTGGTATCTATGGTAACTTTTCAGTGGCTCAACATCGATTAAAAAATGATTGGCTTATCAGGGTTCCTTGGTTGATTGATGGAAATAATCAGTTGCTCAAAATAATCATGACAGATAGTCTCTTAATTAGCTAGTATTTGCAAGATTCAGAAATTTTAGATTTCATTACTTTTTTGTTATTATTATTTCCACACAAAAGTAACTGAAATTTAATTCTACTGAAAGAGTTACAAGTTAATTTGGACTGTCTCGATGAAGGAAACTTGATTCAATCCACATATCTTATTTAGAAGTCAAAAGGCACATTTTGTCTGGTCTAGAAAATCCACTCCTTGATTTTTTACTATCCCAAGGTCAGATATGGATTAAAAAGTCAAATTCAGTACTAAAAAACTTTTTAGAGAATTTGCAAATTAATTATGCAGCTTTTCATTCTAATGCCTCTGCAAGGATGTAGAAGCAGGAAAGACAATATTGCAGGGGAGAAACACTAACTGAGCCTGACCTTCCCACCGAAATTTAAATGCCTTATTTTTTAACAGACCATTTTAAATTGATGTCTTCAAAAGTGTAGCAATGTACAAAGATTACATACAAATAATTTTAGGTAGCCCACAAACTTTTCTCAATAGCCAGATATTTATTTAATGTGAAATTGCTGTTATTCAACCATTTTGTATCTGAAAAATACAAAGGTGGCAATTTCATATGGTTTAAGCTATTATCTTTTTTTTTTTTTTTTTTAATAACTGTATTAGTTTCCTTGGGCTGCCATAGCAAAATACCACAAACTGGCTGGCTTAAAGTAACAAAAACATATCGTCTCACAGTTCTGAATTCTAGAAATTTGAAATTGCATGAGCAGGGCCATGAACCCCCTGAAACCCTAGGGGAAGCCTTTGTTTCTTCCTAGCTTCTGATGTTTGCTGGCGATCTTCCGCACTCCTTGGCTTGCAGCTGTCCTTGACATCCCTTGGCGCTTCCTAGTGTCCCCATCTTCACATGGCCATCTTCTTAGAAGGACAAAGCCATACTGGATTAGTGACCCACCCCACACCAGTATCACCTTATCTTAACTAACTACATCTACAGTGACCCTATTTCTAAATAAGGCCACATTCTGAGGGACTAGGGGTTAGGACTTTAACATGTGAATTTTGGAGAGACACAATTCAACACATAACAAGAACCAACACATTAAGTCTGTGATTTCAAAGATAAGATTGCTTAGGAGGAGGCTAAAATAAGTAATTTGTTTAAGTTGAGTTAAAGAAAATTAACAAGACTGGTAGGCGAACATTGCAAAGTTGTAAGCACCGTACAGCGCATGACTGAAATTGGAAGGGAGGTTGATGATAAAACTGGCCACAAATTCTTTCCCTCCCTCTTGCCACATCCCTATAGAGTGTGTCCCATCAAGAGGCAGAGTCTGTTTCTCTACCCCTTGGATCTGGCTGGCCTTGGGCTTTGCTTTGGCCAATGCGATATTAGCCAGTAGGCCATAAGCAGAAGCTTGAAAAGTGCACGCTCACGGGGGCTCGCCCTCTTGTCCGGGCCACCGTGCTAAAAGATGAGACACCCCACGGAGTAGAACAAGACAACCAGCCCCTAAGCTGACCAGCTGCCGATGGCAGGCACATGACCTGAGCCCCAGACCAAGCTGGTCAATCCCCATGCCTAGACCAACAGAACCATCCAGCTGAGCCCAGCCCGAATTGCAAACATGCAGAATTGTGAGCTAGAAACAGAAATGGTTGCTATTTAAAACTACCACTTAAACATTCTCATCAAATTTCTATTTATCTTGACTGGTGATTACAATAGTTTCCCAAATGTTCTGTTTTTTGTTTTCATCAGAGTTGCTCTTAGTTGGTTCAGGGCTGAAACAAACACTGAGATAATCTGGAAGAGGGTAGGAGGGCTGGACAGGAAAGGTAACTTGCAGCATTCCAGTTTGAAGTTCATTGACTTTCCTCCCCTTCTTTCATCAGCCTGTGTATTCAACCAAAAATAACCTCAGCAGCAGAGAGAAAGGAACGAGACTGAAGAAGAGCCCGGCACATGAATCAGGCTCCCACCACGTCCCCTGTCTTCCTTCCTGCAGGACACTTTCTGCTCAGCTGGTTTCAGACAGTCAAAGAAGAGGTTTCTATCAACTGTAACAGCCATTATTGGTGACCTAACTGTGGGGCTTCATGATCATTCTTTCCAGTATCCTCCCTGGACGGAATGCTGTTTGAGACCAACTCTGAACAGCATCATGGAAAGAGAATTATACTGTAAACCATGACTGCTGGGATTTTTTTCCCAAAGGAATCCACATCTACTTGTATTTCCCCCCCATTCTGTTTTCTCATTGCAGTCAGAATAATCTTTCCAAAACACAAAGCTGACCCCTGTTTTAAAACCTTCCACTGCTTTTCATTACTTTTGGAGTAACAACCAGATTCCCTAATATGGCTTTATGGCTATATGAGTCTGCTTGGGATGCCATAAGAAGATACTACAGACTGGGTGGCATAAACAAAAGAAATTTATTTTCTCACAGTTCTGGAGGCTGGATGTCTAAGATGAAGGTGACAACAAGGTCATTTTCACCTCGCCTTGCAGACAACTGATCTCTCCATGTGTCCTCACATGGCCTTTCCTCTGTGAAAGTGCATCCCTGGTGTCTCTCTTCTCATAAGGACACCAGTTGTATTGGACCAGAGCCCCACCTTTATGACCTCATTTAATCTTAGTTATCTCCTTAAAGGCACTATTTCCAAATATTGTCACATTGGGGGTTAGGGCTTCCAATATAAATTTGGGGGGAATAATGGCCTTGCTTGGCCTGTTCTCTGCTCACCTCTCCAGAAGCTTCACACGCCACTAACTTACCTCTACCCTCCAGCCACTCTGGTTTTCTCCATGATTAGACTGCACCAGTCTCTCAGCAGTTGTGATTTTATTTTTAGCTAGGTGATGTCTTGCCCTCCTAAGGATGTAAGCTCCAAGAGAGCAGGGAAGAATTGTGTCTGGTTCTGCTCAGTGCTTGGCATAAAGTAGACACTCAATAATTTTGCAGAATGAATCAAAAGTTTAGCAAAGGCCCTAAGAGTTATGGTAACCACACAGGTCAATGTGACTTGCAGATATGGAAACGATTCCTACCTATTCATGTGTTCACACCATAAACACTTATTCAGCAACTACTGTGCGCTAGATCCTGAGAACACAGAGAATAATAAGATAGGCAGGTGTCAAGCCAATCCCTTTGCAGGCAGAGTTCTCTAATTGAACCATATTCCCTGTTCCCATCATATTCAATCTTCAACCTACTTTGGCCCAAGTATGAACAGCCACCGAGATTTTTTCCAACGATGTGATACTTACGTAGCATCACTGTTTACATTCATTGCACACACATTATTTGAAAACTGTAATGTTCGAAATAAGAATCATTCTACATCATTAAAAGTTTAAAAGGAGAATGTCATGCTTTCAGAGATGTACCCTGCTTAGGGTCCCAGGGAAATGACTCAATAAATTCTTTATGGTTTTATGGGTGGCTAAAGAGAGAAATTTCAGATAAGGATTTTAAGATATATAAATAATTGACAGATACATACTAATTTTAAAAACCATTCCCTAGGACTAGTATGACTATTAGACGAATCACACGTTTTTTCATAACGTCTTAATATAAACTGAATTAAGAGGACGTAGAAAGAAAGCACGAGTATCATATACATACCAATGCTTCTAAAAGTCCTGAGAAACCTAGTAAATTTAATTAGAGCCAGGATTTAGGAGATTTTACTGGCCCAAAAACTTGACTTTGTAAATTCCTTTAAGTCTGAAAATTATAGCTATCAAATGAAGTTTGCCCAAGATCTGCTCTCTGTTAGGTGCTTGACAAACTCTCCCAATCATCACACAGAGTAGACATCATCACTCCCATTTCCCAGAAGGAACATTTCAGATCAGGACACTTAGAAACACAATTAATAAGCAGCAAAGCTGGGGCTCAAACTCCAGCCAGTCTGATCTCAGAGTCCATGCCCTTTGCATTCTCCCAGGCTGTCTCAAAGCTGTCAAGAATAGTTTTGGCTGACTCCCTTTGTGGAAAATCTGAGGTAAAAATAAGTAAATTAAATAAATTAAAGTAGGTTTTGGTCTCTATTTTGAGACTGGGAATATGATTTCCTAAATGTCTTCTGGAGCTCAGGAGACAGAAAAGAAAAGTCCTAAGGCCTTTCATCCATCTCCATGAGCAATCGAATTTCCCATTAGAGCATTTTTAGCTTCGACGGGGAGTGACACAAATACAGCCACACGCAAGGCCAGACGTTTTCACCCAGGAGAGTGGGGACTGAGCCCTCTTTGATGTGCGGTCAGGAAGGGTGAGGAAACATTGCAGATCTTTCCCCAGCCTGCGATCTCCACCAGACGAGAGCCATTCCTCATAGTCAAGCTGTTTCCCCCAGGAATCCTCTTTTAAAATGCATAGGACCCTAGCAGGTATTAATTAGAGCATGAATACCTTGGCTTATCTGGTTTACTCAAGAGCAGTGAGGCAATCACCTCCCATCCTTAAAGGAATTAAACCAAGACAAGCAAGTTCAGAGTGTGGAACACCTTCCCAGAGAAGGGAGCAGAAGAGTAACTGGCCTTCTCCCCCTTCTTTTACAAAGTTGTCAAGGGCCAGCCCTAGCTACAATGAAGTAAATCAGCCTCATTTCGCTCCCAGGAAGAGCTCCATGTCTTGATGTTCCCATCTGTAAAATGGGGATAAAGATAAAAACTATCTCCTAGGGTGCCTTTGAGGTGAAATGATTCAAGCAAGCACCAGATACTATTCTGAGCACTAATCAGAGTGCTCAAAACCTGCCAAGCACACAAGGATGGTTCTATGTGTGTAAGTGTTTGAGCCTCTGCAGACCTCAGTGTTCTCATTTGTGAATTAAAAGTAACAATGCTCTCCACTGCAGGTGCCTGGCTTTCCTTGATGCATCCACAAATCTTTATTGAGTGCCTACCCTGTGACAGGACACAATGGTGACTACAATGTACCCACTTCCGACCCTCACTGAGCTTATACTTTAGATGGAGAGATAGGCTTTATCAACAGTCAGCCGCAGTCAGTGACAATCACCACAGAAACATTTAACTACAGTTGTTACAAGTGCCTTGAAGGGAAAGTACTGGACTGGAGGGATCTCAGGAAGATCTTTCTGAGGAAGTGATGTTCAAATTGACTTAATGATGAGCGGGTTGGGCAGAGGAGTTGGGGAGAGAGTGCTCCAGGCAGAGGGAGCCCCGTGGGTGAAGCGGAATAAGATAAGTCTCGGGACAGCTACAGCTTTGCTGCTTCTGAGACCACGCAAGTGTTGGCCTCTGCCATGGACAGAGGCAACTGTGGCCAACTCATGGGAGGCCAACAGTCTTGGGTCACCACCCCCTTTTGGCCACAGCAAGAGGCCACGTGGCTTGTGGATGCAGCAGAAGAGAGCCTGCCAAGTGTCCTCAGGAACATCTGTTCTTGATGGCCTTAATCCAGCCCCTGCACATTCCTAAAAAGAGCACCAGCACCTCGGGGACAAACCCTCTCATCTTCCCTTCCCTTTTTCTACTCTGACCCTCTGCTCTTCCTTATTCCTTCTTTAGGTTCTTCTCTTATCATAGTAGATCAATGAAAATAGCAAATTCTCTTATCATAGTAGATCAATGCAAATAACGAATTTTAAGATTTTTTTTTTGGTCAGATTGGCAGAAGTTTAAAAAACTAATACTATAAAATGCTGGCGGGGGATGCCAGGAAACGCAATGCCATCGTTCAGTTAGGGAGCGTGTAACTTAGGGATGCCTTTTTGAAAAACAACTTGGCAGCACCTATAAACGTTGTAAGCACACATGCCTTTGGACTGAGCAATTCCACTTCTGGGAATCATGCTTTAAAAAATACTTGCTCGTATGCACAAAAGGAGGATGTTAAACGTTGTGTATAGCTATTTATCATGGATAATAGTGAAAAACTGGAAACAAATGTTCATCAGTTAGGAAGCAATGTAAATTAAGTTACCATAGATCCATACTCCGGAATACTATGAAGCCAGTAAAAGAAAGAATTAAACCCTAATGATTTCCAAGACGTGTTGTTATGTGAAAAGAGCAAGTTGCAGAACAGTTAGAATACTGTATACCCAACGATATTTTTAAAGAAAGGTGTATGTGGAAGTGTGCAAGCATGTAAATACAGAGAAAGGAAACACAAGAAAGCATCACACTACTGGCAGAGGACATCTCTAGGGAGATAAGTGGTGATTATACATGGGGGTGAGAGGCAAGTGTTCATGGCCTCCTAGAAGAGTCATGGTCAAGTTCATGGTCTCCTTCTATGAGGTCCCTAGAAGAGTCAAATTCATAGGGACAGAAAGTAGACAGTGCTTACCAAGGGCTGCAGGGAGGAGGGGATGGGGAGTGAATGTTTAATGGGTACAGAGTTTCTGCCTGGGAGGATGAAGAAGTTCTAGAGCTGGATGGTGGTGATGGCTGCAGAACAATGAGAATGTACTTAACGCCACAGAACTGCATACTTAAAAATGGTTAAAATGGAAATTTTATGTTGTGTATATTTTGCCACAATTTTAAAAAATTGATTAATATGAATATTTCCATCAGGATTCATTTCCAGTGTGGAACATCTGAAGACTCTTGTTTGTAGGAATGGAAGTTAATGTCAGGAGGTCACCAAGGGAGGAACATGTCGACCTCCCACTTATCACACTCCATCACAGGAATTTTAACAAGGTATTTACAGGCCGAGCTTCAGTCCAAGCTCCCAACCTCAAGATCCTTTGAAATGGACTTCTTAAATGACCCAGCCTTCTAAACTCCCAACGTCCAATGGTGTGATTGAGGGACAGACTCATAACTGTCATTTAAGAAAAGAAACAAAAAATAAAGGAAAGAAAGGCCACAATGGTTTAGCTCAGTTCTTAAATGCTCCTCCTCGGAACCTGTAGCCAAGTGAGCACTCCAGCCTTTTTATAGTATGTGTTCACATTTACAGTGGCCGCTTCTCTATCTGAGCCGGCTTCTTGAAGACAAAGCCTCCAGTGACATCAAGTCATGAGGTGCAAATAAAACTAGAGTTAAACTACCTTGTGCCCAAACACATCACATTTGGCATCTGCATATCATTACTGAAGCCCACTGAACAAAGCAGAGGGACCACATTGATTACATCCAGCCAGACCACTTTGCAGAGGAACCAAATAAACACAAACAAACCCAAGTCGCGCAACGTTTCACTGCGCTTCTATAGGCATCTGTCAGAATAAAAGAGAGGAGATGTTTATGCTGGGACAGGAAGTCCAGGTCAAAGGTGGAGGGAGAAAGGCTCCAGTACTTAAGAAGAACCCAGGGCAGGAAAGCAAATGTCATTGATAGAAAGTCCATCATGGCCACAGGTAACCAAATATTCTCAGCCTTTGATTTTTACAGGCCGGTGATTTACGAATCATGACAAAACAGAAGGGACATACCTTGAGTTAATGCCCATTTAGATGAGGGGATAAAACCCTGGTGTTTACTCTCAGGGCTGTTAATATCTCAAATGAATACTAATCAGAGATATTTATTGAAAACGAGAATGATGCCATTTTCCGCCGTATCTCGTGTCATCTGAGCGACCTTGTACTTCAGAACCGCACGGCAGGAATGTATTCAGCCTCCAGGAAATTGTGAAAGTCTAAATTAGCAAACTTGAGCTACCCGAGCACCCTTGAAAAATATAGAAGTAAACACTGAGGAAGAAGCAAAGAATAACATTTGGCTAGAAAAGCGGACACAGGCCACACTCTCTTAAAAGCCTGATATTGCTTTCCCAATACAAAAGAGAAGAATAAAAACTGCATTTCCCAGTGAAACTACAGGTTGACATTGACCATGGGGCTGACCTCCCCTCAGAACCAGTCGAACGTGACAGCAGAATCACAGTACTTAGAGTTGGAGGGGCCTTAGCGTGTCACCTCCCTGCCTCCCGGTCACTGGAAGAATGCACTCCAGCCCTCCAGAGGCCGGGAGCTCACTCTCTCCCATCAAGGGACCCCACCCCAAGAGCTGAGATGAAATTGCCCTCCTTAGAGATGCAGCTACCACCCCCAGTCCTGCGTGTTGCAATGAACCAGGACCAAAGGCTCCCCCCGGTGCTGCTACTGCTTTCCTGAACAGCTCTCACTGTTCCTTCTCAAATCTCCTCCAGGTAAAGTATCATCAGGTCCTTGGATGAAGTGATTTTTCTAAGCACTAGACCCCTGCCCCTGATATCCTGGTCAATATTTCCACCCTTTTTCAGCCCAAGAGTTTCTTTGAAGCACAAACTTGAAAAAGCAAATGCCTCGCACACCCCTTTAATACCACTCTAAGCTGTTAATGATCAATTACCCTTGGGATGTGGGAGAGCAGAGCCCCTACCGCAGACTTTGCAGAGAAAGGTTAAAGCAGAGAAGGAGACAATAATAAGGCATTGGGCCAATAGGGAGAAAGAGTGAGAACAAACACAAAGCAAAGAAGAGGGAGGAATGACAAGAACTATCTTAGCCTCCATCACAATTTTACCCAAGGTGGATATGGTACACGGATGTGCACGCACACACGCACACACACGTACACACACACCCCACACTCATTAAGTAGCCCAGACAGGCAGTCAAATAGCTCAGTGTACCACCCGACCCGATGTCATCCCGCTGACCATTAATGGATCCTGCATCCTCCCCGCTGTAACAACTTAATCACTTACCCATCATCTTGTCTCCATATGGACTTAGAGACAGTGTTTGGGTAAAGAGCTTCAACCTCTTTACAAGCCGCCCAATAAAGATAAGTGGAAGTATCAAAATTCTCCATGAACTAAAACCTCACACTGCCAAGGTTCCTCACACATAATACTTTCTGAGGGCGATCAGGAGCCAGATGGAATAACCTAATAAAAGTTAAAACCAGGGGCAGGCAGAGCTATAATGCATGTGGTCAAATGAGCATTTCTGATATGGAAATTTCCTTTGCAGAACTGAATAGGTTCTCTAGGCATTTTCCAGACTTGGATTTCTCTAGATGATTTTTCAATTCCAGCTCTCCATCATCACCCCACTCCCTAACCCCCAAATCTGTCCTATAACTTATGAAATCAGGTAGTTTTCTCCAAGTCTTTTTGTATTAAGGTTATTAGGAAAGAGTAAAACCCTCTTCAGACCACAAATGTCAAAACTCAATCATTTATTTACCTTTGTCTAATATAATTAAGATAGGAACCGTTTTTTTCCTTGCATGATGATGAGTCCTTTAAAGATCAGACCATTTCAACTCATTTTCTTACGCTGCACCGGGGAGCACAATGCCCCCTGCTCAAGCAAGCGGAGATAAAAAATAAAAGGAGGGGTATTAAAAAGGGGGGTAGAAGGAAGTGAGATATCATTACTCAGTCAGAAAAAATCGTGGATGTGTTTCAGTTGCCTATCAGCTTTACAAAGCACTTTCACTCAGTGACCTTGAGTCTCACACATGCTGCAAGGCAAGCAGAGTAGTAGTCATCGGCCCCATTTTATGCACAAGAAAACTGAGGATCAGAGAAGTTAAGGAATTTGTTCCGTGTCCTAATGACTCACAGACCCAAATATGTAGTCCAGCCTGCATTTGGGTCCCACCTGTCACTCTTTTGAAGAGCTACTAGAAGACCTGCCTGGCTCTGGCTTTCCTGCAAAACTGGAGATCCTGAGCGGTTCTCCCGGCTGTGCCCTTCTCCTGCCTTTGGATCCCTTGCCTACCCAATGTCAACCCAATGCCATCAACACCTATCAAGAGCATCTGATTACGCCCTCCCACCCACCTCTCCAGCCAGCCCGCAGGTGGTCAAGTATCCTGATAAATTAACTCCCACTACAGCATTCTCCTCGGAACCCAAGGAGATTAAGTACCCTGCCAAGGTCCACAGTTAGTTAGTTGTAGCACCAGGATTTGAACCCCAAACAGGGTATAATCCAGGCTTTATCACAGGCATGGTGAAGTAAACACTCCCAGAAATCCGTGATGACAACACTTGGGAAGTTACATTCTCTGCATACATCATAGTAGAGTTGAGAGTTACGAGCAGTAAAAAAGACTCATGAACTTTATAATTATGCTAAGCATGGGTGTCAGGAGGCAAGATTGTAACGATTCACCCTACAGAAGCAGTTTTGCACTTGGAGTGGTCCCTGTCACAGGGGATGAGGACCTCCTTTCCAATTGCCACCAGCTTCCACAGACCTCCAGGTTCTGTCTTTGCCCAGAACAGATCTCAGAACCTCTGTGTGAACCCAGTGGCTGACCCACCCCCTTCCCACACCTACTACCCTGCCTCTCAGATGATGGATTAAACCTGAAGCCTGTTCATTCCCAGCAGGAACAGTTCCGGCATGCCTCCAGACCGTTTCTGCCCAAATCCTTCAAAAATATGCGTCTAAGGGAAATTAAACTTCCCCTGATACTTACAGCTATACCCTCAACAAAATAGAGAGAATATTCTAGATTATCCTATGAAAGCCTTGATCCAGGTTAACATTTTATTAAACACAGATACATGTCAAGCCCTGGTGCATGGGTACAACTGAAGACAATGATGATGATGCCAATCACCACTTACTGGGCTTGGACTCCACTCCACACGCTGTGGCAGTTCCGCATTAACATTATCTTATTTACTGCTCATTAACCCAGAGGTATATATTATTATTATTCCCATAGCAGGTGAGAAGACCAGGGCCTACACACTGACTAAGAAATTTGCCCATGGTTAAATACACATCCAGCCAGGACTCAACTCCTGTTTGAAACGTCCTGGACTCTTAATTGCAGTATTATTAAAACAGGCCTAGGCAATGAGAAAAACTCAAAAAGTTTGAGATTTTCTGGAACGAAACGCAAATACGCAAGTGCTTATTTCAAACTCCGAGCCTACACCATGAGGCTGGATCCTGGCAAATAAACAGACACTACACACAAGCTCCTTCTCAAAGTACCAGTTTCTGTTCTGGGGCCAACTCTAAATACCATATAACCAGACTTTCTCTGTGTATTTTTGGAACTTACTCAGGCATAACAGGAATGAAAACACTCATCCACTGTAGGGGGAAATGGAGATGAAGTGTGGAAGAAACGCTCAGCAAGCAATGCTGCTGTGAAAAAAGAGGAAGGAGAGCTGAGACCCTCCTCCCTTGTTTTGGGTGGAGTGGAACCCATCCCATCTGACTTGGCCATTGCCCTGGGGTCCTTCCTTAGCTTTCTTGCCCAGCCTTTCTTAATCCTTTTCTGTCTGCCTGTCTTCTTTCCCCTATGCTCTTTTCCCTCTGACCACCATAATTAATGGACTGGAAGGAGACATACATAGAAAGGTACCCAGAGGAGTGAGAATAAAATGCACAAGATCAGGTTATGCTGCATCTCATTCCTTTGCTCCTCCAGTGAAAGACTCTGCTAATAAAATAACAGGGCAGGGCTTCCCTGGTGGCGCAGTGGTTGAGAGTCCGCCTGCCAATGCAGGGGACACGGGTTCGTGCCCCGGTCCGGGAAGATCCCACATGCCGCGGAGCAGCTGGGCCCATAAGCCATGGCCGCTGAGCCTGCGTGTCCGGAGCCTGCGCTCCACAACGGGAGAGGCCACAACAGTGAGAGGCCCACGTACCACAAAAATAAATAAATAAAAAATAACAGGGCAGTAGGAAGAGACAGAAAATCCATTGGCCTAGGAATGAGTAGCTCTGGATTCTAATCCTGACCAAGCAGGTGTGTGAGCTAGAGCCTCTATTTCTTTGACTACAAAATGGGAGACAACAAAACCATCTTTCAAGTTCCTTCTCATTTTTGAACCCTTGAGGTTCTGCAGCTGGAAACAGTATTACAAAATAATTAGTATTATAAAATAATAATAATAATATTACAAAATAATTGGTCCACTCTCTGATGAAGTGGCTCTTAGGTGAGACCCACAGACTCTTGGCTACCCTCCTCCATCTAATTACTGATCTGGTTATTATTTACTGACAGATCATTGTAAAATCAACAGAGATAATCTAGACCTTCCAAAGTGGATATTTTCTTCTCTTGATAGCCTACTTAGAAAACAAATCCAATAACTGCCTAACTTCTGCTTCGAGCAGCAGGGACATGCCTAAAGATGACGATACTTTCTAATTTGAGAAGGGTTTCCAAGCAACAAGTGTGAATAATCTTCTCCAGTCCGTGTGCTTTGGCTTTACATTATTTCCACACTAATGTTGACTTTGTCAGACTTCTCAGGCAAAGAGACCCGTGAAGACAAATAAGTATAAAGTTTAAACGCTAGACGTTTATTTTCTTTTCAATCCATCTTCAAGGTGAACCCGTCCCTTCACAGGAAGGACAGGTCTTCTGGATTTTAAGGGCTTATCACCAGTCCTTGGGCAAAGTTACAATCTGTTAACAAAGGACTATTGTAATCAAAGGAATCTAACAGAAAGGTTTCCCTTGCCACTGCCTGGGAAAGAAAATTTTTCTTTCCCTAACTACTTATTAAAGTTCTCATGTTTAAATCGGGGATATTTCAGTGACATCAGAATACAGACCAACCCTGAGCCTTTGTGCAAACTTAAATTACCTCTTGAAAATGTTCTGTTAACTTTCAATTTTCGTGTATTTTATTTTTTTCATATCTTGCTACATTCTTTGAACTTCGTTGAAGGTAGCTATTTAGAATTTGCTAGATTAGACGGACTGAGCATTTCAGTTCTGTTGAGCACACGCATCTGATAAGTCTTTGATGCATATCTCTATCGGCTTGTGGTAAGGGCAAAAATTAAAGGCAGGTGGGAAAAGCAAGCTGAGCGCCTAAGAGGCAAATCTAGAACATGTTATAACATTGTTGTCATTGGCTGGGGTCAGGGCTCTGCATCTTTCCCCCGCATCAGGAGTTGGGGTTTGTTTGGCGACACAGAGGGAGGCCCCTGATTGGATTCATATTGGGCTGACAGTGGGAGGAAAAAACCTCTGGAGTTGCTGCAAGGCAGGGAAAGAGTGGATCCTGGTGGCCAGACAGGAAAGCGGCAAAGGGAGGGGGCCGTGGCTCAGGACTTCTGAAGGTGGTACCTTCTGGTTTATCTGCATGTATTAACAACTGGTACCTTGAATAAATTTAAAAAAAAAAATTGTACCTTTAGCAAAACTCATCATTCTTGGTGTGTAAATTAACATCCCACTTTGAAAGTCAGAATAATTGATTCCTTACTATTTAGGAGATATTCCTAAAGTTGGATTCCAAGACTGGAAGGTGATTTAGAAATTCCAACCATGATAAAAATCAGAGGTTTATATCACAATGGCAACTCCTTGCTCTGCTCTTGTGTTTGTCCTCTTCCTCCTTATCCTTTCCTGGAACTGAGTGGTTGGAGAAAAGAAAAAAGGAAAAAAGCATGCAGAGAAAGGGAGGGTAAGCAGGTTTAGAGAGCCAGCTTTTCCCTCCTTGCTGTCACCAAAACCAAGAGGCGTCAGCAGCTGGACTGGCTACCTTGAATCTTCTATCCTCTGTGTATGAAATTCCCCTCATTTTATCCTTGAAATGTATCCATATTTCCTTGTCAGCAGAGTTACCACTCAAACAAAACATTGTAAACGCTCAAACAGGCTCAGTCCAGGCTCTGAGACTACAGACACACCTTGGGGAGAAAAGTTTGCGTTCTCTGCCAAAGGTACTGTGCTTTGGCATACCAGAAAAGGATAAGGGGCATTTGTTTCACACCCTCATGCCTGCACTATTTGTGCACAAACTTTTGGTAGGCACCTGAAAAATAAACCAGAGGGTGTGTGTCGGCACCCTGAGCAAGGGCGCCGCTAGCTTTCTGGGGGCAAATAACCTCTTCTTTGCTGAGTCATTCCTATAAAGCCATTTCTAGGAGGCCTTGGCCAACACCCCCAGAGTACTGGAGGCTGCCCAGGAGATGGTGCATTGAGAACAGCCCAGGACACAGTCATGGGAGACTTGGGCTTCATGGGGCACTTGGCTGTGAGTTCCATGATGCCACTGAGTACCCTCTAATGCCCAGAAACTTGCCATGGAGTCCTCTCTGTGGTGTGAATGCCAAGCAGAGAGCCCCTGTGTGCCATCCTGGAGACAGCTCGAGCTCCCTCCAGCTCCAGGCTCCACGCTCTGGACTCCATTTTCACGTTACACTTGGTTGTCGCTGCCACGTAGGTCACCAGGGAGACACGGAGGCTGGCCTGGGACGGGATGAGATGCTACACATGCACAGCCCTCACTAGAAGGAACTCCACCTTTCTCCCTGGTCCTGGTCAATCCTGGGGATCCAAGCTCCACTTTCACACCTCCCATATCCTGCCCCTCTGTCCCCTTTCCTTTTGTTTTCTCCCAACTCCTACCATACTAATAACAGCTAACCTTCACTGAATGCTTACCTCGTGCCAGGGGCTTTATATGGGTTAACTCAATTAACCTTGTTGTGATCCCCATTTTAATAAGGAGGAAATTGAGACTGGAGGGTTAGCAAGCTGCCCAAGATCACAAAGCTAGAAAGTAAGGATTTGAAGGCAGATTTTGAATTGCCTGAACTTACGCCCTTATCCCATTACATTATCCTTCCCCTGCTGTTGGGATATTGATCACATCACGGTTGCCCTTGATATTCACTTAAAGGCTGTGTAAAAAGGAGGAGGGGTGAGAGAAGTGTAGGTTCACACCACAATGCTAAAAAGATTGCTGCATACATTGTTACCTTTCCTTAACACCAGACTTCTGGCTGGGTGCTCTGCAGACCATCAGTGTCAAAATCATCTGGGAAGCTTGTTAAAGATTCTTGCTCTGGGGCCCTAACCCACATCTGCTCAGTCAGATGGCTGAGGCTGGGGCCCAAAAACGTGCAGGTTCAGTAATCTCCCCAGGTGATTCTTACATACCATTAATATTTAAGAACCACAAAACTGCTCTCAAATGATCTATGAAACAATATCTGTTGGCACTAAATTTTGGGGTTGAGGGGGAATTGAAAGGATATTCTTCCATGTTGGTCCAATGAAGCACAGATGTAGTGGCAAAAAGCATATTTGAAAAAGGATTCATGGGACTTCCCTGGTGGTGCAGTGGTCAGGAATCCACCTGCCAATGCAGGGGACACAGGTTCGATCCCTGGTCCCGAAAGACCCCACATGCCGTGGAGCAACTAAGCCCATGAACCACAACTACTGAGCCTGCGCTCTAGAGCCCGTGAGCCACAACTACTGAATCCCACATGCCTAAAGCTCCATGCTCCGCAACAAGAGAAGCCACTGCAATGAGAAGCCCACACACCACAACAAAGAGTGGCCCCTGCTCACCACAACTAGAGAAAGCCCACGTGCAGCAACGAAGACCCAACACAACCAATAATTAATTAATTAATTTTTTTAAAAAAAGAAAAAGAAAAAGGATTCATCATCTGTTCCCTGACAAGACATTTTTAGGAAAAGAAAAGAAACACACCCATCCCCCAAAAAATTGAAAGTGGAGGGAAATTCAGTTGTTAACTATAAGGTTACTTGATTTGTTTTCATTAGTTGTTTGTTTTGATTTGATTATTCTCCTCTTGAAAGATTCTGATGTTTTAATTTGTAGCATCCACATTCCTTAAAATGTTCTTGCCCTGCAATTTCCAAGGAAATCTGGAGCTGGTGGTCCCACAGGAATGATGTCTCATGCCGGGAGCTGCCCACAAACTCTCAGAACCCAACAGGAAACAGAATGGCGCCATGACCACTGGTGAATCGCCAGGCATGATCAGTTTCCTGGGCAAGGGGCTGTACTTAGAAATACTGTCATGGATACATAGAGTTTTGGACCTGGAAAGAACTTCAAAGATTATCCAGTGGAGTCCTCAACAGTTACAGACTAGGGACAGGAGGAACCAGCCAGCACTAAGAACCCAGACTGGGGCTTCCTCTTCCCCATCCCGGCTCTGGAAAGAACCCACCAGTGTTTCCTGAAGGTCAGTGATATGTATAATCCTTCAGAATTTTATCTCCTTTCTGCCTCACCTTGCCATCCATGCTATTATTAACATTTCTTTTTTTTTTTTTTTTCCGCTACGCAGGCCTCTCACTGTTGTGGCCTCTCCCGTTGCGGAGCACAGGCTCCGGACGCGCAGGCTCAGCGGCCATGGCTCACGGGCCCAGCCGCTCCACGGCACGTGAGATCTTCACGGACCGGGGCACGAACCCGTGTCCCCTGCATCAGCAGATGGACTCCCAACCACTGCGCCACCAGGGAAGCCCCTCAGCTCCTGTTTTTACTCAAATTTACTCAAGAAGAAAATTTCGAGTTGGTACTGTAAATGGAAGATCCCAACCCTCCTTGTCTGAACTCACTGAAACTGAGGGACAGGGTGGATTTAGATAAGGAGGGATGCTCTTCTAAAGTCTAGCTAGAAACATCACCTGCCTGGGACTCTAAGCCTGGAGCCTGCTCTCTCTTTGTCAAAAGGAGAGATTGGCAAGGGTCAGAGGACTGTTACAGCTGTACTACTGTTCAACCGAGAGGCAACCTAATTCAACTGAGGATTAAAAGGAGAACCGGAAGTAGGGAGGGGTGGTAATGTAAAAGATAATTGAAAATCCACCCTACCTGCCACTGCCTCTGGCCCACTGGCGGGGCTCATTCCTTGGCTAAGGATGCCTACACTTTGGTTAAGGCCATGCTCCACTGCTCTGCTGGCCCAGGCCGTGTTCTCACTCTTGCCACTTCTCCTTTTTGGTTGTTTCTCTTTGTGCTATGCAAAGACACTGGATCCTGTCATAATGGACTTGGCAATGGTCCCCCCTTTCCAGCTAAAAGCATGAATGAAGAGACAGTCTGCTCTTTTCCCTTCTTTTCCCAATGGTGGATACCATGCTCCAAAGCAATGAAATGTACACAGGTCAGAGGTCTTAAATTATTCCTCTGCTAGAACATCTAACGTGTCTCCTGCCACCTATAAAACAAAGCACAAATCCCTTCATCCAGCACTTAAGGCCCTCTACAACCTGATCCCAACATATTTTTCACAGCATCAAAGTCCTTGAGAGTTAGGAAGGATTTAGAGTCCTTCCATTCCAATTGAGTCTCTAGCCAGTCCTCCAGTACTTCAGAATCGACCAGAGATCGTGGTTCTCAGCCTAGCTGCCCATTAGAATTGCCTGGGGAACTCTGAAAACTCCCAAAGCCTGGCTGCACCCAAGACCCACTGAATCAGAAACTCTGTAGGTGGACCAAGGGATCACTAGTTTTAAAAACTCAGACGATTCCAACACGCAACTAAGAGAACCACTCCTCCTGGGCTACACCTCATACCTACGGAAACACGATCTCCAGGGGGTGGGATCCTGGAATCTGTATTTTAAATAGATACACAGGACCTTGTAATGTGAAACCAAGTTTCAGAACCAGAACTAGTCCAACTTCCATAGTCTAGAGATTATGAAACAGAAGCTCCAAGTTGCTAAATCATAGAACCAGTGACAAAAGCTAGTTAGTGGCAGAAGGGGAAGCAGAATCCATGTCCAAGGTTCCTCCCATGATGCTCTGCTGCTGTCTAACCTTTTCTCCCCCCCCAGCTTTCATGTACACCTTGTCCTCCAGCCGGGCCCATCTGTCCACTGACCCCTAAATTCATTTATGTCATGTTGATGCCACTGCCCCCACCTGGAATAGCCATGCCTTTTTTTCCAGTTTAACTAAGTCCTGGCTTGGCTTCCTTTTGGGCTGTTTCCACTTCCTGCATAAGCTCTCTCAGCCTCCACTCCAGCACAGACCAGCTGTCCTTCCTTTCCACCCCATAGCACTTATGGTCACATTTAGCCTTGAGTTACTCTGTAATAACACAGGATAGAAATTCCCAGAGGGCAGAGACTATGGCTTATGCTCTTCTCATATCCACCCGATTCACTCAGAATAAGCACTCGACAAAGGCTCTTCCATTCCCAGATAGCAAGCCTCAAGACTCATTCAAATATATACCTTGTTGAAAATCACCTTTTGGGCCCCTTGCAAAAATCTGTTGCAAGCAGAAGGAAAAAAAGAGAATTGCTTTCTGTATTTCTCTCTTTTTTTCCTCTTTATTTTTTAAAAAAAATACCCTTGAGGTTTATGTCACTCACAGTCAAGTGGCAGTGAACTTGATGCCCAGAGTACCCAACTTTTCAAGAGACCAGCATGACATATGTGTGGATATCAAGCATGTCTTCTTTTGTGTGCTGTCGTTCAGTAAATGTCAGTGGCTTTTCAAAACAATAGACAATCCTGGGTTATTGCAGCACCTGCACATGTATTGCTAGAAACCACTCAGTCTTAGAAACAAGCAGAAAATCCCCGTAATGCCTCAGGGAATAAAGGGAAATACAAATATGGCAGTTCTCATCATTTACCTCTTCAGCAGTTGGCTTAATTGATGTCTTCAAATCAAAAAGCACCAAAGCTTCGGCTTTAAGATTTCTCATTAAGAAAATTCTCTGGTTTCTAATTGGTTTGTTAGAGCTTTACTAAGTTGTATGGATACTTTTTGTGCAAATAAGTGACCAAGGTATAAATTATCTTGTTAGTAGTTAACACTGAGGACTTCATGCTGGTAGAAATGTAAAATGGTGCCTCACTTTGGAAAATAGTCTAGCAGTCCTTCAAAAGGTCAACCATAGAGTTACCACATGATCCAGCAATTCCCCTCCTAGGTATATCATATGCCAACACAGAAACTTGTACATAAATATTCATAGCAGCAGTATTCACAATAGCTGAAAAGTGGAAACAACCCAAATGTCTATCAATCGATGAATCAATCAATAAAATATGGTATATCCACACAACAGAACATTATTCAGCCATGAAAAGGAACGAAGCACTGACACATGCTGCAACATGCATGACCCTTGAAAACATTATGCTGAGTGAAAGAAGCCAGTCACAAAAGACTACATGGTACATGATCCCATTCATATGAAATAGGCAAATCTACAGAGACAGAAAGTAGATTAGTAGTTGCCAAGGGCTTGGGGGAGAAAGGGGTTGGGAAGAAATGCGGAGTGACTGCTAAACGGTATAGGGTTTATTTGACGAGAAATGAAAATGTTCTAAAATCAACTGTAGTGATGGTTGCACATCTGAATAAAGTAAAAACCACTGAATTGTACACTTTAAATGGGTAAATTATAAGGTATGTGAATTATATCTCAATAAAGCTGTTACTTTTTTAAAAGTTTAATAAGAGAAGATCAAGGGTTCCAATCTCTCTATATACCTCTTACTAGCTCTGTAGTCTTGAGCAACTTGTTTAACCTCTCTAAGCCTCAGTTTCCTCATCTGTAAAATGGACCTGCATTATTGTAAGAATTAAGTATAATAATCCACATGGAGGGTTTAAACTTACAGTAAGCTCTCAATAAATGTTGACTATGTTTCTTAACTCCTAGAGGAATAGTGTAAATCTGGGTGCCTCCTGCCATAAACCCATCTGAATGAAATATCATCTCATGCCTGTTAGAATGGCCATCATCAAAAAGACAAGAGGTAACAAATGCTGGTGTGGATGTGGAGAAGAGGGAGCTCTTGTAAAAAGGAAAAATTTATGGATGATCCTCAAAAAATTAAAAATAGAATTACCATACAACCCAGCAATTCTACTTCTGGGAATATATCCAAAGGAAAGGACTAACTTTATATATATAACTTTATATATATATCTTATAACTTTAAGTATATCGGCACCTCCATGTTCATAGCAGTATTGTTTACAATAGCCAAGACATGGAAGCCACCTAAGTGTCCATAGATGGTTGAATGGATAAAGAAATTGTCGCATATATATAAACATATAAAGGAATACTACTCAGCCATAAAACAACAAGGAAATCTCACCATTTGCAATAGTATGGATGGACTTTGAAGGCAGTATGCTAAGTGAGGTAAGTCAGACAGAGAAAGCCAAATACTGTATGATCTCACTTACATGTGGAATCTAAAACAAACAAACAGAAAAACCAAACTCATAGAAAAAGAGATCAGACTTGTGGTTAGCAGAGGCAGAGGGAGGGGGAAGGGGAATTGGAGCAAGGTGATAAAAAGGTACAGACTTCCAGTTACAAGATAAATAAGTAGTAGGGATGTAATGCACAACACGATGACTACAGCGAACACTGCTGTACGGTATATATAAGAAAGTTGTTAAGAGAGTGAATCCTAAAAGTTCTAATCACAAGGAAAAACTATTTTTCTTTTTTCTTTCTTGTTTTTTATTGTATCTATATGAGGAGATGGATGTTAGCTGAACCTACTGTGGTCATCATTTCAAAATATATGTAAATCAAACCATCATGCTGTCCACCTTTATCTTAAACAGTGATGTATGTTAATTATTTCTCAATAAAACTGAGGGTAGGGGGAGACATGTTTCCCCTCTCTGCGTAATTTCCATTGCAGCTTCTACAGTGACATTCCAGAACTTTTGGAGGCTCTGAAGAGCTAACCAAGAGAAGAACAGCATATTTATTAAAGCAATGGGTGGAAGGTAAATGGAAGAATGCTTACCTGCCGGGCACACCTCACATATCTTCACAGGCTCAGAAAAATTCCACTGTGAAGGGCACTGAAGCTATTACTATCTGGAGGAGCCCGCCAGTGACAAAGTATGCTCTAGGTGTCAGCTCAGCCAGCTTTCATTCCTGCTGAGAAATATCACCATATCATTCAACCCAGCTCAAGTCTCACCTCCTCTCTCAAGACTTTCTGACCATCCTAGTCTCCAGTGATTACTCCTACCATTGAATTCCTGTAGAATTAATGCGATAACATATGAAATCACCCAGGACTGAGGCCAGCACCTTAGCCACTGCTCAAAAACCATCTCCCAGCCATCCTGTAGCACTGATGATTGGCACTGGTCCTGTGGCTCCCAGCAAACTCCACTGTGTGTTGTCATTTATCCTTTTATATAGCCATTTTCCATCTCCCCAACTCATCTGTAAGCCCAGGGAGGACAGGGACCCCATAGTATAGTTCCCCATTTCCCAGCATCATGAGTTCCTCTGTAATAAGGTACTCAATAAACATTTGTTTATGATGATAATCCCCATCCCTCCTTTTTCTGCAGAAACTTATCTGTGAATATGTGGGGGGAAGTAGTACTGTAAATAGTATTCAATGTAAAGGCCTGTTTTGCCATTTAGATTCCCAAGCAAATATGCGTGAATAAACGGAAAAACTGATTTTGAAAACAGCAGGAGTAGAACAAAGTCGTGCTTAGTAGAGGGCAAAATGTACTCAAGGAAAGTTTATAGCTAACTTAGTTGACCCAGCCCTCCCCAGCCTCCATCAGGTTGCCATTATGAATCCAGGGCCGATTCTCTAAGGGGCCAGGGTAGGAAGTATTATAAGTGTATGGCCAGAGATAGGATATGGAGTCTGCAAGAAAGGAGTCTGCATCTCAGGTCTACCTTGCTCTAGTCCAACATGTTACAGAACAGCTCTGAGCCTCAATTACCTGGCCTGTCACTTATTATGGGGTAATAAAATCTCTATCTTAGTATCATTGTGAAGGGAAAGGCTCAACAGATGGCAACTCTAATTACTGCAGTGCTTTAATCAGGAATTTTTGGAGGTGCCAGAATACCCCGAACCCCCAAATCCTTTCTCAGTCACTTACTAGCCGAATTATCTGGGATAAGTTAAAGCTTCCTCACCTGTAAAATGGGGATAACCACTTCTACCATTTAGTGCATGTGACGAAGATCACCAGCTAGTCATCAAGTGCTCCCTGGAGCATTCTTCCTGGGTGCTCAGCTAGGCTACATTTGCCAGCCAACCTTGAAGTCAAGGATGTCCCTGAGACTCAGTCTTAGTCAATGAAATGGGTACAGGAATGATAATGTGTAACTTCTAAGCCAGAATCATAAACCCCCCCCCACACACACACACTCTGCATACTCTGTTCACTCCCTCCCCCTGAAGGTTGACATTAAAGGAAAACTCAGAAGTTCCACGTTGTAGAAGGCAGAGCTTCCATCAGCCTGGGTTCCCTAGTCCCTGTGTGGAGCAGAAGTCCCACCCGCTTCACTCACCCCCATCTTTGATACCATTGTCCTTGTAAAGGAAAGATAATCTATGTGTTAAGTCACTTACATTTGGGGGTTTATTTGCTATAGCAGTTTAACACTGATACTAATACTTGTCCATGTACATAGGCTTTTTTTTTAACCTCTTTTTTTAAACATTTCTTTATTGTGGTAAAGTCACGTAATAGAAAACATACTATTTTAACCCTATTTAACTGTCCAATTCAGTGGCACTAAATACATTCACATTGTTGTGCAACTCACCATCATCCATCTCCTGCATTTCTCACCTTCCTAAACGGAAACTCTGTCCCCATTAAACTCTACCTCCCCCTCTCCCTCCCCACCTCACCCACCCTGGCTCCCGGCATCTACCAATGTACTTTCTGACTCTATGAATTTGACTATTCTCGGTACCTTGTATAAGTGGAATCAAACAATATTTGCACCTAATGTACATTGGAATGCATTTTTAAGGTTAACTTAATATATGTCCTGCAAACAGATTGTACCTTTTTTTTCTTTCCCTGTGCTATACAGTAGGCCCTCACCAGCCATCTACTTCATACATAGTAGTGTACATATGTTAATCCCAATCTCCCAGTCCATCCCAGCCCCCATTCCCCCTTGGTGTCCATATGTTTGTTCTCTATGTCTGTGTCTCTATTTCTGCTTTGCAAATAGGTTCATCTGTACTATTTTTCTAAATTCCACATATACGCATTAATATACGATATTTGTAATACGTATAAAACTCCTGAGTCATAATAGCTCAATAATGGTTAATTCCTTTCCATTCATGGGTCTGCTACACACCCACAAGAGTTTTCCAGGAATATTTAAATGTACAGACTGGGGCTAACCCTTAAGCTTATTATTGTCACGTAATATTTTGGGGAGGGTTCTGACCATTTGCATCTTTAAATCACTCTGATCTAGGATGTGACGCTGGCTTTGAAACCTAACTTGAAGCTGAGAGAGGCAGAGATCTGGGACAGAGACCTCACTCAGTGGATGGCAGGCCCTTTCAAGTTTTCCAAAGCAGGTCAAACTTACCTGGAATTTAGTAAGGGTTCTATAATCACACATAATGCATCTCGTTTTTCTTACTGTGACCAATTTGAGACTATTTCTAAGTTTCTTTTATAAAGAAAATATCTGTTCATAGTTTCTATAAAATTCCATAGAGTTCAACAGACAAAGAGATAAAAATTTACAACTCACACTTTTTCTCTAGCAGCTTCTTATCAAAGTCTGGATATAGTCCTTTTAAAATGCAACCCTGATTAAAGCCTGCCAGCCACGCTCCACTCCACAGCCGAGCTCATCCTCTGCACGTCTGGGGCATAGGTGGAAGCTGGTGATGCAGTGCAGTGAGGATGTCTGGAGGATGGAGAGATGGGAGGGCCAGGTGGGAGGACGGAAGGATGGAGTTAAGAGAGATGGGTGAGAGGGAAGCTGGGGGCGAGGTCAGGATCACGAACACAGAACATGACTATGGAAAGCAGGAAATGATGGTCAGTTATTCCAGGCAGAAACAATGAAACAGACTTGAAGAAAATAATGGTATTAGTCATTGCTATTTAATGGGAAAATAATTTTAAATCGACTGGATTGACATTTCTGGGAGATGGGGGCCAGGGCTAAGGGTTCATTTGGGGCATAAGCAGGAAGTGCTTCCCTGCCACATCTCCTGCTCTGGAAACACTTGGGCTGCTATGGCCTGTGACGGCAGTGGTCAGAGAAGCAGGTGAACACACGGAGTGGCTGTGGCCAGAGTGGTAGCCAGACATGTAAGCATACCAGGCAGCCCAACAGTCTGGAGTCACTTCAGACTGATACTGAGTACAGTACCTATTTAGTGGGGTAGAGGAAGCACTGGAAGGAGGTGTTTTATTCTCCAAGTTCCATTTGGGGGCACAGTCTGCTTCTCTGGTTCCTCATAATGGCCTGAGTTAACTGGGCCGCAATTTCCAATTTTTCTGGTGATGTCTTAAACACTCTGAGCAATCGCCCGGCGGGCCCGCCCCTTCATTGGGCTCTTCCGTGTGATATTCTCTTTTGAGGTGACATCAGGGGGCAAACGCAAACCAGGCACACCTCCTTATTTTAACCCATCCGTCCTCTTTCCCACCCAGAAATGCATCTCCTCTCAGGACGAAGAGCCCTTCACATCCCTTCATGACTGACTCTTCCACACAACCAAGTGTGGACTCACACCCTACATTTCTCATGACTCACTCTGGGAAAGGAGGAATGATGAGGCAGAGAGGAAGCAAAACAGCACGACTGGGGGGAGAAATATTTCCAACCAAAGTATCTATTCAATCAATCTCATGAGAACAGTGGAGCAATTCAATACTGAACTGAGGAAATGACAAGAAAGCATCTCACTGATGAGGCAACCTGTCTCTGGGAGCTTTCTTCAGCTCTCCTGTCGTTTTTATTCCACTTCTACTCTTCCACCTTCCTGCTGGAATTTTCTCTCTCAGATATCATGGATGTGCTCGTGCGTGTGTACACATGTGTGCAGGAGAGAGAGTTTACAGTCCGTAAAACTGAATCTCCACAAGGCTATTCCAATATTTCATTTTTCTGGACTGTGAAAACCATGAATTCACATGACAGGGTTTCCAAATTATGCTAAGAGAAGGAAAAAGCTATATATATATATATTTTTAGGTGTTTACATCTGATCAGAAATAATGAAATTGTACAAAATCATTGTAGAGAAAAGCATTTTTGTGACAGAACTTAAAGACCCAGGACATAGAGAGAAACAACTTGAATTTAGAAAACTCACAATGTCCAGACCTCTTCTATAATTTACAATAATTTGAGTCATTCTATGCAATTCTTCAGTATTGCAAAACTAAAAGGGACTGAAAATATACATATAATTAATAAAATTTAATTCTTTACCCTTCTTCTACCTCAAAAAAATAAATTACCTGACCTTTAAAACATGTCTGTGTCTAACTTTGTTAAGGGTCGTTTTTGTGTTTTCTTTGGGTGGAAGACTGATGGTTTAGTCCAAGCTGTCACTCGAAGTCTACGGGTTAAAAGGTCTTCATTTATTTATCTTGGGTGCTCATATTAACCAGTTAAATGGTTGAACAGCAGTCAGTGACTGAGAAAAACAGATATTTGAGAAGTAAAACATTCGGTACTTGAAAAATTACAGAAGTTCTTTGGTGGAGTTGATTATTCACTAATTATTGACTAAGCATAAGAACTTGTATATTTTCCTAGCTTTGAAAATAATAAATCATTCGAAGCTCCACACATCACTCTAAATGGTTGGTACAAATTGCTCTGCAGACCCATCAAAAACAGCCTACAAGGAGCTTTTCTAACTACTGACATCCTAGAGACGTGAAACTCCGACACATCACCCACCTACACACACACACACACACAATGTAATAGTAAAGCCACATGTAAAATTGGCCTTGATGGTGGTAAGTCATGGTGACTCTATAGATGAGGGAGGACCTTTCTACACTTGAATGAGGCCAGAGTCTACTCTTTAAAAGCAAACTCAACAGCTGCCTTCCCAGCATGGGTTACCTTCCCAACCTCCTCACGCCTGTCAGTCACACCACGGGTCTCTCAAGCAAGAAATCAGTCATCATCAGCCCTTCTCTGGTCTTCAACCCCTATACATGATCTGTGACCAAGCCCCATCACCCCCACTCAGAGCCTCTCAATTCACCCCTTCTCTTCCACAGGGAAGAATTTTTTTTAAGTCTCAACAACTACAAGGCAATGCTGTTGTTAGGACATCTCGCCCAGTATCACCACCCTAGCCCCAGGCTTCCCTACCTCCACCAGTCCTCTCTTCTGCCCTAGAGGACACAGGCTATTGCAAGAGGATTTGCTCTGGGAAATGGGAGGGAGCATGGCCCTTGCTGACACCTTGATTTTTGACTTCTGGCCTCCAGAATTGAGAAAATAAATTTCTTTTGTTCTAAGCCACTCAGTTTGTGGTGCTCTGTTACAGCAGCCAAAAGAAACTGATACAAGGGCAGAGAATTACCCAGATAATCAAAAGCTTGCCTTTGGTAATAGGTAACTGAGGCCACAATTAGCTTGAAAGCCTAAATTATCTCCATCTTTACCTCGGTTCTCTCCTTTACTTTGGATCTGTATAGGGGTATATGTAATAGTCCCCGTGCAATTAATGATAATGATGATCATTATTTTTATCATTTTATCCACCATTTATTAGGTGCCAAACTCTGGTTACTTCCATAGGTTGTCTCGTTCTGTTTCCTATCAGGCATACCAGTTTCTATCATTACCAACAGTATATATATATATTTTTTTTTTGCGGTACGCGGGCCTCTCACTGTTGTGGCCTCTCCCGCTGCGGAGCACAGGCTCCGCACGCGCAGGCTCAGCGGCCATGGCTCACGGGCCCAGCCGCTCCACGGCATGTGGGATCCTCCCGGACCGGGGCACGAACCTGCGTCCCCTGCATCGGCAGGCGGACTCTCAACCACTGAGCCACCAGGGAAGCCCACCAACCCTATGTTTTGAAGACATTAACCCATAACAAAGGTAGCCTGAAAATAAATTTCAGTTTATTCTTCTAGACATTTATACAGCCCTTTCCACTGGCAGCATCCAACCAATACAAATTCTACTTTTCTATTTATTTGTCACCCCAGTACAACTGGGGGCTCCGGTAGGTGTCTTAACCTGCATTTTTCTGTTGGAGTTTCTACTCTTGCCTTTGGTCCCCACGGAGGAAACACAGGCCTCCCCTCCAAGGACAGCCCAGCCCCAGAAGCACATGCTATCTGGACGCCAGCAATCACCTCCTTTCCTACAAGCCCTCTGCAAAAACGATCAAAGGAGGTATGTGATGAAGAAAGCCCACGCCATCCTTGTTTGCTCCCTGGCCGTTTCTGCAAATGGCACTGTTGTGACAGGAAATTTCAAACAGATGCCCCTCGACCCTCAGTGCCCCCAAGGTGACTGATCATAGGTCAACACGTGGCTGCTTCCTGTGGGCAGAGCCAAAGGCCAGGCTTTTTCATTGGTGGCGTTGGCTGTTACAGCTGCAATAGATTAGGGACAAATTCTTTTCAAAGAAAGCTTTTGTTTTGTTATTGTTTTTGTTGCTCTTACCGTGCCTAGAGACAGGCAGGGGGAAATGCAAATGTTTTTAACTGTCAGGTGATCAAATAAAATATATTTGATGATTAACTGACAGTCAGAGAGTGCACTGATATCTAAGGAGAGACATCCTTGGAACGTCCAGGAGGAAGCTTGAGGGAGGAATCTGCTGCATCACAAACATGTGATAGGATCTCCAATGCCTGACTTCAAAACCGAGTTCCTCCCCCACTTTTCCTCTCAACTTTTACTAAAAGAACTAGTAGGCAGATAGCATTACGCTTTTTTTTTCCATTTCGGTTTCTTCGTGGGTGAGAGATACACCTGGATTGAGAACAAGACAAACCTGTAATGAACCAGGCCAGGTTTATAACAAACATACCAGAAGTGGTACAATTGAATGAGTCTGCTGCCTTCCAAGAAATTATGTCAGGAGATCAAAGAGTTCTTCCAGTGATACCAGAACTTGATTCCAAATATCTTGGCACTTCTCTTGGGAGAATGCCTTCAGAGTCCGTTTCTGAACCAACCACATGAAAAGCAGTGACAGTGCTTCACACTCAACCTCAATTGGGAGCCAAAACTGGCAGGGTCACCTTGGTCATTCATAGTACTCACCAGATCAGTGGTCTCAACTGGGGGTGATTTTGCCCCCCTTCCCTGGGGACATTAGCCAATGTCTGGAGACATATTTGATTGTGTAACTGGGGGAAGGAGGGTGCTATTGGGATCCCGTGGATAGAGGCCAGCAATGCTGCTAAACACCCTACAATGCACAGGGCACCCCCCCCACCCCAGCAAAGAATTATCCAGCCAAAAATGTCAACAGTGCCTCCGTCGAGAAACCCTGCACTGACTAAGCCCTGAGTGACTTCAGGATACCAAAGGCTCCCTCGGAAGATTGAGGTGTTATTCGGAAGAATATCCTGAGCCTTTTGATAGCAAATTTAACTGTTAACAGAATATTTTTTAACTGAAGTATAGCTGATTTACAATGTTGTGTTAATTTCTGTCATACAGCAAAGTGACTCAGTTATGTATATATATATATATATATACACACATACACACACACATATATATACACATATACATGTACACATTCTTTTTACATTTCCATTATGGTTTATCCCAAGACATTGAACATAGCTCCCTGTGCTATACAGTAGGACCTTGTTGTCCATCCATTCTATATGTAATAGTTTGCATCTACTAACCTCAGACTCCCAGTCCATCCCTCCCCCACCTCCTCTCCCCCTTGGCAACCATAAGTCTGTTCTCTAAGTCTGTGGGTCTGTTTCTGTTTTGTAGACAGGTTCATTTGTGTCATATTTTAGATTCCACATATAAGCGATATCATATGGTATTTGTCTTTCTCTTTTTGACTTACTTCACTCAGTATGACAATCTCTAGTTGCATCCAAGTTGCTGCAAATGGCACTATTTCGTTCTTTTTTATGGCTGAGTAGTATTCCATTGTATATATGTACCACATCTTTATCTATTCATCTGTCAATGGACTTATAGGTTGTTTCCATGTCTTGGCTATCACGAATAGTGCTGCTATGAACATAGGGGTGCATGTATCTTTTTGAACTGGACATATAACCAGTTCTGTCTGGATATATGTCCAGGAGTGGGAATGCTGGATCATATAGTAGTTCTATTTTTAGTTTTTTGAGGAACCTCCACACTGCTTTTCACAGTGGCTTCACCAACTTACATTCCCACCAGCAATGTAGGAGGGTTCCCTTTTTCTCCACACCCTCTACAGCATTTGTTACTTGTAAACTTTTTTTTTTTTTTTTTTTTTTTTTGCGGTACGTGGGCCTCTCACTGTTGTGGCCTCTCCCTTTGCAGAGCACAGGCTCCGGACGCGCAGGCTCAGTGGCCATGGCTCACGGGCCTAGCCGCTCCACGGCATGTGGGATCTTCCCGGACCGGGGCACGAACCCATGTCCCCTGCACTGGCAGGCAGACTCTCAACCACTGCGCCACCAGGGAAGCCCTGTAAACTTTTTAATGATGGCCATTCTGATTGGTGTGAGGTGATACCTCATTGTAGTTTTGATTTGCATTTCTCTAATAATTTAGTGATGCAGAGCATCTTTTCATGTGCTTATTGGCCATCCGTATGTCTTCTTTGGAGAAATGTCTGTTTAGGTCTTTTGCCCATTTTTCAATTGGGTTGTTTGTTTTTTTGGTGTTGAGTTGTATGAGCTATTTATATACTTTGGAAATTAAGCTCTTGTCAGTCACATCGTTTGCAAATGTCTTCCCCCATTCTGTAGGTTGTCTTTTAGTTTTGTTTATGGTTTCCTTTGCTGTGCCAGCAGTTTGAATAGAAGCAACATCATAAGAAAAAGATTCAGTTTCCCCAAAGGAGAATTTTAAAGAGGAACCACTCATTTGCTCTCTCTGCTCACTCTCTTGGTCACCAAAAAAGTCGCTCCTGGGGCTTCCCTGGTGGCGCAGTGGTTGAGGGTCCGCCTGCCAGTGCCGGTCCGGGAGGATCCCACATGCCGCGGAGCAGCTGGGCCCGTAAGCCATGGCCACTGAGCCTGCGCGTCCGGAGCCTGTGCTCCGCAAAGGGAGAGGCCACAACAGTGAGAGGCCTGCGTACCGCAAAAAAAAAAAAAAAGTCACTCCTGCTCAGACATGATCTCCCAGGATGTTTCAATTACTGTCTCCCAGGCTGCAGGTTTGCAGCTTCCTTTCTTTTCGAAGCTGCTAAATCTTTTCTCAAAATGAAATTGTAGTTATGTGGAATCCAATGTAAAAAAAAAAAAATTACAGAGCTACTCTGCTTGCAGAAAGGGAAGAAAGGAGGGGTTGGAAACTTCCCTATGCAGTGCCAGCCTTAACCATCACCCTCTCCCCCTACCCACCCCCAACCACTGTCCAGTAGCTGAGCTGTGGAAAGTGCAGACTGAGTGGACCAGGAGACCTTGCATGTTTGTATGCTCACTTCATGACAACATAATCTGACCCTTTGACCCCAAAATATATTCCCTTGGAAATGTTTCTGTCATGTCAATTTATCTACTAAGTTCTGAGAACAACAGCATTGACCATCTTTTCTTGATGACTTCTAACTAATTAGAAACTCACTTATGTGAATAATACATAAGTATAATTTATAAGCAGTAGAAATAACCACAAAGTAGGTGATTTTATTTTTTTTAAAAAATGAATCATTTCAGCATGCCTTAGGCACTTCTCTTCTCTCCTGACATCCACCTTCAATGTGCTGAAAATAATGCCATGCTTATAAAGCAATAATTAGAAACTTTTATTCTAATTCACCACTTGGAGCCTGGGAAATATGATGGCTTAAGGCCAAGATCACATTCTACACTCCTAATTCTATGGGATGCTCATCTTTCTTCAAAATAGTCAAAAGCTACATCAGCTGAAATGATGTATCTAACACTGTAAAAAGTGTTTGGATTAAAATTCCAAAACATCAATAAAGAAATGCAGAGAGAAAATCATTCCCAAATACACCAGAGGCCATCTGGACTGAGCCCCAGCCAGCCTGGAAGTTCTCAAAACTGCTATTTTCCATCACATACAAAAAGCCCCAATTCTGCCTGTGGCAGCCAGCCTCCAAGATGGTTCCCAATGACTCCCCCACCTCCTGGTATTCATACCCTTATGTAGTCCCCTCCCACGTTCTACCAGGACCAGGTCTGCATGGCCAATAGCATACGGCAGAAGAGATGATTTGTCACTTCTGAGGAAGCTAGCTGCCATGTTATAAGCTGCCCTATGGAGAGGCCCACATGGCAGGGGACTGAGGGAGGCCTCCAGCCAACAGCCAGTGAGGAAATGAGAACCTCAGCATAGGAGTCTGCAAAGAACTGAGGCTTTCCAACAGCCATGTGAATGAGCTCGAAGAGGACCCTCCTTCGGTCAAGCCTTCAAGCCTCTGAGAGTACAGCCCAGCCAAGGCTTGAGAGCCATGAAATACCCTGAACGAAAAGCACATAACCAAGCCACTTCTGGATTCATAACCCTCAGAAAGTGTGTGAGATTATAAATGTTCCCTATTTTCAGCTGCTTAAACCATATCCTCAGACCCAAGAGGGTTCAATCATAAAAACTGGGGTCCGTAAGGTATCTGAAGATGAGGTCAGAGGAGCTCAAAGGACTGGGGAACTCCAACTCTGGGCATAAATCAGAGGGCAAAAGTCTAGCTGAGATTCTAGTTATCATCACAGAGATGGATGGAGAGAGCAGTAGGAGAAAGCTACTGTGAGAACTTCGTAAGCTTCTAGACTCAGCTTGTTATTTTATCATGTATTTCCATGAAATGATCAACACATGAAACAAAAAGGGTCTGTGGACTTTTTACTGAGACAACAAAAAGTTGAGAAAATGGACTTCTATGCCTTAGCCAAGTTTTGGGGGGGTGGAAGAATCCCAAGATAAGGAAGCAGGCTGACGCTCTGAGACCACGAATAACAGAAAAGGAGAAAATACAGATGTGATATGAGCCTGAAATGGGGGCTGAGAGCTTAACTCACTGAATTATTCATTTAGAAAACATTAAATGAGCATTTACCATATTCTAGACAGTGTGCTAAGGATGGTAATAACTACAGAATAGCATAATAGTCAGATACAGGCATGCATTGGATGCTACGGGAACCTAGGAAGAGACATCATAAATCATAATGGAGGAGGGAGATCAGAAAAGGCTTTCCAGAGTAATTGGGATATGATGTGAGTTTTGATGAACTAGTTAATTTTCAGAACACTAGCAGAAAAGCATCCATGGCAAACGTAACAGACAAAGGCACAGAAATGTCAAACGTTGTGATATCCTGGGAGAACTGCAGAGATTATAGTATACTTGGAGGGACGAATATATCCAGGAGGGCTGCATAAGAGAGGGATAGATAAGGAAGGAATTCATGAATTAAAGTATTAAGTTTTAACCTGGAAACTAAAACCTATGGTTAACCATTGAAAAGTTTTAAACACGTATGCATTCTATTCATTCAACAAACATTAATGGAGTATCTGTCCTGGGCAAGGCATTGTGCTAGGATAGAGCTAGGGATACATCACTGTATAAGACAAATATGGTGCCTGCCCTTGTTGCATGCATGATTCAGAAGAAAAACAACTGCATTAATGACTTAGTGTTTTAGGTAGATCCCTTCTGCAGTTGTATGGGGGATGGACAGGCATGGGAAGGGGAAGGAAGATGAGGAGTTTTCCAACTGCATTTACAAAGACATCCTCATATTCCATCCTCCCCACTGGTCTCAGCCTGCCTTCATATTTGCCAAACACATTTATAAAAATTCCATTTCTAGGATAAGAGTTGTGTGTGCCCCAAGTAAGGATGTTCCAAACCTATCCTTTTAAGCTCCTTTTGGAGAAAAGGCAAGAAGGGCTTACTAAATGTCAGAATAGAGAAAGACCCCGGAGATCATCTACTCCAACCGATGCCTGCTACAAACGTGGAAACTGAGGCCACACAGGGGAAGGAGCCCCTCTAAGATCTCAAGGCTGGTTGAGTCTCCCAGGTTCCATTCCAGTGCTCTTTCCACCGCATCTCACTAATGCCATCATCCTTTGACCGCTATGCTTCAGCAGCCTGTCAGATCAGCATGCAAAATTTTTAAAAAGCCCAGAGTATGACAGAGATTTTAGCCTCACTGAAATGGCAATGGCTTCGTTGGGCAGCTATCCAGGTCCCTGCTAAGGCTGTTTTCCTCTACTCAATTAGACGAAGTGCTGGGGGGATGATCAGCCTGAGAAATTCTCTGCGGTCTCATCTGTTAATTGAAGCCACTGTCAGATTTTCCACAGTATGACAAATGATCAAAGATTTCTTCTCCCTCTCTTTATCACCCTCTTATTTCAAGGCAACATTAGGCCAAATTACAAGTAAGAAATGGTACAATCTATTTTAAAATGGAAATAAAACAGTTAAAAGGGAACGGATAGGCCTAATCACTTAGATAGTTTCAAAGTTTGATGCCAAGGAGCAACCATTTTTCAAAGGGCAAGAGGATCTCATTTCGGATAATTCTATCAAATTGTGCGAGCTCTGTGTTGGCCTTGTCCCTTTCAGCCATGTTTCAGTCACCTGCTGTTTAACGGACGTGCAGTGGCTGAGGTCCTCCGAGCACTGGATGCATCAGTGACCAACAAATTAACAGCCTGTGTCTATACTGACATTCGTGTTCTCAACTTACTGGTTAATTTATTTAATGAATAACTTTTGTCCTCAGTAACAGGGTCAAAGTGTATTGGATGGGGCAATGTGATACATAGGTGGTGGGGTTTTTTCCCTCTTTCCCAGGATCAATTGTTTGCACTTCATTCATTTCATATACATTTGTTTTTCAGTATGTGAGTGCCTGGCTCCAGGCTAGGTTTAAGGCCACTGGCCTAAAGGCTCTCCCTCTACCCCAAAAGAGCTCAAGCTCAGTGGTTAAGCCAAATAAACCAGTTCACAGTTACCCAACAATGAGATGAGCACCCTGAGACTGTGAGTTGAATGAAGACAGTTGATTAAGGTGGTGGCCTTTACGTTGAGGACAGAAACATCAACCTGCGCACATGTCGATGAATTTGCTGATCGTTGATAGACATTAGCCCCAAAAATGAGGCAGAAAAGAAAATCTATCCAACAAGGAAAGAACCAAGAATTGCCCATTCCAAATAAGAGGGGCAACAAAGTTCTATTTAACACAGAACCAACAATTATCTCCAGGTGAGATTTTCCAAGCACTGAAATCATGACAGGTTGCTTCCTCCTTTGTGCTGACCAAGTATTCTCTCAGCCTCTTACAGTACTAGTTGCTTTCTGCCTTTCACCATACCTATCTGCAGATACGCCCATCTCCCCTGCTCCATAGTAAGTTCTTGAGAATTCTGGGTCCCTGGTGCCTAAACCACTGACTGGTTATGTTGATTTCTCGACAGTTGAATGGAAATAAAATTCCAAACTAGGGGATGTATTTCTCGTTATGAACTCCCTTCCCCCCTCACTTAAGATCATAAAATGTATAGAGAAGTGGTTAAAAGTGCAGATCCTAGAGCCCGGCTGTCTGTGTTTGGTTCCTGGCTGACACACTCTAACTGTATAACCTTGGGACAAGTTACTAATCCATGCTATGCACCAGTTCTCTCATTTATAAAATGAGGACAGAAATAATACTTCCTAGCATTGTTGTGAGCTCTAAATGTATTCAATATAAAGAAAAGAATTTAGAAAAACAGAGAGTGGGGAAATTCTGCCAAATTTGTGCTCCCCAGGGGCAAAAATGTCCCAGAAAAACTGCTTCCTATTATAGTGGATTTACCATTTCCAGAATGTTGCCCACTTTGGGGTCTGAGCCACATGGTAGCTCAGTCCCATGCTTTAAGTTTTTCCCTTAACGTTTTTGTATTAAAGGGAAACTCTAACAAAGACTAAGCAGTTGCTAAAGAGCTCAGTGATTCATATCTTTAAAAAATAGGAATTAAAGGAAAACTGACATATCAATAATATTTTGAGTCTCTCATTAGACTACTTTCTACATTTTTTAGAAGTATTGCAGGGAGGATGCTGTAGAAGTAAAAACCGTATCTTTTTTATGTTTGATGTCACATCACCTAATACATGGTCAGACACATAGTAGGTGTTCCACAAATGTTTCATGAATCAATAGCCCATTTTATTTTGGCTCATATTTTTAATAGAGTTCCTTGATATAAATGAGGCTATGAATTACACTGATGCATATATACAGACGTGTGTGTGTGTGTGTGTGTGTGTGTGTGTGTGTGTGTGTAATTCCTTTCCATTTCATAAAAGTCTGTAGAGAAAGAAAGAAAAAGACTCAAAAGGGACCATATAAAGTAGCAGGATACAAAATTAATGCACAGAAATCCCTTGCATTCCTACACACTAATGATGAAAAATATGAAAGAGAAATTAAGGAAATACTCCCATTTACCATTTTTGCAACAAAAAGAATAAAATACACAGGAATAAATCTACCTAAGGAGACAAAAGACCTGTATGCAGAAAACTATAAGATACTGATGAAAGAAATTAAAGATGATACAAACAAATGGAGAGATATACCATGTTCTTGGATTGGAAGAATCAACATTGTGAAAATGACTATACTACCCAAAGCAATCTACAGATTCAATGCAATCCCTATCAAATTACCAATGGCATTTTTCACAGAACTATAATAAAAAATTTCACAATTTGTATGGAAACACAAAAGACCCTGATTAGCCAAAGCAATCTTGATAAAGAAAAACGGAGCTGGAGGAATCAGGCTCCCTAACATCAGACTATACTACAAAGCTACAGTAATCAAGACAGTATGGTACTGGCACAAAAACAGAAATATAGATCAATGGAACATGATAGAAAGTCCAGAGATAAATCCATGCACATACAGTCACCTTATCTTTGATAAAGGAGGCAAGAATATACAATGGAGAAAAGATAACCTCTTCAATAAGTGGTGCTGGGAAAACTGGACAGCTACATGTAAAAGAATGAAATTAGAACACTCTGTAACATCATACACAAAAATAAACTCAGAATGGATTAAAGACCTAAATGTAAGGCCAGACACTCTAAAACTCTTAGAGGAAAACACAGGCAGAACACTCTATGACATAAATCACAGCAAGATGCTTTTTGACCCATCTCCTAGAGAAATGGAAATAAAAACAAAAATAAATAAATGGAACCTAATGAAACTTAAAAGCTTTGCACAGCAAAGGAAACCATAAACAAGACAACCCTCAGAATGGGAGAAAATACTTGCAAATGAAGGAACTGACAAAGGATTAATCTCCAAAATATACAAGTAGCTCATGCAGCTCAATATCAAAAAAACAAACAACCCAATCCAAAACTGGGCAGAAGACCTAAACAGACATTTGTCCAAAGAAGGTATACAGATTGCCAACAAACACATGAAAGGATGCTCAACATCACTAATCATTAGAGAAATGCAAATCAAAACTACGATGAGGTATCACCTCACACTGGTCAGAATGGCCATCATCAAAAAATCTACAAACAGTAAATGCTGGAGAGGGTGTGGACAAAAGGGAACCCTCTTGCACTGTTGGTAGGAATGTAAATTGATACAGCCACTATGGAGAACAGTATGGAGGTTCCTTAAAAAACTAAAATTAGAACTACCATATGACCCAGCAATCCCACTACTGGGCATATACCCTGAGAAAACTGTAATTCAAAAAGAGTCATGTACCACAATGTTCATTTCGGCTCTATTTACAATAGCCAGGACATGGAAGCAACCTAAGTGTCCACTGACAGGTGAATGGATAAAGAAGATGTGGCACATATATACAATGGAATATTACTCAGCCATAAAAAGAAACGAAATTGAGTTATTTGTAGTGAGGTGGATGGACCTAGAGACTGTCATACAGAGTGAAGTAAGTCAGAAAGAGAAAAACAAATACCGTATGCTAACACATACGTATGGAATCTAAAAACAATAATGGTTCTGAAGAACCTAGGGGCAGGACAGGAATAAAGGCACAGATGTACAGAATGGACTTGAGGACACAGGGAGGGAGAAGGGTAAGCTGAGATGAAGTGAGAGAGTAGCATGGACATATATACACTACCAAATGTAAAACAGATAGCTAGTGGGAAGCAGCCGCATAGCACAGGGAGATCAGCTCGGTGCTTTTTGACCACCTAGAGGGGTGGGATAGGGAGGGTGGGAGAGAGACACAAGAGGGAGGGGATATGGCGATATATGTATACGTATAGCTGATTCACTTTGTTATACAGCAGAAACTAACACACCACTGTAAAGCAATTATACTCCAATAAAGATGTCAAAAAAAAAAAGAATCATAATTGAGATTGGACAGAGCTGTAGGCCCAAATCCATCTAAAAAAGGAAGGAACTTTTCAGGGATGTTTTTGCCCCTGGGTAGGACAAAGAGCTGCATATTTTATTTTCTAATTTCCTGCAATGATTTCAGAACCCAAACTTATGAATTGTGCACCTAACATTTATACTATTTCTAGTCCAATTGACACTGATAATTCCAAATAAAATGCATCTGGGAGCAGATGTCCCAAACCCATCTACAATGACGTAACAGCCACAGGACAGAGATCAAGTGACATTGTTACATGAGACTTGCCCTCCCTTATGACCAAGACAACTTCTGGCTTCTTCACATCTTTGCTTGGAGACATAGAAAAATCCTTTCCCATTCTCTCCTATAGCCCCTGTTGGTGGGAAAGAGGAAATCACGTGAGATTATTAAAATAGTCCAAATATTGTTCACTTTGGTTCAACTCTCCTTTTATCTTCTGGGTGTTACCTTGGTAACCCAGGTACCAAACAAGGCTGTTAATTAAGTTTAAAAAAAAAAGAAACTATTGTATGCATTTTAGGTCAAGTAGGTTTCCAAGGTATGTTAACTTGGCAGGGAAAATTTTGGAAAGAATTCTAAATGGCAAAATACCATATGTAGGGGCTTCCCTGGTGGCTAAGTGGTTATGAATCTGCCTTCCAATGCAGGGGACATGGTTTTCGAGCCCTGGTATGGGAAGATCCCACAAACTGCAGAGCAACTAAGCCCGTGTGCCACAACTACTGAGCCTGTGCTCTAGAGCCCACGAGCCACAACTGCTGAGCCCACATGCCACAACTACTGAAGCCCGTGTGCCTAGAGCCTGTGCTCCGCAACAAGAGAAGCCACCGCGATGAGAAGCCCACACACCACAACGAAGAGTAGCCCCCGCTCGCTGTAACTAAAGAAAGCTCACATGCAGCAACGAAGGCCCAATGCAGCCAAAAATAATTTTTAAAAAAAATACCATATGTAGTTTAACCCATGATGAATACAAGATTTTAATAGGCTTAAAGAGCTACCATTTACAATTTCCTCCCTCTTCCTAAATTTGTAGGAATAAGAGAGGGTTTTAGCAAGAAGCTAAAGAGAAAAGTTTAATTGTAGACCCTTTTAGTTGATCAGAAAGGCTACCCTTCTGTCTAGATTATGAGATAGAACTACCTTCCTTGAAAAAGCAATTAAGAGAAAGGGGTGTTCATAATAGTGGTTCTATGGGAAACAGAAAATGGGAAATAAGGCCTTTTGCAGGTTTACTATCAAGACCATGTTTTAGCTTGGTTATGCTAAAGAACACATGAAAAATGTATGTGAGATTTGTTTGTATTTTCTATGAAATAACTTTCTTCAGTTTGTATTGCATTTTTTTTAATCAATACATCATATTTTATCCAACGTTTTAGCTCAGGAACTCATGCTGACATCATCAGTGAATGTCCTGTTACACTAAGCTGCTCAGATATAACTCTACTGCCACCTGATGCCAACATACGGAAATTGCAGGGGCAGATCATTCAACCCAAGATTCCTCTAAGTGTAAAACTTCAAATTTGCATAACAAAGACAGTTTTGTAAGTTCACAAAGAATACAGCTTTGACTGACACCAATGCAAATGAGAAAATGTAATTACTAAAAGAATTAATAGCATTAATTAATAGCATAAGGGGCATTAAAAGCATAGGGGGCATCATTTTCCAGTCTTGATAAAATTACCAATAAAAAATTTTCTACACAAGTTCACCTCATTTTACACTGTTATAGTACAAAATTTTGTGTCTTTTTTTTTCCTCCTTTGGCAGAAATATTCCAGAGATTTGAACAATTCTATAAATAGTGGTTTAGACAATTGCATACTGGTACAAATATTATAAGAAAGAGACCCAAAATAATAATGACTCATACAAAATAGAATGGTGGGTTTTTTTAAAGTCTTTACATTTTTTGGAGGAATGGCAGGGTGGGGGTAATCACCTAGACAGCTGGTATGGCTGCTTCACAATTATCAGCTTGTTGATGAGCCTCATGGTCCAAGAGAGCCGTCCTGCTATCACCATCACATCTTTATCCCACCTTGCAAAAATAATAAATAAATAAGACACATTTTTTCCCTTTAATAAAGGGCTTGATCTAGAAGTTGTACACATTACTACTACTCACTTCCTTTTGTCCAAGATTTTAGTTACAGGGTCACAACTAGACATCATCTGGGAAATGTAGTCTTTAAGTGGGTGATCATGTATCCAACTAAAAAATTCTATGACTGTGTAATTCCATTACAAAGATGAAAGGAAAATTGACAGGCTCCACAATATTTTGATTCCCTCCTTTAATCTACTCTAGATACTTTTAAATATATATTGCTTTGAAGAAAGACTAGGAATCAGTTCCAAAATTAAGGGAGCTAAGAAGACATGACAACTGAATGCAACTCATGATTTGGGGGTTTATTCTGCTACAAAGGACATTATTAGGACAACTGGCAAAATCTGAGTGAGGTTTATACATCAAATAATGGTTATTGTGTTAATATTAACTTTCTGATTTTGATAACTATACTCTGGTTATGTAAGGGAATTTCCTTATTTTTAGAAAACACACTCTGAAGAATTTATAGGCAAAGAGGCATCATGTCTGCAACTTTTTTCTTAAATAGTCAAAAAGTGACAGAGACAGAGGTAAAACAAAAATGGTAAAATGTTAATGTTGGGGGAATCTAGATGAAAGGTATCTGCAAAGACTGTACTAGTCTTGCAATTTTGCTGTAAGTCTGAAATAACGTAAAAAAATAAAAATTTAAAAACAGTACTACTTTCGTTCTGATTCAAATTAATTCGTCAGATTTTTTTAATGTGGTTCATTTACAGTTTAGTCATTATGTAATACTTCGGTCAAACTCAAATTTTGGAAATTTTTGTACTCTTAATTTCTATATTTGGTTTAATTTAAGCCTCCTCCCCCGCCCACCACACACACACACACACACACACACACACACACACACACACACAACTTTAAACAGAGTAAAATGGAGAAATTATTTGCATTACAAATGGTGAGAAGAGGCCACATCCATGCACAGCTATAGTTTTCCATACTATGTAACCAAGGATGCAGAGGAGGCAGCAAGGAGGCTTCCTGGCCCAGCAGCAGGTGCAGAGACTCTGCCCCAGCTTCTCCCTCCACCAGAGTTGGGAGGGAACACAAATTCCTCCCCATTTATGCTCAGGCTTACATCACCGTGACACTACCAATCTGTGAGTTTCCATTTGGAGAATGCCTAGGAGACTCAAGTCCTCCCATATCTTAAACCAAATGCAGTGTCAGCCAAGGCTTTATGCCTTATCCTTGTCAGAGCAGACAAAGCCATTCTGGTGCCCAGCTGTCCCTGAACAAGACTCCAGCATCCAATATTACAGAAAGCCAATGTCTCCATGGAGACACTCTCCAAATAGCAATAACTTCAAGACATTCTGTTCCACAAACCACCTGGAGAAACTCCCCTTGCATTGCTTCTATCACAGCAGCGAACCCTGCAGACTCCTCCTCTTCCTCTAGTGGAGAGAGATATCCACCTTTAGGCTGGGGCAGAGAACTTTATTCAAACAGAACCACATCTCACTCTGGAGTCCCAACAGTCAGCAAGGATTACTGGTCCTTGTCCAGGGTCAGTTATGTTTCCATTTCTTTTTAGCACTGAGCTACCACACAGATACTTAGATTGTCACATGCTCCTCTGCACCACAGTGGTTGTAACAGCTCTTATTAGCACTTCCCAAAGTAGACACTTCAAAGGAAGAGCCAGGGGCTATGACTGAGTGGAGACCCAGCCACACGCGTGAGCTGCCATCCAGCTGCGTTATGTCCTTATGTCACGCTGACTTGAAAGCAGCAGAGCAAACCCTCTCCCCAGCACCCCATTAGGCTTTAGCAGCAAGGAGCCCCTCCTTTGCTGAAGTTACTCATAAACAGCACCCTGGGGGCAGCCGCTCTGCCCCTTTATGCCTAGCTGTACTCAAAGGGGAAAGTTAACTTATTAAATGTTTTTCATATTTACAGCTAATAACAATGCCCTGGATTTGCCAGATAATATTCACACTTTCTACTCTCTTTGGATTTGAAAAACAAGTACAGCTGGCCCTCTGTCATGGGTTCCACACCCTCAGATTCAACCAACCTGGGATCAGATACAGTCGGGAAAAATATTCCAGAAAGTTCCAAAAAACAAAACTTGAATTGGCTGGCAAATAGTTACATAATATTTACATTGTATTTACAGCTATTTACATAGCATTTACATTGTCTTCAGTATTATAAGTAATCTAAAGATTTTAAAGTACATGGGAGGATGTGCATAGTTTATATGCAAATGCTAAGCTGTTTTATATAAGGGACTTAGCATCTGCAGATATTCGTATCCACCGGGTGCAGGGGGAGATCCTGGAACCAACCTCCCAAAGATACTGAGGGACAATTGTATTTCCAAACTCATGTTCCCACATATTGGGATTTTGCTCATAGAGACGTTCAGATTCTTTAAATGTAGGTTTATTGGGTTGTTTGTTTGCTTGTTTGGTTTTTAATTGGGAAATGTTTCACAGGGATGAATAAAAGAGTATTTCCTCCTCAGCTGTCTCCTAAAACAGCCGGGCAGCTAGACAGGTTCAAACAATACTCAGCCTCATCACAGATCTGTAATCTATAAAATAGCAAATTATCTTGGGAGAACAAAGGAAATCTTGCATGTCCTCACCCTGCAAGCAGGTCGTTTCTACTTATTTTGAATCCTATGGTTCTGCTTTAACTGAATTCATGATTCCTCTGATGGCTTCCAAAAGGTGCAACAGAAGCAATGGCATAGATTCTACCTGACCCTCCTCAAGCCAGGCACTCAGAAGCCAGCACTCCAAGGTAGGCCCCTGTTTTAACTAAATAGACAATTTTAAGCTGCTCTCATCCTAAGCTCTAACACAGGCTTGTGGCTATTTCTTCCCCACTATACTTGCCTCTGGACCTATCAGTCGCCCTTTTCCCTGCATGACCACTAATCTGATGAGAAAAAAAGTTGCCTTGGCAAGAAGCATGTGTTCCATTCCCTGACCTTGGCAGCTCTAAGCTCTGCAGGACTCTCTCAGAGCCACCACTGAGCAAATCTCTTCCCTGCACTGTGAATTTGCCGAAAAGGAAAAGGAAAGTTGTAGAAAACACTTGCAGGTAAACAGCCTCTGAAATCAATGAAGACAGAGAATTACTTTGTTCCTAATCCCTTTTTCCTCCCTCACAGCAAGCTGCCAATAACCCTGACCTGATTCTAACACCTATCATGACTAATTCTCCCTCTCCCTTTGAAAGGGCATGATAATGTATATAGCTGGAAGCTAGCAGTGAAGGAGGGCTTGAAAATGCCACACCCCCACTTTTCTGCACACTTCTGTTGAGATTGGTATATTCTAATTCTCTCAGAGAACCACTCACTGGTGAGGCTGTGATTTGCACACCTCTCAGCTAAGTGGTTTTCACAGTTGTACAGGAAATTGACATATTGGGTGTGGAATGGCCAGTCTGCACAGTCACCCTTGGTGGCTGACTCTGCACTTGGGCACACCGTCTGCACCTCAAGCAACTACATGCCTACCAAGCAATGATGGCATTAGAGGGCCCAAGTAATCAATCCTTTCTGGTATCACTATTTACTTGACATTTACTTGTGTAGCCTGGTAATTAATCCCAAGGACTCTGCTTTGAATCCTAACTGTACCACTTACTAGCTGTGTGACCTTGAGCAAGATAGGTCACCTCTTTGCACATCAATTTTCTCAACGGTCAAAGGGAACTACTCATAGAATTGTGAGAATTCAATGTGTTAATACCCGCAGAGTATTTAGAAAAGGTCTGGCACTTACTAAATGTTCAATACCTGTTACTTATCATTATATAAAAGCTAGTTTTAATAACTATTAGCTCAATAAATGTTAGCTTTGTCATTATAAGCTAATCTTAGTACCTGTTAGCTGTTTTTATTAATTCTGGCCATGTCCACCAGGACCTGGAAAAACCTAAATGAAGGTTCATTCAGTTTGGCTACTACCCTAGGCCATATCAAACAGAGCAGGAAATCGGTCAATAAAGACCTGGGAAAAGGAGTAATTCTAAATGTCAACTCTGAGCCTCTGACACCAGTTACCTCCCAGCCCCACACTCCGTGAGCCCTTAAGGCACTGGCTGGTGGCACAGCCATCCCTACCTTGGGGTCCTCTGCTTTTACGTCTGTGTCCTGGGTCACCTGCTCCATTTTTATTCTTCCTAATTCTTACCTTTATTTTAATACCTCTACAGGTCTTTTACTACCTCTACAGGTCTTAAGGCTTCTTTAGTGGCATTGCTCAGTATCACAAGGCTGAGATTTCTGATCCATGAACAGTGCACGAAACAGTTCTTATAGAGTGGGGCTGTTTACAACCCAAGTGCTAGTCTGCTTCTTCCTGCTACTGCAGAGATTGAGCAGGGTCAGCGCAAAATATGCCAAAGGGAAATTCTTAGATGTGATGAATTGATATTTTGAAAAAATATTTACAGGGTAAATTTAAAGCAGCTCTTGAGTTTTTGAAATAAATCCCTGTCATCTCATCCCATTTTTCCTATATCATGGAGCAATGCAAGAGCAGTAAGCCAGAACTGGAAAGACTGGCTTCTAATAGCACTGCTAACTTTTACTCATCATGTGACCTTGAACAAGGGAATTTCAGGATTCTCATCCAGCTAACATATAGACAAAACTGCCTGAGTGTATCTTATTAGATGTTATAAGGGTCCAGTGAGATGATATATATGAAAGTGCTTTAAAAATTGTAAAATGCTTTACCAGGATAAAATGATATACTATTATGACATACCTTATGATGAGTCCTGGAAAGCTTAGAGCAGAGAAACCATTTTACAAGGAGTCAAAGACTGGAATTCTAGTTCCAAATCTGCTACGAACTGCCCCTGTAAGTCTGGACAAATACGTTCCCCTCTCTGGTCCTCAGCTTTGTCATCTGTAAAATGATACAGTTGGATTAGATGAGCTCTAGGGTCCCTCCCAGGTCAAAAGTCTATGAGTCCAAGCAAAACAAAGAGAAGAAAACTGATGTAAAATGGATATGTGTCCAAAAAAGTTTTTAGACCAAATTTTAAAATAATAGTAATAAAGAAAATGCAAGAAATCAGAAGTGATTGTAAAGGGCTGGCCATGGCAGACATGGTTTATTGATCATGACACTCTTTCCCAGAACTCAGACATGCCCTCATAGCCTGCTTTGCCATTAACAACAAATAGTTTTTGCAAGGCACAATGCAAATGTCTTAAGAAGGAGATTTTATGACAAATCATTTACAAAGATTTCTCATTGCAAACAGACTAATTATAGAAGTTTGCCTAGTCTCATGTCTGCATGTGTCTATGGGCAAGCATGCATACACATATACACACACACACTTCATTGCTACTTAGACCAACTCTAGAGAATAGCCTTGGTTGCTTTGGTGTGTGGGTGTCAATGCCTCTACAAATATTCATTTCCATAGACCTTAAAGCCTCTTTTGATAGATTAGGAAACTGAGATACTAAGAGGATAAAATGAACTGTCAAAAGTCAATGGCTGGGCTTCCCTGGTGGCGCAGCAGTTGAGAGTCCGCCTGCCGATGCAGGGGACACGGGTTTGTGCCCCAGTCCGGGAAGATCCCACGTGCTGCAGAGCGGCTGGGCCCATGAGCCATGGCCACTGAGCCTGCACATCCGGAGCCTGTGCTCCGCAATGGGAGAGGCCACAACAGTGAGAGGCCCGCGTACCGCAAAAAAAAAAAAAAGGCAATGGCTATTCAGTGACCAAGAAAGCAAGTCACCTGATCTGGTTATGGCTTTTGTTCTATGTTGATATTTGATATTTTATTTTCTTGACCTTGACGTTAGAGTCTATCATAAGGTCTCAATATCTTATCCATTGGTGTCTTTCCAAACTGGAGTTTTTTTCACAGTTTTGCTTTTCTTAAAAAATACCTAAGATCACCCTGTACAAAGTCTCTTTGTGTCAAAATCTTTCTTGTACCACATTTACTGGTGAGGTTGATAGCTGTTAACTTTTACATGTATAAACACATTTTTTGTCTTCTACATACCAGTCACTTGCTCACAATTCTATGTTTAAATTTCTTTTTAATTGAACTATAGACATAAATTCCACACTCAGCTTGTTATTTTAATAGTAAATGTAACAATTAACCCATAACTGTTTTTCATCGCTAACATAATTATTAAATAATAACTTCTGTGCTCATTAACATAATAAGTCTCATTAATTGCATGCCATCTCACAATGAAATTAACCTACAAAGATCAGGCAGAAAACACAGGATGTAAGAAGAATCAGAGAACCTCTCTGGAGCTGCCTGGGCAAATTTTTAAAAAATTAGACTTCAGAAGGTGGGGGCAGAAACTTAGGGGCACCCGGGGAGCTGCAGCGTCTAATTGTAACAACATCAATTAGAGCAATGAATGTACAAAAAGAGGTTCATGAGGGACTTTGAAAAATAAGACACGTTAGAGAAATGATACTAATAAAGTTTAGAAATGATCATAAAATCAAGGCTTTGATCTTCAGAATGAAGAGAACGAATGAGAAACTCTCTCCCCTCCCAGCCACCTAAGTTCCCAGAGCCACAAAACACTGCTTTACTGGTAACTCCCTGGTGCTGATACTATGTGTCCTTAAGTTCAGTCAGCAACCACTTACCTACGTATTCACTCTACTATTTTCCCTCCCACCTTCACCTTCAACCATTATTAACTGACCTCCCTATTCACCTTGCCACAATCCACCTTTGCCTACAAAACTTCTCCACTCTCTTAGCCCGTTGTGTCTTTCCTTTGGGTTTCTGCTCTTCCTTTTCCTGCCTCTTCATGGCCATGCTTACATCCATTAATTTCTATTTTGTCCCTTTGGTGATAGGCTAGACCTGCCACTTGCCCCACATGGCCACTTATTTTCACCCTGAAAATTAGCTGCAATATTTAAGGTCCCTGAGTCTCTTAAGAAGGGTCATATTTGTGTGCTCTGAAAGATGGTAGGCTTGGGGTTCAATATGATGGGACCCTGAATCCCCCCATGACCACCGCCACCACTCCTGCTCAAAAAATGTCAGTGGTTCTTCATGGCACACAGAATAAGTTCCAAACTCTTCAGCCTGTCTTTCAGACCTCTCCATAGTTCATTCCAACTCTATCTTTTTTTCTTTTCTTTTTTTTTTTTTGCGGTACACGGGCCTCTCACTGTTGTGGCCTCTCCCATTGCGGACCACAGGCTCCGGACGCGCAGGCTCAGTGGCCATGGCTCACAGGCCCAGCTGCTCCGCGGCATGTGGGATCTTCCCGGACTGGGGCACGAACCCGTGTCCCCTGCATCGGCAGGCGGACTCTCAACCACTGCACCACCAGGGAAGCCCCCAACTCTATCTTATCTTTACCTACACCACCCATGTCCGGTAGTCGGGTAGTCAATTGTTCTCCTGAAAGGTGGGACAGTGGATTAAATTGACATTGTATACTATTTTAAGTATTATGTTTTTTTATTTCTAGAAGTTCTACCTCATTCTTCTCCCAGTCTGCTGGTCATTTTGAATGATCTCTTGCTCCTTACTCAGACTTTTGATTTAGTCTTTTAATTCTTGAAACTGATCAAACATGGCTACTTTACATTCTGTATCCAGTAGTTCCTTTATCTAAAGTCTTTCGGGGACCCCTTCTGCTATTTGTTGTTTGTTCTGACTCTCACTCATAGTGCCTTAGTCCCTCACGTGTTTTGGTATTTGTATATCTATTGTTGTGTGAGTTCACGTCTTTCGGAACTTTATACGTGGTAGTTATAGGAGGCATGTGGCGAGTCTTTCTTCTTTCAGAAAAGATAGAGATTTACTGCTGCCAGGTACCTGCGGCACTACCAACTTGAAAATAAATTCTTGGAATCTTCATACCTTGCACATTGTGTGAATCCAGGCCCCAAACCTGCATGGGAGCTAGATTTGTGTTATGAATCTGCAGGGGAGAATTTTTTTCCTTACCCTGAACCAAAGACTGAGAGAGCAAGTTTCTTTGTTGTCTTCCTTTGCGTGCCTTGTTTTTCTAGGTCACCCTCTCAGTAACGATGTTGTCCTCAAGAGTCCCAGTGTCATGGGAGGTAAGGGGTGTGGGGGACAGTACAATTCAACTCTCTACTTTGCCTTGGCCCAAGGCTTTGTGTCCTATTCCCTCCCAGTAGTCGCCAGAGATCAGAAGATTCCCTTAAGGCAGCTGCCAGCTTGAGAGCACTCTCAGCTACCTGGGTTTGTTTTCTTCTCCTTCTCTTTAAATTTTTAAAAAAATTTTATTGAAGTATAGTTGATTTACAATGTTGTGTTAATTTCTTCTGTACAGCAAAGTGACTCAGTTATACATATATACAGTTTGTTTTTCTTCTTTGTTTGATGCATCTGAAATTTACCCTTACTTTCTTTCCAGTTCAGCCATGCATTTAAAGAGTGGTTTATTTCTATTCCACACAGCAATTTGGGCTATATTGTAGCAGGATTTCAGGATATAGAATTCACCTTATTGCCATAAATGGAAGATCTACAGTTTATAATCTCTTTCAGCTCTGTTTGTTGTCTTTAGAACCTTGATATAACTATAGTAATTTTGCTTCTGAAATGGACAACAAATCATTCTGGGACAGCACTTCAGTAATACCCTAGAACCAAGGAATTCTGAGTCTCATTTCACTACTCTAGGCCAGGGGTCACAAACTTTTCCTGTAACATGCCAGATGGTAAATATTTTTGGCTTTGTGGGCCCTACAGTCTGTTATAATTGCTCATCTTTGCCACTGTAGTGGGAAAACAGTTACAGATAATACATAAACCCATGAGCATGGGTGGATTCCAATAAAACTTCATTTTTGGACACGAGTTTGAATTTCATATTAATTTCATATGCCATGAAATATTCTCTAAAAAATTTTTTTCAACCATTTAAAAATGTAAATGGTTGGCTCATGGGCCGTATAAAAACATATGGCAGGCTGGATTTGGTATGTGGTCCATAGTTTACTGACCCCTGTTCTAGACCATAGTTCTCAATTGAGATACACATCAGAATCATCTGTGCAGCTTTTTAAAAACAGGGATGCTCAGACATCTCCTAAAACCTACAGAATGAAAATTTCTGGTGGCAGAATCCAAGATTATAATTTTTTTTAAGTTCCACAGATGATTCCGATAAGCACCCCTAATTTAGACGGGGTGCTCCAGATTTTGCTCTCTCTAGACGTTCCTGGGGCTCCCTACATACTTCAGGCTGTTGTCCACAATTACCCAATTTCTTTTACTCCAGAGCAAGTCACATAATTGTCTAGTCAAAATAACCTGCCATCATACAAATAAATAAATAAAAGTAATCCCAACGGCTTTTGGTATATTTCTTGTGAAAACATGCAATTTAAAATTTTTGATATATAATAAAGAAGACATCACAAATCAGAAAAGAAGAGGAATTCAATCAACAAAATAGATTCACAATTTGGAAACAAGAACAATTCATATCCATTTCTCACACCATACACCAAAACACATGCCAGATGCACTAAAGAGTAAAATATAGAAGGATTAAGCCATAGAAAGAAACTAAAAGGCAATCAAACTGAATGTGTCAAACTCCTAGAGTAAAAAGAAATTTCTAAGCTTAAAAGCTTAGAAAAAGCCAAAACGAGAAACTGTGTAGATTAAACTACATACAAATTTTAAGCTTCTGTATATAATAAGGTAAAATAACTGAAATAAAGACGTAAACTGAGAAATAAATTTGCATAATTAAGGAAGTACAACTAGTTGACAAAATATGAAAAGAAAAAAGAGTCTTGAGTAGTAATCAAAAGAAATGCAAGTTAATCTAAAATCCCATTTGTGATCTATCAAATTAGTCAAGGCTTTTCAAATATGAAGCAAGACTCATGGTGGGTGGAGTGTATAAAACACACTCATACACTGCATATCTGCAGTCTGGAGTGGCAGAAAAACACCAATTTAGAGAAGGGTTTCAAGCCAGAATTTAGAGAAGGGTTTCTCCTCTGGCTAGCTGTGTAACCTCTCCAAAAAAACGGGAAACAACAAATGGGTCTTAAAGAGGACTGATTCAGCAAACTATAATATATTCACTTAATTAAGTATTATGAGGCCATTAAACATTATGTTTACAAATACCGTAAAATAACATGGATAAAGGTTACACTATATTCCGTGAAAAAGGCAGGATATAAAATTGCATAAATACTGTAATTACAATGACACAAATCGTAAATAAACTGATTAATAACAGGGAAAAGGTTAAAAGAAATCCACAAAGACAGGAACAATGTTTGTGTGTGTGGTGTATGTTGGTGATTTTTTTCAGATTCTGTTTAATAAGACTGCATTATATTTACAGTGAGAAATAACCTTTTAAAAAGAGAAATTGTTGCTTGAAAGCTGCAGTGTGGCAGACTGGTCAGCAGGAAATGGTAGTTTCAGAACCATATTCTGAAATTTTACTATAAAACCCCCGATTAATGTGAATAGTTCACGTGGCAAAATCCCAGAGCACAAAGCCGAGACTGAAGTCTTAACTCTGCCCTGTGTTTTCTTTACACTTGTTATATCATTAAGACTATAAAGTAAATAGCTAGTGTTCTCACTGATAACTAAGCGAAGCCTAATTGTGTGGTTTTAGTCTCAATTAAAATTGCTGAAAATGTGAAAGGCTTTCCCACAGACTCACAGATAAATGACACTTTAAACGTACAGCCTTCGATTAGGAATTCTTTAAGATTTCCTTTAGCTTTCTGGAAATTTCTGCACAGAGATCTTACAAGCATTAGATACTTCTGTGACATTTAAATTTACCCTTCTGCTTTGTCTGACCTTGATACAATTTCCCTGTTTGTTAAAGGACATTTGAATTTCAAGACAATATGCAGTTCTTTAAATAACAACGGCACACAACTGAAGCATCCAACCTGCATCTGCCACACACCTTTTGTCTTCAGTCAAGTTCCAAAAGTGTGTTCCAATTCATAGTGATTTCTAGGAGGAATGGGCGAATCATACACATGCTCTCCCCCAAAACTCTCCGTGGCCCCCCGTGTCCTCTCCACCCTTACTTCCTTCGGTGCTTTTGAACGTGTTTGCTAGAATATAGGAGAAGCATCTGCCCATAAGTGAAAAATAGCATTTTTAATAGGAAGATGCACTGTCTGCTTTCCTTGTTTCTGCTGCCAACGCCAGAACACACCCTCCTCATAACGCCTGTCTTCGGGGAGCTTTCTTTTCTCCAGGAGGCCAAGATGGAAACTGACTTCAGTGCAGACCGATGGAACACAGTGTGACAAATCTCATCTCAAATCACAGCCAGCTCTTCCTGGAGACCCTGTTTTAGGGCTTTGCAAAGTGCAGGACCGTCCATTACAACTAGGCATTTAGGCCTTCAAAATGTTCCTTTCTTCTTATGAGACAATAAAATACTTCCTGCAGCAACAGCAGGTGAGCACAGAAAGCGTCTTAAATATCTGACCCCAAGTGCTAAAGATGCTTAATAATCTTTAAAGTTACCAACAAGATTGTTTCCTCCGTTACCAGGATGTTGTAAAATGTCCTAATTAGTCTTTATGATAATGCCGACACCTCCACAGCACATAAAAAGGACTCTTAATTTTTAAAAGGACAACTCTGGTTGGTTTGATTTTTCTCTCTAATTGGCCTATAATGTCTATTCCTCTGGCACTCCAGACAGGCAAACATTAATTTAACAAGCAACTCATACACCATGGGAGACCAGAGAATCGTGTGTGGAAAAGAAGGTTCCAGTATTCCAGATGCATAATTGGCTTCATTCTCTTTTACCTCCTAGAAGGTGCTAAACAAGCATGTCCACAGTTCAAAGGGGTGGGGCAGGGGATGGGGAGTCCCTCCAAGGCAGCTGCTTCCTGAGGACTCTCCGCCCTCAGCCAGTCCCTGCTATGGCACAACCAGGATTCAGCAAATCCCAAGGACCGGTCCCAGTCAGGCCTCCAGGAGAAGTGGTGTGGTGAGCCAGGCCAAGGAACCGAGACCAGGAGAGCAGAGGCTGGTCCCCAGTTCTGCACCAAGCGCTCTGCGGTCTTAGACTGGTCACTCATCCTCCTTGGCCTGCTTCCCTGACTATAAAATGAAAAGAATGAACTCAAATGACTCCAAAGTCCTTTCTAGCTTTCGCATCCCAAGATTTACTGGTGGGCCCAGCTCTGCCAATAGCACGGATGATGACTTCAGTCTCCCTGCCAGCTGGTAATGCAGAGACTGGCTCAGACCACTGGGCGCTATCAGCTCTTCCTGCGACATCCAACCCGATGGCAAACACTGGGTCCCAGCCCAGCTTCCAACCACACCTCCCAGGACACTCCAGATGGGTGTGGAGCAAAGCCAAGTGGAGGGTGAGAGCACTACAGGACTGAGGATTGCTCCTCCCAGCCAATGCATGAAGAAATATATTTTAGAGTTCAGGAGAGTTAGCTGAGTGAGTCTGATGGTCTCACTTCCAAGGTGGGGAGCTATACCCATGGGTCCTCCTGAACCAAAGAAACATGACCTTTGCACCAAGGGAGTGAAAAGGCTTTTTCTGTGCATTGCAAACTGGCTCTTCAAGTCATTCCTCTGGATATATCTGAGGGTTCAATATGCGTTTGGGGGCCTCAAGTATTCCTGTTGCAGTGGAGACATGGAGGGGGGGAAGGCCACAGATTGACCCCAGATGATTCCAGCTGCTGACTAACGAGCCCGCACGGGAGGCACCACTGTCTCCCCACCCCCTTTCACATCCCATTCTCCTCCACGAGCTGCTGGCAAAGAAAGCAGGAGCTGAACTGAATAACATTGCTGTTGAAAACTTTTTTCTTCTCCAACCAAGAAAGCCATGACAATCTTTTATTTATATTTCCAATAGTTCAATTTAGAGTAATACGTGTAACAGCGCTGCTGGTTCTCCGGCCACCCCCTCTCGTGATAGCGCTGTTGCCAGGCATCAGGCACAGCTCATCAGCAAATGGGGAGGGGCACGGGGGCAGGAGCAAGGCCGCGGAAGTCCTTGTTCTACCCACACACACTGGCTACTAGAAAACGGAACGCGCTCCTCAAGTGTGACATTCTGCTATTGAGTGGTCCTCTGGTCGGCCTCACTGAGTCTCTGTTAAATCAATCATGCTGTTAAAATACATTAACACCACACACACACAGATTTTTTAATTCCAGTACCATGAAGTCTGAAACAAAACAGAAACAATGTAAAGAAACTTCGAGCCAAATTTTCACTCAAACCTCAACAAGGCCTCCACCCAACCCTTCATCTGGTCTGCTCCATTGATACCTCCCCCCTCATTGTCTTAGCCCAAACCCTAATTAATTACAGGGTAGGAGGAAGAGAGAAAACTGCTGGAGAGTAGTGGTCAAGACTGAAATTTTAGTTTGTACAACTTTAGATGACACTCAAGCTTAACTTTCTCCTGCTGAAAGTTACTTTTTTTTTTTTTTTTTTCTTTTCAGGCCATATGGTACCCATCAATCCCAACTCTAAATTCACTTCGTTTTGTTCTATACAGGGTCGGATCTAATCACTACTTTAAAACAGAATTTAGGATATGTTGATTTGACTGCCCCTCAGCCATAAGGCTGAGGGAAATAATATTTCTGAAACAGAAATGTTGGTGTCTTAAAGTGATAGAATCAGAAGAGTCTTCCATGAAAATAAATCAAATTTATGAGCCATTTATGAGGTTATGTGGGAATCCTTAAAATGTGAAGGACCAATTTACATAATCATCATCCACTATCCTTTAAGTCACCTTGGAGGGGGGCTGCAAAGAATCAAAGGCTCTTTTTACTCATGGTTTAGGAGGGACAGCATGGTGCATGGGGTAGATGGGGGCTCTGGAGAATCAGAGATCTGGGTTCACTTCCACCTCCACCATTCACTGTGTGACCTTACTCAAGTCTCTAAGCCTCAATTTCCTCACTCATAAAATGGGAATAATAATATCTTGTAGGGTTTTTGTGCTGGTTAAAAAGATGTAGGTATACATAGACATAGAAAGTACACTCCACACAAAACAGACGAAAATCAATAAATGATACTATTACTATTATTTTCAAAAGTAAAAGACCCACTTAAGAGAGTACTGATATTTAGAACTTATGGAAAAGCTGGGTTGTGGTACAAACAACCTCCATAAGAAAACCTCACACTAAACTGATGTGAAATCTGCCCAACAGAGCAATCACTGAGAATAAGAAAGTGAACTAAGGTACAAATCCCTATATCATCATTAGGACACAGACAAAAAATTTTCAGCCTCCATTAGTATGCCTCTCTAAAGATCTACAGAGCCTGTGTCTAAACACCCACGACAAGACACAGCCCTGCAGGCCATTACCAGCAGAACTTAAATTCAGCCACACTCCTCTTTAGTGCCACCTTACTAAAACTCACGTGGCTCCTCCACTCCCTTGTATGTGGCATCTTCAACTGGCTGGCCCAAGGCTGGCCATGGATCCCCACAACCATACCCTGAATTATGACCATTTCCCTAGCACTCTCCACCCCATAGCTTGTAGCACTGCCAGGACACTTTATTTAGTCAATAACTGGTTAGGAATAGGAATCTGTGCCTTAGAACACAAGCATATGCATTTGAAAAACTTCACTGGGACCCTGCTTAGGGACTGCTAGAGTTTATCTGCAACATTAAAATCTGAGAACCACCTGATAGTTCTGGGGGCACAAAGTCCTTTGGGGACCCTCAAAATATGCCATAGGAATGGCCACCTACTCTGCCAGCCCATGGCTGAATCTGACTGCCCCATTTGTTTTCTTGAGAAGTTTCATGAGCAGGGCCTCATGACAAGGTGTGATAAGAGTAGCTCCGGGCTTCCCTGGTGGCACAGTGGTTGAGAGTCCGCCTGCCGATGCAGGGGACACGGGTTCGGGTCCTGGTCCGGGAAGATCCCACATGCCGTGGAGCGGCTGGGCCCATGAGCCATGGCCGCTGAGCCTGTGCGTCTGGAGCCTGCGCTCCGCAACGGGAGAGGCCACAACGGTGAGAGGTCCGCATACCGCAAAAAAAAAAAAAAAAAAAAAAAAAAAAAGTAGCTCAAAACAACAGGTCCTGGAAAGAGATCTGTCTTAGAGACAGAAACGAAATGAGGTTAAGTGGGAAAACAACCTTGCCTAGAATGACATGTGTTGGGTAGAGGGATCCCAGGGCCTTTCCCAGTAAGTTAATAAATGGACAATTTATGGAGTAACTGTGATTGGAGGTAAGAAGAAATGGTTTACAGTTTCACGGACATCATCTTCAGCAAAGCAGATTAGCCACAAGCACACGGAGATCGAGCCGGGGCAGGGAGTATTGGTGGGGAGGTGACCCTTCTTAAGTAGAAGCAGGTCACCTGTGCTGCAAAAGCCTCAGAGACCCAAATCAAGAGACAGGAACACCAAAAGAAACTGAGAAGCCTGCGGTGTCACCCACCCCTATGATGCCTGCCTCGCTTCCCAGCTGTAGAATTGCTGTACCAGTACCAGACGGAAGGGTCTTTACCTCTCAGATGCTATTGCAATTGGGATCCTTCTACCAAATTGTTTTTTAAAAGTATAACATTATTCTCCACCTAAACAACAGAAACCAATAAGGTTAGCGATTTTTATGGATCAAACTTTTATATAAGCCACATTTAAGTACAATATAAAAAGAGTAAATAACATTTATTTTATCAATCACAACTTCTTAAAAATGTAGCCTTATTCTTGGAATTTGTTTAGCATTCTTTGCCAAATCACCCAGATATACAACCATTGCAAGCCAAAGCCTCCTTGCAATTGATTTGGACTTTAAGCCAACTTAGAATCAAAAACCTATATTGCTTTTCCCAACTGCCAGCTGTGGTTGTTTCAGCTTAGGAAATTGTGATTTTCCTCCTTTACAATTTAATTTTGAAATAACTTCTCACAACTTTCAGCCATGCTTTCTCAGAGCTCTACTTTTCTTCTGTATAGTTTAAGTGAAAAGGAAGTAAGAAAGTTATGTCATAAGTCTCTATCAAGCTTTCTACTTCTCTTGCTATTTCCACAATATCTGCATTTACTTCCTCCACTGAAGTCTTGAATCTCTCAGTCATCCATGAGGGTAGGAATCAACTTCTTCCAAACTCCTGATAACGTTGATATTTTTACCTTTTCCCAAGAATCACAAACATCCTTAATGGCATCTAGAATGGTGAATCCTTTCCAGAAGGTTTTCAATTGGCTTTGCCCAGATACATTAGACGAATCACACTATAGGTAGCATTACAAAATGTATTTCTTAGATGTTAAGACTTGAAAGTCAAAATTACTCCTTGATCCATGGGCTACAGAATGGATGTTGTGTTAGCAGGCATGCAAACAACATGAATCTCATTGTACATCTCCATCAAAGCTCTTGGGTGACCAGGTGCATTGTCAATGAACAGTAATATTTTGAAAGGAATCTTTTTCTCTTAGCAGTAGCTCTCAACAGGGGGCTTAAAATATTCGGTAAAACATGTTGTAAACAGATGTGCTGTCGTTCAGGCTTTGTTGTTCCACTGAAGGAGTACAGGCAGAGGAGATTTAGCATAATTCTTAAGGGCCCTAGGATTTTTGGAATGGTAAATGAGCACTGCATTCAACTTAAAGTCACCAGCTACTAGCCCCGAACAAGACAGTCAGCCTGTGCTCGGAAGCTCTGAAGCCAGGCACTGACTTCTCCTCTCCAGCTATGAAAGACCTACATGGCATCTTCTTCCAACATAAAGTTATTTCATCTACATTGAAACTCTGTTTTTTCGTGTAGTCCTCTTCATTAATTATCGTAGCTAGATCTTCGGGATAACTTGCCGCAGCTTCCACATCAACACTTGCTGTTTCACCCTGCACTTTTTTGTTATGGAGACGGCTTCTTTCCTTAAACCTCATGAACCAACCTCTGCCGGCTTCAGATTCTTCTTCAGCAGCTTCTTCACCTCTCTTAGCCTTCACAGAATTGAAGCGAGTTAGGCCTTGCTCTGGATTAGGTTTTGGCTTAAGAGAATGTTGTGGCTGGTTTGATCTTCTCTCCAGACCACTACAACATTCTCCATATCAGCAATAAGGCTGTTTTGCTTTCTTTTCATTTATTTGTTCACTGGGATAGGACTTTTAATTTCCTTCAAGAATTCGTCCTTTGCATTCACAGCTTGGCTAACTGCTTCACACAAGAGGCCTAGCTTTCAGCCTGACTTGGTTTTCAACATGCTTCCCTCACTAAGCTTCATCATTTCTAGCTCTTGATTCAAAGTGAGAGATGTGTGACTCTTCCTTTCACTTGAACACTTAGAGACCATCGTAGGGTTATTAATTGGCCTAATTTCAGTATTGTTGTGTCTTGAGAAATAGAGGCCCAAAAGACAAAGAAAGGTGGGGGAATGGCCTGTCGGTGAAGCAGTCAGAGCACACACAATTTATTGATTAAGCTCGCTGTCTTACATGGGCACAGTTCACGGCACCCTAAAACAATTACAATAGTAACATCAAAGATCACTGATCACCATAACAAATGTAATAATGATGAAAAAGTGTGAAATACTGTGCCGATTACCAAAACATGAGACAGAGACACAAAGTAAGCAAATCTTTTGAAAAAGTGGCACTGAGTAGACTTGCTCGATGCAGAGTTGCCACAAACCTTCAATGTGTAAAAAATGCAAAGTACAATGAAACAAGGTCTGCCTGTATACTCAACATCTGATGGCTTCAGTGGAGTATTCTGTGAAACCGCTGTGCTGTAGAATTAGGAGTGAATCTTGTTGGGGTTTTTTTAGCAAAAAATTGGCCTGGCTTGAGTCGCAGAGGCTGAAAAAGTCCTAAAAGATAAACCTAGAAGGTACAGTAATGATTTCCAAGGGAAGGGAAGTAGACGATGGAACAGAAGTCTTTCTTGTTCAATGCCAGCAGGTTAGAGGTGAATAACTACATAACAATCATAGAATGTGGGGAAAAAAGATGTGTTTTTGTTGAGATATAGGACTCATGGAAAAATACTCAGTGGAACTAGGAATTGGATTCAATGACAGCCATGTTTTCCAGAATTATACATATTCCTGTTTGTGACTCATATCTGATGCTCTCCCCAAAGCCACCTGCAACCTACTAAGCTCATGCACCACCTCCATACACATTCCCACTAATAAGAATTAGCATCTGTGTAGAACTTACGGTTCTCTAAACACTTTCATGTTCATAATCTCTCTTGATCCTCCCCATATCCCTATAAGGTAAAAATTATTACTCTAATTTTATTGACGAGTAAACAGAGAAGTTAAGTACGTTGCCCAAGGTCATACAGCTAGTAAATGGAAAAGCTGAGACCAAAGGTCTTCTAACTTCAAGTTCAAAATTTCCATTTTACTCTGGCCCTCCCCTCCCCCCACTCCTGTAGGCTGTAACAAATTTGAAGTTATGCTACTGATCAGCAGCAATTGGTTTGAAATAAGAAATCTTTGTATTTAAATATAAACATGAATATTTGAAAATTGCTAATTTGGGCCAAATGTTGGGCTTAAAATGATTGCCAACCTCTTTTATGTGCTCAAACTCCCTTAAACCATTTGTTCTCATATAACATTTAGCTTAAGATATAATACACAATACACATATAGTGTTTCCCATGTACAATGTTTTCCAGCTTCGAATTCACTTTAGGCCATCAAAAGAGAACATGAAATAACTCCAGAGTTATTTTATTATTTTGCAGTTACCTTGCAGAGAGAGAAAGGGAAGAGTGGGAAGAGTTTTTACAACTGAGAAAATCCAGATTTCTTATTAGTCATGGTCTAAAAATGACAGTCCCTGCCTACCCAGCAGGCCTCTCTCCACCCCACTCCCCCAGCCCACAAGCTGCAGCTGGCAGACCCTGCTGCAGACCACATTTTTCTGCCTGGGAATCCATCTACAGACCTGAGCAGGGAACCCATTTTTGTACAACCTGGAGTGGGCCTCATGGTCTTAGGGGCAGAGTACCCCCCAGGAGGGCTGGAATGAAGCTCATGAGAAGACCTGGCTGCAGCTCCAGCCCCGGACCATGGCATCTGACCACGCGTAGCCGCTCTAGAAGCGGCGCCAACACCAAGGCTCCTCCTGACACACAAGCCTCCTTCCCCCACCAAGAGCTCACAATGAGTTCACTAAGGTTGCCCTGAATACTCCCCAGTACTGCCCACCCCCAGAGGCCTTTGTTTATCCAACTTGACCACAGTCAGGAGAGTCTGGTGAATGAGGTGAGAAAGGTTACCCTCCCATCAGAGCTGGTAGAAAGCGGAGTAGCCATACCTTACAGCTCAGAAGGAAAGGAGAGTGTGATTTATGATACTCAGGAAGGGGTCCTTGCCCCAGACATACTTCTCCAGCAACTATTCAGCTACCTGAATATATGGGGTAAAACCCTTTGTTAAAGACAAAGCCAAAAATAAAGGCAGGACAGGATGTCTTTGACAGGGAACCCCTCTTCCTCCCTCTCCCTCTCCCATGGCACCACGTTACAAACTGCACATGCTCCCCTTTACAACAAGGCTCAGTTCAAGTTCTCTGTACATTCCCCAGCTCTGACCTCCCCTGTTCCCCAAACCAACACATTTTCCCTTAGGCGTATAATTATGATTGCTCACGAATTTAAACCCCCAACAGAGGCCTGTGTTCCAGATGCAAACATCTCAAGCATCAAAGAACTGGTTTGAGTTTATGTTTCCACTTGGATGGTGTCTTAAATTGAGATCTTTGGAAACAGACTCTGAGATGGAAAGCTGCCTGCTAACAGTATACTGGGGAGTGCTCTCGGGATAGAAGGAAGAGAAGACAGCAGGACAGGGCAGAGGGAGAAACTAGCCAACAATGTGGTTGCAACAGAGACTTCAGGCAATCTGATGGGGAGCTCTAAAGCTGGGAGGGCCGGTAGGAGTCTTCCCAAATTGAGACAAGAGGCCAGGACTTTTAATCCCTTATCAGCCAGTTACATACCTTGGGTGAGGCGGTGCTTTGTGGCCGAGAGCAATTCCCATTAAGTGACAAACCTGTGAGCCATGAGCAGCCAATGTTCCCAGGAGCTAGGGACAGATGCATCAGTTCTCAAGAGGAATCTGGATGGCGCATTATAGCCCATGATAGCCCACCCCTTATGCACTTGTTTTTTGTAGTAAGTCCACCCCATCAAAGGAGTGGTTTTTCCATGATTCCAGCTGACCTTGTTTCAGAGATAAACTTATAAGACAATAACTTGTGCAAAGAATAATCTTGCTTCTACAGTTGATCTCAAGGCTGAAACTGATAATCATTATTTGCCTCTTCTCCACACTTATTCTAGATTCCCTTTGCTCTTGGCTAGAACCTCTGCTAGTCTAAATGGCATATCGGGTGGGATGACCCAGACTTTCATATCTGAGGGCTCCGAGCTCCTGGTTCCCATGTCAGTTTCAGGCAGGAGCTGTTGTACTTTCCTGTTTTCTGTTAAAACTGGGAAAGGTGTCCCAGTGCTTCACCTAGAAGTCAAACATCTTCCTGCTCTCTTTGTGTAGCAGTAGCCCTACATCTTCCTAATAATGAGGGTGAATTACTCATAACAGTATGTAACTCCTTTCCTTGACTGCTGGTCTCTTGAGACAAGAAACCCAAAGTGAGCCAGGTGGCAGCCACAGTTCAATGAGACACTTACTGTGTCCCCTTGGGGAAGCATTTTTCCTATGGGACCAGGATCTTTAGATTCACAGAACTCAGAGTTATGGGAAAGGGAAGTAGCAATTCCCCAAGTGAGTCATTGGGAATGACGGTAAGGGGTCACTCCTACTTCTTACCTCCTTGATTTCCAGACTCCTGTATTCCACCTATTAAAGAATACCACAGAATGGTCTTTGATTTAAGGCACATACCTTAAATGGAGGATGATGTCCCATCTTTGCAGTATATCATCTTCAAGCTGGCATTTAAGCGAATTCTTTAAAAGATCATTCCACCACTCTATCATTCTTGTGGCTTCTGGGTAGTGCAGTAAATGATAAGACCCATGGACCCCATGGCCATGTGCCCATTGCCACATGTCCTTTTGCTGTAAAGTGGGTCCCTTGGTCTAAAGCAATGCTACATAGGGTCTCATGTCACTAGATTAAATGCTCTGCAGGTTATGAGTGCTTTCTGAGGGCCTGCAAGCAATAAGGCAAACTCAGAATTACAGTATGTGTCAACTCATCAAGATGAATTGCTGTGTGTTTCAAGGTAGAAGGTGTCCAATGTAGTCAACTTGCTACCAAGTGGCTGGTTGTTCTCCTCAACAGATGGAGGAGCTAGGCTCCCCATGAGCTAGGCTCATATAAAAGGCTCAGCATTGGTCTCTGTTGCTGGCCAGTTGGACATCAGGCAGTGGATGTAGTTATATCCGCCTTGATGAATTGCCCTGATCCTGACACCATGGCTATCCTTTTCTTTTACTCATTGTGCCAGCACTGAGATGGTCCATGCCAGATGGGCTGAGGTCACCTGGCTAAGTCACTTTATACCTTTGTTGTTTTGTGCCTCTTTTGTGATAGATAAACTCTTGTGATCATTTACACGCAATACAAAATTCATGCCCATTTCCATAGACCCATCTAGACCTTCTTATCTCTGATCTTCCAGTCTTTCTCCTTCCAAGCCTCTAACCAAGAATCAAGGTCATGAGTCTATATATATTCCTGCATAGGACCACTTCACTTTCCACACAAACTGGATGACCCAGTGCACCACCTGGAACTCTGCCCACTGGAGTACTTTCCCCTCCCTGGTGTCTTTCAGAGATACCCAAGTGAATCTAGAGGGCAGCTGCTCTCTGTCTTTGGCTTGTATCCACATACCAAGCTGACCAATCCATGAGCCTAACTCAGGCATTTTCCTTCCCTGTCAGCTGGTTGGTTATGAAGGACTGCTGATTGGACATAGACACGAGTGTAGGAGCAAGGCTGGTACCACAATGGTGGGTGTTATGGAGTCTGCAGTATCTGCTCCTACAGCTTACTTGCACCCTCTGGTCCTGTGGGAGCCTGATCTTGAGTGTTCCACTGCCATTTTACAATGGACCACTGGTGGGTCCACCATGCCACTGACTCAGAGGATCTGACCCAGACTGCTCATGATGGGCAGGTCTGGCTGCATGGCCCCTTGATGTCCCACGGTCAGTTGCTCAGTCTTTACCAGGGTCCAAAGATGTGCCAGATACTTTTTTTTGAATGACATATAATTCTCTGCTGTAGATGGAATGGCTTAGCTCTGGAATCCTAGGAGTCCATGTTGAGATTTTCCTATCAGCGCTTCCCATAAATATCACACAGTGCTTTTTTTCTACCACCAATGCCTTTAGTGCCACAGGGGGTGCCAAGCCATGTGACCCAAACAGCAGAGCTGCTTCCATCACAGCCTGGGCCTTTCCTTCTTTGGGCCTGTCTCAAAGCAAACAGCCTTCCATGACCCCCTGTTAATGGGCAGGAACAGCACTCCAAAATACAAAATATGTTGTCTCCAGAATCTGAAGCACTGTGCTTCTTCCTTGGTAATGGGAGATGAAAGTCGCAATGAGTTTTCCTTTACTTATAGATCTCCCAACATGGTCCAAGCCGCTGGATTCTAAAAAACTTCATTAATGTGACAGGCCCCTCAATCTTCTTTGGGTTTATTTCCTGCCATCTGGAGTGTGTGTGCCTTACCAAAACCTCCAACATACCTGCCATTTCTTGTAATCTAATCTGATTAACACAGCATCATCAATATAGCAGACTATTGTAATGTTCTAAGGAATGTCCAGATGGCTCTTGTCCCTTTGGACTAGAATATGATACAGGGCAGGGACAGAGTTAGTATGGCTGTGGAACAAAGTAAAAAATGGTTACTTCTGTCTGTTACATTGAATGCAAATTGTTTCTGACAATCCTTTCTAATAAAGATGGAAAAGAACTTATTGGCAAGATTAATGACCATATAGCACAGCCCAAGGCTGTGTTCATTTGCTCCAGCAAAGAGACTCACCTCTGGCTCATAGCTACCATTGGGGTAGGTAGTTGGTAAAGTCTGTAGTCATCCACTGTCATCTGCCATGATCCATCTGGTTCTTAGAGGTTATACTGGAGAATTAAATGGGGATATGATAGGGACTGCCATCCCTGCCTTCTTTAAGTCTTTGATGTCTGGCAGACAGTATTGGTTTTGATTCACTCTCTTGGGTGGGAGGGGGAGGGGCAGTGCCAGAGACTTCTACTTGGCTTTCCCCACAATGATAGCTCTTACCCTTCAGGTGAGGACGGTTCTGAAAAGTCCCAGGTAAGCTTGTTCCAGTTACACGCTTAGGGACTAGGGAAATGATTATCAGGTGGGTCTGGATCCGGAGGGCCCACTGTGGTCTAGGCCTGTGCCAGGCTTTCCTTATTACCTGGCCCCAGCACACCTTCACTTGAAAACTGGGACTATGGTGGTCCTCTGGGTCCCTGCTATCACTATCAATACAGACTTTGTGTCTAACCAATCCTCAAAAGGGCTTGGTATTTCCCTTTCCCCAATGCACAGTTGAGGAAATAGGTCCTTTGGGGCAAGAACTGGGGGAATTACTACTGAATATACTTGCTGCTATGTTGGTCAGTGGATTCTGGGTCTGAAAAATAATGCCTAGAAACCAGACAAGAGATCACAAATGATTATTGGGATGATGACCCTAAGCCTCTTAATTATTCATTTGTGATTTCTTTTGATTTGTGTAAGTAAGCAATACCCTTGTTGGTTTCCCTTCCAACTTGCATCTAGGAATATCGTGTTCCATGTTCTGTTACAAACCCCTCATTTCTCTACAGGCTGCCCCTGTAACCCCGGTTGCTTTTAGGGCTTCAACTGCTCATTGTTATCATTTTACCCACCTTGATTCAGCCACCTGGCCTCTATCCTTTCAGTATCCTAACATCCCCGCTGGTAGCAGGGAGCCCTGCTCTATAAAAGCATTTCCTACCAACATTCCTGGCTACAGCATTTATAAGAATCCCAGAAGCCCCCACTGGGATTCTTATAAGTGCTGTAGCTCCTCTGGGGTTTCCTGTGGAACTTAGCAGGCGAGTCTTATATAGTATATCCATTATAACATACCCACTTCTCTGCCCCTTCTGATTCCTTTTTCCATCATCTATCACATCACCTACTTCACTTAGTATAGGTAGGCCTTCACTTCGGCCAAGCTCCTGAGAGTTGACCTGCATATCAGTCCCATTCCCTAGAATTCCCACTAATATGTTGAATTATGTATCACAGAATTCCATATTGGAAAACTCATGTTCCCCACATCCCTCAGGATCCAGTCCCGTGTACCCTCTCCCAGCTCTCATGTACCCCCATGCTGACTAGATCCTGCAGCTCCTTTGGGGTACTAGTTTCTCCCTTCCCTTAGCAGGTCTAGTTCTTCCCAGCCTACTAATAATGTAACGTGACCCTAGTTATTGATAGAATGGTAAAAAGGGGAGGGAGGCATAGATCTGAGAGCGAGCAAGCACTGTCTTGTAAGTCACTTGCCTGATGTGAGTCCTCTGCATGATCTCCTAGTAAGAGAAGGGGACCGACGAGTTGTTATGTAACTTGCTATTTTCTTTTTTTTTTTTTTTTTTGCGGTACGTGGGCCTCTCACTGTTGTGGCCTCTCCCGCTGCAGAGCACAGGCTCCGGACGCGCAGGCTCAGCGGCCATGGCTCACGGGCCCAGCCGCTCCACGGCATGTGGGATCCTCCCGGACCAGGGCACGAACCCGCGTACCCTGCATCGGCAGGCGGACTCCCAACCACTGCGCCACCAGGGAAGCCCAACTTGTTATTTTCTAACAGGGTGGGTGGACCACTTCTGCAGATCAAGTAGGTTTGGAAGAATATGGGGGTTCAAAGTTCTAAAATGCATCCACCCAGATATCCCAATTTCAATGACAGGTCCCCCTCCTTCCCTGTTAGGTCCTCAGCCTTGGATCAGGAGACCAACCAAGGCTGAGAATTCAACCCCCTCTGAAGCTCTGCTACTCTTAAGAGTAAGTTCTCCACTTGCTCTGCTCTCCAACTGTAGGAGATTAGAGTTTCCTTAAATATTGTCAAGAAGGCCCTCTGGCTTTCACATTTTGCCTTGAAATGGTGATTAATCACCTAAGCCTGTCACTGTTGCTCTTTCAAGGAATTAATGGCACTCGGCAAGAGCCACCCAACTCCACAGTTCTGAAAGTTACCATTTTCCTCACTAATGAAAGTTTTCACAACTGCACTGCCTCAGGCTGCTAGAGGATATTCCACTTGTGCTGGATGTTGCCAGCTGTAAGTGGTAATTCATATCTAAAATCCCATTTAAGAGTCAGTTTTCTAGAACCACATCCAGTACTAACTATATTAGGTTCAGTTACCTAAAAATAATGCTGAAGGTTGACTGGGTTGTGGCTATAGGAGATAAGCCTGTAAAAAGAGCAAGAAATGTGGGGTTGGACAGAGACCTCAGCTAATCCTACAGGGAGCAGAAATGGTCTTTGAAAGTTGTCCCAAATTGAGTCAAGGACCCCAGCTTTTGAATCCCCACATCAGCCAGTCCTACTGGCCCCTCCCCATCTGTCAGGTCTCAGTTAAAAAGTCATTCGCCCCAGACACCTTCCTGAGCACCCCACATAAAATACGCTTGCTCTCACACCCACCATTCTTCTTTATATAGCACCCTGCGTTGCCTACCTACCACTTATTATAATCTGTAAACCTTTGGTATGTTTGTTTGTGTGTGTATTTATTGCCTGTGTCTCCCTCCAGAACACAAGCTCCATGAGGCCAGGAACCACATCTGTCTATTCATTATAGTTTCTCCCGTTCCTGGAACACAGTAGGTAAGAGGCCAGTAAAAATTTGTTGAATGAATGAACTGGAGAAGAGAAATGACAAGTTCGATAGACAAAGAAAAATTAGTCATTGATACTAATGAGCAACAGGATTAGATCAAGCAATTGCCAGGTTGTTGAAACTCCCTTGGGTGTAAGCTGGACTGTCTAAAGGGAACAAGGTATGACAGGCAGAGTTTGATTCTAGTGCCTTTGCTTCCTAGTCCTAGTCATCATTTACACCCCTATGTGGCCAGGTATTTTAGAGCCTAAACTAAGAGTCCCAGCCTGCTTCTGTCTACGCCAGGGGGGACCATGAGCCAAAAACACAGAGATCCTAATGTTACTGGGATTTTATTTGTACCCACTGGCTGGTGAGACCTGGGCAAATCCAGGGTACTCTGGCACAAATCTGAGCCAATCCTTTTCCCAAGGATATTTTTATTTTCAGCCTAATGTCTAATTATGAGCAAAAGAAGTTTCTTGCTCATTAAGATAAAATTTCAAATGGACAGATGGAAATGTCTGGATGGACAGAACAGAAATAATCTCTCAATCACAGAACATTTTTCAGGGCCCACTGGATCATATCCTTAGAGACTTTGATCAAAACCAGCAGAAAAGCATCAAGAGGCCTGCTGGTCACCATCATCCATTAACTAGCCATTTGACCTTCTTGGTAAGTCACTTAACCTCTTCAGGGTCCAACCTCTTCATATGTAAAATGAGAATTAATATGGATGTGGTAGAAAGAGTCTTAGACTGGGACTAGACATGACCCCAGCTCTGCCAAATTCCTGTGTGATCTTACACAAGTACTCCACCGCTATGGGACTCAATTTATGTTTTTTTATAAATTTATTTATTTTTATTTTTGGCTGTGTTGGGTCTTCGTTGCTGTGCGCAGGCTTTCTCTAGATGCAGTGAGCAGGGGCTACTCTTCATTGTGGCACGCAGGCTTCTCATTGTGGTGGCTTCTCTTGTTGCAGAGCATGGGCTCTAGGCACGTGGGCTTCAGCAGTTGTGGCACATGGGCTCAGTAGTTGTGGCTCGCAGGCTCTAGAGCGCAGGCTCAGTAGTTGTGGCACACGGGCTTAGTTGCTCCATGGCATGTGGGATCCTCCCCGACCAGGGCTCAAACCCATGTCCCCAGCATTGGCAGGCAGATTCTTAACCACTGTGCCACTAGGGAAGTCCCTGGGCCTCAATTTATAATACAATCTATAAATGAACAACTAGGTACCATTGCCTCTCAGGTTCTTTCCAGTCCAAATAGTCAATATTCTTTGTGCATATGTTCCCAACCCTAAAGCAGATGGGCTCAACCCTTCCTAAAAATGGAGTCAATTTTTATGCCGACTTTCTTATGGAAAGTTTCAGGTGTAGAGAGAATCAGCTTGTAAAACAGATGACTGAGCATTTCTCAAAATAAACATTTGCCAAAGCTAAGTTAGACAGGGAATTGCCTGGAGTTATGAGCTTCAAATGCAGCATTAAAACTCTTAATAGACTTGAAGATTCGTTTGTAGATTAGTATTTTTTAATATCCCCACTGATTCTATTTTCTACTCCACATTCAATGCAAACGCTATTTTTACCAGCATCTTTATTATTATTCATTGAATGGCATGAAGGCATCTTGTGGAATTATACACAGCAAGGTCCTGAAGTTGCTTTTAGAAATTACTATTTTTATTCTGTACAGTTAATTGAACCTGCTGCTATATATCTAATTTATGTAAAGTACAGAGACAGCAAGTTGTTAAACAAAAGTGTATTTGATGCATAATATTAGGAATCACTCCCTTTAATGTTATGGAATATAGGCTATCAAATTATCTTTCTCTCCTAAATGTAACAACTAAATTTTATTTATGGTTGCATATTACATGTATTAAGATCTATGTAGTCCAATAAATATAGTGGAATGCAACAATTTTCTCAACTAGTATCGGCAGATAAAGTTGCTTAAGTCAATATTTTGGTAATTTAAGCATTGCTAACCAGCTCTTGAATCTATTAATGATGATCCATTTCACTACACATCATGATCTGGATCAATTTGTCTATCCCTCTTTATATAGATCTAACTGGCTCCACTTCCATGCACAGATATAAAGTACCATCAACACACTTTACTTTTTAGTACTACTTCCCTCAAATATTGATTTTTAATTTTTTTGTCAAACAGAATGTGTGCTCTCATTCTGTACTGTCAGGGTACACACACACACACACACACCCCCTCGCTGAGAGTCATCACACTATATGTAATTTTCCTAATAACGTAGGAGCCATAATGCATGAACATCTATATTGTTTAAGTTATTTTTGTTTCAAGAAACAGAAGCTGATTGATTTGCTTAAATAAAGGAGGGGAGAAACATTTATTGAAAGGATCCCAGGTTATCACCTAGAATCAAAAGGAGAACTGAATAACCAGACTCAGAAAGCAAAGGAGCCCAGGGCATCTCCTGGCCCTCAGCAAGAGATTAAGTAACTGATATATGTTGAATACTTACTGTGTGTCTGGAACTGTTCTATGTATTTTAAAGGTATTTTCTCATTTAGTGCTCAAAACAATGTCATGAGGTAGGTACCACTATCTCCATTTTAAAGATAAGGAAGCTAAGGAAAGAGAAGTTAACTAACTTGCCCAAAGTCCCGACGCTAATAAGTAGCACGGTCAAGACTCCACGATACTCCTGCATGCTGTCTTCTTTCTAGAGCATGGCCACCAGGTGACCCAGCACCATCAACTGCCATTCTCCATGTGTCACTGTTTCAGATTCCACATTCATGGGAGACTCTCCCACCCACTCTCCTGGTCAGAGACAGGGCCATGCTGCACAACCATGACCCATAGGGACAATACACATATATCCCAAGCTGGCCCCAGAGAAAGAGAAATTCTTGTAAGCCTGGAAGCCCAACCAAAGAGTGTCTGTTATGTTGCTGCAGTGGGAAAACCCTGAGCCTGGTGTCTCAGAAGACTTGGTTCTAGTCCCTGCTCTGGAGCTAATTATATGAACTTGGCAAAGGTTAATCAATTGGGGCTTCAGTTTCTTCATTTATAAGATTAAGCAAATAGATTACACTTACCCTAATCCTTCCATCCTTAAGGTTCCTTTATATTTAATTAAAAAACACAGGTCATCCTCTTAGGCGGCACCTCCTTCAGCTGCCATGTGCTTGAAAACTCTAAGTTACACAGCTCCTCTCCTCCAAAGGAGGCCTCCAAAAATTATTATTAAATCAGTCACAAGAGCCTCTCATCTTTGGGGACATTCCCATGCCTTCTTCATTCAGACAGCATTGAGGCCAGAAGAGTGGTAGCTGGATTCTGTAGCACTAGGGGCTCCTCTTAGAAAGCCACAGTGTATTTATCATTTCCAATGTGTCACTTGGCCTCCTCCCCAGAGGCTGAGCTAGCCAAGGAGGATTCTAGCCTGATACCAATAAAATATATTTTTTATTGTCTGTTTGTCTATCTGGTTGCCCCAAGTAGCTATCCTGAAATTAATCTCTCATTGTCCCTTTTTCTCTATCTTTTCAGAAAGGAAATGTCAAAGTTCAAGGGGCCAGGAACTTAAAGGTAGCTGGGAGGGGCTTCCCTGGTGGCGCAGTGGTTGAGAATCTGCCTGCTAACACAGGGGACACAGGTTCGAGCCCTGGTCTGGGAGGATCCCACGTGCCGCGGAGCGACTAAGCCCGTGAGCCACAACTACTGAGCCTGCGCGTCTGGAGCCTGTGCTCCGCAACAAGAGAGGCCGCGATAGTGAGAGGCCCGCGCACCGCGATGGAGAGTGGCCCCCACTTGCCACAACTAGAGAAAGCCCTCGCACAGAAATGAAGACCCAACACAGCCCAAAATAAATAAATTAATTTTTAAAAAAAAGGTAGCTGGGGGTGGGAAGGGGGGGTATTGAGCTGCGCAGGTTGTGTGGGCTGAATATGTGTCCTCAAAAATTTCACGTTGAAGTTCTGATCCCCAATGTGATGGTTTTAGGAGGTAGGGCCTTTGGGAGGTAATTAGGTTTAGATGAGGTCATGAGGGAGGAGCCCCCATCATGGGATTAGTGCTCTTATGAGAAGAGGAAGAGACCAGAGCTCCCTCTCTCTCTCTCCCCTCCCACCATGTAAGGACACAAAAAAAAGGTGGCCATCTGCAAACCAGCAAGAGGGCACTCACCAGGAACCAAATCATCTGGCATCTGATCTTGGTCTTTCCAGCCTCCAGAACTGTGAGAAATTAATTTCTGTCGTTTAAGCTACCCAGTCTATGGTATTTTTCTATAGCAGCCTGAGTTGCCTAAGACAGCAGGTGAGCTGTTAAAGGATGTGAATTTCAGACTTGAACACCTAAATGCAAGTATTAGCCCTAATTCCCAATCCTTCTAGTCCCAAATGTCCAACTAAACTACCAAATATGAAGTCACTCCAAATATACAGCAATCCACTATTTTTCCAAAAGAAAAGATTTTTAAAAAATTCTTAGTCAACATGAGTATATACATTTGTAGGAATTGCGGTTGTAGTAGGCAGACAATGGCTACCGAAGATGCCAGGTCCTAATCCCTTAAAACTATAAATATTACATTACATGGTGAAGATTTTGCAGATATGATTAAGTTAAGGATCTTGACATGGGGGTGATTATTTGGATTATCTAGGTGGTCCTTAAATGCCCTCCCAAGTGTTCATATAAGAGAGAGGCAGGGCTTCCCTGGTGGCGCAGTGGTTGAGAGTCCACCTGCCGATGCAGGGGACACGGGTTCGTGCCCCGGTCTGGGAAGATCCCACATGCCACGGAGCGGCTGGGCCTGTGAGCCATGGCCGCTGAGCCTGCGCGTCCGGAGCCTGTGCTCCGCAGCGGGGGAGGCCGCAGCGGTGAGAGGCCCGCGTACCGCAATAAAAATAAAAAAAATAAAAAAATAAAAAGGCTGGCTTAAAGTGACATCCAACACTTGTAATTATGAGGCCTAAAACTCAGGATTAATTAGTAAATTGTATTCAATATTTTGCTTCCTTTTTAAATTTTACCGGTTGAATTAGGTGACTCTCTAGCATTAATCAAGGTCATTTCAAGATAATGTGTTTCTCAAACTGTTCTCTGCCATGCAGTGACCTGATCTTTCTTCAATTACCTGGTGGGTTTACCACAAAACTGAGTTGAGGAGTCCAAGCAATGTTTCATATGGTCAACCATTTTTGGAAAATGTGCCAAAGTAAGATATTTTAACTGCAGTGTGTTAAGATCACCATGCCTTTTTGTTCTAACTTATTCTCCATCAAGCTTTCCCCTTGATGTTTTGGAGGTGTTTTGGAGGTGTTTTGGAGAGGTCATAGGCATTCAAGAGATCTGGCTGAGGGCAGGTTGAACTTGGGTGCATTTAGTTTGAGTTCAGTGGGAGATATTTCGGTGGCTCACAGTCACTTCTGTGCATAATGAAGTCATCGCTAGCTGTCCTGGGACAGGAACAGCTCTTAGGAACACTCCTACAGCCCACTGTGCCAACTCATCTGGCACCAGGACCAGGGCCAGAGGTCATATGGAGATACTCACAGGTTCTATGGTACCCAGCATGCAAGTATGTGGGTACTGGATGAGAAATATAATTTGAAATGTGTGGAACCAGAAGCCAGCCTGTGGAAAATTCTTCCAATCATCAGAGGTTTAAAACTGTAAGCAGAAGATTTGGTTCTCATTAATGCCTAATAAGAACAGAAGTTCTTTCTTATTGAGGAAGTATACTCAATAACGCAGCATTTTACAATTATAAATGCACCATTGATTTTTTTTCTTTTTGATGGGAAACATGTGAAATAAATTTATCAGAATCTCTGGATCTATTGGGGAAAACCCAGAGCAGTACCGCAGACTGAGTACCTCATCTGTAACAGCTCAATTACAAATGAAACTCACTAGAGATTTTCTCAAATCTGACAGTCAACCTGAATGTAAATGACATTACCAAGAACGAATCACGAAGTTCAAAGGAACTCTTCTAAACTATTTACATATTTTTTAACTGCCAACAAACTGAATTACCTTTACATTCTTATTATGGAAAATGATCTTATAAAATCATTGATATATGAAGACATACATGATTTTTTTCTGCAGTTTGTAGCGTTTGTGATATTTATCAGCCGATTTCTTCTCTCATTTTAAATAACTCTTCAGCTTTGAGCAAATTTTGTATTCTCTTTCTTATAGCGAGTCCCTGAAAATTGATTTCTAAAAGGTTTATTAAACACAGAGCGATAATCATAATGGCGTTTGAGTCTGATTTAGCGAATAGAGCTCTCGGTACCAACCAACCCTTGGTGCTCCTGACAGGACCACACGGTGCTGCCTGATCACAGACGCGCTCCACCCCCCCAGCTCTCTGTTCTATTTTTGTTACTCATAAGCATCCCAGACCCAGTAGTCTTACCGTGGGACTGTTTAAAGCAGAGAAGCACAAGAAAAGAAAGAAGGGAGAACTTAGTAAGCTGCTACTGCCAGGGTTCAAATCCTGGCTCCTCAATTTTCTAGCTGTGTCATCCTGGGTAAATTACCTAACCTCTGGGAATAATTATAACACCTCTCTCATGAAGCCACTGTATTAAGTGAGTTAATTCATATGGAACGTTTAGATCAATAACTAGCACATGGTGATAAACTCTCTGTAAAAGTTAGCTCTTATTATATTGTTGTAGTTGTTATGCCCACCTGCCAAGCTGTGTTGATTGCTAGCTCCTCACTGAGTTCTCATAACCAGCCTCATCATTCTCATGTTGCAAAAGGACAAAATAGGTTTAACAGAACTTCAAAATTTGCTCAAAATCTCATCACATAGCTAGTATGAATGATAGAGGGAAAATTCAAATCCATGAATATCTGACCCCATTCTACTTCTTTTCATTATACCACGAACCTCAAAAATTGATTTTGTTCTCACAAATGAAAAAGATGCATTATTTCAGTGCTTTAAAATAAAAGGCTGCCATGAGTAAAATAATAATTGATGGTTGAGTTGTGAAGGGTTTGTTTGTTTATGCTTGTTTTAAGTAAACAAAGTCAAAATTGTTGAAGTAAATTTAAATATATGCAATTCGTGTTATTTCATACCCTTTACAAATCTGGAATTATCTGATTTAGAAACATAAAATCACATTTTACATGAATTGGTTTGCTCTTGAAATTAGTCTGTTATGTTAAATTAAAAGCATTTTCATTCAGCCAATCCTGACAAATATTCCGATTGTGCTACTTTTGAGTTGTTTTTCATTTTTGTTACAAATGGAGTTACAAGGTGATGACCTTTAAGGAATCCAGCACTGCTACATTTTTTTTAACAATTTATAAGGAGGCAAACAGTTGAGAACAGAAGCATATAACCACACTATAATAAAACAAAGAGCTATTATGTTGTCTGCAGTTGGTTTTCTTTACAGTGAGGGGTAGAGACAAAAAGCGCTCCTTTTCAGAAAGGGAATTAAAAGGAAGAAAGGAAAAGCCCTCATTTCTTCTCCCAGGCTCCCCAATGGATTGAGCACAATGTCTGCCATGTAGAACACAATCGTCTGGTAAGTTTCTAGGAATTTGTGCTTTTTGTGATTTTTAAAAGAATTTTTTATCATACACACAGAAATCTAAAATCCTTCCTAATTCTTTAAATCCTTACTATTATTCAATCTTGACTACATTATCATCACGGTCATATATTACCCCCCGCAACCCGGTACAGAGCTTTGTCGACATACAAGCCTGGACCAGAGGCTGTCCCAGAGGCAGCATCCTGTATCCAGGTAGATTTTCTGCCGCCCACACAGGGTGTTAAAATTTTCTTGAAAGTACTGCCAATATTAAAAGTGAGAGATCTCACATTGAGGTGTGGAATTCTGGCTTTTCTTTAAAAAGCAGAATATCTGGCAATTCTGAACCTGCCTTCCCCTCACAGCAACAATCAGCAGGCACTGAGAAATAAGCTGCCCCACTAGACAGAGCAGGCATTCTACAGGCTGCCGCAGGCTCCGCCCTCCCCAACAGCAAAGCCAAGCTTTTGCTGCCACTTACCACCATTCTTAAGCTCTTGCACTTCTTGCAGTAGAGTAGGGACTCTCGAATATTTGGTCTTGGGACCCTTCTATACTCTTAAAAATCATTAAGCGCTCAAAGAGTTTCTGTTTTGTATGTTAGATCTATAAATATTTACTATATTAAAAGTTAAAACTGAGAAAGTGTTAAAATATAAAGATATTTCCTATTAACACCAATAACATATTTTTATGAAAAATTATTTTTCCAAAACAAAAAAAGATTACGAGAAGAATGGCATTGTTTTTATATTTTTGAAAATCTCTTGAACGTCTGGCTTAATAGAATCAGCTGGATTCTCATATCTGTTTATGTATTTAATCAATTGTGATATGTTGTTTTGGTTAAAGCAAATGAAGAAAACCGGCCTTGCACAATTGTGTAAGAAGTTGGAAAATGGACACATGTTTTCATAGCCTTTTCATATAATTGTGAATATGATTCTTTGATACTATATTAAAACTCAACAAGTGGTAACTTCTTAAAGTTAGTTGCAATGTGGAATCTGCAACCATTCCAAGAAGCTCATACTGTTACATTAAAATCCATTGGTCTTACACTTTGTATCTTCTACCCATGCAAGATTTTATAATGTCATGCATTGGTCATTTGGAAAATACTGGTTCAATGAGTTATGCAGATCTTCCAAATGTTGACATATTCCATTGTATAACATCAAAAAAATCACATTTGTTTTTAATGTTATCTTGGAAAAAGTTTTGAAAGTATTAGCATGCTATCCAGCTCATAGTTGTGGACACAAGTTTTCCCAAATATTAATGTTTGAAAGCTCCAACTTCACCACTGGCAACAAATTCTGATGGCTGTTTTCCTTGAAGTGACAAGCTAACTTCATTCATTTTGAATGAATGCCAGATGCCCAAGTTTGAATAACCATAGTTTGAAAAATGGTGTTCCATGAAAAAGAAGTGTATAGTTCAGCTTGCAACTCAAGCAATTGCATAAGTGAGACAGCCACCATACTTCACTGTGCAGAAATACTTTATGTACACTTCCAATATTGTCACATAATATGAAAAAAGATGTGTACTCAACAAGGGTTGAGATGTAATAAAAATTAATAATTTTTACTATTTCACCAAGGACAAGTGAAATTGTCATTTTTTTAAAAATGTGAGTGCATGGCAGTGGAGAATACAGTAACTACTAGAACAGTCCGGTGCCAATGACTTGATTCCTGTTGAATCACTATTGCTTTTGTATCATCAGAACAAATATCAATACAGTGAAAAAGGCAAGTAATGTCTTACACTTTATAAAAATAGTTTAGACCTCATGAACCTCCTGAAATTATCTCAGGGGCCCCCAGAGGTCCACTGCTCACATCTGAGAACTGCTATAGTAGGAAATATTTCTCCATGTTCATTTCTAAGTCAATATCAGAAAAATAAAAGATGACCTCAGAGGATGACGTGTTTTAAGAAACTGGACGTGAGCATCCAGCCTGCATCACTAGTTTGAGTTTCCTGTGTGGTCTCTGTAGCCATATGAGTTTGCAATAATGGCCTAAACACATGTTACCATTACCACCACTGTCCCATCCACCCCATCCCAGAGTGACCACACTTCAAGTTGTCAACAGCCCTTCACACCTGGTGTGGATGAACAATGGGAGTTACACTCTGAGGAATTCAAGGAGACATAGTTCGGAAGATGAGAGAGTGTTTCTGGGGCCACCAAAGAGACTTAGCCTAGTTTCTATATTTTGCCTAGAAGAGAATGAGAAGGGGTTGACTACTTATTTTTATTAAGCCACTATTTATTTATTTATTTATTTATTAACCCCATTTCACTTGGTCTATAAGAGTTTACACACTGGCAGCTAAAGAAAGGAAGAGGCATTTAAGCTCAGGGCTCAGTGACTCCCAAATACCTCAGCTTCACACAGTCTGACTATCCCAAGATTTGTAACTGGGATTCAAAACAGCAATGCAGAGATTGGTCAAGATGGCAGAGTAGAAGGACGTGCTCTCACTCCCTCTTGCAAGAACACCAGAATCACAACTAACTGCTGAACAGTCATCAACAGGAAGACACTGGAACTCACCAAAAAAGATACCCCACATCCAAAGACAAAGGAGAAGCCACAATGAGACAGTAGGAGGGGCGCAATCACAATAAAATCAAATCCCATAACTGCTGGGTGGGTGACTCACAAACTGGAGAACACTTATACCACAGAAGCCCACCCACTGGAGTGAAAGTTCTGAGCCCCACATCAGGCTTCTCAACCTGGGGGTCCAGCAACGGGAGGAGGAATTCCCAGAGAATCAGACTTTGAAGGCTAGCTGGATTTGACTGCAGGACTTCAAAGGGACTGGAGGAAACAGAGAGTCCACCTCTTGGAGGGCACACATAAAGTAGGATGCGCATCGGGACCCAGGCGAAGGAGCAGTGACCCCATACGAGACTGAACCAGACCTACCTGCCAGTGTTGGGGGGTCTCCTGCAGAGGCGGGGCGTGGCTCTGTCTCATCGGGAGGACAAGGACACTGGCAGCAGAAGTTCTGGGAAGTACTCCTTGGCGTGAGCCCTCCCAGAGTCTGCCATTAGTCCCACCAAAGAGCCTGCAGGCTCCAGTGTTGGGTCGTCTCAGGCCAAACAACCAACAGGGAGGGAACCCAGCCCCACACATCAGCAGACAAGCTGATTAAAGTTTTACTGAACTCTGCCCACCATAGCAACATCCAGCTCTACTCCCACCAGTCCCTCCCATCCGGAAACTTCCACAAGCCTCTTAGATAGGCTCATCCACCAGAGGGCAGACAGCAGAAGCAAGAAGAACTACAATCCTGCAGCCTGTGGAACAAAAACCACATTCACAGAAAGACAGACAAGACGAAAAGGCAGAGGGCTAGGTACCACATGAAGGAACAAGATAAAACCCCATAAAAACAACTAAATGAAGTGGAGATAGGCAACCTTCCAGAAAAAGAATTCAGAATAATGATAGTGAGGATGATCCAAGACCTTGGAAAAAGAATGCAGGCAAAGATCGACAAGATGCAAGAAATGTTTAATAAAGATCAAGAAGAATTAAAGAACAAACAAACAGAGATAAACAATACAATAACTGAAATGAAAAAACACTAGAGGGCTTCCCTGGTGGCGCAGTGGTTGGGGGTCCGCCTGCCGGTGCAGGGGACGCGGGTTCGTGCCCCAGTCTGGGAGGTCCCGTGTGCTGCAGAGCGGCTGGGCCCGTGGGCCACGGCCGCTGGGCCTGCGCATCCGGAGCCTGTGCTCCGCAATGGGAGGGGCCACGTCGGTGGGAGGCCTGCGTACCGCAAAAAAAAAAAAAAAAAAGAAAATACAATAGAAGGAATCAATAGCAGAATAATTGAGGCAGAAGAAAAGATAAGTGACCCAGAAGACAGAATGGTGGAATTCACTGTTGCAGAACAAAGAAAAAAGAATGAAAAGAAATGAAGACAGCCTAAGAGGACAACATTAAACGCAACAACATTCGCATTATAGGGGTCCCAGAAGGAGAAAAGAGAGAGAAAGAACACAAGAGAACATTTGAAGATATTATAGTCGAAAACTTCCCTAACATGGGAAAGGAAATAGCCACTCAAGTCCAGGAAGCACAGAGAGTCCCATACAGGATAAACCAAAGGAGAAACATGCGGAGACACATAGTAATCAAATTGGCAAAAATTAAAGACAAAGAAAAATTATTGAAAGCAGCAAGGGAAAAATGACAAATACCATACAAAGAAACTCCCATAAGGTTAACAGCTGATTTCTCAGTAGAAAATTTACAAGCCAGAAGGGAGTGGCATGATATACTTAAAGTGATGAAAGGGAAGAAACTACAACCAAGATTACTCTACCTGGCAAGGATCTCATTCAGATTCGATGGAGAAATCAAAAGCTTTACAGACAAGCAAAAGCTAAGAGAATTCAGCACCACCAAACCAGGTTTACAACAAATGCCAAAGGAGCTTCTCTAGGAAAGAAACACAGGAGAAGGAAAAGACCTACAAAAACAAACCCAAAACAATTAAGAAAATGGTAATAGGAACATACATATCAATAATTACTTTAAATGTGAATGGATTAAATGCTCCAACCAAAAGACACAGGCTTGTTGAATGGATACAAAAATAAGACCCATATATATGCTGTCTAAAAGACACCCACTTCAGACCTAGGGACATCTTCAGACTGAAAGTGAGGGGATGGAAAAAGATATTCCACCCAAATGGAAAACAAAAGAAAGCTGGAGTAGCAATACTCATATCAAATAGACTTTAAAATGAAGAATGTTACAAGAGACAAGGAAGGACACTACATAATGATCAAGGGATCAATCCAAGAAGATATAACAATTATAAATATATATGCACCCAACATAGGAGCACCTCAAAACATAAGGCAACTGCTAACAGCTCTAAAAGAGGAAACAGACAGTAACATAATAATAGTGGGGGACTTTAACACCTCACTTACACCAATGGACAGATCATCCAAACAGAAAATTAATAAGGAAACACAAGCTTTAAATGACACAATAGATCAAATAGATTTAATTGATATTTATAGGATATTCCATCCAAGGACAGCAGATTACACTTTCTTCTCAAGTGCGCACGGAACAGTCTTTAGGACAGATCACAAATCAAGCCTCAGTAAATTTAAGAAAATTGAAATCATATCAAGCATCTTTTCTGACCACAATGCTATGAGATTAGAAATCAATTACAGTGGAAAAATCATAAAAAACACAAACCCATGGAAGCTAAACAATATGTTACTAAATAACCAAGAGATCACTAAAGAAATCAAAGAGGAAATCAAAAAATACCTAGACACAAATGACAATGAAAACACGACGATCCAAAACCTATGGGTGCAGCAAAAGCAGTTCTAAGAGGAAAGTTTATAGCTATACAAGCCTACCTCAAGAAATAAGAAAAATCTCAAATAAACAATCTAACCTTACACCTAAAGGAACTAGAGAAAGAAGAACAAACAAAAGCCAAAGTTAGCAGAAGGAAAGAAATCATAAAGATCAGAGCAGGAATAAATGAAATAGGAACAAAGAAAATAATAGCAAAGATCAATAAAACTAAAAGCTGGTTCTTTAAGAAGATAAACAAAATTGATAAACCATTAGCCAGACTCATCAAGAAAAAGAGGGAGAGGACTCAAGTCAATAAAATTAGAAATGAAAAAGGAGAAGTTACAACAGACACTGCAGAAATACAAAGCATCCTAAGAGACTACTACAAGCAACTCTATGCCAATAAAATGGACAACCTGGAAGAAATGGAAAAATTCTTAGAGAGGTATAACCTTCCAAGACTGAACCAGGAAGAAGTAGAAAATAGGAACAGACCAATCACAAGTAATGAAATTGAAACTGTCATCAAAAATCTTCCAACAAACAAAAGTCCAGGAAAACATGGCTTCACAGGTGAATTCTATCAAACATTCAGAGAAGAGCTAACACCCATCCTTTTCAAACTCTTCCAAAAAATTGCAGAAGAAGGAACACTCCCAAACTCATTCTATGAGGCCACCATCACCCTGATACCAAAACCAGACAAAGATACTACAAAAAAAGAAAATCACAGACCAATATCACTGATGAATATAGATGCAAAAATCCTCAACAATATACTAGCAAACAGAATCCAACAGCACGTTAAAAGGATAATACACCATGATCAAGTGGGATTTATCCCAGGGATGCAAGGATTCTTCAGTATACGCAAATCAATCAATGTGATACATCATATTAACAAACTGAAGAATAGAAACCATATGATCATCTTAATAGATGCAGAAAAAGCTTTTGACAAAATTCAACACCCATTTATGATAAAAACTCTCCAGAAAGTGGGCACAGAGGAAGTCTACCTCAACATAATAAAGAGCATATACGACAAACCCACAGCAAACATCATTCTCAATGATGAAAAATTGAAAGCATTTCCTTTAAGATCAGGAACAAGACAAGGATGTCCACTCTTTCCACTATTATCCAACATAGTTTTGGAAGTCCTAGCCACGGCAAGCAGAAGAAAAAGAAATAAAAGGAATACAAATTGGAAAAGAAGAAGTAAAACTGTCACTGTTTGCAGATGACATGATACTATACATAGAGAATCCTAAAGATGCCACCAGAAAACTACTAGAGCTAATCAATGAATTTGGTAGAGCTGCAGGATACAAAATTAATGCACAGAAATCTCTTGCATTCCTATATACTAAGGATGAAAAATCTGAAAGAGAAATTAAGGAAACACTCCCATTTACCACTACAACAAAAAGAATAAAATACCTAGGAATAAACCTACCTAGGGAGACAAAAGACCTGTATGCAGAAATCTATAAGACAATGATGAAAGAAATTAGAGATGATACCAACAGATGGAGAGGTATACCATGTTCTTGCATTGGGGGAATCAATACTGTGAAAATGACTATACTACCCAAAGCAATCTACAGATTCAATGCAATACCTATCAAATTACAAATGTCATTTTTGACAGAACTAGAACAAAAAATCTTAAAATCTGTATGGAGACACTAAAGACCCCGAATAGCCAAAGCACGCTTGAGGGGAAAAAAAAGGAGCTGGAGGAATCAGACTCCCTGACTTCAGATTATACTACAAAGGTATAGTAATCAAGACAATATGGTACTGGCACAAAAACAGAAATATAAATCAATGGAACAGGATAGAAAGCCCAGAGATAAACCCACGCACCTATGGTCAACTAATCTATGACAAAGGAGGCAAGGATATACAATGGAGAAAAGACAGTCTCTTCGGGCTTCCCTGGTGGCACAGTGGTTGAGAGTCTGCCTGCCGATGCAGAGGACATGGGTTTGTGCCCCGGTCCGGGAAGATCCCACATGCCACGGAGCGGCTGGGCCCGTGAGCCATGGCCGCTGGGCCTGCGTGTCCGGAGCCTGTGCTCCGCAACAGGAGAGGCCACAACTGAGAGGCCTGCGTACTGCAAAAAAATAAAAAATAAAAGACAGTCTCTTCAATAAGTGGTGCTGGGAAAACTGGACAACTACATGTAAAAGAATAAAATTAGAACACTCCCTAATACCATACACAAAAATAAACTCAAAATGGATTATAGACATAAATGTAAGATCGGACATCATAAAACTCTTAGAGGAAAACACAGGAAGAACACTCTTTGACATAAGATCTTTTTTGATCCACCTCCTAGAGAAATGGAAATAAAGACAAAAATAAACCAATGGGACCTAATGAAACTTAAAGGCTTTTGCAGAGCCAAGGAAACTACAAACAAGACGAAAAGACAACCCTCAGAATGGGAGAAAATATTTGCAAATGAATCAACAGACAAAGGATTAATCTCCAAAATGTATAAACAGCTTATGCAGCTCAATATTAAAAAAACAAACAACCCAATCCAAAAATGGGCAGAAGACCTAAACAGACTTTTCTCCAAAGAAGGCATACAGATGGCCAAGAAGCACATGAAAAGCTGCTTAACATCACTAATTATTAGAGAAACGCAAATCAAAACTACAGTGAGGTATCACCTCACACCGGTTAGAATGGGCATCATCAGAAAATCTACAAACAACAAATGCTGGAGAGGGAGTGGAGAAAAGGGAACCCTCTGCACTGTTGGTGGGAATGCAAACTGATACAGCCACTATGGAGAACAGTATGGAAGTTTCTTAAAAAACTAAAAATAGAACTACCATATGACCCAGCAATCCCACTACTGGGCATATACCCACAGAAAACCATAATCCAAAAAGAAACATGCACCCCAATGTTCATTGCAGCACTATTTACAATAGCCAGGTCATGGAAGCAACCTCAATGCCCACTGACAGACAAATGGATAAAGAAGATGTGGTACATATATACAATGGAGTATTACTCAGCCATAAAAAGGAACGTGATTGGGTCATTTGTAGAGACGTGGCTGGATCTAGCGACTGTCATACAGAGTGAAGTAAGTCAGAAAGAGAAAAACAAATGTATATTAACGCATATATGTAGAACCTAGAAAAATGGTGATGAACCGGTTTGCAGGGCAGAAATTGAGACACAGATGTAGAGAACAAAAGTATGGACACCAAGGGGGGAAAGCAGCCGGGTGGCGTGGGGGGTGTGATGAATTGGGAGATTGGGATTGACATGTATACACTGATGTGTATAAAATGGATGACTAATAAGAACCTGCTGTATAAAAAAATAAGTTAAGAAAATGGCAATGCGTTGTTTTCAGTGATGCATATCTTGTTTCTAGGGATGCTGATAATATAAAAGGGAGAGACTAAAGACAACAGTAAATGGTGGTGATGATAGAGATTAATATCTCAGTTACCATATGTGTCATGATAAAAATCATAGTGATGATATTCATTTTCAACAGTATTTATATATCAGAAATAATCCTAGCTTTCTCCACCTGCCAGTCCAAGATTTTTTTTTTCTACACATTTCATATAGTTCACTTCAACAACCCTGTGAGGTAGGTATTATTGTCACTTTAATTACTATAAAGGAGTGAAAGCTCAGAGAAGTTAATTCTTTTGCCCAAGATCACATCACTTATTAGGACAGGAGTCAATTCAATCCCAGGTCTGTCTACCTCCAAAACTGCCTAGTTATGCCAATCCCAGCTCTTTTTCAACTGAACCCCAAAATTATGCCCACTGAGGCCCTGTGTGCAAAACTCCCTGCTCTGTAGACAAGAGTGGGTGACTACTGTTAGACTCGGCCAGGCACAAAGCAAATCTGAGTCTATGTTTTACTCTTTGGAGGACGAATCAGTTGTGGCAGAGGTGAGTAGGTAGTGATCAAAGGTGAAGAAATAACTCACATCCAAAATAAGGATATGAAGGGAGAATGGAGAGAGGGTCCTGGCTCCAGAATCTTCTCTCTAGAGTGCCAGTTCAGCTGGTAAGTTCTTGTTTCTAACACAAATTCCCTTGGGAGTGTTAAGCCTTAGCTGTCTTTTTTGTGAGTATCAAATAGCTGCACCAAAGGAATGCAACTGTTCTGATCGGGGCAAGAAAAGAGGGAGGAGAGAAAATCAAGAAAGAAAATGATGGCTATGCTGGGTGTTTTTATAGCCTATCGTATTTATCCTTTTCAGCACTCAGTGTGGTAGGTTTCATTTGCTGTCTTTTACAGATGTGCTGATGATGAGAGAGAATAAGTGACCCCCATCCCAAGTCTATGACTTATAAAGCCCATCATCCTCTCTCCTCGAGAGCAGGGGTTGGAAAACTACAGGGCCACACCTCGCCCACTGCCTGCTTATGTAAACAAAGTATCATTGGAACACTGCCGCACCCATTCCTTTATTTATCGTCTGTGGCTGCTTTCAAGCTGCAACAGCCTAGCTGCGTGATTGCAACAGAGACTTCGCATGGAGTCTGCAAAGCGGAAAACATGCAATATCTGGCCCTTTGCCAAAAAAGTTTGCCAACCTCCACTCCAGAGCCGCTTTCTCAGCAGTTGTGCTGTTTTCTCAAATCAAATCTTATCAGGATCCCCAACATACATACAAAACAGATAAAAAGCCAAATGCTGTTAGTGCTGCTTTTTATAAATTCAAATTTATATAACATTTACTTATTGGAAATTCAATCAATAAGATTTCTGAAAGTTACTTTTAAGTAACACAAAATTTTAAAGTAAGAAGTTTTTAGAGCTTAGTTGTGGTCTTGTTCCAGTATTGGTGTATGATTTATACTTCATGTTTTTTCCAAGGATGTCTTACACTGACCCAGAAGCTCAAAAAGAAGCACTAGGAAGCATTTCCTTTCAAAGTTAAATCTCCAACAATATCATCATTTATACCCACAGCCATAAAATTCAGACATGCAGACAGTGAACAAGTGATAAATATTAAACGAATAGATGAAAGAATTTTCACAACGTGACACAGACCACTTTCACTTATTATACAATACAATTTTAATTCAACAAGCATCACTGCTTAGCTCACAGTGTGCTTGGTGCTGGCAGGGCCCTGTGCATACCACGTGAATAAGATTCACAAACCCCTGTCTTCAGAGAGTTTACAATCTAGCACAAGATGTGGAACGGAGCAGGACCCTATGGGGCCCTCCCAGGTACAAATCCTTTCTATGTCTCCCGTTTCTTGTTTGTAGGAAATGGGCTTCATTCAGCTTCCCTGACTTTCCCTGAGTTCTAAAGGGCAGATTCAAACAGTTGCTTACCAAGGAAAAGAAGGAATGCAGAAACAAAAGAGGAGAAGTCAAGAACCAATAGTGCAGTGATTGAAGCAGGATCCTGGCTCCTCCTCAAGGAATATAGACAATACCTTTGAGTTTTTCTGCAGGAACTAAAGTCCCCACCCAGGTGAAGGATGGTAACTTCAGGCTGAACACAAGATACCTGGAACACCACCCTGTTACTTCAACCAATCAGAAGCAAGTCTGCACACAGTGGAAGATAATAAAGACTCTGACCCCCTCCCCAAATGATTCTCCCTTTAAAAACTTTCATGGTCAAGCAGAATCTTCACAGTTGGTTTTTGGACACGAGTCCGCCTTCTCCCCAGGTTGCCAGCTTCCTGAATAAAGCAACGTATCCGCACTTGTCTCTCGAGTACTGGCTTTCAAGCAGCGAGCAGCCAAACCCGAGTTCGGTAACAGATGCAGACATGTCTGAGGCTTGCCTGGATCTAACTGAGCAAGAGCACACATGCTACAATCATGTACTTGCTTCTGCAACTTTACGTGAACAAAAATGTAAACCTGGATGCTCACAAAATGGGAGCAGGAAAGTCAGAGACAGAGAAGTGATAGATAAAAGGACACCAAACATGAGAAGAAGAGAGATATGAAGACACCAAAGACACATGCTTTCCACTTTGCTTTCATTCCCTTTCGGCCTGAAGAGAGATGGAATGGATACCAACAGCAAATACTGACTCTGTACCACACTCTTCTAGATTATTCTTAGGCAATATCTCATTTAATCCTCATAACAACCCTTTGAAGCAGGAATTGGTTGCACCATTTTATAAATGAGAAAACTGAACCTCAGGTCACTAGTAAATTGAGGGGCCCAAATTCAAAGCACATCTTTTTTTTTCCTATACAGTTGAAGTTTTCTCCATTAGCGTATATGGTGTGGCTGCCAGGGCTTTGGATACACAAACTTAAGTTAGATAACAGAAGCAGTTTGCAAAGTTACACACCTCAACCTGAACTAATTTAGATAAGTCACACAGAAAAACTAATCCAGTCACACCCAGTTCAGTCCTGACTTGCCAGTAAACTAGGGTCAACTTATCCCTCTCCACCCTACAGAGGCATAAAGGAGAAAAAGGGGACAAAGGAGAGGCTGTTTTCTTGCATTTGCCCAGATGGAACCAGCATGTGTAATCGTGGTAATATTTTAACATTTTCAATGGGCTTTTCTTCTTTCTCTCTCTTAGTACACTACCTTTGTCCTGATCTACCTTTGCTACCATCCACAAGGAGAGAGAACAGAATTTGTCCATGAAAGGATGCAAAGACACATGCAAAATAATTTACAACTTCTGCCACTGAAACATAATATTATGCGGCAAGCTAATGTCTTCAACAATACCCTTGCACCTGCCTCTAACACAGCACGGGTTAATGCAGGAGGACCCAACTCATTGAGTTCTCTCAGTATAGAGTCATAACTTTTGGTTTTGTATGTGTACACTGCACACAGGTGACACATCTGATTGGGCGACCTTCACATCATGGATCTCATAGCTTCATTTATGCAGTATAATACATCTGATGTTAGCAATCAAATGTCTTGTTACAGCAGAGTCATAACATGGCAACTTTCTGGCAGATGGGAAACAAAGTATCTTGACAGAGAACCACCTTTTTCTAATTTTCACAGTGGTGCTGTATGGACTAGTAGCAGCTCAACGTAAAGAAAATCCCCTTTCTTTCTATGCTTCTTGAGCTTTGTATTAGATAGGCATAGTTGCAAAGATGCTATGTAACAAACAATTCCAAAACTCTCTGGTGACTAACAACAGCAGGACTGTTATTGTCAATTACAGAGAAAAAGTGGGGAAAAAGAAACATTTATTTATGTTTCACAGGTCTGCAGGGTTTGCTGGGCTCTGCTGGACTCAGCTGGATTTGGACCAGCTTACCATCAAGATAGCAGGTGGGGTTTAGTTCTGCTCTATGTGTCACTCATTCTGAGACCCAGGCAAAATCAGCTACAGCTATGTGGAGCATGTTTTTCTCATGGCAGACAGCATGGACTCGAGAAGTTGAGCCAAACCACACAAGTGCATTTAAAATCTCTGACCATGAAAGACAAGGAATTTCCCATATACCACTGGTTTCTGCACAACTGGGTTTTGCACACTGTTTTAAAAGAGATCATTTCTGCTTATCTTTCACCTTTTTTCTAGATTAGTATAATAGATCATGGGCAAGCAAACCAAACGCTGTCTATAAAGGATCTGAAAGTAAATCTTTTTTAGCTTTTCAGGCTATAAGTTCTCTGCTGCAACTACTCAGTTCTACAAAAGCAGTCATTGGCAATACTTAGACAAATAGACAGAGCTATGTTCCAATAAAAATATACTTATAAAAATAGATAGTGGGCTTCCCTGGTGGCACAGTGGTTGAGAGTCCACCTGCCGATGCAGGGGACACGGGTTCATGCCCCAGTCCGGGAAGATCCCACATGCCGCGGAGCGGCTGGGCCTGTGAGCCATGGCCGCTGAGCCTGCGCGTCTGGAGCCTGTGCTCCACAAAGGGAGAGGCCACAACAGTGAGAGACCCGTGTACCACAAAAAAAAAAAAGATAGTGGGCCAGATTTGGTCTATGAGTCATAATATCTAACTTCTCTAATAAATAAAACTATAAAGGGTATGTCTCCTGTTTTGGTTACCTATGGCTGCACAGCATACCACCCCAAATCTCAGTGGCTTAGAACAGCAATTATTTTATCTCCAAAGATTCTGTCCATCGATTGGGCTCAGATGGGTGATTCTTCTGCTCCATGTGATAATGGCTGCATCTGCAGGATCTGAGGTTATCAACTGGGTGGAACATTCAAGATGGCTCAGTCATCTGTCCGGCACCTTGGCAGGGTTGACCAGAAAGCTGGACTCAGCTGGAATCCACAAAAGTCTAAATCCCAGCTGCTGTGCCTCTCCTATTACATGGCAACTCAGGACTCCCCAAAGCACAAGGGGAAATGAACTTGCCTTTTTAGAGCTTAAGCCCAGCATTGTCATTTCTGTCCCATTCTACTGGCAAGGCACCACATTCCTCATCTGTCATCTATGACCATATAATTTGTGCCCCATGTTGACCTGTGTCAGAATGTCAACTTTCCTATCTCTGGACCTTCAGATGAGATGAAATTATTTTTAATGCTTCACATTCAAACTGCTAAGCAGATTTCTCAATCTATCAATACAAGGTTCTTGTAGACTATAAAGCATCCTGCTCCAAGAACTTCTGTGCCCAGAAACTGGTGCCTCGGTCCAGCCACCAGTGGAATTAATTAAGGTAATTTAGTGTGAAAGGCAGAGGTTGCTTATGCCCAGTCATGTCTGGCATGGCTTGAGACATTCTGGGAATGTCCTAAATAAATTGAGTGTAAGTGGGTCTCTTCTACCAAAAAACCTAGCTCTACCTAAACATCTTGATTCAAATACCATGGGGGAAGCCTAGACTTACCCTAAGTCAAACAAGTGGCCATGTTGACTTTTACCCCAGGGCTTGGAATTGGCAAGGGACAGGAAGAGTGAACAGAAGCAGAGAGTTCCCTGAGATCCATGCACAATGTGGAATCCAGCACAATTCTCCCCAATATAACACCCCCTAGGGGTAAGCTCCACCACTCTCAGTCCTGAAAACTCCTTGAAAAACCATAATTTTAGATTTATAATGGAGCTGCCACCCTTCTAAGGCCACAACGTAATTCTGACAGTAATAGGAACACTCACCAAAATGATCAACTCCTACACTGGACCTCTGGCTGCTTCCATCTGTCCACTCATCCTCTGTCTCTGTCTTTACCATCTGCCCCTCCCCCAAACTCACAGGCACTTCTTAGACTCATCTTAAGTCATGCAAGTGACCATGCTGACCTTTGCCCCAGGCTACACCATCTCTGCGCACCCACCTTATCTACCATTGCCCCCTGCTAACCTGACCTGTCTACACCTGTGCTTTCCCCACACTTCCTCATCCTGGCCTCTAGCTCAAGACAGGAAGCCCGAGAAGGCAATTAAAGACACAAGATTATTACCTTTTCCAGCTCCAGTACCTAGAACCATGCAAAGGAGATGACCCAGAGGAGAAGTTAAAGTAATCAGGCCTTTAGTGTGAACTTCCCAGAATACCCCTCTGTTCTCTCACTGCGGGAAATGGGGGCTGCCCTCTTCCAAACCACACTGCATGGAAGGCCTGAGGGATGGTGGATGGTGGACAGAGCCCCTCCAGAGCCTGTACCTTTAATCCAGAGCCAGAAACACCCACGTGCTGTGTACCTTCAGCACCATCAAACTGAGCTGTCAACACCCCAAACAGAGCTCATGGCGGTCATCCTGGAACCAACTCACCGTAATCCCCTCCTAATCTGCTGTTTGTCTGGTTACTGACTCTTGGTTCTACCTCCCATTTATAGTCCTGTTGGCTTCAAAGATGCATGTATGCTCCTGGTCTCTCAACTCCCTGTCAAAGGCACTGCTGTGGCCTCACTCACCAGCTCTCATGTCTTCTACTTTCAGTATAAAATCCCCCAAAGTGCCTGTGAGGACCCCACCCAGGTCAGTCACTGGGGCCTTTATGGGCTGGGGACAGGGATTCACAAAGGTCAGGCTTTTTTATCCTCAGTGCATGGCCCATATCAGGGACTCAAGAATGACTGCTGAGTGACTGAGTGATGCATACAGACCCTGACCTCATAGGCAATTGTCCCATCAAACCCAGACAACTGGCCCACAATAAGCCATTTTGGAATGAATCTGTGTAAAGTGCTGGCGAAAAGTGATACCCAGTGGAAGGCTAGCCAGACTGAACTACTTAAGGAAACAAAGCATCTTTGAGAAATGAAATTAATTAACTGCTTCCAAAGGGAGCATAAAGTAGGAGATTGGGAGGGATTGGGAAATCTTATATAAATTTCCAAAGGACCAGGGACTTGAAAGTAAATGAAGGGAATTTCAAGCTCTAAATTTTAAAAATAGCTTCCAACATCACGGCTTAGGGGTGTGAGACAGGCACTCAGAACTGGGATTTGGTTATATATAAAAGAAAGCTCCGAAAGAGAAAAACAATAAATTAAATGCAAAAATCGAGAGGATTGGGGCTTTTTAGAAGTTACTGCACCATACTCTCTGAGGGCGATTTTAGACTAGACCTTCACAGGGTGAGATTGTGAATATAAAAGTGAGCTTTTGTCAATCAGAAGGCACTTCTGCAGAAATAAGTTTCCAGAGAATAACCGGAGGGAATTTCAAAGATCTAGTTTACATTCTCTGTGTCTTCAGGCCCATTTCCTTGGGATTTAAGAAACCATAAGGATTTTGAGATCTTGAAACAGCCATAAAACAACACTGCTTAGAATCAGTCTCACAGTATTTGGTGGCCCCAGTCACAGACATTTCATTTGATTTTATTTTTTGGTTCTCCTACCAAATTTCACTGCCCACCAGCCGCCATCCCGCCATTCCTTGCAAGTTTTGCCACCTTTCTAGAGAGGAGCAAGTAATAGCTATATTCTATCTGCCCGCCATGCATGTCAGGAGCACAACAGAGGGGAGTGGGGAACGTGTCAATGGATGAGGAGAGGATCCGGACCAGGATGCTCCCACCCCTGGAAGAAAAAAAATCTGTGACATCACCTGAAAGTGGTCTTCCAACCAGGAAAGGGGTTTCTGCTGCAAGTATCAGGCTAAGATTCTATTAAAATTAATAACTTCCGGGCTTCCTTGGTGGCACAGTGGTTAAGAATCCGCCTGCCAATGCAGGGGACATGGGTTCGAGCCCTGGTCCGGGAAGATCCCACACGCCGCGGAGCAACTAAGCCCGTGCGCCACAACTACTAAGCCTGCGCTCTAGAGCCCGCGAGCCACAACTACTGAAGCCCGTGTGCCTAGGGCCTGTGCTCTGCAACAAGAGAAGCCATCGCAATGAGAAGCCCGTGCACTGCAACGAAGAGTAGCCCTCGCTCACCACAACTAGAAAAAGCCTACACACAGCAACAAAAGACCCAATGCAGCCTAAATAAATAAATAAATAATAAAATAAATAAATTTATTTTAAAAATTAATAACTTCTATTTATCAAGTATTCTGTGAAGAACTTTATATACCTGATCTGAATTCTGCCATTTTGATCATGAAGATAAGTTCAATCCCACTGTTTGATCCTAACCATATTCCGATCCTGCTATATTCAAAAATTTGGCAATCAACCCACCAGAACAGCTGTCATCTCCTCGGTTGTGGTGTGTGTTTGTGTTGTGTATGTGTGTGCATCTTTCCTCTGACTCTCTTGCTTTGTGATTGTGCACGTGTGTGTGTGTAAATGCGTGTGCCTATCTGAACATCTGTTCTATGTTGCTCCCTCTCTCCTTGTCCGTGTGTGTTTTTCTCCTTCTGTGTTTCACTGTCTCCCACTCTCTTTGTGTGACTGCCTCTGTAAATCCCCCAGTTTCTCTAACTCTGCATCTTTGTCTCTGTATTTTTCTTTGCATCTTTGTGTAAATATGCTTGTGCAGACATTCCTCTGTTTCTCTGCTCCCTCTCTCTCTGCCTTCCTCTCTGTCTCCCTTTCTCGATCCCTGTTTTCCTTTTTCTCTTTTCTGTTTCTCTTTGAATTGGATCCAAATGAAAATAATTTCATTAAAAATAGAAAATATCGGGCTTCCCTGGTGGCGCAGTGGTTGAGGGTCCGCCTGCCTATGCGGGGGACACGGGTTCGTGCCCCGGTCCGGGAAGATCCCACATGCCGTGGAGCGGCTGGGCCTGTGAGCCATGGCTGCTGAGCCTGTGCGTCCGGAGCCTGTGCTCCTCAACGGGGAGAGGCCACAACAGTGAGAGGCCCGCGTACCGCAAAAAAAAAAAAAAAAAAATAGAAAATATCCAGAAGTATTTACTGTTCTGGCTAGAATATTAATCAAGAAATTAAACTGAATTAATGGGGTCCCTTAGAAAAATACATTTCCAGCAAAAAACAATTAATACTGGTATAATTCTATTAAAAGTCGTATTCACAATGTCCTGGGAATAAAATGGCAAGGTCAAAATATTCTGGACCCCAAAACCATGAGGTCACAGGCACCTGCTGCATCCATTCCAGCAGTTTCCCGGTCTGTGAGTGGCCCCAGGCCTGGTGAAAGAAGACTTCTTGGAGGTCACAAGGTCACTGCAGCATACCAGGTACCGAGTCAACCCCCCTGTGCCCCTTTCCCACCACCTCAGGAGACTGCAAGCCCCAACGCTTGTAGCTCCACTAAAAGCAAAGCTCCGAGCTCCTGATAGCCCTGCTCAGGCAAGGACAGCAACCTGATAGGCAGCTGGCTGCTTCTCGTCTTCCTTCTTGTGTTGAAAACTAACAAAGAGAATCAGTTTTGAGGACACCTGGATCCCACTTAGCCCTTTCTAGAATCCCCACTACCCTCCTCTTGCTTTGCTCCCTGTTTCTTTGAGCTCCCTTCTCCCAGCAACTAAATTCCACACTTGCTTATGCACACACATGTGCATACACGCGCACACACACACACACACACACACACGCACGCACTGGACTGGGTTTCTTCCCGCCTTTCTATCTTTCCTGCGGTAGATAATGATTGTGAACATTTATTAAAATGTATGTGCCAAGCACTATTTAGAACACCTTCCACGGTTCACTCCATTTACCTCTCACAACATCTTATGAGAGACCTAATATTATATCTAACACCCCAGAGGAGGAAACTGAGGCACAGGCAAATTGCCAAATCAGCAAAGGTCAAAGCCAAGATTTAAACTCCAGAGTCTATGCCATAAACCACTACGCCATACGGCCTGAACCTGAGTGTTGACCATTAACAGATATTAGTCAAGAAAGCAATCTGTCCTCTTTATTCTCTAATGAGTTCCCAGGACCCAATATATAACAAGTTTCTCTTAAAGATCAAACAGTTTTAGTATGCTGAGCAGCACAGAAAATTTGGGGTCATTTTGAAGGGGAATAACTTCTTTGAGGACTGGGGAAAAAAAGGCACATTTCCCCTGACTTTTTATTTAGAGAATAATCAAGAAAAGGTTTCCCCTTTCTCTCCCACTGAATATAATTTATCTTTATCAAACCAGAAAAGAACGTAGCTCCAGCTGGAAGTTTCTCACAAAGCCTTGGGAGATGAAAGGTACAGTAATAGATACACAAAGCACTTGCTTTTTATCTGTGAAGAGCTGGTTTCATATGATCCTTTCATAACAGTGAAAAATAAGACATTGTGTTTATGTGGAGCATACATTTGTCTGCGTCACAAGAAAAAGAGGAGAATGACTGTCTACCGGGATGGCCTAAATTCTCACTGTTTGCATTTGGTCTGGCCCAGGTTCTCCATAATAGTAGAAAAACTGCCTTTTAAAGCACCTGAAGTATAGAGCAAGTGGCCAATTTTGGCTCAAAGCAACTGCATTTGTTATCTGTCCTAAACAGGAGCCCAATCCATACTTTTTCAGCTAAAGAAAGGGAACACTGAAAATTTAGCAAACAGGAAAATTGATGGTACCTGGCTTTGTGTCGAGCAAAAGCCAGCCTCTGCATTGAACGGTCCCGACCTGGAAAAGCTGGTTAAAATGGATGCTGCATAGGCTGCTGGCTGGAAAAGCAGCTGGGAAGTAGGTCAGAGAAGTTAGAGGCTGGCTTCTGTCACTCCCAGCCAGAGCCTGTGCAAGTCAGAAGGGAAAAAAAAAATGTTCTCAGACAGAATCAGACACTGTGTGTGGTTCCGGGCAGCATGTTGTATTGACAAAACCTTCACCACCAAATGAAATCACGGAGGGGAAGCTGTCAGCCCCTGCCACATCCGGAAGGCTATTTTCTGCTTGTTTAACTCATTTGGGGCTGTCTTGGTTTGGGTGGTGGTGTTTTTTGCAATCACAGAAACAAACTGTCGTCTACTCTTCCCCAGACCTCACCTCGCTGCCACCTCTTACAGGCTGCCTGCCTGCGAGCACTTAATGGCCCTGGCTGGGCTGACAGTCAAGAGGGGCTAATGAGGAAAGGCCGGATCTCAAAGGAATTTGGGGCAGCGAGCAGGAAGCTCCCTGTGATGGAAGTCAAGCTCTAGGCCTTCCCCCCATCTACCCACCCACCTCCCCTGCTTGAAGAGGTGCTATCATGCATTGCTCAAGGGCACACTGCCTGGGTTTTTAATCCTCTGGGCTCACTGATTAGCTGTGTGAGCTTGGACGCATATCCTAACCTTTCTGTTTCTCCATTCCCTCATCTGCAAGATGGGGTAATAACTGTACATACTTCACAGGGCTGCTGTGCTATGCATCCACCAGAGCCCCAGGAGGAAACAGTGCCCTCAAATTGGGATAATCCAAGGAAGGTTTATTAAAAGACCAATTTACACAAGAGTGTGAAAAATGCAGCAAAACCACAAGAGGGGTGCAGCGTCCCCAGGCCAACAACAGTGGGTACCATTGTCACGCCTAGGTCTGAAGGGGCACCAGGACACACTTGGGTATCTATACCCAAAGAAAGTGAGATCTCTGTGAAGAGGGCACCTGAAATGAGTTATGACCTTCAAGGCAGGGATGCAGCCAGCTGGGAGGAACCCCACAGCGAAAGAGCCACGTGAATAAATGCACTAACCTCACTGTCCTCCCTCCATTCCTCCCACTGGCTGAAACCAAAAGAAACCAGAGGGCAGAGGAGCCCCTTAATACATTCCACGTGGGGCACGGAGCAGGGTAGAGAAGAGTGGAGAGCGAATCTGAAGAGGCCAGTGGAAGAAATGGATGAGGCAGCGAGGCACAGAGCCTGGAGCACACGTTCAATATACATTAACCGCTTACTTCGTGTTTCTAGTTATTTGTTTTGGACACAACATGAATTGCACAACGTGGACAAACAGTGCAACTCACAGTTGCTCTGTAAATAAGGTTCAATGCCTGGAGAAGTCATCTGCTTCTTTCTCGTCCTGCCCCAAGGATTCTCCCAGGTTCCTACTGGTCACACCCATTTTGTTCCCCGTGGAAGGAAGTTGGCCTGAGCTCCTCCCGTGCTCCAGAGTCTTTGGTGACCCCTTCCACTCTCAGCAGACACCCAACCAGTTTCACACAAATTTTCTTGCCAAAAGATACTTTAACTAAGACTTTACACATACATCCTGCATATAGGATAGTTAAGATTGGGTAGCTCTAGCTAGAGTAGGGTCAGACCCACTGGGCTGGCCTCTCAGCCTGTACGCTATATAGCAGCAGAAGCCCTTCCATAGAAGCCAAGGGCTCTGGAGATCACTGTTTGAAGACCCCTGACCTGCAGCATCCCTTAGATGTTCTCCATCCCTCTCCCGGGTCTCCCCTTCCTGTGTGCTGAGCCAGAGATCCTCAACTAGTCATTACAATCTACAGGGAGATTTTAGAACCTAAGCAATAATAATGGACCCTTACCATTGTGGAGTGCTTAACCGGTTATGAAGCCCTTTCATACACAGTGTATTATTCCATCCCCAGAACAAGCTTGTGCTTCCCCAAATTTCCACCAAAGTGAGCAGCACACCAGGCCTGGAACTCCTTTTTTTTTTCCTCTAAGACCAAAATCCCTACACCAACATCTACCCAGAGACCATAAGCTAGAGGTCAACAGATTTAGTTGGGTTGTCCTAAATAATTTTGTTAATTATTATTTTTATTAGTTGCCAACCTCTTCTGAACGCCATCTAAAATCATCGCCTCTCTTTGCTGGTGCGAGGTCTGCCGCCTCCCCTAGAAAGCCAGGACTGCTCCGCGAGAGGAAGGCACGTTTCTGCCTCCTGTGTGGCCGTATCCCCGTGTCTAGCCCATCACCTGACACTCAAAATGTGCACAGTACTTATTCGCTGAATGAGAATGAATCTCTCAGTCCATCCTTTTAGGTCGTTTACCCTATCTAGGTTTCAAGGCTCCGGACACTAAAAATAACCAAGTTTTGACTCAGCAGCTGGCGAATATCCAGGTTTACTTTTAGCATCTAAAGTTAGGGAGGAAAAGTAAGCCAGACCTACGTGGCACCAACTGCCTAACAGTGCATCCCTGCTCAGCCGGCGTGAAAGACCTATGTGTAATGAATATCGACGAAGCCTGGCCCTACTTACTCTTTGTTTTCCCAGGAGTTCCAAGCCTTAACAGCCTAGGGTTTCTAGAAGTTTATGATTCTTTCCCACGAGACTGTGAGCTCTTAAGGAACAAGGACTCTGCCTTATCATCTTTGTTTCCCTAGGAATTAAAACTGCACCTGGATCAGGCAAGGCCCCAAAGTATGGTTTGAGGATTGTGCGATTGATTCGCAATGAACACCAAGGATGGAACTGCAGAATTTTACAACCGGAGGGGATTTCAGCAACCATCTAGAACTGCTCCATCCAATATGCTAGCCTCCAGCTACGTGCGGCGATTTAAATCAGCGGAAGTTAAATAAAATTAAACCGCGTATTCCTCAGACACAGTAGCACCGTTTCTAGGGCTCCACAGCACATGTGTCTTGCAGCTACTCTACTGGATGTTCTATAGAACATTTCCCTTATCACGGAAAGTTCTGTCGGACGGCGCTGAAAAGGGTCTCGTTTTATAGCGAGAGAACTGAGTCTCAGAGGAAGAAAGTAATTTCCCCCAATTCACTCAGTGAGTGAGAAACAGAAACAGGACCAAGAAACTAAGTGTCTTGGCTTCTGCTCTGTGTTTTCCAGCCATTACACTGGCTTCACACACACTGTACAAGAGCCATAAAGTATCCCCTTTCAAATCAGCGTGGCTTTGGTAAGAAATTCTAGGTGCACATGGCAGGGAATACATGTTAGACCCAGCAAGCAAATGACGGGAAACCATAGCTTCCCACAAAAAGCTGGAGGCCAAGAGATCTGAAGGATGCCCAAATGTGGGTTGCCTTTTGTTTTAAAGCTTTTCAAAATTGTTTTCATTTCAATGTTGGAGGTTAATACCCAAGATGGACACTCTTTTTGAAGAGTTTCTTTTGATTTTAATGTCTTAAAGTCCTAATTTGAACTCTGCTTTTTGTTTACATTATACCCATCCCACAATTTTTCTTTCTTTCCAGGTAACTTGATCCTTAAAAAATGTACAGAATCCATCCGTGCCCACTGCTTTTAATTAAACATCAACTCGTCCTTTCAACTGGGTCTTTAAGGATTTCACATTGCCTTTTCTAAACGTATGCATTTTTTTTTGCCTGAAATTACATCAAATTAAGTTCTCAGAAATGTACTTCTTTTCTTAATCTTTAAATAGCTAGGAATGAATTTTGGCAAAATCTCAAGAAAACCTATCAAAGGGAAGAAGTCAGCTCTATACCCATTTCTCTCCCAACTAGGAGCAGGGCACACTCTATATGGCAGGGCCTGCATGTACAGACCGCCCTCAGGGCACTTATCGCCTAACTGAGGCCCACAAACCCCAGGGTGGGTGCAGATTCTACAGCTAAAAGAAATCCGCACACCTGGTCACAGAAAGACTGCATTCGCACCTTTGTTTTCATTAAAGCAACACTGAGAGAAGCAGGAGGCAAAGCAACAAACATTTGGTATGCAAGGCCTGGGCTTCTGGTGGAAACATTTGCCACGAGCAGAGGGCAACTCGGGTCCCAGGAGCCAGGGTGGTCAACAGTGGACCTGGATGCTGTGGGGAAGGGGGGGGGAAGGGGGAGCTGCTAGCGGGGGAGAGGACTCAAGCTCTCAAGGTCTCAAGCTTCCAAAGATCCAATTAAGGTGTAGAAAACATCAGAATCTGCAGAGGAGACCCTCCTGATGGACAAACGGAGTAGGGAGAGAGAATATTTAGGAAAATTCCACTGATCAACCATATTTTTTTCTGGTATGTCTCCTAGGGTTTCTGAAGTTTTCATTATCCTCATAAGTGAAATTCTTAAAATTACTGAAAGAAGGTGCTTATTGAAACCTATAGCTCTCTATCCCTTGGCAGGCTTTGATTTGAAACATTCAGAACACATCCAACAGCCTCTTCTTCCCTGAAGACAGGGGCTTTAATGTCTAAAAGAAAAAAGAAAAGAAAAAACAGGTTCCCTTATACCCGTCAGCTCCCTCCTCTTAAAGAAAAATGTTACCTAAAAATTAAGTGATCGAAACCAAAAAATAGTGGCAACCTTTACAATCTGAGTCTCGCTCTTTGTTCCTAATGAACAAAGAAACACAATTCCCATAACCAGGAGCCACGTGTGCACACAGTTTCAGAACAGGACTGGAGTTGTAATCTAGGCCAACCTCTTTACACTACAAATGAGGAAACTGAGGCCCAGAGAGGTTAAAGAATTTTAACAGCCATCAGGTGGGCTGAGCCGACACTAGGGCCAGATGTCCAGAGTCCCCATCTTTTTTGCACAAAAGAAAAAAACATCTTTCTATTAGAGTAGAGAAAGGACTATTTAAAGGTGGGGAAATGACACCAGCCCTGCCCCCCAGTTCAGCTGTGGATATGTACAGTCAGGGTCAGCTCTAGACAAAAATACAAACTAATTGGAGAAGCGGCACATAGAAGTATACTGGAAAGAGCACCAATCCTTTATATTATGTGACTGATGGAAATAAAAGCCCCTGCCACCTCGCAGAGTATGAAAATACAGTCCTGAGCATGAAAGCACTGAAACTGTATGTTGCTGTGAAAACAGAAGTGATCATGATTCGCATGGATTTTGCACGAGGGCTAGGAGCCAGAAGCCGCTCCCAAGGAGATCCCTTTGTGTCTTTGTAATGGGGGGGGGATCCAGAGGCAGTGTCCCTGGCCCTTCCAACCTTGTTCATCCATTAGGGACAACTACGGTGGGGGTCAGGATGGGATTGACCATGAGGAACTCAATCACCTTCCTCCCGCTTCACTCTTCCCCAGAGTCGGGAAGGATTAGAGACTATGCTGCTTGGCACGAAGCCTTTCTCATTGGTTCTTTTTGACTTGTCTTCAGTAGTAGAGAGTGTTTGTGTTTTGCTGTTCCTGCGTGCCCCAGTTTGGGTGCATCCCACACCCACCCCAAGGTTCATCTTCAGAGGACTGCCCTTGGGCCACTAGAGCACTGCCTGCACACAGATGGCCAGAAGTACCTGGGAACCTCTCTCTCCTGGAGGCCCTTGACTGACAGCAGGTGAGAAGATGTGCAAGCCCAGCTCCCTTGGACAATTCCCAGAGTAACTTACACTCCAGAATGCCCCTACCAATCACAGTGAAGCCACCTCTGGGGACCTTTTGCTTGAGACTGCACCCTTACTTGCCTTCCTCCCCTTCTGTAACCTGGGAGCATTTCCTTAATAAGTCTCTTACAGGCAAATCCTTCTTTCAGCTTCTACTTCTAAGAATCTAGAACTTGCATCTCTCTTATCTGCAGCTGGTGTGGGAAGAGAGGTCTAGGGTGGCCTTTTGTTTGGGAGGAGATGCTGCCCTGGCTAGGACTCAAGAAGGCAGCTCCTCTCCAGAAACTTGAGCACGCACTTTGTCTCTTGTGTTTCCTAGGAGTGCTCTTCCATCCAGGCTTATTAGAAAAATGCTGTAATTGATTATTAATGTCTGCCACAGGGTAGGAAGGAGCCAGGGGAGGATGGATTGGCCCATACATGAAGGATTTGCCATCCCTGTCCCAGAGGAGAGGGCCCAAGGAGAGGAGAATCTGTTTTTTATTCTAGGCCTTTAGCTGGCCACTAGCTTAGCCCAAAGGAGTCCGGATAGGTCTACTCAGTCCAGCTCACTGGGACTACCCACGGTTTATTACTCAGCTCCTAAGAGAGTGCACATGACGCGGAGTGTTCCCTCTTCAGATGCCCCTTAGAAACTACAGCAGCAGTGGGTAGCTTATGGAGGACCTGGCGTGGGGAGTTCCCATCTCACCCTGACTACCAAGTGTGGGATTAGGGGGCTGGGGCGTGGGGAAAGCAGGCCACAGAAGAGCTATTTTGCTGCAGGCAAACTCTGATACCATCTGCTCAATTTGAAGCTGGGCAAACCTGAAAGTGTGTGTATACTGTACAAACACAGAGGCTGGTGGCAGGCTTGGGGCATGTTTGAACATCAAGCCCTTAGGCAGGTGGCAAAGCTGGTATCAGGAAATGCTGAAGAGCATAATCCACAAAGCAAACTGGGATCAATATTCTAGAAACAGAGACCAAGTCCTGGAAGTAAGAGGCCTGTGACATTACTCAAATGGCCCTGGAGGCCTTCTCTCCTGAGTCCTTTTTTCCCCTCCTTCAGTTTCATTGAGGTATAATAGACACGCAGTAGAGTGCACAAAAGTTAAGGGAGTGAATTAATTTTCACATAGGTTAACATTCCCAACACCTCAGGAGGCTTCCCCAGGCCCTTTCCTCGTCTACCTCCCTTCCCCAAAAGTAACCATAATTCTGACTTCTATCACCATCGGCTAGCTTTGCTGTTCTTGAACCTCGTGTAAATGGAATCCTACAGCATAGACTCCTGTGTCTGTTTTCTTTGGCTGCACATTATATGGGTGAGACTCATCTGTGTTGTTGCGTATAAGTAGTTTATTCTTTCTGGCTGCCATGCACTATTCCGCAGTATGAGCATATCCAACTTACTTTTATCCATCTGGGTAGTTTGCAATATTTTGCTGTTATGAATGAAGCTGCTAGAGCATTTCTGTACGTGTGTTTGGTAGACATGTGCACTCATTTTTCTTGGTGAAAGATCTGGGAATGGAATGGCTTGGTCACAGGACAGGCATATGTTTACCTCTAGAGGGTTTGTCAAGTGATGTTTTGATGTGATTGTACCAGTTTACACTCCTAGTAGCTCTGCATGAGAGTTCTACTTGACCCACATCCTTGTAAACTCTTGGTATTATCAGTCCTTTTAATTTTAGCCATCCTAGTGGGTGGGTAGTAATATCTCATTGTGGTTTTAATTTGCATTTCTCACCTATGACTACAGTGAGTCCCCTACATATGAACCTTCAAGTTGCAAACTTTCAAAGATGCAAACGTGTTCCCATGTCCAATCACGTAAGTTAGTTCACGTGTCTGGTGTACACTGACACATGCATGCATCCTCTACAAGTGGTTGTGCTTTTGTGTACTTTACTATACAACACTATTTCCCATCTAGGACTGATCTAAGTGCCCAAAAGGTGGTCATCTCTCCATGGCATCTGGAAGGTGCCACTTTGCCCCTGACACAGAGAGTCACTCTGATCACACAGGCTACCCTCTGGGCATTTACACATACAGATGGTCCTAGGTATGAGAGACAAATGAGGACTGCAATAAACAGATTTTTACAGTGGAACCTTAAGGGAACTGATGGCCAAATAACACATCGCTGACTCAGCAGACACTCTCTGCCCCAGAGCCCCTCCCGTGAGATGGAACTTTCAGATGTTTCTCCAGATCAAACTGTAGCCAAGCACTCATCTCACCCAGCAGAGCTGAGGAAGCCAAAATAGCAACTGAGCTTGGAGAAGGGTGGCTGTGAAAATGGAATGAAACAGAAAACAATGCCCAGAGCATACTGTATGCAGATCGATGTAAATCAAATATAAAAGCCAGAATGAAAACCTTCAAGTGATAATGCTCTCCAGCTGTCATATATGACTATCTCCATCTCGGAGACTGCTGGGGCGCTGGGGAACCAGCAGGCAGCAGAGTTCAGCAAGAAGGGTACGGTTTTCCTCCTTCCTTTAATCTGGGAGCATGAGTTCACTGAGTCCCTAGGGATCCACAAAATATGGAAGTCTGTGGTTTTTAAACTGGTTGTCCATTTGTATTCAAGCAAATGAGGCACCGCTTCTTCTGGGTGTTTAGCTTCAGAATCAGATGGCAGGAGGATGTCAGTCCATGGCATTTGCTGCAAACATAGACAAAGATGGGAAGGGAAGCAGTGGCTGTCCTGACACCCTGTCTGGGATGGTAAAGTGTGTATCTGACTCAGAATCAGTAGCCTGACTTGAAGTCTCAATTGCTATTTATCTTATGACCTTGGGCAAGTAACTTCCTCTCTGTGAGTCTCAATTTTCCCATCTGTAGCACGAGCAGACTGAACCAGGATCACCTCTAAGGTCTCTTTCAAGGTCTGGAGTTCTCTGAGCCCGTGATTCCAGGGAAGTGAGTGAGTCACTCTGCCAAGACACAAATGAACCCACCCCCACGTAGAGCAATTAGAGCCGGGCCATCGCTGCCACACGTCCAAGATGATAGAAAGCCCGACCCAGCTTCTGTGCTATATAATTGAGCACTAAGACACAACAAGGGCTCCGTTGCGGCATAATAATCCACGCCTGGCTGATTTATTAAGCATCCCGACTTAGAAGTGCATTGTTCCGTAATGCCTCAGAGTATAGGCAGTGCTCCATGAAAAACACTGGCGGTGCAAGAGGTTGTGTTCAGATCCTGTTACATCCCACAGCTTCCAACTTCCCCAACCCTCCACTGCGTCTTCACCTCCCTTTCCCTCCTGTGCAGAAGCTTGGCTGCCCCATCCCCATCATACCTCGTTGCACAGCCAGTTCTGCACAGTCTGTGGCGCCCCCTATTGGCTCCAGCAGACACTCCAGCTTGGCAACAGGCTCTAAGCAGAGCAAAGGGAGTTAATGTCACTGCAGCTGTAACTTGGAAAACCCTAGCGATGATGCCAGGCCGCAAATTCTGACAGAGAAGACCAGAGGCAAGCCCCCACTACCTGTCCCCTGGCCCAGCCTAATTTCCTCCGTAGCGCTTATCTCCACCTGCCACATTTATATTTATTTTCACTACTCCTATCGTCTGTCTTTCCCAGCTAGACTTCAAGTCCAGTGACAGTGAAGGCCTTTGTCTGTTTTGTTCTTGATGGGATTCTGGCCTCTGCCTGGCATTAAGGAGGCACTCGGTAATAACTGCTGAAGAAATCATTAAATCATTCAATAAATAAATAAATATGCCAGCTGGCGGCAAGGTCTAGCAAAGAAAATAAAGCAGGGTAAAGAGGATAGGGCGGGGGGGGTGGCTCAGAAAATGAGAAGCGTTGCTATTTCAGATCGAGTGGTCAGGGAGGGTTCCCTGGGAATGACATTTAAGCAGAAACCTGAAGAAAGTGGAGAAAGGAGCCACTCGTACATATTGGGGAAGAATGTTCTCAGTAGAACAGTCGCTGCAAGGGCCCGAGCAGAGGCTTGGAGCATTTGTAGAGCTCACTGGAGCTGAATCAGAGGGCAAGAACAGAAAGTAATGAGGACCAAGACGTACCAGAAGCCCAATCTGCTGGAGCAGAGCTAAGTGCACTGGAGCCCACAGGCCATATCCAACCCACTGCCCTTTTCAAATAAAGTTTTGTTGGGACAGAACCCTGCCCATTCATTTATATATTGTCCGTGTTGCTTTCCTGCTACAGCAGAGTTGAGTAGTTGCCACAGAGACGGTGACCCACAAAAGCCAAAAATATTTACTATCTGGCCCTTTACAGAAAAAAAGCGTGCTGGCGCCCGCCCTCCATCACAGAGGCCACTGTGATCGAGGACTTGGCTTTTCTCGGAGGAACACGAGAAGCCATTAGGGAACTTGGAGCAGAGGAGTTGACATGACCAGACTCACAATTTAGAAGGATCTGGGCAGCTGCTGAGTAAAGAACAAATTGTAGAAGTGGAAGCAGGGAAATCAATTAGGAGGTGAGAAATGAAGATGGTTTGGACTGGAAATGTAATCAGATTAGCAGAAGCACAGAGTCTAGTGGTTCTCACAGCACAGGGTGAGCTGGGTCTCTTTTGCCCTGACAGATTCTGGCCCTGAGCATCTGGGTTTATGCGGGAGAGATACGGAGTAGTCAGAAAAATTAGGCAGTTTTTCCCAAGGCAGGAGAAAAACAACAGCAGTGCTGCTAAAGGTTGCCATGAGTTAATACCCTTTCCCAGTGATCTCCTTTTGCTGCATATTCTGGGCTTGGGCTGGGGTCCAGGCAAGACTCTGAATCACTTCCTGGTGCTAGAAGCCATGTGGTGCGCTGTTGTTGTTCTTTTATTGTGTATGCCAGGCTTACCTTGCTAAGGCAGACCCCAAATGGTTTGGGTTGGGGGCATAGGTCAGAGGGGCTCAGCCAGACGAGAACCAGTCCTCAGAGTGATGGCTGCTGACCAGAGACTCAGGAAGTCAAAGGCTAGAAAAGGAGGCGGTGCCAACAGGAGATGCTCCAGAAGAAGGTGTGAGGGTCTTCCGGTCAGTCCACCAATCACCACAACTGGGGAAGAGCTTTCTCTTCCCACCATCTATTTCCCTCCACACACCACACACACGTGCACCCCCTTTAAATGAGACCTGTTTTCCCCATCACCTCTTTCTTGACGTCATTTTAATTAGTTTCTACCACACACGGGTGTTTGAGAAGAGCTCAGCAAGATCATGGGGAAGTCCAAGAGAGCTTTCTCGGCAAGAAAGAAAATAAAAAGGAGTGTGGGAGTCAGGGAGCCTCAGGCTTGAACCTTATAACTGTAACTTACTCGCTGTGTGAACTAGAGCAAGTCACTTAACCTCTCTGTGCCTCAATTCTATCACCTGGCAAACAAAGGGGATAAGAAGGCAAGTTGTTACGAGGGTTGCAAATAACGTATCAGAAATCCCTGACCCATATCAGCAGCTATTACGGACAAGACTAGAATTACGTGATGAAAAGACTAAGCTTTGTTTACCAGCTGTGTAATCCTGAGAAAGACAAATAACCTTTCTGAGCTTCAGAGTTTCCTCTCTGTAAAATGAAGAGAACGAACCTCTATCACAGGAGGAGCGATTAAATTCACTTAGAGCAAACAGCAGCTGTAAAGCATTTAGTAAAGTGCTGGCATAGAGGGCACATTCCAGAGAGCCCAGATACCTTCATTATTTGCAAAAAGTCCTGAAGTCAAGACCTTCAACAAGAGGGTAGGAGAGAGACTGACAAAGCAAGCAAGAGATCTCAGGTCCACAGCAGGCCAAGGCCAGATGACCAAAAGCCAAAGGGTCAGGACTGGCGAAGATGTAAGGGTGGCCACCCAGCGCAGAGCGGCCATGCCTGTTGAGTCCAGCTCAACCCAGGTCAGACTGGTTCCAATGAGCTCACGTCCTAAATTGGACCTTCCTTCCCCTACAAAATCCAGGGTTGTGGGAGTGGTAAAGTGCCAAAGAAGTCATGATAAATGATCAGGATTCTCTGGGAGAAAGAAGGGAAGACTGCCATTCCTTGTCTGCCCCTCCACGTCAGGCCTCTTCCCAAAACTATTGACAAGGGAGCACTGACAAGCTCGGGGTGCTGCAAGGAAAAACACATAGTGAGTGTCTGTGAACTGAAACCCATCACAGAATCTGGAGACTAGAAAGGATCTGTGGGGTCAGCGGGGATTCTAGCAGAACAGTGGACAAGCCACTCACCCACTTACCCTGAGCCTATTTCTTCATCTGTAAAATGGGATAAATAGTCCCTAGCCACCCCTGAGGCTAAAACTGTTGTGAGCTTTACCTAAGGTTTGAGAATAAGGAACTAATTAATCAAGAACCTCTCCATCCAGTGTATCACAAATCCCATCTCAGAGACAGTAAAATGGAAAGCAAGTGGGAAGGGGTGTGGCCAGATAGCCTCCCAAGCTGCCAGCTGGCCCCAGGGTCACTGCAGCAACCCAGACTTCTGACCCCCAACTCTGGGCCTCAGACCTTGCTACCCATCATCTCTGGTGCTTATTAGAGTGACAGGCTATGTGCATCTCCAAGCAGGTCACTGTGTAGACCTGGGGAACAGGAGATGTCTGGGACCCTTCTGGGGACCCTGAACTGCACCAACACCTCCTGAAGGAGTAGTTTAGTTGGACCTAGTGTGCACTCTAAGGAGAGGTGGGAGGAGATTGCATATGGTGCATGAGGGACACACAGTGACGAGTGACACAGGACTGACGAGCAAGCTCGGGCTTCCTGACTCTGACCCTCACCCCCAATTCCCTGCCAGTCTCTGAACCCCAAATGGGCCTGGAGCTACCCTCCATTCCTTACAGGATGTATCTAAGGCACTCACCACAAAGCTTATAGAGCACACGATGGGGCTCCATAAATGTCCACTTGTTAAATGAGTGAGTGAATGAATAAAGAAATAAATGCTGAAGTTCCAAATCTTTACGGTTGATTCCTATACACCTTGACTAATGCCCTTGTCATGGAAATGACACTTTGTTATCCAATCACTAGTTTAAAGGCCAAAGGGACTTTGGGTTCAACCCAACCTGTACCCTTCTCCATAAAATGACAATGGCAATGGCTTCTCAGTTTACTCCACAGGATAACTGAGAGGGTCAAGTGAGAATGGGCAGGAACGTGCTTTACATGAAACACGATGTACAAAAGTAACCACATATCACAACCCCCTGAAGTTTTCAGAAGCTTCCACAGGCCCATTTGAGGTCAAGGGGAAAACGCCGCATGCTGGAAAGGAGGAAATGATGCTTTGATTCTCGTGCCAGCAAGGTCTTGAACAGCACACAGCCTATTGGATGCATTCCTCTCAAGAGTCCCCATCTCTCCATGCTGAGGACAGGAGTGCAGCAGTAACAGACATCATGGTAACAACAGCTGTAGCATTTAATGAGTACTTACTATGTGCACGGCTCCATGCCAAATGCCTCTCACCGTCATCTCACTAAGTCTCCAAACATCTGTTTCAGCTGGGAGCGGTAACTAGGGCATCATTCCGTCCATATTCATTTCCACCTCCCTTTACAGCAGAAACATATTTCCCACTCCAGAGACATGAGGCTCGGCCATGTAACTGACTTTGGCCAATGGAATGATGCGAGAAGGGACAGTGCCTGAGTTGCAAGCCTAAGGAGGATCACAGGCTCCCGCTCATCACTCTGGAAGCTTCGGAACTCCACCACGGGAAGAACACGCTTCTGGTAGCCCCTGTCCCCCAGCCTGGGCCCCAGAAAAACTCACATGGAGCAGTCCCACAACCTGGGTCCGAGGATCACTCCTTAGCAATCTGAAGCCCTGCCCCGGCTGACCAGCCATATGTGAGGAAGAATTAAATGCTTATTGTTGGCTGCCCCGAGGTTGTGTTTATTATGCAGCAACAGCAGATACTATGAATAATTAATTGTATAGATGGGGAAACAAAGGTTCCTCTTGGAAACCAAGGCTAAGTAACTTACCTGAGGTTAGCCAGCATATAAATGGCAGAAATAGGGCAGAACCCAGATCTTCCAGAGAAATCAAAAAACTAGGTTCTCGATTGTTATACTATCCTGCTTCCTATTCACTGTCTAAGGAGGTGCATTTTGTGTCAAGCTGTGTGAACAGAATAGCCAAAGCAATTGGGAGTAAACAAGAAATCTCTGGGTCTAGCCTGAGAGATGCTAGAATGAATCCAGAGAGGGGTCCTCTGCTCTCCTCATGAGGAGGCTGGTCCCTCTGCATCCCCTGGGAACCTGCCCACACCAGCTGTCTTTCTCTAAATCTGGACCCAAGGACATGAGGGGATTCCACAAAGGGCCGCCGCAAAGCCAGGAGCTCCCCACCATGCTGTAGTACAAGTACCCCCCCACTGATGCTCTGACACCCATATCTAGACAGGACTATTTCAAGAGACCACAGGAGACGCTCAAGCTTCAGAGTGCAGTGGGAAATAATAACTTGAACATTCTGAAACAGATTTTTTTAAAGTACGTCAGGAAAAGAGATCCTTCCATCCAGCCACATTTCTAGGTTTTGGAAGTGTATCTGTCCTCACTCGGAATGACTCCTTGTGTACAAAATAACATATTCAATTCACAAAAAATGTATCCTTCCCCCTCCCCAACTCACATAATTCTCTTCTAATAGGCACTAGGATATCATTATCTTATTCAGAGCCTCCTTTTTCTCTCAAGAAATGGAAAACTAGGAAATGAATAAAGCAGATCTTCATTGAATACAATTCCCCAAAAGGGCACAGAAACCCAGAGAATTCCTCTGACAAGTTATCCAAAACACCAATAAATCATGGGAGAATATGAGAAGAGGCCCAGTCCGACACAAGCACAGGAATGACAGGGCTCTCTGCCGTGCTGGGCTTCCCTCCCCTGCCCTGGCTCATAGTTCTATCCAGCTCCAGATGACTCTTTAGCCCAAGACACAGCAGCACACTGTATCACCCAGAGATCAAGTTGGCTGCACATAAAAAGCCCACTTAACAGTGATGTGGATAAATGGGGGATTATTTTTCCTCATGAAAGAAGTCCAGAGGTAGAAGGTTCCTGGCATTGGTTTGGTGGTAAAGTGCATCAGAGAAAAGTTTCTGCAATTCTCTTGCTCTTTCCCTTATGGTCACAAGATGGCTGCTCCAGCTCCAGACATTGCATAGGCATTCCAAGCAGGAAGGGGAAAAAAAATGGGGCTAGAGGAAGGGAAAAACAATGCCTATATTAAGAAAGCAAAAATTTTTCTAGAAGTCCCCAGGAGATTGCTACTCACATATCATTGGCCAGAACTGTGCCACATGGCCACCTAGCTATAGGGAAACTGGGAAATGTGGTTTTGTAGATGAGCACGTTGGTGGCTTCAACAAATCAGCACTTGAGGAAGAAAGAGTGAGATGTTATTCCAAGGCAGCTGGGAGTCACTGACAAACTCACCAACCAGATTTTCAGGGTTGGCATCATGTTTGGTTGTGCCATCCAGATACAGTCCAAAGGACAGCTTCAAATTCATCCAATCCCCAAAGTTAATCACGACCTCTTTTTCTTCTTCAGTCTGAGGCATTATTTCCCAAAGAGTTCCGGGTTGGCAGAAGACAATTAATGCAAAGCAGCACTTTTGATGTGAACATCCAGACTGCTGCTGCTGCTGCAGAGATCAGAAGGAAAGGCAGCCTTGGGATTTTCCTTTTGAGATGACATTTGTTTTTAATAGCAAACGACTTTCATGTCCGGAGTAAGCCACTAATAGAATTAACCAAAGGAAAGCAACAAAAATAGAAGTCTAAGGATGTGACTCTATCATCTGTTGGAAAAAGGTAATCAGACAAATTGGGGTCCCCACAGTGACAGATTTGGGGGGATTATCTGGAGGAGGTTTCTGGAAGCCACACAAATTGCCTTGGTGGAGCTGCCCTGCACCCCCCATTAATACTTTGATGCAGCAGGATAAGGATTTCAAAATGCAAATGACTGTAAATGGATAATGACTAACACAGCCAAGAAGAGGAAGTGCTGCTCTGACTGCTGAAAGGGCAGAAGGCCGTAATTCACTGAGCGCCAATGTCACTCACCCCTGCATGGGAAAACCAGCATTAGGATCACAGTGCAATGAGGAGGAAGAAGGGAGGGAATCTCAACTCTCTGCATTCCCAGAAGATGGTTTCACTGACAGAAGATAGAGACGTGCATCACGCCCCCAATAAAATGAACTTACAGAGAATACTTTGGTGAATGTTAACTACCCACAAAGACTGAACTTCTACATATTTTATGAACTGTGGGAAAGATCCTGCCTGAGCGACTTGCTCTGCTGCACCACAGTCTGGGGTCTAAGTCAACTTTCGCTGAATAAAAAACCACCCTGACATGTTTTGGTGGCATAACAATCATTTATTAGTGCTCTCACATCTATGGGTCTACTGGTTCTGCTGACCTGAGCCAGGCTCCGCTGGTCTTGACTGAGCTCACTTTGCATTTAGTGCCAGCAGACTGAGTAGCGTTAGCCTGTCACATGTTGGTCACTGGTCAGCTGTTGGCTGGGCGATGGGGTGACTGGGACATGTGACTCTCATCATCCAGCAGGCTAGCCTGGGCTTGTTCACGTGCTGCTCAAAAGTTCCAAGAACGGCAACAGAGGGAAAACGCCAATGTGTAAGCACTTTTCAAGTCACTGCTAGCATGACATTTGCTATTGTCCAATGGCCAAAGCAAACCACATGGCCAAAACCAGAGTCATTGTGGGAGGGGACTACCCAAAGGTGTAGATACAGGGAGGCATAAAGGAATTCAGATGCAATAATCCATCACAGGCTTAATATGACTTTAACATCTATCCAGCACTTGCTAATCTCCTTGTTAGCAAACAAAAACTAGAGCTCAGGTTCAAAGAACCGGTATATAGTTAGAATTTAATAACATTATTTTACTTTTAGCTTATTTATTTTATGGCTATCTTGTATTCATGTTAAATGGATTATAGTTTCTAGCAGTAATACAGAGTCTCCTTTTTAAATAAATTTATTATTTTTCCGAGTGAGTTCATTTTAAGAAAATAAGTAAATAATAACACAGTTGCTCATATATATTGCAAAATCATGACACATAATGACCAAAATTTGGGAAACACTGGACCAAATGATGTCCAAGGTCCCTGCACCTGCACTATAATCATGAACATGGAAAAAAAAAAAAAAAAAGGACATGTCTCCAGAAACAGGGCAGAATTCTGAGACCAAGAAGCCATCAGTCATTAAAATTGCCTCACCTGTATTAAAAGACCTGGCTTTTCACAGAGCTTGCAGCTATGAATTAAATAATAAAGATCAGCTGGTTGGGACCAATTCTAATCAGGTGTGCAGTTGGCAACATCCCACAGAGTCCTGTCAGTATTGACATGCCAGGATGGTTCAGTCATGAAGCTAAATGTAAGAGGATGGGAAAGAAAAGCACAAAGGTTGATCACTACTGGACCTCAGACTCTGAACACACCCCCATAAAGAGAGTTACAGGAGAGTTTGAGTCATAATATTGGCAATAATTTGGGAATAACATATAGATTCCCAAGGGGCTAATTTGAAGGGGATGACATTCGTTTGGATCATTTCTAGAGTTCGCTTAAAACAAATTCAGCTCACTGCCGTGTCCGTTCACAAATATGTGCAACAAATCAGATCTACAAATTCACCCAGACATATATTCTAACCCCAAGGTAGTGTCTTTTACTTCTACCAAATATTCTGGTAGAAATCCATCTAAGCAACGAGGCACTTGACCCCAACTCAGGGAATAAGAGAAACCTATCCCTGGAGGCTGAATTCTAATTGTCAGAGCACAAAGCACCATCTGTCATGTGGTCCAGGTAGATATGTACATCCTAGTAGCGCACACACAGCACAGGTAACCACATATGGAGCATTTTAAAGATACCTTTAAAATACACTTCCTACATATGCAATCAGTTCACAAATCCCACATACAAGCTCAGTCCAACGTGCAGTTTCCTTAATAATCATGAGTTTCTCCCTTCCATGTATAATTGAGAGTTTCACTTGGAGAATATGATGTCAATTCAATAGCACCAAAAAATTTCCCTTTCTAAATATAAAAGAAAACAACAATAAAAATCTAAGCCAAACACCAGCTGCTATGGCTGAGACCGATGACAATCAAATAACTACTATTTTAGCACGCAGTCCTAAGTAAATAAAGGATGGGAAGATAAAATAAGAGATGCCTTTTATATCAAGTCAACAAAGTGCCCAGATAATCTAAAATCCACAGGTATAGATCAAATTGAAATTTGCTCAATTTGCTCAAATTGATCAAAATAGATCAAATCAAATTGAAATAACTGTCAAGTCTGGGGTTTTATTTTACCTTATATACAAGCTAATAAGTTAGCTGGTTACTGTTTCGTGGGTGCTGGCAGAAGACATGGGACTTCTGGGTTAGAGACAAAAGGCTTTATTATTCATGACCCAGCAACGCGCTTAAGCATCAGCATGTGTGTCAGTTTCCCTTGCCCTCAAGTCCCTCTGGAGTAAAGCTGGGGGCCCAGACGGGTGCTGTGCACACAGTGGATTTGCAACATAGATGAGGAACACTGAGCTTAAGGACCATGCTGCTTGCTGGTAAGCAGTAAGCAAAGTTGTTCTTTATCCCAAAGAGAGGCATTACCACGTCCCTCAAGTGTACTCACAGTAAACACCACCCTGAGAAATGGTCCAGGTGAAGAACAGTCAGAGATTTGCATATCCCGCAAAAGTACAGGGACATTCAGAGCCCATGGCAGATTGTCTTTCCCAAAGATAACCAGTTCTTGACCATCAAGTGAGCTATTTGCAGTAAGAACAAGCCTGTAGCAGGTATAGTCATCTTGAGACACAATGTGCCTTCTACCTACTTTAATGAAGACTCTACACCCAGGAGAGAGCGTGTGTGTGTTCATACTTTTCTCAGATGCATTTCTGAAAACACATGGGCAAACCATATTTGTTAAGTCAAGTCATATTTTAAATATCCTGGAAGAGAACCCCATAAGTGAATCCTTTTACAATGGAAATACCCATCCCCTAATTCATCTGTTTATAAATTTGTGCGGTTATAAATATTAGATTTTCTTAAAGCAAGCCATGCCCATACTGGTGCAACCCTGCCATTCGTAAAAAGTTGCGGTGAATTATAAAAAGCAAATCTTTCAAGCATGTCTGATTTGACTACACCCATATAAACAGTCACTGGCAAAATAGATCCCATCCCAATTTCAAAACTACATCTGTTTTCTTCTTTAAAACTTCTCCATAACTATTTTTATATGCCTCAGTTCCTGGGCCAAGCCTACCACCACTGCTTTGGGTGGACAACCTTATTTGTTGGGATTCGAATCTGGGTTACTAAAGCAATCTCCCTACACACAATCCTTCTGATACTCCACTCAAGCACAAATTAGCAGGGTTGTAATGAAAGACCTCCAGAACAGGATGTAGACATCTTGGGGGTCTCTTATTCAGCCTACCACACTCTCAGGCTTTCACAGGGTCATTGCATCCAAAGAGGAGATGCCACCACTTGGCATGCAGACCTGTGTCCACACAAAAAGTGTCACTCCCCTTCCTCTCCTCCCTCCACAGACCAAGGAGAAAGCTGAGGCCAATATTTTCCCAACTCACCTCTCTAACCTTATCCTATGAATCGTGACCAGTAAATTAGACACTGCTCCAGGAAGTAAAGCAAATGAAAATAACTCCTATACCTCAGAAAATCCTCTAAATATTGGCCTTGTTTTCCCACGTTATTTTTAAAGTTACACAAATTCTACTCAAAGGCATACCAAAAATTTGCTTTCAGCTTCTTATCTATGCACTGCACAGGCAATTGCATTATCCCTAAGAGAATTAATGTGATTTAATTATATTATATTTGGTGGTAGTTTAATATCAAACTTCTTTTGTATAAGAAATTATTTCTTGGTGAAGTTAAGCTCACTTATTATACACATTCTTTATTCATTAAACTCATTAAGATCAGTGGGAATTGCTTATATATAACTATACTATTGATTCCAAACATAGCAGATAAGTGAGGATATTCTAAGATCGTCAGAGCCTAATGCTTCTTAGTCATTTTCTTGGGAATTCATATGCTGGGAATCTATGTGCAGTGTACCTTCCCAAGAATGGATGACACACTGGTTAAAAGTTCTCTCTTCTCCAGCCACATGGCACAGGGAGATCAGCTCGGTGCTTTGTGACCACCTAGAGGGGTGGGATAGGGAGGGTGGGAGGGAGGGAGACGCAAGAGGGAAGAGATATGGGAACATAGGTATATGTATAACTGATTCACTTTGTTATCAAGCAGAAACTAACACACCATTGTAAAGCAATTATACTCTAATAAAGATGTTAAAAAAAAAAAAAGTTCTCTCTTCTCTTGTGAAGGGAAGCTGGACCATAAATGGACTACTGTCTTTCTCAGGAATCTGTTAAAAGGAGCTAAAGCCAAGGCTACCACATATGGTTGTACAAGTTGTTCACTGTACAAAGGCTTCCACCAGAAAGAAGTGGGGCTGAAATCTGGCCCATGTTCTGCTACCAAATCATACATCATGGCATAGGGCTATCAAAAGGACTGGAGATCTTTTCTTAGTTCACATAACGTGACTGAATGCCCAGGAACCCGTGCAGTCCCACTGAAGAGGAGATATCTTTTTCTACTTTGCAAAGGCACCCCGTGGACCAGCAGAGGCCTTGGCTGAAATCTACTTGGGCTAGCTTAAGCAAAGAATGGAAATTTATTGCAAGGTTACGGGTTTATTTCTTGGGACTCAAGAGCAAGAGGTACAGTAGACATCATGTGGAATTAGAACAGAAAATAGAAAGCTGTCAAGAGGGGGAGGTAATAAGTAGATAAATCAATATTTAACCCGCACGTGTAGTCCTCACAACAACCTGGCTAGATCAGAATAATTCATCTCATTCTGTAGACAAAGTCTCTTGCCAAAGGTCACCCACCTGGTCAGTGATAGAACTTTCAAATCTAGGCACATGTCTGCAATGTCCTTGTGCTATTCACTGCTCTCCACGGCCTCTCTCGTCCTCAGCATGCAGTTGGCGTTCTCAGAGCTGCTCACTGACATTACCTATTCTCCTCCTTCCAGATGCACAGGAGAAATATACTTCCCCCTTGAAGCTGAACACACATGTGTGATTTGCCACTAAGAATTGGGCATGTTTGTTACTGCAGCACTACCTAGTCTATCCTGGCTGGCATGGCTGTCAAGGGCCTTTCTTCTACTTCTAGCAGCTGGTAAATCTCGCCCAGTTAGTCACAAAAGTTCTTCCCTTTTTCTACTTGCCCCAAACCTTGCCATCTTTCACACGCCAGCTAAAATCCCACCTGCCCAAAAATCTTTCCTTAACTTCCCCAGCCTGGCCTTAATTCTTACTCTTTGTCATCACAATCATACTCATTATCAACATCATATAAATTAGTATCCAATCATATTGCACACAACACATCTCATTGTATGCTGTTTTGTTTCTTTCTTTAAGACATGTCTTAACTCTCCAACTGAATGATCAGTCTTCTGTGGGTAGAAATCAGACCTCCTGCAGCATGGCCGGAATGTGAGTGTAGAGACCCAATAATAGTTATGACATCAACTGTCCCAGCAGAGCACACAGAGAAGGGAGAGGAACAACAAGACAGAGGGAGCAGCAGGTCTGATCACTCCCTCCCCTGTGCACCTTGACAGATCCGAACAGTGGAACAGTCCTCCATGTGGAGGAAGGAAATAGTTAAACTTTGGTAGACTATACCCTGAGATAGCTAACATCGCTGGAGGTTATATTTCTCATTAATATAAAAGAGTTAATTATACATCTTGGAAATTCTATTCACGCCAAATATTCTTTAAGGGTTAAGTCATGCATGATCCATTTATATTCAGGCATTTGCCCTGACAGTGTCTGGTTCTGTAGGGCCATCTGAGGCACCTGCCCTAAGGATCCACAGGGGCTCTAGAAGCTGTTCTCATAGTGGAACATTTTTCTGAGAAGATGACCTACACTGCAAAATACTTTCTATAACCAAAGCCAGGGCATAAATATTTTATAGCATAAAGTCCATGAAAATACATCTTCATTTCTGTAATGTGCTATCTCAGAACATATTACAGGAGGAACAGGACTTGCCTGAAAGATTCAGCAGCTCCAGTGTGCCAGAGCTCATTAGCTTGCCCCAGAGAACAAGCACAGCAAATAATTCTAGATCCCCGCTGCTCGTGGGCTATTTAACATGGCGGACCACACAACAGCAAGCCTTTCCACCTCGTGAAAAAGCCACCTTGTGTGTCCAAAGTGCATTTTACAGGGAATCAGACAATGTCAGCTGGTAGGAGTCATTGAAGTCTCCTTTCTCTACAGATGAGGAGAAAAGGCTCAGAGAGATGACGTGAGCTGGAGTGAAACTCAAATTTAATCCCTCGCTGTTTCTGTCATAACCACAAAATAAAAACCCGTGGGTAAAGTAAAAACAGAGAGTGATCCACTGATTAAGACCTACCCTGCCAACTTTGAAGTAAAGTATCATGGCACCATTCAAGCTTTTTAGTAAGCAGTGCTGTGTGTACATATCTATGAATAACTTCACACTTCTCATTAATGAGATATGTTTCCATAACTACCAAGCCTCACTGGCACCCCTCTCTTGGCATTTGTATGTCAACATTAATTCTCAATAAGAAATTATTTCCTAGTAAGTGCTCCACAGTGATGAAGTAGAGGCTGTAGCTTAAATTCAGCCTTCACATCATCTTTTTTTCTCCTTCGCTGATCTCCCACTTTGGTCAAAACTGGTTATGCCCACCCAGGTCTCGAGTCAAGATGTCACCACACCGTGTAATTATAGCAAGGCCTCAATGCAAAACTGACCTTTTGATTCAGAAAGCCCTTCAAAACTTCAGCAGGACAAACAGGAAATTCTTAGTTTTGAGCTGCCTGTGGTCCAACAATAGCTTTGTAATCCCTTTGTCAAGCCAACACACAAGGAAAAGGATTCACTTTTTTACTTGCTATCAGAGGTTTCTTTCATGCTTTCTCACCAAGAACTGTAGATTTGACAAAATCACTATATAACCCTGTTTTTGAATGTTCTTTTCAAATGTGGTTTGAACTGTGCAGAGAGAAGAGAAAGGGATGGCCCCTTGAGTGGCAAGCGTCGGCAGTACCCCATTAAAAGGAAAGCTGAAATCATGGAGCATCTCAGCAATAGCACTGCTGGTGTTGGAAGGGGGAGTGATCAAGTGATAAACAAGTAGCCGCCTGAGAAATCCTAATTTAGAAGAAATAAGTCAAGCATTCAGCTGAAAATACTATTAAGCTAGTAATCACCCACCCGGCGCAGCCTCTCCTAACTTCCAACTAAAAGACTATAATGGCACTGGGAAACATCAAAATTCCCAAAAGAAAACCAACATGAAGGTCAATCTAATTCCAGAATCCAGAAAGAAGCTCCACTATGTATTAAATGAGAGTAGATACCCAAATTTCACTTTGCGCCATCCGCAGGATCCACCTCTATGAAACAAGAGACTTCAGAGAATTAGAAGGGAGGGATTGACAGAAAAGGTATAGGGCTATACTTTTTACTTCTCCCCTGACCCCAAATCTGGAAATCAAGGGTACCTATCAACAAGAAAACTGTATAGATGCTGCTCCTTCAAGGAGCCACAGTGCAGCCTTCCCACAACTTTCTATATTCCCTTCAGAAACACTGACTTTCTATATCCTCTTCAAAAAAAGTGACTTTCTATAGTCTCCCCTTCCCAAAAAATAATACAGAAGAGGTACCTGTGGAGCGTTGCATCCTGAGAAGTGTAGTTTCCACAAGGAACTAGTGCTTTGTGGGAGGAGAAGACAGAGAAAAGAGGAACCCTCGTGGGGCATTCTGGGAATTGTAGTTTTCTCTGTGCATTCCATTGTTTAAAAGTACCAATGAGCTGAGCAAATGAACTCAGAATCTCCGGAGCTGAGATGCCTACTAGATAAGGGGATTTGCACTAGAGTTGTACCCTTCAGTATGCCCCTCTCTGAAGAAATGGAAGAAATGAGGAGCATTAACCATCTACCAAGTGGACAGAGAAAAGGGCCAAGAGCAGGTAAAGTGATAAGACCGTCATCTGGCAAACTGAGTCTATACAGATCTTGCCTCATTCAAAGAGGAAAGACAATACATATCGTAAGGTCTACGGGCAAATGCAGCCAAACAAGAAAAAGGGGAAAACATCTTGAAGACTAAAAGATGGAGTGTACTTCTGAAAATATTTTGTCTAGGGACAGAGAAGAAAAGAAAAGATGAAACTCAAACGGATACAAGATAATGCCTCTGTTAGAAAGACAACATGCAAAGAAGACAGCAGAATGATATGAAGAGAAAGATGGTAAGATAAGGAAAAACTGCAGGAAAACAAAAACAATAATATGCTCACAATGATAGTGATAAAGAGCAGAAATAATAAAATTTAAAGTGAAGTCAATGAATAGCAGGATTAACTTGAAATGCTTTGTCGGAATGCAGTGGAACAGAGGGGAAAACAATGAGAGTTAATATAAGAGAAAAAATGGAACAGGAAAAATAAAGAATGAAAAGTAAAAAAGAAAGGTAGTGTTTCTGAAGAAAATACTAGAATAAGTAACACAAAAGCAATAATAAAAGATAAAGGAAACTACCTTAGGCTGAATAAATATAGATATGCTATCCTCCATTTGAAACGATTCATCATGAACTAGAAAAAAAACCAATGAAAAGGGATCTTTCACTTACATTAATTTTTGCAATTTTTAAAAAGTATATGAATGAAGAAAACATCCTTCAAACATTCAAATAGGAAACAATAGGTTGCCTATAAAAGAAAAAATAATTGAGTCACCTCAGACTTCCCTTCCGTAACTCTAACTGAAAAATAATTATATCAGATCTATAAAGTTCTAAAGGGAAAAGCCATTTGCCTTTTTTTGTGTAATATAACACAAAATTATTCTCATACACAAGGAATCTATATATATATTTATTACTCACCTATCTTTCCTCTAAAAAAAGTTACTTCATGTAATTAAATCAACCGAGTGATTAAACAAACTTAAGATTTTAAGAATGAAGAAGCCAAGATATAAAAGAACTGATGATGCACACTGAAATAAGTTAAGCATAGAGATAAATCTAAGTAAGTAAATCTCCTTATAAGCCAAATACGAATGTCAGATTTTATCCTTGAATGCAAAACTATATAATGTAAAAACACTGGATTACAATTATTGGGATTTAAAACTCAGATAACATAAGCAAATTTGGAGAAGAAAGGGAGGAGAAAGTAAAACTGTGCTGAATTTCGAATCTTATTTAGGAGTGATTCAAAGATACTGGTTTGGCTGGATTTTTACAATTAAAGAAATACGGTTTAAAGAATGTTTTTTAGGAACTTAAAATTACTCACTTATAGAACGTGAAAGAGGATACATACCTGGAAAAGATAAAACAATGAAAACTTAGCATTCAGAAATTACTGTCAGCAATCCAAATACCTATCCACAGGATATTGATTAAATAAATTATTATTATAGAACCATATAAGAAATAAAATACAGCCATTTAAAAAATCACATCATAGAATATTTCATCTTGAGAAAGAAAATGCAAAGTATTGGAAGTAGAGGAGAAATTTCAAAAAGTTTGTGCCGGGGCTTCCCTGGTGGCGTAGTGGTTGAGAGTCCGCCTGCCAATGCAGGGGACACGGGTTCGTGCCCCGGTCTGGGAGGATCCCGCGTGCCGCGGAGCGGCTGGGCCCGTGAGCCGTGGCCGCTGAGCCTGTGCGTCCGGAGCCTGTGCTCCGCGACGGGAGAGGCCGTGACAGTGAGAGGCCCGTGTACCACAAAAAAAAAAAAAAAAGTTTGTGCCCTGTAACCCCAATTTTGAAAAACATAACATTTTACACACTACATATTTTACAGCATTAAAAAATATAAGCGTAGGGGGAAAAAAAAGAAGACCAGAAGGTTATACACCATCAGGTTAACAGTGAATATCTCTGGGTTGAAAATAAGAATTTTATTTTCTTCCACTTGCTTTTCACTATACAGGTAGAGTTTATGCCAAAAGACACTTAAAACAAATATAAACACCATAAATATAAATCAATCTCATGCTATATAACAGAAGCCAGCAATTTTTTTCTGTAAAGGACCAACCAGTAAATATGCTAGGCTTTGTGGGTTATATTGTCTCTGTCACAACTCAATTCTGATACTGCATTTCAAAAGCAGCCAGATAATATGTAAACAAATGAGCATGGTTGTGTCCCAATAAAACTTTATTTACAAAAACAGCTGGATTTGGGGCCATAGTTTTCCAATCCTTATCATATACTAATATCCGGTATTGAAGTTATAAAAATTATTTGTGTATTTTGTTGTTGTTGTTCTCTGTAGTTTTTCAGAAAAATGACATGTGTCTGGGTCATGGACACATAGACACATGTCTAGATTCTGGACAACTACTGTCCAGTAGAAGTTTCTGTGATAATGTAAATCTTCTCTGTCTGTGCCATCTCATAGAGGAGCCACTAGCCACATGTGGTGCTGAGCACTTGAAATGTGGCTGGTGAAACTGAGGAACTCAATTTTTAAATTTTGTTTTGAGTTAATTTAAACTTAAGTAGTCACATGGGAACCACACGTACTACTGTCTATGCTTTCCATCATCCACACCCAGGAAGAGTATAGCTAATTTTTTTTTTTTTGTCTGCGCTGGGGCCTGTGTTGCTGCGCGCGGGCTTTTCTCTAGTTGCGGTGAGCAGGGCCTACTCTTCATTGCAGTGTGCAGGCTTCTCATTGCGGTGGCTTCTCTAGTTGCGGAGCACGGGCTCCAGGCGTGCAGGCTTCAGCAGTTGTGTCATGAGGGCTCAGGAGTTGCGGCTAGCGGGCTTTAGAGCGCAGGCTCAGTAGTTGTGGCACACGGGCTTGGTTGCTCCGCAGCATGTGGGATCTTCCTGGACCAGGGCTCGAACCTGTGTCCCCTGCATTGGCAGGCAGATTCTTAACCACTGCGCCACCAGGGAAGTCCATGACTAATTATTTTACCATGCTAATTTCCTGCCAGAAAATAGAATCGCAGACTCATTGCTTCTCAATTCTTATCAAATCTTCCTTGAAAGGATGAGCATCAGGAGAGTTGCCTGAAGGACATTTATTTATCTATGGACTTACTCGTTCACTCAGGTCCTACTATGCAGACACTATGCCAGGCTCTGGGGAAACAGTGGTGAGCAAAATAGACAAGATCCCTATCCTCACGTTTTATTCTACAAATGATTTAAAGATGCTGAAACATACGTAACAATACAAAGGAATAAAAATGAGTAAGAGATCCAAATGTATACTGCTTATAGGGGAAACAATTTAAATATAAGAGTAATAAGAAGTTGAAAGTAAAGGAAGGCAAAGGGGCCCAGTGAAGACCTCAGGGAATGGTGGGGTCTGTAGAACTGGAGAGTGTTGCCTAGCAAGGGCTAGTCAAAAGTCAAGTACGTGTTTTTAACACTCTGTAAGCCAAGCAAAATCTATCTGCAGGCAAGAGCCAGCCCAGCAGAGGCCACATAGTAACCACCTACCTGTCACCTTACTTAGAACCCAGAGGAGAAATTTCTATCCTGAAAAGCTGAGTTTCAACTGACGGAGAGATACATATTTTTATCTTATGGAAACTGTGAAGCTTTTCTTAAATATAATTTACATTATACTGAAAATTAAGTATAAAATAAAGGCAAAGATTTAAATGGTAGTGTGATGAGTTTCACATATGGATATACCCATGTAACAACCACACCAATTGCGATTTAGAACCAGATTTGGAAAACTATGATCAGTGGGCCAAATCTGGCCTGCTGCCTGTTTTTGCATAGCTAGCAAGCTAACAATGGTTTTTATATTTTCACATGGTTGAAAAAAAATTTTTTTAAGAATAATATTTCTTGACATGCGAAATACATATGAAATTCAGATTTCAATGTCCACAAATAAAATTTTACTGGAACACAGCCATGCTCATTCATTTACGTATTATCTATGGCTGCTTTTGTGCTACAATGGCCAAGCTGAGTAGCTGTAACCCAGACCATATGATGGGAAAAGCCTAAAATATTTACTAGCTGACTCTTAGCAGAAAAAGTTTGCTGATCCCTGGCTTAGCACATTACCATCACACCAGAAATTCTCTCATGTCCCATTGCAAAAGTAAATTCTCCGCATTCTAAACCCATTCCAGGGACCCACTGATCTGATTTCTATCATCATAGATTAAATTTACCTGTTCTAGAACTTCATATAAATGAAATCATATTTTATATATGTGATATCCTTTATATGTATGATTACATATGATTATATATTAAATATGATACACACACACACACATATTCCCAAAGGACAGAGAGAGAGACATATATCCTTTTTATCTGGCTTCTATCATCTCTCAATATAATGTCCCTGAAACATACCCAGGTTGTGGCAGACATCAGCAATTTGTTCACGTTTATTACTGAAGAGTATTTCCCTGTATGAATATACCACAATTTGTTTATCCATTCACCCACTGACAAACAATTAAGTTGTTTCCAATTCTTAGCCGTTATGAAAAAGGTTGCTGCTATCATTCATGTACAAGTCTTTTATGTACAAGTCAGGTACAAGTCTCTCAGCGAAATACTTAGTGGGATTGCTAGGTCACACGGTAGTGAACACTTAACTTCGTAAGAAACTGCCAGAATTTTTGACAGCAATATATTAAGAGTTCCAGTTTCCTTACATCCTCACTAGCACTTGATATTGTCATTCTTTTTATTTTAAATCAATCTAGTGGCAGGGGGTGGGGTGGGGAGGGATAAATTAGGAGTTTGGGATGAGCAGATACAAACTACTACATAAAAAATAAACAACAAGGTCCTACTGTAGAGCACAGGGAACTATATACAATATCTTGTAATAAACTATAAAGGAAAATAATATGAAAATTATATATATATATACATATATATATACACACACACACACACACACACATATATGTATATATCACTTCACCATACACCAGAAACTAACAACTATGTAAATCAACTATGCTTCAGTTAAAAAAATAAATCCATCTAGTGGGTAGGATGTGATATCTTACTGTGGTTTGGATTTGCATTTCCCTGTTGACTAATGATGTTCAGCATCTTTCAGCGTGCTTATCAGCCATTCATACATTTTCTTTTGTGAACTATCTAAAACTGTGAACATTAATAACTCTTCCTATCTTCCTATTTGCTTTGACTACTTGGACGTTTAGAGTTCAAAATAACAACTTAGCTTAGAGGGTGAAATATAACAACTATACAGGACCTCCTGGCCTTTGAGGACTCAACCTAAATCTTCGTTTTGTCTTCTGTTCTTTCCCTTATTTCCTTTCCCTCCCAATTTCTTCATCTACTAAATCTTTATCCTGCATTTTCAATTTCTTTAGTATGACTCAAACCCTATTTTGGAATGAAACAGGTGACAACCAAAGGGAAAAAGGATGAAACTGGCTCGTTTGCCTCTTATGAGACAAGAAGTGTGCTGAGCGCTGGGAATACAAAGAGAGGAGTATGTCTCTGTCCTCCAGGGACTCATAGGGAAAAGAAGCCAACAATCAGAAGACAAGGCAACAAGTGCAGCAAGAGAGGGTTGCCCTGAAGGATGGTGGGGAACATGGGAGGTGGGAGTGCAGGGAACTCCCTGGAGAAGATGATTCTTGACTGTTGACTGAAGAATGAGTCAGTCTTGCCCAGAAAGAGAAGGACCCCTAGGGCTATAGTGGGGTGGGTATGCAAGAGAGAATATTTTAGAACTAAGGACTATTTAATGCAAGAGTGCACAATGCATTCTGGGAACTCAGAGAATTTAGCACAGCTGGAACTTGAGATGGGCACGGTCAGGGAAGTGAAGGGCAGTCATCTGACCTTCTAACATCTCAATGACCAAAGCAAGTCGCATGGCCATACCCAAAGTCAAAGGCAGGGAAATATCACTCCTCTGTAGTGGCAGGAACTGCCGAGTCAGGTTGTAAAGGATGTGGCCACTGGGAGGGTGAAGAATTGGGGCCATTCATGCAATTTACCGCAGCAGCATTCCATGGAAGAAGTGGTAAGTGCCTAAAGCAAAAGGATTTCTGAACTGCATGTGGCAGCCTGGGTCCTGCGGTTTCATACCGCTGAGGTAGTTCAGGGAAACATGAGAAGAGCACAGAATATTTGGACTGCTGAGAAATCCGTCTCTAGAAGGCTACAACTCAGGTACTGCCAACCACAGAGCCTGGAGCCTCATCTAACAACTGAAATCTACCAAATGATGGCAGATATCACACTGTTCTCTAGATTGGATTTTTAAATTTAGAACTAAAACAGAGATTCTGCCTCAAAAATCCATGTCAGCGAGTCATTCCACTGCCCAATTATCATTAAGCGTGTAATTATAACCACTAGATAATTAAACTATAACTGGCACTGATGCAATTGGGTTGTTAAAAAATATTCCTAAGCACCACACTTATCCCCGGACTAGTTAACCGTTACGCTAATGTCTGGGCACATGTGACTAATAATGAAATGAGTTATAACTGTGTGTTTGGATCACATTACATTGCTTCAAGTGCACCATAATATTTTATAGCTTAATGGAGAACCTGGCTTATAGCAATACAAGAAAAATAAATCTCGGCCAATCATCATCCATTTAAAAAGAAGTCTACGTTCAGCAGCCGACAAGATTCTAGCCATCAATAACAATTACCCTGAAACCTTTTTGACACAATAGGTAGATATTTAATATCAATAACATAAAATACACCCTCACTAATGGAGATATATTAAGATATTGATTAGTTATGCAAGGAAGTTTACGCTTATTCCATTCCCACTAGTAATTATGAGCAGGCTATTGACTACTCCTTGAACCATATCTTTTAGTCCATTTCCCTTTCTCCACCCAAGAGTACACTTGGCTGGCAGATAATCAGAATAAACAGACATTCCTGGAAAATGTGAACCATATGTGCAACCCCCTGCAACAAGCGCTTACTGAATGCCTACTAGGTACACTTCACTGTGTCTGCAGGTGCCAAGACCACGTAGCTAAAAGGCACAGCCACTTTGCTCAAGATGCTAACAATCTAATGGGGTAGACAGACAGGACCACAGAACACATTGTGGGGAGGGGTTGGGGGCATGCTGAGAGGCAGCTGAGCCAGAGGGTGGGGAATTGGACGAGCAACTAATCACTGTAACATAAGTCAGAGGAAGCAGAAGCAGGGCTGGGAGGAAGCAGGGGAGCTGGAGCGCTGCCTCCAAGAGTGATGCCTTTTCAACATTTTTCTGAAGCCAATATGTAGACATGACAGTTGCTAGGACTCTAAAGGGGAGAAACAGTGTAAAGGGAGGAATGGGAAAGCAAGACCTGGAGATGTGTACAAAGACAGTGAAAGGCTACAGGCCGCCCATCGGGTTCACTAACCCAACGGCAGAGCATCCTGTATCCCAGCCCAGCTCCCCATAAGGACCCTAGGGCCTGGCTACTCTCAAGGTGGAGGTCAGAACCGCAAAGGAAGAGCCAGTGTTCCAGCACTTGGAACATGAAAGTTCTTCCAAGAGAGTGGGAGAGCAGCAGCCGGAAGTCACAAAAGGCTCAGTGGAGTGGCATTTGGGAACTAAATAACTTTAAAATGATGCAAGGAACAAATGTATTTCTTGGGTATTTCAATTGCTATAGATGATTTCAAATTGTTTGGTCTCTCTCTCTCTCTGGTGGAAACTTGCCAGCCTTTTCATTTCCATGCTTACACCTAGAAGGGGTGGTCCCTGTCCCTACACTAGTCCCGGATCCTTGTTTCCTGTAAGTGTGGTGAGCAACGTGGTCTTCAGGGGGGCAGGACAGACCAGCGCCATCACTTTCTAGCCCAAGCATCCTATCAAGCCGCCATTCTGGACTCCGTGAATTGCCATATCCCTTTGGGTAGCAGGAAACCAAATGGTGAAGGTGCCACCCTGCTCTGCTAGGTCTTCCAAGAATGAAGCTCATTTGCAATGCAAAGCAACATGAAGAGAACATTCTTTTAGCACTGAAGACACGTGCCAATTCCTCAGGCAATGGGAAATGGCAAAGACTGATGTTCCGATGTTTTTTGTTAAGGCATTTGTAAAAAATAGAAGAGTCCCTTTTTTTTTTTCACATTCCCTTGAATGGTACAGAGGTAAATGGAGTGAAAGAAAGAAGACCCTTTTAAAATATGATCTGTTTTCTTGTGTGCAGGCTGTTTAGAATGCCAATGCCTGCGGGCTATCAGGGAATTCAGGTGAGAGAATTTCCTTCATTCCAAATTAAAAAACAAGAGAACAAGACCTCAAGGCCATTTCTGCCTTGAAACTCTTCCTCAAACGTGATGTTTCACAATTTAAATACAACGATTAACAAAGAATGATTTTCTTTCAACTAGGAGTAGAAATGAAACACAGACACCCTGCCAGTCACTCTTGGTGGCAAAATTGCTACAAAGCGAATAACAGAGCTTTGGGGGCTGACTCTGGTGTTCCTATGGGTGCCAGCCAACGAGAAGTTTATAGATAACAGTTTGTACAAAACCGTATTTTCTACCTTGATGCCCAGGGAGCGGGGACCTCTGCCTCAATAGAGGGGTTAGGAGAGCACTGCCTACACAGAGAAGGTGATGCCAATTAGAAAAAGGTAACCAAACCCCCAAAAGCACGTCAGAGCCCCATAACTGCCTATGCCTAAAACTGTTGTAACTCGAGGCAAATGTTAACGCAACTTCCTGCTGCTGGTCCCTGGATGCTCCCGCCTAAATGTTCATGGAACCCTTCTTTTTTTTTTTTTTTTTTTAAGTCTTTTTTTTTTTTGGTTGCACTGGGTCTTAGTTGCATCAGGCAGGTTCCTTAGTTGCAGCTCGCCAGCTCCTTAGTTGCAGCACGTGGGCTCCTTAGTTGCAGCATGCAAACTCTTAGTTGTAGCATGCATGTGGGACTAGTTCCCTGACCAAGAATTGAACCCAGGCCCCCTCCATTGGGAGCGTGGAGTCTTATCCACTGCGCCACCAGGGAAGTCCCTCATGGAGCCCTTCTAACTCATACACTGCAATCGTGCAGTATCTGTCCTCTTCAACTAGCTGGTGAGCTCCTAAGAGCTGGGCACGTCCCACTCAACTTTTATTCTCACCTCCTACGATGGAACCTGCCAACTGGTAGGCAACGAATAAGTGTTTATTAAATAAATGATGTAGAATTTGACACCCAGGGAGTTTGTCACTTGCCCAAGATCGCACAGCTAATAAGTAACAGAACCAATTCAACTCTCCCCGTTCCCAGCGCCCTGCCTTTCCGTCTCAATGCCCCAAAAGGAGTTAAAGATGATTAATAATGATTTCCATTGATTGAGGACTTAGTTGAGGTCCTGTGCCATGTCCCCTGGCCTAATACTATGCATACATTGTTAACTTAGCCTTCGTTACCACCCTAGAAGATAAATAGTCCCCATTTTGTAAATGCCAAACCAAAGGCCCCATTTGTCCACAGTCAGAGAGCAAGGAAATAGCAGAGCTGGCTGGTGGACCTAGAACAGCCTGGCCACACATGCCATGCTTCCAGCCCCCCAGAATCGCCTCCCCCCAATCAACAGAAACCAGTACATTTGCCAGCATGAATCTTGAAAGCATAAGATCCTGCTATGACTAATAAGTTGTTGATGCATTTTTTTGAAAATCTGTTTCCTTTCAGTGAGAATTTTCTGAAAAAAATCAGACTCAAGTGAAAAGTAGGAAAGGAGAGAAAAACAGGAGTCTAGACATGCTGTATACCTGTTTAAATAGTATTAAGGCACAAGCTGAAGTCCTTTAGGGACACAAACAGAGGGAGAGGCAAATGCTGTCCGTGAGTTGGCAGGACCCAAAGGATTCTGGGAACAGCTGTCTGCTCTGTGCCTTAGTCCTGTGAGATTAGTCATTTAAGAGGCTCATAAAAATAAGTAAACAAACTTTCAAAACACTGGACCTACATCTTCCTCTAAAAAGCCAACAAGGAGCTTCTGCTAAGAGATTGTCACAAACATACAAAGATTCATGTTACTACCACAGGAGTCTTTTACCTACAGCTTGGAAATGTGATCTTTTCTGTTCAAATGTGGTTGGAATTTGCTGGGACTGGAAAATAGATTATTCTTTCCTTAAAAGGGCAAACCGACTGCTTTGTGGCTAGCGCACACAGGTTTTATCTTGGCTAATTTAGACTCTACTTGTGTCGGATTGGACCCAAACAAGTGAGTGCTCTGATTCCCCCTATCTTATCTAGACTGCCGGATCACGTGGGCTGTTGTGATTTGAGCACCAGGAATACTGGTGCAGAACACTGGTCTTGGAGTGTTCAAGATCTACAAGCAAGAAAAAGAACCACAGTCAAATTGGAATCATACCGACTCCCAACATCACAGACTGTTCGAGCAAAACAGAACCAGGGATGACTCAGCCCAATGTCCTCATTTTGGAGACGAGGACACCAAGGCCTGGAGAGAAGTGACTTGTGGCCTTAGGAACCAGGCAAGAAAAGGGGCTGCATTACACCAGAGTCTTAAGCCCACAAGGTGCCAGTCCAGCAGGAGTTCTGTGTTTGTTGTTGTTTTATAGGAATTGGTTGCAAACATTTTAAAATTAGGAGGTTCAGGATGGCAGTTCCTAAACATAGAATTACCAGATGGCCCAGCAATTCCACTTCTGGGCATATACCTGTGAAACAGAAAATATATATATTGGTGCCTGTCCCTGGCTCCTGGCTCAGAGCTCCTAAAACTTTTGTAATTTCCTAGGTGATAAGAGCACTAGGCACATTTTTCTAATATTTGGTCTTTGGTCCCAGTTCCTGACACAGAGCTCCTAAATCCCTTGGAATTTTCTGGGTGATAGGAGTGTCTTCTTACTAATGAGGTGACTCTTAGTGGACTTCACCATAGCTTCAGGGCAGGGGCCGGTCACCAGAAAGACCAAGTCATGATTAGAAACGTGGAACTTTCCATTTCACCCCCTATCCTCTGGGAAGAACTGAAATAATGATTGCTCATGACTACATGAGAAAGCCTCCAAAAATCCCAAAAGTATGGGGTTCTGAGAGCTTCTGGGTTGGTGATCAGATGCACATACCAGGAGGGTGGTGCCCCCAACTCCATGGGGACAGAAACTGCTGTGCCGAGGACCCTTCTGGACCTCGCCCTATGTGCCTCTTCATCTGCCTGTTCATCCGTATCCTTTTTCATATAAAAAACCAGTCAGGGACTTCACGGTTGGTGCAGTGGTTAAGAATCCTCTGGCCAATGCAGGGGACACGGGTTCAAGCCCTGGTCCGGGAAGATGCCACATGCCGCGGAGCAACTAAGCCCATGCACCACAACTACTGAGCCTGCGCTCTAGAGCCTATGAGCCACAACTACTGAGCCCGTGTGCCACAACTACTGAGCCCATGTGCCACAACTACTGAGTCCATGTGCTACAACTACTGAAGCCTGCGCACCTAGAGCCCATGCTCTGCAACAAGAGAAGTCACCACAATGAGAAGCCCGCGCACCGCAACAAAGAGTAGCCCCCACTCACCACAACTAGAGAAAGCCCACGCGCAACACCAGAGACCCAATGAAGCCAAAAATAAATAAAATAATCATTAAAAAAAAACCAGTCAATCTAAGTGAGTGCTTCCCTAAGTTCTGTGAGCTGTTGAAGCAAACAATCAAACCCAAGGAGGGGTTCCTACGAACCTCTGATTTATACCTGGTTAATCAAAAGTACAGGTGACAACGTTGGGGCTTGTGACTGTGTCTGAGGTGCGGGGGACAGTCTTACGGGGCTGAGCATTTAACCTGTGGGGCCTGCACTAACTCCAGTTAGTGTCGGAGTGAACTGAATCATAGGAACCTGGCTGGTGTCACAAAGAATTGCTTGTTGTGCAGCAGAGGGACCCACACGACTGATGTCAAAAGTGAAGTATTGTGTGTGTGGTTACAGTGTGAGAATAAAGGAAAGCAGTAGTGCATTTCCCCTAGAGGATACCCAAAAGAACTAAAAACAGGCCCAACAGATATTTGTACACCCATCTTCATAGGACCATTACTCACAGTAGCCAAAAGGTAGAAGCAACCCAAGGGTCCCTCAACAGATGAATGGACAAACAAAATGTGCTATATACATTCAATGGTATACTCTTCATCCATAAAAAGGAAGGAAATTCTGACACATGCTACAACATGGATAAAACTTGAAGACATTATACTAAGTGAGATAAGCCAGTCAGAAGAGGACCAATATCGTATGATTCCACTCACATGAGATCCCTACAGTAGTCAAATTCACAGAGGGCTTCCCTGGTGGTGCAGTGGTTAAGGGTCCGCCTGCCGATGTAGGGGACACGGGTTCGTGCTGCTGTCAGGGAAGATCCCACATGCCGCGGAGCGGCTGGGCCCGTGAGCCATGGCCGCTGAGCCTGCGCGTCCGGAGCCTGTGCTCCGCAACGGGAGAGGCCGCAACAGTAAGAGGTCCGCGTACCGCAAAAAAAAAGAAAAAAAAATTCACAGAGACAGAAAGTAGAATGGTGGTTACCAGGGGCTGGGGAGAGAGGGAAATGGGGAGTTATTGTTTAATGGGTACAGAGTTTCCGTTTGGGAAGATGAATAAAGTTCTGTGGCTGGACAGCGGTGCTGGTTGCACAGTGATGTGAATACACTTAATGCCACCGAACCACACACTGAAAAGTGGTTAAAATGATCAATTTTGTTATGTACATTTTACCACAGTAAAAAAATTAGAAGTGTGCACATAAATATCCAGCCTTCCAGTGTCTTCTGGAAAACAGAAGATCTGGTACCACTGGGCCCACATTCCCACAGGGATCCACAGAGCAGCTGCCCCCTTCCGACAGGGCAGACACTCTCCGGCTTTGTGTGGGCACCTCCTCCCACACTCGACCCACCTACCTTACCAGCTGGGGTCCGAGGCCGCTGATTTCCAAACTGGGCTGCACTTTGAAACCAACGGCAGAGTTCTCAAAAACATCCCGTACCCAGGCTCCACCCCAGATAACTGCGTCAGAATCTCTGAGAGCTCCCAGGTGACTCTAATGTACACCCAGAACTGAGGTCCACCAGCCCAGAGGTGCAGTTCTCAGGCTCGGCTGCACATCGATATCACCTGGGGAGGGAGGGGCCTTAAAAACTGCTAATGTCCTTCCTGTAGGTTCCTACTGAATTGGTATGGGCTGTGGCTGACTATCATGATATTTTAAAGTTCACTGGGTGACTAAGTATCTAGCAAAGGTTAAGAATCACTGCTGTAGGCATTTGAGTTTACATCCCCAGCTACAGAAATATAGCACTTGTTTATCTCTGTCCCTCCACTGTGCCAAAATAAGTACATAAATAGTACATACATTATTATCATGTTATTTATATTATACATGTGTATACATACATACATATAGACACACATATACATATATATGAGTTCTGTGAGATTAGTAATTTAAGGGGCTAATAAATATAAGTAAACAAATCAGTATGCACACGCACCCAAACACACACACACACACACACACACACACACACACACACACACACACACACTCCATCAGTCATCTTACTCCACAATTAACTCCAAATTCACCCCACAGACCAAAGATAAACCATCACTGAGGCTTAGAGAACAGCATTCATGCTTAAGTTTAGCAATAAATATTTGAATTACTGTAGCCTCTTTGGAATTGACAAAAACTATTTTTTGAGCACATACTGCACCCACGTACTTTTCTTAGTTATCTCATTTAATCCTCCCAGCAACACCATGAAGAAGACACTGCCATCTCCATTCCAGACGCGTTAAGTGTAAAGACCTACATGGTGATGACTCTGAAGGGAATGCCACTCCTCTGAATTATTTGTAAGTTCTGGAGTTCTTCGTAAAATCAGCCGTAATCTTTTACAATCAAACCTGTATGTTCCCAAAATGCTCTGTTAAATAGGATTTTTGTAATGTGATTCTCATTTTAAAGGCACTCAGGGAACTTGGTATTTTTAGGGAACACTTCAGAGAACATTTTGTAAAACAAATAACCCTTTAGCACTGTGAACACTAAGCTCTTAACGTAGCTGTTTTGTGAGTTAGGCGTGGCAATTGCAGAGCTGGTTTTCTTACAGTACACTGAATCTGTTTCCAATGCGTATCCCAAAGAGTGTGTATGTCAGAGGAGATTTAAGAAAATAAGTGTTCTGAATAGAAGTCATAAGCTTCCAGGGTCTGCCCTCTGACATAATAATGATAAAGAAGTTTTAAGTTTTTTCTTCTCCCAATTTTCCAGTTGTAAACTTTGAGTCATTCCTTCCTTTGAAAGGAAAGTCTGAATCTAACAGAATTTAAGACCACATCTCTCCATCCTACCTAAATGGTCTTTCTATAATCAATTTTCCATCATTGTGGCAGATAGGCTGGCTCTCTGCTGAGAGGCTGAAGTGATCTGGTTGGCTAAAATAACAGCATGGACCATCCCGAGCTCAACTGATTGTTCTGAGCTCCATGGTTAGTAACACAAGAAAAACCTAACTGAGCTGAAAATGCTCTAGTTGGTTGTACCATAGATGGAAAAACAGATAGAGGCACAGAACTTTAGAACAGAATGTTCCTTCAGAAAGATAACTAAGAGCTTCCCTGCTGGCACAGTGGTTAAGAATCCGCCTGCCAATGCAGGGGACAGGAGTTCTAGCCCTGGTCCGGGAAGATCCCACATGCCGCGGAGCAACTAAGCCCGTGCGCCACAACTACTGAGCCTGCGCTCTAGAGCCCGCGAGCCACAACTACTGAGCCCATGTGCCACAGCTACTGAAGCCCGCGTGCCTAGAGACCGTGCTCCGCAACAAGACAAGCTACCGCAATGAGAAGCCCGCATACCACAGCAAAGAGTAGCCCCCGCTCGCCACAACTAGAGAAAGCCCGCGCACAGCAACAAAGACTCCACGCAGCCAAAAATAAATAACTGAATGAAAAGTAATTTATTCTACAAGTTAGCAGCCAGCTACAGCTGTTGTGGCCTCAGGGCCTAACAGAGGTAACCTCTCAGGAGCAACTGGTAAAACGAGGGGATGGAATACAGAATCAACTCCAGCCATGAGGCTAAAACTCAGGAGAAGATGCATTTTAAAGTATGGGCAGTCTTCACTCAGAGGCAGACTCCTAAATGTTCAAAACTCACAATTTCACAGGTGGTGGTTACGTTCCCTAGACAGCCTACAAGCATTTATTTAATCCTAAATGCCCTTGAAGAGAAGCACAGGTACTAGCTCTGCTCAAGTCTGGGTCCTGGGATGAGGGAGGGGGCATGTGACATAACAACAGGGAAAGGAGGAAGGGAAGAAGGCAGAGGGAGGAAGACGGGGGAGGGGGAGAGAGAGATCTTGGCCTGAAGCAAAATTCTGAAAACGTAAACATTTATGTTTGACATTCCTCTGTGTCGTTTTCTGAACTAATACACTCCCAATACTTGACCAAGTTAACACTCAGGCCTAACCCCCCCCCCCCCACCAAGGGCTAAAAACTCACCCGTACCTGCTTAAATCAGAGCTCCACTGGGACCAGGGGAAAATATCCTATCAGACTAACCCTCCCATAGTTAACAACTATAAACTCTTGACAAAATATAAAAATTAACCATAAGGCTCTGGAGAGCAACCAGAGCTGTAAGAAAAGGAAGGATGGTGGGGGGAGTCTCACTTAGAAGAGCCCTGAGCGCTGATAGTTTTCTGTCTCAGGACCCAGTCAGAGTGGGACCAGGCAGCTAAAACTGGGAGAGAAAATCGGCAGTCTACTCGCCTGAAGAATAAGTAGACAGAGTCTGGGGGACCACAGCAGCTGGATAGAGGCAGGGGAAATCCTGGGAAGGAGGGAGCCAAAGAAAGATCCCCGAATTTTTCACGCTCTGCCCAAATCTCTGCTCACCACTGAATTGCATGTATACAGGGCAGGCTCGTGGGAGCCCGGCTAAGGCTAAAAGAACTACAGATGTTTCCGCTCCTGCCAACTTCAGGGGACAGAGTTTGGAGTCTGAGTCCAGCTAATGCTACTAACACAAAAAAATGAATATTCTTCAGAGGAACATAACAGAATTCAGAGCCTCTACAACATATTACATATAAAATGTGTTGAGAACGCAATCTGAAATTACTAGTCATGTCATGATATAGGAAAATGTAACCTATACTCAAAAGAAATGGCAATCAAGAGAGACTGACCCTAAGATGACCCAGATGCTAGAATTAGTAGACAAGGATGCTAAAGCAGTTTCTATAACTATGCTCATAGATAGAAAGGAAAATGCTTTATAATGAAGGAACAAATAGGTAACTTCAGTAGAGAAATAGAAACTACTATTCTAGTACTGAAAAACATAACATTTGAAATTTAAAAACTGACTAGATGGGTTTAAGAAAAGACTACAAACAGTAGGATAAAGAGCCAGTGAACTTGAAGAAAAATCAATAGAAATAATCCAATATGAAAATCAGAGGGAAAAAAGTGATTGGAAAAAATGGCCAATATCAAAAGGTCTAACATACATGTCATTAGAGTTTCAGAAGGAAAGGAGAAATGGGGTAGGAAAAAAATATTTGAAACCATAATGACCAAAATTTCACAAATTTAGGGAAAGATCTAAATTTGCAGATTCAAGAAGCTCAATGAACTCAAGAAAAACACAGCTATAGGCACATTATAGTCAAACTGCTGAAGCCAAAGATAAAGAGAAAAATCTTGAGTGTAGCCAGGGAAAAACAACACATAACATACAGGGGAACAATAATATGAATTACTGTCACTTCCAATCAGAAAAAAAAAATGGATGACAAAAGATGACAAGACAATGAAACAACTTCTTTAAAGTTCAGAAAGAGAAAGATATGTTTACTCAGAATCTATATAACAAAAATATCCTGCAAAAATTAAGAGAAAATAACGACACTTTTCAGATACATGAAAACTTAGAGAATCCATTGTCATCAGGTCTGCACTACAAGAATGTTAAAGGAAATTATTCAGACTGAAAGGATGACACCAAAATGAAACTTAAATCGTCAGGAAGGAATTAGTAATGCCATAACTGATAAATATATGGGTAAAAATTATATTTCCTTCTTAATTTATTTAAAATACATATAACTAAAGCAAAAATTATGGCATCCTATTTATTGTGGCGTTTATAACATGCAGATGTAATACATATGACAACTATAGCATAAAGAATGGAGGGTATGGGTAAATGGACCAAAAATCTGCAAGATTCTTATATTTTTTTGCAAAATAGTACTATTTTAATGCCATATAAATAGGCTGTGAAAAGTTGAGGATATATATTATAATCCCTAGAAGAGCCACACACACACACACAAAAGCAGAAGGTGGTATTCATACCTATTCAAAAAAATAAAATAAGAGCATAATTTCATAGAGAGAATCCAACAAAAATGTTCACAGCAGTTTTATTCGTAACAGCCAAAAATTGGAAATAGCCCAGGTGTACATTAACAGAGCAATGGCTGAGCAACCTGTGGTCTATTCAGACAATGGATACATATGATACTACCAAGCAGTGTTCTTGGAAAGAACTTCTGCTACGTGCAATGCGGATGAACCTCAGAAATACTATCTGAGTTAAACGCTAGAGGAGACTAAGTTTATCTCTAGTGAAAATAAAAGGAAAAACTGAGACTGGACAAGGTTTGACTGAGAAAGGGAATAAGTGAACTTCCTTAAGAGATGGTAATGTTATGTATCTTAATAGGAGTTTGTACTACACAGGTGTATGCATTTGTCAAAACTCGATAGCATGCTTAGGATTTGTGCATTTCACTATATAAAAATTTACCATAAACAAATAATATATTGTAGCATAAACAAATACTGGGTTCTAGTTAGTGACTAGAGTGATCCATGTTGAGGTATATAGCAGGAAGTGTACTGGTGTCTTCAAATTATTTCGAAATGCATGCAAAAAAAAAAAAAGAGAGAGAGATGAACTGATGGATGGTTTAAAAAAATGAACAGATGGACAGATGCATGATAAAGCAAAATGTTAATTTTAGAGTACAGGTGGTAGTTTGCGGCAGGGTGAATAATGCTCCCCCTCCAAAAAAAAGTCCACATCCTATTCCCATGGAACTTGAGAGCACATTATGTTATGTGGCCAAAGGAACTTTGCAGGTGTCATTAAGAATCTTGACATTAAAAGATTAGCCTGAGGCCTCCCTGGTGGCGCAGTGGTTGAGAGTCCGCCTGCTGATGCAGGGGACACAGGTTCGTGCCCCCATCTAGGAAGATCCCACGTGCCGTGGAGCGGCTGGGCCCGTAAGCCATGGCCTCTGAGGCTGTGCATCCGGAGCCTGTGCTCCGCAACGGGAGAGGCCACAACAGTGAGAGGCCCGCGTACCGCAAAAAAAAAAAGATTAGCCTGGACTATCCAAGTGGGCCCAGTGTAATCACTGAGTCCTTGAAGAGGGAGGCAGGAAGGCCAGAGGCAGAAAAGGTGATGTGACCACAGAGGTAGAGGTCAGGGCAATGTGGCCACAAACCAACTAATAAGTGCATCCTCTAGAAGTTGGAAAAAGCAAGGAATAGACCTTCCCCTAGAACCTCCAGAAGGAATACAACCCTGCTGGCACCTTGATTTTAGTCTTATAAGACTCACTTCAGACCTCTGATCACCAGAACTAATAATATGATACATTTGTGTTCTTTTAAGCCAGTAAGTTTGTCATTTGTTATAGCAGCAATAGGAAACTCATACTTAGATACTTGGCTATTCACAATTCTTCCAACTTTTCTGTATATTTGGAAATGTTCATGACAATATGTTGAAGTTAAAAATAAAAAACCTCCCGTTGGCAAAGGGTAGGAATTAGGTAAAAGGTGAACTAACTGAGCTTTTAACACTAATATCTGATTGGCTAACAACTTCCCAATTCTCCCAAAGTTACTTAAAAGTTTTAAGTAGAACCCTGATTAGTCATTTGAATTCATAATTGTCCTGACTGGTAAAATTACAATAAGTGGGGGGGGGGGGGGGGAAGGGAAGTAAAATTTTCTGGAAAATGTAGAAAAAAGCAATGTTATTATTTAAAGAACCCACCACACAGAAAAGTCAGCCTGGCCTAGTAGCTCTCCTGGATGCCGTTCCTCAGCAGGTTAAACTTGTTTATTTCTTCCTCTACTTGTGAACCCATGGCTTCTCCAGAATATTCAAATTCTGTTATTGTTTATTGATTTTCTCCTGAAGAGTCCAGGAATGGAAAGAAGAATGTAGAATGGGGGTAGGGATAGGCAGCAACTGTTTGAATGCTTGGATCAATAATTTACATATATTGGTTTGTTTTTTTTGTTTGGTTTTTTGGTGGTTTTTTTTTTGCGGTACGCGGGCCTCTCACTGTTGTGGCCTCTCCCATTGCGGAGCACAGGCTCCAGACACACAGGCTCAGCGGCCATGGCTCACGGGCCCAGCCGCTCCGCGGCATGTGGGATCTTCCCGGACCGGGGCCCGAACCCGTGTCCCCTGCATCAGCAGGCGGACTCTCAACCACTGCACCACCAGGGAAACCCTATTGGTTGTTTTTAAATTGAGTGCTTATGAATCAGGGACTGACTGTGTTAGAGAAAACCAGGCTCTTCTTTATCCAGATAATAATAGGTTTGGGTCTTGTTTTTTGGAGATTTTGATTACCCATATCTGGAAGTTAGTCTTCATTGCATCATTCTAAAAGTGCAAACTGCCTTGGAAAAGAACAGTAAAAAATGAATACCAAAGAGAAAACAAAAAGCAGGCAAAGCTTAAAGTTGATTTTTAAATTTATGGTTTCAAAATGGCAAACAAAAACTTAACTTTTAAACCAAGTTTATAGCCCAAGCCATGGACGAAAATAGAAATCAGAGTCATGCATGGAAGAAATCATACACAGGCTCTCCAGAGCTGTGTTCTCAGGAAGGGAGCGATCTGATTTCTCAAAATCTGTTTTTCAAGCAAAATGAATAAAATGTCTCAAATATTTTATCATAAGTGCCAAACACGGCAGATGGCATTTGCATGGGATTATACAGCCACACTGAAAACCAACCATAAAGTTCTAAGAATATCCACAGAGTGCAAATACCTCCACTCATCCTCTTGCTAATCAGAATGGCTCTCCTACAGGGAGGGCCCACCATCTTCGAAGGCCAGAGAGAAATGCAATCGGGGAGAATTCCATTTCTCTGGCTCCAGACTTGAACTTGAATCAAGAGTTCAGTCAGTGCCAGTGTTTTCTCATTACACAGACAGCCAAAACCCACTGGTTTTAACCCAACACTGCCACTGAATTCAAGAAGGATCTACATACTTTATAGAAACTTGCGTATTATTCTCAAGAAACTTGCATATTATTCTCAAGAAACATCCACAGTTTCAATTCAATTCAATATTTTTTGAGCACCGATTATATTTTCAGCCATCACTTTATTTTTTGGTTAGAGGTAAGCCTGAGTAATGTCTTAATACATGTTTTGGATAAATGAATTTATGAATGTGTAAAGTATGTTTTAAGATATGGTCTCATTCTCTAATGGAACATGAGGGAAAGCCTTTTTCCCTCAATAAGATGACAAGTTTCTCCTTTTCTAACAAGGACCCAATCTTCATTCCACAGCACCTAACAGAAGTGTCACATTGAGCCATTTTTTATTAAATCAGCTTTACGGAGCTGTAATTTACATAAAACAAAATTCACCAATTTTAAGAGTACAGTTAGATGATTTTAACAAATATTTACAATCGTTGTTACAATCAAGATACAGAAAACTGCCATCAACCAAAAAGTTTTTTCCTGTTCCTTCGCTGTCAACTTTATCTCCCTACTCCCTGGTCCCAGGAAACCACTGTCTATCACTATTATTTTACCTTTTCTAGAATTTCATATAAGCTGAATCATACAGTAGGTAGTCTTTTGTGTCAGGCATCTTTCCCTCATCATAATGTATCTGAGATATATTCATGTTGTTGTGTATGAGAACCAAAATATTGCCTCCCATTATCAGTAAACAAAGGATGTTGCAGCCATCAAGCCATCACTTTACGGCAGCCTGGATGGTAAGCCCTGAGGGAACTCAGGATGAGAAAACACAGGATACTAGCCCCAGATAGCTGAGGTGCACATCAAAGGAGTTATTTCAGTGAGCCCAGACTCTCGCATCTTCCCATGCATAGAAAAGCGTTAAATTCCTTAACTTGAGATATCTGGTTTTTTAACAGTAATCTTTTGATCTTCCTAATACCTGGTCTTTTGTTGCAAAAAGTCCTAGGTGCCCCGTCTTGCATCTTTGAAACAGTTTCTCAGAATTATCTGAGATGCTGTCTGTGTCCCAGGCGTAAGTCCTCAGTTTTGTCCTCCAAATAAAACTCTCAACTTTTAGGTTGTGCCGTTTTTTTCAGTCGATGTGTTTATCAACCATTCATTTATTTTTTAGTAGTATTCCATTGTGTGGATGTACCACAATTGATGGGTATTTGGATTATTTTCAGTTTTGAACAGTATGAATAAAATAGCTACAGATACACAAGCACCAGTCTTTGCATGGACATATGTTTTCTGTTCTCTCGGGTAAATTCTTAGGAGTGGAGTTGCTAGGTCATATGGTATAAGTGTATATTTGACTTTATAATAAGTTGCCAAACTTTTTTCTAAAGAGGCTGCAATATTTTGCATTCCCACCAGCAGCATATGAGAATTCCAGGTGTTCTACATCCTCATCAATACACGGTAGGGTCAGTCATTTTAATTTTAGATGCTCTGGTGGGTGCAGAGCGGGATCTCACTTTGCAGTTTCATTTGTATTTCTCTAGTGACTCATGTCATTGAACACCTCTTCATGTGCTTGACAGATCAATTCTGATTATCTAGGTTTCGTGTGGTATATTCCTAATAATAGAATCAGAAGGATCAAACATTTTCTCCCTGGACGTAGCCACTTGTAAATCCAGAGCTAGGCAGATTCTGGAATGATTGTCTCAAGGTAAGTTCACACCTAGAAAAGATACACACCTCAAAAAAGTCCACCCTTGATAGAAAAATCTTTCAAAACCAAAGTTGAAGAGAATGGCCAGATTAATTATCTGCCTTTCCTTCCTTAGGAGGAGAGGGGAAAAAAAAAAAAAAAGAAAATCACTCATCTCACAAATGAAAAGATCTGGAAATGATACAGCAGCTCCTTCTCCATCAGCCACCCCCACATGGTATATCACTAGCTGTCAGATGGCCATCTGAGATCTGAAGGCTTCAGAACATTCAATTTGCTTCTCAAAAATAACCAAATGTTAGGCTACGCCACACATGTCGTTAGTCTCTTACAGCATTCAATTTTCTCTTCATCTTATTATTTTTAGGTAGGATTCAAAACACCCACCAGGGATATATTTTTTTATGAGCAAGAACGTTGTTTTGGTAGAAAATGTGTTCAACTCCTAATCATTTGTCAAGGTTTTTTTTTTTTTTTCAGATGAGATGTAGCTTTCCATCTACTTAAAGTACAGTAAATTACTCATATTCAGGACATCAAAAAATGTCACCCCTTTACTTAGGAAATGAATAAAATCAGTCTACACAATTATCCTCTCCATCACTAACAGTTCTGAAATAAAAAAAGTCTTAGAAAACTTATCTCTATAACATTTCCAAATCCTCTACTAGAAACTGGCATAAACCCTGAGAGTGTCTCCTCCCAATTTTCCATCTTTGTTCCAACTGTATACTCAGACATCTGCTCTCCAGCCTTTAAGTTGGAGAATCAAGCTCAATAAATTGGATCTTCTTTTCAAAAGCCGAAAGTCTTTTGAAAGTAACTTTTACAATAATCTACTTTTTTTCATAAGAAAAGAAGAGCAAAAGAAAAAAAAGACATGAGGCAAAAATCTATTTATAGCTGAGATCCATTAATTTGCATCATTCTTCTGTAACCTTAATCTGTACACGTATCAGGTTGGACATTAGGAATTTAGTTGGCCAGACTATATTTTGACTCTGCGGGTATATATGTATACATGTATACATATATATGTATACCCCGTGGATGAAATGAAAGAGCCTTTCTTTCAGGGACACTGGATGGATCCATCCTCTTTTGTAAACCATGGGTGATGGCAATTACATCTGCAAAAAACTAGATTTTAGTTTCCATCTTTAGGATAAGGAGAATATTCCATTTCCACAGATATTTAATATTTGACTTACTTCTTTAACAAGCATATTTTCCAGTGTAAGATGTGCCACATTAAATCCAAATATAAATTTAAATGCCTGAGATTTGGCCAAGAAACAGATTGGGTATCAAATGAGAACATCATGGTATTTCACACACTTAGTTGTTAATTACTCCAACTAGGATTGATTCCCCAAAGCATTTTGTTTGACATCAATCAATTAGTCCTTTCGTGGAAATCTAAGTCATCTAATCAGTTGCAAAATTCAGAAAGATTTATAAACACAATTACAGCTGCTCTCTCTATTTTCTCATGGAAGTCCTTTGCCATAATCCATCTGTATATCCAGCCCCAAGATCTTTTATCCCAAATAGCTGCCCTCACTGCTACCCCCAATATATTCCAAGACCCCAGCCCTATGCCAACCTTTACTCCCTTAATCTCTGCAGTCAGAGGATGAAGAAAAACATAGGCCAATCCATTTCTGTAGGTGGATCCCGTTGTGACTCAAAGCCTTGGTCTGCTCATAGGCAAATTCACAACGTGATGAGCAGCAGAGGGAACGAGGAAATCTGCAAACAGCACCCCTGCATCTCATAGGACCATCTTAACAAGAAGTACTGATTTTGCCTTTTTTAAAAAAAAAATCTACTACACATGATAATTATTTAAACCATGTCATTAGTAATGTTTTCCCAATATCATTTTTTAAATAGGTCCACAGCATGGTTATTCCCCTTAACAGTAAGTCCACCTGTGGGTATACAATGGGGGGAGGTGGGAAGAACTCCCCTCCACCCCATCTCCATGCACTGAGGGCCACAGTCTGGGGTACTCCAAGGGTGGGCCAGAGCCTTGGAATTCTTCAGCCCACATGCACCAACAGCTGCCCTCCCCCTCACCACCTCCCCCAAGCAATAGAGCAGGGCTGTGTCCAGGCCACTTTGGGACAGCTCTTACATCAAGGTGCTGCCAATAAGCACTTGTTGATGGGCCCATTGACTGTACAGCAAAGCCCTCCAAATCCTGGAGACCCATGAAGCTCAGGCCTTCTCCTGCTTAGCTAGACTTTGCTTGTCACGGAGCCCAGGGATATAGAATTCTGGGATCTCCCACCTCCACTCTCCCTGACTGCCAAGTGCAAATAGCTGGTAGGAATAATTTAAAGGAGAGAAAGGAAAACAGCTCAGAACATGACACTTCCAAGAAGACTGCTCCACCGCGGTTCCCCCCAGCACTCACTGTTGACCATACACGAGTCCTTCCCTCCACCTGGGCTCCTTCTAAGCACTCATGGTTCCCACAAGCTTAGAAATAAAGTGAGAAGGCAGAGGGAAGCCAGGGAATGTGCAACACCAAGTCTCAGACTCTAAGAGCCAGAGTGACCTAAAAGGTCCTCTAATCCAACCATTTTACTTTACAGATGAAAACACTATGGCCAAGAAAGAGTAGGTGTGGCTTACCCAAGTTGAGTCTGGTGGCCTAAAATTGATTTAGTGCAACTTCCTTCCTTTATCTTCCAAAATAAATAGCTATAAGTTACCAAACCAATAATAATACTAATAATAATGTAATATTTGTTGTATGCTTACTGTTGCCAGGCACAGTGCTGACTGCCTTTCATCGATTATTTATTTAAACCTCACAACAATCCTATGAGGTGCGTACTCATTATTCCCAGGATAGAGATGAAGAAACTGCAGCACGTCTAAGCCACTGGCTGGAGGTCACATAGCAAGTGGATGGAAGAGCCCATGCCTTTGGCCGTACATTCTACATTCTACAAACACTGACATTTGATACTCCTGTCATGACCCTAGGCACATCCTGAATCATCACTATATAAATTACTTTTAGGATCCCTGCAGATCTTATGTGGTTATAGAGAACCAGAATAACCCATTTCCCCAAAATGTCAAAAAACAGATTGCAGCCGCCTTCCCATGAGTAGGGTCTGATAGACTAAGTGTTTCAGTCCTCCAAGCTCCAAGCAAGCTGGATTGTCTACAGAAAAGCCAAGTCCACATGACATAACCTTGAGAAAACAAACCCCTTGTTTGGTATTTAACGGACTTCTCAATATTTTCTGAGTGTATTTACATTGCCTCCAAAACGCTTTTTACCCTACCACCTACAGCAGGCATAAGCAGCCAACTCTGCCTTTGAAAGCCTAACACCAACACAGTGACCCAGCTAACAGCATCCCATAGCCGGTCCCCCATGCACCAGCAACCCCTGGGGTCCATGGGGGATCCAGAGTAGACCTTCCACTCACTTGCACATCAAGCCCACCCCACACACCTAGAGAAAGAGGGCATACAGACTTTCTGTTGAAGGAGTCTGGTCTGGGATGCTCTGAAATGTATAATGTGGCAGCAGAGATGTCTGAGCTGAGTTCCCCATGCCAGCAATATTCCCCATCTGGGAGCACGGAAGTGGCTGGCCAGAAAGACATTCTTACAGAGGCAGTCTAGGGCAGTGTTTAAAGAGAATGGGCTCTACAGTCAGACCTCAGCTTAAATCTTTTCAGAGCTTAGAGATCTTGGGCAAGTTGTTAACCTCAGTGAGCTTCAGTTTCCCCATCTGTAAAAGGGAAAGTATTGGATATGTCAGTAATAATCTCACAGCCTTGTTTTCCAAAGTTCATTTTATTTTGATCAATTCAGTACATTGCACTAATTGTTTCAGGTGTTTTCATTATATGAAATCTACCATGAGTCAGAGATGATTTAATCTATTAAATGGTGAACTGCTAACAGAACTTGTACATTTACAGTAATTCAGAATTAGTAAGGAAAACAATTCACCACTGTTCAGTTTTATACTGAGGTGCTCAGGTTGGAATAACGTGGTACAAAAAGCAAAAAAATAAATAAATAAATAGAGAATAAGTAGCTGCCTCAGAGAACCAGTGTGACAATTAAAGGAGATAATACATTGTGTCTAACACACTGCCTAGCACATAGTAATACAATTATCATTCTTTATGTTTTTGTTGAATTCACTCCACCTCTGTTCAGTGGAGAGAGAATTTCTCCTCACCTCATTCCAGAAAAGGAAGGAAGGGTAAGATGGGGGGAGGAGGATAAAAATTTAGGCAGAAAATTCTGATGTCAGTGGATCCCAAAACCAGGAAAGCCTAAGGGACGACTCTAAGTCTGGGCACAAAAAGAGAATCCAGCCAATTATACCTACTTTCCAGTACTTCTCAAGTACGTATTTATAGCATATGTTTAGGTGTTTATGCTGTATATATAATTAGCCATTTTTCTTCAGTGTATCCAGTAATTATTTTATCAAATGAACATCTGTTTTAATTAGGCATGTACACACTCTAATATACTGTAAAATGTCAAACACACTGTAAAATATCTCAGAGTACATGAACACATAAAAACAAAAATTCATTTGACATATCACAAACAGCTGCAAGAAGCTCATAGACCCAACCAGCTGCTACTCGACAACTCCCAGCCAACTGCTGTTCCGTCAGGTCCTTCGGAGATTGCTCCCAGGCTGGAGCTGCACTTCTGCTCTCAGCTCTCGAACCCAGACAGGGCTTCACTGCCAACTAGTAGACTCCCTCATTAGAAAGATGGGGACACGGACCCAGAGAGAGAAGCTGAGTTAGTGAATGGACTGGGGTCATCACTGGGTCATTCAATGCCCAATCCAGTGCTCCTTCTACTACAGTAGTCCCTAAACCTGACTGTGTGTCAAAATCATCAGGAGCGCTGGCATAAAATACCAACTCCCAGGGCCCACCCTGACCAAGAATCTTTACAGGAGGCCTGAGGTTTGGCTCAGGAATATACATTTTAACAAATATTGCTGGTAATCCCAAAGCTACTTAGTATGAAGAGTATGTAAAGAACTCGTACAGGTGGGAATGTAAACTGATACAGCCACTATGGAGCACAGTATGGAAGTTCCTTAAAAAAATAAAAATAGAGCTACCATATGATCCAGCAATCCCACTACTGGGCATATACCAGTAGTATTCCACTACTGAGAAAACCATAATTCAAAAAGAGACGTATCACAATGTTCATTGCAGCACTATCTGCAATAGCCAGGACATGGAAGCAACCTAACTGTCCACTGACAGGTGAATGGATAAAGAAGATGTAGCACATATATACAATGGAATATTACTCAGCCATAAAAAGAAACAAAATTGAGTTGTTTGTAGTGAGGTGGATGGACCTCGAGTCTGTCATACAGAATGAAGTCAGAAAGAGAAAGACAAACACCGTATGCTAACACATATATATGGAATCTAAAATTAAAAAATGGTTCTGAAGAACCTAGGGGCAGGACAGGAATAAAGACGCAGATGTACAGAATGGACTTGAGGACACAGGGAGGGAGAAGGGTAAGCTGGGACAAAGTGAGAGAGTGGCATGGACATATATACACTACCAAATGTAAAACAGATAGCTAGTGGGAAGCAGCCGCATAGCACAGGGAGATCAGCTCGGTGCTTTTTGACCACCTAGAGGGTTGGGATGGGGAGGGTGGGAGGAAGACGCAAGAGGGAGGGGATATGGGGATATATGTATATGTATAGCTGATTCACTTTGTTATACAGCAGAAACTAACACAACAATGTGAAGCAATTATACTCCAATAAAGATGTTTTTAAAAAAAAATAGAACTCCTACAACTTAATAATAAAAAGGTATATAACCCAAGTCTCGAATAAACATTCTATAAAGAAAGATATAAAGATGGCCAATTAGCATATGAAGTGCTCAATTTCATTAATCCTCAGAGAAATGCAAATGAAAAACCACAGTGAGATATCATTTCACATCCACTCAAACAGCTGGAATTAAAAACACTAACACCACCGAATGTTGGCAAGGATATGGAGCAACTGGAACTTTCACCCGTTGCTGGTAGGAGTGGAACACAGAACAGCCATTCTGAAAAGCCATTTGGTAGTTTCTTATAAAGTGAAACATACATCTGCCCTATGTCCCAGCAATGCCATCCCTAGCTATTTCCAAGGCAAATAAAGACACATGTCCAAGAATGTTCACAGCAGCTTTATTCATATTCTCCAGGAACCAACTCAAATGGCCATCCATGGACTAATGGATAAGCAAACTGTAGTATATTCATACAAAAGAACGCTACTCTGCAATCAAAAGGAACTACTGATATATGTAAAATAATGGATGAATCTCACTAACACGCTGAGTGAAAGAAGCTGGACACAAAAGAGTACATCCTTTATACTTTCCCATGTATATATGATTTCACTTATATAAAGTTGTAGAATGGGTGAGGCTAATCAATGGGGATAGTAGTCAGAACAATGCCTATGGACAAGGACAGGTTTGACTGGAAAGGGATTTTCTGGGGTGATGGAAATGTTTTATGCTTTAATTGGGATGCAAGTTACATGGATGTATACATTTATAAAAATTTGTCAAATTGTATATTTAAGATCTGTGGTTTTCATTATGCGTAATACCTCAGTTTAAAAGAGAGGAAGTAAGTAGGTAGATAGATAGATAGATGATAGAGAGCAAGTGCTATAGGAACCTATTTTTACTAAATTATTTCTGTCTTCCCTTCTCTGATTCATTTCTTTACTCCCTTACCAGTATTTCTGACACCTCCCAAATAATCTACTTATATTCAAATCCTTGTCTCAGGCTCTGTTTCTGGAAAACTCAATCTAACACAGTTACATTGCCAGTGAGTTATGGATCTGAGATTTGAAAACAGGTCTTTCTGACTCCAAATTCTTAATACATCATGCTGCCTTTGACACATACTTACAGTGTTAAGACTTTATCACACCATTATCAATCTATGACAGATCAAGTAATCAAAAAACAAGAGATTTTTTTTTGAATTTACGAGGTTAAATTGGCATATATTGGAATATTTATATATATTCCTTACAGAGAACATGCCTTCTTTTTAAGCATTTTACTGAAAAATCCTTAATACATTCTAAAAACTAAAAATTATTTAGGCCACATTCTATTAATACAGTACAATAAAAATAGAAGTTAATAACAAATGTTTAAATAAATACAACCGAAAAGAAACATTTCTAAACCCTTGGGAACTAAGAAGAAAACTGTCTTTCCTCAATAATGATAAGGTCAAGGTAGAAATAAAAAGTACAACAGCAGATAATTATGTACATCTACATATACATTTACAGGATACGGCTAACACTGTACTTTTTTTATAATATGCAGCCTCAAATACTTGGTACTATTTCAAAAGAAAGTAAGATAATAAAGTTTTTTCAACTCAAGAAACTAAGGGAAAAAATGACAAAATGTAACTCAAGCAAGGAAAGACAATAATGAAGATAAATAAATATACAAATGAATTTAAAAATAGAAAAGCAAAATTGATAGATGATACCAAGAACTGGTTCTTTGAAAATTCAATAAAACAAACAGATCTCTGGATAAGCTAATCAATAAAAACAGAAAGTAAAATCAAAACTAAATACATTTAGTAATGAAAGATGATAGAGGGATAGATACGGAAAAGATTTTAAAATTATAAGTGAAAAATTTACCAGATATGTAAATAGATTAGCAAATCTCAATGAAATGTACAGCTCTGGCTGGGGCAGGAATGGGTGAGGGATAACAAATTGACTCAAGAAGAAGTAAGTTAATTTTTAATTATCCCCCATAAAAATTCTGGAGCCATGTAATTTTATAGTAAGCTCTTATAAATCTTCAAAGAGCGGAAAATTCCATAATGTATAAGCCATTCCATTATATAAAACAAGAAAAAAAGGAATTGCCCAGTTTATTTCATAAAGTTATCCTAACTGTGATACCAAACTGACAAAACAGTACATGCACACACATACATATACCCACAAATACAGGTGTGCAGAGAAACATGAACACAGCAGGCCCAAGGCTGCTTTTAGAAAGGTCTACTTACAAAACTCGTCCTTCGTTGACCTCCCGAAACTTGGAATTCTGGAGGTTCCCACCCTGCTGATTGATAAAAGTGGCTGACCGTGCCTAAACTATTTATGCAAATAATACGTTTGACGTTGAACACCAGCTTTCCCTCTGGCAGTTCGGAATTTTGGTACGTGCCTAGCAGAGGCTGCCTTCATGATCAGCCTCCAGTGAAAACCCTAGACACTGAATCTAATGAGTTTCCTTGTTGGACCTCATTTCACATGCATTGTGACCCTCACTGCTGGAGTAATTAAGTGCATCCCACGTGACTCCATTGGGAGATGACTCTTGAAAGCTTGTGCCTGGTTTTTCCTGGACTTCGCCCCATATGCTTTTCCCTTTGCTGATTTTACTCTGTATTCTTTCACTGTAATAAATCATAGCATGAGTGTGACTATACACATGCAGAGTCTTCCTCACCAATCAACAAACCTGAGGATGGTCAACGCAATAGGCAATAGCCCTTCTGTGCAGACGTTAACAATTCTAACTAAGGTACTACTGAACGTTAAAATAATAATTTTCCAAAGCCAAGTTTTAGTTTAGTAAAATGAGTATTAAAAACCTAGTAACAGAAAGAAAAGAATCTAGTAATATAGTAGCTCATATCAATGCAGTTAAGTTTTCAAACATGTGATGTTATCAGAAAAGACTTTCAATAAAATTTAACATTAAACCCCAAAAAATAGTTTAAACTAAAAATAAAAAGATATTTTATTGAGAGTTTCCTTTATCCTGAATATAATGAAGAATATCCTCAAACATTCACCATCAAAATACAGAACAGTAAAATACAGTTCCTAAAGCCATCCGCATTTAAAATTGAGACTGAAATAAGAATTCCCACCATAACCACTATAATTAACACTGTCTAGAAACTCTTCATGATGCAATAAAATCTGAAGTAAAAATAAGAAGTATTAGTATTTTTAAAAGGAGGAGAAACTTACGTGCTTAGAAAATTCAAGAGTTTGGTAAATTATCTGAATTTCAGAAAAATATTTTAAGAAGTAACTAGCTTTGCTTTGCACCATCTGTCAGTAATTAAAAATACAGAACAATGAAATAGACCATGCACAAAAGCCACAAAAACTACGCAATATCTAGAAATAACTTTTAAAAGCAACATGAGTGATCCATAAGAAGTAAATTCAAAATTCTCTCGAATATATAAAAAACTTGAGGCATTTCTTGGATGAGAATATTGAATAAGTATTAAGCTACCAATTCTTGAGTTAATTTATAGTTTTAATGTAACGAGAGACTGAATATACAAAATAGACAATGCCCAGACCCTGTGTAAAAGCAAACTCTGACTCAACCTACAGCAAACCTGCCTAGGAAACCCATACCCCTACCTACAAAAACAGCCCAGGAAGCCAGCCTGCTATAAGTCAGACTTGTAGGAAATCAGACTATTACCTCCAGTAATAATCCAAGAAGTTAAATAATAACTTCTGTAACAATCAGCCCAAAATGGCCAGGACTTGATTGATAACTGACAGCTTCCCTAATTGTTGTCCCCACTTACAACTTAGGACCAACCACAGAAAGCTAAATATGTACCCCTAACCAATCACACAGGATGCCCCACTTCTAGCTCATCCACCTCCAGCTTCTCCATGCCAACAGCCTCTAATCAGGGCACACCTGAAGCCTTTCTCTTTTTCCACTATGAAGCTTTCATACTCCTCTCCCTGTCTTTGGGTGTCTGCCAAAATGTAAGTGATGATGGCTGATTCACACGTTATAAAAAAACTCTGAATAAATAGCTTTTGTTTGTTCTCATTTGGTTGATCTTTTTATTTCCACAATAATATCAAACAAATTCCAATAAAACATTTTTTTTACCTTGGCAAAATAATTCTAAAGTTCATCTTTAAGGATGAACACCTGAGAATAACCAAGAACATTTTTTAAAAATGAAAGTCATGAGAGGATACTAGCTCTACCATGTTGTTTTTTTTAACATCTTTATAGGAGTATAATTGCTTTACAACGGTGTGTTACTTTCTGCTTTATAACAAAGTGAATCAGTTATACATATACACATGTTCCCATATCTCTTCCCTCCTGTGTCTCCCTCCCTCCCACCCTCCCTATCCCACCCCTCTAGGCGGTCACAAACCACCTAGCTGATCTCCCTGTGCTACGCGGCTGCTTCCCACTAGCTATCCACTTTATGCTTTCTACCATGTTTTAAAACAATTAATAAAACAACATACATATTTAGCTTTGAGCCAAACACTAATATATGTAAATTTTCAGTACCTATTAAAGAGTCATCACAAATTGGTAGAGAAATGAAGATCCATTAGGTCAATAAAGCTGTGAAAATCTCCCCATTTAGGGGAGAAAGTTCATTTAAAAACATTATCTCATAAATATTTCATGGGACTTCCCTGGTGGTCCAGTGGCTAAGACTCTGCGCTCCCAATGCAGTGGGCCGGGGTTCGATCCCTGGTCAGGGAACGAGATCCCACATGCCACAACTAAAAACAAAGATCCCACATGCCGCAACTAAAGATTCCGCCTGCTGCAATGAAGATCCCACGTGCTGCAACTAAGACCCAGTGCAGCCCAATAAATAAATATTTTTTAAAAAAGAAATATTTCAAAGTAAATTCTAGATAAATTAAAAAGTTAAATATAAGAAGTTAAATGATTAAAGCAAAACTATAAGAACATATAAGTGAACAGTCTAATCTCTAAATGTCTAAAAGGAATGAAAAAAATAAAAGGAAACAATCAATAAATTTACAATTTATGAATTTAAAAATAAATAGGACAAAAGATATGTACAGTAAATACCATGCAAAAATTATGAGACAGATATATAGATATAGATATGCAGGGTACTGGTGAATAGATCAAGAGATAAATAGAAAAAGTACTTGGAAAAGTTACAAGCAAAAATAGAATGGCAAGCCAACAAGGAAAAATAGGCAACGATTCAAGTAATAAGCTGCAGCTTTTTAGCTCTAAAATTAGTCATTTTCTTAAAAATAGGATTACCCAGTGCTGATGAGGTAGAGTGAAAAGGAAACTGACTGCTGGGTGGATTGTAAGTGGTATAATCTTTTTGATAAGTGTTTTGGCAATGTGTATGAAGAGCTTGAAAAATATTCCTATCAGTCAAGCCATCCAGCCTAAAAACAAGAAAAAAAGAACCAGGCACAGAGATGCTGAATTCAGTACTATTTATAATAACAAAGAAGATGGAAACAACTGAAATGCTTCAGAATGGGAGACTGGATAAGTAAATTACAGTGCATTCAAAAGAAAATGTTGTTCACTTATTTTAAATGTTTATAAAGAGTTTTTGGTAATATGGGTAACTGCTTATGTCAAATACTAAGCAAAAAAGTATTCACATGTTCAGTTCCGTATGACCTCAATTATGCAAACAATTTAACAAATATATGTTATACATGCATATACACATACGTATGTATCATGTATGTATGTATGTATATATGCCAAAATGTAGCTTGATTGTCTCAGAATGGTAGAATTATGGGAGACTTTTTTATTCCTTCTACTCTTCACCACTTTTTTCAATTCTCTAATTGAAAAAAGGTCAGGAAGGAGACTTTGTTTAAAAAAATTGAAAAAGAATTTGCCCAGGTTTTTTGTACCAATATTAGAAGAGATTTTTTTTCTTTTTTTTTTAAAGAAAAGGGACTTAGAAAATTATACAATATATGTTGACGCCTGGGATAAAGTTTTAATCTGATTAAATACTGCTGAAGAGGAAGGTCTCCAGACGTAGATGTAACCCTACCCTCCGCACCCCATTCAGGCCAAGGTGACATAATTACCTTGGAAGAGTCCCCACAACCTTCCAGAAACTTCTAGTTCTTCCCATGTGCAGCCAAAGGTCAGCTATTAATCCTAGGAGCACTGAAATCTAAAACAGTTGTGCGAAGTTCTCAAGTTCTCTTTTTTTTTCTGACTTTCTGAAACCAGTTGCATGGGGTTCCATCCCTGATTTGCAACTATAAAGACTTTTTAAACCCTCTGGTTTTGCCCACATGCTGTAGAAATCAGTATGAAAGTGATAGTCTGTAATATGACTTCATCAGGAAAAAACCGAAGCAATGCCACATAACTCAGAACAAGAGATGTTTCCAATCAATAACCTTGGCAACCTCCTAAATCTTTTTTATAGATGTTCTTGTCTTGCCCTGGATGAATGTGTTCGGTTCATCATCCATGGGAGGCATGCAACAAGTTGAATCATAATATAAATGATAGGAACTGCTCTACAAATATCAAGTGCAATTATCTGTTGTTTTTCTAATCAATCCCTCAATTCTCCACATGCCTTATTAGCAGGGAGTCTCTCTTTTGAGACTCCTCTCACCCTTTGATAATACAAAATGGCTGAGAACATTCCTCCAAGATGGCGACAACATGCCGGCGAACACAGCTCTTCCCAGGAGCGTCACCCAGCTCCTCAGGGTTCAGCTCCGCTGAGCGAGCATCCGTGTTGGCATACAAGGTTTAGCTCTCAGTGCTTTGCTTCATTAACGTGGCCACATCCTGCTAACACTTGGGCCCAGAGAACAGAGTCCCAGGGCCCCTTCCCTCCCCTAGGATCCATGCCCGGAGGTCTGGGCTTGGCCTTCTGAACAGTAAAAATACAAAGAACCTAACTAGACCACATCTCCCCCAAGCAAAGAGGCTGCTCTTCTATCTCCTAAACTGGGCTCCCGAGACCTTCCTCCTAACTCTCTGAGACTTTCTAAGTGATTCCAGGTGCCCATGTACCACCTCTGCTTTCCTGAGGGCTCCCTTCATGGTTTTTTGGCAGAGGAGAAGATAAAATACATAAATGTACCTCTGCTCCAATAAAAGTTCTTCCATTTCCACAGGACTTTCCATATCTAGTCATAGCTGCCATCTTATTCCCATTCTGCAGGTTAGGAATTTGAAGCTCAAAGACTGGCCTGAGGTCACAGGGCTAAGCTTCCTTTTATAGTTTTCTCTCTTCCTGTCTAAGCCCTTGACCTCTTACTTCCTCTGTCTCTTCTCTCCCAGTCATCTTCCTCTTCTCTACCTTTTCATTCATCAGCAATATTCATTAAGAACAAATAATGATCCAGCATGGTACTGGGACGCAAATGGTAAAGGAATAAGACATTCATTCATGCTCTCAGAAAGTCTGTAATCTAGTTATAGAGAGAAAATTGGCAAAAGACATGAAACAATCAGATGCGAATTTTATTTCTACTTCTCGTTTTTTCTCCACCCCAAGCCCGACACTTTTCCTTGTCTCTTCTGTTACCAAAAAAAAAAAAAAAAACTTGACTCTTTTTTTTTATTTTTCATTATTACATACATCATTTAAAAAGGCTGAAAAATAACTTCAGTTTACAGAACAATAATAAAATAAACATCTACGTACTTTCCATTCTACTTAAGCAATACAAACATTCCCAGTCAATGGTTGCCTCTTAGTAGGTGAGATAATTTATTTCTGTGCATGTTTCAGAATGGACAAACTTTGCAAAGCTGAGCATTCTTCCAATTAGAGAAGAGGTGAAAAAATTAAACAGTGCAGTCAAACATACGCTCTCTGTGGGCAGCCTTTCGGTTCAGAGATAAGAGTATGAGTGGCAGCCAAGAGCTACAGGGCCTTGATTGTAACACACTGTAGAGGGTTTGAGCAATGAGGCCGATCAAGGAAAAAGATATAATCCTGAAAGGCAGTAACATGCAAGCTTCACTGGGAGGAACTTGGAAAAGGCTGCATGAGAAGGGACATCCCTCACAGCATGGGACTGTCCACAGGAGGCTGCTGCTCAGAAGGGGAAGGGGATAAGGGAATTTCTGGGAGAGAGTGGACCGGAGAGGGGGCTTGTATGTCTCAGTGACGTCTAGGTGTAGCAGGATGTCAGGGAGTCTCTAAGTCAGAGAACTCCAGAAGGCCCTCACAGCTTGGGGTTCTATAACCCTAAGGCTCTATCAATGGCCGGCAGATGTGGTGGGACGTTTCTCATGGTACACAGAGCAGGCAGGCCCTAAGTGACTAAAATTATGCTCGTTTGGGCTATTTTTTAAATAACTGGGTATACAGAAATTTGAGTTTGGCACAGGCAGGCTTTGGAGCTAATTGGTCTCGGCCTGCAGTAAAGAAATAAACAACCTACGGGCCAATATCCAGAGGTCATCTTTGGCCCATTTATATGACACATGCTTATCTACTCAGTACAGTGGTATCCATCATCTCCCTTGGAAGACACCCCCATCACCCACCCCGTGGTTGCTGCCCCCCTGCTAATGCCTTCCCCACTCCCCACCGCCAATCTGACTTTCAGGGACTAGGTGATGCTGGGGCAAGGGAGGAATGCCTACTGAAGAAGGCACTTGGGCAGCCCCTGAGCCTGAGAGCTGGCAACGGCAGCAGCTCTGCACATCAGCCCCAAGGACACCCCAGATATGCGAGGCAAAAGGGACAGGAATCTTTACCTCTCTCTGACCATCAGGGTTTGCTGAGCACAGGTATCTCTAAGAGTCAAATCTGGACTCATCCTCTCTATTTCTACACACACATGTGCACGCACACACACACACACACACCCCCATATCCGTAGGTAGACTCTCATCGTAAAGTATAGACAAAAAAAGTAAGATAAGCATCTGAAAACTAACGTTTAACTGTGAGATGCTCCTCACCTTACTCAAGGTTGAAATATAGAAATGATGGTAAATTTTTCTGAAAATTTCTCTTGATATAGGACATCTGATGCCATCTGATGCTAACTGGTTAAAAAAAATCATTCAGCCGTAAAATATTTAATGGAATGTTTAATAATCAACATATTTTTAAAAAGAATATTTCTTCTGGCAGAATCAGATGCAAGGATATTAAAAAAAAAAAAAAAACAAGTATCAAGTCAGCCAGTAGCCCCTAAGATGCAAGATTATTCCTATAATGTATTTACAAGGACTTATTCATCAAATGGACTCTCCATGGCGTACCTTGGAAGACAACTACATGGTTTTATAGGCAATATTCTCAAAAAGCTTATTCTGATGATAGCATGAAAAGAGCCAACCCCAAAGGAAGGCTGGACCTCTGGGGTTGAGACCATTCCCCTGCACAAATAAACTAGAGAATTGAGGCAATTATCTGAATAATTCCATCTCACCTTTCCCCCTTCATCTTATGTCAAGAAAAGCCTCAGAGAGCTCAGACAAAATGTTTTCTGTTTGTTTTTGCCTGTTTTTCACATTCGCCTAATTATCCAGATAACTACATTACCAACCCCTTTACTCTGGGAAAGGCAAAGGATCAAGTAACGTCTTCATATCTTTACCAGCTACTGAGGAAAAAATAATCTGCAGCCCTGCACCCAGGCAATGTGACACATTTTTGTCAGTTTTTTTCCCCAGTGGGTGAAATTTAACCAATACTTTGTTAGTGAACAGTCTAGTCGTTCCCCAGAGGAAATGACAGGAGTGAAGATATAACCTCTGCCATGCCACATATGAGCTTAAAAGGATAGATTTGTAGGTCTAGCCACCGTTTTCAAATTAGGTTTTAAAAGGAATAGGTTGCTATTCCTATGCTTAAATTGCTATGGATTTAAGGGGCATAAGGGCCAACAATCACTTACGGTTCTCAAAAATAACAGCAAGCAAGAATATTTCCATCCTGTTACAGCTCTGAAGAAGGATTAAAAAAGAAAAGCTCCCTGTTGGACAAAAGTGAAGTCAGGATGGCCACAAATACTAACAACATTAACTCTGCATTATTGAGATTCACACACTCACTGCATTAGCAAAGCATCCTCCAGATTAAAACAGATGTAACTGGTAGCTTGAAACTAATAGTAAAGAGCTGCCTGGCCATCACTCTGTCAATTTCATCTCACCACTATTTCCCCTGACAGCTTCTTCCGGTGTATTTCAACCAGCTGTAAAATCTGCCTTCTCCTTCTTTTCTCCCTTTAAAGGAAAAGTCTGCCAGAAGATTTTGGTGCATTAGGACAGACTTTATTAAACAACTTAATCCATCTCCGCCTGCCTAGTGGGGCCTGGGGAGTCCTAATTAATCAATAAGCATTTATTGAGTGTTCCAATGTGCGTAATAGTCCTGAGTCAGGTGCTGTGGAGTCTTCAAGATCTAGTTAGGAAAATGGAGAACACTGCCTCCTAGAGGGTTTTCTGACAGTGTGAGTTAGTATGTAGGGAAAAGGATGGAACATTTGTTGAAGGCCTCCTGGGTACAAATACTGTGTTAGATGCCCTATATACATTATTACTTCACTTAATCAGTATTTATTTGCTAGGGCTGCCATAACAAAGTACCACGGACTAAGTGGCTTAAACAACAGAAATTTATTTCCTCACAGTTCTGGAGCCTAGAAGTCCAAGATCAAGGTGTCAGCTGAGTTGGTTTTATTCTGAGGCCTCCCTCCTTGTCTTGTAGGTGGCCATCACCTCCCTCTGTTTTCACATGGTCCTTCCTCTGTGCATGCTCTTATCTGTGGTCAAATTTCCTCTTCTTATAAGGACACCAGTCCTATTGGATTAGGCCCCCTGAAGACCTCATTTTAACTTAATTACCTCTTTAAAGACTTTATCTCCAAGTACAGTCACATACTGGGGGGTTAGGGCTTCAACATATGAATTGTGGGGCATAGGGCACAATTTAGTCCATTTTATAACTCTACCATCGAGGTGAGAGAACATGTCAGATAATACTCTGTTTAAAAAAAAAATGAACATGCAAAGAAAACAGGAAAATCTGACTCTGGCTCAAACAATGTGTTGGGATCAAGTTCAGTAGTGAATAACAAACAAACAAACAAACAAAAACAGTGCCTTAAATATTAGAAACTTATTTCTCACTTTCAAAAAGATAAGAAATAGTCCAAAACTGGAGTGATGATCCATGGGGGCAGGAGCCCAGGCATCTTCTATAGTTTTCCTTCCCCAGGTCACCTCATGGTCCAAGATGGCTGCTGAAGTTCCAACCATTAAGTCTATATACCACTTTGTTGATTCTGTTCTCAGAAAGGCTCTCCCTTCACAGTTGTAAGATAGCTGCAGCACACTCAGGCCTTATCTTCCCTATGCTTCAAATTCAATGGGAACGAGCAAGAGCCTCTTTTCTAGAAATACTAGTAAAGTTATACTTGTGACCCATTGACCTTGATTGGGTCACATGCATATTGTGGTGGCCAGGGGAATATGATGGACTGATCACCTTGGGTCTGGATACCTACCTATACCCCTGAGTTGAGAGTGTGGCTGGCATGAACTCCTGAGGGAAATTTCATTTGATGTTTCACTAGAAGGACAAATGGATTCTGCGCAGGGCGAACCACAATGTCCAAAGAGTATTATCCACATTTTTCAGATAAGTACAATGAGACTCCGAGAAGCTAAGTTAACTGTCCCGGTACCCACACGACTGGTAGAGCTAGGATTCAAACTCTCCTGTCTGATAGCAAAGTCCTTCCTCTTCTTACACTGTTGTCTTAATAGATTCAAAGCCAGGGACATCACTAGGGGATGAAGCAAGGTGGGAAGACTTCCTGAAAGAGGTGAGTTAATTAACAGTAGGAAAGACTATCATTGGATGCCAGGGAAACCAAAGTAAAAGCACCATAGGCAAGGAGACTTTCTTCATGTCAGTTGGTGCCTAAAGACAACCTGCAGAACGGTTGTCCTGGCGCGACACCAGGACACACCCAGCCACCGCCACTGAGGGTCAGTTTGCAAACTCCTCAGATCATTAGCAAGTATTCTGTAGGGAAAATGGCTCTCGGAGCCAAAAGGTTTGGGGAAACCTGTTCCTATCCTATTGGTGAGTCACGGGAGACAAAAAATAAAGGTTCTAAGAAGTCCTGAGTTTTCTCATTTGGCTTGACCAGAATTTCCCAGACAATGTTCATTTGTTCCTCAAAGTTTTTGTTTTTGTTGCTGGCTTGGTTTTGAACACCTATTAACATCTTTCATATTCAAGAAACCAAAGTTCTTTGAAATGCACTTCAGGAAACAGGAATTGCTGATTCAATCCAAAGCTTGATTTTTCCAGAAGAGGAAATCAAAGTTCAGGGAAGTTCAGAGATATCACCAATGTTGTCTAACCGATGAGTGGCAGCTCCCAGACGAGGACCCAGCCAGCCTTACTCCCAACTTCTTTGTACTAACTTGCATGTGGGTGGTAGTTTTCAAAGTACTTTTATATGAAATTATCTTATGCCGAGCATGACGAAACTAAGCTTAACATTGTTCTCATTTAACATTTCAGTTTTCATCTAAGTAGATAATCAGTTTCCACTTTCCAAGAACTGGTGTGAGTGTGTGTGTGAGTGTGAGTGTGTGTGTGTGTGTGTGTCCATCCACAGGATCCTGCATGTACCCCCACCAGAAGCAAAGGCACTCAGAGTGAAATGACTTAACCTATGGTCATTTAGTCAGTATAGGGCTAGGAATTATTTCTGTGTCTTCCCTTTCCTCTGTAGGTTTTGAGTAGATACATTAATCAATCCATCAAGAAATGTTTATTAAGTGTTTACTATGCTCTCAGAACTGTTCTAGACCCTGTAGGGCACAAGAAACAACTATAAATCAATCCAGTGATTATATATTGAATATTTACTATGTGAGAAGCCCTGCACTAAATATTATGGGAGGTACAAAGTTAAACAAGCTGTTGACCCTTTCCCAAGAATTTTATTATCTAATGAAGGATATAAGATAGGGGCTCGAATAAATACAATGAAAGGCAATATAGGATCATAGAAGGAAATTTTGTTTGTTTGCTTCTTTATGGAGGGAGAGGCGTTTGAGCTGGAGTTAAAGCATCTGATCCAACTGCGTCATCTCCTCTCTGCAGGTGAGGAAGGTGAAGTGATAAAAGCTGCTGGGCTCCTGAGTTTGCAGCTGAATGCAGGAAAGCCTCTAACAGAGATTCTTAACCCGGACTGCAAATTGGAATCACCCGGGGAGATTTTAAAACACAGATTTCTGAGGTTTCATCCGTGACTAACTGAATCAGAATCTTGGGGCTTAGGACGTTAGGATTGTATTTTCTTTGTAAAGCTGCTCCAGGTGAGTCTGGTGTGGCCAGGATCCAAAGCTGCCGACCTCCAGCTTTGCAGCAGGCCAGACTGGGGGTGGCGAAGGGGAAGGCAAGCTGGGGTCGATAGAAACAAGGAGGGATAGCCAGACCTGAGGACCATGGCGGAGGAAGAATTAGCAGTATTCTCCAGAAGATGTTCGGAGCTGACAAGTTATGAACAGGGAGCCCCAGAGGATTTGGAACAGGGAAACATGTACCATTTCGTTTTCACAAGTCTGAAGTTCAGAGAAGTTAAGAATCTTGCCCAAGCACCACTGGAAAAAGAGGTGAAGGTGGGATTTGAACCCAGGTTTATCTGAATCTGAAAATATGTGCTTTACATCATAAGCCTATACTGCTCCCAATGTATCTAGGACTAATGTAGGACCCTGACCTGATGGGCAACTGTCGACGAACAGTCCCCCCTGATGTGCTTCTCTCCCCGCCCCCTCCACCATCTCCCCTCCAGATGCATACTCCCAGCTCTGTCCTCTCCCACCTGCCGCATCCTATAGGGGGAACCCTGGTTCTGGCTCCAGCTGCAGGACACTCCCCTTTCTAAAAAGGCCAGTAAGTGGCTTCAGGTGTCAATTGGGACTAACAGCCTCTCCATGCCGGTGAAAATGTGGTTGAGAACAAAAACCCAAGAGAATTCCTCAGCAGCACTGGCACCCAGTCGGAGCACAGAAGGCATTTCATTTTTTTTTTTTTTTTTTTGTGGTACGCGGGCCTCTCACCGTTGTGGCCTCACCTGTTGCGGAGCACAGGCTCCGGACGCACAGGCTCAGCGGCCATGGCTCACGGGCCCAGCCACTCTGCGGCATGTGGGATCTTCCCGGACCGGGGCACGAACCCGTGTCCCCTGCATCGGCAGGCGAACTCTCAACCACCGCGCCGCCAGGGAAGCCCAAGGCGTTTCATTTTGATGGAAAAGGATTACACTTGCGCTACATCCACACACCAAGGTGTAACTGACTAGTCTTGTTGTCCGGGGCAGAAAGCACGGAGGTCGGGCACCCTCCCGCCGCTCCATCATTCCCGGGTTCAGCTGCGCTCAGGCCAGCTTGAGGCCAGCCAGGGATGTCCGGCCTGCCACCAGCTGCTCTGTCGAACCACCCGGCTGCCAGAAGAAGGGTTTGGCCAGAGCCCTCAAGAAGAGGAAAAATACCCATCTCATCTCACCAGTGCCCTAAAACAGATGCAGAGTTAGGCTATAAACAGAAACAAGTACAGGACCTCTCTGCCAAGACCTACAGTGGAGAGGGGTACCCAGGAAGTGACTGTCCCTGTATGCTAACAATGGCGTTTGCAAAACAGCTCACTGATCACAGGACCATGGAATGTCAGCAAAACCATCTGGCCCCTTCTACCCAATGTGTGGGTCCCAGTGCAGCAGCTTCACCTGGGACCTAGTTAGAAATTCAGAATCTCAGCCCCCTCCCAGGACCTACTGAATCAGAATCTGCATTTTACCAAACTCCCCAGGTGAGTTTAATGTTATGCACATTAAACTTTAAGAAGTACTGATCTTGGGCTTCCCTGGTGGCGCAGTGGTTGAGAATCTGCCTACCAATGCAGGGGACGCGGGCTCGAGCCCTGGTCTGGGAAGATCCCACATGCCGCGGAGCAACTAGGCCCGTGAGCCACAACTACTGAGCCTGCGCGTCTGGAGCTTGTGCTCCGCAACAAGAGAGGCCGCAACAGTGAGGGGCCCGCGCACCGCAATGAAGAGCGGCTCCCGCTCGCCGCAACTAGAGAAAGCCCTCGCACAGAAACGAAGACCCAACACAGCCAAAAATTAATTAATTAATTAATTAAATTTAAAAAAAGAAGTACTGACCTAGAGCACCCCGCTTGTTTGACAGATGAGGAAACAGTTCAGAAGAGGTTGAGGGGCTTTCCTCAAGGTCCCACGGCTAAACAGTGGCAGACCTCAAATGGACAATAACTCACATACGTGCTGCACTTTCCCTTATGTTCAATCACTTAATCCTCAAACAGCTGCATGAAGTGGGCAGGACAGAAGTATTATCCCCATTTTACTTATGGGAAACTGAGGAACAGAGACACTAGGTAACTCTCCCAAGGACACACAGGAATTGGCAGAGTCAGGATTCAAGCCAGGGATTCTACCTCATTTTGCTTAGTGTTCTGGGGGAGGGGTCCACAGTCTTTTTCTATAAAGGGCCAGACAGCAAATGTTTTAAGCTTTGTGGACCATACAGTCTCCATTATGACTATTCAACTCTGCCACTGTAGCAGGAAAGCCATCATAGATAAGAAACAAATGGTTGTGACTGTGTTCTAATAAAACTTTATTTATAAAAACAGGCAGTGGGCCAGATTTGGGCCCCCTGGGGCTGTAGTTTGGCAAACCTTGCATCATGTTTCCATGAGAAAATAATCTCTATGTCAGCCTTCCTATCATATTCCAGAGTCACTGAAGAGAGGAAGGAGTGAATGGGGCTTTGTCCCCCCAGGGAAAGCCCCTCCCAGCATCTCATAGAGCACAGGGCACTTCTCTGGGCAGAGGGAGGCTTTTACCCTAGTCCAAAGGAGGGTTGAGCAAAAGCAGGTAGACCTCACCTGGGATGCTCCGTATGGCTGTGCAGGATACACCCTGAGAGAGCTGCCTGAAGTCCCTCCTCTCCTCTGCTCACCAAGCTAAGACTCTGGCTTAGGGGGCACCAGCTGAAGAGAAGCGAGCCCTTTGCTAATTGCTCTGCCCCGAGGGAGCCCTTTCTGCAAACTCCTCCCAGAGCGGGTGCCTTCTCTCCTCCGCATGAAGGAACTTCGGGCTCGCAGCAACCCTGGTACCTCCCTGTCCCACCACAGGCTGAGCTCCACCGCCCAAAATATTCCCTCAGCGAAGGCCCACTGCAGTGCTGCAGAAAGGGCAGAGAGACAAAAGGAAGAAACCCCAGTGAGCAACGTCTGACTCAGCAAACAAAGCTGGGAACCATCCTTTAACGTGTGCATTCATTAATGTTCCCGTCCATTTTAAACACTGGGGTAAGAGTTTCCAGACTTTGCAGACCATTTAAAAGCTTAAAGGATTATCAAACCAGTCATTTAAAATGACACTGTCACTGCACAAATATTATTCCATCAAAGAGCATGCATGGCACAGGCTGAGACCAGCTTTGGGTACAGGGCCTTCCCCCACTGCAAACCCCACCGCTTCCTCATAAAGCTGTCAAGCCCCCGCTTCATGAAACGTATATAAACGCAATGATGTTATGGCCATGTCACAGCAAGCTAATTCATTTCGGCTTTTTCCCCCGCTGCGCTGCCCTATTGAGGCTTTTATCAGTGTATCCTCTTAGGATCACCCCCAGCAGGTCTGCCATTGGCCCAAGGAGATGAAATCCAAGAAAGTGTTTAATTTCCAAACAGGCCAAACATCTTAAATAAATAAATAACCAACAGACCTGGTTTGAATGTAATGGTAACATGCACAAGGCCGACTGCTGGGGTTTTATCAGGAAAGAGATACTGTAAGATTAATAAACAAGCCTGTTCTCTTCCCAAGGTCCTTTGACCTGATATAGCTGCTGGCTTCAGCTCTTGAGGGCTGGGGAGGTTTTTCTTCTTTAATTACTAAATCACTAAAAGAAAACCTACTTGGCATGGGTAGGGCTTAGGAAAAACCTCCTTAAGCTCTGTTTCCAGTTGTTTTTCACCACGTGTATCCGTATGGCTTCTGCGGCTCCGTTGTTCCCAGCCTTGTTAGGGTTTGCCCAGGCAGTCTGAGGAATAGAGGGGTCTTTTGGTGTGGTTTCTTCTCCCAGTCCAGGGAGACAAAACTGATTTTGATGGAGAATGTGGAAGCCTTCACAGATCCCGAAACCTCCAGGGTTCAGACCCTTTTAGACAGCAATGCAAGAGGCCTGACAAAACGACCAACCCCCTGGGAATCCACAAAGCCAGGGAAGAATATTCACCCACTGTATCAGAGGTGCCTGGGCTGAAGCGGTCCTGAAAGATCCTGTGTCCTTTTTAAGGGTAAATAAGAGGATATAACTTCTCAGGGAAACAACCATTTCCAGAGACATTCTTCTTGCCATACAATTACTCCCCTAAACACACGTCCCTGAGGAAAATTCACAAATTGGCCCAAATGCCTGAATGTCACTATTTTCAGCCACAGAAATCTGCTTTCGTCAATAACAAGCTATAAATACCCAGCCACTGGGAGCAGCTTTTACAACAATTCCACTTAGGACTAGGCCTTGGCAGTTGAGGCCTAGGAAGAAAGAGTTCTTGAGGAAATCCGTAAGCCTGGGTGTTCCTGTGGGGAGAGGACAGGTTCTCCTCAATTCTTCCACTCTCCTCTTTCTACTGTCCCCATTCCAACCACCAGCCCAGACACGCGCACACACAGACACACACACACACACAATGCCGCGTGCTGCATGTGACACCTGACTCAGGCCTCCTCTCCAGGGACAGCCTGGCATCCTAGCAGGAATGCTGTGGCCCACAGGGGAAATGCCAGCTCAACCTGTTTCTACTGGGGGCCACTCCTGCCCTTTAAGAGAAAGTAGTATTTCCCAGGATGCATCTGTGCAACAAAGGGTCAGATAATTTAGGGAGTAAAAACCCATCTCTTTTTAGGGGATTCAAGACAAATTTGCATATTAAAGGTTCTGGAAAGTTCCGTAGTAAAGATACTTGTTAAATTTTGTCTGACCTAGCACTTGGTAATCTTACTTGATGATGGTAAGTTGTTTTTATTTTTTTTTTTTTACTAGAGTATAATTGCTTTACAATGTTGTGTTAGTTTCTGCTGTACAACGAAGTGAATCAGCTATATGTATACCTATATCCCCTCCCTCTTGGACCTCCCTCCCACCCACCCCCATCCCGCCCATCTAGGTCATCACAGAGCACCGAGCTGAGCTCCCTGTGCTATACCGCAGGTTCCCACTAGCTATTTATTTTACACGTGATAGTGTATATCAAACCTAATCTCCCAATTCATCCCACCCTCCCCCTCCCCCACTCCATGTCCATATGTCCGTTCTCTATGTCTACATCTCTATTCCTGCCCTAGAACTAGGTTCATCTGTACCATTTTTCTAGATAACACAAACATGCATTAATATACGATATTCGCTTTTCTCTTTCTGTAAGTTTTATTCAAGGAACGTGCCTTATCAAGAAACACGGTCTTACAGCGAAAGAGAAATATCATATGATATTGCTTATATGCAGATCTAAAAAAATGACACAAATGAACTTATTTACAAAACAGAAAAGACTCACAGACTTAGAGAACAAACTTATGGTTACCGGGGGAAGGGTGGGAGGGAGGGATAGTTAGGGAGTTTGGAATTGATATGTACACGCTGCTATATTTTAAATGGATAACCAACAAGGACCTACTGTATAGCACAGGGAACTCTGCTCAATATTATGTAACAAACTAAATGGGAAAAGAATTTGAAAAATAGATACATGTATATGTATAACTGAATCACTTTGCTGTACACCTGAAACTAACACAACATTGTTAACCAACTATACTCCAATATAAAATGAAAAGTTAAAAAAAAAAAGAAACACAGTCTTAGAAACAATGATGAAACATTGATTAAACACAAACTACCACAAAGAAGCTCTGATGACATCAAGTCTGTAACCCTCCAATGGAATGTTTTCAAGTCAGCA